>NC_141540.1:118075000-119425000 GCF_021556685.1 Rattus norvegicus
GGGATGCACTGAGACTATCTTAAGAAGAAGGAAGAAAAGGAGGAGGGATGGATAGAGAGAAGAAAGGAAGGAAGGAAGGAAAGAGATTGACCAATGGAAGGAAGAACAAAAGAAAAAAGAACAAAGAACGAATGATTTTCAAAATGAATCACTGAAATTAAAGAAGAAATGACTTAACATCTCCACAGCAGGTGTGTCAAGTACCACGTAGAAAATATAAAACTCTTCTCTGCCAAAATGCAGACCGAAGAATCTGCGTCTCATTAGGTTCCCTGGTGCAGGGATTTGCTAACTACTGACAAGCTCCAACAAGCTGTCATCCCATCTGTGGCTGCTCGATCCTCAGAGCGCACTTACAAAGACCACTGCTGTGTGGACTGGGGGACTGGGGAAGAAAACAGAGCACTGCGGTAAGGAGCAGCATCCTTCCCACGCCCTCCTATGCACACTGGGAGAGACGAGCATCCTCAAGATGCTGCTGGGATTTTTTTTTTCACCTTAGAGTATTGTCAACTTAGGCATCCTGAGATGTTATGTTCTTGTTTCCACCAAACTAAGGATGAGGGCTATCCCTTGACCTATCATGAGTTTACATTCCTAAAAAGTCATCCTAAATTGAAATGTGATTACATAAGAATACACTCTGTGTGTGTGTGTGTGTGTGTGTGTGTGTGTGTGTGTGTGTGTATCTCCACAAGCATGCCTATCTGGATCTTTGCCCTATGCCCAAACCACATAATCAAGTCTTCACTGAGAAGCCCACTGGGACACCCAGCTACATAGCAGTTGTCCCTGTGCATCTCCAAGCTGCTCCTCTCAAACCCCATGGTCATCCTTGGTTCTGCCTTCACCACGTACCCCATGACCACTGTCTATATTGTACACTGTCCCACACTAGCCCAGGCTCACTGCTCTATGCCCTTGGTCCTTGGCCAACCATGTGCCCACACCTCTTGCTGTCCACTTGACCTTTGAAAGCAAAGCCCAAGGAGAGAAGTTGAGGGTTATACTGAAGAAGTAAACCAGCAAAGAGATGTTATTCTGGGTCCAACCTAGCACCTCTATAGATGGGCTGGCTTTATAGGAATTTGAGAAGCCCAGAAGATTGCCCAAGATAAGGAGGCTGGCACATTAATCCAGTCTCACAGGAGCTAAACACACACAGAGCCATAGCAGTCTTTGGGACAAAGGGACAAATCTGTGCTGTTTAAATCTGTGGCAACGGGGCTGGGGATTTAGCTCAGTGGTAGAGCGCTTACCTAGGAAGCGCAAAGCCCTGGGTTCGGTCCCCAGCTTTTAAAAAAAAAAAAAAAAAATCTGTGGCAACTTCCTACAATAGCCAGAAGAACTCTTATGCAAATATCTTCCTCCTTCCCAGAAAGTATATGCTATCAATTATTCTGTGTTCTTTCTCAATTCCTATTTAAACACTTCTGCATTTAAAAAGCAGAAACACAGAGACATGGTTCCCTCAGTCTTCTACCCCCATGACCCTGTGGCCACCATAGGATCCCCAATCTTTAAACTGAGACAGAAACTAGCACTCAATGTTAGGAAGAACCAAGTTTTCTCAAGTTACAACACTTAAGGCACTTGAGAGAAAAAAATGTAAAATTAATGGAAATTTAAAACTTTAAGCTTCAAAATGCACCATTAAAAAAAATAAAAAGAGGGGCTGGAGAGATGGCTCAGCAGTTAAGAGCACTGACTGCTCTTTCAGATGCCCTGAGTTCAAATCCCAGCAACCACATGGTGGCTTACAACCATCTGTAATGAGATCTGATGCCCTCTTCTGGTGTGGATGAAGACAGTGTACTTACATATAAATAAATAAATCTTTAAAAATAAATAAATAAAGCTATGTTGGGTGGGGTCTTGTCCTGAGGTCAACACTTCCTTTAAAAAAATAAAAAAATAAAATAAAATAAAAAGAGGGACTGGAGAGATGGCTCAGCAGTTAAGAGCACTGACTGTTCTTCCAGAGGTCCTGAGTTCAATTTCCAGCAACCACATGGTGGCTCACAACCATCTGTAATGGGATCTGATACCCTCTTCTGGTGTGTCTGAAGACAGCTACAGTGTACTTGTATATAATAAATGAATAAATCTTTAAAAAAAAAATAAAAAGAGGGCTGGAGAGATGGCTCAGTGGTTAAGAGCACTGACTGCTCTTCCAGAGGTCCTGAGTTCAATTCCCGGCAACCACATGGTGGCTCACAACCATCTGTAATGGGATCTGATTCCCTCTTCAGGTGTGTCTTTAGAATGTCAGTGTATCACATACATCAAATAAATAAATAAAATCTTAAAAAAAGAAAGAAATACTTGCTTTAAAAAAAAAAAAAAAGAAAGAGGGGTTAGGGATTTAGCTCAGTGGTAGGGCGCTTGCCTAGCAAGCATAAGGCCCTGGGTTCGGTCCCCAGCTCCGGGGGAAAAAAAAAAGAAAAAAAAAAGAATGCTTTAAAAAAAGAAAGAAAAGAAAAGAAGATACCAGCGGTAGTGGTACAAGCCTTTAAACCCAGCACTGGGGAGACAGAAGACAGATCTCTGTGAGTTCGAGGCCAGCCAGGTCTATAGTGTGAGTTCCAGGACAGCCAAGGATACACAGAGAAACCATGTTTCAAAAAAAACAAAACAAAACCAAACAAAAAAAACAAACAAAAACAAATTAACAAACAAAAAGGTGCGAAGGTGAGGTTGGAGAGATGGCTCAGTGGTTGAGAGCATTTCCTGCTCTTTCAGGAGCTCTCTATCCTGCCTATCCTGCAACTCACTCTGTAGACCAGGCTGCTCTCGAACTCAGAGCTCTGCCTGCCTCTGCCTCAGCAGTGCTGAGATTAAAGGTGCGCACCACCACTGTCCAGCACTAAGCTTGTCTGTTTTAGTATCTGGTCTCTAGTTGACTGAAGTGTTTGGAAAAGGTGAGGAGGTGAAGCCTTGTTGGAGGATGTTTCTGGGGGTGGGCTTTGAAGTTTCAAAAGGCTCCTAAAGTTCCTAGTATCCACTCCCTGCTTTATGGATGTGGGTCGAGACTAGGATGTGAGAGAGAGAGAAAGATTCGAGTGTTCAGCTGTTCCTTCACTCTGCTGCTATGGACTCTCAATCCTCTGAGACCATGTATCAAATTAAACACTTCATATGTTACCTTGGTCATGGTGTTTTACACAGCAATAGAAAAGTTCTAAGGTAGGTACTGGAGACATGAAAGAAACATGTGACTTGTCCTATAGATAAAACTGTTCCCAAACCCAGATGTGCTTTCTGAAGAAGGGCTGGAGGTTCCTGGGCCAGTTGTTCACTATGTGAATCCCAGCTCCTTAGATTACACAAAACACTGCCCACAGAGGCCAGCACACTAAGGAGACAGGATGCAGCCAGGAGAGCAGTGAAGATGGGAGGCGGCTCAGTGGGTTGAGCATCTGCAACACAAGTGTAGTACGTAGTCTTCCTCCTTTGTCAAGGGCTAGTTAACAGAACAGACAGTAATAAGTGGCCTTGGACCCCACCTGAGATTCTAGCCCCTCGGGCAGCCATTTGTATGCAGTCTTGCCCTAATTACAAGGTCTCAGGAAGTGCTCAAGTATACAGCTGGAGAACGTTAACTGAAAGGAGTACACCCCTTTACAAGTATAGGAAAGCCATCGTCCAAGCAGTGCACGATCTCCCAGTGCAGCCACCATGCTGTTCCTCACACTCCTGTAAGAAGCCCTCAACCTAAGTAATTCAATAAATGCAATGGTTCTCCAGGATGAACTTTGGTGGAATAGTATTTTGTTTGTTAGAGTGAATACTCTTATGTGTCTTCAGGAACAGAATTATCAAACTATGAACATGATGACCTGAGTTTAGGTTCCTAGAACCCACATACAAGCCAGATGCAGTGCCATATGCCTGTAACCGCAGCCCCAGGTACATGCATGCAGACAGATCCTGAGGGCTCACCAGCCAGTCAGTCGGGCCAGATCAGTAAGCTGCAGACTCACCGACAGAGTCTGTCTCAAAAAGTAAGGTGTGGGCCGGGGGGTGCTGCAGTGACCAGCTTAGTGGGTAACGGTACTTACCCCAGTCTGGAAGGACCTGCAGGGTAGAAGGAGAACACCAACTCCTGAAAGCTGTACTCTAACCTCTGCACAGGTGTCAGGGCACACACACACACACACACACACACACGCATCCACGCACACACACACGCGCGCGCGTGCATACACACACACACACACACGTGCACACATTCACAAAATAACAATTTAAAACATTTTTTAAAGGTGGAGAGAATAAAGACCACTAACAGATTTCTGTCCTTCACATACACATGCAGAGATGAATACATCTCCCATACATGCATACACATGCGCGCGCATGCATGCACACACACACACACACACACACACACACACACACACACACACAGAGATATGAAGACAAGAAAAATACCATAGCATCTTCTGGGGATCCCTGAAATCCAAGGCCAGATTGCATGCTAAAAAATCAAGGAAGTCGCCCAGCCCAGAGAGCAGGAAGCCTTTAGCTACTCAAAGTTCCTCAGTCAGGAGAAAAGGAAGAAGAAGACAGCCTTTGTCACTTCACCATTGCATGGCTTAGAAATGGGGTCTGGCAAAGAGCTAAACATATGAGAAGGAAGTAGGAGCCTGTGCACTCAGCCTTCCCTGTCCTGGACTGTTTCTGCAAGGCTAGGTGATCTGCAGCAAGTCTGACGGACAGAGAGGTAAGGAGCAGGCAGCATTGGGGTCTCAGATGAGAGTCTCAGAGAAATCACCAAGAAGGCCACTTTCCTAGGCCACGTAAGCTCTCCAGGTCTGTGAAGGGCCGCCTAGGGAAGGGGATAAAAGGAGCAGTGATGTAGCGAGAACTTTCTGTATCCCAACAGGAAGCAACTGCGGCCCAAGGAAGCATAAAATAGAATCCAAGAAAACAGATGTCTCTGAGGAACCAGCAGAGAGGAGAAAGCAGCACAAGGTGCCAAGAGCCCTGAGTCAGAGGGGAGACCCAAACCACAACAGGACATGTACCCACAGTTTGGCCAGGGTAAGCTGCTATGTGAAAGCAAACACAAAAAGTTAAGCTTTCCCCATTTACAGCTTTAAAACTGTCATGTCATTCAGAGGCTACCAATGAATGGATAATCCACCTGAGAGCTGCCCACAGCAGGGACACTGGGAGGATGACACCCGCTCTCTGACACTAAGAGGATGACATCTAAGTCAGCACAGTTGTAAGCTTGAGCTCTTGTGTTTTTCCCCCATAGTGGTCAATTTTTTAGTTTTCCCGAGTGATTTTCATGTATGGCTAAAATGAAAACCCAGTTACAGACAAGTGGAAACCAAGGTGAAAGGAATTACAAAGCCACGTGAAGTGGCTTACAGCTGTGATACTGTACTCAGAAGGCTGAGGCAAGAGGATCATCGAAGTTCAAGGCTAGCCTAGGCTACATATTAAGTTGTAGGTTAGCTTGGGCTACAAAGACTGTCTCAAAAAATAAATCATGAACAGGAGAAATAGCTCAGTGTTGAGGGTACTTGCTGCTCTTCTAGAAGAGCCAGGTTCCATTGCAAGCAAACACACAGCAGCTCACAGCGGTCTGTAACTGTAGTTTTGAAGTATGTGATGCCCTCTCCTGACCTCTACAGCACCAGCCATGAGTGTAGTGCACATACATACACAAAGGCAAAACACTCATAAACAAATATGCAAATCAAAATATAGAAGACTTGTATATAAAAAGTTTAGCAGGAACAACAAAAACAGAAAGCATACACACATTACCAGGGACTTACAGACCCTACAGATAGCTACAAGATAAAGTACCACACTAGGCCTGAGCCTCATCTGCTCAAAAAGAGCTGCTACATCAAAGGGAGGAGCCCCTTCAAAGGGCACTACCCAACCTAACGCCTCCCACCATAGCCCAGAACTTGTCTGCTCTGAATCACACTCACCCACCAAAATGCCTACCACCAAAGAGAGAGACTCAGAAAACCAGAGCAGGTCTCTTCCTTCTTGGTGAATCTATAGCTAATGTCTCTGATGCAGAAGTTGATCTAAAAATCTAAGAACCATTCCCATGCTGGTAGGAAGCCAAAGCTTGTCAGGACTATGACTTCCAAGGAGTTCACCGAATACAGGCAGCACAAGACTAGGGGGTCTTTCTAAATTAATTGTGAGCTCACTCTTTCCATCATGTGGGCTATCAGGCTTGGTGGAAAGCACCTTTTTCTGCAGAGCCATCTCACAGGCCCCGGACTAGAGTCTCTAAAACAGGAAAGACACACAGAGAGGCACGTGCAGACCTCTAGTCCTAAGGGAACTACTCTGAGCTCAGAGTTGGCCACTAGATGAAACCAGAATACTTAAGAGGAGCCCCAAGTATGCAGGCTGCAAAAGACACTGCACAAATACATCGGAAAATACCAAGAAGATCCGCAGTCAGCGCCTGGGGGCCCAAGAGGCAATGTAAAGAGTTAATTTCCCTCCTAAACAAAGGCTAGGGACTATAGTAAAGCAAGCAAAGGTAAAAGTTCTTCCAAGTCTGATAAAGGCTAAGGATACAAGACATTTGGTGAACAACAAGCAGGAAGCCAATGCCAGGGCTCGTGGCTATCAATCACACTGGTAGGGGGCGGGGCTGGGGAGGGAGAGCTAAGAGAGCAACAGCATGCAGTGCTGCTGCAGAGAACTGGAGCTCCATTCTCAGCACTCCTGTCCGGCACCTCACAACTAACTGGAACCCCGGCCCCAGGAGACCTGTGTCCTCTTCTGGCCGCCATAGGCACCAGGACTCATAGACAGATAAAGGCACATATAGCTAATAAAAATCGTTTGTAAAAAGTGAGGGGAGAAAACTTGGCACTGTGAATGTAATGCACCGGCCTTCCCAATGCCAAACAGAACGTCCAATCCATAATTCTGTGCCCACTTAGAACATTCTAGAAAAATAAATCTCAGACACAGCTGTGCTGTTCTTCTCACTCCTCTCCTCTCCTCTCCTCTTCCACTTTCCCTCTCTTTCCTGATTTTTTGAAACATGGTTCCATGTAATCCAGATAGCCTTGACCTATTTCCACCATTTTGATTATATAGAGCAGTAGTGAGTGGTAATTCTTTTTTTTTTTTTTTCTTTTCTTTTTTTCGGAGCTGGGGATTGAACCCAGGGCCTTGCGCTTGCTAGGCAAGCACTCTACCACTGAGCTAAATCCCCAACCCCGTGAGTGGTAATTCTTACATTTTCAGTGGCTCATCAAATCCCCCAGTACTTTTTCCTACTTATGCATTTGTTAATTCATGTAAGAGATATTTCTCGTGGAGTCTGGAGAGATAGCTCAATGGTCAGGAACACTTGTTCTTGTGGAGGATTAGAGTTTGGTCGCCTGCATTCACTGGCTTTAACTCCAGCTTTAGAGGATCCAATGCCTCTTCTGGTCTCCAGGGACGCAGCATTCACATGGTACCCAGACAACACGCAAGTAAAACACCCACACGCATTCAATAAAAATACACAGATTTTAAATAAAATTTTGTTGTGCTCATACCAGGCTCTGAGCAGAAACTGGTGAATAAAACCAGCCTGACCTATGTCCTTAAATAAGAGTGAGGGGATGAATAAGGGGTAAATAGATAATTACAAATTCTTCTAACTTCTGTAGAAGGAGTGTATCCTTTGGAGAAGCATGGCAGGAAAGATCTGCACTGAGTTCAGTAAGGACCGACCTCAGCTCCAGGCTAGGACCCTGACTGAGAAGATGGTCAGACTCTGAAGGAAGGGACTTTTAGAGACTGATGGGGAGGGACCAGTGCCTGGAAAGGAAGGTTGTACCCAAGTGCTACTGTAGAGCTTAGAAACCTTGGAGGGGGGGTTGGGGATTTAGCTCAGTGGTAGAGCGCTTGCCTAGCAAGCACAAGGCCCTGGGTTCAGTCCCCAGCTCTGAAAAAAAGAAAAAAAAAAAAAAAGAAAAGAAACCTTGGAGGGGATGTGCAGATTATAGAGCTGGGGGCTGGAGAGATGGTTCAGCAGTTAAGAGCTTCAGCCATGCTCTGCCGGTTTGATTCACAGAACCCGCATGGCAGCTCATAACTAAATGTAACTCTAGTTCTAGCAGATCTGATGCCCTCTTCTGACCTTCAAGGGCAATGGACACATGTGGTACACAGACATATGCAAGCAAAACATCCACACAGATGAAATAAAAATAAATCTTTTTTTTTCTTTTTTTTTTTTTTTTTCGGAGCTGGGGACCGAACCCAGGGCCTTGCGCTCGCTAGGCAAGCGCTCTACCGCTGAGCTAAATCCCCAACCCCAAAATAAATCTTTTTTAAAAACGAGATTGTAAATGTTATTCTATGAAGAGGCCACTAAAGCATTTTAAGCAGGAGAGCTGTGTGATAAACTATCAAGGACTGATGGGAAAATGAGCACCGTCAATCAGTCTGTCTATACTCCAGATGTGATGACTGGAATGGGAGGGTCCACCCTTCATCTGGGTCAAAGGCTGGCCTCCAGCCTCCAAGCTACAGGACAAGCCAGAGTACAGCCAGAGGAAGAACGAAAGCACAACAGCAGTGTGTGCACCTGCACTTGCCCGCAGTGACCGATGACCTCTCAGCCCTTCGCCTTCCTCTGGCTCATCTTCCCACAGACCACTCCCAGGACTCCTCAGAGCTTTGTCACCAATGCTCAAAGCAGCAATTCTTTCCCTTCCTCAGCCCACGTCTTGAATAATTCATACATCTTTTAAGCTTTATCTACTGGGAAGGAAAGGAAAATAGAAATAGCCAATCATCCCATAAGGCAGCAGAGGCCTAACACGGATGAGGATTCCAACAGCAACAACAACAACAACCATCACTGTGGTCCTGTGTTCCTTACAGGAAAAGTCTATGTACAGACCTTCATGTGCAACAGTAGCATTCCCTAGATACACATGAATGTGTTACTGAGCTCGGTGGTGTGGACGCCTTTAATCCCAGCACTCAGAGGCAGAGGCAAGTGGATCTCAGTGAGTTCTAGGCCAGCCTGGTCTACATACTGAGTTCCAGGACAGGCAAGGCTACATAATAGTTCAAATTCCATCTCCAACTAATCTGCCTTTGTGTCCAGACACAGAAAGACTGACGCCCTTCACTGTTTATGCTCAGGGCAACTGCCCAAGATCCTGCAACCCATCTTCAATGCAATGTATGCCAGTAGCACCTTGGAAACAGGATCCTCTACTCAGACAGACCCTGAAATGACACTGACCTACCATGTATACCATACCTCATCCCGTGGAGGTGCAGGGGCTCTCAGCATCACCTTTACAAATGAGAAAGTTTTAGTTTTCTATCACTAAAATGAACTACCCAATTATCATGAACTTACAGGGGCAGAGGATTATTGAGGGCTGGGGAGATGATTCAGTGGGTAAAGTGCTAGTCACACAGGCATGAGAACCCATATAAAGCTGGATGCAGTAGCATACACCTTCAATGCCAGTGATCCAGATTCCAGACGGAAACAGACAGGAGATTCTACAACCCTGAATGGACTAGTTAACCTGGTATATACATCAGCAAACAAAGACCCTGTCTCGCAAACAAGGTGGAAAGCACGAAGGAAACCAGAGGGCTTTCTGACCTCAGCATGCATGTTGTGGTGCATGTGCCCACACTCAAACACACAAAGGTTAAGAACAAGAGAAGCCTGGCACGGTAGTGCCTTTTATCCCAGCAGCATTCAGGAGGCAGAGGGCTAGATCCCTGTGAGTCTGAGGCTATACTAGGGGGTGTATGATTCTAGAAAAACGGACTATTGCTTTAAGTCTCCAGTGGGGATGCCAGAAGGCAATGGTAGGATGTGTGTCAGAGCAAACTGCTCCTACCAGAAGCCAGAAATCGGAAGAGAAGGACTAGATGAGTCACAGTCCCACAACCACCTTTCAAGACATAAGGATCTTACTTGCTAAAGGTCTCCCCTTCCAATAATGCCACTGCGAGGCAAGCCTTTACATAAGAGCCTTGTAGGACACTCAAGATCCAAACTGCAGGGCTGAGCATAAAAGCGCCCGGGTCTTTAATTCCAGAAATCGGGGGAGGCAAAAACAGGTGAAGCTGTGAATTTGAGACGGGTTAGTCTACATAGTGAGCTCTAGGTCAGCCAGAGCTACAATAAAACAATGTTTCAGAGATGGGGTGGGGATGGGGGTAACATCAAACCACAGTACAAATCGTGTGTGTGTGTGTGTGTGTGTGTGTGTGTGTGTGTGTGTGTGTGTGTGTGTGGCGGGGCGGGGGGGGGTCTTGCCACCATCATTGATCCTGCACAACTATGGCTGGTCAAACACTCCATCTCTCACCCCACATCCACCTCCCCAAAGCTCTGCAAGTAAAACCCCACCAACCCTACACCTCCTAAACATGACCCTCCAGCCTGGACAGCACAAATGAAGCCCAAGTCTTCCTCATGGTGCCTAGACCCCTGGCATACTTACATGTCAGAACAGTGGCCTTGGCTAATCGAGCTCCCCTGTCTGCTCTGTTTCTGCAGTTAAATACAACCACAGGAAAAGGAACTGAACAGTCTGCATCCCCTTCCAAGCCCCAATCTCGCTCATGCCTGAGCTGCTTGAGAGTCTTTCCCTGCCTGCCCTTCTCATACTTTTCTCTCTGTAGACCAGCTAGCCTCATACTCAAGAGATCGGCCTGCTTCTGTGCTTCTGGTGAAGGTGTGTGCCACCACCACCACCAGGCATTCTTTCTATGCCTGAAGATCCTCTCTGACCTTCTTACTCTTCATCAAGAGCTCTCATAAGCTGAGTGGCCAGCCCACAGCTCTACCTACTCACTTCCCACAGGAGCTTCAGCAACACTCTCTTCTATTCTACCATTTCTCTCCCTCTTGGAATTCTGCCCCTCTGCATCAAGCATTCTTTAAAAAAAAAATACTTTCACTGTCCGCCTGTAGCTTCTACCCTGTCTTCCCTTAAAAACATTCCAGCATGCTTTGCTCCTCTCCTTTATATCTCTGATCAGCAGCAGCTCTGACGCTGACCAACGGCTGCTTCCCATCTACCTCACAGCACAGATCCGAGCACAGCCACTGTGGCTCAGTCTGCCCTCTCTACTGCCAGCCCAGGTTATCCCTTCTATCCTGTTATCTAGGGTGGACTACTCCCTCCTTTCCGTTATTTGCCAGGCATATCGCCTCCTCCCCCCCACCCCTAACTCTTTTCAGGAGATAATTTAGTTGGTAAAGTACTTGTCATACAAAAAACGAAGACTTGAATTTGAACCTTAAAACTTGTGTTTGAAAAATGAGCTGGAGAGATGGCTCAGCTGTTAAGAGCACTGTTTGCTCTTCTAGAGGGCCCAGGTTTGATTCCCAACAACCACACAGTTCACAACCTTTTGTAACTTGTTTCAGAGGCTCCAATACCCTCTTCTGGTTTTCACAGACATCAGACATTATTCACATGGTACCTACCCAGTCACACACTCAGAAAAGACCCACTCATACACATAACAAAACATTCTTAAAAAGAAAATTAAAAAACAAAGGTGTGGCAGAGACAGGCAGATCTCTGGGGTTCATGGGCCAGCCAGCCTAACCTCATCAGGCACCTGAGGAATGACATGAAACTGACCTCTGGCCTACACACACACACACACACACACACACACACACACACACACACACCATCATCGTCATCATCATCGTCATCATCTATGGATTTCAAAATCCCACCCTCCACCACTAGCACACTGGTGGAGCCCTAGTCCATGCTGCCTTCATACTCTCTGCCATCGGAGGCCAGCTGTAGCTGTGGGCTTTGCTAGGGTTCTCTCAGGAAGAGTTCCTCCTGCCCAGCTGCTAAGCTCTCCCCAGCTCCAGTTCTATTCAATTCATGTTCTCTGTGAGTGAGGACACCTAACTCCAGCTCTCCTCCACGGTGTGTGTCTGCCAGTCGGGCACATCACCCGAACCACAGGAAACACAGAAAGCACGGGTGGTCAGCCCTCACTCAGCAGCCACACAGCCATTCATGCCCGGGGCCAGGGAGGGAACAAGTGGCTCGAGATGAGTGTGGTGAGAAGGGAAAGCTCTGGCCGCATGACACTTGGCACTTGAATACAAGTTCTTCTAATTAGCTGTGTGGGACCTGAGTGTCACAACCTTTTACAGTCATAGGTCAGAAGCCCTAACCACAAAACCTGTTCAGGGTAGAGTATATAAAACCTAATGTATGTCCAGAACAGCATGTAGAATATATAAATCAGATTGCAATAGTGATATGCAGTGTTTTAAAGTATCTTTCTAGACTCTTCATACATTGACAGCATCTTCTGACAAAGCAATGTTCAAGCCCTTCCAAGAGTACCATGCTCCTGGGGAGTCATGTGTACAGCCCCTGCACAAGTGCTGTGCTCCTGGGAAATCACATTTATAACCCCACCTACATTTTTGAGATAGGGTTTATGTAGCCCCAGCTGGCCTAATCAATGTTGGGATTATAAGCATATATCATCACCCCTACTCCATAACAGCCATCCCATTCCCCTTAAAACCTCCTCACCAATGGAAAAGAAAAAGTTATTGAATTATTAAATTCCTGAAAACTTGCAAAATAAAGGTTAGAAATCAGATTTATTTACTCATTTTTTCAAAATGCATTCTTTCTATCAATTTATGCATGTGTGTGTTTTGCCTGCATGTATTTCTGTGTACCATGTGTATACAAGATCCACAGAAGCCAGAAGAAAGCACTGGATCCCCTGGTACTGGAGTTACAGCTGGTTGTGAGCCATTATGTGGGTGCTAGGAATTGAACCTAGGTCCTACAGCAAGAGCAGACAGTACTTTTAACCACTGAGCCATTCCTCCAGCCGCTAAAAATGGATTTTCATTAATGCATGCACAAAAAATTTTAGAAACAAAACATCTTAAGTGAACATTATTTTTCATTTAGAACTATTAATCAAAAGGAGAAAAAGCACATACATCTATATCCATGTACATGCATGCTAAATATAAAGTATTCCTACTATGATAATGAGGATTGAAGACAGACAGACAGCTGCTACCATGGAGGGACCTGGACAGTTAAGATATAAGGAGAGAAGACTTTCAGTCTTGGTGTGCGTTGTGAAGATCCAGGTAAAACTAGCTGGAGTCTCCTTCCTCCACCATGCTCAGACAGGCAACAGGTGCCTTTACCCACCGACCATCTTGCTGGTCTTCTCTTTAATGCTTTGCACATTTGCTCAAACATTAATATTAAAAAGAAATACCTAGAGACTGATTGATGAAACAATTGATAAAACGCTTGCCTTGCAACCATGAATATTTGAGTTTAGCTTCTGGAACCTACGTTTAAAAAAAAAAAAAAAGATCAAGTGTGGTAGCCCACACTTTGTGAACTCAGTACTGGCAAGCTAACTGAAATTCGTTTTTTAAAAGGGGAAGCTGGAAGGATAGCTCAGCAGTTAACAGCACAAGTTGCTCTTGCAGAGGACCTTGGTGCAGTTCTATTCTCTGCACCCACTCAGTGGCTCACAACCATGCATAACCCCTGGTTCAGCCTCCCCCCACCAAATCAGGCACACAAGCAGTGCACATAATATATGAAGGCAAAACACTCACACCCACAAAATAAAAAGATTGAAAGAAAAAAGGTGGATGCCACCACCTGAGGAATAACACTTGAAGTTGTCCTCCAGCCTCAGTGCACACATGCACTCACACATACATACATGATCACAGACAAACACACATGCACTCACACATACATAATCACAGACAAACACACATGCACTCACACATACATGATTACAAACACACATGCACTCACACATACATGATTACAAACACACATGCACTCACACATACATGATCACAGACACACACACACAAAAAGAAAAACTTTTAAGAGGTTCACTTGGAATGGAAAACCTAAAAATAAAATTAGGAAAACAATATATACTGTCAAAAGGAATATTTGGGAATAAATTTAACCATGATATAAAAATTGTACAATGGGAACTGTCAAACACTGTTGAAATAAATCAAGAGACCTAAATAATCCTAAGAGACCCTAAGTTCACAGACTGAGACACTATCCACTGTAAAATTTCAACACCCCAGACTATATAAAACAACAGTTCCTGCTGAAGCCAATCTCGTGTGATTTGAAAAAATGGCCTGACTGACCCGGAAGGTCCCATGAAAATTCTAAGACCCAGAATTGCTAAAACAGTCTGGGAAAAGAGGAAGTAACAGACGCAGGCCTCCTGACTAGGAAGCTGACTGCTACACTACAGACGTCAAAACACAGCACAGTCATGGGGACACACAGAATGCCAGAGGGATAACAGCCAGGAAAAATAAAACCTCTATCTACAGTCAGGTGATTCTTGACAAGGATGCCAAGACAGATCAATGGAAAAAGGAAGTTTTTCCAACAAATGAAGCTGGAAAAGGTAGCCACACACAAAAGAATAAAGTTAGGCCCTGATTTTGCAATCTATAAAAAATTAACTCTGCCAGCCATTGTGGTACATGTATGTCTTCCTGGCACTCAAGAGGAAGAGGTAAAAGGATCAGGAGTTCAAGACAGGCCTCAGCTACACAGTGAGTCTAAGGCCAGCTTTGGCTAAACAAGACCTTGTTTCACCCTCCCTCAACACATAAATAAAAAATAACTTAAATGGATCGAACACCTAGCTGCATATATAACATACAAAGCAACATGTAAACAAAAGATTGTCCGTGCATAGCTGGGCTGGCACACACCTCTGGTCTCAGCACTCAGGAGGCAGAGGCATTCAAAACCAGCCTGATCTACAGGGCCAGTTCTAGGACAGCCATAGCCAAGAGAGAAACTCTGTCTCAAAAAACTAAAAAATCAGGACATGAACTAAAACCATACAACTCTTAGAAGAAAACACAGGAGTAAAATTCCTGTTATTTTGTTTTTTGACACAGAGTTTTGTCATGTATTTCAGACTGGCCTTGAACTCACTATGCATCTGTTAGAGTCTTGAGTTTCAAGCAAACCCCTGGCCTCAGCATCCAGAGGGCCACCATACACCATACATCATCAACCTAGAGCTTTCTGTCTGTCTCTCTCTTCCTCTCTCTTTCTCATGCACACACAAACACACACCACACACATATGCACACATATACAAACATACAGACACACATATACACAGGTACACACATCTTACATATCTCACACATACATAAAGTGTATAACACACATACATCATACACACATAGTGAAAAGTATCTGTACATCATATATTTGAGCAGGAATTTATACATACAGTTCTATAGTAAAGACAACCGACTGAAGAATGGACAAGGAGTATAGCTCAGGAGTATAACAGGTACCTGACACATGCCATGGATTTGATCCTTGGCACTGGAGAACAAAAAGGCTCAGGGGCGGAGGGGTAAAATCAGGAGAATTAGAGCTCAAGTTCATCCTCTGCTATACAACAGGTTTGAAGCCAGCCTGGGCTACATTAAACCCTACCTTAAATATAAATAACAAATAAATAAATAAATAAATAAATAAATAAATAAATAAATAAATAAATAAAGTAAAAATAATTGAAACTTTTATATGTTGCTGGAGGGCAATGTAAAATGGGGAAACTAATTTAAAAGACTTGGCATTTCCTCAAAAATACACAAAGAATTAACATTTAGCAATTCTACTTCTATGTATATAACCAAAAGAACTGAAAACATGTGTTTATATAAAAACTCAACCACAAGTATAAAGGATTAGTAGCATTTACATAATCACCAGCAAATGGAAGCAAACAAATGGACTCCAGTGTCCATCAATGGGTCAATGCACAGTATGTAGTCTGTCTTTGTCACAGGGCCTAGTGAGCAGCAGAAAGGAATGGTGTTCTCAGACGTGTTATAGCACACTGGGAAGTGCGATGCAGCCCCTCACCAGCTTCTGTCAATGTCTTGCCTGTCCCATCAACACAGCTAAACTATTTCCATGCTTCCTGGTAGTCCCCAGACTCATTCCTAACACAGCAGCCTGGGTGATGCTTCGCATTTCAGTGCAGGCTAACTGGCATCACCAGTCAACTCCTGGGTCCTTCAGGATAATTCTCCAGTGCTATCTACCACATGAGTAACTCCCCACACCCAGCCTCTATATTTGGTCTCACTCCTAGGAGATTAGTTCTAGCCACCAACTCAGAGATTCGATTGCCTCTGTCTCCCAAGTGCTGGGCTGGGATTAAAGGTGTGCACCTCCACCCCCTGGAGCAGCAGCTAAGCTTGTTAACGCCAGGCAAAGATTTCCGTATAGTAAGCAAGTGCTAATTCCTACCTGTGAATACACAATGTTGGTTCTCTTTAAGAACCTACCTAGGGGTCTGGAGAGATGGCTCAGTGGTTAAGAGCTTCTGTTACTCTTCCAGAGGACCTAAGAATGCTTTCCAGCACCCATGTCAGTTCACAACCACCCTGCAACTCTCTAATTCTTGTGGATCTGACGCCTTCTTCTGGCCTCCAAGAGCACCAGCAGGCATGCACACGGTGCCCATATATACATGCAGGCACATGTACAAATGTTCATATACACAAAATGAAAGTAAATCAATCTTTTAAAAGAGAGGGAGAAAAGGACCCTGCCTGCTCAGTGTAAAGTACGGCTTGGTCACTTCTGTCAGGGCCACAGCCCAAAGGCCACTACATTAGCTCTGAGAGCCACTGACAGCACTTTCCAGTTGGTTCCGCAAAGCCGGCAACCAACGTGGATTTTGAAAACAATTTATCATTTAAAATGCACTGACCAAGGACACACAGTAACTTCACTAAGTTCTAATATTTCACACAAATGAAGTGAGTAGATAAAGCTGAGGCTGGCAATCTGCCAAACCCTTGCCTCTGATTATCTGTGCACTGACTCCACACTGGAGATAAGGTGGAGATGGACTCCCCTCAGGAGACGGTCTCAGTTCTGTGAGGTGTAAGCAAGGTCCCAAATACCTGCTTCCTCCGCCCTGACTCCACACAGAAGCTGCTGGGCTGGAACCTCATGATTCTGGCTCCTTCCCTCCACCTAAGGTATGCTCTTCCGGGGCCGCTAAACAGCTCCTCCTCAGCCGCCAACATCCCTCTGTAACAAGGCCACCATCCGGTATACACCAGCCTAAAGTCTGCAACCCGTAGGCAACAAACGCCTCCTATGAGTATGTCAGGCTATTGCTTCATGCCACCCACAGACTGGGAGCATAATTCAATTCTGTGTGCCCAACAGAGACCTGGACTGTCTCCTTCACCTCTGGGCACTTGAGCATCAAGCTGCTGGTACACATCAGGTGTCAAGAAAGACTGGAGTAAAAGCAGGCCTAGCAGCAGAACCCGACACTAAGACTGTGCCCCAACAATTGAGAAGGACTAGCCTTAGCCAGAGAGCGGCCTTGGGCAGGGAGCCCTGTACTTTTCTAGGAGACACCTCAGGCAGATGTGCATCCCTACAGAGAACCCACAGGAGAATTTCTGTAATCCACAGCATTGTCCTTTCACCTTTATAGATCAGAGCTGCTTCTAGTACTCCCAGCTAAAAAATCCAAGGATTTCAGAACACAATCAAATACTAAATATAAAACAAAAGGTCAGCATCACTGCAAATCAATAGAAAACAACACGCACAGTTCTAGAATTTACTTTACCTTAACTAATAACACAGGTAGCACGCAATCTGATGCCTTAATAGCAAGAGGTCTGTGGGCTGAGGGAACTTGTGTGTGGCTCAGAGTACAATCCTGACAGCTGAGAAAATGCCCTCCACCAAGTCCCAGGGAATAGCAGAGGACTTGGGGTGGGTGGAGGTGCGGTGGGAGGAGATGGTAAAGACTGAAGCAGCAGGGAGGGGCTGTCACAGTCATGTCCGAACCTGGCTGGCAGCTGTACCCCCACTCTTTACTCGGCCACTACTGCACACTGCTCCCTTAAGAGGACAGAAGTGTTCTGTTGGCCCTCACCCACACTCTGCCTTACGACCCTGAGCAGCAGACAGGACAGTGGTCAGGAAGTAACCCGAAATGGAGTGTAACTCCAGGCTTTGCACCCAGACTGCACTGAGCAAACATCGCAGACTCTGCCTCAACACAACCCCAGACTATATCAGAGCCTTTTTGATCCCCAACTGTGAGATGTTTCCCTGAAAAATCCTAGTCATTCTTGTTTTTAACCCCTCCAATGAGATAGAGTTCACATACTACACGAGCCACCCATTTAGAAGTGTGTAATTTTAGTATATTCAAAGGTATCTAAAACCCTTCACTGGTCAATTTCAGGACACTTGCATTACCCTAAAAACCCCATGTCTCTGCCATTCCCTAGCCCTCAGTAACCACTAGACTGCTTTCTCTCTGGATTTGCCTACATTAGACATTTCATAGTAATGTAATCTCAGAAAACCAAATCTCAGCACTCAGGAGACTGAGGCAAGAGATCTTGAGTTTAAGGTTAGCCTAGACTATATAGCAAAAACCTATTGCAAAGAAGCAAATAAATAAGTAAGTAAGTAAATAAATAAATAAATAAATAAATAAATAAATAAATAAAATCATTCCCATGTCTGGTCTCTCTCATTAGGCACAGTCTGCTCCTCCCCTCTTCTTCTTCTTTGAAACAATCTCACTATGTAGCCCTGGCTATCCTGGAGCTCACTCTGTAGACCAGGCTGGCTTCAACCTCACAGACACTCACCTGCAAAGGTGAGCATCACTGCCTTCCAAGTGCTGGGATTAAAGCCATGGGCCACCACTCCCGGCTTGGCATAGTATTTTCAAAGTTTATGTACGCTATAACAGGAGTCAGTAACTCGCTTCTTTTTATTTGCCAATAATACTGCTTGGTATGAATCTATCACATTTTGTCCATCTGTCTGTTGATGATATTATGAGTTGTCTCACCTTTAGCTACTGTGACTATCGTGCCCACCTTCTGTGTAAATGTGCTGTTATTTTTTTGTTACATTTATTTAATGTGTATATGTGCATGTGCACCCGCCTTTGTGTGCATGCTATACAGCAAGTACAGATCAGAAGACAAGTTTTGGTTTTCTCCTTCCACCGTGTGGGTCCCAGGGATCAAAGTTCTGTGAATGCACATACACAGACACAGACAGACACACAGACACAGACACAGACAAAAACACAGACATACAGACACAGACAGACAGACACACACACAGACACACATCCCTCATGACCAGAGGGGGGTCAGATGGAAGATCTGGGAGAGATTAAGAATGAAGCTCAGGACAGAGCCATGTTTGCAGACCCTGGGCCGTAGCCTTCCAAGACTGGCCTTACGCTTTACTGCAGGGAACTAAGCCCAAGCTTCCACAAGAAACCAGGAGATTTCACCAAGCACCTGGGTACTTCCTCCCCATTATCTGTCTGAAACTATTAAATAAAATTAAGTTTTGGGAAGCAAAAATGAAGCAAATGTACCCAAATTGAACAGTTTAAACTTCAGGAAGTAAGAGAACAGAAAGGCCCAGTTAACTAGGAGCAGCCAAAGTAGCCAAAGCAATAGAAAAATAAACAGGTCTGGCTGGGTATTAATAAAACTTTATTGCCAAAAGAGACAAAAAAGAAGGGGAAGATAGGAAGTGTCTACTTACAGATTTTAACTTCTGATCTGTCTAGAGAACTAGCCTGGCCTTTCTATTGTAGATGTTGTTTGCTTATACACTTGAAATGTTATTTTTATTTTATATATGTAGATGTTTTCCCTGCATACATAGCTATGCTGTATGTGTATGCTGTATGTGTATGCTGTATGTGTAGTGCTGTGCCCAAAGAAGTCAGAAGAGGGCATTGGGTCCTCTGGAACTGGAGTCACAGATGACACTTAGCCTCCATGTGAGTGCTGGGAACCAAACCCAGGTCCCCTAGAAGAACAGTCAACACTCCACTGAGCATCGCTCCAGTCCAGTTCCAGTTTTCTTTGAGATGATGTCTTATGATGTATCCTTGTCTGGCCTGGAACTCACAGAGATTCACCTGCCTCTGCCTCCATATGCCGGGACTAAAGACCACTGCTGTAGCACTCCCACTGCTCAGACAATTTTATTTATTTTCTGTATGCATGTGTGGACATTGCATGCCAAGGCACCCATGTGGGAGGCAGAGGACATCTTCCGGGAGTCAGTTCTCTCCTCCACTATGTGAGTCCTGGGAAGTGAACTTGGGTCATCAGGATTGGTGGTGGGCACTTCTACCTCCTGAGCCATCACCAGCCTTGAAATGCTGCTGCTGCTGCTGCTGCTGCTGCTGCTGCTGCTGCTGCTGCTGCTGCTGCTGCTGTTGTTATTACTTTGTGAGTGTGTGTGTGACAGAGAGGGAGAGAGAGAAAGAAAGAGAGAGACAGACAGACAGAGACAGATAGGGGGGTGTGAATGGCCACAGGGGTGTGTGCAAAGTATGGCATAAAGACAGAGGTTAGAGGACAACTTTGTAGAATCCTTTTTCTCCTTCCACCAGGTAGGACACAGGATAAATCCAGGTCAGCAGGTTTGGTGGCAGCTGCCTTTAGAATCGAGCCATCTCTCTGGCCCTCTCATTTCTTTTCTCTATTTGACATGGTGTATCATATAACCCAGGTTTGGCCTCTAACATGCTATTTAACACTGGATAACCCTGAACCTATGATCCTCCTGCCTCCGACTTCCCTAAAGTATTGAGATTACAGGCATGTGCTACCACACACGGCTTTATGAAATGTAAGGGAACCAAAACTTGGGCTCCTGTCATATTAGGCAAACACTCTACAGCTGAGCTACATCCTCGACCCTGGGCTCTCTCCTTTCCAAGCTCCATGTTTTTGACCAAAAAATCCACATACATCCAAGTGATTACACATAGATTAGCTGTTCAATATAAAAAGTAATGAGTAAGCAATGCTTGTGGAGTGCTTGCATAGAATATTGAAAATATTTCCAATACTGATCATTATGCTTTTCCACTGAAAGCCTAAAAGTTAAAAAGCTGTATCACTGAAACAAAAAACAGAACGCACACACTGATATACATACAGACATACCACACACATACTCAAATACCCACATAGACAACACATACCACACACAAACGCACCACATACACACATATGCACACTACACACACATACCATACACAGACATACCACACATACACATAGCACACAAATACACACACATACACACACAAACACACAGATTTACACACTACATACAGACACATACACACATCACACACAAAACCATATACACACAAAACGCCAACTGAGAGGAACAAAACAGATGATGCCTGGCTCTTAGAATTCACTGTAAAAAGATTAACATGCATTCTACATGAAACAATGAACAGAGAGCGAATTACACATCACTATAACTCACAACAGATACCAACAAATCTCACTTATGTCACTATGGCACCAGAGAGCCACAGGACAGCCAGCATAGCTAACCTGCTTGAGTTCAAAAAGACATACCTAGTAAATGTTACTCACGGGGTTTCAGGTCCTGATCCCTGTAGGGACAGACGTGGGCAGTGCTATAAGCCAGGTGAGGAGAAATTTCCTAGGAGGATGGTAACAGTTGCCCTAGGACAAAGTCCAGGTCAGACTCTGTCACAGGGCACAGGGAAGACCTGGGACATGAAATTGGGGACAACTCAAGGGACCAACAAGAGAGTGAACACGGTGGCACAAGAATCACAGAGATCAATGCCTAAGGGTAAGGTTTTATCTGGGGAGGTAGAAAATGTGGTAACATGGGAAGAGGGTGTCGTGAGCTGGTAACCAGCACATTCTATCTCTGTATGTACATGGCTGGCTGCACAGCTAGTCTACTTCAATGAACAAAGCTTTGTGGCGTCCTTATGCAGTGCCCAAAAGGCCAACTGTGAGGATTGTTTGTAAGGTCCAGTAGAAGGGTTTTGCTAGTAAAACTGGATGTTTCAGCATAGGAACACAGTTCGAGGATTTTTTTTTTCCTTTCTCAACAGCATCAAGGAGTCAAGACACCTAAGGAGAGGCTGCAATAGCCAGACTGTGAAACCATGCACGGACCTGTGAGTCTGTTGTGTGTGACTCCTAATCCATGGCTCTTTGCCCCAGCACACATATGGCAAAGGCCAGAATGAAATGGGACTACTTTTTTCTTTTGTTTAAAGACATGGTCTCATATAACTCAAGCGGTTCATATAACTCAGTTTGGTCTCAATTCTCCTACTTTCTTCTCCAAAGTGCTAGACACCAAGTCCTTAAAAACAAACAAACAAACAAAAAACCATTCTCACTTTCACTGCCACAAGTCTCAAGACCTCACTTTTCTATCAGAGTATAAATAAGATTTACCACTTTCATGAGTAAAGTGAGATAAAGAGGGAAAGTAATGACTAGATAAACTGTCTCCTTGGAAAACACAGCAATTTCCCTCACTCTGTTTAAAGCCTGTCTTAACCTCTTCCAGTAATTTACCAAGGCCTGTTACCACGCAGGTAATACCAGGCTCTCATTTTTTTTTACTTATTTTCTCTTTGATGTCAACGTATATTTTAATAAGGTTACCTTTCTTAATTCAAAGGTTAACACTGAAGTTTGGCACTGTAGGCCTGACTCTTCACTACCCAAGGCCTGCATACTCCCTTTTTTCTGGCAATACCAACCTCATCTCTCCCAGTCTGTACTGTGGCATTCTGTGAAGTTCATCAGATGCTTGTTTACCAAAAATTCTTTTAAAGCAACTCTATGCAATAATTTATCTAAGTGTATAAAATTGGTTCTTTTCTCTTTAGAAAGATTTTCTTCCAACCAGCTAGCTGGCTCAGTGTGTAAAGGCACTTTGATCTGAGTTTAATCCCTGCAATCTATATGGTCAGGGGTGAGAGACAGCTCCTAAAATTTATCCTCTGACCTCTACAAGACGGTGCTGGCACGTACACAAAATGAAAATAATTAAACACACACCAGCACATACACAAAATGAAAATAATTAAACACACACCAGCACATACACAAAATGAAAATAATTAAACACACACACACACACACACACACACACACACACACACACAAAAGTATTTTGAGCCAAGCATGGCAGTGCATGTCAGACAAGATCATGAGTTTGAAACCTGACTGAGTACATAGCAAAACCCAGACAAAATTACAATTTTAACACACACACACACACACACACACACACACACACACACACACTCTTAGCTTATGTACTTTGTAGCACACAATCCAACCCATACCTAACAGCCTGCAACTTAGTAGCAAGAACAATTCTTGATACTCAACCTTCCCAGGTGTGAAAATTTTTACAAGTCTTAAGTCATAGAGTCCTCACAACAGCATTCTGAGACCAATACTATTAGTGTACCCATTTTACAGCCAAGAAACCAAAGGGCAAAGAGACCTTACTTAATACCACAAAGCCAGTAAAGGAGGAGTCATGACTCAAGGGCGGTCAGTCTGGCTCCAGAACCAGCACTCATTTTCACTCTGCTCCAGCCTCCTCAAGACAGCTGGTTAGACCACGAGCTGGAAGGAGCCATCTCTCCATTCCCTCCTAGGCACTCAGAATCCCTTAAAGACTGGCTTTCCGGACTATCCAGTCACACCTCTCCGTCTTCTAATTCCCTTCCCCCACGTTCATTGTAAAAAGGGGAGCCAGGGACAAAACCACCTGCTGTTTACAGACTGCGCCCAGGACGCAGTGCTCAGTTGCCCTCCCCAGCTCCCAAAGACAAACGTCCGTATTGTCTGCACCACGGGAGGAACTGAAGCCTTGCAACTGTACGTTTTTCTGCAGAGGTCACTGGAGGCCTGGCCAACCCGAACAACACTGAAGGGGGAGGGGGTCCAGCCGCATTTTTGCGGCTGAAGGTTGCGTAGCGCCCACAGCAGCTGCGGTGAGCAGCAGCATGGAACACACCCACAGCTGCCGCGCCCGAAGCGGGCAGCACGTTTTAAAATAAAGACAGCCTGGCCGGGATGCACAGCCTGCTGCCTCGCAGCCCCCACCCACCCCACGCCTGCCAACAACAGGCGCCCAGGGAGTTCCAAGTCTGAAAGGCCGGGTAGAGGACCACCCGAGCCTGCCGCAGAGGCCCTGCCGCGAAGCCAGGGCGCACCACGCGCAAGCAAGCCACGACCCGACCCAGAGACGCCCACCGACTCCCGGGCATCGCGGACAAAGCCTGGCCCGCAAGATCCTCGCCCGGCAATTACCACCTCTCACCACCCCTAAACGGACGGAGCCCAGCGCACAGGAAGGGCACAAGCACACCGGCTCTGGGCCTGGACACATAACGCATGCACACCTGTCCTCGGGACACACACCTGTCTGCAGGCCAGGCACCCTCACATCTCACATTCACCATCGGGTCCACCCCAACCCCAACCACCTCAAGCAAAGGGCTCTCACACAACTATCTTGGGCAGGGACACACACGCACTCACGCCCATCCAAAGGCCGGGCACGCGTGCAGACCATGGCACCTCACACCCACCCTCGGGCCCCTTCTCTTACGCAAACCCGCCTTCACACTCTCTGGCCCTCCGCCGCAGCGTTCGCGTGCGGACCCTCCCCGACCGGGTCACCTGGAGCCCCGATTCCTAGCACGACTGTGCTGGAGGGGGCCTCCGCCCGGGCCAGGCCGTGGGGCCGCATCGAGGCCTCTCCGCCATCTTCCCGGCCCGCGCCGCCCACCTCCCGCGCTCTCACCAGCCGGCCCTGAGCGGGGCGCGCCGCCACTGCCCCTCATCACCGACCGCACGCTGCGCCTCAGCTCCCGGCGGCTCCCGGCCGCCGTTGCCGCCGCAGCCAGCGCTTCACGTCCTGGGTCTCCGCCGCTAGTCCAGTGCGCTGCGGCCGCGCGTCCCCCGTCACCAAGCGCAACCCCCCGCCTCCGACTCCGCCCCCGCGAGGATGCTGGCGCCGCTAGGGGGCGCCGCCCGCGAGGCTGCAATGCGCCTGCGCCACCGCGCAGCCCCTCGGGAGCCCAAAGTGAGCCCTGCCTGGGTCGGAGGCCCCGCCCCCGGTGCAGCGATAGGCAGCCGTTTCGCTCTCACCTGTACCCACCGTACCCACCACTTCTGAAGGTCTAGGTCACCTCAGGTGTGTCCTAATGTGGGTGTGGCGTGACTTTATTAGTTCTAACCCTGCTGGGGTTCCTCAGCTTAAGATTTACCTCTTTCTTGACTCTGGAAAAGTAGCCATTGTCTAAAATACTCTGCGTACTCCCTGTTTCTAATTTCCCTTTATGATTTTCCTCTTATCTTCTTAGTTAACTGAGTTATCGTGGTAACTCAGACACAGCCTTAAATGCGCTCTCTTTTCTATTTTTTCTATTTTTTTATGTGTGTTGAGCGTATGAAGCATGTGCACGCACGTGCTAACGGTGTCCATGTGGAAATCAGAGGACAACTCCTTTCACCATGGGTTCTAGAGATAGAACTCGCACCCTTAGGCTTGTACAAAAAGCACTTCTACTCACTAAGCTCTTTTAAATTTTTATTATTATTTTTTAATCTGAGGCAGAGCTTCATATGGCCAAGGATGACCTTCAACTTCCTATGTAGCCAATGATGACTTTGAAATTTTAATCCTCCTGTTTTCATCTCTCCTGTGCCGGGGTTACAGACATATGCCACCACATCCGGTTTACACAGCTGTGGAGCTGGAACCCATTCTAGGAAAGCCCTTTACCAACCGAGCATCCTCAGCTGCCATTTGGTTTGGTTTTTTTTGTTTGTTTGTTTGTTTTGTTTTGTTTGATGAGCTCTTGCTGTGTGGACCCTGGCTGGCCTCAAACTTAAGATCTGCCTTTAACAGATTACAAGTGCGTTTGTCACCCTCCCAGTTTTTTGTTTCTTTTTTTTTTTTTTTTTTTTTTTTTTTTTGGTTCTTTTTTTCGGAGCTGGGGACCGAACCCAGGGCCTTGCGCTTCCTAGGTAAGCGCTCTACCACTGAGCTAAATCCCCAGCCCCCAGTTTTTTGTTTCTTTGTTCATCGGTTTTTGTTTGGTTGGTTTTGGTGGGGTTTTTTGGGGGGCGGGGGGACAGGTTTCTCTGTGTAGCTCTGGCTGTCTTGTAACTTGCTCTGTAGACCAGGCTAGCCTCAAACTCACAGCTGTCCACCTGCCTCTGCTTCCCTAGTGCTGGAATTAAAGGCATGGGCCATCACTGCCATCCACCAGTCCTTTTATTTAAAAAGAAAACAACAACAAAACAAAACAAAACAAAACAAAAAAAAACTTATTACCAGAGCCTAGAGAGATGGATTAGCAATTAAGAGTAAATACTGCTCTTCCAGAGGATTCAAGTTCAATTCCCAGCATCCATGTCAGGTGGCTCAAAACCACCTATAACTCTAGCTCCACGGGACCCATGCCTTTGCATTACTGTATAGAGACACACATAAAAAATAAACCTTCGGGATATTTTACTTATTTTGTGTGTATGCCTGGCTGCATGTGTCAAGACCTCCACAGAGATGTCAGAGAACAAGAGTCAGGTCGTCCCTTCTGCTATTTGGGTCATAGTGGCAAACACACCCTGACCCACTGAGCCATTTCCAGCTCAAGTCTTCATTTCTATGAGTAGCATTTAAATTCCACTTGGCAGCCAAATAAAATGGCCCAAAGCTCTTCTAGGACCACACAGCATTCCATCAATGCTCAGACCCTGTGTAAGAGAGTTCAGACCCATCAACCCCCTGCAGTACTGCAGGCCCCAAGCCCTGGGGATCTCCACTACGTTCACACTCCGCACTTCCTTGCTGAGTCATCCTATGCTGCATGCAAAGGACTAGGGCTCCTGTTCTGTCTGCAGCTCCCTCAGCAGTGCGGTTGGAAACAAACATTCTTCATGCTGCAGAAAGAAACGCACAAATAACAAAAGTAGTCGAGCAAGGCAATTTATCTTTGCAAAAATAAATTAACCAGGCTAGCTTGTACACTAGGGACGGAAGCTCACTTAGTTTTTATCCTAAGGCAGGTGGTGACTGTGTCTTTTTCCTATTGCCTGGGGTCACCTCATAGTCTTTCCTGATTGACTAGTTTTAAAGGAACCCAGCACAAAGAAGTAGGTGAAGGGGGAGGGTAAGGTGTCGGCTGGCTGCTACAGATCAAGTTTGGGAATTGGAGGAAGGTGGAGGCTTTATGGGGAAAAAAGCTTTACTAGGCAGAGGGAAGTAAAAGGCTTGAACTTCTTTATACAAAAGTTTTAGATGGGGCTGGGGATTTAGCTCAGTGGTAGAGCGCTTACCTAGGAAGAGCAAGGCGCTGGGTTCGGTCCCCAGCTCCGAAAAAAAGAACCAAAAAAAAAAAAAAAAAAAAGTTTTAGATGGCGTGAGATAGGCAGAAGATTGGCCTTTGGTGAGCTAATTACCTTTAATAGGAAAAAGGGGTTTTTTTTCTTGTTCACCTACCTGAAGCAAGTTGACTTGGATGAAGCAAGGCTATCTCCTCCTTGCAGCTGAAGAAACATCACCAACATGGCTGACTGGATTCCTTTTGAGTGTTTTTTGTTTGTTTCAATATTTTTGAGATGTTTATTATTTTTATGTTCATGGGTTTTCCTAAGTGTATGTCTATGTACCACATTCATGCAGTACCTGGGGATGCCAGAAGAGGGCATCAGATACCCTGGGATTGGAGTCGCAGACAGTGGGTGCTGCCCTGTGGGTGCTGGGAACTGAACCCAGGACCTCTGGAAGAGCAGTGAGTGCTCTTAACTGCTGAGCCATCTCTCCAACAATGCTTCTCCCCCTCAACCCACACACACTCCTGCTGCCTCTTCCCTTTTGAGCCTTTGGTCACAAACTTAGAATGAATGGTGCTTACTCCCAAGACGTCTTGTGGTTTTCTTCAGGAGACTTTCAAAGATGGTGGCCGTTACAGAACTTCTCAAACCCCTTAAGTTAGGCCTCCTATTGGAGACCAAAAAAAAAAAAAAAAAAAAATCTCCTATTACCAAACCATAGGACTGCCCACACCCATCTCTGGCCTCCCACTCTCCCTGCAGAAAGTTTGCAGTCTGCTCTGCTCATTCTGAAGGTTGGACTAGAGGTCTGGACTCATTTCTATCCCTTGCATTGTTAATATTCCCCTTTTCCATTGAATAGTTTTCAAGAACATTCAGAAAGATTCTAACGTCGTTCTTTTTTTTTTTTTTTCTTACTGTATTTTATGTGCATGGGTGTTTTGCCAGAAATATTTGTGTACCATGTTTGTGCCTGGAGCCTGAGGAGGTCAGAAAAGGGTGTCAGATCCCCAAGGAATGGAGTTAGGTGGTTGAGAGTCACTATATGCTAGGCTAACATGGGCCCTCTAGAAGAATAACCAGTGCTCTTTAATGGCCGAGTGCTCTCTAGCCCCTCTAACATTATTCTTTGTAAGAACAAAACACCTCCTTAACATCCTACCCTCTGCATCCTAACATACTCTTATTTCATTGGTGACCATGTCCAGGAAAAAATGTGTCTGGCACCTCAATATCGTCCGTCTTGTATTGATCTTTCCTTGTTCAGAGTTAAGCAAGGACACACTCATGTTTAGGTTACTTGTTGAATACAGTGCCTTCTTCCATTATCACCTTTTTCTTTACCTGTGGGGAGCATTCAACACCTTACAGTTGAATGGCCTTTGTTGATAGGAATTCTGATGCTTAAATTGTCAAGTTGGGAGGATTAAGAAATGGCCCAATTCTGGGCATGGGGGTCACATCCCTTTGATCCCAGCACTTGGGAGGCAGAGGCAGGTGCCTCTCAATGAGGTCAGCCTGATCTACATAGTATAGTCTAGGCCAGCCAGGACTGCCTAACATGATCCTGGCTTAAAAAAAGAAGAAGAAGGGGGAAGAGGAAGAATGGGAGAAGGAGGAAGAGGAAGAGGAAGAGGAAGAGGAAGAAGATGTGCCCCCTGTGACATTGGTGACACATACCTCTGGGCATTGCTGTGAGGGTGTTCCCTACGAAGATTAAGGAGGGAAACCTGGGCCTGACAATGGATGGTACCGTGGCATGAGCTGGGGTCCCTGTCTGAATGAAGAGAGAAAGGATATATCTTGTCTAGGTTTCCTGCCCCTTGGAAATGGTGAACAAGCAGCCTTATGTTTCTTCCACAATGGCAAGCCACTCCACCCTCACCATGCCTTCCCTAATCTACTTTCAAAGTGAGAGGTAGAAGAAGCCTCTCTCCCTTGTGTTGGTTCTTGTCAGATACTTGGTCACAGTGACAAGAAAACCCACACAGAAGCACTAAGTGTAGAGGTCCAGGGCTCCCAGGAACTGACCCTGTCCGTTGTCTGCATGTGACACAATAGGTGTCGGTTTGAGCCGAGAGCAGGAGGAATCACATCACACAGTTGAGGAAAACACCACATGTGTCTTCTAGTAAGAGGACTGGTAGTGGGAGAGGGACAGTATGACCACATTTCTCCTCCAATATGACTCTAAGTAAGGACTCAGACCCAGGATGAGGGTTCCTTAGAAGACAGTATAGATCTAGGTGTTCATGGATCTTTTCCTCACTGATACAGAATAGCCGATATAAGACCCAATGGTGCACGCCTATAATCCCAGCACTCAAGAGACTGAGACAGGAAGAGTAGCAAGTTCTAGTCTAGTCTGGGATACATTGTAAGACCAGTCAGTGATGATGTAACAAGATGGTGTCTCAAACACAGAAACAAAGTCTGACATATGCCCCAAACAGCTCCAGAGAATGTATAGATACAGTAAAAGTGAAATAAAAATGAGAGCATAATTCTTAATTAAGAGCAGCCTAAAGGGGGTGAGGGCAGTGAGGTGGGTCATCCGGTGAGACCACTTGCTACTATAACAGAGAATCTGGGTTTGGGTCCCAAGGTCCACGTGGAAGCTCATAACCATAACAAATGCAGCTCTACGAGGTCCGAAGCCCACCTCAGGCCCCTCCCCTGTGAGCATTGCATACATGTGGCACAGAAACATACATGCAGGCAAAACACAGAAATAATAGAAATACACAGGAAATAATGACAAATCTAAAACTATTCATTCACAATATCAATTCTATTAGATTTTTTTTAGATTTATTATATGAATGCACTGTAGCTGTCTTCAGACACACCAGAAGAGGGCATCGGATCCCATTACAGATGGTTGTGAGCCACCATGTGGTTGTTGGGAATTGAACTCGAAACCTCTGGAAGAGCAGTCAGTGCTCTTAACCGCTGAGCCATCTCTCTCCAGTCCCCCTAATAGATTAGTTTTATTTAAGCTTTTTAAACAATATATTTTGAACATGTTTTCCCCTCCCCCAACTACTCTCAGATCCACCCCTCCAAAAAAAGGAAAATCAAAACAAACAGGAAGACGAAAAATAACAAAAGAAGCCAGGAGTGGTGCCACATGCTTTTAATTCCAGCACTCAGGAGGCAGAGGCAGGCGGATCTCTGTGAAGCCAGCCTGGTCTACGGAGCGACTTCTAGTATAGCCAGGCCTAAACACAGAGAAACTCTGTCTCGAAAAACAATAAACAAAAAAACAAACAGCACCACCCCCGCCACACACACCCCCACACACAAAAGAAAACCCTACAAAAACAAACAAAAAAACCCCACGGAGTCTCCTTTGCTTTGCCTAAGTACTCTTGGGCAGGGGCCTGCCTTGCACTGCTCTTTATATACCCAGTGATGTTCCAATGGAGAAAACTGATTTCCCCCCTTTCTAGCAGGTATCAAATGCAATTGTCTTCTTGGTTAGGGGTGAGACTTTTTTCGCCTTTTCCACCCTGGGATTTCTGTCACATGTGAACCTATACAGACCTATTGTGTGCTGCACCATCTGTAAGCTGATATGCATATCAGTCCGTTTGTGTCTGGAAGATGCTGTTTCCTTGGAGACATCCACCACTTCTGGCTCTTACAATCTCTCCACCGCCTCCTCTTCCTCATAAACCCTTGAGCCCCGAGGGCTCTGATGAAAACATCCCATTTAGGACCAAGTGCTCCAGAGTCTTGTACTCTACCTGTTGTTCGGCTGTGGGTCTCTGTGCTAATTACTGTCTACTGTAAAAAGATGTACTGTCTACTCTGACAATGTGTCATTTAGTCATTTTATTGCTCTTTATGTTGCTTTAGTAGAGTAATAATAATATCAGTTTTTCCACTCGGCCCGTGACCTATCTCGTCTCATCTTCCCGGCTACTCTAGCAGTGTCTGGTATGCATCCTGTTTCATGGAGTGGGTCTCAAATCCAACCAAAAAGTGGTCCGTAACATTGTGTCACTCTTAAACCAGTATTCATCAGGACAAGCCACTGTCGCCTATTACAGAAGCTGTAGCTGGGCTATGCTAAGGCTCGCCTTTCTCCTCCATTAGTGTGCAGAGTACCTTCTGGCATAGTGAACGCTAGTCAGTTGGAGGTAGAGAGACTCTAGTGGGTCTAGATGTCCAATTGGGACATTGTCTTCTCCATTATATGTTTATTCCATTTAAATTCCTTTCATATATGTATGTATATATTTAGGAAGCTTCCATAATAGTAGGTTTCGGTGTTTTTATTAAAAGGCCTTTAGCGTTAGTAGTCCCTCCCATATTCCCTCTCTTACCCTGCCCTCCCAGCTCCTCCCTGTTAATCCTGCTAGATTCCCCACCACAAGTCCTCAATAGACACATGTGTATAATATCTGTTCACATTGAAACAAGCCTATTGAAAGCTTAAATACTAACAGATGAGAGATAACATGTAACATTTGGCTTCTGGATTGTGTTACCTCACTCAGGATGACTGACCTGCTAATTTCATGTTTGTTTTTCTTAACGGCTGACTAATATTCCATTTTGTAAATGACCACATTTCCACCATCTAGTCACCAGCTGATAGCCCCTAGGCTGTTTGCAGCTTCATGTGAAGAACACGGGTGAGCAGATATCTCTGGAGTAGGAGTTAGCATGCTTTGGGTGTATGCCCAAGAATCATATAGCTGGATATTGAAGTAAATCAATTTTCGGCTTTTTGCATTACTTCCACACTGGTTTCCATGGTGGCTGTATCAGTTTTCATGCTCATCAGCAAAGAATTCGTGTTTCCCTATTCTTAGCATCCTTGCCAGAATGAGCTGTCTTGTGTTTTATTGATCTTGGCCATTCTGACTGGGGTAAGATAAAATTTCTCAGAAGTTAATTTATATTTCCCTGATGGCTAGGAATATTGAACGTATTTTAAAGGTTTCTTTTTTTTTTTAAATGTGGTACAATATTGTTTTCCTTTTTTTATTGGATATTTTTTATTTACATTTCAAATGTTATCCCCTTTCCCCCACCCAGCCACCCACCCCTTTTCACCTCCCCTCTCTGACATTCCCCTACACTGTCGAGGCTAGCCTTGGCAGGACCAAGGGCTTCTCCTGCCATCGGTGCCCAACAAGGCCATCCTCTGCTACATATGCAGCTGGAGCCACTTTCAAAGGTTTTTTGTATTTCACCTTTTGAATACTCTCTGCTTCCTTCCTTACCCCATCTCTACCTGGGCTATTTGTTTTCTTGGTGTTCCGTTTTTTGAGTTCTTTATGTAAACTAGATACTAACCTCTACCAGATGCATAATGTATGTTCCGTTTTTTGAGTTCTTTATGTAAACTAGATACTAACCTCTACCAGATGCATAATGTAAAATGCTTTCTCCTACTCCGTAGGCTGCTGCTTTGCTCACACGACGCTGTCCCCTGCCACACAGAAGACTCTTAGCTTACTGGGGTCCCATTTATTGAATTTTGGTCTAAGTGCCTGTTCCATCAGTGTCCAGGGAGTTCAAACCTGTTCCCCACCTTCTGTTCTGTGAGATTCAGAGAGCCTGGTCTCATATTTAGGTCTTTGATGCATTTGCAGGTAAGTTTTAGAGTGATATATTTGAATTCTTCTACATGCAGACATCCAGGTTGACCAGCACCATTTATGGGAGTGTGTATTTTAAGATTCTTTGTCAAAAATCAGGTATCCGTAGCTGTGCAGATATATGTTTGGGCATTCGATTTGATTTCACTGATATGTGTCTGGTTTTATACCAATATAACTTTTTTTTTTTTTACTACAGCTGTGTAATACATTGAAATCTGGGGTGGGATATCTCTAGCAGTATTTTATAGTTCAGAATTGTTTTAGCTATCCTGTGTGTGTGTGTGTGTGTGTGTGTGTGTGTGTGTGTGTGTTCATATGAAATTGAATTTTGTAGTTTCTCTGAGGAAATGTGTTGGAATTTTTTTTTATCTTGCTTTTTGTTGTTGTTATTTGAGACAAGGTTTCTCTGTGTAGCCCTTGTTTTTCTCAAACTTTCTGTTGTTGTTTTTTTTTTTCTCAAACTTTCTGTACAGACCAGGCTAGTCTCAAACTCAGAGAGATCTGCCTGCCTCTGCCCCCTGAGTGCTGGGATTAAAGACATGCACCACCACTGCCCAACTTTGTGTTGGATCGAATCTATATATTGCTTTTAGTAGTACAACCATTCATAACTCCAGTTCTCCGTGTGTGGGTGGGGTGGGGGTGGGGGCTCCAGTGCCTTTTTATGGCTGCTATGGCCACTGCTCACATGTGGTGCCCGAACATACATGCAGGCAAAACACCCATGCACATAAAATAAAAATAGCAAATCTTGGGGTTGGGGATTTAGCTCAGTGGTAGAGCGCTTGCCTAGGAAGCGCAAGGCCCTGGGTTCGGTCCCCAGCTCCGAAAAAAAGAACCAAAAAAAAAAAAAAAAAGAAAGAAAGAAAAAGAAAAAAGGAAGCCAGAGAGAAAGGCACCTGGGTTCAGGTGGAGTGCAGCCTGCTCTATTCGAAGCTGCACTCTTTGTGCAGCTAACAGAAACATGTCTGAACTGCTGGAGTCCATTCCCTATGAATTTGTAGCTTAAAACACAAAGAAAGAAAGAAAGAAAGAAAGAAAGAAAGAAAGAAAGAAAGAAAGAAAGAAAAAGAAAGAGAAAAGAGAAAGGAAGGAAGGACCTAGACTGTAAAATGTTTTCCTTCAAAACATCATGAAGCTGGTATCATAGTAAGTATATTACGTGACCTTCCCTGGGGAGACAAGAACGGACCAAAATAAAGGATTCCATCCAGGTCAACCTTAGCAAAGCAATGCATTTACTGAGGTTTCCTGCAGAAGCACAGGCAAGGCAAATGCACAGAAGGCCACCCAAGCACAAAAGCTGTGCCACTGCAGCGCCCTGCCCAGCACCCTGCCCAGTCCCCTCCTCTCACCTGTGGAAATGTTTTGTCACCCTTGCAACCTTAGGAGTTTCCTGAAACTTGTAAACTTCATGAGCTTCCTAGGCATATGGGCTCCTCTTTCCTTTAGTGTTTCAATTGGGAGGAACGAGGGACACAATCGTCCACCACTTCGTCTGTCTCCTACATTCTTTCTGTCAAACATTCCCTGAGCCTTTGGAGGAGGTGGTAGAGATCTATGGTTGCTTTCTTTCACACACAGTTAAGCACTGTGCCATTATGCCACGCCATAGTGTCTTGTTCTCAGCAGCACGACCAGTTATGAGTCTTTATTATTATTTTTGTTTTTTGGTTTTTTTTGAGACAGGGTTCTCTGTGTAACAGCACTGAATATCCCCCTTGTAGACCAGGATAGCCTGGAACTCAGATATGCCCCCCTCTGCCTCCCAAGGGCTGGCATTAAAGGTGTGCCCCACCACCAACCTGATGAGTCTTAACAGTAGCCACCAGTTCCCTGCATGGAGGATATTAGCAGCAGCAGTAATCCATGAGCATAAACGCATGTCTAGAACTCAGTTTGGAAGCCAGGCAGGCTTATGCAGAAAGTAGAGGTAGGAGGATCAGGAGTTCAAGATCAGGCTTGGGGACACAGCAAGTTTGAGGCCAACCTGAGTTCCATGAGACCCTTTGAAGGAAGTCAATCTGAGACAGGTATAGCACATCCGTTTCATAAAATAATTGTTGTATTCCTACCGGGGCCTACCACCCTCTAAACCATAGGTTTTGCCTTGGCTTACAGTATCAGACGTGAGTTGTTTTCTGTGGAACAGGCCTTAAATCCATTGGAAAGTAGTCGGATGTTTTTATGTAAGTTTTGCCGTTATTGTGCCAACAGATGACTCTGGCCTAGCAGGTTATGAGTGTCCATGGCTGAGCGTGATGGCCAATGACAAATCTCCCAAGCAGCAGGCAGAGCATAGTCTGCCACTCCAAAGCCAGCCAGCAGGGAGGCCTGAGAGTGAGGCCAACCTGGGGCAGAGTGAGTTCTGTTCCTTTCCACCACCGTCTCCAGCCCCCAACTTGCTTCTTGATCATGATTGTGCAGGAATAGAAACCCTGACTAAGACAAATTGGTACCAGAAGTGGAGTATTCCTGTGACAACCTGACCATGTTTTGGGGAGGACTGTGGAAGGACTTTGGAATTTTGAGCTAGAAGAGCCATTGGGATGTTAAGAGCTTTGTAGGAGTTCTGTAGGAGTTTGGAGGATAATGTTGAGAACAGTGCAGAGATGGAGGTCTGGCTTGTGAAGTTTCAAAGGGAAGATTATAGACTCTTATCAGGGTCATTGCTATTTTGATTGTGACGATTCTGTGGTTTTGGTTAGCTGGGGCTGAAGAATCAGCTGTGATTAACAAGATATCAGAACTCCTAAAGCGAACTTTTGTGTTACTGGTCTATTGATGCTGGCTGGAGCTAAGAAATTAGCTAATGACTAAGAAGAGAACAGCATTGAGGTGAAATCTTCTGGGAAGTGTTTTCTGAGAGCACAAAGAGGCTGTGTTCCAGAGATAGCCAAGGTTGTACCTCAGGCTGCAGTGGACTTGGTAATGTGTGAGAGTCACCCAGGTGGCACTGGTTTTGAAGGCATGAAGGGTCATGGAGAGCAGCTGAGGCTTGGCACTGTGAGAGGCCATGGAAGGCCATTGGTGAGGGTGCAGCCTCAGTGTCAGTTGAAGGCCCAGGACTGAAGGGGTCAGGCAAAGGAGCTGAGACTTGGCACCATGAAGAGAGCCTGTGCAAGGCTATTAGTGAAACCTAGTTGCAGCAGAAGACAGCAGTGTTTTGGAGACGCCAGTACCATGAGATGACCACCAAGATCAGCGGCAGCAGTGGAGAACAGGCATCTGGAGCCTAGAAGGCAAGGTGTGTGCTACAAAGGGCAGAGCTGGAGAAGTGACCCAAGCCCTTGGGAGCTCAGAAGATCTCGTGGGTAGATCCCAGACACTGGACAGTTAGAGTTTGATTTTGCTTTTGATTGTGACTGTGCCCTGATACTTTCCCTCTTGAAGGTATTTTAGTGGCTCCCCCAGTTAAGAGACTTTGAATTTTAAAAGATATTGGATATTTTAAAGGGATTGAAGTTTTAATATGTAAAGACTGGGGGACCCTTAAAGTTATTTAGATCTCAGGGATAAGTAAAAAAGTAGGGGTTGAGGCTTAATAGTGATGTGTTTGTGTGTCAAGTTGACAAGGGGTCAATTGTACTGGCTGGTTTTGTGTGTCAACTTGACACAAGCTGGAAGGTGGTACCATCCCTGGGCTGGTCTTGGGTTCTATAACAAAGGAAGCTCAGCAAGCCAGTCAGGGTTTCTATTCCTGCACAAACCATCATGACCAAGAAGCAAGTTGGGGAGGAAAGGGTTTATTCAGCTTACACTTCCACATTGCTGTTCATCACCAAAGGAAGTCAGGACTGGAACTCAAGCAGGTCAGGAAGCAGGAGCTGATGCAAAGGCCATGGAGGGATGTTACTGACTGACTTGCTCAGCTTGCTTTCTTACAGCACCCAAGACTAGCAGCCCAGGGATGGCACCACCCACCATGGGCCCTCCCACCCTTGCTCACTAATTGAGAAAATGCCTTACAGCTGGATCTCATGGAGGCATTTCCTCATGGGAAGCTTCTTTCTCTGTGATAACTCCAGCTTGTGTCAAGTTGACACACAAAACCAGTCAGTACAGTGATCATAATTAACTGTCAGTATAAACGCAAAATATTCATAACAAAGTATATTGAAAGGGGCAAGAGAAAAGAATGGGGATGGTTATAATAGTACACCCATGTAATTCCAGCATTCAGGAGGCACAAGCTGATAGACCTCTGTGAGTTCAAGGATAGCCTAGTCTACATGGTAAGTTCCACTGGCCAGAGATACACAGTAATCCCTTGGTATGGGTGGGGAGGGGTAAAATCATGGATTAAAAACAGGCTCATCAGAGCTAATGATAAAGCTCAGCGGGCGAGACTGGTTACTGCTTTTACAAGGAACCTGATTTCAGTTCCCAGCACCCTTAAGTTAGCTCACAACCATCTGTAACTCCAATTACAAGGGGTCTAACACCCACTTCCGACTGTTGTGTGCACTAGGCATGCACATGCTATACATACAGAACACACAAAACAAGATTAATAAGCCTAAAAAGAAGTAAAAGAAACGATAGAAACTGGGTATACATGACGTTAATCCCAGCACGTGGGCGGCAGGGACAAGATCTCTGTGAGTTCTGAGCCAGCCAAGATTACCATTACCTTGGTTCTAATAAAATTAATGCAGTAGAAAAAAAAAAACTAAATTTGAGATCCCATTTCACCTATGCCCAAATGGCTATCATCAAGAAAACAAGCTGGGTGGTGTTGGCAAACACGTTAATCCCAGTACTCCGGAGGTAGAGGCAGGTGGAGCACCATGAGTTCAAAATTAAACTTATCAACAGAGTGAGTTCCAGGGCATTCAGGGCTACTGTCTCAAGCCTTTGAACCCTGTCTCAAAACAAAATCATAAATAAAAAATAAAAGGGTAAAGAAAAAAAAAAAACCGGAGAGCACGGTGACACACTCTGATTCCAGCATCTGAGAAGCAAATGCAGGCAGATCCGAGTGTTCAAGGACAGCCTAGTCTACATAGTGAGTTTCAGTTCAGACAGAGGTACATGGTGTGACCTTGCCTTTAAAGCAACCAAAAAACTAACAATAGACCGGAGAGATGGATATAAGTGCTTGCCACTAACCCCCAAGACCCCAAGTTTAATCCCTGTTGACTGCATGATAGAAAGAGAACTGACTCAAGTTGTCCTACACACACACTCACAAACACAGAGAGAGGGAGAGGGAGTGGGAGAGGGAGAGAGAGAGAGAGAGAGAGAAGTAAAAACAGTTTTTAAAAGAATGATGTAGCCCTACGGTGAGGCAATAAATAGATGTTTTAAAGCTACTGAGTTTGGGACTGGAGAGATGGCTCAGCGGTTAAGAGCACCCAACTGCTCTTTCAGAGGTCATGAGTTCAATTCCCAGCAACCACATGGTGGCTCACAACCATCTGTAAAGAGATCCGATGCCCTCTTCTGGTGTATCTGAAGACAGCTACAGTGTACTTATATATAATAAATAAATAAATCTTTATAAAAAAAAAAGCTGGGGTTGGGGATTTAGCTCAGTGGTAGAGCGCTTGCCTAGGAAGCGCAAGGCCCTGGGTTCGGTCCCCAGCTCCGAAAAAAAGAACCAAAAAAAAAAAAAAAAAAGCTACTGAGTTTGTAGTAATTTGTTGCACAGCAAGAAAAAGTGAATACAGTCATATTAAGCTTTCAACTCATTAGCTTGTGTACAGTCCCACTTGGTTTGGCCAGCAAACCAATCGATAAAAAAAAAAAATGATGTATTTTATTTATGTCTGTATTGGTTCCTATTCTACTCTGAGAAAACATGATCAAGGCAACTTAGTTTGATTGGCTTATGGTTTCAAAGGGTTAGACTCGATGATAGTGGAACAAAGGAATAGGAGCAGGAATGGCTGAGAGCTCACATCTTGATACACAACAGGAGACAGAGAACACACTGAAAATGCTGTGAGTCTTTTGAAACTTCAAAGTCTGCCCCCCTGGTGACACCTCCTCCAGCAAGTCCACACCTCCTAACTCCTCCCAAACAGTGCCACCAAGTATTCAAACATCCGAACCTAGATGGCCACTCTCATTCACAGCACCACAATGTATATATGTGTGTGTGCATATGTAAGTGTTTGAAGAGGCCAAAGGGCATAGAATTCCCCGGAAATAGTGCTATAGGCAGTTGTGAGTTACCCTATGTGGATGCTGGGAACCAAACCGAACCCAAGTTCTCAGTAATTATATATATGTGTGTGTGCGTGTGTGTGTCTGTGTGTATACATATAATATGTGTGTATGTGTTATATATGTGTGTATATATTGTATAAAATATTTTTAAAGAAAGAAAAATAGGCTGGAAAGACAGCTCAACAGTTAAGACACATGAATACCCACATAGATAAAATTAAATACTTTTTCTTCTTTTTGTTTTTTGAGACAAATTATTCTGTGTAACAGCCCTGCCTGGAAACTCACTTTGTAGACTAGGCTGGCCTCAAACTCACAGAGATCTGTCTGCCTCTGCCTCTGCCTCCTGAATGCTGGGTTTAAAGGCATGTGCTACCATGCCCACCTAAAATAAATATGTAAAAAATAATAAATTTCAGAGACTATGTGAAGAAAACAAACACTCATTGTTGGTGGGAGTGTGGTCTAGAGGTTTTCAAAAAGCTAAAACGAGAACTACCATGTGACCCAGCCATAAAACACTGCAGCATATACCACAGGACCACAGTTCCCACTGTAGAACTATTTGCTCACCCATTTCTCTGGCTGCTCTACACAATAGAAGGAACATGGATTCTGCCTAGGATGTTCATTATCTGATGAATGGATCCTGAAGAGTGAATTTTATTCAGGCATAAAGAAAAATGAAATTTACAAGAAAGTGGTTGGGACTGGTGTCTTAGCCACAGTTCTGTTGCTGTGAAGAGACACCATGACCACAGCAGCTCTTATTAAGGGAAGCACTTAACTGACAGGAAGCATGGTGGCAGGCAGGCCAGTGTGCTGCTGGAGAAATAGCTGAGAGCTGCTTCCTCTGCAAGGATGGAGGGGGGGAGAGGGAGAGGGAGACGGGGAGAGGGAGAGAGAAAGAGAGAGAGAGAGAGAGAGAGAGAGAGAGAGAGAGACAGAGACAGAGACAGAGACACAGAGACAGAGACACAGAGACTAGGCCTGGCACTGTGCTTTTAAAACCTCAGAGTCTGGTTGGGGATTTAGCTCAGTGGTAGAGCGCTTGCCTAGCAAGCGCAAGGCCCTGGGTTCAGTCCCCAGCTCCGAAAAAAAGAAAAAAGAAAAAAAAAAGTAAAACCTCAAAGTCTGACAGTGACGTATCCTCCAACAAGGTCATACCCTCTAACCTCCTAATCCTCACAATTCTTTCAAATATTGCCACTCCCTAGTGATTAAGCATTCAAATATATGAACCTGGGGTGGGGAGCATTTTTATTCGAACCACCACAACTCAAAAATACAACCTTGAGTGAGGTAACCCAGGCTGAGGCGAACACCAAATGTTCCTTCATGTGCGGCTCTTCGTTTCTGGTTTTTATATAAGCACATCTACGTGGGAGTGAGCGAGTACGAATGCCAGGAACCTAGAAAAGGACCCATGAGACAGGAAAGAGGTTGTCAAGGAGAGGAGTAGGGACCGTAATAAATCATGAGATAGGATACAGGGGTGGGGGTGGTGGAAGAGTCTAAGTGGGGCTGGGAGCTGGGAGCCGCAGGAGAGGCTGGGGAGGGACAGCCAACCAACACCTCGTAGGTACAAAAGTGCCATCAAGAAACCTGCTGCTTTGTATGACCAAAAAAATAAGTGTTTTTTTTTTCTTTTTTTTGAGCTGGGGACCGAACCCAGGGCCTTGAGCTTCCTAGGTAAGCGCTCTACCACTGAGCTAAATCCCCAGCCCCAAGTGTTTTCTTTTAAAGGCCAGATATACTGGTTATACCTATAATCTTATCACTCAGGAAGCAGAGATATGTGGATCTCTGTGAGTTCAACAACAGCTTGGTTCACATGAGTTTCAGACCAGTTAGCATTACATAGTGAGACCCTGTTTCGTGCAGGCTACAGAGATGCTTACCAGTTAAGAGGAACTGCTCCTCTTCCGGAAGACTTGAGTTCCCTCCCCAGTACCCACTGGGGCAGCTTCTAACCTCCTACAGCTCCAGCTCTAGGGGAACTGGCTTTTTCTAACGTCTGTGTGTATGCACATGAGTGCGAACACACACACACACACACACACACACACACACACACACACACACACACACTCACACTCACAGACACTCGCCTGACTGAAAATAAATGAGATTGTAGAGGAAGGTCAAAGAAATTAAACAAATATAGAACTTGGTACCAAAAAAAGCAAGCATCACCCTTTCTGTGATGAACCTCCGTGATTTTTAACTGCTTGAACTATATCATAACCAAAAGGTGAAAGAGTCTGGAATATTGTGCTAAGAAAGCGTCAAATGACACGGGCTGAGCTTAACCGGCTGTTGCAGTAGAAGCTTGGAAGACATTAATGCTTAGAGCGATGCAGGCAGTGGAGCCCTGGCTCATGAATTTCAGAGGGGAACAAGGACTTCGTTGGAACTGACCCATTCATATGGTATTTCGATCAAGAATGTGGCTTCACTTTGCATGTGTTCCAAGAACTTGAGGGAAGTTGAATTGAGAGGTGGTTGACAGAGCGTTTAGCTGGGTGCTGAGAAAGCAATTGGAGTTGACAAAGAGGTCACTGCCATCGCAGGGGAGCCCTTTTTCACTGTACCGGGGAAATAAGCAAAGAGTTTCCCCAGGTTCTATCCACAGAAGCTGCTACGGCTGTGGCCCAAGGGGGCTGAACTGTATCAAGCTGTCAGCAGAGCCCCCAACTAGTGCAAGCATCACCCAAACGCTACTGGTTTCAAAGGCCAACAAGCAAGACTGCTGGGTCATGGACACCAAATGAGGCTGGGCACGGTGTGGTAGGATTAGAGTTCCTCCAAAATGAAGCCATGAGGGTGAAGCCTGGGTTGCACTGAGAACACCAGTATATTGGAGATGCCAGGACTGTAGGTAGGATGACCACAGGACAGCAACAGCTGGGGAATGTGTTGGGGTTCAGGAATCGCCACATAGACCATACGGGCACTGATCTCAGTTAAGCAAGAATAGTTTATTGAACGCACACCCCAAGAATGATCGATCAGGACCACAAAAAAGGGTTCAGGAGCCTAATTGTGGTACCAGTCTGTTCTTAGAGCAGGGTTTTCATAGGAAAATCCAAGTTCAGACGTTCAGAAGGCCAAGGGTGGAGGAAGTACTATATTTTGGCTAACAAATTGGCTAAGGGTATTATCAGCTAAGCTTTAATCTGATGGTCCTCGGTGAGGTAAGAGGGGTGGTGGAGGTGGACGGGGAGTTTCGGAACATTGAGATAGCAGAGCATAAGTAACAGAAGCACAGTGTTAGGACATTTTGGGAGAATTTTTCAGGGTCTGCTATGGAGAATTACTTCAGGGAAGCAGAGTCTGAGAACCTGAACTTAATTTCACCTTTGGAGCAAAATGGAGACTGAATACAAAATGACCACAGTTGTGTTAAAAGGAGCTGGCCTCAACAGAGTGGAGCTGGCCTAAGCCTAGAAGAGAAGCCATGAGTTCTGTGGGTCTACGAGATAGAGGTGGGGTCATACAAACCCCTTGGAGCCGTCAATGCCAGACTTGCGGGACTCGGCTTTTGCCTGCTAGACTTCGGGTTGCCTTAAGTGTAATTGTTCATTTGTTATTTCCCTGTTCTTCCATTTTGAAAATGGAATGCTCATTCTGTGCCATTATACGTTGCATTATACATTGCAAGTACATACTTTTTTTTTTTTTAAATTTTACTGAAGCTCACATCTAAGAGACTTTGGACTTTTAAAGTGAGACATATTGGAGACAAGGGGTAGAAGGTTGTAGTTTTTTTTTTTTTTTCTTTTTTTTCAGAGTTGGGGACCGAACCCAGGGCCTTGCGCTTGCTAGGCAAGTGCTCTACCACTGAGCCAAATCCCCAACCCTGGAAGGTTGTAGTTTAAAACCGAGTCTCTATCTGTGCCCAGATGGCAAGGGGTGGAGTTGTGACGCGAGTTTTTTTTTTTTTTTTTTTTCTTTTCTTTTTTTCGGAGCTGGGGACCGAACCCAGGGCCTTACGCTCACTAGGCAAGCGCTCTACCGCTGAGCTAAATCCCCAACCCTGTGATGGCGAGTCTTGATAGTTAGCCTGACAGTCTACTATCTCATCTGAGGGCAGTCTGGAGAAGAGCTGCCTAAATCAAATTGGCCAGTGGGCATGACTACGGGTCATGCCTTGATCACATCAGTTAATATAGAAAGACCGTGCCCACCATGGGAGGCACCATTCCTTGGGCTTGGGTCTGGGTGTGTATAAGAATGGAAAAAGTGAGTTAAGTGTGCATTTGTTTCTCTCTGCACTTGACAGTGGATGTGAAGTTCCTGTGGCCTTGACTTCCCTGCTATGATGGACAGTGACCTTTCTAAGCTAAAACAAATACTTTTAAGTTGCTTTTCTTTGACAGGGTATTTTATCACAGTGGCAGAAATGAAACTAGGAAGTGGGTTGGGGGCAGAGGCTACCAAACAATAGAGAACATTGCCATTGTCACAGTCCCTGGACGGGAAGTCACTATTGCTGATGACAGACTCCACACACTTGAAATGCAGATAAATCAAGTGGACCTAAGCTAGAAACATGTTCCAGTAAAAGTAAAAAATAGACTCGACTGATTCCTGCTTGTTACCGCTCCACCCTGGCCCCCTGGTACTCTTGGACCCGGCAGTCGCTCCCTGGTGTTAGTTGTGGCACTGTAGGGCCATATAGAACTAACATTAATTTATCTCTGTTTAGTATCTCTCCTGGCTGCCTCTCTCTCACACTCGTTCTGGCACCAGAGTGCCATATAGAACTAACTTATCTCAGTGGTGGCTGGTTCCAGTATAGCACCGTACCATGTTAGACTAGCTATCTTCTAACCCCAGCGGTCTCTCCATTGCCCTGGTCAGCCTTGGCCAGCCAGGATCTCTCTGGTTCCAGCTACCCAGTAAAATCAAGACTCATCAAACTGTAACCCAATGATCAGATTTATAAATTAAATTCTCAATCCACAATACATCAACACAATAAACTTACAATCAATTGATAGGGATGTAACCCACCCACTTAGATAAGACGAATTTGCCTACAGAAATTCATCCCAACTACCTTGGCAACTCAAGACCACCCAGATCTCGGTCACCTTTCTCTGTCTCCATCTTGATTCTCCTTCCTCCTCCCTCCCTCCCACCTTACAAAAACTTTGTCCCGCTTTATTTTTATTACTGTCCAAGCACAGCCTTGACCTAACCGGTGACAGCCCTCACCATCAACCTACAGAAACATATGACATGTTAGCTTGGGTTTACAGTATCAGAAGGTGGCCAAACAAGCTGCTGGGGGGAGAAAAGCTAGCCACAGTCCTGCCCTGTTGTTGTTGAGCCTATGAACTGCATGATCATTCTGCCAAGCAAGATTCCTACTGGTGACAGCAGGATCGATTTGCTTTCTGATAGGATTTGAGGTCACTCTATGGGATGAAATACATACCTACCACTATAGACCTGATAGGAACCCATGACTGTGGAGGTCACAGTCTTAGAGGACCCAACTACTGGTACTAAACTAAATAGACATACAGCCAAATTGCCTTCCAAATAATTGTACGTGTGCCCTTAGACTAATGCTATTGTCTGCCTTGGCCAGAGATGCTTCTCTTTGCATTGGGTAATTCAGAAATTCATAACTGCTGAGAATGCTGAGGATAAATGCTTGTTGAGCCAGGCCAGTGACACATCCCTAGCACTAAGGAGGCAGGTATGAGTTGGAGGCCAGCCTGGTCTCTGTAACAGGTTTCAGGCTAGCCACAGCTACATAGTGAGACTGTCTCAAAAAAGAAAATGAGTGTTTGGCCCTAAAACAGGATATCTAAATTACTTCCCTCAAAGGGTTTGCATCCCATTCCTCCCAGAGCATTCTAATTTCTAACCGATCATGAGGGTTTGTCTTGGCCACTGCCCCTTCTGTGGCACAGAGGACAGGAGACACGCACAGCCTCGGGATTCTGGTCTTCTATGCCAGAGAGTAGCAGATAGGAGATCAGCAGGGTAATTGATTTGAGAAAAAATATCTGGGGGTTGGGGATTTAGCTCAGTGGTAGAGCGCTTGCCTAGCAAGCGCAAGGCCCTGGGTTCGGTCCCAAGCTCCAAAAAAAAAAAAAAAAAAAGGAAAAAAAAAAAAAAGAAAAAAGAAAAGAGAAAAAATATCTGACCAGTTTGTGCCTCAATTTACCTTTCCGCAAAATCAGCATGGTAAGATTAATAATGTGATGGGGACTTGCGGTTTTTCCTTCTCTCTCTCTCTCTCTCTCTCTCTCTCTCTCTCTCTCTCTCTCTCTCTCTCTCGATAGGGTTTCACTATGCAGCCTGGTAGAAGTCACAGAGATCCACCTGCCGCCTCTGAAGAGATGACATTAAAGGTTGGGTGCTACGCCGCCCTCCCCAACTTTTTTTAATTTCCCAGGCTATGGTGGATCTTTAAGTTTGAGGCTGGCCTGAGCCTTAGATTTAGTTCCAGGGCAGCCAGAGCTACAGAGGGAAACCCCTGTCTCAAAGAAAAATCATTCTCTAGCCTGCCTTGCACCTAGATTGAGGCAATGGGACCTTCTGGCCAAACAGATGTGAGGATTAATGTGTGCCCCCAGCAGTTCCCTCTGAAATGAAAACCTTCATCTTGAAGCGAAGCTCAGTAAGACATCGGATGTGAAAAGGAACGTGAAACAAAGAATATATATTTTGGGGAGGGGCAGTTTTCAAGACAGGGTTTCCCTGGGTTACCCTGGCTGACCTGGAACTGCCTCTGTAGCCCAGGCTGGCTTCAAACTGAGAGATCTGCCTGCCTCTGCTTCCCGAGTGCTGGGATCAAAGGTGTGTGCCACTATGTCTAGCTAAACATTTTAAGACAATATGTTTATAGAGAGGTGGGTTAGGAGGCACTAAAGCAGAGGTTCCCAAGCTGTGTGTCGTGACTTCCTTGGGGATCGTCAAATGACCCTTTCACTGGTTATATAAGTCCATTGGAACACACAGATATTTACATTACAATTCATAACAGTAGCAAAATTACAGTTATGAAGTATCAGCAAAAATAAGTTTATGATTGGGTGGGGGGGTCACTACAACATGAGGAATTATATCAAAGTGTTTTGGCATTAGGAAAGTTGAGAACCACTGCAAAAGAAGGTGAACCATTTTAACCTTCAGGGAAGCTCGTTAAGCTCAGGAAGTAGACAATTCAAAATATCTTCAGGAAGTTCCTGAAACTGACCAGATTCACTCGGCTCTCCCTTCCCCAGGCATACATAAACTATAAGAACTGCTAAGAGACTCCCAGATGAGACAAGCTATTAAGAAGACTCTACACCAAGCTGAGCCATCTGGAAGAACCAGAGATGAACTGATCTGCCTGCGAGAGGCTCAGACCATCCTACTGAACTACCTGGAAAGGACACTGTCTGGTCTCATGCAGGCTATGTGCTGTGCTCCAGGTTTTCAGCTTCCATGAGCTATCACTCATGCTGGTGCAACACTTCCTTGATGCTGCTGTGTTTGCATCACAGCTGCTCTGTAAGTAGTTCCTCACCCATATTCTTATAAGTAACCCTAATAAAACTCATTGGTTCACCACGATGGACTAACTGGAAGCCTTACTTTGGTCTGTTGCTGGTTCCCAGTCTGGGGGGAGTAGGTATCTGTTTACTTTTCCTAAGAACAGTGTCACACAAGGCTTCCTTAAGGAAGTCCGCTGCCTTCCTTACCCATTCCCTGTTGCAGCAACCTGGAGACACGGCTTTCCTTGGTGGCACAGCTGTAAAATGTAGTGACCTAGACTGAGTCGCTGGTGATAGATGCCGGTGATCACTGACCAGGCTCTGCCGGATTTTGCAAGAGAAAGAAACTTTGCTTGTGTAAAGTCTTATGGGGCTATTACTTATTTACTGCACCTATCCAGGTCCACATGGAAAAAGAGCAAAAAGTTCAGCCTAAAGGTACAAAACAAACATATAGTTTGACAAGGAAGTTTGAGTCGAGGCCAACGTGTGTGCTTAAAAGAGGATTGTAACTGCTAAAGACTTCCTCCGAGACAAATATCTCTTCCCTCCTCACCCCTGTTCCCTTCCACATTCTTCTTCCGTTTCAATCTCCTGACTTTGTCTCTCTCTCTCTCTTTTTTTTTAAATGTATGTATATGAATATACTGTAGCTGTCTTCATACACACCAGAAGAGGGCATCAGATCCCATTACAGATGGTTGTGAGCCACCATGTGGTTTCCAGGATTTGAACTCAGGACCTCTGGAAGAGCAGTCAGTGCTCTTAACCGCTGAGCCATCTCTCCAGTCCCCAATGTTGGGTTTTTAAAAAGTGGAATATGTGTTTGTTTTTCTAAGATCTATTTTATTTGTGTGTGTGTGTGTGTGTGTGTGTGTGTGTGTGTGTGTGTGTGTGTGTATGTGTGCATGTGTGTGTTGGGGTATGTACATCTGACTTCAGGTGCCTACAGACACTAAAAAAGGGCACCAGATCCTCTGGAGCTGGAGTTACACCATAAATACTAGAAGCCAAACACAAGTCCTCTGGAAGAGCAACCACCACTTAGCTACTGTGCCCCCAGTGTTAAAGTCCATGGAGACTTTTGACATTGGCATAAATGCATTTGCATTATGAGATGGTTATAATCCTGAGACAAGGAAAGGTATGGCTTGATAGTAATGTGTTTGGGCGTTAACAAAGACTAGAATTGTGATGATGTCTTCGTTACTTTTCTATTGTGATGAGACATTGTGAGTAAGGCAACTTATTAAAGAAAGCATTTAGTTGAGGGCTTGTTTCCAGTTTTAGAGGGTGAGCCCATGACCATCATGGCAGGGAGCAAAGCATCAGGTGGCAGCATGGTGCAGAAGCTTACATTTTATCTGCAACTTGGAGCGAGGGAGTGACTGAGCCTGGCTTGGGCTTTTGAAAACTCAAAGCCTCCCACCCCCACCACCCAGTGACACACCTTCTCCAACATGGTCTCACTTCCTGATCCTTCCCAGACAGTTCCACCAACTAGGGCAAAACATTCAAATATATGAGCCCGAGGAGGGGGCAGCTATTCTCATCCAAGGCACCATCGATGGTAATATTGTCAGTGAGGGATTGTCTAGACTAGTTAACTTGTTAACTGTGATCAGCATCACTTTCTGAGCTGCAAGTCTGTGCTGAAAAAAAATGGAAAAAGCAAGGTGATCCCCTGCATATTTCTCTCTCTCTCTCTCTCTCTCTCTCTCTCTCTCTCTCTCTCTCTCTCTCTCCCCTCTCTCTCTCTCTTTCTCTTCTCTCTCTCTCCCCCCCCTCTCCTTTTTGACTGGATGCAATGTGACAAGCCTATACCTTGTTCCTACCAACAAGCTATCTCTGCCATGACGGAATGATCCCTCACATTGTCAGCTAGAATAAATTCTTCCTTAATTTGGTCTTTGTAAGATATCTGATCACAGCAACAAGAAAAGCAACTGTAATAAGACAGTAATATTCATTACTATGGCCTAGCCCGCTGCTTTGATCACACATTTTATGAACAGAATATGCACATATCTTTTCACTATCTGAAATTATTCCACATCCTAATCAGTGACTTCTTGTCTTTACTGTCAGAAAAGATTAAAGCCAACCTCTTCCAAAGAACATTTACATATACTTCTGTTGAGTACTTGGAAATTGTGGTTTAAGTAAGAATGGCTTCCATAGGCTCATGCTTTTGAATTCTTAGTCATCAGGGAGTGGGACTATTTGAGAAGGATTGGAAAGTATGGCTTGTTGGAGTAGGTGTGGTCTTGTTGGAGAAAGTGTGTCATTGGGGGTGGGAATTGAGGTCTCGAAGGCCTGCGCCAGGCCCAGTTCTCCCTCTTGGACTGTGGATCGGGCTGGAGCATGCTCAAACGCTCTGTAGGCTGCATGAGGCCAGTACAGTAACCACTGACTGTGAGCAGCCCCAGTGAAATGCTTTCTTCTGTAAGAGTTGCCTTGGCCATGGTGTCTCTTCACAGCAATAGAACAGTGGCTGAGACAGAGCAACCAACCTGCGGTCCTTTAAGTCTGTACTTTCAAATCAACCTTAGGGATAATTTGTTTATTTATCTGGTTGGTTGGTTAGGTTTTTCAAGACAGGGTTTTTCTTTGTAGCCCTGGCTGTCCTGGAACTCAGTAGACCAGGCTGGCCTTGAACTCAGAGATCCACCTGCCTCTGCCTCCCAGGTGCTGGGATAAAAGGTGCGCACCACCACTACCTGGCTATAATTCTCTCTCTCTCTCTCTCTCTCTCTCTCTCTCTCTCTCTCTCTCTCTCCTTTTTTCCTTCCCTCCCTCCCTCCCTCTGTCGCTCCCTCCCTCCCTCCCTTCCTTCGTTTACTTTAATGTGTATGGGTGTTTTCCCTGCATGTTTGTCTGTGTACTACTTGTGTGCCTGGTGTTCCCACAGGCCAGAGTAGGGCATCAGTTCCCCCAGAACTGAAGCTGCAAGTGATTGTGAACTACCATGAGGGTCCTTCCTTTGGAAGAATTGAGTGCTCTTAGCCATTGAGACATCTCTCCATCCCTTGGGGATAATTCTGTCCCATAGAACCGCCCTCCATGGTAAACATGTAGTTCGGTGGTTATTCTTGAGTTGAAAGAGTCCCAACAACTTTAGCGAATGTCCATCTGTCTCTCCCAGATGCTAGATGTGCCCATTGCAGCTGATTCTGCACCCAGGGCTAAGTCTAAATCACCATGGACACCAAGCTGGCCCCAAACTCATGGGAAAGGTCTCCTGCCTCTGTTTCCCAAATGCTTGGGATTACAGATAGAGACTACTGCTGCCCTAGTTTACACTGGCTGCCCTTGGTGTGTGTTTTCTTAATGGGACTTCACCTCCATTTTAACAGACAATTCTATTAATCCTTTGGAGGAAATGTGGGCAATGAAGTTCAACTGTTGGAAGCAGAGCAGACTGCTCTTGGAAGCAAAAGCTCACTTCTTTGCCGTACCCAAAGCGGGCTTGCCACCTCCACTCAGCGTTAATTTTGAGGTTGAAGGTGGGTGGAAATGTTTGCACATAGTGCTGTCAAACCTTTCAATCCTGGTAGCTGTGAGTGAGAAGATCTCGTAAATACACACGGTTCTTTATTGGGGGGCAGAGATAGGCAGAGCTGAGGCAAGGTTTCAGGTGTGGGAGACCAATCTCAAAATCATTATGTGGTAGAAGATGATCCTCTTGTCTCCACCTCCCAGGGGCTGGGCTTAGAGGTGTGCATCACCACACCTGGCTAGCAGCCATAACTGGTTGAACTGGTTTCTTAGAAGAGAAATGCAAATGGAACTTACTTAAGGTCAGATGAAAGTTCATGTCAACACAGGATGTGAAAAAGCCAGCATTGGCTGCTTTTGTCCTTCACCTGCCACGTCTCTGTCCCAGCAGCCCTTGGCACTAGTCTGAATTGAGACTGGAAATCCAGAACCCCCCAGCACACATCTGTTGAGGCCCCCAAGGGTTTGGGCAGCTCAGGGGTGCATGTGAGTGCAGATTCTGCAGTTGGGTTACATCTGTAGTGTACGAACCACTTGCTTATCCTGAACGCCTTTACTCTCTTGTTTGAAGACGTTTACTCCCCTTGCTTCTCTTCCTTCTCTGATCACCCTGGTCTCTTAGCTCCATCTCCTGCAGCCAATGACACTGCCCAGTGCCCCTGGTTGCAAGTGGGTGGGGCTTTTGTTTTGTCTTTCCCTGGTCCTCATACACAGTGGGGACAGACTTAGGGCTCTACAGCTGTGCACAGAGGTCTACTATAATTGTGGAGTCATCCTGGCCACACCTCGCCTGTGCATACTCCCCTCCCCCGTGCATGTGTGTGTGTATGTGTGTGTGTGTGTGTGCGTGTGTGTTTAGTCATAAATTTTCCTAACGTCTCTAGTCCCAGGACCCACAATAAGGAAAAGGTCAAGCTGTTCCTCATGCTTCTGTGAACTAAAGTTCCTTTATAAAAAAATAGTTCAAAGCTCCACCTGTGCTAAAGGTATTACACGGATGACTATCTGATTAGACGTTGGTAATTGTATAGTCAGAACGTTACAGCTCCAGAACCATATTCTTGAGTCTCCTCAATATCCACTTATTGCCCAACTTTGTGAGCTAGCATCCCTTTAACTAACAGGTAAAAACCTGTGAAATGTATCAGTTGAAGGGACCCCTGGCTTCTCCCAATACAAAAGCTAAAAAGTCAGCATCACCTGAGAACTATAGCCTAGAGTTCCCTGACCTGCTGTTGCCCACATGATTGATGCTCACACCAGTTTATTAAGGCAATGCCACAGTCTATGATTTTCTTTTGTTCTGTGGCTATAAAAGTTCATGTAACCACTTTAACATTGGAACAGCCTAAATCTATGTTCCCAGGCCATGGCTACTCAAATTTGACTCAAAATAACCTCTGTTGCTCTATTTCAGGCGAGATGTGGTTTGTATCAACACTTCCCAGGAGATCTGCCCCACCACTCTGCCCCAGGAGCTTAAGCTGGGGTATGGTTTTAATTTACTCAGTGTATTTCCAGGACAGAAGACTCACAGAAACACGGTGCCAAACAGAAAGTTCCATGGCTGTACAAATGCTTATGTGTTGCTGCGTTTCTCTCTTCCCTCCTTTCAGCCATTCTTCCTTCCCAAAATAAAGCCTAGACACATTTTCTACATCATGTGTTTGAGGGAAAAAATGTGCTCAAGGGTGCCTCATAGCATGCAAAGGAATCGGATTTGGAGCATGCCCACGATCAAGCATTATGGAACTAAAGGCAAGAGGATCTCAAGTTCAAGGTCACCTTTGAGTACATAGCAAATTCTAGGCCAGCCTGGGCTACATGAGACCCTGTGTCATTAAGAGAAAAACTCTTAAGAGAATTTTGGCTCTGGGATGAGAGAGAGAGAGAGAGAGAGAGAGAGAGAGAGAGAGAGAGAGAGAGAGAGAGCGCCCTGCAGGTAAAAGCACTATTTTGTCAATAAAATCTTGAATCACCTGTTGTGGTAGTAGGACTTCCTCACAGCGATGGACTCAAACCTAGAGTTGTAAGATGAACAAACGCTTTGTTTGCTAAACTGCTTCAGTGAGGGCATGTAGTGGTTTGAAGAAGAATTATCTCCTACACTCATGTATTTGACTGTTTGGTTCTCAGCTGGTGAAGCTGTTGGGGAAGAGTTAGGAGGTGTGGCCTTGCTGGAGGAGGTATGACACTGGGGGTGGAGCTTGAGGTTTCAAAAGCCCACACAGCTCCCCCCTCCCCACTTCTATCTACAACTTGCAGATCAGATGTGAGCTCTCAGTTACTACTCCAGCACCAGGCCAGCCTGCCACCATGCTCCCCACCATGACAATTCTGGACTAGCCTCTGAAACTGTGAGGAAGCCCCTAATTAAATGCTGTACTGAATAAGTGGCCTTGGTCAATGTGCTTCATCAGCAATTGAAAGCAACCAAGTAGGTACCAGAAGTGGGGTATTTCTATTACAGGTCTGAACACACTGTTCGGTGGAGAAATATGGAACCTATTCTTCTACCAACTCTTTATCTCCCATTTCTGTCTACCCCACTCCCAACTTCCTCCCAGAAGTCCCAGTAACCCCACTTTAAGACAGGAGTTAGAACAATGTAAAAAAAGAATATAGGAAGTTTCATATCCCAATATCCTCAAAGCTGGACCACACAAGGTCCCTTCCCATCCAGTGTACCCACTTACAGAGGTTCCCTTAGTGGGTGGTAAAACTGGACTTATGACTGCTCCCCTTAATGGTTTTCAAGTAAAAAGCCTTAAAAGAATTTAAACCTCTTTTAGGCGAGCCCTTTGGAGAATCAAACCAATTGGATCAATTATTGGGCCTCCAGATTTATATATTGGGTGAATTAATATCAATCCTGGGTATTGTTTTCTTAGGGGAAGAAAAGACGGTGATAAGGGAACACCTAGCTGGACCTAGTGTCAGGATCCCAATGGGATAATAACAATAAAGTCCACTCCCGGGGATGTGTGAGGAGTCTGAGGGTCCTTATTACCAGCAAATAAGAAAATCACTTCCCTGAGCTCAGAATGTTAAGGCCTTTTGCAAAACAAGGGACATGAAGTTCCAGCTGAATTCTCTTCTTTGTTCTTTCGAGGCAAGGTTTCTCTATGTAGCCCTGGCTGTCCTGGAACTAGCTTTGTAGACGAGGCTGGGCTCAAACGCAGAGATCCACCTGCTTCTGCCTCCTGAGTGCTGGGGTTAAAGGTATGTACCACCACTGCCTGGCTTCCCAGCTGAATGCTTAAAGGACCAAATGAGAAAATATTCTAGATTAAGACTGGAGGATTCCTTTGGCCACGGGATGCTAAAGCTATATTTTATGACCAACAGTTGGCCAGACATCTTTTAAAAGTTACTAAAGATAGAAAGTTGGAAGGGTAGAGAACTTAAAGATTTGCTTGCAGAGGCCCAGAAAGAGCAGTCTTAAAGGCACGAAAAAAAGCAGAAACAGAAAGCTAAGGTCATGCTTTTCCTCTGTGAACCAAATGCCCCAGAAACAGAACAGAGGCTTAGGATCCCAACAATGTCATCACTATGCCGTTCTGGTAATGGAGGCCCTGGGGTGCTTACTGCAGACCAGGAGTGAAGGAGAAATGATAAGAACAGAGAACAATTGTGTCCAGTGTGGAAAGGTGGGACACTTTGAGAAGGAATGCCCAGAATGGAGAAAGGATCATTATCCTCACAAATTTTAATGACAATTTGGGGAGGGGAATCAAAGGGTCTACTTTTCACAAGACCTCCTGAGAGACTTTAAAGATAGTTCCTTTTTTTTTTTTTTTTTTTTTTTTTGGTTCTTTTTTTCGGAGCTGAGGACCAAACCCAGGGCCTTGCGCTTCGTAGGCAAGCGCTCTACCACTGAGCTAAATCCCCAACCCCTTAAAGATAGTTCCTATGGAGGAAGAAATTATATTTCTTTTTGATCAGGGGAATTCCATTCCTCCCCATTCATCTCCCAGGGATGAACCTTTTCTCAGAAAAATTGGTGGTAACCAAGGTGAGGGGAGAATTCTCTCCTCCACTTTCTGAAAAAAAAAAAAAACAAAACTATAATTAATTTTCAGGATAGACAAAGAGTAACACAGTTTCTTTGTGTTCCAGAAGCAGGAAACAACATATTGGGGAGAGATCTGATATCCAAATTAGAAGCGGAATTAACATATTTCAGGATGAAGTCAAAGGTCTCCCTTGATTTGATGGTTCCCTGGGCTGGAAAACAAATCAAACCTAATGTTTGGGCCCAAGAAGGCTGTCGGTGTGACTTGCAGGGTCCTCCCATCCAAATCGAGCTGAAACACCCTATACACGTGTTTAAAGGAGGCACTACCTATCCTATTCCCTTAGAGGGAAGATTGGGGTTTAAACCTATCATTGAGCTCATAAAGGACAGACTTCATAAACCCTGTATGTCCTCCTTCAGTACTCCAATTCTACCAGTCAAGAAATATGATTGTTCATATCAATCAGTCCAAGATCTTAGAGCAATTAACCAGATTGTTAAACACGACACCCTGTGGTCCCCAACACATACGCCTTCCTCAGTAAGACCCCAACAGTGGCTCAGGGTCACAGATCGCAAAGATGCCATCTGAGCTTGCACCCTTATGCTGACAGCAGAGACCTTTTTGCCTTTGAATGGGAAGACCCCCATCTTGGAGAAAGCAACAGTATTCATGGGTTCCGGTAATTCTTCTAATGTGTTTGGCCAGATACTTGAAGAGTTTTGAGAACTGTCTCGCTACCCAGAAGTGCCTACTGCAATATTCGGATGACCTTCTCCCATCTGGGGACCAGAACGAGGTCATCGACACTACCATTAGCTTCCTTGGTAGTCATGGGTTGTGGGCATCGAAAATAGGTAATTTGTACAAGATAAGGTTAGATACTTGGGGCATGAGGTCATTCAAGGTCAAAGGTTAGGGCCTGAAAGAACCAGTTGTAGCTGCTTCTAGTGCAGTCATTCCGCCGTGTGTGATGCCATACAGCTGACCTGCACGGAACAGTAACTTCCACACAAACAACTTCCTTTTCCAAGGTGAATTCCCTCAGGTTTGTTTCCAACTTTAATATGACTAGCAACCCCTTGGCTTGTATTGCTTGCCTAGTACTGATTACCTACATATTTGGCTTTCTGTTTTGTTTTAGGTAGGGTCTCGTGGCCTAGGTTGGTCTTGAATTTGAAGCTAAGCGTGGCCTTGAACTTGTTATCCTTCTGACTCAATCTCTAGAATGCTAACATTAAAGGTGTGGTTCAAGATGCCCAGCTTCTACAGGGCTAGGGATCAAACCAGGGGCTTTGTACATGCTAGGCAGGCGCTGTGCTGAATCAAGCCATCACTCTAGAACAATAGTGATTTTCACAGTTTTTTAATTGGCGTCATTAAGTCGAAGGAAACTGGGTGTAAGAATTCCTTAGCCAATGTGAATACAACATTGATGGCTTATTCGTACATCCTGCGGTTAAAAATTACAATATAAATTAACACCATCAAGAACCTCCCGGTGTCTGCATTGACCCTGGGGCACACAGCATGGTGGGTATGCAGGCTGAATTCCGGCAACCTAGTGTCCATCCAACCATGCTTCACTGAGAAATGTTACATGGCGTTGGAGAAAAAACACAGCTTGCTCAGCTTCCATAGGGGGAAAAAATGGTAGATTCTGAATCCATTTGCTCTTAGAGTGGAGGCACCGACCTCACAGGATAACCTCAGTAGACGGTGAAAGGGGGAATACAGGCACCCATGCCCCCCATCAAAACCAAAACAGTAATAAAAAAACAAAAACAAAACAAAAAAGGAGTACAGTAAAAACAAAAAGTGAAATCTAAAATACTTTTCAAAACTACTTTTTTTCTTTGGAGACAGGGTCTACGTAGCCCTGGTTGGTCTGGGACCTCAAACTCACAGAGATCCATCCACCTGTCTCTGTCACTCAAGTGCCTGGCAAAACGTTTAAAAACAAAACAAGGATAGCACTTTGTGAAAAAGGGAAGTCTGGTAATGAGGTTACCTGGGAGCGGGCAGCAGTCAGGCTGTGTAGGCGGAAGAGAACGGAAATCACAAGATTTGTTCACTGCACATGGTTAATTCAGTGAGGACCAAAAGACCTTAAAATATAGCCAGCAGGACAATCTCTAGCCAGAGTTTTACTCTTTGTAGCTGTCCTTGTCACTGTTGGCCCTCAGCTCTGGTCACCACAGCTGTTGGTTTGTGCTGATGTCTCTGCAGCCTTTGCCCCTGGCCTCACAGTGGCTGCTCCCCAAAGCTTCCGTCTCCTCTGCGCCTAGAGAACCTACATTTGGTTCCACCAGCCACGGGCAGAGCCACCTCGGTTCCCAGACCATCCACATGCTTGCCATCCATGGCCATATCTTGTCCTTAGCATCATCAACATTCTCACACATGACAAGCCTAATCCCCCAGGTCTCTGGGTAATTACAATCGCCCATGAAGAGATACGTCATCATCTTGACGCCTCCCATCAACTGCTCTTCATTGTGGGAATTCAACCCTGCGATAAAACCCTAAACTTGACCCGATGCTAAGGTGGCCTGCTGTGTTGTGACACAGTAGGCCACACAGCCCCAGCCTCCTAACTCGCCAGTCTGTTGGTAACAGTTTACCTTTCATTATGGAATCCTACCTAATATAAAGCGAAGTTTCTAAACCGTTTTCCACATCTGTCACATTAAAAATGTCTTTCTTGGAAAATCTTTTTGATTTGAATTAAGTATCTTTCCGATCCATCCTTCAATTGTGGCTTCTCTCCAACACGAGTCACATGGTGTGGAGTAAGGGGCGACACCCCGCTCCCAGCTTTCCCACCACATTCCTGGCATGTAGAGGGTTTCTCTCCAGCCTGAATTCTCTGATAGTCCATGGACTGTGAGGAAGAGCTGTAAGTTTTCCCACACTCACGACAACCCCGGGGTTTTTCCTCACTTCGGATCGTCCACTGCAGGACAAGTTTCGCACTGTGGCTGAAGGTCCCGCCATGTCTCTCTCCAGCGGACAGGTGGCTGGAGGAGTCATAGACGAAATCTGGGCCACACTCGAATTCCTGTGGGCTCTCGCCCATGTGAACCCGCCGATGCTGAGTGAGGGCTGATCTCCTGCTGAAGGCCTTCCCACAGAGGCCGCACTCGTAAGGCTTCTCTCCAGTGTGAACGCGCTGGTGGAGGGTAAGCTGGGAGCTCTGGATGAAGGCCTTCCCACACTCCGCGCACTGATAGGGCTTCTCCCCGGTATGCACTCTGCGGTGCTGCATCAGAGTGGAACTACGGCTGAAGGCTTTGCCGCACTCGCCGCAAACATAGGGCTTCTCCCCAGTGTGAATCCTAACGTGCTCCGTAAGATGAGAATTGAAGCCGAAGGCCCGTCCGCATTCTCCACACACGTAGGGCTTCTCTCCGGTGTGAACCCTGTGGTGAAGGAAAAGGCTGGAGCTCTGGCTGAAGGCTTTCCCACACTGAGTGCATTTGTGGGGCTTCTCCCCCGTGTGGATCCTCTGGTGCTGAATAAGGCTTGCGTTCCGACTGAAAGCCTTTCCACACCAGCTGCACCCGTGGGGCTTCTCCCCGGTGTGGATCCTCTGGTGCTGAGTTAGCTGGGGACTCTGGCTGAAGGCTTTCCCACACTCATTGCACTTGTAGGGTTTCTCCCCTGTGTGTATTATACGGTGCTGAATGAGACTTGAACTTCTACTGAAGGCCTTCCCACACTCGTTACACCCAAACGGCTTTTCTCCAGTGTGAATTCTCTGATGCAGACGGAGATAGGAATTGAGCCCAAAAGTTTTCCCACATTCATCACACTTAAATGGTTTATTCCCAGTGTGAATTCGCTGGTGAAGAATAAGATTTGAGCTGTGAGTAAAGGCCCGCCCACACGGACCGCATTCGTAAGGCTTTTCCCCCGTGTGACTCCTGCGATGCCGACTTAGGTCTGAGTTATATTTAAACATTTTATTGCATATGTCACATTTAAAGATTCTCTGTCCCGTTTTATTTCTTTGAATTGTAACACCACTTTGGCTGGGATTCAAGTGTTTGTCAAATGCAGAAGAAGCCTGGGTGTTCTCTGGCAGGTGCTCCCTACAGACTGTGGAGTCCTTTTTAGCAACACCCTTCAAACCCTGAGTCGCAGAGCTTCCTTGGCTCCCATCTCCCTGACTTTCATGGGCACAAGCTTCCTTGGATTCAGATGCCTGTGAATTAGCCCTTGGGAACTTTTGTGATAATTCTGGGGTTTTTACTTCTTCGGAACATTTCTGGTTTAAAATGGATCGCTCCTTCTCAGACTTGATCTCAGAATCTGTTAAACACAAAGCACAAATAAATGAGCAGAGAAACCCTTGGCAGCAGAAATCACAATTTGCTTCATGTTCCCATAAGGTATGATGTACCAGTTATGAAGGCACACCTTTGATCCTGGCGCTGGGGAGGCAGAGGGAGGCAGATCTCTGTGAGTACAAGGCTAGCCTGGTCTACATAGTAAGTTCCAGGACAGTAAGACTACATAGGACCCTGTCTCAAAACAAACAAACAAAAAATAAAGCTATTATGCAAAAATCAGATGCTTCAGTAGAGTATGACAGAACCCTAAAATAAGGACGGCCAACTAGCAGAATAAAGACAGCGGTGTTCACTAGTCTTCAAAGCACAGGAGAGACACACAAACTGCCAGTGTTAAGGTAGCAAATTAACCTGTTCAATGATTACACGGCCAATGGTGTTCCAGATAAGGAACACAATGGGAAGACAGACACAGTCTCTGGTCTCAAAAAGCTCTTCTTGGGGGGCAGAAAATGATTTTTTATAGTTGTTGTTTTGGGTTTTTTGTTTGTTTGGGGTTTTTTTTTTTTTGGTAGTTGCTGTTTTGGGTTTTTTGTTTGTTTGGGGTTTTTTTTTTTTTTGGTAGTTGTTGTTTTGGGTTTTTTGTTTGTTTGGGTTTTTTTTTTTGGTAGTTGTTGTTTTGGTTTTTTTGTTTGTTTGTTTGTTTTCTTGAACCAAGAGTTTTTGTTGTGTAGCCTATGGTGGTTTGGAACTCATGATCCTGTCACCGAGTGCTGGTATTATATCACATGCCTCCATTTTCAAAAAGGAATTGATAAATCCTGTAACATGATGGAAACAGTATATACAGTCAGAAGATCCCAAGAGGAAGGGTGGATCTAAAAGAGTTAAGGGTGCCAGTCAGCAGTGTCGGACAATGGCACAACTGTTGGAATGTGAGGAGGAAGGTACTGAGTCCAAGAACTAAGGAATTCTCACCATGGCCAGAGCAAGAGGAAGGTGGCAGAGACAGGGACAGGAACAGAAGGTGCTGCACAGAGGCTGAGAAGACTGGGTTTTAGAAGCAATATATTGCATACCCCTGAACCCCAAACTGCTCTCTAAGAATGTATCCCAAGGGTTAGAAGCCGTCCACTGGCTTCTGCAAGCATCCTATGATCACACACACACACACACACACACACACACACAGAATAAAATAAATCTTTTTAAAAATAATTTATTCCATGTGATACTACAGTACCTTCCTACATAGCAATGGAAGAACATATAATTAAAGGAAAGTCTATGGTATATTATTAAAACAAGTACATTCCAAAATCTGATGCACAGAATAAACCAATTTTTACTGGAATGGAAAGCACATGTATGAGCCATTCCTACCTTAACTGGTTAGTGCGAGTTGCTGAAGTCATCTGGTTGTGGCGGTTTCTCTGAGGAAACGTTAGGAAGTAGGTTTATAGACCAGGCAGGCGTCAGACTCTGCCTTTGCCTCTGGAGTACTGGGACTGACATGCACACATCCCTATGCTCTGGAAAGCGAGTTAACCTAATGTATTTCACTTACTTATTCATACTTCACCTCTTTTCCCTGCATCCCTGAGAAGTCAGGAGAGGGTGCTAGATCCCCTGGAATTGGGGTTACATGGGGTTATGAGCCACCTGAAGTAGCTGCTGGGAACTGAACCTGGGTCTTCTGCAAGAACAGCAGGGTCTCTTAACCAGTGAATCACCTCTCCAGGCCTTCAAATAACTTTTAACATTTATTGTATGTGTGGGACAAAAAGATAATTTGTGAAATGCTATTTTTTAATATTTTTTAAACTTTAATGTATGAGTGCTCTGCTGCATATACATCTGAGGCCAGAAGAGGGCAGCAGATCCCCTTACAGATGGTTGTGAGCCACCATGTGGTTGCTGGGAACTGAACTCAGGACCTCTGGAAGAGCAGCCAGTGCTCTTAACTGCTGAGCCATCTCTCCAGCCCATGAACTGCTATTTTTCCTTTCACAATTCCCTTCAGTCGTATGGGCAGTCAGGCCTGGGAGTGTGCGCTTTTACCTGGTGAGCCCTATCCCTTAGGTCTGCAAAACATTTTTGAAAATAATAATTTTAAGCAGTGTGGCTTTCTGATTTGTACCACAGGTCCAGGTGGCCAATCCTGGTTACTGCAGCTACAGCCTCACACTGGACAATGAAGATAACTTTGACGGTAATGACTGAAGGTGGAGGACAAGAACAGACCCAGGTGAATTGAGAAACATCTAGAAGGAAAGTCAAAGCATTGAGAGCCTCCATTTTGGAGAACGACCACAAGCCAATCATAGCCAAGTGTGAGTGTGAGTTCATAGGCTGGAGACCTGAACACCGAAGTGCTGAACACCGCAGTGCTGATGTGTACCCCCAGGGTTGGTGGTGTTGGAGTGATTGGGACCTTTCCTTACTGCCGTGAAGAAACCCAGGTCCCTAAAGAGCCCCATTACCTTCATCATTCATGGCGAGCTGCTTAGCTGGGAGCCCTGGGAGCTAATTATCGCTGACAGCTAAGCAGTCCTTCTAGCTGTAATCCCAGGCTCCTGCTTAAGGAGAAATGAGAAACAGTGTTTCAGTCACTGCTCCCAAGTAAGCTTCAAAAGAAAAAAAGCAGAGCCTCCAGGGAAAGAGAAAAAAATGTTTCAGGTTCTGTGTCAGGCATCAGTTTAGTAACTAAAATATACAAACAAGGGGGCTGGAGAGATGGCTCAGTGGTTAAGAGCACTGACTGCTCTTCCAGAGGTCCTGAGTTCAATTCCCAGCAACCACATGGTGGCTCACAACCATCTGTAATGGGATCTGATGCCCTCTTCTGGTGTGTCTGAAGAAGCTACAGTGTACTCATATAAATAAAAAAAATAAATCTTTAAAAATACAAAAATTAAACAATAACAACTCCGAAGCCATACACATGTTAAATGAGTTAATGAACAGAACAGACAGTTCTTAGAACAAATGGAAACAGTATCGGGTATGGTGTCGGACACTGTAGCAGCAGGAGCAGGGTTAATCTCAGCCACACAGTTTTCATGCCAAACTGAGCAACCTGAAACTCTGTCTCAAAACAAAATATAACAACGCACACAAAAAGTAAACACAAATGGCCTGTCTTTACTCAGCATCCTCATGTGATGCTGAGACCTACACTGAACCTGCTTTGAAATCCCATCTCCCTCCAGACTGGCTGGCTATCACCGGAAAAACAAGCATCTAATGCTGGCGAGAATGTGGAGAAAGAGTAACCCTCACGCACTGCCGGTGGGAATGTAAGCTGGTGTGTGCCGTACAGAAGTCAGCCCAGAGCCTCCTCAAAAACACTAAGGATCTCTGTGAGTCTGAGGCCAACCTGGTCTACACAGCACGTTCCAGGGACAGCCAGGGCTAAATAGACTCTGCCTTAAAAAACAACAACCAAACCACTGAACATGGATGTTCCGTATGGCCCAGCTTTACCACTCTTGAGTATATTCTCTTGGCACACTATTCTCCATAGCTAGAAAATGGAACCAGTGAAATCCAACAGACATGTTGATAAATAAAATGTAGAACATATACACAGTGGAATTTTATTTAACCGCAAAGGAAAATGGATACAACTAGAAATCACTGTGTTTACTGAAACTAGGCAGACAGGTAAGATCAAATCCTAAATGATCTGTTCATATGTGAGTCTAGGTTACTAGTCTTGGGGCTGGGAGATGGTTCAGCAGCTCAGAGAATTTGCTAATCCCACTGAGAACCCAGGATTAGTTCCCAACAGCCACTCAGTGGCTCACAACCAGTCAGAACTCCAGTTCCAGGGTACCTGGTGCCCTCTTCCAGCCTCTGCAGGCCTCAGGCACACAATGGTGCCTATACATGTGTGTAGACAAAATACACGCATGAGATAAATCTTAAAAAAAAAATACTGCTTTCCCCCTGTTTTCTGAGTTATTAGTAATTTTCTCTCCAAGTGAAATCACTTTGATGTAAACGCGCTCATGGGCTGAAGTCTAGCTTACTTGATAGAGGGCCTGCCCAACTTGAGGGCCACTCCCAACACCACGTAACATCAGAGGTGACGGTGAACGCCGCTGATCTTAGCGCTCAGAAGGTGGAGCAAGAGGATCAGGAGTTTTAAGAAATTTCTGACTAAACAGCAAATTTGATGCCAACCATGAGACCATGTGTCAGTGTCCAAAGTGTCCTTTTGTTACAACCTGCAGAATCTGTGTCAATTGGTGTGTGTGTGTGTGTGTGTGTGTGTGTGTGTGTGTGTCTGTGTTTAAAGATTTATTTCCATTTTAAGTATGTGTGAGTGCTTAATGGCTGTCACAGAGGTAAAAGGGGGTTTTGGAAACCCTGGAATTGGACTTAGTTGTCAGCCACCATATGGGTGCTGGAACTCAGACCTATGTACTTTGGAAGACCAGCCAGTGTTCTTAACTGCTGAGCTACTGATCTGGTCCTCTTGATCCCCCAACACACACCTTTTTTTGTTTTTTTGTTGTTGTTTTTTTTTTTTTTTTTTTTTGATAGGGTCTCCTTCCATATCTACATCCCTGATCACACAGCCTAGGCTGGTCTTGGTGTTACTATCCTCATATTGGCCATTTGTTCCTCTGCTCTTTAATTTCTTTTTTTTTTTTTTTAAGGTCCAAGCTTATGCATTCTAGACAAATGCCTGTTGTACTCTTTTTTTTTTTTTTTTTTGGTTCTTTTTTTCGGAGCTGGGGACCGAACCCAGGGCCTTGCGCTTCCTAGGCAAGCGCTCTACCACTGAGCTAAATCCCCAACCCCGCCTGTTGTACTCTTACCACCTTAAACATTCCCTCTCAAATGAAATACTTCTTCTTGGAGAAAGAACCATTATACTCAAGAAATAAAATTTACAAAGCTCAGAAAGTCCTGAAATTTACAAGATTCACAAAGACCCTCCCCAGGGTTGTAAAAACAATAAACAAGTGTGAGGGAAAAGATTCTGACCAGCCTAGGTGCAGGCAATTTGGTTATAAAGCTCCAAGGACAGCTTTCATGAGTGGTTTCACATATATGCAGACAAAATATACACAAAATAAACGTTTGAAAAAATATTAGTTTTCCTCTGAGATAATAATGCATTTTATCTCCAAGTAAAATGCTTTTAACATAAATGTGTTCAAGAGCTGAAGATTTAGCTTAGTGGACACCATGCAGCCCTTAATTTGAAGGAGTTTCAGTTGCACTTGGTCCCTTTGTCTCACCCTGTTTACCACAATGAGAGGTTGGTGAGTCCTGGGCATCTGCAGGGGGAGGCATTTGGTGTTGTAGCTACCAGTGGAGTCACTCAAGCTCCCGTAAGTAACCCTTCACTCTCACTCATGTAAGTAACCCCAGTAAATACATTGATTCATTAGACAGAATTTTTTAGGTCAGAGTCAATATCTGGGGTGCAAATACATGTTATTCATGCCTAAGAATTCAGCATGAGGCTACCAACCAGAGGTCACAGTGCACTGGGATAACCACACTGGGTATGGTCACCAAACTCATTACTGCAAAGATGGAATGATGACTTCCCTTTCAAGTGACATTACTCAAGAGCTACCCAAGGGGCTCAGACACCTACTGGCTGCCATGAGGCCTATCCAATCAGAGAAAGCACCAGCCATGCAGCCTCCTCTTCCACCAGAGCAACCAGTTCTATGCTTCGCACAGAAGCAACCTCAGCTCTGCAAAAGCCCAAGCCTCACCCCCCAGCCTCACCCCCCAGCCTCTCGGGTGTGAACAGGCTGCGGCAGAGGGAGCAAACACAATGTAGGCTTCTCCACACAGACGGCTGCATGACGTCATTTTTTAGGAAATGAATAGCTAGACATAAAAGCCAAATACCAGGACTATTTGGATTCTTGGCCCAAGATGGTTCTGACCACTCACAACAACCTCATTCTTCCACAGGCTTGAAAAGCTAAAGTGTTAATGGGAAAAAAAAAAATCCATGGTCTGGACGTATGCGCTAAGACATTTCACGCATGCGTGTGGCGGGAAAAACAGTGAGCAGGCACACGTATGTGATAACCGTATGAAGTTCCCCCAAATCTACTCAGTAAGGTTCTTTAGACTTAGTTTGTTTGTTTGTTTATATTTTTTCAAGACAGGTTTCTCAGTTTAGCCCTGGCTGTCCTGGAATTCGCTCTGTAGACCAGGCTGGCCTTGAATTTAAGAGATCCGCCTGCCTCCGATTCCTGGGTGTTTGGATTAAAGGAGTGTGTTGCCACCACCCCGCTAGATTCTTTTTTGTATATGAATGTTTTACCTGCACTTCTGTGTATGCATCCCATGAATGCCTGAGGCCCTTATAGGTCAGAAGGCATTAGGTAAGATCTCTTGGAACTGGAAGTTACAGATGGTTGCGAGCCACCACAGAGGTACTGGGAACTCAGCCTGGGTCCTCTGCAAAAGCAACACGTGCTCTGAACTACTGAGCCATCTCTCTAACTCCAAATCTACTTTTGAAACTTACGTTGGAGAAAGTGCTACAAATGACATTCTATTAAAAGTTGTTGTGTGGCAAGTTTCTCCAAAGTAAGCTACTTCCCGGAATGAAGCTCACTTGATATAGGACGTTTTAAAGAGGTGAAGCCTTCGATCCCAGTAAGGAAACTCGTTTGCCGATCCCAGTAAGGAAACTCGTTTGCCTCAGGATAAACATCTGAAAACGACCAAGTACATTAGGCCTCTCCTCCTCCAAGCAGACATAAACTGTAAGGACTGTCGAAAGCCATTCTCAGGTAAGAATCCTGACTGGAAGAAGTAGAGACCAGGGGCTTGAGAGATGGCTCAGTGGTCAAGAGCAATGGGTGTTGTTCTTCTTAGAGGTCCCAGGTTCAATTCCTAGCACCATATGGCAGTTTACAACTGTCTATAACTGTAATCCCACGACCACTTCTGTTGTGCAGATGTACGTGCTGACAAAGCACTCATACATATAAAATATATAAATAAGAAAATCTTAAAAAAACAAACCTCAAACCAGGCAGCGGTGGTGCACACCTTTAGGCCTGACATTCAGAAGGCAGAGGCAGAGGCAGATGGATCTCTGAGCTTGAAGGCAGCCTGGTCTACAGAGTGAGTTCCGGGACAGCCAGGGCTCCATGTATGGAGGATGGGCCCCTCAGAATGGGACGGGAGGAGTGCAGACCAGCTGAGGTTCCTGGAAGAGGCTGAGACCAACCAAGAGGATACTCTCAAACCAGCTGAACCACCTCAGGCCTCCAGCTTTCAGGAACTGTCTCCCACACTGGAGTGGGTTGATGGTGTAGCTGTCTTGTCATCATTTAAGTAAGCAGCCCCTTACCCACATTCCTGTGAGTAACCTGTTGGTAGCATCCTTCCCCTATCTGCAGTGAGAAGACGTTTGCTCACTTTCCCCCAGGAAGTGTCACACAACAGTAGCTCATGACAAAAACGGAGTCAACAGCACCTCAACTACTGGGGCCTCTGTGGTTCTTGGAGTGAAATGTCCCCCATGGTCACAGGCAACTGAATACTTAACGCCATGCTAGAGTTAATACATTGCTGGGGCTCCGAGGTTTCAAGGCCTCGGATCACTCCAGTTTGCACCTGCTGGTGTTCCTGTCACTTACTGTCACGTCTTCCTGCCATGATGGATTCATCCCTCATGATGGATGTAACTACTAGGGGGTTGGGGATTTAGCTCAGTGGTAGAGCGCTTGCCTAGCAAGCGCAAGGCCCTGGGTTTGGTCCTCAGCTCTGGAAAAAAAAAAAGGATGTAACTACTACTTAAGCCTAAATTAAAAATATCCTTTGTGCTGGCAGTGGTGGCACACGCACCTTTAATCCCAACATGGGAAGCAGAGGCAGGTAGGTGGACTTGAGTTCAAGGACAGCCTGGTCTATACAGCAAGTTCTGGGACAGCCAGGGCTATTACATAGAGAGAAAAAAACAGCTCGTTGCAGGAGTCAGGAAATGCTTCAGTTGGTAAAAGCACTTGAGTTTAAATCCCTAACACCCACTTAAAATACCAAGCATGGCTGTAAACGCCTGTATCTTAGCACACGAGGCTGGGGGTAGAGCCAGGAGGATCTTCAGAGCTTGATGGCAACCAGCCTAGTCAAAATGTCAAGATTCCCAGTTTAGGCAGCAATAAGAGAAGAGTCCTAAGGTTATATATACTCTGGCTACATGAGTGCCATGGGCATGCCCATTCTCACACAAACACAGACACACAAACACACAGACACACACACACACACAGCATGCATACATCACGCAGTTTTGGAAAATGCTCGTTATCTTAAAGCACTGAGTAAAAGTTAACGTGTAGAGAAACACGGACAATATGGGCTGGGTGTGTAGCTCAGCGGTACAGCGCATGCCTCACATATCCCTGCCTAAATCCCTGGATCTAATCCCAGCATAGCAGTATGAAAACAAACGAATAGAACTTGAAAGGATATGTTACAGCTGATATACGGTACGTGCCTGTAATTATAGCACTTGGGAGGAAGAGCAAGGAAAAGCAGGACCTCAAAATCAGCTGCAGCTACACAGTGAGTTTGAGGCTAGCCTGGGCTACCTCTCTTTAAGGTTTAAAAAAAAGGGGGGGGGTTGGGGATTTAGCTCAGTGGTAGAGGCCCTGGGTTCGGTCCCCAGCTCCGGAAAAAAAAAAAAAAAAAAAAAAAAAAAAGGGCAGGCAAAATGGCTCAGCAGATCAACAGTTCAAGTCTAATGACTTGTGTTCAACTCCCAGAACCTATGGAAAGGTAGAAGTAGAAAACTCACTCTACAACATTGTCTTTCAGTTTCCATAACGTGCTAAGGTGGACCACATGGCGTGCCCACGGTCATATACCCAGCCACATATGCACATCCACACAACAACCACGATAAAGTAAGTTTATGACCTTTTTAAAGTTAAGATTATATTTCTTACAAAAGAAACATCATACATGTGTAGACATGTTTGTTACTGTGTGGATATATACACAGGAATACAAATGCCTGCAGAGGCCAGAGGTATCAGATCCCTGGGAGCTGGGCTTACAGATGGTTGTGAGCCACCGGATGTGGGTGCTGGGAATTGAACTCTGGTCCTCAGGAAGGGCAACAAGTGTTTTTAACTGCTAAGTCTTCTTTGCAGCCCAAGCTTGTAACATTGTAATGGTTAACTTAAAAATCAGCTAAAGGTCAGACCTCTGGGTTACCTGTGAGGCTGTTACCAAAGAGGTTATCTAAGGGAATACGGATCCCTAATGTGGACAGCAACATCTGGTAGGTTGAATAGAGTGAATGGAGCGCCAGCATGCTCTGCTTCTTACGAACACAACGTGACCAGCTGCCGCATTCCTGCTGCTTTGCCCTCATCAAACAGATGGTTCCTCCTTAAACTGTGAGCAATTGAGCTACAATACACCACTCCTTAAGTTGCTCATTGGGTATTTTGTCACGGTAATAATTAATACAATGTTACAGAACATCTGCAAACCTGATAGCCAAAGGGGAAGATACTTAACCATGTCTGTTGCTGCAGCCTCCTTTTCTTTCTGTGTAAGCCAGAGGAGCACTTCAGGTATCCTCCCTTAGGAGATGACCAACTTGTTTGTAGAGACAGGATCTCTCAGTAGCCTGCAATTTGCCTAACAGGCTAGACTAACTGGCCAACAAGCCCAAAGGATCAGTTTGTCTCTACCTCCTTAGTACCAAGATTACAAATGCATGTCTGGCTTTTAATGTGTCCAGGGATCCAACTCAGGCCCTTGTTATTGCAGGGTAAGCTACCTCCCCAGCCAGGGTCTCGCTGTGTAGCTCTGGCTGGCTCCTTCTGTCTCTGCCTGCTGAGTCCTGGGATTAGAGGTGTGTGCCTCCACACCAGGTCACTTGACATGCATCCCTTGATAATAATTAAGACTCCTTTGGCTGCCTGTATTGGTGACTGTTTTATTTCTGTAAGGAAATGTGTGAGGTAAATAACTTATAAAGGGAAAAGCTAACTCATGATCTAAAGGTTCTAGCCCAAGATGTGACAACTGGACTGCTGTGGGCCTCTGGGCAAGGTCACCAGGTGGCAATGGAAAAGGAAATAATCAACAGAGGGAGACCCTCACACCATGACCACAAATCAGGGAGAACTATGTACCACAATCCTTTAGGCCATGTCACCAGTGACTTACAGGCCTTCTAAACCTTTACCACATGAACCTTTGAGTGACAACTGACCAAGTCATACCATTGCCTGAATTCTGCAACCACTCCTTCAGAGTTCCTGTGTGGATGCCACTTTCCCATCCCTACTCCTTCTCTAGCCAGCTAATTTACAACTTAGATTAAACTGTTGGCACAAGACTTTACCACCTTGGCTTTGAGTCTTTTTTCTGTGTTACCTCAGCCCCACCCATGTTTCTGCCATAGCCCTTAACCCCAGTTAAAGACTGAAACCTCGGGGTTGGGGATTTAGCTCAGCGGTAGAGCGCTTGCCTAAGAAGCGCAAGGCCCTGGGTTCGGTCCCCAGCTCCGAAAAAAAGAACTAAAAAAAAAAAAAAAAAAAAAAAAAAAAGACTGAAACCTCAGGTCTTCATCCTGTCTCTCTGTGTTAATTGAAACCCACATGGCTGTTGGACATCCTAGGTACCCCTAAGTCTGTCAGTGCTCCTAAAATTATCTGCATTTCTTGTTTCTTCTGAGGGGGCGCTCTTCACAAAGGAAAACAAAAACAAAAAACAAACCAGGACAGAGAGAAATTGTGGAGAAATCATGGATTCCTCTCTATATGCTAACAGAAAACATATGAATTGGAAATTGAATTTCAGAATTTAGTCTCTGAAGGAACATGACTTTGTTCTGAGTCTTGAATGCTCGAGAGACTGTAAGTTCTTCTAGTCCGTGTGTCACAATGGGTACCCTGCACAGTGGCAGATCCTCATTACCCAACTGCCACAGTTCAGGTTCCATCTTTTAAAACTATTTATTGTGGGCTGGAGAGATGGCTCAGCGGTTAAGAGCACTGACTGCTCTTCCAGAGGTCCTGAGTTCAAGTCCCAGCAACCGCATGGTGGTTCTTAACCACTTGTAATGGGATCCGATGCCCTCTTTGGTGTATCTGAAGCGAGCAACAGTGTGCTCACACAAAATAAATCTTTAAAAAAATATATTTATGGGGTTGGGAATTTAGCTCAGTGGTAGAGCGTTTGCCTAGCAAGCGCAAGGCCCTGAGTTCGGTCCCCAGCTCCGAAAAAAAGAAAAACGAAAAAAAAAATTTATTGCATGTGTGCACATGAAGGGAATGTGTGGGGACAGTGCCATGGCAAGCAGATGAGGACAGTGGACAACCATCAGGAGTGGGTTCTCTCCTTCCACCCCTATATGGCTTCTGGTTATCAAACTCAGGTTGCCAGGACTGTGTTTCAAGTGCCTTTTTCCGATGGGCCATTTTGCTAGCCCCATGTACCTTGATGTTGTACATTGCCTTAGCTGGACAAACCAGTGGCATGGTCTCACCACTGCAGTGCTATTCAAGTGTTTCAGTGCTGTAAAAACCCTGTATGCTGCCTAGTTACCTCCAACCCTTTCACTGCTCCCTGGCAAATGTTGGTTTACTATTCTTGGTTGTCTATTTTTTTTTTAAGGGAAGGGGTCAATATAAGATCTCATGCTTCTCATGATAGTCTTCATTTCTATGTAGCCCAGAATGATTCTTAAGTCCTGATCCTCCTGCCTCTACTTTCTAAGTGTTAGGGTAACAGATGTGTGTTGGTTGTCTCTAGAGCTTTGCCTTAAGAATGATACAGAAGGGGCTGGAGAGATGGCTCAGTGGTTAAGAGCACTGGCTGCTCTACCTGCCAGAGGACCCAGGTTAGGTTCCCAGGACCCACAGGTGGTTAACAACCATTTGAGGCTCCAGTTCCAGAGAACACAGTGCTCTCTTCTGGCCTCTGAGGAGGCATGAATGTGCTGCACAGATATACATGCTATTAAAACACCCATACGCATAAAATAAGATCTTAATCTTAAAGTGAGTCAGGAGGTGGAGGTGAGCACCCTGTCCCAGCACTTGGGAGGCAGAAGTAGGTGGAGCTCTGAGTTCAAGGCTACACTGGTCTACAGACTGAAAAGTCAAAACCAAACAAACAAAAACAAACAAAAAAATTAAATAAGATCTTAAATTTTTTTTTAAGTTTTAAGAAAAGTCATGGACTAGCTGAGTGGTGGAAGCACACATCTTTAATCCCAGCAGTGGGGAGACAGAGGATCTGAGGAGTTGGAACTCCCTTGGGAGTTTGAGGTTATCCCAGTCTACAGAGTGAGTTACCAGACATCCAGGGCTACATAGAGAAACTCTGTCACAAAACAAACAAACAAACAAACAAACAAACAAACAAGCAGAATGTCACGGACTTAGTCTTTTCAGGTTGGCTTCTTTAATTTAATAATAACTAAAATTTTTCCATGCACGGGGCCTTGGAGACAGCTCAGCAGCAGGAGCTCCAGCTGCTCTTCCAGAGGTCCTGAGTTCAATTCCCAGCAACTGCATGGTGGCCCACAACCATTTCTAATGGGATCTGACGCCCTCTTCTGGCATGCAGGTATACATGCAGATAAAATACTCATGTTAAATGAATAAATCTTTAAAAGAAATTCCTCTATGTCAAGCTGGGTGTGGTGGCGCACTTCTGTAATCTTCCCTCTGGGGAGGCATAAGCAGGTGGGTCTCGATGATGTCAAGGCTAACCTGGTCTACAAAGATTCAGATAGGACTAGAGTAAGATAATGCCTCAACACCTTTTAAATTATTATTAATTAGATAAAATTCCTTCATGTCTCATTAGGTTCCTATAACTAATCATTTCCAATGATCAGCTTATCCATTCATGCACTGGAATATTAGACAATTGTATTGGTAATTGTAAATAAAATTGCTGTAGGTACCCATGTTCAGATTTTTGTTTGGCTATGGAAAGCTTCCATTTATTTGGAGACAGACTGAGAACACAAGTGTGGGAACTTTTAACAAGCTGTTAAGTTCGATGAGATACAAAGTGTCTTTTACGGCAGCTACATTTTGCATTCTAATGCAGTGAATGACAGTTACCATTATGTCACGTCCTTACCAGCACTGTTATTTTCAGGGTGCCAATTTTGGCCATTCTAAAAGATATGTAGTGATACCTCATTATTTTACTTTGTAATTCCTTGGGGACACAGCCAAACATCTCATATGCCTACCTGTCGCCTGTATCTCTTCTTGTGTCTGATCGGGTCTTCTGCCCATTTTAAATGTAGGCGGTACGTGTTTTGAATTGCTGAGATCTAAGGGGCTGTTGTAATAGATACAGCCACGTACTAGACATGGTATTTGCAAATATTCTTTTTTTTTTTTTTTTTTTTTTTTTTTGGAGCTGGGGACCGAACCCAGGGCCTTGCGCTTCCTAGGTAAGCGCTCTACCACTGAGCTAAATCCCCAGCCCCCTGCAAATATTCTTAATCTCTGGACTTTTTGTTTCTTTTTGCAGTTTCTTTTTAATGAAGTCTCAGCTGTCAACCAGGCTTTACTGACGGTCTTCCGTGCTATATTTGAATATTCACAGCACCTTTTGTCCTGTTATCCTTTGGAAGCTTTGGAGTCTCGTGCTTTACATTTGGCTCTATAACCATTTTGCTTTGGACTAAATCGTATCCTTCCGTCTAATTCATAACGTGAAATCCTAACTCTCAATAGTGTCCTAACTGTGCCTCTGGGAGGTAACTAGGGCCAGATGGAAACGTGACAGGAGCTGGTTCTCACAGGGGATAAGCACCTTTTAAGAGATGCCATTTCTGCTCTGTTTAAAGGGAAAATTAGCCCAGTATGGAGGAGCACACTTCTAATCCCAGCACTCAGGAGGCAGAAACACGCAAATCTCTGAGTTCGAGGCTAACCTGCAAACTGGTCTACACAGAGTTCCAGGAAAGTCAGGGCTATGTAGAAAGACCCTGTTTTGAGGAAAAGGAGGGAGAGAGGAAAGAAGGGAAGGGGGAAGAGAGGAGGAGAGGGAGAAGAGAGTGAGAGGGAGAGATAGAAGAGAGGGAGAGAGGGAGAGAGGTGCTCTTTCTCTATCTACCACAGCAGGACAAAGTAAGGTTATCATCTATAACTGAGATCACCAGAGTCTAATAACATCGTCCTCATCAGAGACTGTCAGCCTCCAAAGTGGTGATAAACGGCTCTGTTGGTTAAGCAGTTCCTATAATCGCAGCAGAGTATGAACAAACCAAGACTGTTGACTTTCTGTTATCTTTTTAATTGGCCTGCAGACATCTAGTATTTGTTGAAGACTGTTTTTTCTCCACTGTGTACTTCTGTTCCCTTATCAAAGGTCATTTGATATTTACCAAGTCCTGCATTGATATACTGTTCCAACGATTGCCAGATCACTCCACTTATGTTTGACAATACCACACACTGCCTTGATAATTAGTGCTCTAGAGTTCAGCCTTGGGATCAGGTAGGATGAGGCCAGCTCTTTTATTGGATATTTTATCTTAATTACATTTCAAATGTTATCCCCTTTCCCGGTTTCCCCCCCTTTTTGCTTTAATAATGAGCTATTTGAAGTCTTTTACTTTGCCATAAAAAGAACTGAAATATTTGTTGATATTCATCAAATAACTGCTAATATTTTTATTTGGAATGTATTGAATCTATAGAGAAATTTGAAGTCAGTTAACATCTTGATATTATTCTATCCATGAACTCTATTTAATCCTCTTCTGTTATGTTTTTAACAGTTTTTTCCCTTAAATTTTGAATATATTAGGTAAAGACATCTTGAATGTACTAAGAATTTCATCTTCAGAGTGCTTATATAACATTTTTTATTTTTTAACAGATGGAAGGCTGGGCATAATGGTGCACACCTTTAATCTTAGCAGTTGGGAAGCAGAATAGATGTCTGAATTTGAGGTTAACCTGATCTACACAGTGAGTTCCAGAACAGCCAGCGCTACATAGTAAGACCCGGTCTCAAAACAAAACAAAACCAGATACAAAAGAAGTTTGGGGGCATGCTTGCAAGAGTTGGTTCTCTCCTTCTACGGAAGTTCAGGGAGTTGTCCTCATGTCCTCAGGACTGACTTCCTGCTGAACCATCCTTTAGGTTGTTTTAAAATACTTTGATCCCAGCATCCAGGAGGCAGAAGTCCCAGGCCAGGTAGGGCTGTACAGTGAGACTGTCTCAACTTCGCCTCCAAACTCTAAACAGGAGACAGGGAAAGCAGCCGACTCCCGGACACTGTGCGTGAAACTTTGCACTTCCGGTTACACGAGTCCTCACATTCAGGCGGTCTATAATCGCACTGCATGGGAACAAAGTGTGATTCCTCAGGACTCTCCAGGGTTGGAAGAGTGGCAGGTGACAACTTGCTGCACTGCTGACCTTAGGACGCTTCCAGTGTCTAATCTTCAGTGCATTAGCCGCAGGGCTTTAGAAGATCTTTACAAGCTGAGGAATCCCTCTTCTGTACCTTGCTCATTTAGGTTTGAATCACAAATGAGCATCTGACTTTGTTAAACACCTTTTTCTCTTTTATCCACTGACAGGATCATGATTGCTTTCCTCTAACAATGTGGTAAATTTTATTGACTTCTTGGATGTTGATCCAAGTCTTGCATACCTAAGATTAATTCCACTCTTTCTTTTTTAAAGGAGAGCTAACAGATTAAGAAAAGTGAGAAATAACTCCCAAGAGTTGGGGGGGGGGGTTCAAGGGAGGAATTTTCCCAGACAGGTGTTCTTTTCATACATCGTTAAAGCTGATTTGCTGTTACTTTTCTTGACAACTGTCCCATCTGTGGTCATGGGACGTACCCGTCTGCAGTTTCCTTTCCTGTATTGTCTGATTTTGCTGCAAAGAGAATGCTGGCCTCACAGCCAGGGCCTGCTCTTTTATCTTCTTAAGGAGTGTTCATTTCTTCCTCATTTGTCAGAACCACAAGGGAACTTACCTGAAACAGGCAGGTTTTCTTAATACGCATCTACTCAGACTGCCATTTTGTTTTTGTCGAGTTTTAAAAATAGGGCATCTTTCAAGGAAGTGGTTCGTTTCATGTGGGTGAACTGCTCACACCATTGCTTTATCGCCCTTCGAATGCCCATGAGATGTAGCTGTAATAATGGCCTCTCTCGGTTGTGGTTTTTAAGGTATTTTATGTATATGGGTGTTGTGTCTGCACATAACATCTATAGGCCAGAAGAAAGCGCACATCCCCTGAGACTACAGTTATATAAGGCTGTCAAGCTGCTCTGAGGGCACTGGGAATTGAACTCCAGAGAGCTCTTACCTACTGAGCCATGTCTAGCCCCTTTATTTTTATGTATTTATTTATTTTTGTGTCTGTTTTTCTAGACAAGAGTTTCTCGTGTTACCCTGGCTATCCTGGAACTTGCTCTGTAGACCAGGGTGACCTCAGAGATCTGCCTCCCTCTGCTTCCTGAGTGTTGGGCTTAAAAGGCACATGCCACACCAGACTCATTTATTTTTTAATATTTGTAATGTCTACCTTCTTTTTTTTTTTAAAGTTGGTCCTGCTAAGTTTTATCAACTTGATAATTATGTCACAGAACCAACTTTGGTTTTGTTGTTTTTTCTCTATCAATCTCCTATTTTAGATGTCAACGATCTTCCCAGTTTTGTTAATAATTTATGCTTCTAAGTTTCTTAAGGTAGATTAGAATATTGCTGTAAAATAGTTATATAGCTTATTTATTGACCCCTACAACCTCAATCACCAGCACCACACCTCACCCTACATTCAGACTGTTCAGCAGAGTTGGGCTTTTCTTGTTTTTGAAGACAGTTTCTCTGTGTAACCCTAGCTGTCCTGACTTACTCTGTAGACCAGGCTGGTCTCAAAGTCAAAGATACACCTCCCCTGCTTCCCAAATGCCGGGATTAAAGACGTAGCCCACAACCACACTCATAACAAACAGAGAGTTTTAAAGTTCTAACTTATTCACGGCTAACATTCAGGCTGGAAATATTCACTCAGCCCACCACCTCAAGCCTTATAGGTCCGTGAGAAGTGGAAGTAATTCCAATGGTACATTATTTTCCTTTCAGGAAGGTGAGTTTGATATCCACAATATTTCTTCTTTTGTGCTTCAAAATAAGCTGGAGTTTCCACACAAACCCTTTTAATGTCTGTTTCTTATATAGCTTTTTCCTGGGCCTAACCAGATAGGGACCAGAGACATCAACACAGACCAGCAGTTAACAACCAGTACACTGTCCAGGAAATAAAGAGAGATCGCTGGTTTCTACCCCTGCCCCATGCCTTTGTTGTTCTAAGATCTTGAGAGGCTGCATCTCGTCACTGCTTATAAGAGAATTTCTGTAGTTTGTGGTACTCACCAAAGGGCAGGTCAAGGAATAAAGAGTCACTGAGTGGTCAGGAATCAGAGATGCTGTTCTTCTCAGGCTCCAGGAGTACTGGCTGCCTTCTGAGGTTTCCAACCCAAGCCTTAAGATCCCCTCCTTTCCAATAAGAGAGATCCCTGGTCTATGTTTATGGGTGGATGAAGCTGTTAGAGTCTTGGTTCTGAATAGCCATACTACCTACTACAAAGTTCACTAAAGACTATTCTTTGCTTTGGAAAGTTAATTCTAAGGTTTTTTTAAAAAGGAGGCTGGTCATACCTGAAGAAATAAAACCTTAGTAACACAATCATCTTTCCTAATTGCAGTCTGGATTACTGAACAAGCGGCTTAATGCAAAACAGAAAAGAGCTTCAAATCTGAGGGAAATCCACGTATAACTTGAGGAAACAGATATCCCAGGAAGGAGGTAAGCGGGTCCTTTTCTGTTACTCAAGGGATCACATGGTCACATGCAGAAGGGAAAGGCTGAATGAAACAAGTGGCAAGATCAAGTCTTACAGCAATCGGTGTGGAACCTTTTGAATTTCAAAACGAGGATGAGTGAAGCTCTAGTTAATGTGGTCCCTCGGAAGGGTTTCAGTCAGTGAACAGAAGGCTTGACACAACAATGAAGGGACAAAACCATACCTACATCAACAAATTAAGCTATTACAGAGTTACAGCTGTCCGTGCATAGGTCATGCCTGCTATCCCAAGACACAGAGGAAGGACTCCAGCCTAGCCAGCGCTAAACCCCACTGGCCAGGTCTCCTCCAAAGAAAACTGCATAGAAAAACACAAGTATCACAAGTATGCATGAGAACCATGAGATTTCCCTGACATATTCCTGTCTCTCATATATATATATATATATATATATACATACATATATACATACACACACACACACACACACACACACACACACACACACACACACACACACACACACACACATATATATATCCAGCAATCAAGATTCAGAAACAGGAACTATGAACTATGACAGAAGCCAACCTGGGCTACATAAGAGTATGCCTCAGAAAGAATACTATCTTGTCTTTCAGTTTCTGTTGATAGGTAAGCAGATGTGTTTGGGAAGGAGCTGTGCGAGCAGGTCTCAGTAACATGCTCAGGGCTGGGGAGAGGAGAGGGCCACAGATCTTCACTTCTGATTGAATTTCAGACAGCTGCCCACACAGACTGGCTAGAAGGTGCTGGAATTCTCCTTCCTCAGGCCAGTTAGGCACTGGGACATTTGCTTATTTGAAGAGCAGCTGTCTTAAGTCAGGATACAATTTAACATACTTCAACATAGTTTTCTTTCTTTTTCTTGTGATCTTTACTATGAGGTCCTGGTTAAGCTCCTGAAGGTATAACTCAGAAAAATGTTCCCTCTTCCCAGTGCCTCCTTGGGTTCTGGTTTTGTTTTGGTTGGTTGGTTGGTTTTTTGGTAGTTTTTTGTTTGTTTCCTTAAATGTTTGTATTTATTGTATGTTCTAGTATGTACTGTCCAGTGTGTACTGTCCAGTGTGTGCTGTCCTGTGTGTACTGTCCAGTGTGTACTCTCCAGTGTGTGCTGTCCAGTGTGTACTTTCCTGTGTGTGCTGTCCAGTGTGTACTGTCCAGTGTGTACTTTCCTGTGTGTGCTGTCCAGTGTGTGCAGTCCAGTGTGTACTTTCCTGTGTGTGCTGTCCAGTGTGTACTGTCCAGTGTGTACTTTCCTGTGTGTGCTGTCCTGTGTGTGCTGTCCAGTGTGTACTTTCCTGTGTGTGCTGTCCAGTGTGTGCTGTCCTGTGTGTGCTTTCCAGTGTGTGCTGTCCAGTGTGTACTGTCCAGTGTGTGCTGTCCAGTGTGTGCTGTCCAGTGTGTACTGTCCAGTGTGTACTTTCCTGTGTGTGCTGTCCTGTGTGTGCTGTCCCGTGTGTGCTGTCCAGTGTGTGCTGTCCTGTGTGTGCTTTCCAGTGTGTACTGTCCAGTGTGTGCTGTCCTGTGTGTGCTTTCCAGTGTGTGCTGTCCAGTGTGTGCTGTCCTGTGTGTGCTTTCCAGTGTGTACTGTCCAGTGTGTGCTGTCCCGTGTGTACTGTCCCGTGTGTGCTGTCCAGTGTGTGCTGTCCCGTGTGTGCTGTCCCGTGTGTGCTGTCCCGTGTGTGCTGTCCAGTGTGTGCTGTCCAGTGTGTGCTGTCCAGTGTGTGCTGTCCAGTGTGTGCTGTCCCGTGTGTGCTTTCCAGTGTGTACTGTCCAGTGTGTGCTGTCCCGTGTGTGCTGTCCAGTGTGTGCTGTCCCGTGTGTGCTGTCCTGTGTGTGCTTTCCAGTGTGTACTGTCCAGTGTGTGCTGTCCCGTGTGTACTGTCCAGTGTGTGCTGTCCTGTGTGTGCTTTCCAGTGTGTACTGTCCTGTGTGTGCTTTCCTGTGTGTGCTGTCCAGTGTGTACTGTCCAGTGTGTGCTGTCCAGTGTGTGCTGTCCAGTGTGTACTGTCCAGTGTGTACTTTCCTGTGTGTGCTGTCCTGTGTGTGCTGTCCCGTGTGTGCTGTCCAGTGTGTGCTGTCCAGTGTGTGCTGTCCTGTGTGTGCTTTCCAGTGTGTACTGTCCAGTGTGTGCTGTCCTGTGTGTGCTTTCCAGTGTGTGCTGTCCAGTGTGTGCTGTCCTGTGTGTGCTTTCCAGTGTGTACTGTCCAGTGTGTGCTGTCCCGTGTGTACTGTCCCGTGTGTGCTGTCCAGTGTGTGCTGTCCCGTGTGTGCTGTCCCGTGTGTGCTGTCCAGTGTGTGCTGTCCAGTGTGTGCTGTCCAGTGTGTGCTGTCCCGTGTGTGCTTTCCAGTGTGTACTGTCCAGTGTGTGCTGTCCCGTGTGTGCTGTCCAGTGTGTGCTGTCCAGTGTGTGCTGTCCTGTGTGTGCTTTCCAGTGTGTACTGTCCAGTGTGTGCTGTCCCGTGTGTACTGTCCCGTGTGTGCTGTCCTGTGTGTGCTGTCCAGTGTGTGCTGTCCAGTGTGTGCTGTCCAGTGTGTACTGTCCCGTGTGTGCTGTCCCGTGTGTGCTGTCCAGTGTGTGCTGTCCAGTGTGTGCTGTCCCGTGTGTGCTGTCCAGTGTGTACTGTCCCGTGTGTGCTGTCCAGTGTGTGCTGTCCAGTGTGTGCTGTCCAGTGTGTGCTGTCCTGTGTGTGATGTCCTGTGTGTGCTGTCCTGTGTGTGCTGTCCAGTGTGTGCTGTCCAGTGTGTACTATCCTGTGTGTGCTGTCCAGTGTGTGCTGTCCAGTGTGTGCTGTCCAGTGTGTACTATCCTGTGTGTGCTGTCCAGTGTGTGCTGTCCAGTGTGTGATATCCAGTGTGTGGTGTCCAGTGTGTGCTGTCCTGTGTGTGCTGTCCTGTGAAAGGAATTGATTCTCTTCTTCTACCATCTAAGTTGTGGGGTCCAATGATTGATTTCAGCGGGTAAGTGCCTTTACCCACTGGGGACACTGCTGGCCTGCCATTGAGGTTTTCAACTCATGCGGGTCTCTGTTGAGCATCCAGAAATCTGTCACTCACAGACAGTCCCTACTTTACACAGTGACTCTGACTTCAGTTCTCTGAGAGCCATAAAAGTTGCTTCAATGTGTCAAGTTTTTTTGAGACAGGGTCTTATATAGCCCTGGCTGGCTCTCAAACTCACTCAGAGATAGCTGAGATTACTTAATTTTCTGACCCTCCTACCACTACTTTCCAAGTGCCAAAATTACAGCTCTGCACTCCCAGGTCCAGTTTTATGCCATAGCAGGGATCAAACCCAGGGTCTTGTTCATGCTAGGCAAGCCCTGCCACAATAACCTAGTTCATAGTTCTCTTTTCTAAATAAACTACACACAGCTATCTCCAAACCCGTTACCATGGCAAAACCCCTGGGATAATTAACTATTTTATACTCAGGTTATACATTCTGTGCTGCTACTTGTCCCCACTTGACACTGTAGCATCCAGTGCATCATGACAGGGCAGAAGAGGCCTGCTTACCTTTTGGCAACCAGGAAGAAAAAGAAAGAGGAAGAGGTTGGAGTCTCAACATTTCCCTCAATGGCATGCCCCCGGTGACCTTTACAGACTCCAGGTTCTGAAGTTCCTACCCTCCCTCAGTGGTGCTCTAGGCTTTCAACACAAGCCCTGGGGAACATTTCAGATCCCAGTTACATCGATTTACCGTGATTTAACGGTAAATCAAAGAAACTTTCTACTTTTCTGTTTGCTTTGAAACAGGATCATGCCACACAGCCCAGGACAGCCTGGACTAGATGAATAGTCCTCCTGCCTCTGCCTTCCGTATGCTGGGAGGATACACGTGTGTGTATTTCCAAACTCCCTGATTTTATGTGCATTGGTGTTTGCCTGCAGGTATTGTCTATGTCAGGGTATTAGATGGGGGTGGCAGGAACGACAAAAACAAAACAAAAAACCACTAACAGACTGAACACAGAAATTAAAAGACAGAATGAACAGAAAATGGGACCCTATTGTGTGCTATCTGGAAGACAGACACTTTAAATGTGCGCAGGTGTGTGTGTTTGAGTGTGTGTGTATGTGTGAGTGTGTGTATATGTGTGTATGTGCGTGTGTGTGCATATATGAGTGTGTGTGTGAGTGTGTGTATGAGTATATATGTGTGTGTATGTGTGTGAGTGTGTGTATGAGTATATGTGTGTATGTGTGTGTGTATGAGTGTGTGCATGTATGTGTGTATAAGTATATATGTGTATGTATGTATGTGTGTGTTTGTATGTGTGTGAGTGTGTGTATGAGTATATGTGTGTTTGTGTGTGAGTGTGTGTGTGAGTATATATGTGTGTGTATGAATGTGTATGTGTGTGAGAGTGTGTGTGAGTGTGTGTATGAGTGTGTATGTGTGTGAGAGTGTGTGTGAGTGTGTGTATGAGTGTGTATGTGTGTGAGAGTGTGTGAGTGTGTATGTGTGTGAGAGTGTGTGTGAGTGTGTGTATGAGTGTGTATGTGTGTGAGAGTGTGTGTGTGTGAGCATATGTGTGTATAAGTGTGTGTGTGAGTATGTGTATGAGTATGTGTGTATGAGTGTGTGTGTATGAGTGTGTATGTGTATAAGTGTGTGTGAGTGTGAATATAAACCGTCACATCTGGAATTAAATAGATACCCCATGTTAACAAAAGCAGCAAGCAGGGGGCTGGAGAGATGGCTCAGCGGTTAAGAGCACCGGACTGCTCTTCCAGAGGTCATGAGTTCAATTCCCAGCAACCACATGGTGGCTCACAACCATCTGTAAAGAGATCCGATGCCCTCTTCTGGTGTATCTGAAGACAGCTACAGTGTACTTATATATAATAAATAAATAAATCTTAAAAAAAAAAAAAAAGCAGCAAGCAGGCTGGAGCTGCTTTGCTAGCATCTCCTACAATGCCAAATTGCCAAATGTATCTGCCAAATTGGAGCAAGTCAGTACCACAGCCTCAAAACAGAGTCGGCAGACAGTGACTAAGTCAAAGGGAAAGACAATGTCCCATCCTCGGATAATCCTAGTAACTGAAAGAACAATTAAACAAGCAAACCAGCAACAAACAAACCAGGAAAAGTGCGGAAACCGTGACCCACACAGTCAGCCTCATCGACTTAAAGACAATGTACAACCCTATGACTACAGAGCACCCATCTTTTTTTACATAGATATTGTTGTGGTTGGAATGAGAAATGTCTCCCACAGGTTTCCAATACTTGGTCTCTACTTGGTGGTACACTGGGGAAAGGTTGTTGTGGTGGTTTGCATATGCCTGGCCAAGGAAGTGGCTCTGTTGGGAGGTGTGGCCTTGTTGGAGTACATATGTCACTGTGGGTGTGGGCTTAAGACCCTTACCCTAGCTGCCTGGGAGTCAGTATTCTGTTAGCGGCCTTCAGCTGAAGATGCAGAACTCTCAGCTCCTCCTGTACCATGCCTGCCTGGATGCTGTCATGCTCCTGCCTTGATGATAACGGACTGAACCTCTGAACCTGTAAGTCAGCCCCACTTAAATGTTGTTCTTATCAGAGTTGCCTTAGTCATGGTGTCTGTTCACAGCAGTAAAACAGTTATAGAACCCTTAGGGGATGGTGCCCTGGTGAAGGACTTCCTGTCCCCATCCATGTGTCTCAACACCCCCTTTTACAGATGACATGTGATCACTCTGTCCTGATTGACAGGCAGGCCTCACACTCCTGCAGCTATGAGTTCCCCTCTATCATGGGCCCTGTCACTCTGGAACTCCAAGCCAAAAAAAAAAAGGAATCCTTTTCTTTTCTAAGTTGCTTTCTGTCAGGGCATTCAATCACAGTGACAAAAAGTTATTAATACATAGCATGTTTTCTAAGAGAGACCTGGAAGTCATACGACATCTATAAAATACAAGAATAAAACTATACAGATGTTGTTTGACCACAATAGAATTATAGAATAAATTGAAAACAATAAGATAATTAGTAAAACAACTACTTAGAAACTCACACATGTCCAATTATTGATTAGCCAAAGATTTGTATTTTAAAAAGTCTGGATGGTAGTGGGAGCAGCGTAAGCTTTTAATTCCAATACTTGGAAAGCAGACGTAGGTGGATCTCTGTGAGCTCGAGGCTAGCCTGGTCTACAGAGCTAGTTCCAGGACAGCCAAGGCTACCCAAAGAAAGCCTGTCTTGAAAACAAAAAACCAAAACAAACAAAAAAGGACATTTTGAACTAAATGTTAATAGAGCATATGAAAAAATCCACGAAATACACACTAGAGTGGACCTATAATGCCCACTTCTCAGGAGGCTGAGGTAAGACCTCAAACTCAAAGCCAGCCTAGAATAGAACATGAGTCTAAAGCCACCATGAGCAACGAAGACACTGTCTCAAAATAAAGTAAGACAAAAAGGGCTCCAGGTATAGCTCATTGGTAGGGCACTTGCCTAGCATGCATGAGTTCAATACAGAACCCCAAAATTTAAAAAAACAAAAGGCAGACCAGAGAGATGAATCGCAGTAGTTCAGAGCACACATGCTCTTCCAGAGGACCTGGCTTTTGTACCCAGTACCCTCGCTGGGTGATACCTGTACCTACGATACCTGTAACTCCGGGAGATCTGATGCCTCTGACCTCTGCAGTTACCTGTGCTACAGTACACATACGCAAAAGTGGTATTTGAAAAAAAAATGTGAGATGTGCTTTTATAAAGCCTTGGTATAAACACCTTTAAGGAAATAAAATTACAGATCCACCATCTAAGCTCCCAATCTCAGAAAAGCTCCATACAGCCGATTTCAGACGTGTAAAACATGGAGGGTATATTATTCAAAAGAGCTTTTCTGAGTAAGCCCCTCAGAAACGGTGATGCAGTCACTTGTGGTGAAGGACCAACGACGAGAAATAAAGGCAAACACTTGATGTACTTAACTCAGAGAATAAGAGCAAATGAGAGACCGTGACTGACAGTGAGGAACAGTACACAGGACAGACAGGGACAAGAGGAGCCAAACACACGGGGCCGGAGAGATGGCTCAGCGGTTAAGAGCACTGACTGCTCTTCCAGCAACCACATGGTGGCTCACAACCATCTGTAATAAGATCCGATGCCTTCTAGTGTGTCTGAAGTGTACTCACATATGATAAAACAAAACATAAAAAGGCCAGGTGTAGTTGTACATCCTCTAACCCTGGCACTTGAGAGGCCAGAGGATCAGGAACTCAAGGCCATCCTCACCTACACAGCAACTTTAAGGCCAGCCCTAGCTACAGGAGCAGGCTGAGGCGAGGGAAGGGAGCAACTGAAGAGACATAATAAAAACACTAACGAGCCAAGCGTGGCGGCCTGTACTTATGGTCCCAGCTACTGTAGAGGCCAAGGCTCTGGAAAGGATGACTTTGATCCTAGGTGTTAGAGACCTAATCCCAAGAAGGAGAGAGAGAACAGGAGAAATTGAGGGCTGAAGGAGAAAGAGGTATGATACAGACCACGTAGCTGGTGTGAGGAGAAAAAGTGTCTTCTATAGGAAAACAATGAAGGTATAAAACAACAAAGCACATTATGACCGGAAACCACAATATTGGTTTTTGTTTGGTTGTTTTGTTTTAAGGCAAAGTCAACAGACCTTACAAGGCAAAGGAGTGCACCCAGCAGCTGTGTTTCCCCCGCTGGACTGTACACCATTACCATACTTGCCTTCACGTCTAGCCTTCACTCCCGGCCACTGAAGGCGGGGCTGGCAGGCCACTCCTGAGCATCTAGATTATGCTCACCTGTCCCGCAGCTTCTCAAGACTTCTGGTTCCTCAGCCCCGAGAAGATCCAGGACCCACAGCTCCTCCTCTTGCTCCAGCTGGGAGATCAGCTCTGGCTTAGGGCCTGGGAATCCTGTTAAGGGTGAGGACCCTGGATGAGCTGCTGCAGCCTGCGGGACTGAGCAGAACCCTGTCTGCTGGGTCTTCCTCACTAGATAGGGTTTTCTGCCTGCGTGGGCACACTGGTCAGGGGAGGCCAAGGGGCAAGAGAGGTCAAATGCCTACAGCCTCTGTCATTACATTGGGGAAAGGAATGGCCCTGTAGGTCACTGGCAATAAGGAAAACAGTCCCTAGAACTACGTAGACTGGTACCTGGGGACAAGAGCAGGATTTTCCCTTCTCCTGCCTACGTGTCCCTCTGAGATTCCCCACTGTAAGCTAGGGCTCCAGGGTAGTTCTCACCCAGTGAGGCCACGTTCCCATAGTTCTCCAACATCACATCCCGGTACAGCGCCCGCTCCTGGGGGCTAAGCTGCTGCCCTTCCGCCCTGGAGAAGTACACAGCCACATCCTGGAAGGTCAGAGGCATCTCACCCTGGAATGACAATATGCCAACAGTACACCAGGGGGTGTGCCTTGTTGATCCCTGCTGGGGTAGCAGAACTGAGACTGGTGGATCAGGCAAGGCCCAACTGAACACAGAGCGCTACTCTTACAAGAGGCAGTAGTCTGCATCCTGATCTCTTCCAACTTCACTATCTGACCACTTCACAGCTCTAGAGGAGACAGCTTGTGACAGGGCACTAGAGAGAAGGAATAACTCACCGGAGTCCGGGAGCAGGACTTGGCAGCCATCTGGGTTGGGATCGGTGGTAAGCAGGAGGCAGCCCCAGCCTGAGGCCTCTCCAACTTACTCTCAGGGAGAGAAAACAGACAAACTCAGCCCCATTCGGCTGGGGCAGTGGACAGATGGTCAGAAGAGGACGACAGACCTTGCTTCGGAAGTGGCCTTCTGGAGTGTCCTGAAGCCTCGAGAGCCAGCGTGTGACCGACCTGTCCCGTGCTGCTATCCAAACTGAGAACTGCCCCAAGCACGGCGCAAGTTGGCAGTTCCAGCCATGCACCAGGACACCAAGAGTGGACTCATAGCACCGCCTCAGCCTTAGAGGGCCAGCCTGGAAAAGGCTGCGGGCCTCACGGCGATAGGCCTCACAGGGTTGCGGGTGTGAGTGGACATGAAATAGGCGGCGAGGGTTAGCCCTGGGCAAAACCTAAAGGCCATCGTTCTTCACATCCATGCCTCCCAAGGCCGCGTCGCCGCCGGCCGCTTGTCCCTCCCGCGGGTTCTCCCGCTGCTGGGTGGCCCCTCTGGCTGCGACCACTGCCTCCTCCACTATCCCTCCTCCCAGGTGTCGCGGCATCATCAGCGCCCTTGGCCAGAAGCAGAGGCTGCCAGCCCGAGACGCTGTCTGCTGGCTGTCCTTGCCCACCTGCAAAGCGACAGCCTCACCTCAGCCAGGGCGCTCTGGACCAGGCATCCACCTACACCCAGCCTGGCCCGCGCTAAGCGGGCAAGCTGACTGCTGACTAGGGGCGGAACAGCCAAGCTGCGCACGCGCGGGTACGGTCGCCGCGCACTTCCGGAGCTTCTTTAGGGTCTCAGAGACCGGCGCCCCTACGCACGGGCTGGGCGGGACTCGGAGATGCTCGCCAGGACGCTGCCAGAGCTAGCCAGGACTGTGCTCTGGATCAACCAGATAAGATCTGTACTCGGCTGCAAATAAAGCACAGGTTAAGTAACTAACACCCTGGCTGGGTGTTTGTGGCACCCAAGTCTGTAAGCCCAGTGCTTGGACAACTGAGGCAAGAGGATTGAGAATTCCAGGCCAGTGTGAAATATAGTGCAAGCCCAGTCTCAAAAAAAGCCAAAACATCGAGCCTTAAATCAGACCTTGAGAGACCGGGCGGAGCAGGCACATCTCTGTGAGTTCGAGACCAACCTGGTTTACATAGAGAATTTCAGCACTGCCTGGACTACGTAAAGAGACTCCGTCTCCAAAATAAGTACTTAGTAAAACAAAGGAGGTAGAGTTGGGCAGGACAAAGAAAGATTGTTTAAAACCGAGGACTATCTTCTCCCAAAATAGTTTGCGCACTCTGCACACAAACTTGAGCGTCAGAGATTAGACAGCACGTACTGTTAACTGCTGAGCCATCTCTCCAGCCCTAAAGTTTATTGTCATAATATAATGTTTTTAAAAGTTGTGGAAATTGTTGGAAAAGTAGTCTTGATGTAATCTCAATTGTACCTGTGGGCATTTAGGCCAAAGAGAACAAGCCTTTGTTTGCTTTCAAACGGACATTATGTAGCTCTGGCTAGCCTTGGATTTCTTCCATTCTTCTGCCTGGGTCTCCTGAGTAGCCTCCTGGCTACAAAGCTTCCTTTGATTCTGTTTCTGAGTTTGCAGGTTCTCTTTTTACTCGATACTGCTGACCAGAGTAACTAAACAGTTCCCGAGGCTGGCCGGGTGTTTTATTTAATGGTCTATTTTATTTAATGGTCGTGAATAGAGAGTTGGGGTGTATTGTCTTCTCCCAGAGCAGACCTAAGGCCTGAATCTTTGTGAAGTGGTGAAATAGCAAAGACCAATTGTTAGTGACTTGCCGGTGTATTTAGTGGTTTACTTAAAGCACTGTTTGTACTGTTATAATTATCAAGCATGGCTTCACTTGCTACCTGAAACAGAATGACTTGGATGCATCACTGTCCTTAAAAACCTGCTTGCCTGCCCCACCCTGCTGTTGTAGAGATTGAGTATACAAACTGGACCCAGGGTGGAAGCCTGTCTGACTGATACCTCCCATCCCCCTGCCGCAGCACTCCTGTACATTTGGGAATATGCGATAACTTGGTCGGCGACTGAAAGCTCGTGATTACTGGTACAGAACTTTACCTACTTCTAGCAGGCAGCATCTGTAAATAACCAGAAACAGAGAGAAAAGTCAGCCTGATGGTAGTGTTTCACTGCTGGGCTACCAGCCTTACGGTAGTGCCTGGGCACACTGACAAGGCAGACAGACATCTTTTAGGGACAAACTACTACGTTGATACATCTTCATGGTGCCGTTCCTTTTTCTGTTTAGGTAGAATTTAGTAAACTGGGACTGAAAAGATGGCTCAGCAGCCAAAGAGTACCGACTGTTCTTCCAGAGCACTGGGGTTCAAGTCCCAGGACCGGCACAATGCACACCTGTTTGTAACTCCAGTTCCAGAGTATCTGATGCCCCCTTCTGGCCTCTGTGACTTCAGTTCCAGGGTATCTGATGCCCCCTTCTGGCCTTTGTGGGCACTCCATGCACACGGCGCCCAGACATACATGGAGGCAAAAATTAAGAGAAAAAAAATTAAGGAAAATACATACATGGTTATGAAAAGAAAAATTTTTTTTGGTTCTTTTTTTTTTTTTGAGCTGGGGACCGAACCCAGGGCCTTGCGCTTCCTAGGCAAGCGCTCTACCACTGAGCTAAATCCCCAATCCCAAGAAAATTTTTTTAAAGAAAGTACACATATGCTTACCCAGCAGGGGAGATGCTGTGATCTCGAAGGTGGCTTTCCCAGGGCAAGTCTTATCCATTGCACTCCAAATGAACTGACCCTTGCAATTTCCCCAAATGTAGGAAACTCAACTGCAAAATTTGTGGTAGTGGGAACTGCATTTTTGTAAACCAAACATCCCAAGAAGGTGTTCCTGTTTACCGGTTTATTTAGTCAGCTAGCTTTCTTTCTTTTCTTTTCTTTCTTTCTCTCTCTTTATTTCTCTTTCTTTCTTTCTTTCTCTGTGTAACAGCCTTGGCTATCCTGGAACTCACTGTGTAAACCAGGCTGGCCTTGAATTCACAGATCCGCCTGCATTTTCAGGTCTATTATTCAAGGCAGTAGTGATGCATCCTTTAATCCCAGCACTCAGGAGGTAGAGGCAAGGCGATCTCTGTGAGTTCAAGGACAGCCAAGACTCCAAAGAGAAACTCTGTTTCAAAAAAACAAAAAACAAAAACTCAGACCTGAGATTTTGGTCACTGGTCACGTTCTCATTTGCCAGCTTGTTTACAGCTTTTGGTACCGTTTCTAGGAATTTGGCATTTGTCACTAGGCTTGGACAAGGAAGTAGGTTCAGATAAGAATATTAGAAACAGTGGGGCATGGGCTGGAGAGATGGCTCAGCGGTTAAGAGCACTGACTGCTCTTCCAGAGGTCCTGAGTTCAAATCCCAGCAACCACATGGTGGTTCACAACCATCTGTAATGGGATCTGATGCCCTCTTCTGGTGTGTCTGAAGACAGCTACAGTGTGCTTATATAAATAAAATAAATAAATCTTTAAAAAAAAAAAAAAAAAGAAACAGTGGGGCTGGAGAGATGGCTCAGTGGTTAAGAGCACTGACTGCTTTTCCAGAGGTCCTGGGTTCAAATCCCAGCAACATGTGGTGACTGATGCCCTCTTCTGGTGTGTCTGAAGACAGCTACAGCGTACTTATATACAATAAATAAGTATTAAAAAAAAAAAAAACAGTGACCATGGGGATTTGTTTACTACTGAACTTAGTTACTATCTTGTGTGATCTTCTTGTTTACTATTTCAATTGTTACTTTGTCTTTGACCTAAGAACTGACCATGTTTTTTTGATGTACCTATGACGATATAAAAGCAGACTGGGAGAAAATAAAGGTGCTTCAGCCTCAGCACTGGCTAAAGTCACGTTTTAGTTTTGTCTAGTTGTCTTTTTCTTTTCAATCCTCACTCCCTCCCTTGAGACCTGTTGACTGATTGAACTGGCCTGGTCACCAGCTCCTTTAAGACATTTTCTACTCTGTTGTTCTTGCTGGTTTTCTGACAAGAAAGTTTGAATTCCCTACTAACTAGGGTCTTTTGCCTTTTTCTGGGTTTTTTTGTTTGTTTTGTTTTGGGGGGAGGAGGGTGTTGTTTTTCAGAAACTTGCTGTAATTGATGCTGGTATTTGCTGAAGAAAACACAGACTGTACTGTGCCATTACCTAATCCCTAGGGAATTTACTTGTGGAGGTTAAGAGATCTCTGCTACAAATCTAGATCTCCTGATGGAGACCTCAAACTCTTGCTGGCATCAGGAGGTGGCTTGGGAACATACATGTCCTGATACCCTTTGCGTGTGTGTGTGTGTGTGTGTGTGTGTGTGTGTGTGTGTGTGTGTGTGTATGAGACAGTCCCAATATGTAGCCCAGGCTAGCCTCTAACTTGAGCTTCTCTTGCCTCAGTAGGTAACTTTGAGTGGACTTCTGTGGGGTAAAACCCATGTTAGATAAGACTTTCTCTTACTAGAGAGATGGCTCAGAGGTTAGCAGCCCTGACTGCTCTTCTAGAGGTGGCAGGTTCAATTCCCGGCTCATACATGACAGTTCACAATCACCTGTAACTCCAGTCCTTGGGAAGTCAAGTGCTTTCCTCTGGCTGTTAGCACCAGACATACATGTGCACATACATACATGTAGATAAGCACTCCTACACACAAAATAATAAAAATAAATATAATTAAAGGTGCCTCACACCTTTAATCCCAGCACGTTTGAAACAGGCAGTTAGATCCCTGGGTTTGAGGCCAGTGTGGTCTACAGGTTGAGTTCTAGGACAGATAGGGCTACACAGAGAAACCTTGTCTTGAAAATAACAACAACAACATCAACAACAACACACACACACACATACACACACCCCAAAGAATTCAAGCACTATTACTCATATACCTAAAATTAAAAAAAAAAAAAAGGTCTAGGGGCTGGAGAGCTGGCTCAGCGGTTAAGAGCACCAACTGCTCTTCCAGAGGTCCTGAGTTCAATTCCCAGCACCCACATGGTGGCTCACAACTATCTGTAATGGGATCTGATGCCCTCTTCTGGCCTGCAGGTGTACATGCAGATAGAGGACTCATATACATGAAATAAATCAATCTGAAAAAGTATAATTAAAATTTCTCCAGGGAATCTTAGGTTGGAGTGGGACTAACCTGAAGCCATTGACAGAGGAGCAGCCAGTTACCCAGGGCAAGATTTTGATAATGTACAAATAAATCTTTACATGCTGCTTTGCGTTTTTGTTTTGTTTTTTTCTTCCTTTGTTTTTCTTCTTCAGGACAGGGATTTTCTGTGTATCCCTGTCCTGGAACTCACAACTCACTCTGTAGACCAGGTTGGTCTTGAACTCAGATCTGCCTGCCTCTGCCTCCTGAGTGCTAGGATTAAGGGTCACCACCATTAAGTTGCTTATCTGACTTTTATTAATCTTTTCTACAAATTGTAATGCTGGTGCAGTCATGGTGGAGGGGAAGAGATTCTTTTCTCTCTCCCTCTCATTATGATCAAAATTATTTAAAATATTTATTTTCTCTTACCAACTCTGTGTGTGTGTGTGTGTGTGTGTGTGTGTGTGTGTGTGTGTGTGGTATTTGGGTAAAGCATCAGGCAGTTGACTTTAGATTATAGTTATAAAACAATGTCTATATTTTTTTGTTTTCTTTTTATTTGACCTTTCCAATCAATTCAAACTCCAAAACTATACAAGTAAATAAACCATAGTTTAGATGATTCTTAGAAACTGTGTCGGGAGACCGCAGTTCAGATTGCTCTGAATCAGTGTTCTGCAGGGCGATGGGATGGGGGGAAGTAAAGTGACGCCCTCCGGGAAGAAAGGAAGCATAAAGATTTAATCCAGGGAGCCTATGCATATTCTTATAGGGGTTGGCCCTCTCCTAAAAGAGTGTTCAGTTAAAGAGCACGTCCCTGAGCGTGCTCAGTACAAGAATGAATGTGAAGAACAGGAATATCTCTTTAAATGCTCAGCTTGGAACAAAAGTTTGTTGTTTTCTCTCTCTGAAAATGAAAGGATACTTTGAAGGTATACTAATGCAGAAGGTCGCCCGCAGAAGGTCGCCTGTCTCAGTGGGTGGCTATGACAATTCCTTCGTAATTATATTTAATGTTCAGAAAGAACAGGGCTTCCTAACAGGCTCTTGCTAAGACAGATAAAGCAAAGCTTGTGCGAGCCGAGCCGCAGAGGTGGCTGAGTGGTCAGGTCCTTGCTCTTCATCCACACAGCCCCCCTATCAGGGGACCACTCGCTACCATCTGTAATTCCAGGTCCTGGCTTCCTTCACATGCAGATACTCATACAGACGCAGAGCACATAAGTGGAAAGTATACTACATGTGTGTACACATAGTAAAATGTCTATGAAATGGAAATCCACGTAATCCAGCCATCTTGGTTACCCGGTTGGCTTTTTGTCTACTCTCTTTACCCTCCTGGCCTCTGGGTATGGTTCCCCCATCATCTCCCCTCTCCTCACATGGCTGGGGTCATGTCTGCTCAGGATTCCCTCAGATGTCCCTGCCTCTTCCTTTTATCTACAACAAGCTTTCTCCTCCATCATACCCAGGAGCAGCCATGGCCCTCCCATTCTTTTATTTCCTTTTTTTTTTTTCATTCACTTTGGACATAGTATAATGATCAGGTGGCTCCAAAAGCTTTCAGATGGGAGGTGAAAAAGCTCAAATCAAACACACACACACGCGCGCGCGCACGCGCACACGCACACACATGCACACACACACAGAGCACACACACATATACACATATACCCCCCAACACACACACCGTAGCACTCATATGGCACAGACACACACATATGCACACACCACAAACATACACACATACAGGGCATAGACACATACCTCATACACACGCATGGCACACAGAAGCCACAGACACAAATACATATATGTACACACCACAAATACACGGACACACAGCACACACAGGGAACAGACACCCACACATCACACACACACACACACACACACACGTCACACACACCACATTCATATGCACACACATACCACAGACACCTACACCCACAGCACATACATAGCACAGACACACACAGACTCACAGTACACACACAAACACATGGCACACATTAAGAGACACATACAAGGCTCATATACAACAGAGACACAGACACACACATGGCCCATACCCAGCACTGACACACACATACACATGCACACGTACACACATGTGAATGTACATACACACTCTCTCCTTCCTCAAAGCCTCCCGCTACTGTTAAAGCTCCCTCTGTGTCGCTTGCTTTCCGAGGTTATTTCCTCTCCCCTCACACCCTCTCAGCAGGGCGGACACAATAGGCCTCTATCTTCCTTGAAACACTTCTTTCTTTGTCACCAATGATGCCATCCTTCACGTAGTTCTGCCAACCTCCTGTTCCCTTGCTCATTTCTCTTTGTTACTAGAATGTAAAGGCCTAGGCTCTCCTACAGTTGAAGAACAATGTTAGGGCAAGGAGAGTTGGCAAGGGAAAAAAAATCAGGTTTAGTCAGGAGCTGGCATTCTTGAGAAGTTAGGATGTGCTTTCTCCTCATGACTCTATCTTTAAGGTTCAGGGACTCAAAGGGGCCTTTGGTAAGGGGAAGCCTTTGGTATAAGCAGTGAGACTGTGGCTGGGCAGGATCTTTCTCATCAGAAATGCATCCTTGTTCCTTCTGCGGTCGAAGACCACAGTTTAATCTATTGCACTTATCTAACTAAAGACTGAGGGGTTGGGGATTTAGCTCAGTGGTAGAGCGCTTGCCTAGGAAGCGCAAGGCCCTGGGTTCAGTCCCCAGCTCCGGGGGGGGGGGGGGGGGGGGGGAGGAGACTGAGGGAGGTGCTGGCATGGTGGTGTGCCCCTGTGATTCTAGCACTTGGGAGTTGAGGCAGGAGGATTGCAAGTTAAAGTTTGGATTACATAGTGAATTCTAGGCCAGCCCAGTAAACACACACACACACACACACACACACACACACACACACACACAGAGAGAGAGAGAGAGAGAGAGAGAGAGAGAGAGAGAGAGAGAGAGAGAGATCACAGTTTTTTGGTTTGTTTTTGTTTGAGACAAGGTCTCTCTATATAGCATTGGCTGTCCTGGAACTTGCTCACCAGGCTGACTTTGAACTCAGAGATCCACCTACCTCTGCCTTGGAAGTGCTGAGGTTAATGACTTGTGCCACCACCCCCACCACCTCTGGCAAAGCCTCATTTATATCTTGAAGTCCTGTCAAAGGGCAGGGGCAGAGACAGAGACAGAGAAGAAAGATAGACTAAGAAAGGGTTTTACACAGGCCATAAGATGTCTGGGGATCCATGAAAGAAGATTTTGGGAGTTGACATCTTCACTGGGCTGGCCAGGTTTTTTTTTTTTTGTTTGTTTTTTTTTTTTTTTTTTTCTTTTTTTTCGGAGCTGGGGACCGAACCCAGGGCCTTTCGCTTGCTAGGCAAGTGCTCTACCACTGAGCTAAATCCCCAACCCCGCTGGCCAGGTTTTATCTCATTCCATATTATCACTGTTGAAGATGTATTATTATTGTTTTAAATTTATTTTATAAGCATTGGCATGAGTGTCAGATTCCCTGGAATTGGATTTACAGACATTTGTGAGCCGTCATGTTGGTGCCAGGAGTTGAACTGGGATCCTCTGGATGTGCACTCAGTGCTCTCAGCCACTGAGGCATCTCTCCAGACCCACAGATACATTATTTAAGACTTTACCTTACTTTTTCACATTTAGTCTTGGCATTTGTATGTGTCTTCAGATCCAGTTTGTGACCTCTGCTCTGAGTCTTTAAGTCTCAGAGTATTGGTCTGGGGACAATCCAGCGATCCTTTTTTGCAAGAAGCTGAGGAGAGTTTAGACCATGGTAGCAACTGCCCCTTGACATCCAAAACAGAGAGCCCTGGGCTAGAGACCTCTATTGGGGTTCTCCCTCCATAGCCTCTCAGATCCTAGAGTGTCTGACCCAACAGCCATAGAGAACTCCACTCCAGCCTCCAGCTTCCCCTACCTGTTCCCTTAAAGCCCCAGACCAGCGTCCTCTCTGCCACCAGATAGTAAAGACATCTGGTGCTCACTAGCGTTCCTTATGCTAAGGAAAAGCTAACAGGCTACATCCTGACAGGGTAAGCCTGAAAAAAAAAAACACAGAATCCTAAGCTGGTGATTCAAGGGGAGTCTGACCCAGCAGGGATGACTTTCCCTGAAGGCCAGCTCTTCCAGCCTGCAGATAGGATTTTTCTCTCACGCAGCTCCGCTCACCAGCCACAGCGGCCCACAGCAGGTTAAACATTCTACTGTGGGCTCCGCCTCCGCTAGACGATCGCCGGAATCTGACCGAGTCCCCGCCTCTGGCCCCGCCTCCTGCTCGCGCCTCCGCCTTCCTTGACCTTCAGCCACACCTCCCGGCCCACACTCCACGTCCTGCCCTCAGACTCTAGACCAGCTCTTTACAGGGTGACAACTTGTGGCCCCGCCCCCGAGGTTACAGGAGTGGGGGCGATGCTGGAGAAGCAACTGGGTGCTCTGGCCTGCGAGCGGATCCGAACGGACGGAAGTCGGCCGGGTGGGACACAGAGGGATAGGCGTGCAAAGCCGTTTCCGGTGGCTAGATTGTTGGCGGGTCCCTGACGCGTCCCGGCCGGTGAGTTGCAGTTGCTTTTCTTGTTGTCAGGACAAGGGGCACTTGCCTCTCCCTCCCCAAAAGAGATGGTAGGCGCAGGCGGCTCGGTGCTGTTGTGAGTGCCTGGTGGGCGACTTGGTCCCAGTGGATGCGGGTTGAATAGCCGAGCACCCCAGCCCCTCTAGCCTGCTCCCGAGCTCCAGGGTCGGGCCTGAGTAAGGTTGCTTCCCTCCAGGCCTGGGTCTGGCTGCGGCCTCCCTAGTTCCTTGAGTAATCACTTTCTGGGACCATCTCTCACCTCTGCACCTGAATGACCTGGAGTCGGTGACAAGAGGCTGACAGTGTTGTCACGGTTGTGGACTCAGATGGCACCTCAGGATTTGCCCTTCTGTATCTGAGACCGCGATTTCCCATTGGCTGTCAAAATGCTGAGGTCTGAGAGGGGAACCCTTTTTTTTTTTTTTCCGGAGCTGGGGACCGAACCCAGGGTCTTGCGCTTCCTAGGCAAGCGCTCTACCACTGAGCTAAATCCCCAACCCCGGTAACCCTTTTCTAATGTTCACTGCTACTTGGGCTAGCCAGTGGCCAGATACCTGGGCCAAAAGCCAGCTAGGAAGCCAGCTTCCTCCCTCCCATTTTGACCTCCCTGTTAGGTGTTTGTGTGTGCCAGGAGGGGCCTCAGAGCTTTGGTCCTCTGTTGATGTCATTCTTGTGACTTTGGGCATCGATAGCCTGTTCTGGAATTTAGGTACGCGGGTACAGGGATTCTGTTTTTCCTTCTGAAGAAAAAAATGTTTTTTTCTGGCCCTGCCTGCTACTGCCTCCAGTTAACTCTACTGTCCTCGCCCCCTCTGGTTCACAGACTGCCACACTTTGGTCTATTTTAAGGTCCTAAAGTGCATTTCATACCTTGACCACCACCTTGGCCTAAGTCCCCGGGGAAGGCATCCTTTAAACTTTACCAGAGTTTCTCATTAAACACATTCCTAGTCCCCATACTTCAGCCCTATCATGGATGTGATTTTTTTTTTCTTTTTCTTTTTTCTTTTTTTCGGAGCTGGGGACCGAACGAACCCAGGGCCTTGTGCTCGCTAGGCAAGCGCTCTACCGCTGAGCTAAATCCCCAGCCCACTGGATGTGATTTTATATGTGGTTATTTGTCTTTTCTACCGATGTCCCATGAAGGCAAAGTTCCTGTAAATTCAGTTGTCTCCCTCATTGTTCAGTTGTGGCCTATGGCAGCCACTCACTCACTCACTCATTCATTCATTCATTCATTCACTCATTCATTCATTCATTCATTCTTGGTTTATCAAGACAGGGTTTCTCTGAGTAGTCTTAGCTGTCCTGGAGCTCATTCTGTGGACCAGGCTGGCTTCGAACTCAGAGACTAAAGGTGTGTTTCAACACCCCCCACCCCAGCAGCCGTACATCATGGCTCAAGCCCTCACTCCCACACAGACAGGTGGCTCAGGATCTGATACTCAAATGTCAGTGCTGCCTTTGCCCAGTCTGGTGTGTCTGTATGTCTGGCATGGGTGGAAAAGAAACAGGGGGTTCACCCTGGGAATTGGGGGACTTCCTCCACTCTGACCTCTGATCTTTTCATAATTTCTCACAGGTGTCTGAGTCAAGACCAGCGGGTCCCACCCTCCCCATCTCATGGTAGGAAGCCTAGCTGCCTGTGTCCCCTCTCTACTACTGTTAAGCCCCCACTTCCTACTTTGAGGATCTATCCTTTCCCCTGGGCCTGATCACGCATCTAGCTGTGACCCTCATTGTGGCTTCTGCCAGGCTCAGCCCCTGCCTGTTCAGTGGGAGGAGCGTAAGGTCACTCCCTTGGATTAAGTCCCTTCTTTTCTTCTAAGATTTAGGAGCCAAAAGGATCCCCATGACTCTAATTCAATCTCATGGGTCACCTGCTTCAGATATAATATATTCTAGGGCCATAGAAGAGCTGGCACCTAGGGGTATCTGGGATGCTGTGTGTGTCCTTTCAGGAGACGGTGACATTTGGCGACGTGGCTGTGCACTTCTCTCGGGAAGAGTGGCAATGTCTGGATTCCGGTCAGAGGGCCCTCTACAGGGAGGTGATGCTGGAGAACCACAGCAGTGTGGCTGGGCTAGGTGAGGCTACTCCTCGGGGTCGTTACACACACTACACTTGTCAGAGACGGAGTGTGGATGCTAACTGTTTGGGCCTTAGGGGCTAAACTTTGAATCTGAGTGTCCAGGCTAGCTCCCGACGTTACACAACGTTACCCAGCTAGGTAAGGAGTAGGCTAGGCAAGTGGACTTCTGGGAACCAGTCAAACCTGTTTCTCCCACACTATCAAATTATCAGGTGGGAAATGGAACCCACAGTTGAAATAGCTTAAACAAAACACAGGAAAAAAAAAAAAGGAAAAAGATCTTGTTATTGTGAGGAATCTCCAGGGAAAACTCTTCTGGAACCAGTGTAGGGTGACACCTGAGTCATTTCCTTCCGTCTGCCCTGCCATCTGACAACTCCCGTTCCTGCTGCCTTCCCTGCAGGCTGCTCTGGCACACACAGCTGTGTATTTTGTTTCAGCTTTGTGGTAGAATGGTATGTCTTACTCCATGGGTGCTGTGCATCCCACCTCCTACTGAGCCCCCTTCAGAGCTGACCCCACATCATGGTGGTATCTACAACAGGAGAGTGTCCTGAGTTCTTGAGAGGGTGCCTGAGCTGATGGGCCAGGAGGAGCGGAGGTGGGGATGGGGTGTAGTCGGTTTATCAGGTACCTCTCTCAGCATTAGAGCAGGCCTATAACTGTCCATCCAGTCCAGCCTGGCATAGTCCAGTTCTGTGATGTTTTATCAGCAGAGTGTAATAAAGCCCGGAGGACACGCAGCTCAATGGTCGAGCCATGTTCTCTCACATATAAAGCTCTGTGGTCAGTACCTAGCACCACAGTGAGCAAAAAGGAGAAAAAAAAAAATCAAACGAACCCAACAGGCATGATGGTACACACCTTTGAACCCAGGCGGCGGGACAGTCTCTGAGTTCAAGGCCAGCCTGTTCTACAGAGCAACTTCGAGATGGCCAGGGCTACACAGAGATACTGTCTTGAAACAATAACAATCTGAACAAAAACCAAACCAAAACCACAACAACAACAAAGGAAGTAACAACTTAAGATTCTGTTATTTGTCTGCTGGTCTGGTATTTGACGGTTCGGGCATCCTGTCCTGTCCGGTCTGTGGTGGTTCCTTTGTGAGTTCTGGAATCATGTTTCCTGCATCTCCTTTGCTCTCTTCTTTAGGTGGTTGCTATGCCTAATTGATGTGTGGCATTTAGGTGTTTAATATATCTTACGTTAGATTTCACCGAAACCAAAATGACCTCCTGTAAATAAAGCACATGAAATACACACCTTGGATTTTTTTTTTTTTTTTTTTGGTTCTTTTTTTCGGAGCTGGGGACCGAACCCAGGGCCTTGCGCTTCCTAGGCAAGCGCTCTACCACTGAGCTAAATCCCCAGCCCCACACCTTGGATTTTATATATATTTTATTTTACTTTTAAAAAAAGATTTACTTATTTTATGTATATGAGTATACTGTAGCTGTCTTCAGACACAGCAGAAGAGGGCATCAGATCTCATTACAGATGGTTGTGAGCCACCATGGGGTTGCTGGGAATTGAGCTCAGGATCTCTGGAAGAGCAGTCAGTGCTCTTAACCACTGAGCCATCTCTCCAGCCCGATTTTTTTTCTTATTAACCAGTATCTTTTTATGATGACCTTGATGGGTTCTGCTAAAGGACTTTCGTCGTCTTTTCGAGGATTTCCCTCTTGGTTTTGCTTTTTGTCGGTTGGTTGATTTTTTTTCCCCCAAGCAGTGTGAATCTGCTTCATTCATTTTGTTATCATTTTGTTTGTTGTTTGTTTTGCTTTGTGGTTTTGAGACAGGATTTCTCCGTATAGTCTTGGCTGTCCTGGAACTCTGTAGACCAGGCTGGCCTCAAACTCAGTAGAGATCTACCTGCCTCTGCCTCCTGAGTGTTGGGTTTAAAGGAGTGGTCACCACCACACAGTTAAATTTTGTTTCTTGGCTACTTCCACCTCTCTCGGAGTATCCTTGCCTTTTGAACTGGGGGAAGAAAACTCTTGGCTTTGCAGGCTTAGTGCTGTCCTGGGCTTAGGCTTCCCTGCTCCATCTGTACCCCAAGTAGCTCCAGCCCATTCTGTGAGAACAGCGTTCCCTGGAGACTGTGGGAGTCTGGGTACCCCTTCCTGTGTAGTCTAAGAAACTGGAGAGACTCCTGTGTATCCAGTGCCCCGTTCCTCATCGCCCTCCAGAATAGGCTCTGTAGATATTTAGCAGCTCCTGACCTTCATGGCTGCAAACTAGGAGGGTGGCTGACTTCAGGAAATATTTCTTCTTCTCTGCCTCACACACAGCAGGATTCCTGGTCTTTAAGCCTGAACTGATCTCCCGGCTGGAGCAAGGACAAGAACCGTGGGCCCTGGATCTACAGGGAGCAGAGGGGACAGAGGCACCAAGGATTTGCCAGACAGGTGAGGGCCAGGTCTCGTCACAAAGAAGGGTTGAATAAGAAGGAGCTGAGGTGAGGTCCTGAGACAGTGGGAGGCTGAGGTGAGTCCTGGTCACCAGGCTGGGCTGCTGAGGAACACTGCAGAGGAGGCCAGCCCTAGAGAGAACCGTGCCGCCACCTCTGGGAAGGCTGTCCCACAAAAGACAAGGACACAAACACTTGTGCATTCAGTGGCTATGTGTCACGCACTTAATGGTCTTAGAGAAATCTGGCCTGTGGGATCAGGATAGACAGGTAGCCTGTGTGGATTTAGAGAGTCTAGAAGGAAAGAAGATGTCATGAAGGCCTCTTGGGGGTTCTGGGCACTAAGCCCCTCGCATGGACTTGCCCCAGGGGAGAAGTCAGTGTGAACAACTGGGTGTGGCCACTCTAACCTTATTGTGTCACCGACAAGACATTCTGATTAAAAACCACTTAGGAAGGAAAGAGTTTACTTCAGTTTACATTTCCAGGTAATACGCTGTCGTGGTGGGAAATAGAGTAGGAAATGAAGCACCAACAGGAGGAACACTGTTACTGTCTTCTCTCTGGCCAGCGTTGAGCTTGCTTCCTTTTACAGCCCAGTATTGATGCTGCCCGTTGTGGGCTAGGTCTTTCCATAATAAATCATCAACCAAGACGCTCTCACAGACTGCTCTGGGGTTTCCTCTTTCCAGGTAGTCCTAGATGATGCCAATTTATCAGTAAAAATGACAAGGCTTGCCAGGTGTGGGTTTGAGGTTTGGGTCCTTCTCAGAGAAGCCTGCTGTAAAGGACAGCCATGGACTCGTTCCTGTCTGTTTCGATCAGTCACCCTGTTGTCCTTACTTGCCAGATAGCTTCCTTGGGGGCCTCTGACCTTCTCTGACGAATTCTAGACTGACATTCTGTCTTCAGGCTTGCTCGGTCCAGTCTCAGTCGCATACTGTGGAGTATTCCTGGGTGCCCAATAGAGTGGAGCTCTGCTTGTTACCCTCTTAGGACGTGAAGCTCTCAGCACTGTTTTGTAGGCATAAGCCTATCGTCACTGACCACTGAACTGAACGGTGAGGGCTTCCCTTGCTTGCTATACTTTGCACCTGGGCTATGTGTAGTACTATACGTCCCCACGTCCCTGGCTGTCTCTGCCTTTTTTCAGACCTCAGATGTAAGGAACATTTTTACTTTGTGTTTATTTCAGACTCCAATACTAGAACTGATTGCAGGCAGACCTGTGAGTACACGAATCTTCTCAAAAGGCAGATTCCTGACTTTGGAGGCAATTTGGATTCTAAGGTCTGGTCAGAGAATTGCCCAAGAAGCCTTGGGCTAAGAGTGAGTGGCTCCCTTTTCCAGGAGCACCATTTGAAAAACGAGACCATGATGCCCAAGAACTTCACAAAGGATGCTGTCAAAGAATGTAAGGAGCTGCAGGCCACTGATTTGGGTTATCAACCAGATGACCTTAGAGACCATGTGAAGGGGACATCAGAAAACTGTGAAGTGTGTGGCAGAGTCGTTAGGCCAGTTTTGAACCTGGATCCGTATGAAATGAATGGGCAGGAAAGACCATACAGATGTCAGGAGTGCCAGGAAACATCATCTGACTGCAAACAGGAGAAACACACAGGTGACTGCCATGGGAAGAAGCCATATGGGTGTGAGGAGTGTGGGAAAGTCTTTAGGCTGTGTTCACAACTCAATCAGCATCAGAGAATCCACACCGGAGAGAAACCATTTAAATGTGTTGATTGTGGGAAAGGTTTCCGCCTGAGCTCAAAACTTATTCAGCATCAGAGAATTCACACTGGAGAGAAGCCTTACAGATGTGAGGAGTGTGGGAAAACCTTTGGTCAGAGCTCAAGCCTCATCCATCATCAGAGAATCCACACGGGAGAAAGGCCATACAGTTGTCAAGAGTGTGGGAAATCCTTCAGCCAGCAGTCACAGCTGGTCAGACATCAGAGGACTCACACTGGAGAGAGGCCCTACCCCTGCCAGGAGTGTGGCAAGGCTTTCAGCCAAAGCTCAACGCTAGCCCAACATCAGAGGATGCATACTGGGGAGAAATCACAAATGCCCAGAGCTTCCGGGAGCCCAAGCCTTCTTGCCCGTCAGAGAAACAACACTGTAGAGAAGCCATTTAAGTGTGAGGAGTGTGGGAAAGCTTTCAGGTGGATCTCTCGTCTGAATCAGCACCGGCTGATCCATACTGGAGAGAAACCTTATAAGTGCAACAAGTGCACAAAAGCCTTTGGTTGTAGCTCTCGACTGATTCGCCATCAGAGAACTCACACTGGAGAAAAGCCGTTTAAGTGTGAGGAGTGTGGGAAGGGCTTCGTCCAGGGCTCACATCTTATTCAGCATCAGCGAATCCACACGGGAGAGAAGCCTTATGTGTGTGATGACTGTGGGAAGGCTTTTAGCCAGAGCTCCAGCCTCATTTACCACCAGAGGATCCACAAGGGAGAGAAGCCATATGAGTGCATCCAGTGTGGAAAAGCCTTCAGTATGAGCACGCAACTCACCAGCCATCAGAGGATTCACACCGGGGAGAGGCCCTATAAGTGTAGCGAGTGTGGAAAGGCCTTCAGTCAAAACTCAACCCTTTTCCAACACCAGATAATCCATGCTGGAGTAAAGCCCTATGAATGTAGCGAGTGTGGAAAGGCCTTCAGCCGGAGCTCCTACCTTATTGAACACCAGAGAATACATACTAGAGCCCAGTGGTACTATGAATTTGGGAACACCACTGAGAGTTCCACCTTTTTGAACCATAAAAAAGTGAACCCTGTAAAAAAGCTGCATCAGTGTGATGACTGTGACAAGATATTCAGGTGGCGCTCACACCTGGTTATTCACCAGAGGATCCACACAGGAGAGAAGCCTTACAGATGCAATGCCTGTGGCAAAGCTTTTAACCGGAGCTCGAGGCTCACTCAGCACCAAAAAATTCACATGAGATAAATCACTTACCGAAATGTCTTAGCTACTTCTCTTTCGCTGTGATGGCACCATGACCAAGGCAACTTACACAAGCGTTTACATAGGGCTTACAGTTTCTGAGAGGGTTAGTTTCAGAGAGTGTTCACGGCCATCTAGGCAGGGAGCGAGGCGGCAAGCAGGCAGGCAGGCAGGCAGGCAGGCAGGCAGGCATTGATGCTAGAGCAGTAGCTTAGAGCTCACATCTTGAGACAGCCAGTTACTAGGCAGAGAGAACTAACTGGAAATGGCGAGAGTCTTTAAAAGACCCCAGAGCTCGCCCCCAGCGACACACCTCCTCCAAGGCCGTACCTCCGAATAATTACCGAACACTTCCACCAACTGAGGACCCGGTGTTGAGACCTGAGCTCGTGGAGGCCATTCTCATCCAAACCACCACACTACGTGAATATGAAACTGTGAATACACCTGAAGCCTTATTTTATTTGGGTAATTTATGCTAACAGAAACTTGAGGATGCTAGGAAGGATTCAGATTTGTTCTTAAAGAATAGTCTACTTAGGACATGTTTTGTTTCTGTAATATTTTAGCATTCACCCATTAAATGAAAGTGCGTGTCACACTGAAGGTGTAGCCCATGCTTTGAACTCACTGTGAGTCTCTGTGCTACAGGAAAGAAATAGCTATCAGGAAAGCCTTGCGAGCCCTAGGAAACAGCTTAAGGGAAGCCACCAAATCCAGGCCTGGTGGTACATACTCGCAAGCCCAGCATTCAGGCAGATGCAGAACGTCATCTAGACCATGTCTTTAAAAATAAGATTAAAATTAAAAAGGAAAAAAGTCCTGGGTATGGTGGTGCGTGCCTTTAATCCCAGAAATTGGAAGGCAGAAGAAAATTCTGGAGTTATAGCTGGGAAGGATCTTACTCTCGAGAGCATCTTTTCTGTTGTTCCAGTTCAGAGCGTCTCTATAACAGTGCTAATCCCTTTAGCAATTACTAATTACTGCGTCTTGATCACATGACTTGGCTACCACCTTAAGCTTCCTAGAGCTTGTTTCCTCTCCACACTATACATTTTTCACTTCTTTTTTTAAGATTTATGTATTTTATGTATGAGTACACTGTTGCTGTCTTCAGACACACCAGAAGAGGGCATCAGATCTCATTACAGATGGTTGTGAGCCACCACGTGGTTGCTAGGAATTGAACTCAGGACCTCTGGAAGAGCAGCCAGTGCTCTTAACCGCTGAGTCATCTCCCAGCCCCCATTTTTCATCGCTCTCTGCCCCGATTTTTGCTTTTTTTTTCCATTGTAGATTCCCCAGAAGAACAATTAGTAATAACCATGCCATTGCTGTCTTGAGAGATCCTCCAACCAAATGAATTAGTTATGTAAGGATTGTTTAAAATATTCACTTTATGTATATGAATGTTTTGCTTGTGTGTACGCCCGTACCTGGTGCCTATGGAGGTTAGAAGAGGGCATTGGATTCCCCTGGCACTGGGATTATGGACTGTTGAAGATGCCATGTGGGTGTTGGGAATTGAACCCTGGTCTTCTCTAAGAGTGTCAGGTGCTGTTAACAGTTGAGCCATGTCTTCATCAACCTCTCCACTGCTTTTTAATTAGCCTCAAGTAAGTTCTTAGGATACTGGCAGAAGGCAGCCAGATTCTTTGCCAAAATAGCACAAATGGTTATTTTTAATAGAGACCTTGTTTCTTTCTGAAATTGTATGAGCTGGTCCTCCCCTCTCTGCACTTGACTGCCAGGATCCTACAGGAATGGTGCCTTAATTTCTCTTTAGGGCAGTTGATGGCCTTTCTAGTCCAAACAATGTTTTTAATTTTTTTGGGTTTGTGTGCCACCAGCACACAATCCAAACTTTCAAAATATTTCACACTCTTTCAAACCTTAACCCATCCTGTGCCAGCTCCTGGGGCATCTGCTAAACTGTATACCTCAGCAAGCCTGACAGAACTCAGTCCATAAAGGCAAGTGACTGTGTATTCGTGACTGCTTGGTACCCTGTGGTTGACTAACAACTCTACCAGGGTCAGGAACACACTAAACCTGTTTCCTCAGATAGTGGATGATTCCGTTGGGCTGGTATGGCCTTGCTTCAGAATTTCAGGCGTCTGTGCTAGCTTCCATTCCACATCTTTTTAATTGCTGGCATCATTGTACCATTTGCATTTTTTAAAATTTATTTTGAGACATGATCTTAATATGTATCCCTTGCTATGTAGACCGTGGTAGCCTTGGACTCAAGTTTGTTGCAATACTCTGTCTCTTCCCTGGAGTGCTTGGATTGCAGGTGTGGGATCATGGCCAGCCTCTTCACTGCGCCTCTTTATACTCCCTTCCCCTGAAATAGATCCTTATGTTACTAAGAGTGAGCCCTTAGCATGAAGCCACCGCCTTGTGTCACTCATTGTACCCTAACTTCCCGCCAGGACTGGGTAGTCTGTGGGCAGTCCTTTCCAAATGGCTATCAGAGACCCAGGCTTTGTGGGGTACTTCTGGCTTGTGTTGGCAGATGCCACAACAGGATTGTGTCTGGAAAAGATTTTACAAATGCCTATGAGGGGAAATAGGGAGATCACCAGAAAAATGGAACCATCAGACTATACCCAGAGCTTGGTACAGAAGGGAAAATCCTGAAAGGATCCCTGGCAGCTGTGCGGGGATGTCCTTCCTTCCGGGCCACACCAGCACATGATGCTGTGCTACTCTGGGACTCGTGCTTTCACGTCTTTCAAAAGGTGCTTTCTGGTTGATGATAAAGCTTGGTTGAATGCATACCTAGAATTCACAAAACCCGGATTCGTATCTCCCAACATCTCATAGAAATGATCCTTATGTTACCTGAGGTGGAGCCCACCTTTAAGCCCCGTACTTGGGGCAGAGGCAGGTGGAGCTCTGTGAATTTGAGGCCAACCTGGTCTACAGAGAGTGCTAGGACTGTTACACAGAGAAGCCCTGTCTTGGAAAACCTAAGTAAGTAAGTAAGTAAGTAAGTAAGTAAGTAAGTAAATAAAGTTGAGGTGTGGTAGTGCTTGCTCTCAGAAAGTAGAGACAGGAGGATCAGAATTCACAGTCCTCCTTAGCTCCATGGCAAGCTCAAGGCAAGGCTGGGATATGTGAGTCCTTGTCTTTTAAAGGAAGGACTTTGTATCAGCCTTACCTCCCATGATGTTACTTCATCCCCCTTTATAATAAACAACTATTAAGTTTGTGTCATTAAAAAAAGAAAAACATTCAGGGTGGAGAGATGGCTCAGCGGTTAAGAGCACTGACTGCTCTTCCAGAGGTCCTGAGTTCAAATCCCAGCAACCACATGGTGGCTCACAGCCATCTGTAATGGGATCTGATGCCCTCTTCTGGTGTGTCTGAAGACAGCTACAGTGTATTCATATACATAAAATAAATAAATCTTAAAAAAACAAAACAAAACATTCTTCTTACTTTTTGAGATTCTTGTATAATTGCATCTGTCCCTGCTTCCCTTTCCTCCATCCTTCCCCTCTTTATTGTTACATGCACACATGTATATGTACATACATATATAGTCCTAATCATGTAATGACAACCCACTCAACCTGTACAATGTTACTGATGGTCCTGGGTTCCATAAGAAATCAAGCTGAGAAAACCATGGGGAGCAAGCCAGCAAGCAACACACCTCCATGGCCTCTGTACCAGCTCCTGCCTCCATGTTTCCAACCTTGCTTGAGTTCCTGCCCTGACTTGCTTCAGTGATGGACTACAATGTAGTGAGTTTAAGCCAAATAAACCCTTCCCTCCTGGACTTGCTTTTGGTCCTGGTGTTTCATCATCACAACAGTAACTCAAATTAAGACAATCTCCAAGCCTTAGGTACAGACTTGTAAATGGGTCCATTGGGATTGGCCTTCTCAACTCTCCATCTTGATTGGTTGTGTTTTTCTTGCATGGTCTTCATTTGTTGCAAAGAGACATTTTCTTGTTGAAAGAAGAAGACTACACTTCCATCCTAGACCCTGGAGAGGGATGTCCAGGTTAGAACCCCTGTCTCAAAAGCAAGGTGATGACCAAGAAGATGGCTGAGTGGGTAAAGGCACTTCCCATCAAGCCCGATGACCTGAGTTAAATTGCCAGAACCCATGTGGAGAAAGGAGAGACTAACTCCTGCAAACTGTCCTCAAGTGGGGGCACACATTCATGCATACAAACACACCCCTATAAACATACATAAAGAAATTAATTAAGAACAGTAGCAACAGCCAGATGGAGCCTTTGATCTCAGCACTACCGGGGCAGAGGCAGGTAGATATCTGAGTTTGAGGTCAGCCTGGTCTACAGAGTGAATTTTCCAGGGCTACACAGAGAAACACTGTCTCAAAAAACCAAAACCAAACAACCCTCAAACCAAAATCAAACAAAACTAACGGTAAGAAGCTCAGTATAGTGGAATGCATCTTTAATCCTAGCACACGGGAGGCAGAGGCAGGGGTATGCAGGTCTCTAGGAGTTTGAGGACAGGCTGGTCTATGCACTAAGTTCCGGGGTAGCCAGGGCTACGTAAGGCAGGGCTACCCTGGGTTGGAGTTCAAGAATCACCACATAAACAATACGAACACTGATCTCAGTTTAGCAAGAATAGTTTATTGAATGCACACCCCAAGATTAATCAATCAGGACCACAAAAAGGATTGGAGCCTAAATGTGGTATCAGCCTGTCCTCAGGGCAGGCTTTTTATAGGAAAATCCAAGGTTCAAAGGCAGTGACATGGTCTGACATTTTTGGTTATCCAGACAGCTAACTTTTGAGCTTATTGGTGTTAGGTGAAGCAAGAGGGGGAGGTGCAGTACAGTGAGACATTGTCACTGTATTGTATAAGTGAACCTTAACACTTTGGCTTATTCTCCAGGGTCAGCACTGGATAATTACTTCTGGGAAGTGTCTGAGAACCTGAATTTATGAGCAAAATGGAGACTGTATACAAAATTGCTACAGTTGTGTTCAATAGAGCAGGCTCAAACCCTGCCTTAAAATACAACCAACCACAGCAATAGATATAGCACCTGAGGTTTGACCTCTACCGTCACATGCGCACATGTGCACATGCATGTCCACATATATGTGCACCTACACACACACACACACACACACACACACACACACACACACACACACAGAAATACACATCCCCTCCCCTCAAAAAGATCCGAAAACAAGGCTTTTGTGAACATTTATTAGTTGTAGATTGAATTTTGTTCTTCAAAAGATATCCTGAACTCCTAAGGTCTCCAGAACCTGAGAGTAAATGTAACACTATTTGGAAAAATGGTCTTGGCAATTGAAGTTATTAGAGTGCTTACAAGAAGGTGGAAATTTCACATAGAGACAGAGGCAGAGGGCCAGGCAGTGGTGGCATGGCATATGCCTTTAATTCCAACATTCAGGAGCGCAGAGGCAGTCTGATCTCCGAGGCCAGCCTGATCTAGGGCTACAGAGAGAAACCCTGTTTCCAAAAAAAAGGAGTCAGAGATTAGAGAGATACATCCAAGCTAAGGAACGTCAAGGATGTTGGCTACAAACTAATGCTGCAAGAGGAATTGATAGAACATGGTCCTAACACTTAAGGCTGACTCCTACGGCACTTGGCCTTTCGAATTGTTTTCTGTGGAGTTGATGAATATAGGGCTTCGAGATTTTTAGGCAAACCTAAAAATGGAGACTGATTTTGTTTTAAGTCTCCCACTGACCTATACCGTTCACTCTTGTAATTTAAATTTAAAATAAGCAGCTGGGCAGCTCTTCCCAGAAGCTGCTCTGCTTTACCTTCCATAGGTAAGTACAAGTTTCAATTACCGCACAGCACACACAGCATCTGAGGTGGTCGGTCTGTTTCTTTAGGAGTATGGAGTATGGAGTTTTTTTTTTTTTTTTTTTTTTCAGAGCTGGGGACCGAGCCCAGGGCCTTGCACTTGCTAGGCAAGAGCTCTACCACTGAGCTAAATCCCCAACCCCGAGTATGGAGTTTTTGTAATTGTGAGCATGTCCTCTTATGTGCGCGCGCGCGTGTGTGTGTGTGTCTGTGTGCGTGTGTGTGTGTTATTATTTATTTAAGACAGAATCTCTGTGTAGCCCTAACTGGCCTGGAACTCACAGAGATCTGTCTGCCTTGCCCTCCCAAGTGAGGCCGAGGAACTCACTCTGGAGCCCAGATAGCCCTTCCTTGGCTTTGTGATGATCCTGTCCCAGGCTCTTGCGATCACTTGCTTGTATCACTAGGTTTGCTTCATTAGCCATTCATATTATCCTTGATGAAATATCTATATACACTTTTGCCCGCATAATTACTCCCCCACCCTAAAAGCTTCATGAGGTTATAAGGCATGTACCACACAAATTTACGACCCTCCTCCCCCTTGCGGGGAACTTTGGTTCGTTGTTTTTGTTTTTGTTTTTGTTTTTTTTTTCCAGACAGGGTATGTAGTGCTGGCTGTGCTGGAACTCTCTGTGTAGACTGGACTGTCCTTGAATTCACAAAGATCCTCCTGCTTCTGCCTCCCAGTGCTTGGATTAAAGACGTGGGCCGCCTCCTGGCCATCTATTTGAAAATATGCAATTCGTTGGAATCAACTACAATAATTCTGGCTTGTGTCCCTCACACAGGACTGCCTGGGCACAGGAAAACAGAAGCCACGCATCCAACCCAGAAGCCGATTGCGTTCTGCTTCTGTTCCCCAAAGTGTCAGAAGGCAAGCGATTGGGCGGCGCATGCGCTCGGTTCCGGGAACCACAGAGAGCCTGTCGCGCTTTCCTAGAGCGGCCCGGAAGTGTCTCTGGTCACTTCCTGAGACCCGCCAACTTCCAGCTGCTGCCAGCCACAGCCAGCTACCGCGGCTAGGTTCCTCCAGGTGCAGAGGGCGGTAAAGGCTTGGTTTGTATTTGTAATGTGAGGTCCGGTCTTCCCTTGCTATCATGAGGATTCAGGGTTGAGGGGGTCTCAGCTGCATTGTCCACGTTCACTAATACTATTTACGTAGGACTTACGTGCGCGCTTCTGTTTCTTGGTTCTTTTCCCTGCCAACTGTTAAATCTCTGGGACGCCTCCCTTCTGCTAGACTCAGGAGGGCTCCTTTGCCACACGGTCTCAGCGCCACCTCCCAAGCACGCATCCTGTTTGCTATCGTTGGTAGTTATGTGTCCGGCGGATGGGGGCTCCACATCGACCCCCAATTTTTAGTACAGGAAGCTCCTGACTAGGGAGTCACTTGTCTCTCCTTCACCTCTCTAGGCAACTGTGGTTAGGACCTTCTCTTCGGACTGGTCAAGAAACGGGAAGAAAGGATGTCTGCTTTGGGGCCTGCAGCTCCATACTTGCACCATCCCGCTGACAGTCACAGTGGCCGGGTCAGTTTCCTGGGTTCCCAGCCCTCTCCAGAAGTGACGGCCGTGGCTCAGCTCTTGAAGGACTTAGACAGGAGCACCTTCAGAAAGTTGTTGAAACTTGTAGTCGGGGCCCTGCATGGGAAAGACTGCAGAGAAGCTGTGGAGCAACTTGGTGCCAGCGCCAACCTGTCAGAAGAGCGTCTGGCCGTCCTGCTGGCGGGCACACACACCCTGCTCCAGCAGGCTCTCCGGCTGCCCCCTGCTAGTCTAAAGCCAGATGCCTTCCAGGAAGAGCTCCAGGAACTTGGCATTCCTCAGGATCTAATTGGAGATTTGGCCAGTTTGGCATTTGGGAGTCAACGCCCTCTTCTCGACTCTGTAGCCCAACAGCAGGGATCCTCGCTGCCTCACGTGTCTTACTTCCGGTGGCGGGTGGACGTGGCCATCTCAACCAGCGCTCAGTCCCGCTCCCTGCAACCGAGTGTTCTCATGCAGCTGAAGCTCACAGATGGATCTGCACACCGCTTCGAGGTGCCCATAGCCAAATTTCAGGAGCTGCGGTACAGTGTAGCCTTGGTCCTTAAGGAGATGGCAGAACTGGAGAAGAAGTGTGAGCGCAAACTGCAGGACTGACTGAACCCTGGTACTGTGGGTGCTGAAGCTGGTACCAGAACACAGCCCCCCACTGGTGATGAGGCCAACTCCATTGAGGTCCTGCATGTGAGAACGTATTTTAAGTGAAAAGACAGCGGGACTTTCAGGTTTTGTTTTATGAGTCAACAGCTGGGCAGGGTGGCACAGTTTATAATCTCAGCCCTTGGAAGGCTGAGGCTGGAGAATGGGAAGTGTAAGCTGGGCCTGGCTTTCATAGTGAGGCTCAGTGTCGAATTAAAGAGGTAAAGCAACTATTAAAAACATGTTATTCTATTTGGGGATTAAACATCTCCAGCTGTTGGTACACGCTCCTGGATGAGGCCATGTGGAGATCTAAGTCCAGATAAAGACCTCTTGCAACATACAAGATTGCTCAGCGTGACCCGAACTCTGCTCACGTGCTTTCATAAGTCCACTGCTTTGCTGTGGGCAATGTTTATTCTTTTGCCCTAAATTCCTGCTTTCATGAAGCTGAAGTGGGAAGATAAGGGGAGGGGGATAACAACTACTAAATGTGCATTAAATAATGTTTAGTATATATAACATTAAATACATATTTTAAATATTAAGACATGAGAACAGGGCTGGAGGACTGGTTTAGCTAAGAGCACTTGCCCTTGCGGAAGACTTGGGTTCAATTTCCAGCATCCATGTGGTTACCATCTGTAACTCCAGTTGCAGGGGATGGGGGTGGGGGATCCAACATCAAGATATCCAGTACAGGCACTTACGCGGTACATACATGCAAGCAAGCAAAACATTCATACTCATAAAATAATATGTCTAAAACAAACAATAAAACCACGAGTACCACTTGTGACAATTGAATAGAGCCAGGTCAGATGAGAATAGGTGTTTGGAAGGAGGGCCATCGTGAGAAGGTTGGTCACAAGGTGATCTTTGAACTTGGTGTCTCTGCAGACATGTGGAATTGAGGGACTGAGGAGTACTCTGCATAGGGATCAGCTGGTGCACCGGCTGCTACTAGAGTAAAGCTTGTAGTGTTGGTGTATGTCTTAGTCAGGGTTTCTATTCCTGCACAAACATCAGGACCAAGAAGCAAGTTGGGGAGGAAAGGGTTTACTCAGCTTACACTTCCACATTGCTGTTCATCACCAAAGGAGGTCAGGACTGGAACTCAAGCAGGTCAGGAAGCAGGAGCTGAGGCAGAGGCCATGGAGGGATGTTACTTACTGGCTTGCTCTCCATGGCTTGCTCAGCTTGCTCTCTTATAGAACCCAGGACCACCAGCCCAGGGACAGCACCACCCACAATGGGCTGGGTCCTCCCCCTCTCCATCACTAGTTGAGAAAATGCCTTACAGCTGGGTTTCATGGAAGCATTTCCACAACTGAGGCTCCTTTTCTGTGATAACTCCAGCTTGTGTCAAGTTGACACACAAAACCAGTCAGTACAATGTATTAAAACCTTTGAATACGTCCAGTGTACTAGGTCAGTACTTTACTTTCCTCTCCATGGGTAGTCTGGAACCACTGGGGATATCAAGAGTGTCTTTGGGAGCTGGAGAATTGAGTCTGTGGTTAAGAGCCCTCGTTGCTTTTGCAGAAGACTTGGGTTTGAGTCCCATCAACCACATGGTGGCTCACAGCCATTTGTAATTCCATTTTCAGGGATCCAATGTCTTGTCCATTCCTGGGCACCAGGCACAGTCATATGGGCAAAACACCCATACTCATAAAATAAACCTTAAAAAAAATATTGCCTGATGGTGGTGGTGCACCTCTTTAATGCCACACTCTGAAGAGACAGGTGGATCTCTTGAGTTTGAGGTTCTCCTGATCTACAGAGTTCCAGGACAGCCAGGGTTACACAGACCCCATCTATAAATAAACATATAAGGTGTCTTTGTCCTCTGGAAGGACAGCCGAGTGGAAGATGCCTCTATAGGAAGAGTGTGACAGGGACTGAACATTGCACATACACTTATAGACTCTTAGAAAACTCTCACAGATAACCTAGTGGTATCAGGGCCCTAAGTACAGCCAGAAAGCTAACTATGGCCCTGCAAGGTTCACAAGACAGCACTAGCAGGTATCCTCCCACAGTCTTTGCTATATAAGGCATCTTTCTCTCTGGTTTTTTTCTGGGCTGACTCAGCCCTGGGTGGCCTAGACCTCTGCCCACTACCCTTCTGGAATACCCCATGCACTAGTACCTGTGGTACTTGAGCCATGCCAATGACAGGGTGTCCCTTCCTCTTTTCAGTGTGTCAGACCACCAGCCGTGTCCCTTCCTCCTCAATATGCCAATTTTAGCCTCTGCCGTGCAAAATCTCCTAGTCCTGACAAACCTCTATTATCAACTGGGACCCTGACCCTCAGTTACTTCCCTCTCCGTCTTCACCTATATGGCATCCACTACTTAGGTTTCACTCAAATGAAGACCCTCTGTTTGGGGGCTCTCTGGCACCAAAGACACACATAGGCCACTTTATTGCTATGCATCACTGGTCTTCCGGGTCACTGTCCCCACCCTCGTCCCAATTGCTGAGGCCAATGACTTCTGTCTTCTCTGCCAGACATCTTGAGAACTCCGCAGGTGACCATCCTAAATCCCAGTCATTACCTTTTTGTTCTTCTCCCCGCTACTCCCCCGAGAGTGTTTTTTGTTTGTTTGTTTTGTAGCCCTGACTTGTCCTGGAACATGTTCTCTAGCCCAGGCTGGCCTGGAACTCCGGCTGCCCCAGTCTCCTGAGTGCTAGGATTAAAGGCGTGTGCTACACCCCGGCCTGGAAATCCCAGCCTTCCAGGTGTGCAAAGCACTAGGTTTCTCGTGACTGCTCACTCAATCTCTGTCTACCTCGGAGCCACCATCGGGAGCCCCACAACTTATATGGAAACCCTTCCCTGGGACCAACTCGGATTCTCGGATTCTGCGTGGCCCTGGACAAACCCTTCCACCTCTTGAAGCCTCCTCCACCGTCCACCTGCACTCCATAAGGCTTCCGAGTCCGTTTCTTTAAAGTCAGCCTCTCCCCAGGGAGACTTAGGTGTAAGCCTCAGTTCAGCAAGTTGGTAGAGACACAGGACCCCGCATAGGACTACAAGCCCCGACAGGCATTGCGCTGGGGAAGGGGCGGGGTTATGGCTCCGCCCCGGAAGATAAGGCTGCTGTGAGCCGTGTATTTCCTCTTTTGGCCTTGCTTGCCGGCAGGTAGGTTGTGTTTTGTCTACTGCGGGTTTGAAAGTATCCACCGCCATCCGCCACCGTTTAGTACTCGGTGGTCTGTCATGCGGCCTGGTCCACTCATCCAAGACCGGGAGGGAGGGATGGAGTGCTTTCGGCCTTGGGAGCTGGCCGGGACATGTTGTTTTTGGACGCTGAAAGTGAGCCATTTCCAGACTCGCCGCCATGGGCCGTGTGATCCGAGGCCAGAGGAAAGGTGCCGGTTCTGTGTTTCGTGCGCACGTGAAGCACCGTAAGGGAGCCGCGCGTCTGCGTGCTGTGGACTTCGCGGAGCGACACGGCTACATTAAAGGCATCGTAAAGGTGTGAGGCACCACCGGCGGGGGCAAGCAGGAGGGGAACAGGGCGTCTCGAGCAGACCTTGTAATACAACATGCCACCCTGACCCACAGGACATCATTCATGACCCTGGCCGCGGCGCTCCCCTCGCGAAAGTAGTCTTTCGTGATCCCTATCGATTCAAGAAGCGGACAGAGCTGTTCATCGCCGCAGAGGGAATCCACACTGGACAGTTTGTGTACTGCGGCAAGAAGGGTGAGCTTCAAGGCGGGGAAGGGAGTGTCGGATCCGGGCTTGGAATGCAGAACTTTCGTGGTATGGGAGCGGTGTGGGTTTGCGTTGCTTTTAGCGTTATTAGTTACTTTGCCACCTCTCTCCACAGCCCAGCTGAATATTGGCAATGTTTTGCCCGTGGGCACCATGCCTGAGGGTACTATCGTGTGTTGTCTGGAGGAGAAGCCTGGGGACAGGGGCAAGCTGGCACGAGCCTCCGGGAACTATGCTACAGTCATCTCCCACAACCCAGAGACCAAGAAGACCCGAGTGAAGCTGCCTTCAGGGTCCAAGAAGGTCATTTCCTCTGCTAACCGAGCTGTTGTTGGTGAGTGCCAGAGGGCAGTGGAACCCTGAAGACAGGGTGGTCACCTGCTGGGCCAAGGTCCTAGAACCAGATTGCTTATTTCCTTAATCATGGAGGAGGGGAGCTTCTTTGAACACAGAATACAACTCAGGGTTGAATTGTAGAGTTCTACAGTATCTACTCTGGGGTTGTTACAGGGCTGTCAGGGTAGTTGATTAAAAGCACTGTTTGCACTTTTAGAGAGCACCCCGATTATTTTCTCACCTCACAACTGTGACTGCTGTCCTGGGGATCTGATGTTCTTTGCTGGTCTCTGGGCATTGCGTAAATGTGGTGTATGGCTACAGACATGTAGGTGAAAATGCCTGTATGCATAAAATTAGGGTTTAAAAAAAGATTATACCGCTCGGAACTTTTGTACCTAGGACTTCCCTGCACTCGAGTTTAGTTGGTTCATTTTAGAAAAGATAGGACCAGAATTGGTTGACTTTTAAAAGACAGTCAAGTCAGTGAAAGAGGACATGATTCAGTCTCTTGTTTAGTTACTTGGATGGGTCTTACAATCTGCCAACTCCATCCTTACACAGGATAAGTTGTGAGGGCACGTGGTCAAAGCACACTGTTTGGGTGGATTTGTCCATTTGTGTGGGAGGTGTCTTCAGAGGCCGAAGGACCTGTCTCGAGTCTCAGGCACTGACTCTTGAGGTGCATCCTTTGGAAACTTGGGCTGAGTCAACAGTATGCTTTAATATAGGCATGGGCCTTGCCTGTCATGGAAATGTCAGTTTGCAGAGTATACAGGGTTTCCTAGGTAGAACTCGTGGGCTTCTGTGGGGGTTGTAGATTTCTGGCACTAGTGTGACCTGAGGGGCTTGTGATGCACATCTCAGAGGTGTTGTGTAATTCTGTAGGTGTCGTGGCTGGCGGGGGCAGAATTGACAAGCCTATCTTAAAGGCTGGCCGTGCCTACCATAAGTACAAGGCAAAGAGGAACTGCTGGCCACGTGTGCGGGGTGTTGCCATGAATGTAAGTAGCCAAGGACTGGGTGGGCGGGCTTTTCTTGTTGCTATGTTTGGGAGGGTCTGCAGCAGGGAGGTCCCTGGCGCTAGGATCTTCTACTGTGTTCCCTACATAGGTGAGAATGCTCTTACTCTTAACTTCCTTCTCTTCCTATAGCCTGTGGAGCATCCCTTTGGCGGTGGTAACCACCAGCACATTGGCAAGCCTTCCACTATCCGAAGAGATGCCCCAGCTGGGCGCAAAGTGGGTCTCATTGCTGCTCGCCGGACTGGACGGCTACGTGGAACCAAAACTGTACAGGAGAAGGAGAACTAGAGTTCAGGAGCTAATAAAGTATGTGCTTTGGCTAATAAGCTGTGTGTGAGCCTCTTTTGTGGGGGGATTCCTTGCCACAGAGCCTTTTGGTATACAGGGAAGTAAAAGAAGATTCTGCCCTAGAAGACTCAAGAACATGGCATGCTGGGCTTGGAATTTGGGTGGATGACTTTGGTTTGAGACCAGGTCTCTACAGGATCCTTGGCTGTCCTGGAACTCACTGTGATAAGGCAGGGATTGCCATCATGCCCAGCTGGGTAGTTCAGTTTTACAGTATGTGGTGCTGACGTGTACTGGGGGCCACACTTGCTGGAATTAGTGGAATTACAGATTTCCCCCATTCATTCTCCTGCAGCAGAAGCTGGCACTGAGCTCTCAATTGATTTGGAATTACAGGCAGTCTTGGGCACTAGTGTGTGAGTTTAAACTGCTGCCCAAGAGAATATTAGACATCCCATGTGGGCCCTACTCTCTGCAAGTGACGAAGACCACAGCTGTTAACACAGTAAGATTTGCTCAGAGCAGAGGTGCTTCTGTACCTTTGCTGGTTTTGGTCACCTTCACAGATGGTGATGGAGGCTATAGCTTGAGATTGCTGTCTGCTGGTCCTAGATTCCTGTGAGCAGTGGGTGCTGACACTGAGAAAGCTACAGCCCCCAGACTACCTGAAACCACCCATGCAGCACCTTACGTGGAATAGCAAGGAGCTGCCATGTTTTCCTATAAAGGGACAGATCACTAAGAACCAGGTCTCACCTGTTGGTCCCACTGGGACAATGTGTGTAGAGTTCTGAAGCTTACCTCCCCAGGGTCACAGACCATGCAGAGGGACCACAAGTTAGGGACAGACTGACAGTGAAGGCAAGCAGGTTTCGTTGTAAAAACTTTAAACTTGGCCATGTCCTGTGGCCTCTTGCTCTTTGATCACTGATGTAATACCATCCCATGTTAACGTCTCAAGGCCCTTCCCCTGGCCTTGAGTACTTGAGTAGCATGTATATTCCTTGTGGGGTGGTTCTTCTGGAGAGACTAGCTCAGGACGATTGGGTTGTGCTCCAAAATTGCTTCTGCTGCTGTGCACCCTGTCTCAGTCATGGAGTGTAGTCCTTTTTCTCTGTGTATGAATTCCACCTACTGCTGAGCCACTGGCTCTAGGCAGGCCACTATCCTGGCTTCTTATTCACAGCTCACCATAGATGATAGGCGTTTATGGGAGGGGAGGGTATTGGGGGAAGCACTAGGTGTGGCTGCTTGGGCCGAGCCATTGGCCAAGAAATAGAGAATAAGAGATTTGTCTAGAAGGGCAGACAAACTCCTTTTCAGGGGGCAGTGGTGGTGCATGCCTTTAACCCCAGCACTCAGGTAGAGGCTAGGCTGGCCTTGACCCGACAAACCCTGCGGGCGGGGGGGGGGGCGACTTCTAGATCAATTACAGGCCCATTTTGTATGGGCTGAGTGGGGACCAAGGCTCACTGCCGAATGGACTGATGCTTAGCCCCTACTCCAGGGAAGGGTTTGTTCAGCAGTGTTTGTGGCTTAAAAACTACTGAGTCACCAGTCCTCTGAGCACAGCCTTGGTTTTGAGGGCTCTCTTCCCAACAAAAACTCCATGCTTCCTGAAGCAGTCTCCATATTACTATGATGCTTGCTTCCCAGAGTCCTCTCAGTAAGACTGTCAGAGACCTCTCCTGACACAGCTTACTGTTTTCCTGATAGGTCAGAGGTCAGGTGGGATGGAGTCAGTCAGCTGAGGCGTCAGCATTAGAGCATCCAAAGAACTAAGTTTAAGGAAATTTAGATGCTGGGCTGGGGCTTGTGAGGTGGCTCTAGAGGGATCTGATGCCCTCCTCTGGTATGTAGGTGTATATGCAGGCAGCTCTCACTACATTAAAGTGTTTGTATGTCCCGAAGACACCTTAAATGTGAAGGGGCAGCAGTTGGAGGGAGCACCTGTCTCCCTTTTCAAAGAGAGCTGTGGGGGTTGGGGATTTAGCTCAGTGGTAGAGCGCTTGCCTAGGAAGCGCAAGGTCCTGGGTTCGGTCCCCAGCTCCGGAAAAAAAAAAAAAAAAAGAACCAAAGAGAGCTGTGGGTCACAAAAGGTTTTAAGGGAGATAGCTGTGTAAAGGTATTTTCGAGGTGAGGTCTTGAACTTGACATAAGGTCAAGGATAGCCTTGCCCCTGATCCTCCTGCCTCTACCTCTCAAGTACAGATATTACAGGCCTGCACAACTCGTGGTTATGTAGCTCTGGGCATCAACTCCCTGCTTCATGCACTCCACCAAAGGATTTATATTACCAGCCCTTAAATTTTTGAGTTGACGTTGACATTTATTTAGGGTGTGGAAGTCAGAGGACAAGACGGAGTTGTTCTCCTTGTCTGCTGTGTGGGCTCTGGGGATTGAACTCGGATTGTCAGGCTTGGTGACAAGCACTTTTACCCACTGAGCCACCTTGCCAGCTCATGAATCAAATTTTCACTAGAGGTCTAGGGCATTCTATCTGACGAGTAAAATTATGGCACTACCTTTAATACCCCCTCAATTTGGTAAGGGGCTCTAAATTGAAAGAATGCCTCTGTGAGAGTGGGCAAGGCTGTGAGGTGTTCTCTTGATTAATAATATGGGAGGGCCCAGGTCATAGCAGGCAGTGCCACCCCTGAGCAGGTTGTCATGGGTTGTAAAAGGAAAGTTGAGCAAACCAGTACTTTTTCATGGCACGTGTTCCTGCCCTGACTTCCTTAGGTGATTGACTGTGATGGGGTAATGAAAGCTATTTAAACCTTCTTTCTTCTCAAGTTGCTTCTGTTCATGGTGCTGTTACAGCACTGGCTACCCTAAGAGAAATTGGTACCAATATCGTTAGCCATTTTGTGGGGGAGGCTGGTGGCAGGATTTTGTGCTAGAAAGTCCATTCGGTATTCAGAGCTCACTGAGGTATCGTGGGGACTGGGAGATAATGATGAAAGACTGTCGGGGTGGTCCAGTGTCTTCTTTCTTTTTGAGATGGTTTCTCTGTGTGGCCCTGGCTGTCCTGGAGCTCACTCTGTAGACCAGGCCTTTAACTTTGAGATCCACCTCCCTAGTGCCGGGACTAAGGACTACTGTGAAAGTGCAGCCCAGTGTGAGTGGAGGCCCCAGCATTTTAGAGATGCTGGTACCACGGGAATGGCAGTAACTGAACTTGTATAAGAAAGCAGACTGAGCAAGGTGTGAGAAGCAAGCCAGTAAGCAGTCACTCCATGGCCTGTGGGTGAGTCCCTTCCTTGATTTCCTTCAATGATCAAAGTGAAAAACCCCTTTCTTCTATAAAGGCCTCGGTGTTTTATCAGGGCAATAGAAACCCTAAAACCGGTGCCAAAAGGTTTTTTTTTTTTTTTTTTTTTTTTTTTTTTAGTATAAATAAATTCAAATGTACCTATCTTTCCTTCTTTTAAAATACAAAACATGCATGTGGCTGGAGAGATGGCTCAGCGGTTAAGAGCACTGACTGCTCTTCCAGAGGTCCCGAGTTCAAATCCCAGCAACCACATGGTGGCTCACAACCATCTGTAATGAGATCTGACGCCCTCTTCTGGTGTGTCTGAAGACAGCTACAGTGTACTCATATACAGAAAATAAATAGTTTTTTTTTTTTTTTTTTTGGTTCTTTTTTTTCGGAGCTGGGGACCGAACCCAGGGCCTTGCGCTTCCTAGGCAAGCGCTCTACCACTGAGCTAAATCCCCAACCCCATAAATAGTTATTTTAAAACGTACAAAACATGTATTTCCAAACACTTAGAACTGCGATTTCAGAATATTTGGTAAGAATATTTTAAAATATAGGTTTTATTTGTGTGTGTTTGGAATTCACACGGAAGCCAGCGGAAAACTCGTGCGAGTTAGTTCTCTCTGTCCACTGTATGGATTCTAGAAAGCAAACTCGGGTCATCAGGCTTTCCCACAGAGCCATCTCTCTGGCCCAAGACCTTTGTTTGTTTGTTTGTTTGTTTTTTGATATCACTTTATCAACATAGCACTTAAGTGTTTTAAAAGGATACCAAAAATGGTCCAACGTTCTAAATTTAAGCACAATATTAGAATGATCAGATACACTTAGAACGTCATGAAGCTATGTAAGAAAAGGAACTTCACTTGAAATGTGAGTAGTACCTACACCGTATATATAGCTTTTCAGTTGCTTCAATAAACTAATTCATGTCAGACAAAGGTAGAATTATGGCCGTCTTCAGCAGTATCTACAATTGTAGGATTACTCTCTGATTTAACATCAAGATGTTGAGGAAAATAATCCCCAGGAGGGACATGAGACTGTAACACAGTCACCAAGGGAAGGGTCTCTGGATGTAACAGAATTCCTCCCTGGAGGAAGGTTGTGTAGGTCTTGTGCATGGTCCCCCTAAGTGTGGGCTTCTGACAGCCATGGATCACAGCTTCTTGTGCACTTTCTGATGCTGGATCAGGTGCCCGTGTTGATTGAAGGCACGACCGCACTCACCACACTCGTAGGGTTTCTCTCCCGTGTGGATCCTCTGGTGCTGGATGAGCACCGAGTACTGGCTGAAGGCTTTGCCACAGCTATTGCACTCATAGGGTTTCTCGCCGGTGTGGGTCCTCAGGTGCACGATGAGAGTTGCTTTCAGGCTGAAAGCTTTGCCACACTCTGTGCACTGAAAGGGTTTCTCACCTGTGTGGATTCTCTCATGCTGGATCAGGGACCTGCGTGCACTGAAAGCGTGCCCGCATTCGCCACACACGTAGGGTTTCTCTCCAGTGTGGACTCTCTGGTGCTGGATGAGGTGCGAGTGCTGGACAAAGGCCTTCCCGCACTCGTAGCACGCGTAGGGCTTCTCCTGGGTGTGAATCCGCTCGTGGTTCATCAGGGTGGAGCGGTGGCTAAAGGTCTTGCCGCACTCGCTGCACTCGTACGGCTTCTCCCCGGTGTGTACATTGTGATGCTGGATGAGCACGGAGCGGTCGCTGAAGGCCTTCCCGCACTCGCTGCACGTGTAGGGCTTCTCCCCAGTGTGGACCCGCTGGTGCTGCAGCAGCGTCCTCTTCACACTGAACGTCTTCCCGCACTCGCTGCACCCATGGGGCTTCTCCCCAGTGTGCACCCGCTGGTGGCTCCGCAGGACGGTGCTATGGTTGAAGGCTTTCCCACACAAGGGACACACATAGGGCCTCTCCCCGGTGTGGATCCGCTGGTGCTGGATGAGGTGGGAGAGCTGGGTGAACGCCTTCCCACATTCCAGACACTCGTGGGGCTTTTCTCCCGTGTGTATCTTGTGGTGCTGGGCAAGGTCAGAGCTCACTCGAAAAGCTTTCCCACATTCATTACACTCATAGGGCTTTTCGCCCGTGTGGATCCGCCTGTGCTTACTAAGGACAGAACTCTGGCTGAAGGCCTTGCCGCATACGTGGCACACATAGGGCTTCTCGCCAGTGTGTATTCGCTGATGCTGAAGGAGGTGAGAGCTCCGACCAAAGCACTTTCCACACTCAATGCATATATAGGGTCTCTCTCCACTGGGAGCCATCTGGGGCCGAGCAACTGGTACACTGGGGTTCAACACGTGGGCATTCTGGGGGCCAACAGACTTTGGACTCGGACAGAAGTTCGGTTCTGTTTTGTAATGTTCATCAACTTTCCTCAACGGTGTTTCTGCCAACATGGCTGACGCTTCGTCTGAGATTAAGGGTTGCGCATTCGAGTCTGTGTTTTGGTTCTCTTCCTTGGCTTTGCATTCTGAAGCACCGAAAACAACATGAAAAGGTTAACACTGGTTGCGATGGTGGGTGATCTATGCTGATAATCCTGGCACTTGAGAGGCTGAGGCGAGAGGACTGTGAATTCAGTGCCAGTCTAGGCTACCTACAAGGGCTGCTTTATAAAACAATAACCCAATTGGGTGGTGGTGGCACACGCCTTTAATCCCAGCACTCGGGAGGCACAAGGCAGGTGGATCTCTGAGTTCAAGGCCAGCCTGGTGTATTGGGTGAGTTCTAGGACATCCAAGGCTACACAGAGAAACCCTATCTCTAAAAACTAAGGGCTGGAGAGATGGCTCAGCGGTTAAGAGTACCCGACTGCTCTTCCAGACGTCCTGAGTTCAATTCCCAGCAACCACATGATAGCTCACAACCATCTGTAAAGAGATCCGATACCCTCTTCTGGTGTGTCTGAAGACAGCTACAATGTACTTATATATAATAAAGGGATAAGTCTTTATAAACTAAAAAACAAAAACAAAATAAAAAATTTTTTAAAATTTAAAAAAAGGAAAAAGAAAAAAAAAACCCTAAATCAAAACATAAAACAAAACCTCCAACAGCCCAAATCAAAATAAAAACAACAAAAGGTTAACACTGACAAAACTGCCCAGTGCAATACTAAAGCTGGCTTTGCTGCAGTCTCCCATGTGAGAGCCAAAGGGAACATCTTTCTACAGATCAAAGCCATTGGTGGGAGGAAGGGGAAGGTATCAGCCTGTCTGCCCTGTGCAGAGTGGAAGGCACACAACAGTGGGAGCACATCCTCCTGTCCCCTGCAGTCGTCGTGATGGGTTTCCATCAGCGGCAGGTCTCAGCGCATGAGCAGCGAAGCAGGACCTGGGGCTGGCAGGGGAAGCCTGAAGCTTTTGAGGGGGCCAGGGGACCTGGGACCAATGGCTTCCTCTATTGTGCAGTGCTGACGGTCACCTCTGTGGAAGACAATTCAACGTGGAGAATGCGCTGTGTAGCAGGTGGTAGGGTGGATACTTAAAGAGACAGATCATGGGAACCTGGGGCCGAGTTTAGGTTGGAGATGAGCTGGGAGGGTGGCAGTGTAAACGGGAAGGAAGGCTCTACGGCAGACCGTGTGTGTATGTGAGCACTGGGAATAGCCATGTTTCATATCTCAAGTTTAAAGTTGTCTTCACATCAAGACTCTCGGGGAGATGGCTACACTGGGCCACGGCGTGGAGAGGTCCTTCAAACACAAGGCCTAGCAGGTCCCTTCAGGTTTCCTTTATACTGTCCTGTTGCAGAGGATAGTGGCCCACTCTACTAGTGCATTGTGTAGCCACCTACGACCTAGAGGCCAGGCTCAGGATGCCAGCCCACCTGCTGTTTCCAGGGTCTTAGCTGTGGATGCCCCTGAATGAGTTATCATACTTGATTGATATCCTTGGACAGGAAGCCCCACAGCAGAGAAGACGTAAGAAGGAAATTCTTACCTTTTAAATTAAAGCGTGTGTGTGTGTGTGTGTGTGTGTGTGAGACAGACAACTTTTTGGACTTAAGTACCTTTTTTAAAAGTTTTATTTACTTTATGCGTATGATGGTTCTCTGTCTGCATGTATGTCTGTGCACCACTTGTGTGCCTGGTGCTTGTGGAAGCCAGTAGGAGGGCACGAGTTCCCCTGAAACTGGAGTTACAGAAGCTTGTGAGCTGTCATGTGGGTGCTGGGAATTGAACTCAGGACCTCTGGAAGAGCAGCCAGAGCTCTTCACCACTAAGCCATCTCTCCATATCCCAAGTAACTTTCTAATGCTATTATAAATGTTGCGACTTTAAGATTTATGCCTTTGCTTATTGATGATGATAATACAAATTATTTTTATTAGCTATTGCTAAATTCACATATAATTACCAATCTCTTTTTTTCCTAAGTTAAAGATCACATAAAGCTCAAATAATACTTTCCCTTCCAATTCATATATATATAAAACTCTGCTTCCTTTCATGCCTGGAGCCTCAATACACTATCTTGTGGCTTAGGGGAAGTGAATTCTTTTCTGAGATGAACTCTCATCCCTTCACCCTGAGTATCAGGTTGAGAAACTTCCCTTCTATACTAAGATGCCTTGTTGCTTTCTAAACCACCAAGTAACCATCAGAACCCAAATCTCCCGCTAATACCTGGGTAGCCACCTATAGTCTTTCTGAGCAGTGACAAAATCCCAGGCCTCTCCACAGCTCAGCTACCCTGTCGTTTCTTCTTTGTACCAAGGTTTACCATCCTGTCTATCCACCTCCCTACATGTCCTCCTGTGGGCTATGGCTCAGACTTACACAGACCTATACCTCCTGGTCTGTGACATTCTGTCAAAGGAAGAATGACTGACCCTTCCCTGACCAATGGAAGCTTTTCCATCGGTGGCTCAGTCTGAATTAGTTACACCTTCAGTGAAAACAGGACCAATTCTCCTTACTCACCTGAGTGATCACTTCCTAGGCCCTGGCTCAGCTCAGTTTCCTGTCCATCCAGGACCCACGGATCTTCTCCTCGCTCCAGCTGGGATATCACAACAGGCTTAGATCCCGGAAGTCCTAGTCACGAGGAGGGAAACCCTTGTGTTACACAGTATTTACTAAGATACTCCCTTAACCCATGCTACATGCATGCATGCATGTGAAAATGAACAATTCCACTGGAGCTGAACGGATCCATTGAAGCAAGCCTCAGGATCAGTCTGGCCCACGTCCCCCTCCTCCCAGCAGCTGTCTTCCTCGGGAACTCCCCACGTGACTCCAGCATGCAAAGATACACAGATGGGGCCATACCCAGTGAGACTACATTCCCGTAGGTCTCCATCATGACGTTTCGGTAGAGGCCCCGCTGAGCAGGGCCCAGGCGGGCCCACTCTTCTTGAGAGAGTAGAACAGCCACATCCTCAAAGGTCACCTTGGCCTGAAATGACAGGATTTTGAGTGACTGTATATCTGACAGGCAGTACATGTGATGTGGGAGATTGGTGAGGCCTCCTTAGAGTCACATGAGCTCGATGGGCAGAAGTGATAGGGTTCAGGAGAGTTCGGTCTGCTATTCAGACTGTTTGGCCATAGGAGGACTATAGGAGTTTGGTTAAGACACTGAATAAGCTTTTGGAACCACTCACCTGGGGTGCTGCTGGCAGTGGCAGGAGTCCAGCTGCTGCCATCTTGGTTTCTTAGGACTGTGAGGACAACAGAAATCAGGAGATCCCGTGGGGCTGAGAAGGAAAAGAGAACACATGAGAGTCTGGTCCAACAGATCCTGACCTCCCAGGTTGTCCTTTGTCATAAATAGTCAGTGTAAGGCACGCCGAGGTGAGATCCAAGGAGCTGAAGCTACCACAGTCCTGCTTTATCCTGTCTCCCCTGCTCTTACTGGTGTTCTCTAGTACAGAGTTCTGAGCAAACATATGGTTCCTGGGCCTGTCCCATCTAGTAGGCTTAGTCAGGAAATCCCACTTAAAAAATGGGAAGGAGAACCAGAGGCTATTATATCTTTAAGAGTTCAAGGCCAGACTGGTTCACATGGTGAGTTCGAGGCCAGGCAGGGCTTCATACCCTATTTTGTTTTGCTTTTAAAAGATATGTAGGGGGCTGGAGAGATGGCTCAGAGGTTAAGAGCACTGGCTGCTCTTCCAGAGGACCTGAGTTCAATTCCCAGCAATCACATGGTGGCTCACAATTGTTAATGGGATCTGATGCCCTCTTCTGGTGTGTCTGAAGACAGCTACAGTGTATTCTTATGAATAAAATAAATAAATCTTAAAAAAAAAAAGTAGCCTAGAGAGGTAGCTCCTGACTCAGCGTTAAGAGCACTCATTACTCTTGTGAAGGACTCAGGTTTGTGTCCAACTCCAGTTCGAGGGAATCTAATGCTTTCTTCGTCTTCTATGGGCCATTACATACGGGTAGTACACATGAACTCACATAAGAACATACACGTGTCAGGGTTGGGGATTTAGCTCAGTGGTAGAGCGCTTGCCTAGGAAGCGCAAGGCCCTGGGTTCGGTCCTCAGCTCCGAAAAAAAAAAAACAAAAAAACAAAAAAACAAAACAAAAAAAATACACGTGAAAAGAAATAATTTTTTTAAATGATAAGGATTTCTAAGCAGGGTACCCATGTTCATTGTTTCCCAAGGGCTTAAAGTTCCGATTCATTACTCCCTGGACTCTCGGGGTCCTTACTGTTGGCTGACCGACCACACGTATGTTGGGGAGCCTATGAAGGCTCTGGTCGCCCGGACCTATGATCCTGCCTGCTCACAAGGACACTAGCTCTCCAGGGCCCACAGGTTCTATACTGAAGGCATTCACATGGCTCATGTGGGGCTGTAGGCATTGAGCCAAGCTGCCTCCCAAAGAAGTACTCCGTCCAGAGTGGGAAGTGAATGCCTACTCAAGGCCTACACTTCTGTGGGAAACCCAGGCTCAGATCCTTTAGTCAGACTTAGGTAACCTCTTGCTCACTGACAAGGGCTCAACCTCTGTATTGGCTACACAATCCTGGGCAGTGGTTACCGTGGGTGACCTGAGTCTAGAGTAACATAGAGTCTGAGACCTGAAAGATGTCTTGTCGCAAACACTCGGTGGTTGGTGGGTGCTGGACAACATACCGGGATAAACAGGTATTTATCACAACTAAATGGCTGGGGAAGAGGGGATTCTGAGAGCTCTCCTGACAGGGCTGGCCCTGGAGTGGATGGGTTCAGTCTTCTGAAGTGTTGGGGAACAGTCTACAATAGTGAGACGGGGCCAAGCTGATGGCAGATGGGACCAGAAGAAAAAACGAGGAGCAGGACTACGATACATTTTTCCGAGCATCTAGCTCTTTGACAATGAAATGGGAGGGAAGCACGGTTCTTCTCCCTTGTAATTCTAGCTGTTCAGAAGGTGGAGGCAGAAGAGGCCAGATTGAACTACATAGGGAGACCTTGTCTCAGGGGGGAGAGAAAAGGGAAGAGAAAGAGGTGAGTATCATGGTATCAGGACCTGCCGGTGTGTGTTGTGGGAAACAGGAAGTCAGGGTTACCCCATATTTTTAAATAAAATGTCAGACGTGTATATTTGCATGAATTGCTTTCAGGAAACCCAAACTAAGCAGTCTCTGAAGAACGGAGCATGGCGACAAGGAGGTTGACTCCAGCGTCTCACTCCTCCCCAAGTGTATGTGCGTAGTTTTATGCAATTTTCATTTGAATGCAACTGGAATCTGAATAAAATTCCTTTAGAATTTGCAGGAATAACAGGTGCAGAAAAGAGTCCAGAAGAACGAGTATGGGCAGTGGAGCCAGATCTCTAAACTAACGCGGGGTTGGTCTACCGAGGACAGACAGAGTCAGGCACGGGTCGACGTGGGGACCTAAAAGATGACAGGCAGGTTGGCAAGATGATCCGGGGTAAAAGTGCCTGCTGTCAAGTTCGATGACTGGGGTGTGGTTCCCAGGATCCACATGGTAGGAGGAAATCAGCTCCACACTCGCTGTGGCAAGCATGCTCACATGCATAGGCGAGCATGCATGTGCACACAGATACATCACAGATACACACAGACACAGACAGATACACACAGACACAGACACCCACCACCACCACCACCACCACCAACAACAACAACACAAAAGATTAGGACCAGCAAAACTGTTCAGTGGGCTTTCCACCAAGCTGGACAACCTGAGTTCAATTCTGAGACCCACATGATGGAAAGAGAACCAACTCCTTTCTTTCTTTCTTTCTTTTTTTTTTAAGATTTATTTATTATATATGAGTACACTGTGGCTGTCTTCAGACACACCAGAAGAGGGCGCCAGATCCCATTACAGATGGTTGTGAGCCACCATGTGGTTGCTGGGATTTGAACTCAGGACCTCTGGAAGAGCAGCCAGTGCTCTTAACCGCTGAGCCATCTCTCCAGTCCCAAGAACCAACTCTTACAAGTTGTCTTCTATATGCATGAGTGATCCCACCCCTCAGTCAATCAATCAATCAATTAATCAATCATATACTCCTATAGGCTTTAGAATTCAGCTCCTTATTTTGTAATGTTTGTTTCCACATGGAATATGATTAGATATAAAGTGCTCAGCCTCCTGCTTTCTGGCCCCCATATCTGAGCCCTGCCACCTCCTCATACGCTACCTCCTTTCCCAGTCCTCTGGCAGCAGCTAGGTCAGCCTATCTAGTCCCTCAGTCACCCTTTTCCAGTTGCTCCCCATAGGAGCAGATTCATCCCCTGTGCCCCTTCTGCTTTTTGGAAGAACACTGCGTTCACATGATGATGTCACCTCCACTGGACCCGGAGCAATCCTTGATAGGGATTCCTTTGGTCTCCTCATGGCGAAATCCAATAATATCAGCGCTTGGTCATTGTTTACTGCAGGCAGCAGGCACACTGCAGTCTCCCTCAGTGAGGCCTTCTCAGTGTCTCCCTTTGGCACAAACCTCTTCATTCACTTGGGTGATATTCCTCAGATATGTGAGAGAGTGACTGAGCAGCTCTGGCTCCCAGAAGCCTGACAGAGTGGCGGGCATTCAGCATAGCAGAGTCCTGGCTACACCTGGGTGGGGTCTAGTGATGAGAATACAGAGAACTGCATTCAGGCCTTCTGACAGGTCCCCAGGCTCTTAGGGCTGATCTAGAAACTGTTGGCTCTTGGCTGTTGCAACTTCTGTGACCTTCAGGGTATGACAGTTTGTTACTATGTTTTCATTTTGTGAGCCAAATCAGAAGCCGATCATTTGTTTTGGAATTCTTAAAGATCTTGCTGGGACACAGCTTGCATGTTTGTTCTAGAGCGGTGGTTCTCAACCTTGCTAGTGCAGCAACTCTTTAATACAGTTCCTCACGTATGAAAGGCTACCTGTGACCACCAAAACACAATACTCGCAATTTTCCCTAAGTAAATGGTCATTACCCATCCATCCATCCATCCATCCATCCATCCATCCATCCATCCATCCATCCATCTATCCATCTATCCATCCGTCCATCCATCTAATCAATAGCTTTCCTACACACTCAGTCCAAGACATGAAAGAACAGACACCACAAATCATAGTAATGCTAATTCGTATACTTTATTCACAACATCCATCAATACTTTGTTTTATTTTTCCAGACAGGATTTCTCTGTGTAGCCCAGGTTGTCCTCAAACTCAGAGATCCACCTGTCTCTGCCTCCTGAGTGCCAAAGATTAAAGGTATGTGCCACCACCACCCTATCCATCAATCAACAGTTTTATGAAAGATTATTGGGCTACAGGGTCTCCTAACTGAATATTTTTATTTTTATTAGGAAGACTCAGCAAACACAGAGGCATCTCTGAGCTACTAAGAAAGGAGCCAGCTGAGAAACCCACCACAGGGCCAACCATCTTAATGAGAGTCCCATGGACCTGAGCAGGAATGGGCAGCTTAGATAGAGCCAGGAATGTTGGCACTCACCTGTAATCTAGCACTTGGGAAGCTGAGTGGACGGCTAACACGAGACTACAAGGTAAGTCCTAGAGCAGCATATGTAAGAGACCAGTATTGGCTCAGGACCCCCAAAGCCAAGCTCTCAGCACAAAGATTTATTTGCCCCAGAGAGACAGAGGGCAGGGAATAAGAAACAAAGAAAGGAGATAAAGGATGAAAGGGGAGGGAGAGGGAGGAGGGCTGTTTGCTCAGGGGTTGGGAGGCAAAGGACTGCCTGTGGATAGAGAGAAGACAGTCGTGGCCCATAGGCAAATGGTTCATAAAGGTAAAATGGGAAACCTGAATCAGAATGAGGTGTTTAAATTTAACTGGGCATGCTATTAGGTGAGCCAAAGGGGGCTTTTGATTGCAGGACTTTGATAGTTGGACCTTGGTGGTCATTATCAGGAGAAAGAAGTGGCCAAATAAAGGACTAGACTTGGTGGCTAGCTTTAGGGATGGAATCAGTTTTTAGCCTGCCGGAGCCATGTTTCCCATGCTCCAGCTGGCTAGCCCCTTCACTATACACTAAGTTACATAGTGAGGTTCTGTCTCAAACAGAAAACAAACAAAAACCCCAACCAACAAACCATCCATCCAACCAAACAACCAAACAACCAACCAACCACCAACCACAACCAACCAACCAGCCAACCACAACCAACCAACCAGCCAACCACAACCAACCACCAACCACAACCAACCAACCAGCCAACCACAACCAACCACCAACCACAACCAACCAACCAACCACAACCAACCAACCAACCAACCAACTAACCAACCACAACCAACCAACCACAACCAACCAACCAACCAACCATCCAACCACAACCAACCAACCAGCCAACCACAACCAGCCAACCAACCACAACCAACCAACCAACCACAACCAACCACCAACCACAACCAACCAACCAGCCAACCACAACCAACCAACCAGCCAACCACAACCAACCACCAACCACAACCAACCAACCAACCACAACCAACCAACCAACCAACCAACCAACCACAACCAACCAACCACAACCAACCAACCAACCAACCACAACCAACCAACCACCAACCACAACCAACCAACCAGCCAACCACAACCAACCAACCAGCCAACCACAACCAACCACCAACCACAACCAACCAACCACAACCAACCAACCAACCAACCAACCACAACCAACCAACCACAACCAACCAACCAACCACCAACCACAACCAACCAACCAGCCAACCACAACCAACCAACCAGCCAACCACAACCAGCCAACCAACCACAACCAACCAACCAGCCAACCACAACCAACCACCAACCACAACTAACCAACCAACCACAACCAACCAACCAGCCAACCACAACCAGCCAACCAACCACAACCAACCAAGCAACCAACCACAACCAACCAAGCAACCAACCACAACCAACCAACCAACCAACCACAACCAACCAACCAACCAACCACAACCAACCAACCAACCAACCAACCAACCATCCAACCACAACCAACCAACCAGCCAACCACAACCAGCCAACCAACCACAACCAACCAACCAGCCAACCACAACCAACCACCAACCACAACCAACCAACCAGCCAACCACAACCAGCCAACCAACCACAACCAACCAACCAACCAACCAACCAACCAACCATCCAACCACAACCAACCAACTAACCAACTAAAACACAGGAAAAGAGGAGTGGGGGGGATAAACAGCTCAGGCCCGTTTTTTGAGGAGAGACTCAAAATTGCTAGAAAAACAGATAATTAACCAAGTGCTTAAGTATTTTGCTAAGTATAAAAGTTAAATCCTTACACAATCCTCAACAAACTACCACAGAGCGGGGCCAAGACAGAAGATGTTAAAATTTTTAAAAAGGACAAAGAATCAGGGGTTGGGGATTAAGCTCAGTGGTAGAGCGCTTGCCTAGGAAGCGCAAGGCCCTGGGTTCGGTCCCCAGCTCCGAAAAAAAGAACAAAAAAAAAAAAAAAAAAAAAAAAAGGACAAAGAATCACAAGCTGAACTTGGAGGTGGAAAACTGTAATCCCATCACTGAGGAGCTGAGGCAGGAGGATCCTAAGAGTCCCAAGTCGGGGTTGGGGATTTAGCTCAGTGGTAGAGCGCTTGCCTAGCAAGCACAAGGCCCTGGGTTCGGTGTCCCCAGCTCCGAAAAAAAGAAAAAAAAAAAGAGTTCCAAGTCAGCTTGGGGTCACACAGGGATCATGTCTCAAAGGAAATCAAGCAAACACTGTGGGGGAGGTCTGAGTGAGAGACAGTCCAGAAAGGAACTGGATTTCCAATGCATGCCTGGACCAGACAGCATCCTCAGCCCTAAAAGCCACAGCTCCATTCTGCCAAACGATAGATCAATCGACAATGACCCGAAACTGCAAGGGACTCAGCCTGTCCACCCATGGCCATCGCTGACCAGTCTGGCCGTCCACAGCCCACAGTATATTCAGGCAAATTTCTATCTTTGCAGTTCACCTTGCACTTTGCAGTATTCTATACAAATTTACTTTTGTTTTAAAGACTGAGTTAGTTTACCAAACAAAACCTCATTCATACTTCAAGTCCAACCAAATTAACCAACCAGTAAGAAACCTTAGGTATGCTGGGCAGTGGTGGCACATGCCTTTAATCCCAGCACCCGGGAAGCAGAGACAGGCGAATCTCTGTGAATTCGACGCCAGCCTGGTCTACAGAGCTACTTCCAGGCTGGCCACGCCACGCAGAGAAACCCTGTCTCAAAAAGCAAACAACTGGGCTGGAGAGGTGGCTCAGTGGTTAGAGCACTGACTGCTCTTCCAGAGGTCCTGAGTTCAAGTCCCAGCAACCACATGGTGGCTCATTCTAGTGTCCTTGACTGAAGAAAGCAACAGTGTACTCACAAAAGATAAATAAATAATTTTTTTAACCACATGGTGGCTCATTCTAGTGTCCTTGACTGAAGAAAGCAACAGTGTACTCACAAAAGATAAATAAATAATTTTTTTTTAAAAAAGAAAAAGTAGCAAGCAAGCAACCAAGCAGTCAAACAAACAAACAAAAAACAAACAAACAAACAAACAAACAAAAAAAAACCCTATGCACATTAACCACCCGAAACCCCCAAAATAGGGGTAGAGATGATGTCCGTTCTTTTAGAGACCGCGGGTTCAATTCTCAGCACCTACATGGAGGCTCACAACCACCTGTAATTCCAGTTCTAGGGGATCTGTCGCCCTCTTCTGGCACACAGGCACTGTACACATGTGCTACATAGACATGCACACAGGCAAAACACCCACACACACAAAATAAAGTAGATAAATCTGAGAACCGCAACAATCCTCTCCAAATAGGTCGGAGCACAGGGAAGAATTTAGTGTGACACTGGTGCACTTTCAAGTAAATGGGAGATAAAGTATCCAATAGAGAGTGGACAACGTTAGCAATGAGTATGATTGAGGGGGAGGGAGTCGAAGCTGGATCCTACCTTCATCCCTTATCTAAATAAATTCCATATAGAATCGACACTTTACAAGTACCTGACAAAAGTCAGATTATTTAAAAATAATCTTGAAATAAGGAAGCCCCTTAAAACACAGCAAAAAGTCAAAATACTTTAATGGAAAATACTTTGTGCATAAAACAAAACCAACAACAAAATCCTTCTAGTTGTAAAATAAGTAAATAGAATCAAAGAAGACACTTTCTCAATGGAATATATATTATATATATGGAAGTGTGTTTTTTTCTTTTTCTTTTCTTTTTTTCGGAGCTGGGGACTGAACCCAGGACCTTGCGCTAGCAAGCGCTCTACCACTGAGCTAAATCCCCAACCCCTGGAAGAGTGTTTTTTTTTTTTTTTTTTTTTTTTTTGGTTCTTTTTTTCGGAGCTGGGGACCGAACCCAGGGCCTTGCGATTCCTAGGTAAGCGCTCTACCACTGAGCTAAATCCCCAGCCCCTGGAAGAGTGTTTTTAACATAGAGAAAAAGAATACAAGCTAGTCAATCCAAAGGGGAATGCAAACAGCTAACAGACAAATGCAGAGGTCTCAACCTCAGAAATATCGAGAATCTTAATTGAAACATCTGCATGGTAAGAAAGCCCCAGGGACTGGTCACCTAGCTGATGGGAAGATGGCTTACTAGCCCTAACCTATTAGCCCCATTCCACTTCTCTGTATCTCAGACAAGGAAATTCCCAGTGTGCAAAGTAACAGAACTGATGTCCACCCAGCTTTAAACAGCTAGTAGCGAAGCTTTCCTTTTATGTTAGGAACAAGAATGTCCACATGCACCAGTAGTAGCCCTTGCCTCCAGTTAATTATTCTAGAAAGATCCATAGGAAACTGCTTCCGGTGTCATTGTGTATTCACTGACAGGATGCTAGGCAGAGTAACATTTAAAAAAATTACTGTACAGCTTTTCTGTGTGTGCATGTGTACCTACACATCAGCAAGGACATGGAGGCCAGACGACAACCTTAGGTGTTATTCCTCCTAAGCCTTTCATCGTTTGGGGGGCAACATGGTCTCTTATTGGCTTGGAATTCGCCAAGTAAGCTGCTAAGCCGTAGGGACCTGCTTGTCTGCTCCCCAGAGCTGGGGATAACTGCACTCATCAGCACATCCAGATTCAAGTGTTTAGCTGAGCCACAAATGTGGGGGCTGGAGAGATGGCTCGGCTGTTAAGAGTGCATGTTATCTTCCAGGACCCACACTCGATTCCCAGCACCAACATGGCAGCTCACAGCCAGTTCCAGGGAACCCGATGCCCTCTTCTGGCCTCCGTTGGTACCAGGCATGCACATGATATACAGATACACATGCAGACAAAACACATAAATACATACAAAAATTAAACAAGAAAACGTCACGTTAGATAAGTTGTTGTCATCCATTAAAAGGGGCCGTTGCAAAGTAACAAGAGAGCATCAGCAGAAAGATAAAACAAATCCAAGAAGCTGGGTTATGTGGAAGAGAGCAGAGCTCCGTCGGTTTGACAAGAAATGCCCTTAGCTGCTGAAGATGCTAAGGACAGTGCATGTGACTTAAAATGCTGTATGGTGGCCCTGACTGTAGTCCGGGTTATTGGGAAGGATCGTGCGAACGCGGGACTTCCAGGGCAGTCTGGGACACGTTATTTTACCAGCCAAAACCTCATCCACAGCCCAAGCCAAACCAAATTAACCAACCAGTAAGAAACCGTATGCACACCAGAACCATCTAAACCTCGGACCAAGCAAGCGGGAGACACCGCGAGGGGTCCTGGGGAGGGGCCTGGAGGGTCCGAGGGATCGGAGGGTGCGGCCTGGGTCAGCAGCCCGGTCGCAGCCATCCGTCGGGGGAAGGGCTGGCATACGCTAGGGCGCGGAGGTTGGGTGCGGATGAAGGAGAGGGTCCCGCGCAGCCGACAGAGCGCCACTCACCATCTGCCGCAACCTCTCGCCCTGTGGCGGCTGCTTCAGCTCCCTAAGACAAAGGGGCCGTCCCGCCCCGTCTGCGCAGTCGTCAATCTCAGGGGACCCCGCCCCCAGGCCCCCACCCCCCAACTCCAGTCCTGGACCGGGACGCCCGAGAGTCGGATGGTCCGCCCGCCTCCTGCTCTAGTAAAGAACTCTGGCTAGCGCCCCGGGGCCACCGAGAGCCGAGGCCTCCGCTGTGCCTAGAGAGACCGCGTTCTGACCCCGACCGCGCCTGCTCTTTGAGGCAGTAGCGGAAGCCGGCGCGCGCAGTCCCTACAAATCCGAGTGCCTCCCTGCCTCGCCCCCTCCCTGAAGCCTCCGTTCTCCTGAGGGCCTTCGGTCACTTCCGCCAAGATCTGTGCTTGCCCTCTAGCGATTTCCCTAGTGGTCGGGCAGCCTGGACCACTGGTCCCGGAACCCATCAGGCTGACTCCGGCTGCTTGGGTTTAGTTTACGGTATTGTATGCGTTTAACTTCTTAAGGAACTGCCCGTCTCACGTTTCTTCATCAACACATTCCCTAGGCTAGCGATGTATGACTATTCCCAGTGCTGCTTGTATTCGCCCACACTTGGTATAAGCAGTCTTTTAAAAATGAGTTATTCCAAGCCTAGAGGAATACAACAGTCTAGGTGTTTGCTGCACATGCCCGCACAGGGGAGTAGAATAAGGCCGATCTATGTAGCGCTCGCTGGCCAGCCTGTCTAGAGTCGTTGGCAAGCTTCAGGTTCTGGTGAGGAGCTTTTTCAAAAAACAAAAGAAGGGGGCTGGCCAGATGGCTCAGCGGTTAAGAACTGTAACTTCTTCCAGAGGTCCTGAATTCAATTCCCAGCAACCAAACCACATGGCTCACAACTATCTGTAATGGGATCTGATGCCCTCTTCTGACGTGTCTGAAGAGAGCAACAGTGTACACATAAAATACAAATCTTAAAAACAACAACAAAATACCATAGTGGATGGCTCCTCAGACTGACCCTTAGCCTCTCCATACAAGCACATATCTCTGCTGGAAATTAAAGTCAGGGACTCTTTTTTTTTTTTTTTTTTTTTTCTTTTTCTTTTTTTCGGAGCTGGGGACCGAACCCAGGGCCTTGTGTTTGCTAGGCAAGCGCTCTACCACTGAGCTAAATCACCAACCCCAAAGTCAGGGACTCTTGAGTGTTAAGCATATAGTCTCCCATTTAGTTGCACCGGACCCTACCCCTCCATTATGGCTTTAATTTTTATTTCTCTAATTGTATTGGTTACTTGTCTTCTTTTGTAATGGGATCTGATGCCCTCTTCTGGTGTGTCTGAAGACAGCTACAGTGTACTCATATACATTAAATCTTAAAAAAAAAAAAAAAGAGTTCTTGATTGAATGAGGAATGAACTGAGTGTGAGCATGATTTGCTCTCCTCCCCGTGACCACAGACGCAATATAACCAACTAGCTGCTTCAAATGTACGCACACATCATCCCACCCTCATGGACTGTTCCTGACCTTCGAACCACAGGAAACCTTCCTTTGCTATGTGCTTGTCGAAGCAATGCCAGCTAACTAAAATATCCATTAGCATGGCTGTTTCTAAGACTAGACCAGAGGTTGGAATGGCTTCCCAAAGGAAGAGCACCCAGGCTTTCCTATCAGCTGATCTACATGTGGGCTCACAGAGAGGAGGCAGTCTAAGGCTAATGCCTTCACTAAAACATGGGAGCCAGGGAGGCTGGAGAGGAGGCTTGGTGGTTAAGAACATTGGGTCTGCCAATGAAACTGAAGACCAAGAAACTGAATTCAGAGCCTAGCACGACCATGTAGCTCCTATTCCAGGGCATCTCCCGCCCTCTTCTAGCCTGTCTGGGTACTGCATGCAGGTGGAATACGGTATACAGATATATGCAGGCAAAACTCTCCTACATATATAAGTAAAATAGTAATGATTGAAAGATTAAAAAGCTGGGACGGCTAAGTGGAGATGGCCCAGCATTAAGAGCATTTATATCTCTTCAGCAGATCTGAGTTTGATTCCTAGTCAGGCACCTCACAACTGCCTGGAACTTCAACTCCACGGGATCCAAGGCCTTTGGTCTCTGTGGGCACTTGTGCGAGCGAACGTACACACGCTTTAAAAATTGAGCCTCCGGGGTTGGGGATTTAGCTCTGTGGTAGAGCGCTTGCCTAGCAAGTGCAAGGCCCTGGGTTCCGTCCCCAGCTCCGAAAAAAAGAAAAAAAAATTGAGCCTCTGGGTGGTGGTGGTGCACCCATTTAATACCTGGCACTTGGGAGGCGGAGGCAGGTGGATCTCTGTGTTTGAGGTCAGCCTGGTCTACAGGGCGAGTTCCAGGACAGCCAGGGTTATACAGACAAATCCTGTCTCAAAAAACCAACCAACCAAATGAACAAACAAAAACCATCACCACCAAACTGAGTCACGAAGCTCATTATAGTTCAGCTCGTTTTTAACTGCTGACCCATCCCATTTCCCTTAACTGAATCTGAATTTGCTTAGTGTCCAGAGTCTCATATTCTGAGAAATGAATACTGGGGCTGGAGGGATGGCTCAGTGGTAACAGTACTAGCCGCTCTCCTAGAAGACCCAGGTTTGTTTGAGTCCCAGCACTCACATGGTGGCTCAAAACTGTAACTCAGATGTCAAGTGATCTGTCACTCTCTTCTGGTCTCTGTGAGCACCAGACATGTGGTGGTGCCATCCCTGAGTTGGTCAAAGCAGGCCGAGCAAACCAGCAAGCAGCACTCCTCCACAGCCTCTGCATTAGCTCCTGCCTCCAGGTCCCTGCCCTGTTTGAGGTCCTGCTCTGACTTCCTTCAGTGATGGAATACAATGTGGAAGTGTGAGCCAAATAAACTCTTCCCTCCTCAACTCACGTTTAGTCCTTGTGGTGGTTTGAATATGCTTGGCCCAGGGAGTGGCACTATTAGGAGGTGTGGCCCTGTTGGAGTAGGTATGGCTTTGTTGGAGGAAGTGTGTTACTGTGGTTGTAGACTTTAAGACCCTCATCCTAGCTGCCCGGAAGCCAGTCTTCTCCTAGCAGCCTTCAGATGAAGATGTAGAACTCTCAGCTCTTCCTGCACCATGCCTGCCTGGATGCTGTCATGCTCCTGCCTTGATGATACTGGACTGAACCTCTGAACCTGTAAGTCAGCCCCAATTAAACGTTGTCCTTTATAAGACTTTGCCTTGGTCATGGTGTCTGTTCACAGCAGTAAAACCCTAACCAAGACAGTCATGGTGTTTCCTCACATCCCTAGAGACACTAACTAGGACAGAGTCTCACTCTACAGTCCAGACTGGCTTTGAGCTCAGCAGTAACCTGCTTACTTCAGCCTTTTGTTGAGAACTTGGACATGCGCCACCATGTCCAATTTCTTTTTTTTTTCATGTCCAATTTCTATCATCATCTTAACCATTTATAAAGAGTCGACATCACTGGGGCTAGAGGTGGCTCAGTACGTGAAGGTGTTTTCCAAAAGCGTGACAAACACGAGTTCAACCCCCTAGAACTGCATAGTAGAAGAGAAGTGACTCCCACAAAGTGTCCCGACTCCCACACATGTGCGTGTACGTGTACACCTCCCACCTGCAGACAGGTAAACTGTAGTGAGAGTAACATCACCAGAAAGGAAACACATTTCAGACTTCCCAGCGAAGACACATCTCTATGGGGGTTTCTACCGAAGTTATCAGGAAACACAGGACAGACCCGAGGTGAAGGACATTCTACAGTAACTGGAGGTGTGCTCCAAACACGCCAATATTGGGAAAGAAAGCCTTAACTGATACAGAAGGAAGGACAAACAGCCATGTATGTATGACAGAAGACTGTCCCGGAACAGCATGAAATATTTCTGTTTTTTACATAGAAAAGCACTGAAAAAACTGTCCAAATAATAATAAAGTTTAGAGATTAAAGTATGCCATGAACAGCCGCTTGCTGACTAACACTGTACCATCGTGTTGCTCAGACAAAAACAAAAACCCAAAACCAAACCGAAACAAAACTGTCTATAGAAGGACACGATTTAAAAAACAAAACAAAAAAAACCCCCAACAAACTTTAAAGGGGATCTCTGAATGTGTCTGCATACACAGTTCTCTGTGTAAAATTACAAAAATTACAATACAATCACGACAGCCATAGTGGACACCTTCAATTACTCCAAACGTCACGGGAAGCCCTGAGAGTTTGCTGCCTTTCTGTATAGGGCCCATGTCTTGCAGTCTCCCATCAGTGGACAGCAGCCAGTGACAATGGTGACTGCAGCTGTACTGGACACCACACCAAAGCGAGGTTAAACAGAGAAGCTGACGCTGACCCTGGCCTGATGGTGGGATTCCCAACCATATAGACAGTTCCATGCATGTCCGGAGCCTTTCCTTGATGTTTGGCTCTCCTTGTGATTCTGAGATTCTAATAGTCTGCAAATGAACATGGAGCTAGGGAAGTATGCACGTACCAGGCCCACTCTGCCTTCGTAAGTTTTACGACATGAAGAGCTCATGTCCATTCAAGGTCTTACTTCTCTAGAAAATGTACTGTGCCAAGGAAGGGGCAGGAAGAGAGCAATACCGTGTGGCGGTGCCTTCATGGCTCAGAGCAGGACCCATCCACTGTTCTCAGGCAAGCACACCACATACTGAGGTTTCTAGTCACAGAATGGTTCAGTTCCTGCAGGAGTCTGAGCCGCTCTTCACAACTTAACCCTGAGAGCCTGCTATGCTAGCAGGTAATGCACCCTATGCTGAGGGCGGCATCCTGGGGCAAAGCTAGGAACATCATTGAAAGGGCCACAATGTAAATGCTCCAGCGTTTCAGAGCACAGGGTATCTGTGGTGACACTTAATTCTGACATGCAAAAGCTGCCGGATATTTGCGAGCAAACGGGCATGGGCGACAAAGGTTTACTTACTGACGGAGGCTGACTTTGGTCTACGCTCTTATGTCTACCTAGTAGCTGGTACCTAGGGACCTTGCTGGGGACAGGTATGCTGTACCCGAGCTTTCTCCTGTTCAGAGCCTAGGGGCACAGCTCTGGGAAAACTAAGAGGTTAGTGAGCTGGTACTGTGTGTGTGTGTGTGCGCGCACCTAGACAGTTTTGGGGTTTGGGCAGTTTAAATATCCAGGAATCTTTCTGTAGTCCAGTTTGAGCAGGGCTTCGGCATCAGATGTAAAGGAAAGGGCACAGTAAAGGAACTGCCAACATGGCAGCTCCTTCACTAGGGATAAGGATGTAATCGTGCGGAAGAAAGACATCTGGAGCAGTGCAGAGCTGAGAGAGAGAGAGAGAGAGAGAGAGAGAGAGAGAGAGAGAGAGAGAGAGAGAGAGAGAGAGAGAGAGAGAGAGAGAGCGCAGCAGCCAGGGCTGGGAAGTGAGAGAGCTAGGAAGAATGCTGGCTTTCTTCTCAGTGCCAGAAATCCTCCTGTAGACCAGTGTGAGCTCAGTTCTGGATATCTGCACTGCCTGAGACGGAACAGGGAGTGCTCTGACTGATGATGGCCACACTGTGAAAAGGTGGCCAGAACCTGCAGAGATGTGCTGAGGAGAGTGCTTCTGGGGTCCTGCCCCAGAGACACAGCAGCTGGAGGCCTGGGCTCAGAGAGCGGTGAGGAGGAGGCTAACCTGGCTCAAGATGAGTGAACACAGGACTACAGGAAGCTCTGGTATAAGACATCAGGTGGGACGGAACAGCAACTGCAGTATAACCCCTGGGAAGACGGCAAATGGATGCGAAAACCCCTCACCCAGTCCTCAGGTAAACAAACTCAACGACACTGAATCCCAACTCACTCCCTATAACTGAGGCTAAACAACAACAACAGCAGACTCTGTGAGGTTTTTCTCGTCACAAAGGTCGCATCACCAATTTTCACACCCTTTGATTACGATAATAAACTCCGATCATGAAGCCTTCGTCATCTTTTCCTTCTGACTAACACAAGTCTGTTTCCAAACCATAAGAACAACAAAATGCAGATGAGAGGCCACACGAGGTGGCCACAACAGCAGGGGAGCCCTGAAGGGTGATCCAAGGGAGGCCCCAGGTTCTGTGACAGCTGGACACAGTAATCAGTGAACTGGCCACACAGCTGGGAGTGGGGCGGCTGAAACCAGGGTCAGAAGAACAGAGGAATGGAGCTTCACCCCTCCCAGTCTCCAGGCTGCTCCTTATGAGTCAGCTCGTGTTTAGCCAACTTGGACGGCTGGCTGAAAGTCTTTCCACACGCCGAGCAGGCGTGGGGCTTCACTCCAGTGTGAGTCCTCTGGTGCTGGGTAAGGACGGAACGCTGACCGAAGGCTCGGCCACACTCGCTGCACTGATAGGGCCTCTCTCTAGTGTGGATTATCTGGTGTTGAATGAGATGTGAGCTCTGGCTGAAGCCTTTGCCACATTCAACACACGTGTAGGGCCTCTCCCCAGTGTGTACTTTCTGGTGGTGAATGAGATTTGAACTTCTGTTGAAGGCTTTGCCACACTGGTTACATTCATGAGGTTTCAGTCCGTTATGAATCCTCTGGTGCTGAATGAGGGTTGAGCTCTGGCTGAAGGTTTTTCCACATTCCGTACATTCATAAGGTTTTTCCCCGGTGTGGACTCGATGGTGCAGGATGAGGTTAGAGCTTCGACTGAAGGTCTTCCCACATTCGTGGCACTCGTAGGGCTTGTCTCCAGTGTGCACACCCTGATGCTGGATGAGGGCTGAGCTGTGGCTGAAGGCTTTCCCACAGACACCACACCCGTACGGCTTCTCTCCCGTGTGAATTATTTGGTGCTTCCTGAGCACAGAACTGTAACTGAAGGCTTTCCCACACACATTGCACACGTGAGGCTTCTCACCAGTGTGAATTCTCCGGTGCTGAATAAGGCTAGAACTCTGGCTAAATGCTTTCCCACAGTCACTGCACGAGTAAGGTTTCTCTCCTGTATGAACCCGGTGATGCTTAATGAGGTTTGAGGTGCGTCTGAAGGACTTGCCACACTCTTTACACTCGTAAGATTTCTCTCCGGTGTGAACTCTCTGATGCTTCCTGAGGTGTGCACTCTGGCTGAAGGCTTTACCACACTTGCTGCACTCAAAAGGATTCACTTGTGTGAATCCTGTGGTGTTTGAGGAGGTTTGAGCTCCGTCTGAAGGCTCTCCCACACCAGCTGCATACGTATGGTTTTTCTTCAGAATGGATTCTTCGATGTTGGATGAGGCTCGAGCTCCGCCCAAAAGCCTTGTCACACTCATTGCACTCATAAGGTTTCTCCATCACATGAGACTTTTGGTGGTTTTGAAGGCTTAAGTTCTGGCTGAAGGCTTTTCCACATTCGTTACACACATATTATTCATTGTGGTGCTGAACCTGATGCCTATCAAAATCTGTGTGCCCCACAAAGACTTCTGTACACTTGCCACACTGGTAGGCTTTCCCAGGGAGGCAAGGTTGACAGTGGCTTTTAAGGTCAGAGTTTTGGCTAAAGGCCTTTCCACATTCAGAACACATTAAAGATGGCTCTCCCGGGTTGGCTCTCTGATGCTGATCAAGGTCAAGGGTTCCTCTGAATGCCTTCCCACACTCAGTACATATGAGTGGGCTTTCAATTGTAGGAAGGCTCTCCTGGCCAGTTAGCCCCCTATTGTACTGAGAGTTCTCTGCAGTGTCATGTGGACGTGGCCTCTCTTCTGAAGAGATTCCCTGACACACTAGCGGACATGGGCTCAAGCTGAAGCTTGTGTCAAAACCATTGCAAAGCAGACGTTTCTCCCCTAAGGGTCTCTTCAGGAACATAGTCCCTGGTGTGAGGTGTCCCTACCAGTAGAGGGGCTGGAGCAGGCTGTCAGCTTCAGAGACATTGCAGTCAGTTTCTAATAGTTCATCACAGAGCCTTCCAAACTTAGGGGCTGGAGAAACATCACCAACAGACGGGTGTTGGTATTTCTGCCTGTGATTCCAGATATCTTCAGAAATGTGCTCCTTGGGGTAGAACGGCTCCTCCTCGGTTGTGCAATCTGAAACAACACACACTTGAGTCAAAGGAAGGACTGCTGTGACTGAAGCAGGGGGACAGACAGACACCCAGAACTGCTGACCTCACCCAGAGGAGGAAGCAGTGGGAGCAGGGAACCTCATCTTATGGAAGGACTGGGGCAGCCCCTAGCTGATAACTGCAGAGAAGCTGAAGACCAGCAAGGACCGCCTGCCCTTCCTGGGACTCTTCACAGAAGGACGCACTTTCCGTTTGCCCGCTGGTCAGGACAAGGTTCTGAGAACCCTTCAGCCACTCCTTCAGATCACACTCAGCAAAGTCTATTGGCTCCACCTAAAAACAGAATAAAATATAAAATAAATGACAATATGATTGATTACATAAATGTATATATTAAAAAGATATACCATCATTTATATCTAATATAGATTAATAGATCATTAATATAAGTATATAAAATATAAAAACACCCAGGCCAAGGTACTCTTTCTCCTTCCTCTATGTAAAAGGAACTACCACAGGTACACATACAAAGTTTTAAAAAGTGTGCCACGTGTACACATCATGACAGTCACGACACCCATGTGGCAGTTACAGGACAACTTACTGAAGTCGGTCTTCCTGCTTCAGCTTCCTAAGTGCTAAGCGCACAGGCTTGTCCCCGGCGTATCCGTGCGGGTCATGTTGTTGTTGTTTTTAATATTTATTGACGTCACCTGTATGTGTGTGCCCGCGTGTATGTATGAGCACCATGCGTTTGCAGGTGTGCACGGGAACTGGAGTTACAGGCATCTGGGAGCTGCCTGCTGGAGGTGCTGGAAGCCAAACCCCAAGTCCTTCCCTTTGAGCTACTTCTCCAGAGTCTATTTATGTTATTTTAAAAACGACCTTTAAGAACTCGGGATACAGTTCAGTGGGAGAACACTTGCTTAGCGAGCACAAGGGTCTCTTTCCACCCTAAGTACTTACTAGAAAACCTCGGGGTGTGTGAGTCATGCCTGTAATCAGGTGTTTGGAGGGCCGATGCAGGAAGAGCGTCTGTCACACATTCAAGGGGAAAGTGGTGGACACAGTGAGCTCAAGGTACCCGGGTTACAGAGTGAAGACCAAACCCCTCAAGTCTGACCATGGCTTACAGGCTCAAAAGGATCTGTTAGCCGGATTTGATGACCTGACTAAAATGAAATGTTACTGAGTAGAAGAGATATGGCAATGGGGAAGGAACTTTCTACCTTGAGCCATTCCTTAATGAGTGTTTTACTAGGAAACAACAGTGAGCCCGCCATGGAGTGAGTGCACAGGCCTTTAGTAGCAGCTCTGGGAGGCAGAAATAGGTGAGCCTCTGTGGGCGAGGCCAATCAGGTTTCCACAGGGAGATCCAGGACAGCCAGGGGCTACACAGTGAGACCCTGTCTCAAAACAACAACAAAAGAGCAAATCCACTGTTCTGGCCATGGTGGCACATACCTTTAAACTCAGCACTCAAGGACACATGGGCAGGCAGAGATAGAGACCCTGCAGACCGACCGACCGACAGACAGACAGACAGACACAAGAGTATCGTAGATTTTATTCATATATTTACATAGGGTCCCAGTATGTGGTTTTGGCTAGCCTTAAACTCAGACTCAGAGGTCTACCTGCCTCTGCCTTCTCCTGCATGCTGGTTTTTCCTTTTCCTTTTCTTTTATGTGTGTATATCAGAGGGCACTTTGCCTGCATATCTGTCTGTGTATCACATGCATGGCTGTCTGAGAGGTCAGCAGAGGGTGTAGGATCCTCTTGGAACCAGAGCTATAGACTGTTTTTGGTAGTCATGTGGGTGCTAGGAATTGAACGGAGGCCCTCTGGATGAGTAGTCAGTGTTCATAACCACTGAGCCATCTCCTCAGCCCTGCAAACTGTGTTTATTTATACCTTCTAGAACAGTGGTTATCAACCTATGGATCAAGAACCCCTTTGGGAGCCCATATCAAATATTTACATTATGATTCATAATAGTGGCAAAATTACAGTTATGAAGTAACAACAAAACAGAGAGTGTTCCGGGACAGCCAAGGCTGTTACACACAGAAACCCTGTCTCAACCCCCACCCCACCAAATCCTTCACCAACAAACCAACTTAAACCAAAAACTATCCCCTGTTCCCCAAATCTAAGGGCTCATGTGCCTAGAAAAATGCTTTCTCTGCAGGGACATCTAGGCTCTGTGTTCTCTTCCCAACACTGACTGGTTTTTGCTGTTGTTGTTTTAGGGTACTTTGTGGACCCCTAGCTCTAACTTACTTTCTCAGTCCCTTCTGCCTCCAGCGGCAAGGTCTTATACACCGACATCAGGTTTTCCAGAACACCATTCTAAGGTGGAATGTATTTAATACACCTTCTGCACACACAAGCTGATACGGTACAGCGTAAATATGGATTATCCTCATGGAGGTGTGGTTGGCTGGGCACCTGTGACTTGCTGTTGCCACTGGGAATCAGCGTGTGTGGCATTACATATTACATATATGGTATTACATAGTACATATGGTATTACATATTGTTATTTAAGATCAAAACCTACCATGTTGTTTCTATTGAGTGTACTTGTGTATGTTTGCACCACCATGGAGAAAACGTTTTAAAGTCAAGCTGCAGTGTGTTGATGACTACAAAGGCTTGTAGAACTGTCTTTGAGTCTCTTGGGTGTTTATCTAGGAGTTAACTTTCTGGATCATGTGGCAATGCAATGTCTAAACTTTTGAGGAACTGCAAATGAGTTCCCATAGTGGCCAAACCATTTCACATCCCACCATAACTATATAAGGTTCCCAGTGTTTCCACCTGCTCCTGAGGAAATAAACTACTCACTGTGTTTTCCTTTAAAACTTGTATGTTTTTGAGACAGTGTTTTGCTGTGTAGCCCAGGTTGACCTCCTCTGCACTCTGTGTGTTGAGATTACAAGTGTGCACCACCATACCCTCGACTTTGTACATGACTAACACAGTGATCCAACTTCATTTTTGCATGGCCCTAACTGCTTGTCCCAGTATGTCAAAAGGCTCTTTCCTCTTTAGTTAAAAGGCCTTGGCATTTTTGCTGAAAATCAACTGACTACAGAGGTATGTGCTACTTCTAGATGAGAATCTATTGGCTATGGAGGTTGTGTGTTACTTCTAGATGAGAATCTATTGGCTATGGAGGTATGTGCTACTTCTAGACTTTGGATCCTCTTTATGCCAAGACCAAATTGTTTTCATTATTGACGCTTTGTAAAAAGTTTTGAAATTTGAAGGTCTGAGTTTTCCTTCTTGAAAATTTTGATTTTCAAGATTGTTTTGAGTGTCCAGGGCCCTTTAATTCCTTATGAACATGAAGATAAATTTTTATAGTTTCTGCCACAAAGGCTTCTAGAATTTTAAGAAGAACCGGAGTGAATTTGCACATCGTTTTAAGTAGTCTACGTATCTTAATACTGTTGTCTTCCAATGTGTGAACACAGTCCACCCATTGTCTCTCATTCTTTTTCGCAGCTCTCAGTGGACAAGTCTCCCCCTTCTCTGTTGAATTTATTCCTAGTGTTCTCCCCTTTAGTCGCTGCTATTCTCAGTGGAATTTCTTTGGTTTTGTTTCGGTCTGAATTTAAGAAAGGTGTCCACAGATAGACCTACATTTGAATACTTAGTCGTTAGGGAGTGGCACTATTTGAGCAGGGTTAGGAGGTGTGGCCATGTTGGGGTAGGTGCAACCTTGTTGGAGGAAGCATGTCACGGAGGGTAGGCCCAGCTTCTCTTTCTCTCCGCCCATGGATCCAGATGTTTCTCTGAGCCACTGCTCCAGCACCATGTACCACGCTTGTGGCCACATTCCCTGTCACGATGATAATGGACTAAGTCTCTGAAGCTGTAAGCCTTGGTCATGGCCTCTATTCACAGCAATAAAACAGTGGCTAAGACAGTTGGGGCTTTGTTTTTTTTTTTTGTTTGTTTTTTTTAAAGATTTATTTATTATATATAAGTACACTGTAGCTGTCTGTCTTCAGACACACCAGAAGAGGGCATCAGATCCCATTACAGATGGTTGTGAGCCACCATGTGGTTGCTGGGATTTGAACTCAGGACCTCTGGAAGAGCAGTCGGGGCTCTTAACCACTGAGCCATCTCTCCAGCCCATTGTTTTGTTTTAAGACAGAGTCTTTCTTATGTAGGTAGCCCTGGCTGTCCTGGAACTCACTCTGTAGAGCAGGCTGGCCTAGAATTCAGAGATCCTCCTGCCTCTGCCTCTTGAGTGCTGGGATAAAGGTGTGAGCCACTACCCCCCAGCTGGACTTTTAAATCTCTATAGACTGTTCATTACTCACGTAAAGAAACTGATCTTTTCTCTGCAATCTATTCAGTTAGTTCTAGTATTTTTTGTGAATTTTTTGAGATTTTTTCTCCCCTCTGTATGGCTTAAAGTCTTATGCAAATAGTTCCACACATTTCTTTCTAATCCATGTGTTTAAAGTGTTCATGGTAAGACTCTCTTATGATGATGAATGGCAATGGTGAGACAGGAACCTCGTCTTGTTCCCGCGCTCAGGGAAGCCTGTGGGCTCTCACTACTGAGGGTGAGGTCAGCTATGACTCTCCTAAGTACCTTTTACCATGGTGAAGAGGGTTGTGTCGCTCACAAACTTTCTGGGTATTTCTGGGTTCCCCACTCTGTCTTTAACTGTAAATTATACTAGTGGATTTTCCTGTTAAATTCTCCTTCCATGGCTGTATGGTCTGCATATACTGTAAATACACAATTCGTCTTACCATTATATCACTGAGTTTTGTATTTCTAATCATAAAGGCTACTGGTTTCTAGTTTCTAAGTTTTTCTTATTTCTTTAAAAAAAATGGTGCAGGGGATTGAATGCAGGGCTCAGTGCATACAATTTAAGAGATTTACAGTTAGGGGTTGGGGATTTAGCTCAGTGGTAGAGCACTTGCCTAGCAAGCTCAAGGCCCTGGGTTCAGTCCTCAGCTCCGGAAAAAAAAAAAAAAAAAAAAAGAGATTTACAGTTGAGTGATAGCCCATTTAAAAAAAAGTTTGGTTAGCAGGGCTAGGTGATACACACACAGCACTCAGGAGGCAGAGGCGAATCTCTGTGAGTTCGAGGCCAGTCTGGTTTACAGAGTGAGTTCTAGGACAGCCAGGGCTACACAGAGAAACCCTGTCTCAACAACAACAACAGTTTGGTGAAAATATTTCCAATTTCAATTCTGATTTTAGTTGTTCCATATTTGTTTGTTATTCTAAAAGTTTGTGTGCTCGCTTCAGCAGCATATATGCTAAAACTGGAACAATAATTCTTTATTTGTCCCCATCTCTGCTGGCATGCTTTATAGTTTCACAAGATTTAAAAGTTAGCTTTCCAATTCAATTTCTTTTTTTTTTAAAAAGATTTATTTACTTTATGTATATGAGTACACTGTCACTGTCTTCAGCCACATCAGAAGAGGGCATCAGATCCCATTACAGATGGTTGTGAGCCACCATGTGGTTGCTGGGAATTGAACTCAGGACCTATGGAAGAGCAGTCAGTGCTCTTAACCGCTGAGCCATCTCTCCAGCACTCTTTCTTTTTTTCTAAAGCATCATTTGTTACTATTGCATGTGTGAATGTGCACGCTATGTGGAGATGCACAGTTTACTGTGGAGGCCAGAGGACAGGTTAATGGGGTTAGCTCTCTCGTTACCCTCACATGGTTTGTGGGGATGGACCTGAGGCTGGTAAACTTTCGCAGCAAGCACCTTTACCAACTGAGCTATCTTGCCAGCCCTTCTCCTCTCTTTCTTTCTCTTTCTTTCTTTCTTTCTTTCTTTCTTTCTTTCTTTCTTTCTTTCCTTCCTTCCTTCCTTCCTTCCTTCTTTCTTTCTTTCTGATTTATTTATTATATGTAAGTACACTGTAACCATCTTCAGACACATCAGGCATCAGATCTTATTACAGATGGTTGTGAGCCACCATGTGGTTGCTGGGATTTGAACTCAGGACCTCTGGAAGAGCAGTCAGGGCTCTTAACCACTGAGCCATCTCTCCAGCCCTCTTTCTTTTTTTCTTAAAATATTTATTTTCATTTACATGTGTGCTGCATATGTATAGGTCCCCGTGGAGGCCAGAAATCAGATGTCCGGCTGCCTGGAGCTGAAGTGAGACATTGTGAACTCTCCTTGTGGGTGCTGGGAACTGAACTCGGTTGTCTGGAAGTAAAGCAAGGTGCTCTTCGGCATTGAGCCATTTCTCCAGCCCCATCTTTCTTCCTTTTAAATGAAAGCATATACTGCAATAACCTTTGTTGCGTCTCGTAACTGTCTCCTCCTATTACTTTCAATCACTTATTTTTAGGCATTGTCTAATTTTCCTTGTGACTTCTTTGCTGATCCACTGGTAGCTTTATCTCCACAATTCTGTAAAATTTCCAGTTTTCCCGCTGTTGCTGGCTACAGAAGACATTCATATTATTTCAATAATGTAAAGTTTTTGACACTTACTTTGTTACCTGACAGACGGCTTGTGTTCTATGCACACCTGAGTGATGTTTTAGGTGCACGGTTTTGTATTTGGGGGTTGGCTGGGCCGCTGCTGTAGAGTGGTGTAGGCTAGAAGCTGGTCTCAGTAGTAAGAGAACCTGTTTAGTATGGCTTTGAGACTCATTTCCTGGCATTTCCCAGAAATAAAAGACCCCAAACACACGACAAACACTTAGAGGGGTAATTTATGAACAATACATTTATCGTTTACATTTCTGGAGGCTGATTAAGGTGCATAGATTCCATCTGATGTGGGCTTCTTTTATCTGATGATGGTCTCTTTTACGGTGTTCTTAGGTGGCGAAAGGGCAGGGCCAACCAGGAGTCCTCATTTGTATAAGGACAAGAACCTCATTTACAAAGGCTGTGCCTGGGTCACCCAGTCACTTTCTGAAGGCCCCACCTGCTAGTGCTCGTATGTTAGGGATTAGTTTTGGATGATTTTCAAATGAGCAGACATCTTTAAAGAGCAATGTGTACAGTTGGTTTAGACTATTGTCCAAGTCTTGTCTCTCCCTAGCTAACTCTAACAGTTTTCCATCATGGGTGTTCAACTTTTGACACTGACATGTAATAACAATCTACAATGTGGGTTGGGTTGCATTAATAACTATTTTGGGATGTATCCAGGCTACAGGAAAGAGGTTGGACATGGTTAGTAGATACTGTATGTTGCTTTTATAACTAGTATACCAAAGTCTTTAATGATAATAATAATAATTTTTAATATTATTATTTGTTTATTTTGGTTTTTTGAGATAGGGCTTTTCTGTGTTTCCCTGGCTGTCCTAAAACTCACTCTATAGACCAGGCTGGCCTCAGACTCTGCCTCTTGAGTGCTGGGAATAAAGACAAGCACTACCATGGCCCATCGAATGATTACTATAGAACTACTGAACCCTTCGAATCTACTGCGATTTGATTCGTGTACCTGAGGGTTTTATCGTCATGCCAGGTCTCTTTGGATTAGTATTTCCATGGGATACTTTTCCCGTTTTTACTCTAAATTATGTCTCTGACTCTAGAGTAAGTCTCTTAAGACAGCTTATACTTGGACCACGCTTTCTTATCCATTTTATCAATATAAGTATTTTGACCAGAAGGGCTTTTTTCTAATTTTTTTTCCCCTGCAGGACTGAGTATTAACTCTAAGCCTTGTGCATACTAGGCAAATGCTTATGTAATATTGAGGCAGGGTCTCTCGCTGAACCCCAAGTTAGCCAACTAGTCTAGCTAGCCAACTTGCTCTGGGGCTCTCCGCTCTGCCTCCCTAGTCCGGGATAGTGATGGAGACCACATCTGCCTTGCTTTTGATGGGTTTCAGGGATCCACACTTGAGCTCTCACCACACATGGCAGATGCTCTATCTCCTGGGCTATCTGCGCAGCCCCCTTATTTTGAGGCACATCTCACCGTGTTGCCCACACTGGACTTTAAATTACAATTCTCCTGCCTTAGCTTCTTCAGTAGCTAGGGTTACAGGCTCACTAGTGATGGAAAGTTTCAGCCATGTTGCTGTCTGTCTTTGGTATATTTTTCATGTCTTTCTTCTTGGAATCTTCTATTGCCACATTCTTTTGTAGTCAACTTTTTTTCTTAGTGAAGTGCCATTTTGATCTCCTTCTTTTCGTGTGAATTTGTTGGATGTATACTTTTTTTTTAAGATTTTAAGTGTGCTGATTTTATTAATGTTATTAAGGACCAAGAAAAATATTTAATGCTAATATTATAACATTTAGAATTTAATACAGGAAATTTTAATTTCAAAATCTTTTCTCTACCACATTTTCCAAATTATTTGTTTAAAAAGTATTTTATATTTCCCAAACTACTGGTTTCAAATGCTTGCCAAGAATTATGAAATTTAGGTTTCCTGTCTCTTCTAACTCTATATATTTATTGCTATCAGACTTACCATCTTGCCCCTGAATATTAAAACAATTTAAAGCTAGCAAAAAGTTATGAGGCTTCTTTCTACCACTAAAATACGGAAACTTAATTTTATGACTGCTACTTTCACCAAAAGAACATTTGTTCATGCTACAGATCTGAGCTCCCACAACAGAAACACAGCAACATGAGATAAACACAAGGTCACTTGAATATCCCCTAAAAATTCTCCATTCTGCAAGGTGGACACTCACAGCTGTGTTCTGGAGTACAGTTTAAAATGTAACTAAAATTAAGTTTTTACTTGAAGTCCTATCTTCTCATAGGGGTTTAGACAGTTTTGACCCTAGGTGGATGTCTGAAACATTAAAAGCTACCCAACTTCCAGCAAAATTGCCAATGTTGATGTTCATCATGTTGGATGTATACTTAATGTTTACCATGGAGTTATAAAGAACCCCTGTTTCGGTAAACGAAATAAAGTTTCTTTTATCCTGGTGCCGGCGCCACAGTGCTACATGGCATCCGTGGGATATTTTCATCTCAGTCAGCCAAGCATCTCACCTGCTTAGCTCCATCCCATATCTCACTGCCGATGGCTTCTCTCTGAGCCCAGCAACAATCTCTCTACCCATCCAGTTCCAAAGGCAGGCTGTCATCATGCCTAACAGACACATCCCAATTCCATGGCGGCCCAGCTTGCCCAACCACCACACACTCTCGAATTCAATTACATTGACACATGAAAGAACATACAACACAATAATCTCTGATCCAATCAATAAGATATAATTGTTCATCTGGATAACATACAGTTTGCTCATCTAGATACACAAAATCCTGTACACATCCATCCCTTAAGACTATTCATAACAACCTGTAAATGTGCAGAGAGGAATCTTAACATCCGCTGCCGTGTTCTCTTAGCGGCCCTCTCCTCCAGGCTCATCCTTCTCTAGAACCTTTATCCTGCCCATCCTTCCTTCTTGTTCAATGACAGGCCTTGTTCTGTCCTCTACCCACCTTCACCTGCATAATGACATCATCCTACAAACACCCTAAAACAACTGATGCCGAAATCCTCCCCATGCATCTGTTATTCTTTTAATTGGTTATCACAAATTCTAAATAAATTTCTGGGTCAAAGGTTATTAGACTAGACGGTTAGCTCAGTGGGAGGGTGCACATTTAGAATGCATGAGGCACGGAGGTCCATCCTCAGCATGCATGCATGTACATATATATTATAATATAGGTATATATGTGTATCTATGTACATATAACACACATGCATCTTAGAGGAAAGGTGCATCCATGACAACTGTCCCCACAGTCTGCTATTTATTTGTCTTAACCACTCCTTCATTCTGTGTCTTTGTTGCTCACAAGTTCTTGGGTGACAGGTCCACTGGCACTTTCAATATGTCTTGCTGCTATAGCTTCTTGATTTATCACTTTCCCCCTTCAGGATATAGCGGTGTCACTACGTGGACCTCACAACTTTCCCGGGACCCTCCACCCTCTCGCGTGCTAGCATCAGATCCAAGCCACCACGCTTGACTCTGGTGTGATACACCAAACACCTTCCTTCTTATCATGCTCAAATTGTCTTTCATCAATTTAACTATAATGGCCTTTGTGTGGATCTTTAAACTTATCCTCCTGAGTTTGTGGGGCCTGGGTCTACAAACTGAGGTCTTTCATCAAATGTGGGAGATTTTCAGCTCCCAGCACACATATCCTTGTCCCTGTCTCTTCTCTTTGAGTCCACAGAAGACACCTGGTGCACCTGATGAGACCCTCCGGGCACTTCCTGTTTCTCAGACTGGCCAATTTCACCACCAGAACCTGACGTTTCCTCATCCTTGCCTCCTCCCTGCTCAAGCTGCCTCTGAAATGTTCTAGTGACTTTTCATTTTAGTGGCCCTTTTGGTATTAGATTTTACACTAGGTTCCTCTCTATTGAGAGTCTCCTCTCATTAACACTTCTGGTCTCCCTTGGTTTCTTTAATCTCTGCTCATGGTTTCATCTAGCTCTTTGATGCATTTAAGGCAGTAGACTTAAAGTCTTTTTTTTTTTCTTTTGGTTTTTCAAGACAGGTTTTCTCTGTAGACCAGACTGGCCTCGAACTCACAGAGAACCAGCTGCCTCCCAAATGCTGGGATTAAAGCAGGCGTCACCATCACCTGAGCCAGTTTGCACTCTTTATCTACTAAGCCCAGTCTCCACTCCCCAGCTACCTCCTGCATTTCTATTTCCTTCGTTGTGGCAAACCTGGGACAATCCTCTAGGTTTCTAGCAAAGTTGACAGTTTCTGGTTTATTTAAACATTTATGTTGGAAAACAGGTCCTTGGAGATGCCCGTCTCGCCCACTTGTTCCACAGCAGCTTAGAGTCGTTCTCTAAGATAATGTTTATGGGTGTTTTGCCTGCACGAATGCATGTACACCATGAAGAAGTCTGGAGAGGGCACCGGAGGCCTTGGAAGTAGAGTTTGGATGGCTGTGAGCCACCTTTGTGGTAGAGAATTGACGCCCGGTCCTCTGCAACAATAATGAGTGTTCTTAAGGGCTGAGCCATCCCTCCAGTCACCAGCAGTGGCTTTTAGAACATGAGTCAAAACCAAAACAGAAAAAATGGAAACAAAACCAAAACAGAGTATGAGTCCCTATGAGCACAAGCCTCCAGCCCACCCTGGAAGGGCTGTGCTTCCTATCCTCTGCTCAGCATACCCAGCAAGGACCCCTTGGCAAGATACTTAACATCCTGTATCTGCTCAGTCTGGTCAGTGGGTCTATCCTCGGGCCACTATGGGACCTTCTCACATCTCTCACCGCCCCACCCCCTCCCATTTACAACACACTCTGTTTAGCCTAGGCTGATCTCCACATGGTCTGCACCATTCTCATCCTTAACCTAGCCATCCCTTTCTGCACAGTGAGCTGGTAGGGAGTCTTTGCAAAGAGATCACTGAAGGGCTCAGAGTGGGATGGGAATGGCAGAGCGCTGTGGACATAGCCAGGAGAAACCAGGATGGCATGAGGCAGAGAGCTGACGCCAGCCTGGTTACGGGGCCAGGCCTATAGGGCCAAGGATTCTGACAGGTTAGAGAACATTCTTCAGTGTTAAAAGGAAGATGAAGGTCCTACTTACAGTACAAGGGGCTAAGAGAAGTCAGGTCCCTGGCATCCAGCTCTGGCCTCTTGAGTCTGTGCATGAAGCCTAACACAGATGATTCCTTAAAGACAAGCTTCGGGTGAGGCGGTCATCATCATTCCAGAATGAAGACACCAGTGGAGAATGGTTCCCAGTACCTGGCTGCTGATGGTGAGGGTGGATGGCTTCCAGTTTAACAGTGTAGCACAGGGGGGCCCACAGACTGAAGATCCAGGTGGGCCACAGCAGAGTGTCACGCAGACAAGCCTGTACCACAGGAGTCCAAGGAAATGGTCTAGGAGCCGAGGGCGTCACCTCTGCCTCCTCGGAACGCACTCTGAGGGGGTTGGGTATAGGTGATGCCTGAAGATCAGAGAGGACGCAGTAAGTGGACACAGAAGCTAGTACCAGGGACCCACTATCCTACAAGACAAAGGCTCTTCCTCTACCTCTGATTAGAGATATGGAGAATAGGTATGTTGATCCCCAAGGCAAAGCAGGCCCCTGGTGCATGGCAAGTGTGTCTCTGAAAGGCTCAGATAACACAAAGAGGGAACAACCCTGACAAAGCCTTCTTGGTGGTGGGCCCCTCTATTCCTGGCTCCTGAACAGTCCCATGGACTGTAAAGTGCAAGACCTCGCCTGCTGTGAGGAAGCGGCAGCCCTAAACGACCCAGGGCAGTGGGTACTGTGCACACAACAGCCATCATGCTCAGAGACTGCCGATCTTCCAGTCAGGTTTGTTTGAGATTCGTGTGGCGGCAGTCGTAAGGGGTACCCTTGTTTCTACCCTCCTGGAACGCTCTCCTACTGCAGCAACCACCCATTAGTTCAGCCTCTCACTTCCCCTCCTCTGCTGGTGTCCCAGGGTTCACTTCTTACCTACTTTAAATCCCCAGTGATTTTGTCTTGTCCCAAGATAACAACACCCTTCCTTTATCCTGTGGAGCCTCTCAAATGTGTGCTCATCTCCAGTCTCCTTGCTCTGAGCAGAAGATTGAGCTTGCCCATCTGGAGGCACACTGGCTCTTCACAAAGGTGAACTGCTGACTGCCCCCTACCTTCTCTACTGGTACCTCGCCCCCAGGGGCACTGAGGAAAGGAGATTGACTTTCTTGTCCCTTCCACCACTGCATTCCAACATGGTCCATCTCTACGGTAGAGAAAAACGCAGGAAATGTCGGTAGGAACCTCTAGCAGATGATGTCTGTCAACCTAGGAACTGGATTTCTCCTCTTGGGTACTTTTTGTTTTGTTTTTTTAAAAGTGTTTCCTAAACTGGGTGTAGTGGGACATGCCTTTAATCTCAGCATTTAGGAGGCAGAAACAGGAGGATCTGAGTTCAAAACCAGCCTGGTCTACAGAGCAAGTTCAAGGACAGCCAAGGCTACACAGAGAAACCCTGTCTTGAAAAAGAACAATGAACAAACAAACAAGCAAGTGCATATTTCCTGAATACCAACTATACTGCTTGTTCCTTGGGGTTAACAGCAGGGATAAAAGATCAAAGTAAACACGCCAGTTCAATAGATCGGGCAGCAGAGAGAAGTAGAGTAGGTCTCACCGAATAGGCAACCAGAAGATGAAGTGGTAGAGGTGGGAAGGGTAGAGGCACGCAGGTCGGGTTCTAGGAACAATGGTGAGGATAGGCAGGAAAACCTGGAAGCAAAGCACACCCCAGAGGTGCCACAGGCCTGCTCTCTGAAATGCTGGCTCTGCAGCACAGGTCTGTGGGGCCAGAGGGGCTCAGAGGGCAACACTGCACCCCTAGCCCACACACAATCTGTGTTGGACCCAGGCTGTCCAAACACAGTGTCTTTGGCCAACGGGCTCTTCTTTCTCTTTCCAGAGGAAGGATGCTCTGTTCTGCTTCAGGATGTGATAAAGCTGAGGGTGAGGGAGGCAACAACAGTGTCATCTATGGAGTGTGGTGAGGAGGCTGGCGGGAGGGGCTGAGCAATGGCTTCTGGGAAAGGTGTCAGGAGGATGGTATAGCACTGGGATGCTCTGAGAAGGAAGAAGGGCTGGACAGCACTGGGCCGAGATCCGAGGAAGGTCAGACAGCAAGTGGTCAGAGAGAGGTCAGAGGACAAGATGCCACTGGGGATAGAGTCTAAGCGGTCTTGGCTGCCTGATGAAATAAGGCATGGTTGATATTTCCGTACTTTTCCCAGAAGAATCAAAACAACCCCTCTTGTGATGATTTGAATGGGAGATGCTCCTGTGGGCTTGGGTTTTGGTGGGACTGTTTGGGGAGGGTTGGGTGGTGCAGCCTTGCTGGGTCTGTCACTGGGGTAGGTTTTGCGATCAAGCCCTCGCTCTACGTTGGGTTCTCCCATTGCTTTGTGCTTGCATCTGAAGATGTGGGTTCTCAGCCTAACGTCTCAGCTGCCGTGCCTGCCCCTTGACGCTGTGTCTCCCTGCTGTGAGACACTCTTTTATTTCTCTGGAACGGGAAGACCAGAATAAATTCCTTCTCATATAAGTTGCTTTGGGCATAGTATTTTTATCACGGCAACAGAAAAGTAATGAATACAAACACAATTCCCTTTCCAGGGTTCTAGCGTATCCATCGAGATTACTCTAGACGTAGGCAAGCAGACATACATCTTTTTGTTATCAGGTGTACCCAAGTGTGCGCTTGTTTCAATCATCTCGTCCAGAGGTCATTTACTCAATCTGTGGTAGGCCATGTCTTAATCCCCGGAACCTGTAGATACACTACACCACAGGGCACGGGAGGTTTTGCAGAAGTAATCAGATGGACCCTTGTGAGTCCGATCTGTTAACACCAACCTGTAAAAGCCCTTGTAAGCCAATGCTAGTCTCTAGATGTGCTGCCTCGTTAGGAACCTCCAGGAATTACAGGCTGCTCTGGCCAGAATGAAGAGAAATATAAGCCTCTGTGTAGTGACCACAAGGTAACCAGTCTTGCCAATGCCTTGAATAAACTTAGAAGCATTTTTTTTCTTGGCTAAAGGCTGAAATAACTGAAAGACCCGATATTGCACTACCTCAGCAGGACTTCCACCACCACCACCCCAATCCCTGTAACAGGTACAAAATTCTTCCTTCTTGGAACCGGTCCACCACCGTCGGGCATCAAGGATAGAACACCAGACATGGAGCTAAACTAATGAACCCCGCCTCCACCCCCCACCCCCAGGCTGTGTTCTTCTCTAACATCAACTTTAAGTTCCCACGTCCAGAGCTCCTTCGTCGCATACCTGTCAAGTCTCCACCTCCTGCACAAACCCTCACACGCCTCCTCACAAACTCTCCAGAGGTTCGAACTCTGCCCCAGTTCGAACCAGCTTCGCGCTGTGTAGCCGAATCTGCATCCCGCCGCCTCCACGCTGCACTGGGGACACCAGATGACGCTTCCCAGGCGGAGGCTTCGTCTAGTGAACTCACCAAGGGAAGTCGTACCCGGCACGGTGTTTATAGGAGGGACCCGTTACCATAGTCTGCTGCCCAAATCAACCGCAACTGACCCTCCAAGTCCCGCCCGACTTCCGGCCCGCGGCCCCGCCCCGTGCCCCTCCGCATGGCCGCTCTATACCCAAGCACGTCTGGGGGACTGAGGCTACTCGATGGTTCAAAGCTGTACTCTGTGAACGCGCCGTCCCCTTACTGATATAAGGGGTCATAATGGACCCGAGCGCACAAGGAAGTTTCAACTTAGTAAGAGGATACTATCAGAAGCATAGTAAGAACTAAACATCTAGGGTAATGGAAAATTTTAATTCAAAGGTCCCACAAGTTAAAACAAATTGCTTAAAAAAGTAACATAGTTGGTGGGTAGCTCAGTGGCAGAGAGATCCCTCGTGTGTGCAAGTACACAGCTTCAATGTCTAGCACTGGAAAAATGAAAAGCAAACACTTAAGAACGAATCAACGATTGGACAGGGGAGTGAAAAACCCAATCTCCTTAAGCAGTTAGTTTATTTTTTTAGGAGTGTTCAGAGAACATTTATAAAACTTAGTTAAATGCTTGATTTATAGGTTTATTAGACAAAAACTGTTATTATATAAAATGTTCACACAACAAGTCTTGTTGGAATTTCAGAAACACTGACTAGATAACCTTATTAAATTTACCTGAAAATTTGTAGACTATAAAGCAAAGAAAAATAAAGGGTTGGAGAGATGGCTCAGCAGTTAAAGACACTGGCTGCTCCTCCAGGGGTTTGATTCCTAGCATCCACGTAGCTCACAACTATGTGTAAATCCTGTCCTGGCAGATCTGCAGCCCTCTGACTGCCCTGGGCACCAGGCACACAAGTCCTGCATAGACTCACAAGCAAACAAAACACCTGTGCACATAAAATTAAAAAAAATCAAATTAAAAGAATAAACACTTTATTCTCACATGTGTACTCAAGAGAAAACTATTTTTGTTGATGAAGACAAATGTATTTATCCTAAGCTAGTATTTTTTTTTACTAGCAACAATGGACAAATATATAGTCAAGCACACACGCATGTGTGTGTGTGTGTGTGTATGTATGTATGTATGTATGTATGTATGTATATCATGCTTTGGATAGAACTCAGTTGGAAGGACGCCTTGTTGGAATTCACAAAGCTTTCTCTTGGTTAGATCTCCAGAAATTCACAAACTTACATCCTAGCATCAAAGAGGAGGAAGCAGGAAAATAAAAAATGGATCAGAAGTTCAAGGTTATCCTCTATTACACAGTGGGTTTGAGGCCTAGGACATGAGATCCTATCGCAAATCCATCACATCAGAGGCTGGGGAAATAACTCATTAGGTAAAAGCTGAGCTGAGTCCCAGAACCCATGTAAAAGCAGGGTTTAGTGACATGCTCGTAATCCCATTGCTGGGGGTTGGAGGGAGGGAGGTAAAGACTAGTGAGCCTGGGGCCTGCTGGCAAGTCATCCTAGCCTAATGGGTTGGCCTACATCCCACTGAGAAATCCCATCTCAAAAAATAAGCTGGATGGGTAGGATGGCTCAACGGGTGAAGCACTGCCACCAAGTCGGAGGACTCAAGTTCCAGCCAGGGACCCATGAGGTGGAGAGGAATCTGTAAAATTTTCCTCTGACTCTCCCTCTACATGTATGCCATGGTTTGTACAGTGTATACACACACGCAGACACACACACACACACACACACACACACACACACACAGAGACAGAGACAGAGAGAGACAGAGAGAGACAGAGAGAGAGAGAGGCAAATAGACTCACTCATCAACCCAACCTCCCTCGAATTCTCCACATTACAAACAAAAGATACAAATTATTAGGGAATACATTATTACAAAGCAGTTGGCATTCTTTTTTAAAACTTTAGCTTATCTCTTTAGTGACAGAAGGTACCAAGGAAGAATGTGACCTTGGAGTGCCTGAAAAAAAAACCCAGCTCCTCTGTAAGAACAGCTGGTGCTCTTGACGGCTGAGCCTTCTCTCTCCCCCGTGTGTCAATCTTGCTTCGCACGCTTGCATGCACGCACGTGTGTGAGCGTTGCATTGTGCTTTCAAGCTCAGATTATTTCATAAAACTGTACCCATATTGGACATGCCTAGACTGTTTTTTCTCTAAATAGTATACTATTTATACAGAATTTTCATTTTATTAATCATATGCAAATATGGTTACATTTTAAATAAGAAGCTTGAACATCTGCAGACTTTGTTATGCTTATGGTACCTGGAACCAGTCCAGCGGGGATTCTGAATAGTTGTCCAAGACTGTATCTAGGTATACTGTTCTGCCTTAAAGGGAAAAAAACCCCAGCCACAAACCCCCAATGTAGCATAAGCCGTTACATAAATCTTTATTTTAGAAAAGATTTATTTATTATATGCCTGCAAGCCAGAAGAGGGCACCAGACCATATTATAGATGGCTATGAGCCACCATGTTGCTGTTGGGTATTGAACTCAGGAACTCTGGAAGAGCAGTCAGCTCTCTTAACCTTTGAGGTATCTCTCCAGCCCTACATGTAGAGTCTTAAACAGTCAAATTCAGGAGCAGAGTAGGAGAGGAGCTTCCGGGTGCTTATGGGGTGGTCCTCCAAGGGTACAAATGTTCAGCATGAGGAAGTTATAGACGTGACAATAAAAAGAACGAGTGAAAACAACATTCAAGTATTCATAATTTCATTCCCTGGATAGTTTTCTGAGTAGTTACTGCATGGCATACTTTCCTAAGATTACACACACACACACACACACACACACACACACACACACACACACACACACACACACACAGAGAGAGAGAGAGAGAGAGAGAGAGAGAGCGCACAGCTACTCACTCTAGAAAGGGAGTGTACAACAGACCGAAGAAATGATCGATGGGTTTCTATTGGGGTTACTAACAGGCATATGAGGGAGCAGGGATGACTCAAGACCACTGCATCATGGATTACTGTACTCCTAGCATGGGCAGTGACCCCAGAAAGCGGCATGCAGCCCTGGGGCTGTCTGCACAGCCTGCAGGCAGTTTCACAGTCCAAGAACCCTCTCTACAGCACAGCTGGCCAGACTCCCCTCCCCCAGCAGTTGCTCACTCTTTTCTTTTTTATACAGATGTCAAGGATCTTTCTGGTTTCCCAGACCTTCTGTTTACTTCTAGAACCTCAGGGGCCCCCTCCTCACGTATTTCAGGAATTCTGAGAAAAATGCCACACAACGGTAACCACAAGGTTGTAGGCTTCTATTTTTCAAAACCTACTTTAATGAAGGTTCTTAAATGTTTCAACATCCCTTACAACCCAAAGGTAGGGGAGGGAGATGGTTAACAGGACTTGGGGGACGTGGAGCTGTTTAGAAGCCCCCCTTCTCCCCCTCCTCCTTGTTCTTATTCTTGTTTTTCTTCTTGTTGTTCTTGTTCTTGTTGTTCTTCTTGTTCTTGTTCTTCTTGTTCTTCTTCTTCTTGTTCTTGTTGTTCTTCTTGTTCTTGTTCTTCTTGTTCTTGTTCTTCTTGTTCTTGTTCTTCTTGTTCTTGTTCTTCTTGTTGTTCTTCTTGTTCTTCTTGTTGTTCTTCTTGTTCTTGTTCTTCTTGTTCTTGTTTCTTGTTCTTGTTCTTCTTCTTTTCTTGTTGTTCTTGTTGTTCTTGTTGTTCTTCCTCTTCCTCCTCCTCCTCCTCCTCCTCCTCCTCCTCCTCTTCCTCCTCCTCTTCTTCTTCTCCTTCTTCTTCTTCTTCTTCTTCTTCTTCTTCTTCTTCTTCTTCTTCTTCTTCTTCTTCTTCTTCTTCTTCTTCTTCTTCTTCTTCTTGTAGTTCTTTGGGGGTGGTTCCCACCTTTGTTGTCAGCAACCCAGTCCACTAGCAAAACACCAAACTTGAATCCACCGCAGCTCAATCCAGAAGAAACCACCAGGCTCCATGACCAGCGTGAATCTGCTGAAGTGGCAGGAAACAGCCAGAACACCACCAGAAGTTCTTTGGTGTGCTCCTCTCTCCCAAGTCATGACAAGTGAAGATCAATGAAGAAAGCAAGGTTAACCATCAGCAGCATCAGTGAAGACCAGCAAGGTGAAGCAAAATGAAGACCAGCAAGGTGAACCAAGAATCCATTGTCTGTTGGGTTACACATATACTCTTTCCCAACAACATGTGTCCTCTCAAGCATCCGTTCCAGCAAAACATCACATGACTCAGACCTGGGTCTGGACCCAAAGACCTGTTCCCCACCTGAGCTGCCAGCTCCTGCAGTCACACTGCTTTTCTGAACTGCAGATGCTCCCCAGGCTGTTTGCCAAGGTAGAGGACAATAATGACTCCCAGAGGTGTGCTTGTGGGGGCAGAGAATGGATACTGACCTTGGGCCATACTCACTGGGGGCACAGGACGGGAAGGAAACGTACTTGGGGCCATGTTTCCTGGGACATAGGATGGGCAAGGAGCGTGGCTGCCACTTTTGTAGGAGACATGAGACTGAGGAGCTGAGCACAAGAATTCTACGGTTATTTCTGTCAGGAGGAGGCTTGGTTATGGACCCAGTGATAGGAAATGAAAGAACCTAGCTCGAGTCTCAGGATGGCGCGCCCCAGGAAACACCGATCCCGGACGAGCCCCCAAATGAAAGATCCCTGAAGAGAGACCCTTACTCAAATTGGGAAATCTCGAACCCCAAACACAGAGAGACCATTTTGGATGTAATAAGCAAAGGTGAGGTTTATTACGGAGATCTATTATGGGGATCTCCGGGCCGACACGTATCCCATGCAGGAGACAGAGGTGTCGACCCCGAAACTCAAAAGTCAGGGGTTTATATAGGGAAAGCTAGGGGGTTTGGCGCGGTTACACACAATTGGCTAATTTCTGGCGAGGCTATAAGTGATTGGCTCATTCAAACATGGCAGTGAGATTACAGCACAGCAGAAGAGTACACGTTGACTAGAGCGTACAGGATTTTAGAAGCCTGGGCTGGTTCCTGTATTCCTTTTCTTTATCTTTATGGCCTGTCAGTCTTGGCTGCAGGGCGGGCCCCGCCCTGCCTGGACTTGCCTGGGCTTGTTTCTTATAGTTTTTGGCTCTGAGTCTGTGGATTTTATAACTTACTCTTTATATTTTATATTTTTTTTTCTTTTTTTTTTTTTTTTCCAGGGCTGGGGACTGAACCCAGGGCCTTGCGCTCGCTAGGCAAGCGCTCTACCGCTGAGCTAAATCCCCAACCCCTATATTTTATATTTTAAACCTTAAATCTGTATAATTTTCTTTTCAGAAACAACTGTCCTCTTTGGATTCTGCCATCACCCCTAGGAACTCCTTCCATTCACTCTCGTAAACGTGAGGTTTTTGTTTTTGTTTTTGATATTTTTTATTTACATTTCAAATGTTATTCCCTTTCCCAGTTTCCTGTCCATAAGCCCCCTATCCCCCTATCCCTCTCCAAACCTCCCCCTTCCCACCTCTTCCCCCTGACTTTCCCCTACATTGGGGGGTCCGGCCTTGGCAGGACCAAGAATTTCTCCTCCCATTGGTGCCCAACAAGGCCATCCTCTGCTCCATATGCAGCTGGAGCCATGGGTCTGTCCATGTGCACTCTCTGGATGATGGTTTAGTTCCTTGGAGCTCTGGTTGGTTGGTATTGTTGTTCTTATGGGGTTGCAAGCCCCTTCGGCTCCTTCAATCCTTTCTCTAACTCCTCCAATGGGGATCCTGTTCTCAGTTCAATGGTTGGCTGCGAGCATCTGCCTCTGTATTTGTCACGCTCTGGATGAGCCTCTCAGGAGACGGCTATATCAGGCTCCTGTCAGCATGCACCATTAGGCTTCATCAATATTGTCTAGTTTCGGTGGCTGTATAATTATGGGCTGGATCCCCGGGTGGGGTAGGCTCTGAATGGCCACTCCTTCAGTCTCTGCTCCAAACTTTGTCTCCATACCTCCTCCCATGAATATTTCTGTTCCCCCCTTTAAGAAGCAAACTTGAGGTTCTGCTCCTCACTTCTCTGCTTCATCCCTTCCCTCTCACCTCACACAGCAGCAAGCACTTTACCTCTAAGCTACATCCTCAGCTCTCGGCTTTATGTTGAGGTTAGGATAGGTAACTTCATGTTTGATTATCTGATCCAATTAAAACAGAACAGCCAAGGTTCGAAACCCAGTATCAGTTCCAGGCTGGAGCAGGGATCAGAGCCTTGGGCCCCACACTTGTCAAGAGTCTCTGAGGAGTCAAAGCTGGTGACGTTGTTTCCCTCCTTCACAGCCAGCCTTAAGGATCTGCTAGGCACCCTCAGTTGGATTGTTTTCTTTGCCCCAGGAAATTTTCTTCCGTTTCCAGAAAACAGCTCAAAACAAAACAGTCCCTGGTTGCTGACTAGTCTCCTCACCTCCATGCTATCTTTGCCAGCCACTCTGCCTTGGTTGTTTAGGACACTTGGACAGATACCCTCAAAGAGAGCGGGGAAGAGGCCATGGGTGAAGGTATGGACTCAGTACAGATTTGTGTTGAAGGGGTCTAGAAAGAAGTTGAAGGTTGGCACCATGTTCAGGATTAGAGTCCTGAACGGAGCCCAGGAGAAGCTATTGGTGAAGGTGCAGCCCAACTGCAGCAGGAGAGCCCAGCATTTTGGAGATGCCAGGACCCTGGGAGCCGCAGGTGTGAGTGGAGCCAACCTGCACTTCTGCGACAATCTGTGTGTGCTGTGAAGGTCAGAACTGGAGAAATGGGGCTCTTCTGAGCTTAGAGGATCCAAGAGTGGATCCCAGGCACCGAGGACTGAGCTTTTGTGTACCACTGACCTTCAGTTTTGCTTTGCTTTGAATCTAATTTCACCAGTTATCCCCTCTTGGAATAAGAAACTAGTTTACGGGCTGGAGAGATGGCTCAGCGGTTAAGAGCACTGACTGCGGGGTTGGGGATTTAGCTCAGTGGTAGAGCGCTTGCCTAGCAAGTACAAGGCCCTGGGTTCAGTCCCCAGAAACCACATGGTGGCTCACAACCAACTGTAATGAGATCGGATGCCCTCTTCTGGTGTCTGAAGCTACTCACATACATAAAATAAATAAATATATCTTAAAAAAAAAAAAAGAAACTAGTTTACTTCTTTTCTGATTTTACAGGGACCCCCACTTAAAAGACTCTGGATATTTAGAGAGATTTAGGATTTTAAAACAGACTTTGGATATTTTAAAGAGATTGAAAATTTAAGATTGTCTGTTTGTTTGTTTTGTTTCGTTTTTGTGAGGGTTTCTCTGTGTAGCCCTGGCTGCCTTAGAACTCGCTCTGTAGACCAGGTTGGCCTCGAATTCACAGAGATCCACCAGCCTCTGCCTCCTGAGTGCTGAGATTAAAGATGTTTCTCACTACTGCCCAGCAGGAGTTTGCATTTTGAAAGACTGAGACTTTAAAAAGCTGGAATGTTTTATATAGTGACATGCCTTAGGTAGAGTTTCCATTGCTGTGGTAAAGACTGCAGAGGTTTGAATACGGTTGGCCCAGGTAGTGGCACTATTTGGAAGTATAGCCTTGTTGAAATAGGTGTGGCCTTGTTGGAGGAAGTGTGTCACCGTGGGTGTGGGCTTTAACACCCTAGTCCTAGCTGCCTGGAAGCCAGTCTTTTCCTATTGGCCTTCAGATGAAGATGTAGAACGCTCAGCTCCTCCTGCACCATGCCTGCCTGGATGCTGCCATGTTTCCGCCTTGATGATAATGAACTGAACCTCTGAACTTGTAAGCCAGACCCAATTCAATGCTGTCCTAATAAGAGTTGTCTTGGTCATGGTGTCTCTCCACAACAATGCAAACCCTAAGACAAGGACCATGACCAAAAGCAACTTGGGGGAAAAAGTTTTTTTAATCTTGTACTTCCACCCAACATTCTATTCGTGAGGAAAAGTCAGGCCAGGAACATGAGGAGGGCAGGAACCTGGTGGAAGGAAGTGAAGCACAGGGGTGGGGGAGGGAGGAGTGTTTCTAAGTGGCTTTCTCCCCACAGCTCACTCAGTCTGTTTCCTTACAGCACCTAGGGCTGGCACAGTGGGCAGGGCCCTCCCACACCAATCATCAATCAAGAAAGTGTACCTCAGGCTTGCTCACAGAGAATCTTACGAAGGAATTTTCTCAATTGAGGGTCCCTCTTCCTCAAATGACTCTAGTTGACTCCAGAGTCTGTAAAAATACATAAAGTCTCTCTAAAATTCCAAAGTTTCTCTAAATTCCAGGGCCTCATAACCATGGGTTCCTATATAATCAAAACACAAGTTAAATACTTTAGTATTTCAAGAGAAAGTAACCAGGGCAGTTATAATCCAATCAAAGTAAAACCAGGATTTTTAAAAAAGTACAAAAAGGGGGTTGGGGATTTAGCTCAGTGGTAGAGCGCTTGCCTAGCAAGCGCAAGGCCCTGGGTTCGGTCCCCAGCTCCAAAAAAAAAAAAAAAAAAAAGTACAAAAAGTTGGTGCTTGATGGTGGGATCCACTCTTGATCCTCTGGGCTCCAAGAGGCCTTGAAACAGCTCCACTCTCCTGGTTCTGATGGCCATAACACATGCAACCCATCTCTCAGATCCAAGCTGACTCAATCCTTACCAGTCATCCCGTGGTACTGGCATCTCAAAATGCAAGGGTCTTCTGCTGCAACTGTACTGTGCTTTCCACAATCTCCACCTCCCTCCCCTACCACACAGTGCCAAGCCTCGGCTGCTCTCCATGACCCAGTCATGCATTCAAAACCAGTACCACCCGGGAGACTCTTGCACTTCTAAGTTTGGTTGCCAACATTAGATGCAGCCTTGCCCACCTCTGGACCATAGTTTCTCCATACTGACCCCAGGGGAAAACTTCCCAGGAGATTTGACTTAGCAAAGCAAGGTTTCATTTTAGTGGTTCTGGTTTCCTTTCCAACTCTTCAGCTCCAGATGACCAGAATCAGATTCTTTTTTTTTTTTTTTTTCAGAGCTGGGGACTGAACCCAGGGCCTTGTGCTTGCTAGGCAAGCACTCTACCGCTGAGCTAAATCCCCAACCCCCAGAATCAGATTTTTTTTTTTTCAGAATCAGATTCTTAAATCAAGATATCAGGGCTGGAGAGATGGCTCAGCGGTTAAGAGCACTGACTGCTCTTCCAGAGGTCACGAGTTCAATTCCCAGAAACCACATGGTGGCTCACAACCATCTGTAATGAGATCTAAAGCCCTCTTCTGTCGTGTCTGAAGACAGTGGCAGTGTACTTATGTAAATAAAAATAAATAAATCTAAAAAAAAAATCAAGATATCACATAAACAGCCCTAATAGAGTCACCGATTCCCTCTGGAACTTCACAAGCCACACCCCTGTCACCTGCAGACAAAGCAAGTCAGTAAGCAACATCCCCCAGGGCTTCTGCATCAGTTCCTGCTATCAGTGATAGAGTATGACCTGAGAATTGAAAAGTTATAAAAAAAGAAAGAAAGAAAACCCTCCCCGAAGATGCTTTTAGTTCTGGCATTTTACCACACAATAGAAACCCTAGCCAGACTGATGCCTTCTGGCCAAGTTTATTGTTGTTACTTGGGAATACCCGGCTGCTTCTGGGCCCTGGGAAAGCAAAGTTACAGGGTTCACCCTCCGTTCAGGAAGAGGCCTGTGCTTGTACACAGAAACAAGAGTCTCAGAGTGTGGTGCAGGCCTAACTCAGCAGACAATGGACTTAGTGCTCTGTCAACAGCCCTGTAGGGCCAGTGTTCTGGAAGCGAAGGAGCAAAGAGACTAATTTGATTCAATATTTTGAGATCATAAATCACACCAGGCTGGGGGAGAGTTGCAGCTTTGACAGAACAGTCCATCTGTCATTCTGTGATTTCTTTTTCTTTGAAGAAACTGCTGCATAGCACTGTAAACCCAGCAAAGAAAGGCCGAGGCAGGGTGGCAAGTTTAAGGCCAGCTTGGGTGACAGTTACACCCTGTGTCAGAGAAACCGCTTTACTGAGGTCTACTGTGGGGCCTTCAAGGACCTGCTTGTAGTTTAAACAGGACATGAGACTTCTATATAGTTTAAAGCTCTAGGCCGTTAGCTAGGGCAGACTCAGCTAGCTTCTAACAACCTGAATTTCAGACTGGCCCTGCCACCTGGCTAGCTCTTTACTTTCCTGTTCCACTCACTTTCCCTTCTATGTTTGCTTCGATCCTCCTGCCTCTGTTTGCATCCCATCTCTCGGCCCACCAGAAGTCCCGCTCCCCCCATACTTCCTGCCTCAGCTATTGGCTGACAGATCTTTATTATAACCAATCAGCAGTAAGATCGTGCTAGAACATCTCTTAGGTCGCCTAAGGCATTCTTCAATTCGTGACCTTCATCTTTTGGGAAGGTGTGGAAGACAAGCATTTACAGAATAGAAAACCTGGGGATGGGCCATACAAATGACAGTACCAAAATCCTGCCTGCACTTAGCTCTCTGCCTGTACAGAATTCACAACTGGAAATACAGAGGCACACCTTAATACAACAGGGGTCTAACTGGCATACAGCTTGTTATAGGCATTTCAGGTGTGTGGCTTTACATGTTTTCTCATATCCGTACTCTGGTGTCACTGTGTTAGTTACTTTTCTGTTGGCTGTGATGAAACACCTTGATCAAAAGCAACTCTTGGAAGCAAAGTTAATTTGTGTTTATGGTTCCGATCCATTATGGTGTGGAGGCACAGCAGCAACTGCCAGGAATGGCACGAGGAGTAGGAAACTGAGAGATCACATCTTCAGCTGTAAATGTAAGCAGAATCCAAACCTGAAGTGAGGTGTCTGGTGTCCTAGAACTCACTCTCTAGACCTGGCTGACCTGGAACTCACAGCGATCCCAGTGCTGGGATTAAAGGTGTGCACCACCTCCTTGAGGCTATGAACTCTTCCTACTTCATACCTTCAGGAACTTCCACTAGTGAGATGGTGCCACCCCGTAATCGTCCCAAACAGGACCACCAGCAGGGACCGAGTATTCATTTGCCTTTGGGGGAATTCTCAAACACCCACATTCCATTCCCTGACTCCTGTAGTGTTTTAAATGAGATGTCTTCTATAAATCTCTGGAGTTTGAATCCTTGGTCCCCAGTTGTTGGCTGTTTGGGAAGGATTAGGAGGTGTGTTCTTGTTGGAGGAGGTGTGTTACTGAGGGCTGGGTTTAAGGTTTTCAAAGCCTCTTACCATGCCCATGGTGTTCGCTTCCTCCTGCTTTTGGATCGAGATGTGAGCTCTCAGCTGCTGTTCCAGTCCTCCTCTGCCATGCTTTCCTTCCATCATCATAAATTTTGTCCCCCTGGACAAATTTGTCCCCTAATCAAACTATTTTTCTAAGTTGCCTTGGCCAGAGTGTTTTATGGCCATATCGTAAAGTAAAAATGCATTTAATCTAACTGTAAAAGTTCCCATCATCTTTTTCAGTTTCAACATTGTTTAAAAAGTCCCAAGGTAATCTCTTAACTATAGACCCCGGTAAAGTCAAAAGTAAAATTATATACTTCCGACGTACAAGGGCACAGTATGTACGCTGGCATTCCAAAACTGTGGAATAGAGGCATAGCGAAGAGATACAAAATACCAAACCCTGAAGCTCCGTGTCTGGTATCTGCAGTCCCACGGTTAGACCGCTATGATAGCTATTGCTATTCTTGGTTGTCAACTTGAAAACAAACGTCTGGAATTATCCTAAAACCCACGGGACTGGGTACACCTGTAAGAGAGTTTTTCTTGAGGTGGGAAGATGCACCTTAAATCTGGGCCACGTCTTCGGGTGGCAGCCTATATAAAGGTCGTGGAAGAAGGACGTTCTTGCTCTTTGCATGCTTACTCCTACTCTCGCTGGCAAGTTCACTCCTTCATTGCTATTAGAGCCTAGTTCTTCAGGATTGTGATGCATACTGGAAACCAGCTGAACCATCTGGCTTTATGTGTGCCCCGCCCCGAACCGCCCTGCATGTCCACCTTGCCCCACCTCTGGGCGTTCCCCTCCACCCCGCGGGTTCCATTCTCCCCAGGGATCGTCTTGTTTTTTGGCGGCGCACTCTGCTGGGTTTTCCGAGGCCTTAAGTTAAGTTCCTGTGCACTCTGTCAACCCAAATTACAAGCACAACCTGGAGCGCTCCGTCCCGCGGTGAGCATTGGCTCTGGGTCCGCTGTACTTTCTGCGGAACCTTGTGTCGTAGACCTGTTTCCAGGGGAGTGAGTTCGCTATGGGATTTTTAGGACTTACTAGCTTCCGGTGACCTCTCCAGCTAATGGCGGTAAGCTGTGCGAGGTGTGTTTGTGGCGAGGCCCTAGGTGGGGAGACCCTGTGAATTTCGTCCTGTCCCACGTTTTTCAGGAGCCAGGGCATCCTGCTCGGGAGGCACCAGCAGCCTCAAGCCGGAGAACTAATCGCGCTCCGCGCAGACCTCAGCTCTCTCGCCCAGCTTCCGGTGCCTCGGATCCTCCTCTTCGTAATTCAGTGCAACCTACATGTGACTCCGCCAACAGGACACATCCCGTAGGCAACACAGTATCGATGAAGCAAAAGAAAAAGAAAACCCCGAACAGGGTCTCTGGGACAAATGGAAAGGAAAAGCCCTCCGAGAATCCTACTCCAGATGAAGCTCCCCCTAGTGCTGAGGCCCAGGCAAGGATGGGACTCCCTGTGAGCTTTCTGGATGCTAACCCGCCTACCTGTGTGGGCTAGGTGTGCGGAATTAAGGCGCTGAAGGTATGGGAGTGGAGTCTGCGGGATCCTATTGCCTGCCATGTCCTCCTTTCTACCACAGGCGGAGCAGCTGGCGCGGGAGCTGGCCTGGTGTGTGGAACAGCTGGAGCTGGGTCTCAGGACGCAGAGACCCACCCCGAAACAGAGTGAGGGACCCTACTTTATAGTTAAGGAAATGTAAACCATGACAGTGCTGTGGCCTGGTGGTGTTGCCAAGGGCTGGGATTGTTGCTTTTTGTTTGTTTACGTTGTTTTGGTTGTTTTTTTGTTTTTTTTTTTTTGTTTGTTTGTTTTCCCCCCGCGAGACGGTCTCATTGTACAGATCCGCTTGCCTTTGCCTCCTGGGATTAAAGGCATGTGTCACCTCAGTCGAATGGGACTTGTTGCCTTTGTAGTAGGATGATATGGAGTGTGTTTGAAGTTACTAGCGCTTTAATTTTTTTTTTTTTTAAATCTGCAGAAGAGCAGGCTGTTGGGGCAATCCGAACGTTGCGGAGTGAAAAAACCCCCTTGCCCCGGAAGAGACAGCTGATGCGCTCCTTGTTTGGGGACTACAGGGCTCAGATGGATGCAGAGTGGCGGGAGGCCCTACGGGCTTTAAAGGCTGGTGAGGAACTAGAAAGTGATTGGTTCAGTACATTAACTTCAAGGGAGTGGCTCAGCTCAGCTGGGTTAGTGTGGGAAGAGATGGGCTTGGGGGGGGGGGGGGAATTGTAAGCATGGAGAAAAATATATACCTATTTGGGGACAGAGGTCCCGGAAGGAGGAGGGCCGAGGTCCTCACCTCAGTCTGTTTTGGAGATGGGAAAAACCACTCATCTGTCTTGGCCTGGGCTCACTTCACTGGCTATAAAGCTAGATCCCAGTTGGACTTTAGCTCCTGAAACAATAAATAACTTTGGCATAAATCCTGGATACGTTATTTAGATTTAAACGTTTTTGGTAAGTTACTGCATCTCTGTGAGTCTCATCAGAGAAGGCATTATTTACTTTTAGTACTGAGAAGTTAGGAGAGTTGTAACTGCACAGATCACGTTAGCTGACTCTCCACTCCCCCTTCCTACAGCCACCCGCTCGGCCCAGGTACAGCTGGTTGGCGAGGCCGCCAGAAAGAAGAGTGGAAGGGTCTGCAGGCCTCGTCCTGCAGGAAGAGCCGGAACCATGTCCGACTTGACCAACGAAGAGTTCCGGTTCAATTTCTTTTAGAGGCTCCTACATGCTGGACTAGTCATCCCCTCCGGGGTGGTGAGGGGGATTTGTCTTGAGTGCAGGGCCTTTCCAGGAATCCTCTCAGCAGAAGTGGGATTGGTTTGTCCCTCAGGACATGAAGCTGCTGGCCGGTGTGAAGCTGCCACGTGAGAACTTTTGAAAGAAATGTTCTTCCTGACAGAAGAGAGATGTGGAGTAGCTGCTGGTGATAAGGAACTGTGGAGAAGCTCTCGACACACTGGGCTCACTTTGGAAAGGGCGCCCTGGCCAGTTTTCAGTGCTTTACATATTGTTATATTGCCTTAATAAATCTTTTTTTAAAGAAATAGGATGGTGGGTGGAAGAGAGCTGTCTGTGTTATTGGAAGCAAAGTGAGACAGGGGCTGGGACTGCTTGGTCCAGCTCTGATGCCAGGGCCTCATCTGTTGTTGCTGTTGCTGTTGCTGTTTTTCTGAGCAGGTCATCATCTTCAAGGAGCCAGTGTGGCCACCATCCAGCTGTGTTTTGTTTTTAGGAGCCAAGGAGCTACTTGTCCTAACCTGAACTGAGTCTTAGCAGACCGCATTTAAAACAAAACAAAGCAAAACCCTTTGTTTGTGTGTGTGAATGGTGTGTAAGTGGGCGGGTATGAGCGTGCTGGGCACACATGTATAAAAGTGTCTTTTATTCCCCTGATGTAATTGTCTTCAGAGGCTCACTGCCTTCTTCTGCTAGCCTAGGCCTAGTCCTGGAAGCTTCTAGCCTGGGTACCATCTTATCTAGGCCTGGAATGTTTTCAGTTTCTGAGACTTACTGCTGAATAAGATCACCCTTTCTAGCTCTTTTCTTAGCTCTGGCTGGCTGGTTCAACTCAACTGTTCTGACTCCAACTCCTCTCCATGCTGAGTGATTCAATCTGGCTTCTCTCTCTCAGCCTCTTACTCTATGCTCTGCTTGGCCTCAATACTAACTCTGGCAATCCGTTCTAATCCTCTGGTTCCTCATTCTCTGGCTCATTCTGTCTTCACCTGTGTCTAGCTTGTTCTCTTTCTGCAACCTGTCTCTGGTAAAACTGCCTCTCCCTCTCTCTGCCCCTCCCATGAGTATTTCGTGGGCTGTTCAAACTCAACATAATGCCTACTTAGGTCCAGGGTCTCCCTTTGCTTTTTAGTCAGTGGTATTTACTGCCCTGTCTAGCTGCTTAGGCCAGAATCCTATGTTACTGTTTATTGCTGGTTTTTCCAACACTCTTCAGTACTTAGTGTTTAGGGTAGGTTGAAGGTTGCATGAAGGTTGGGGTTTAGAGTTTGGGTTATGGTTGTAGGACTATATGGGTTAGGGTAAGATTAGCTAAGGGTTAGGGGTTCTGGCCTGATTCTGAGGTTAGGGTTAGGATTTATTTAAAATCTCCCTGTCAAGATAATCTTAATATTGTGTAGTAGTTAAAAATATTTTTGTTTTGCTTATATGAGTATTTTGCCTACAGTTTATATGTCTATCATGTGTTGCCTGAGTTTGGAGAAGCCAGGAGAGTGTGAATTCCCCCGGAAGTGTAGTTACAGATGGCTGTGAGCTGCCACGTGGGTGCTGGGAGCCGAATCTGGTCCTGTACAAAAGCAGCTGAGTCGCCTCTGCAGTGACTAAACTTCAGTGCTGAACTTCTGGGTGCACCTTGCTTTGACGCCTATCCTTTCAAAGGGACTGAGGAAAAGGACAGTTTGACCCAATCCATCCAAGATCCTTCAGATCCCAGGGAACTATGGGGTGTCTTTTGAGACAAAGTTTCTCTGTGTAGCCCTGGCTGTCCTGGAACTTGCTCTGTAGACCAGGCTGCCCTCAAATTCAGAGATCTCTTGCCTCTGTCTCCTGAGTACTAGGATTAAAGGCATGCACCACCACTGCCCCCAGCTTGGAGGAAACTTTTAAACAGGCATGCTTAGGTCTGGATCACGGTGGGCACAACCCAACTCCAGTGTTCGCTTTTTTTTTTTTAAAGATAGATCGATCTATCTATCTATCTATCTATCTATCTATCTATCTATCTATCGATCGTACATCAGGGTTTGCCTGCATGTTTGTCTGTGTGATGTTGGATCCCCTGGAACTGGAGTTATAGACAGCTGTGAGCTGCCACTTGATAACTGTCCTGAAAATGGGTTACCATGGATCTAAGGGTATTGAAATCTGTGGTGAGAGAATCGCACCATTGGCAACGCTGTTCCAGTCAATGCGGTCAATCCAAGTGTTTTAGAGAGCTGTACATTTCCACCAGCCATATAACATTTTACAACCAACCCTTGCTTTCTGCTTCAAGACAGGTGCTTTTACAACTATTTGTTGCCAATTCTCCTTGGGTTTATTCTAAATCGGTGTCCTCTTAGCTTTTCTGAACATTACTGTCTTAAGTTGCAAAATGCACCCATTCATAGAGGATGACACCTAAGTCATTTCATACCTTAGGATGATACCTAAGTCATTCCAAGTGCAAGATTCAATTCAACTAAATAAAAAGTATTTTATCATCTCTGCCTCTCAACTCATCCAGAAGCAAGGAAACCACTTGCCCACTTGTTAGTTTATGGTTAATGTCGTTCCAAGTATTCTCAGGTTTCCCAGCAACTATTTACAAAAAAACAAAACAAAACAAAAAAAAACAAACTAAGAGTATTAAATACTTTTGTTTCCTCTGTATAATTTCTTTAACAGCTATGAATTTATTCACTATAGGTTATACATTTAAAGTGCATATGGTATATATAGTATAGAGCTTTTATTCTGAAGAAATAAATGAGCTATCCAGAAAACTTTTAGACACAGAATCATTTCCCTCTTCTGTGAGAACCTCCCGCCTCAAAAAAAAAAAAAAAAGTTGGAATTTCTTTCTTAAATTTTGGGACTATGCTTACCAGTGTTGTAAAAGATGTGATGAATAAAATAGGAATAAATCATTACTAAGGAATCTCAGGAAAGAAAAACAAGCAAAGAGCCAGGTGTGGCAGTGCAGCCTTTAATCCCAGCACTCAGGAGGCGGAGGCAGGTGGATCTCTGTGAGTTTGAGGCCAGCCTGGTCTACAAAGTGAGTGCCAGGATTGGTGGGTTACACAGAGAAACTCTATCTGGAAAAACCAAAAGAGCAAAGATCTTCCTGTGACTATGGGAAAAGAAATAGTAGGGGAAAAGAGACAGACCGTATTGAAATTTTTGTTTTGTTTTTCAAGCTAGGGTTTCTCTATCTCTGGCTGTCCTGGACCTTGCTGTTGTAAGGATCCAAGAATTGCCAAAGAATTACACCCTAGACTCAAATAATATGCAAAAGCAAAGGATTTATTCTGCAGCAATCTATCATATAGGGCTCTACAATTCATCAAAATAGTTCAGGAAAGGAGGAAAGGGGTTCGCAGGCCCCCTTTATGGAGGTCTAGAGGATTTTTTTTTAGAATAGTTAGATAATTTAAAACTTCATTGTGGGTGCCAGGAAAGTTACATGGGTCGGTTTCTGACCAACTTGTGCCCAGGTGGTCGGCAGATTGTATTCCTGTGTCATGAACATATTCACAGGATGAGATACCCAAACCCTTTAAGGCTTCCCAGCGCAGATGTCCCATTCTGAGATAAGATATTTCCCATTCTTGTGGTTATCCCCAGGCTGGAGCTGGTGCCTTATGGCCTAGTTCAGGGGTTTATGTTATCCTTTCACTCTATTGACCAGGCTGGCCTTGAACTCACAAAGATCCATCTGCCTCTGCCTCCTGGAGGCTGGGATTAAATGTGTGCACCTCTGCTGCTCAGCTACGTACCGAGGTGTTTGTTTTTACGTTCTAGGCACTTTGTGGAGGACAGCTGAAAGGAGCTGTTTACCTAGAAAACTTTGAGGAAAGCAAGAGGTGACTTGGTTTTACAGCTGACAAGAGGAGGGGCAAGAGGGTGCAGTCAGGTGACAGCCACCCAGAACAGCTTGTTTGCCCGCTGAGAGTGTTAGTACCAGGAACTGGGGCTGGGCAACAGAAGGGATCTGCAAGACTGAGGGTGCTGAGGGTGGGGATGGTGTGGCAGAAAGGACTCCGACAGCAGCTCAGTTTTATTGTAATTTTTCTTGTCATCCACAAGACTGGCTCCAGGCGAAAAGTCCCTAAAGCGACCTTAGCTACACTCACGCACAGTGTATGGCTTAGACCTGGAGACACAGGTGCAGTTAACCCTATGGTTGGCATTGAGATTTTGTAGTGACAGAAAGCTCAGATGAGGGAAATAATTTACAGAAAATATTTACAGTTCAACATCATAAAGTGGAAATAAAGATAACAAAAATGAATACCACTCCCTAATGTGTATTAATAGTGTTTATTAAACATTAAAAAGAGAAAGCTGAACCCAAGGTGTAAATGAAGTTGGATTATTTAAATTTGCCATCTGAATAATGTGTATTTGGTACCCCATTATGCAGGTCAACTGTCTATAACTCTCTTTCCAGGGGAATCTGACGCCCCCTTCTGGCCTCTGGGCACCAGGCACACACGTGGTGCACAGGCACACATGCAGGCAAGGAATCCATACACATAAAAAAAAAAAAAAAGCAACCCTTATATCAATTGTGGCTAACATCGAGGTAAGAATGAACCCACAAGTTGCTACTTCATCTTCCCAGCTTTGTAAAGTGACCTGAGGCTAAAAAGGCAGAGTAAAGCAAAACCAAACAAAGTCAAAACAAGCTAAAGGAAAAGGTCTTAGGTGGAAGAACAATCGAGCATGTTATTTGGGCCTTGGAAAGTGAGAAGATGCGTGGAAGAAAAAGAAAGGCAGGATTTGTAACCAGAGCTGTGAGATAGAACACAGGACACCCAAGTCTGAATTCAGATGGACAATGAATCTCTTCAGCATATCCCAAATACTGCACTAGACATCTACCAAATAAATCATTCATTATTCACCTGAAATTCTAGTTTAAGTGGGTGTTACTATTTTCACTTACCAAACCATGCAACCAGGAAAGACTAATTTTTGTAAGACATCTTTTATTGCTATAAGGGTGACACAGAGTTCAGAAGAACCCAACCTTGCTAGCTGCAAAGACATCATCATCATGTCAAACAAGGGCTTGGATGCAAGACCTTCGAGGGCAATTTTGCCTTCCTTCTCTGTGAGGCTGGCACAGAGGGTGCTGGGCAAACTTCCTTGCCTGCCCAGTCTCTGTGAGTCAGGTTTGTCCTTGGTTGAGACCTTGCTGTTATGGTTTAGCTTAGGAATTGTATGAGCCCAGTCACCTGGTTGGTGAGGGAGTGGAGGCAGAGAGGTTGAAAGACTGCTTGAATACTTGGCAGCTGCATTGTGCTTTGCTGTACCCTGTAGATTGCTGTCTGTGAGCAGTGAGGGCAGGTGAAAGACAAGGCTAGAGCCTGTGACTGGAGAGCAGAAAAAGGTGGGCAGGCACAGAGCTTTTGAGAGGCGGGAGAGATAGGAGAGAGAGAGGAGAAGGAGGATGGAGGAAGAGAAGGACGACCCAGATCCGTGTGGCTTTACATAGCCACAGGTAACTATGAATATCATATAAGATTATTACAGAACAATTTGTCCAATCTACGTGGGCAGTTTGTATAATTATCAATTGGCTCTGAGTTTTCTTTGGGCATTTTGGGGGTTGAGAATTTACTGACTGTAAATCTGACTGGTAAATTACAAGCCTCTAGAGTTTTGATTTTGCCAGGTTACAGGGATTTGTGACTGCTAACCGCAAGATGGGCGGTTGCTGCATGGGGCTGGCGTGGCAGCAACCCACTGTGGTTTCTTAGCGAGTTGGGTGGAGAACTTTCAGAGCAAAGGGTCAGAGAGTCTGCTGAGATGAGAACACCCAGCCTGTGCCATGTGGCCTGCCTGGTGCCCGGCATAGTGTGGGATGGTGCATCCTTTTCTATCATTTCCTGCAACAATATCCACTTACAAAATTTACTACTGCTTTGATGCCAAGTGGCTGCACACTGTCCTTACCAGGCTGCATGTAACCTCTGCTCCCTCCAAGTCAGACAGACGGCTCTTGTTGAACTTCCCCACTCTCCACAGCTGTGCTCCTTTACTGTAGCCTAGGTACGGTGTTAACCAAATTTCTAGTAACGATTAACCAAATTCCATACATTTCCCCTGCAGGATATGCGGTAATACCCAGGCTGTCTCTAAATGCTAACCAAAACTATTATTCAAGAAGTTAAGACTGTCGTTAGGACTAAGCTGATGTGAGCAGAGAACACACTTTCTTGTACTTGGATTTCTTTCTTTTTTCCTTCCTTTCTTTCTGGATGGGTGGCAGTGCCACGGGGAAACTGTTCGCGGTGTTAGGAAGATTGAGAACCACTGCTCTACAGAATACCTCGTTCCTTGATAAAAGCGACTTGAAGGAGCATAACTAAAAGGTTAGATCTGGTTAGATCTAAAGATCGGAGCCTCAGGGCAGTGACCCCTTCGTCAATCATTAAGCTTTTCTGCTACTCGTCTTTGGTCATTTCACACTGCAATCTGTAGACTTAGATTTTTTAGAACCTATTTAATAAGGGTCCTCAAACACTTCCACCTGTCTTCTAGCCCACCACCCAAAGGTAGGGGAGAAAAGATAGTAAACAGGATGTGGACCTGTTTAGAAGTAGGTATTTGGGATGATTCCTATCTTCGTTTGTCAGGATACCAGCAGTCCATTTCAGTAGTGTCATGATACCAAACATGAATCAACAGCGGCTGCACAATCCAGCAGAAACTGCCAGGCCTCCACCAAATAGGCAACAGTCAGCGGAAGTGACTAGAGCCAAACAGGACTCCAGACCAATGAAGCATTGCGAAGCAAGCTATGCAAGAGCCCTGTCACTGTTTGTTGAGTCCTATTTATATTTTCTCCAAACATTACATGCTTTCCTGTGGGGGTCTTGCTGAGGAGACCACAGGAGTCTGTATCACATGACAGAACCAGAAACTCCCACTTCATAAATCCTTGAAGTTGTACAGTTCTTAAGTACATAGCAAAGGTTAAGAGAAAGACACACCTTGTATTGTTGTTGTTGTTGTTTTTTTCAATTTGCTATTGCTCTTAGATTTAAGGTCAACTAGGGAGCATCTAAAGAGGACTTGTGGGCCCACAGATGAGCCAGGTGTGAGGGAAGGGATACTCACTTAGCAATGAGGTGAGAGCTGCAACACTGCTGAGCAGGCCTGTTCTCCAGAAGGGTCCCTGCCCTGAAAGTGTAAGACAGAGCATAACAACTGTGAAGCCGTCAGGTGCCATCATTAGTCATTAGTTAAAACAGAAAGAGCTTTGACATACTTAGAACTCACTGTGTTAGCCCAGTGAGTTTCTAGTGATAGGAGGTTTTTACCGTCAAATGTAATACCAGTTTATGTTGTAGTCATCTGAATAAAAGTCAGTTTGTGGGGTTGGGGATTTAGCTCAGTGATAGAGTGCTTGCCTAGGAAGCGCAAGGCCCTGGGTTCGGTCCCCAGCTCCAAAAAAAAAAAAGAAAAGAAAAGAAAAAAAAGTCAGTCTGTATCCCTCCCACCCCCTTACTCCACAAATTACCTTAAACGCAACTAAATCCGTTTTATGGAGCCAAGAGGCATTAAGCTGCTAAAACACATGTTTTAAAAATTGAATGTGGAATAGCTGCCCTCTGTTTCTCAAGGGAAAAGAGTGCACTCTTAAACCTTACTTATTCATAATAACCCAAACTTTCCGAAGGCTTCAACAATTTGTAATTGTTCCAAACCCAAAATGGGGGGGGGGAGAGAAAGGAAAGGGTAAGGAGCTAGAAAGAGTGGGAGGGTGATGGAAGGTGCGAAGGGGAAAGGGAGGGAGAGAGGGACAGGTTGGACCAACAGGGAGCCAGCCAGTTTTTTTTTTTTTTAAGAATTTATTTATGTATTCATGTACACTGTAGCTGTCTTCAGACACACCAGAAGAGGGCATCAGATTCCATTACAGATGGTTGTGAGCCACCATGTGGTTGCTGGGAATTGAACTCAGGACCTCTGGAAGAGCAGTCAGTGCTCTTAGCCGCTGAGCCATCTCTCCAGCCCCAGTTTTTAGAAGTACATCAGAAGGAGACTTGGAGCTTACATCTGATTTACCAGCCAGGAATAATGAGCTCTGATTGGCTGGTGATGATGTCTCCAACTAGTCAGCCTTTTGCAGGGAAGTAAATTTATCCGGCAGGAAGGACAGGAGGTAGAAGAAGCCGGCAAGAAGAAAAGGAAAGAGATCCGGACAAAGGACAGGCAGGTTATTTGTAATTTGGGCAACTGAGACAAATGAAATGAAAACAGACACCTATTTATGTAACTGCTTATGGGTTACATTTTACCACTGATAACTGTCTTCAGAAGGACCTCCAGGGAGTCCAGAAGTTAAATAGTATCCCCAGGTTACATAGATACTTAGAAAAAACAGCCCAGCGGAGGTTGCTAAGCTCAAACACAGGATCCTTGGCACTATAGATTCTCTAGAAATAACAATTTGGAGTTATTCTGGGGAACAGAGAGCTAACACTGATTGCAGAAAAGACCACCAGCAGCCACATCAGCTACAGTTTAATGGGAGGTGCAGAAAGGGTGAAGGGCTTCCTGACCTTCACTACAAAGACCTTGAAACATATCCCAGGGAACATCTCTGTGCACATTAGTAAGAGGGACGATATCGGTATAAAGGAAGCATGAGTCTTTAGTACTCAGAGCGCCCTGATGCTTAAGTTGGAACCACCCCTTTCTCAGGCTTAGTCAACAACGCAGTCATTTACGAGTTGTTCCAACTAAAAACTGGGAAGGCATTTTTGTCTTAACTCTCCCCACACAACACCTGGGTAAGACCTGCAGGTGCCAGTTCTAAAACACGTCGCCCAGGTTGCTTCTGCAATACACCTAGCCACTGTTGTCTCCTCTGAGCCACTGTAATGGTGTTTCAGTTCATTTCTCCAGTTTCTACTTCTCTTTCCTGCCTTTGTATTTTCCTTGGCAAATCAATTCTTTGGACCATGTCATCTGCTTAAAAATTCCACTAAGGGTAAAATTTGAATTTTTTTTTTTATCATGGTCTACCTGGGTTTGCTTTGAGTGCCACTGCTCTGGGCACACTGCCCCCTCCACACACAAAGGCCTCCTTGCGTCCCTGGAGCAGAGCTTCTCTCTCCAGCTTAGAAGACTTTAGTTATGGGGCTTCTTGGCTTCATGTTACCACACTGCGGGTTCTTCCTTCTGTCCCATGTCACCCACACAGGACTTTTCTTACAAGCCGATCGGAAAGCCCCCTTGTCATTTTTGTTTATAATACCATTTTATTGGTTTCCTGTTGTGATAAAATTAAAAATAATGCTGTCTTTTATCCTGCACTAGGTCTGGCACCGTAGTGCCCCATGACATCTGTTTGATATTTTCATCTCAGTCAGCCCAGCGTCTCACCCGCTGTGCTCCATCCCATATCACACTGCCAATGGCTTCTCTCTGAGCCTGGCAACAATCTCCTACCCATCCAGTTCCCGAGGCAGGTTGCCACCATGCCAGACATACACATCCCAATTCCCTGGCAGCCCAGTGTCTCCAGCCACCACACACTCTCTTGAATTCAATTAAATCGCCACATGAAAGAACACACAACACAATAACCTCTGATCCAATTGATAAGATATAGTTGCCCACCTAGGTAACATACAGTTTGCTCATCTACATACACAAAATCCTGTACACATCTATCCCTTAAGAATATTCATAACAACCTGTAAATGTGCAGAGAGGAATCTTAACGTCTGCCTCCATGTTCTCTCTGCTGCCCTCCTCCTCCTCCTCCTCCTCCTCCTCTTCTCTAAAACTTTTCTCTCGTCCATCCTTCCTTCTCGTCCAATGACAGGCCTCGTTCTGTCTTGTACCTGCCTTCACCTGCATAATGACATCATCCTACAGCTTCCTACCAACTTCTCAACGGGAAAATGTATATGGTTTTATCTGCCTGCGTGGGTCTTCTTTTACATGTCAAGTTCCATTAAGGCAAACCCCAGTATTTCTCATACCACTATGATCCTAGATCCTGGGAAACTAATGTGTAACTGGTCCTTACAATGAATGAATGAATGAGTGCCAGAGCTCTAGAAGTCCCTGTGTGCCATGTCACCTCTGCTACAACACCTATGGACAGGGCTCCATAGGGCATCCTGTTAGCACATCACTCTTTTGGAAGTTATGATCTCTAGTAAACTATCGTCCTTTAGGAAGTATTGTAGAATCCTAACATGAGTTCTGAAAAAGGGAGGAAAATCCTGTTTAGATTGAGACCTGAGGGATGATAACAATGAATGGTTATTACCCATTGGTCATATAAGTTTTAAGTTTTTGACTTGCCAACATTGTGTCTCTGAGAGATTAGCATATTCTCAGCAAAATGAATCACTCCATAGGAATTTTAAAGTCACAACTGAATCGATGGTCAAGATACTCCTGCTTTAATTTTGTCCATTTATTTCAATGTTCCAATTTCGAAAACTTTTTAGCTGGCCCATTACAGTTTCTTTTGAAAATGAAAATTGTCATGATGCCCCCTGGTGGAATAAAAAAGAATTGCCTTTCTTTCTTCCCCTTCCATTCGTTTTATCTAGAAAGAACAAACTCATGCTTGTGATTGATATATGAAAGGATCAACTTTAATGTAAATGACATATCATGCAGATCATTCTTGCTGTTGGGGGGACTGTAAGAAATACACACCTCAGAATATCTGCTTGTAAGCAAGATACATTTGTAGCGAGCAGGCGCTGCCGACCAAGGGCAAGTGTGTCAAGGACTGTGGTTTGAGAGTCATTAGAATGAATACTGGAGCCATGGAGTTTATCTTACCTTGCAAAGCAGACTAACAAGGTTCTAGATATCTACGTGGTCAGATAACAATGATTGTGGTTGCAAGACCCAGCTTTAGCTTCAACAGTCACAATTGGGACTGAGGAGCAGAACTCAGTGGTGGTTACTAAGCAGGGATCCATTTGCTAGGACCTTTTCATATATCCACCATTAGAGACCATAAAATCACGATTTGTCTGTCAAAATGGCTCTCAGTACCGGTCTTTTATACCAGGCCATGACTCCGGCATTTCTTTGTAGAGCACCATTATCTTCACGTGGGGATAAAGTGAGGCCCTTTTGAGGCAATCTGACCTAAACACCAAAAGGATCCTGCTAAGAAAGAAGAGTATTGGACTAGCCAAGCTCAGAAAGACGTCAGCATTGTGCTCAAATGCTTCCTCCCTGCATGTATGCTCAACATTGTGAAAAGTTTAGTGTGAGTGCCTGCGGCTCGCACTGTGTCTGGAGAGCTCTGAGAAGTACAACCCTGGTCATTTTTATTGGTCCCAATTTAAAGTGAGCCCACAATTAGGTGTGTCTGACTTCTGTTGTGGTCCAAGAGTTGCCCCCAGTCCACACAAACACTGATCTCAGTCAGACAGGGATGGTTGACTGAACCCATGGCTTATATTTTCCAAAACCTACTTTAATTAGGGTTTTTAAATGCCTCCCTTCTAGCCCACCACTCACCAGAGGTAGTGGAAAGGAAAGGTTAATAGGGCAAAGGAGGATGTGGACCTGTTTAAAAATAATTCTTTGGAGCGAATTCAATCTGGATTGTCAGAATATTCACAGTTCGGTTTACTAGAATCATCACCATCATCATCATCACCCTCATCACCACCACCACCAGCAGCAGCAGCAGCTTGATCCACTCACAAACAGCATTCACAAATCAGCAATGGCAGTTCAATCCAGAAGAAACTGCAAGGCTCTGCCCAGTTGCTAAGTCTGAGGTAATCACATTAGGGTCTCGACTACAAACTTGAGTTTGGGCCTACTCATGGCCAACCCAAGGATGGTTTGGTGAAGTAGTCCTGAACCTTCTTTGGGACAGGGTTTTATAGGAAAACGGGAGCAAGTGAGGGGGTGTCCAGCCTGGCAGGCATCTAGTAGAATGACTGCTGTAAGCTGACAGGTGGGTGCTCTGAAGCAAGACCGAGAACAATCACAAACGGTTGAAAGTACATCTGAAACAACGAGACTAATCTTTGATTGACTGTTACTAGGAAGTAACTAGGGAGTAACTCTGGGGTGCAGGCCAAGGATAAGCCATGGGGTTCTCCTAGTACTTGGGTGCAGCTTGGGTTCAGATGCAAAGTCAAGTTCTGAGGCTTTTTTTTTTTTTCTTTCAAGATGGAGGGCAGTCCCAAGATGGAGTAGGTTTGGCCTCTCATCTTGAAAGTTAAAGGAAAAGTTAAGAAAGATATCCAAGGGGGTATTTGAAAAGCACAAACATATTATTGAAGTATACAAGGCCACACAGACATGTAGAAATGTTAGCATGCCCGCTGTTTCTGAATGAAAGCATGAAAGCAGGAAATGAGAACTAAAACTGGTTTTCTTTCTTCCTTCCTTCCTTCCTTCCTTCCTTCCTTCCTTCCTTCCTTCCTTCCTTCCTTCCTTCCTTTCTTTCTCTCTTTCTTTCTTTCTCTCTTTCTTTCTTTCTTTCTTTCTTTCTTCTTTCTTTTTCTTTCTTCCTCTCCTTCCTCTCCTTCTTCTCCTTCCGCTCCTTCTTCTCCCTCCTCTTCCTCCTCCTGCTCTTCTTCTTCCTCCTCCTCCTGCTCCTTCTCTTCCTCCTCCTCCTCTTCTTTTGCTTGTTTTTTCTTTCCTGAGGCAGGGTTTCTCTGTGTCCTGGAGCTCTCACTGTAGACCAAGCTAGCCTTGAGCTAACAGAGATCCACCTGCTTCTGCCTCCAGAGTGCTGTAATTAAAAGGAGTGCATCACTCCCAGAAACTTTCTGAATTCGATGAAACCATTAGTTGTGAATCCAACAAGCTCAACCCAGGAAATAGAACAACAGTCTCAGAGATTTATGCTTAGAATCATCATCTAACTGTGAAAGCTAAAGACCAAGAGAATCCTGGAGGATCAAAAGAAGCTGTTCATGTTTAAATCCCCTCAGTTGGTGTCTCCCATGGTGGGGGAATGCAGTGGCCTGTGATGTTTAAAGGGAAAAAATGCTGAAATAAGAAAAGAAAACAACACCGACTCAGATATCTATGCCCACCAAAACTGTCCTTTCAAGTGAGGAAGAAACTGAGACATATTTCGATGGATAAAATAAGAACTGGCAGTAGGCTGCTTCACTAACAATACTGAAAGAATTCTCTTGGCAAAACGAAAGGCTGGCAGACAGTGAGTTGGATCCAGATGAAGAAACAAGCTGTTATTTTTACCATTACCTGAAGTGGAAACTTCTGGTTTCTTGGAAAGTGGGTTGTGTGGGATGGTGTTTTGCTGGGGCAAACATGTGAAGGAGTGTTTTCCTGAAGCAGACACAGGTGAAAGGATGTTTTGCTAAAGTAAGCACATAAAAAGATGTGTGGTGAAGGATTCTTTGCTAATGACACGCATGAATTGGTTCACCTTACATGTGTTGTCCTGACTCCATAGAGAGAAACACACCGAAAGCTTCTCGAGAGGTTCCTGTGACTTCTTGCTGTCTCTGTGGACTCAGGACAATTGGCAAAGTGATGTCAGCTGATACAGACGCATGTGGAGTTTTGTTAAGACGGGCTCATGTGCTGAGGCAAGACACATGGTGAAGTAAGAGGACACGTGACGTTTGGAGGAGTAAAATAGGACCCAACTGACAGTGACAGACGTTTGGCTTGCTTGCACAGCTAGCTTTGCAACGCTCCTTGGTCTCTCATCTTCACTGATCTTCTCTTCGCTGAGAGAAGCAAGGCAAAGACCTTCTCCTGGCTTCCCTGGTGGTCCCAGTTCCTCCTGCTAACTAGTGTTGATTCAGCAGAGGCCTGGCTGTCTCTCCTGGGTCGTGCCACCTCTGCTGACTCCTGCTTGCTATCCCGACACTACCGAGCTAGTCTGCTGGTGTATTTGTGAAGTGTTTGCGAGTGGATGAGCTGCCGCTGATGATTCCTGGGAACTGAACTGCTGTTTTCCTGACAATGCAGATGGGATTTGCTCCAAAGAGCAGTTTCTAAACAGGTCTGCTTCCCCATATCCTAAGAACTTTCTTTTCCACCACCTCTGGTGGGTGGTGGGCTAGAAGCATTTAAAGAACCTTTATTAAAAGTAGGGTTGAGGGGCTGGGGATTTAGCTCAGTGGTAGAGCGCTTGCCTAGGAAGCGCAAGGCCCTGGGTTCGGTCCCCAGCTCCGAAAAAAAGACCCCCCCCCAAAAAAAGTAGGGTTGAGGACATTTTAAGCCTATGATTACCCACTAGCAAATATAAACTGTAGATAAATATGAGAAAGTATAGAAAGCTTCTCAGTAGTTACCTATGCACTGGTTTTTATTGAAGTCCTGGATTCAAATCCCAGCACACATGTCAGGATGCTCACAACTGCCTACAGGTCCAGCTCCAGAGGGATCTGATGCTCCTGGCCTCGGTGGGCATCTGCACCCACAGACATTTACACCCACGCAGAAAGACACATATGTGCAATAGAATAAGCCTTTGGCCCCCTCAATCCAGTGTGCAGCCCGTTAGTGTGAGTCTTAGAAAGAGAGTCATACTATATCTCATTTGTGACTATCTTGTTTGAAAGACAGATTGATAAGGTAGTGATCATGAGTTTGTGTTTGTGTGTACATACACATGATATGAAACATGTGGCTTGCATGACCATAAAAGCACCATGGAAGAGGTGGAGAAGAAATAAGAAAGGTTTTGCATAATCTCCCAGAGTGCCTTGTGTTACACTATGTGTAACACTAAGATGTTGACTATAGGTCCCAGGAAAACTATTAAAAAATAAGCTTTAAATTTAAATTAATAAATTAAAATTTTGGAGTGTAGCGTATGTGTGTGCATGTGCCACAGCATACATGCGGAGGTCAGGCAACTGCTTGTGGGAGTTAGTTCTGCCCTTCTACTACGTGGGTCCTTGCAACCAATCCTAAGAATTCGGATTATCATCAGGCTGTTATAATAACTCCCTTTTTCGAGAAGGCATTTGAGTACATTTAAAATACCCAATAGCAGAAAAATGCCAGTATGGCATTTGCTAAAACTGTCTTTAAGGTAAGAGGCTGTTCAAAGCCCGTGTGAGCACACAAAGACTCAGGGACCTAAGTTGTCTGTGTAGACATTTCCTAAGTGACCTCTACAAGAAAACGCTTTAACCAAGGGCTTACTAACAAGATATTGACAAAGCACTGATGAGTGAATGAATGACAGCTACTGTGGGAATGAATGAATGACACCTACTTATGTTTGTCATAAATACCTAGCCTAGAAAGAAAACCATCAAAGTTGTGTAATCCCTAATGAGTTCCTGGAGCTCAGTAACTCTCATTAATAGTTAATAACAACTTAAAACCCGACAGAACAGAAGACGGACTGTGAAGGAAGTGGTCTTCGCTACCCCATCTCTGGAGTAAAGCAGAGTGGGACACATTAGATGTAGCCATCAGTTCACAGGAAATCTGAATTAGGGAACTCACTAAGTGCACTCAGCGGGGTGAATAACCGGCAGATTGAACAACTTCTGGCTTCAAGAGGAAAGTATAAAAAGAGAAAATTTATGAAGTAAAACGCCCTGCTTATATTGAAATAAAAAAGATTTATTTATTTATTATATAAAAGTAGCTGTCTTCAGACACATCAGAAGAGGGCATCGGATCCCATTACAGATGGTTGTGAACCATCATGTGGTTGCTGGGATTTGAACTCAGGACCTGTGGAAGAGCAGTCAGTGCTCTTTACCACTGAGTCATCTCTCCAGCCCATATTGAAACTTTATATATATAAAATATTATTTTTATCTCTAGAAAATATAGTAATGATTATACATACACACTAAACATATACATGTACACACATGTATACATGTACATATACATATGTACAAAAATAAATATGCATATGCACACACATAAATATATACATGTTTACAAACAAACATACATAAGAACACAGGCATAAGCATATACATGTACACACAAAAATATAATCCACACACATGTACATATGCATACATATATACATACACACAAACATATGTACACATACAAAAATACACAATATATGAACACACATAAATATATATGCACACACATGTATACACACATTAGCATACAAATGTATACACAGACACACACATATACACACATAAATATTTACAAATACTCACATGTATATTCACATAACTATATATATGTACATATTCACAAAATATATACATGTACATGCATAATTATCCACATGTATACACAAACATAAATGTGTACAAACATGAATATATATGCATATACATGAAATACATATGACACACATGAATGTATACATGATATATATGAGTATACACATGTACACACAAATAAACATACAAATGTACATGTAAGTAAACAGACATAAACACACATGTAGAGATATGCAGTATGCACACACATAAATATATGTGTGCATATATATTTAAAATACATACAAAATATATACACATGTGTATACATAAATATAAGCATATACACACAAATAAACATACATAAGCACATAAAGTGAATATATGTATGTATATACGTAAACTTACATATGTACATGCATAAAGATACATGTACACATATAAATATGCACATTTTATGCATATACACAACATAAGTACACACATACACATTGTATGTATATATGTACACATTGGTAAAAAATTTTAAATACACACCTCCAAATATACACACATATAAATATACACATATGCACACATAAATGCACACATGTACATACATGTACTCACCTTAAATATTCACATGTACAAAGTGAATACATACATGTAAACATATGAATAGCATATGAGTGTACACTGTCCTATTTACTGTTTTATTGCTGTGAAGAGACACCACAATCAAGGCAAGTCTTATAAGGCAAAAGCATTTATTTGGGGATTGTTTACAGTTTCAGAGCCTTAATCCATTATCATCATAGAAGGGAGCATGGTGTCACTGAAGCAGTAGCTGAAAAGCAGGTACTGATCCATAGATGAGGGAGAGGGAGAGGGAGGGGGAGGGGGAGGGGGAAGGGAGAGGGGAAGGGGGAGAGGGAGAGGGAGAGGGAGAGTCCTGGCATGGGCTTTTGAAACCTCAAAGCCCACCTCTAGTGACACACTTCCTCCCACAAGGCCACACTCCTAATCCTTCTAATCCTTTCAAAACTTCCACTTCCTGGTAACGAAACATTGAAATATATGAACCTCCGGCTCCATTCTTATTTAAATCACCACACAGACACATAAACATACAACATATAAACACATGTCCATAAGTAAAAATATACATGTACACACAAAGATACATATGTGTATGCATGTGCACATTATAATTATTCCACATACATATATACATACACATACATTTACTACATGTGTACTCACATATATGCACACACATAAATATACATGTGTGAGAAATATGCACACAACTATACATCCATGCACACAAACTATTCACATATATAACATAGATCTACAAATGTGTTCACACATACACATATATGCTTATTCTGTGTACATGTATATAATGTGTACACGTGTACCTTTTATATTTTTGTGCATGTATATATTTATGTGTGTTTATGTGTGTGTACATGCATATATTTTTATGCATATGTGTACATTGTATAGTTATGTGTACTAGTTATGTGTAGATTTTTGTCTGTGCATGTGTATATTTTTGTTTGTGTTTATACATGTGTATACTTATGTTTGTAGGTTTGATTTTTTTCTTTTTTTGTTTTTATTTATGTCCATTGGTGACTTGACTGCATGTATATCTGTATGGCCGTATCAGATCCCCTGGGACTGGAGTTACAGACAGGTGTGAGCTGCCATGCAGGTGCTGGGAATTGAACCATCTCTCTAGCCCCCGTGTTTGTGTGTGTATGTTTGTGTTCTTTCCTCCCTCCTTTCCTACATGTTTTGATCTAGTTACTTATATATTCAAAGCTTTTTCTGTTCTCAGCTGTTTCTTTTAGAGGATCTCTGAATCTGGGAAAAGGGAAGCAAGTTGCCCCATGGCCTTGGCCTTATTGCCAGGGGACTCACTTAGCCATGGGAGGGCAGCTCTTCAGGCTGAGGGCCACCTTAAGCACCATGCCTGCAATCCGAGGGTGAATTCTATCCCAGACCCAGCCCAGAATCAGGTAGAGACCCCCCACAAACCTCCAACACTGATGGAAACATGGTAATGAGCAGTGTGTAAAATGACTCAGGAACCTTCCTGTCCTGGTCTGTGCGCCTGCAGGGTCACTCTCAGCTGTCCACCCCCAATAGTCACACTCACCTTGTCGAGGCTCCTTGGATGGCGCATAACATTGACTGTGGTCAAAACACAATACGTGGTGTCTGGAAGATGTTGCTGAGCCTTACAAAGAAAGCAGACGTTACTAGGCCACTCCAAATCCCTCGCTAATGTAACACCCGCCTAAGCACTGATGTAATTGTGGTTTTGTCTTTAAAAATGCTGTGCCCCTGAGCCTAGACACCAGAAGTTTTCTTACCAGAGGACAAGCCTGGTCTCGGTCTGGCCATTAAAAAGGACTCAGAACTTTTAATTGGCTATATCAGCCTGACTGCCAGTAACTATCTAGTGTGGAAGTAACTATCCTTTCATTTGGAGACCCCGGTTGAGATCCTCCACGCTCTGTGGGACTCAGCCTAGCTCCTGGCCTTCCTGGCCCTAGAAAGGCCACAGGTGGGGGTATCCCGACAAGCATTCCAAGGTTCCTCTCCTAGTCTGGAGAGGTTTGGAGTGGCTTCTGTGTTTCTGACACTCCTCGGAGGTGAGACAATTCAGTTCTGGTTCTGTATTTTGGCTCTGGCTGAGAAGGATGAGCCCCTCCCGAGAGCCTTCTGGATAAAAGGGATAGCCCTAGTGGGGGAGTCTTCTGGATAGGGGGATACGCTAAGAAAATCTGCTTTGGGAAGAAAATTTCTGACCAATTTCTTCCCAGTCCTTCCCACGAAGTTGGATCCCCAATAGTGGAGACCGTGTATTCTGAGTCTGCCTCTGAGGAGAGATATGGTTTCGATTTTGTTCGAATGAAAGGATGGACAACTGTGTGAATGATTAAATGCTTGAAAAACAAGTTTGGTCTACGGGGATCGTTTTTTTTTTGTTTGTTTGTTTTTTTGTTTTGTTTTGTTTTGTTTTGTTTTGTTTTGTTTTTCTTGTGCCTGCTGGGCCTTGACTCTGATTGAAACTCTGCTAGTTTTTCAGGATTCTGACAGTAGGTGGCGCTCTCTACACTGTTGTTACCAGTAGGCTCCCCCTCTTCTCCCTCCGGCTTGAAATGTCTCCTTTTGTCTCCTGGACCGGAAATTTCTAGGTCCTGGATCCATAGCCCCGACTCCTCCCCCTGCGCCCCTCGGGACCTGGGATCGACAATGTTGGGTGGCTCTGAGGCCGTGGTCGGGCCCCGAGCCCGGACCTGTTTCACATGGCAAGGTCCCCGGAACTTGAAGCTGAGCTCGCATGAGCCTCTGCCCACTCCCATTCCTGGTGCGGAACTCCTCCTCCTGCGAGGAGGTCGGAGGATCTTGTAGAAGGGCTGGTGGGGATGGGGGACACACGCCGTGCCGCTCTGGTGCTGACGGGTAGGCTCCCTGTCACCAGCCTCCCGCTGCCTGTTCTGCCGCCTTCAGAGGCCAAGGACTTTCTACTGGTCTCCCTTCCCTTTGTCTACAATCCATCTCCCTCACCTCTTCCAGATTCTTCCCCCCACCTCAACCTCAGACTCCTCCATCCAGTCCCACCTCACCCTGTCCACATCCGCACCCCATTCCTACTTCAAACGCTTCTCGTGATCTACGCTCTTTGTCCCCCCCACACTCCCCTGTGGCTGTTATTATGCCTGGTGGCATTATCCAGTTTCTCCAACTTCGTGCACTTCCTTCACCACCTTTAGCTTTCTCTTGAGGGCCTGCCATGCCCCGGACTCAGATACCGGCCTCTGTTTTTGTCACAGGAGGCATCGCCCCATCATGGTCATCGCCCTTTCCTAGTCTGCTTCAGATCCGCATAACTAGAAGACCCAGACTCGAATAGCCTATTTTAACTTTGTCCCAAGCCTCCTGCAATCTGTCTTCCATACCCATCGCCCGACCTGGCAGGACTGCTAGCTAGCAACTCCTGAGTGCTGGGAGTCGAGGCAAGAAAAGCTTTTAGCCTCAGTCACTGGTGTGAATGCCTTTGAAGCAGCTTTCTCATCCAAGCATCGTGATTCGGACCCAGTACGTACACAAGTCCCCAGGTCCTGGACACTTTTCACCAGTACCTAATGACTAGAATTCAGGTGTAGCTCAAAAAAACCGCTAATCTGTTTAAGAGGTTCTTCAGGGTTCAGAAGAGTCTTCTGGTGGCATTTCTCATGATTAAAAGGAGCTTTCAGAATTTATATCTCCTTCGATCTCTGGAAAACGCTAGGCTGTTAAATTTGGTTTTTGTTTCCTCAGTCAGCTCCGGACATGCCCAAAATCTCCAAAAGCGAAAGGGCTTTGCAGGGATGAATACCTTTCAGTTCATCAAGGCATCCCCAAAGGACTGCCTTATAATAACCGAGCTTGGAAAGGGGTTATGCTGGCTGCTTTCTGGTCAACTCACTCTGTGTGCGCTACTGGCCACACTGTTCACGGCCAATGGAGAAAGCCTCAAAAACGAACAAACAAAAAGTCCAGTTGCCAATAAAAAGATGCCAGTCTGGGGAGCCATGGACACCAACCATTAAGGGCAATCACCTCACACCTGCACGAACAGTCAGCCTGGGCCACAAGCAGGTCCTTTGCAGTGGCCCTAGACTGCCCTTTCCCCCGCGGGCACAGATCTTTGAAAATCAGGGACCGCTGTAAGAAGGGACCAACCAGAAACCATTTTGAATAAAACTTCCATTTTGAATAGGGGTTAAATAAACTTTAAGTTCCCAAGACCTCCCTGGGTAACATGCTTGGCAGAGAAAGACATTATGTGGGTAACTGACAACCTGATTGGCCAGTTAAGACCTGTATGTTAAGCAAGTTGCCCTAAATCCAACCAATGGGAACAGGATAAATGTACTACAGAGACATGCTCCTAAGGAAGTCCCCTATTCCTAAATCCTGATTGGTGGGATAACTTGGCACAGATGTCTGTGGTTTGGAAGCTTAAAAGTCTGTAGCATTCTGGCTTGGGGTCAGAGTCCAGCTCCTGCATCTGTTCCGATCAATCAATCAGAAGTAGCCCGAGTACAATGCATTTTTTTTGTAAAGATTTATTCATTTATTATATGTAAGTACACTGTAGCTGTCTTCAGACACACCAGAAGAGGGCATCAGATCTTATTACAGATGGTTGTAAGCCACCACCTGGTTGCTGGGATTTGAACTCAGGACCTCTGGAAGAGCAAGCAGTCAGTGCTCTTAACCTCTGAGCCATCTCTCCAGTCCCACAATGCATTTTTGTAATCCGATTAAATACTAAGGTGAACGTTCTTAGACTCAGTCAGCTCCTGAATCTGTGCTGTTGTCCCTGACAGGTCAGTTTTGGCTGTCTAATTCAAATAAAGAACTTGCTTTGCTGGACTCTCGTGACTGCTTGGGCTGTTTTGGGTTTCTGCTCCTAACACCATCACCACCTTTATGCCTCAAGAAACTAAACTTTCCTTTGCACCCACTGTCAACTCAGCTTAACTGCCCCTCTGTCTGAAGAACATCCTCTAGCTCCCCCTGACTCCACAACAGAGACAGACCCAGACCTAGGGACCCTGCTCCAGGACTTGCAACAACAGTGTCCTAAGGTATGGGCTAAGGCAGATTCTCCAGGCTTGACAGCCATCACCCACCAGTTAGTTTCTTGACTTACAGCCACCCCCATAAGGGTCCGGCAATATCTCATGAACAAAAAGGCTGGAGATTGCTCCCAATATCAAGATGCTATTAGAAGCTAGCAGTCTCACCCTGGGCTAGTCATCTTGGAATCTGCCCTTCCTGCCTGTCCATAAATCCTCAGATTATCAGCCAGTCTAGGATCTCCAGGGGGTGAAAAAATGGACTTGAACCATTTGTCCTATTGTTCCAAATCTGTATACTTTGTTCAGCCTACTCCCACCAGACCATCAGGTCTATACAGTCTTGGGCCTTAAGGATCCTTTTTCCAGGGCTGGAAAGATGGCTCAGCAGTTAAGAGCACTGATTGCTTTCCCTGAGGTCCTGAGTTCAATTCCCAGCAACCACATGATGGCTCACAACCACCTGTAATGGGATCCAATGCCCTCTTTCTGGTGCGTCTGAAGACAGCAACAGTGTACTCATATACATAAAGTAAACATTTTTTTTAAAGGATCCTTTCTCCATCCCACGGTGTCATATTCATCTTTCAATGGACTGATCCAAAGTCCAAAGAGACCAGCTGGCTAATCTGGATGTGACTACCCCCAAGGGCACAAACATTCCCCTACGCTCTTTGGGGAGGCGTTACAAAAGAAGTAACAAGATTCAAGGTGTCATGCCCTAATCCAAATCCGCTCCAGTATGTAGATGATCTACTGGCTGCAGCTGTCACTACCATCTGTTTGAAAGATACAAAAGATTTGCTCCAGCTGCTCCAGACAGTGAAATGTCCAGACTCTGGGGGTGGGGGTGGAGGCTCAGCTCTGCCAAATGGAAGTCTCCCGTCTGGGATACAGACTCACTCAAGGTAATAGATAGATAGATAGATAGATAGATAGATAGATAGATAGATAGATAGACTGACCTCTGAGCTCTATGGGAAAGGAAGCCATTCTATAGCTCTCCACTCCCCCAAACCAAGAAGCAGGTAGGAGAATTCCTGGTGGGTGGGGTGGGATATTGCAGGCTCTGGTTTTCTGGGTTTGCTAAAATAGCCCAGCCCCTTTATGCTGGCACTGCAGGAGACCAGCCTTTAAAGTAATCTGAAACAGAGAAAAAAGACTTTCAGGAAAGCAAATCGAGCTCTGAGCCAAGCCCCACCTTGACCCAGATATTATTAAACCATTTTACCTTTTCGTCCACAAGACTTTACCACTTCAAAGGGGTTTAACTCAGACCTTGCGACTGTGGCTGGGCTCTGTAGCATATCTATCCAAGCGTTGGGACCAGCGGTCTCTGTTTGGCCATCCTGTCTGCATGCCATAGTCTGCTATATTAGTTGGGGAAGATGAAAATCTCACTGTGGGCCAGGACCTGACTTTGACGGTTCCCCATGCTGTGAAAACCGTCCTACGAGGGGCAAATGGCCAGTGGGTGTCAAATGCCCACACCACTCAACACCATAGTGTGTTGCTTGGTCAGCTCCGTGTCACTTTTGCTGCAGTACAGAATCTCCACCCTGCAACACTAATGCCTGATGACAACCCTGAAGTCCCCTTCCATGACTGTGAGGGACGTACTGGACATTTCTCAGGCCAGCTGCCTAGATCTCCGAGACATTCCCGGGCCTGAGACGGAAGTGGATCTCTTTATGGATCGAAGCAGTCATCGATGAACCCAGGAAGGCCTGAGCATCAGGAACTATAGGCACCACACAGGCACAAACCTTAACACAGGGCGCATTGGACCGGAAGCAGAGCCGACTGCTGTCAATGTTCATGCCATGAGTTACAGGGAGAGGGGTATATTGGCTGAAAAATAAAAAACCTTTACAAATAGAGAGAAAAAGCCTTCTCTCCTGGAAGTCTGGCTCCCCAAGGAGGTGGTCGCTGCCTATTGCAACAGCCAACACTCCTGAAGCCCAAGGAAATCAGAAGGCAGCCCAATAAGCAGGAGCAGAGAGAGAGAGAGAGAGAGAGAGAGAGAGAGAGAGAGAGAGAGAGAGAGATGCCTGAAGGTCCCCTTCTATCTTGGCCATTTGATCCACAGCCCCCCACCCCCACCCCGACACACACACACACACACACACACACACACACACACACACACACACAAGAGGGCAACACCTGCTCCCAGGATGCAAAACAGATTCCAGCTGGACAGTGGATCTTTTTTTTTTTGGTTCTTTTTTTCAGAGCTGGGGACCGAACCCAGGGCCTTGCGCTTCCTAGGCAAGCGCTCTACCACTGAGCTAAATCCCCAACCCCTGGACAGTGGATCTTTTAAGACTCAAGAATTATCCCCCCACCTCGTCCCACCCCTGTGGCCCTTGGACACCAGACTCCCCACCCCAGTCCCATCAGACTGCCCGAGTTATTATCTTCCAGATACCAGATTCTGCATCTCCAAGACATGGCCACCCAGGCTGCTTCTCAATGTCTTTCCTGCACACAGGTCAACCACAGCATGAATCAAAATGTGTCCCTGTGGTTGCCTGAGGGACTACCCCTGGTGAGAGATGGGAATTCAACTTCGCAGAGATAAAGCCTCCTCACAATGGGTATAGCAGTATCTGTTAATGTTTGTGGACATCTTCTCAGAATGAATAAAAGCCTTTGCTGCCTGGAGGGAGACTGCTCCGACATTGACCAAGACTCTTACATGAAATTATTTCTAGGTTCATCAGATAGTGGACCTGCCTTCACTTCATCTGTAATCCCAGTGGTCAGCAAGACTGTTTACCTTACTTAAATGGAACCTGGAAGCTCCACTGTGGCTACGGACCTCAGAGCTCCAGCAGGTTGAACATGAAACACTATAAAGTCCATTCTTTCTAATTCTGGAAACCAGTAAAAACTTGCCCAACATTTTACCCCGGCCCCTGGTAAATCTTGGCATAAGATTTACCCCTTACAAGGCAGGAGTCACTCCCTATGAGATTATGTTTGGAAGGTAACCTCCAACACACACACACACACACACACACACACACACACACACACACACTCACACTCACACACTGTTGCCCCATTTAAGAGACCCAGTCATCGAGGAGATTACTCATTAGTCTCCATTAAAGTGTCTCCAGTCTCTCCAGCAGGTCCAGACTGCAGTCTACTCTAGGGTTTGAGATGCCCATCTTTGATGCCTTGTTATTCATTCTAACCAGGACACAAGTGTACATCAAGAAGTTTCAGAAAGAAGGACTGACGTCAGGCCCAAGAGGACTTCATACTGTTGTCCTGACAGAGCCAACTGCAGCCAAGGCTGACCCCACCTGGATTCATCCGTCTCATGCCAAACCTGTTCCAGACCAGGACCAGAAATAGAGCATCTCACCCGGACCTGTTCCACTCAGGCAAAGCCGCTCACGTAGGACTCCTGCTTGGTTATATCTACTTCCCTTTTCTGCCTCTTGTAATACTAGTCATTGGTCACTTTTTTTTTTCTTCACAAAAGCAGTTTTTATTTGAGGCGAGGAGAAGTCTGACCCACAGGACCACAGTTCTAAGCACTCAAATTTGAGTGTTAGTGGCCCGACCTGGGTTATAAATCCTGCTTGTCTTTGGTTTGGTACTTGTGTTAATGTTCTCCAGGTGGGTAAGAAGAAAGACCTCTCTGAACCCAGAAGCTTACTTCTCTGTCATGGGAACTTGGTCTGCCTGTACCACTAGCCTCACCCGAGGTACGACCTCAGCATACCTGCATTAGAATCCAGTTTTATGTGTGATTGACTGCCCCAAATATATACTTATTCAGGGCCAGCGGGGGGCACCTCTTATCCCCCTTTGGGCTGCCTCACAAGGCATACAGGAGGGCTATCTCTCTCCTTGTTCCCATGATGGTAGGAAGGATGGTAGCAGGGACCACTTACTTCCTCAGGACTACAGCCCTACTCAAATAAAAATAGGGGGCCTACAATAGATAAATCACCAGATGCAGACATTAGATACCTTCAGTTGTCCCTCGATACTCCCCATACCTATGTAGAGTTTCTGGCAGGCGTAATCTTCCAAAACCTGCAAAGCTAAGACTTAGTTTCCATGTCCCAGAGAGAGTTTTATGTGACACCGGGAAAGGCTTGCTTCTTTATGTTAACAAACCAGAATCTTCAAAGAGACTTAACAAAAGGTAATTTAGACAAGAGGCAACAGGAGTGAGAGTCAAATAACTCCTGGTACCATAAAATGTTTGATTGGATCCCATGGTTCACAAACCTCCTCCCTGGCCTGCTGGTCCTTTACTCCTTTTCCTAATATGACTGGATGCGGGGTCTTGTAGAGTAAACTGCCTCTCAAAGTTCATCAGACGAAGAATTGCCTGGGTTAAGCCAGTGAGCCTCAGGACTCAGTAATTACCCCTTTGCCAAGATCAAGTATTTAATACTAAAGACACCGGGATTGAAATGAGTAAGGGAAGCCACCCTGTCCCAGTGCCATTGTCACTAGTCACAGCCTCAGTTGCTCTGCGACTGTCAAGGTCACATTCACCTTGGCCAGGCTTCTGAGACTGTCCATGATCTCGATCATGGTCCAAAATTATCGCATAGTGTCTGGAAGATGCTGCAGAACCTTACAAAGAAAGCAGATGTGACTAGGTCACTCCAAATCCTGGCTAATGTATCGCTCGCGCGGACACACACACACACACACACACACACACACACACACACACACACACACCCTGCCACTGGAACTGATGTAAACTTTAAAAGTGCAGTACCCCTGAACTTGGGCACCAGGTTGGGGATTTAGCTCAGTGGTAGAGCACTTGCCTAGCAAGCACAAGGCCCTGGGTTCGGTCCTCAGCTCCGGAAAAAAAAAAAAAAAAAAAAAAAAAGAGTCACAAACCTGAACTTGGGCATCAAGACTTCCGGAGGCACAAGCCCACTCTTGGTCTGGCTATCAATAAATGACCCAGAACTTATAATTGACCTAACCAGTGTGACTGTCGGTGGATCCTTTGAGTCTGCTGTGATGTTCCTCTGGGGACTGTGTTGGTCTTGGGGGCAAATGATAATCTCACCAGAGATCTACCTGGCCCTGCAGGTGCCGGAGACTTCCCTAAAGGAGAGGCAGCAGTAGAATCTCTCCAGGCTGAGGGAGAACACTTCTCCATTGGAAACAGTAACCAGAGGTACCTGGGCCAATACAGAGCTGCTGTGGAACAGAGGTTCCCAGGACGTGAGTACCGTGTTTATGTCGTTTCTACCTCTTTCTACCTCTCTTCTTTCTCCACCCAACGCTTCCTGTGTTCTGCTGTTAACGATTTAAGAGGCAGAATTGGAGCCAAGGATTGCCACCAAGTCACACAATGCAACCGATCTCATGGGGGAGGTTTTTGGTGGGAGGGTGTACAGAGAGTCTGCCTCTGAAGGAAAGTGAACGGAAAGAGGGCAGGAAAAAAAAAAGGCACTTTTTATAAGAGGGTATAGCGCATGCGCATAAGGACACTACGTGCAACTCCCGGCAGTAGTGAAATTGTCGCTGATGATGATATGGTTGGTCTGCTGTTGCTAGGTTACTGAAAGCAGGCTTATGGGGTGGGGTTTTCCAACATTTCTCCCTCTTATTTATTATAAAAGATTAGGAAATATTTAGGTGTGACTGGTGAGGCAGGGGTGGGGCTGGGTGGGGGTGCCATGCTCTTTCGACAGCTTCCTGCTGTCTGGGGCCTCAACGAAAAACTATTATATTCTAGAATGGTACACTGTGTAAGGGCATAAAGTTACCAATCTTCCTGTGGACTGTATTCATGGAAAGAGTTTCAGTCAGAAATTGTTATTTTTATAATAATAAACTGTTAAAGATGATTAAGCTTTAATATGTTCTGAACTCTACTTGGAGTCATGCTGAGTACCAATGTGGTTAAGTACAGGGGGAAAGGCTTTATTTAGCCTCCTGTATATGTTTCCAAGGTATAGCCTAAAGCAAGGAACTAAAAAAATAATCAACAAGGGTTGGCCCTGATATCCCTAATAGACAATGGCCCTCAACATGGCCTTTAAAGATGTTTAAACTCACTATGACAGATAGAGATACCCCAGATCCTAGCAGTGACCCTCAAAGTCTCCAAGAGCATAATGGGACATGACAACGACTTCATCTGGATTGTCCTATTGCTAGTAAGACGTCCCCCATGCCTCGCCCACCTTCAGGGCCCAGCCCAAAGCGTGGACAAGCAGGACACCGGAGAGTTGATTACCCCACTTTGCCTAGACAAAGTAAGGTCAGTCCTCCATGTTTCTCCTCCACAGAAAAGCCTCTCTTCTTCTGATCCTGGTGGCTGTCCTGGTACCTCTGTCCCCGATGCCTTGGAGAACACAGGAGCCTGGGATGGGTGCCTGGGTAATGGAGAATGAACTAGTCCCTGCCGTTTAGTATCCATGGGCCATTTGGATTGTGCTTCCTGCTATAATTTATCCTCCTCAGGTCTCTGATGGCACTGGCCACTAGGCTAGTTACAGTTTAGTACAGTCATGGTTACTAGCTTGGCAGCAGCAGGCAACTGGCTTCTCTCCCAAGACTGCAGACACTGTGTTAGTCTAGAGCTACTGGGTCTCTTGTTAAGAAAAAGCAGACAAGTTCGCCTTACTAACAGGCTTCATATCAAAGAATAAGTAAGTTTCAGGTGTCAGTTTCTACTAAAGGAAAATGCCTTACATGACTGCTCTCAGTAATTACCACTCGTGTCTCCGATAAGTGAGTAAGTGGGAAAAAATGTTAAGATATACACGTTATAAATGTATAAAAGTATCTTCTTTAAAAAAGATGTGTTTATTTATTTATTCATTTATTTTGTACATGCTGTCCTGCTTGAGTCTATGCCTGCATGCCAGAAGAGGGCGCCAGACCTCTTTATAGATGGCTGTGAGCCACCATGTGGTTTCTGGGAATTAAACTCAGGACCTCTGGAAGAGCAGTCAGTGCTCTCAGTCTCTGAGCCATCTCTCCAGTCTGGTATAAAGATAATTTAAGATATGTGAATAATGGGAAATGTTTTAGGTTTCTTTTTCCCCTTCTGTGCTATTATGAGTCTAAGATTTCAAAGGTTCAGAGTTTTAACACTGGTCAGTGGAGTTCTGATACCTTGGTAGGACCTTGATGCTATTCAATGAGAAGCTCAAATTTAAATTTCCTTTGGCTGTCTCCTAAACATACACTCACAGGGGATCTCATTTAGCTAAAAGCATATATTTGGCTCTCTGAACAGAGAGGGAAAAAAAATGTTCTGTTTGTGCTTTTTTTTTTTTTTAAGATTTACTTATTTTATGCATGAGTACACTGTTGTTCTCCTCAGACACACCAGAAGAGGGCGTCAGATCCCATTACAGATGGTTGTGAACCACCATGAGATTGCTAGGAATTGAACTCAGGTCCTCTGGAAGAGCAGTCAGTGCTCTTAACCACTGAGCCATCTCTCCAGCCCCCTGTTCATGCCTTGTACCTAAAAGCTATAGTTTTTACTAGGACTCAAAGGCGAGAGTCGACTCCAGCTATGTGGATTTCAGTACAGGTTAATACTAATATATCTAAAACTTCCATCTCTTTTTGTAAACTAAAAATTCATGTAAGCTTCAGGGAGTCAAAGAAGTTACAAGACTTGGCTCCACTTGTCACCAGGTCAGATGGACTCCAGATAAGCCCAGCCTGCTTCCCCGGATGATAGGCTCTCTCCCCTTCCCAATTACTAGGACTATGGGCCTGGACGTCCCAAATGCGAGATTTTCCTTTAAGTTCCTAGATTTTAAGTTCTGTCCCTAGTCTATATTTGTCTCAGCAGATATTCCACTCAGCAGACACAATTCAGGGATCACCTGTGGACTGTAAACTGCTGAGCTCTGGGCTTGGCTGAAAGCCTTTGTGAACCAGTCCAGCCGGTGTGATTGGTCCCTGTCTATTCAGCTGGGTCAGCTAACCAGAGGCTTCTATAGATGCCCTGATAGATTGCCTGGCCTTGACTGGGCCCTGAGAATGATGCCTTAGTTTCACCTGGAAGTAGTTACAGACGAGAGTGTGATGTCACGCTCCCCCCTCCCCCCCACCAGGCTGAAATGCTAAGTCAAAAGGAAACTCTGGCATAGGGGACAAAATGGCAACTGTTGGGTTTCAGACCTGGGACAAGGGGCTGAGGTGCATATTTTACATATCAAAGCGGACCTGGCCTCGCCTCCAGGTTCTCCCAGCATCCCTCATTCCCTACCCTGCTCTCAATCCTGACCTTCCAGACCAGGGGCTGAGCTGCCCTTCCCCCAGAGGCTCTTCCTATATCATCCAGACACTTTGGGCTCCCCTGTCACCCCTTTGCACTCATTCTTTCTTTCTTTCCCTTCCCCCTGCCCCCTCTGATTGGTGACTTCCCTGGCATCCTTCCTTGAGACCAGTGAACTCACCCAAGACCAGCTTCCCAATAAACCTGACTTTATATATTCTAATCTGGCTTGAATTGGCTCATTTCACCGGTGGAGAAATAACTTATAATGCCAATTGGAATACCAGGAAAGTGGGTGTGGCGGTGTGAATATGCTTGGCCCATAGGAAGTGCCTCTATTAGGAGGTGTGGCCTTGTTGGAATGGGTGTGGCTTTGTTGGAGGAAGTGTGTCACTGTGTAGGCGGGCTTTGAGGTCTCCTAGTGCTCAAACTCCGCCCAGTGCAGAAGAGAACCACTTCCTGGCTGACTTCAGATCAAGATGTAGAACTCTTGACTCCTCAGCACCATCTCTGCTTGCACACTGCCATGCTTCCCACCATGATGATAATGGACTGAACCTCTGACGCTGTAAGCCAGCCCCAGTTAAATGTTTTTCTTTATAAGAGTTGCCCTGGTCATGTGTCTTAGGGTTTTATTGCTGTGAACAGACACCATGACCAAGGCAAGTCTTAAAAGGACTCAGAGGTTCAGTCCAATATCATCAAGGCAGGAGCATGGCACACCCAGGCAGGCAGGGTGCAGGAGGAGCTGAGGGTTCTACATCTTCATCTGAAGGCTGCTAGTAGAATACTTCCAGGTAGCTAGGGTGAGGTTCTTAAGCCCACACCCATAGTGACACACCTACTCCAACAAGGCCACACCTTCTAATAGTGCCATTCTCTGGGCCAAGCATATGCAAACCATCCCATGGTGTCTCTTCATAGCAATGTAAACCCAAACTAAGACAGTGGGCTCAGACTTATCAACAGGACAACCCATTAACGGACCCATAGTTCTACAATATGATAGGGCAGCTTGGCCTGGCTTATCCAGGACAAAGGGTATTGTATGGCTTTCAGAGAAAATTGTCATTTCTATACAAATCACATGGATTGTAATCTGGTACACTCAAAGAAATATCACAAAAAGAGGACCTAAGAGAAAATCATTGTCTGATGTGACCCATCCACTTCCAGGCTTCTCCTAGCCAGTACCTCTGATGTCAGCCATCACAGGGCCTTTGGCCCTTCTGCTTCTGCTAATTCTATTGGCACTGGCATGACTGATGCCTCAGATAGATGATAATTCCTGTCTGCGTACCATGAAGCTGATGGTTATTAGATCCCAATATAAACAAGTACCCATCACAGAGTCAAGGACTTAACCCCGGGGACAACTCAAGGGGGAAATGTAAGAGCCAAAGCTAACCTATAAAACCCACCTCTCCGAGGACCAGGCAAACTCCTGACGTGCTGAGAGCTGTTGCTCTTGGAAAAAAAAGAAAGCCACATGGGGAAATACGGTGGCAGTGGGGTTTTTGTCCTTAAAAGCCTCAACAACGTGTGTCTCACGGCCACTTGCTGAAATTCCAGAGAGTGGTCCTGACCAAAGTCCATCCTCCACAGTCTTTAATTGAAGCTTGCTTCAAATTTGGCTCAAAATTGTGGAACCATTTTTTTTTCCTCTTGCAAATTTAAGGATTAGCACATCCCTATTGAGCGAGAGTCCTGATGTGTAAAAATAGTTTAGCATTTTTTTTAACATTCTCTTAAAGAATGTCCTTGTGTGATATTTTACAAGCTCAAAAAATTATATGGTAAAGACCCCCTGGCCTGCACTAGGTCTGATGGCATTGCAGCCTTGTGACTTTTAAAAACCCTGCCCTCCTTTGTCTGGACGCCAAGAGTCTTTCTCAGGCATGAACCTATTCTCTTGGTTGGCTGCGGACTCACCACCCTCCTAATTGATCAACAGAGCGTGGTGTGTAACTTTTTTTTTTCTTTTTTTCGGAGCTGGGGACCGAACCCAGGGCCTTGCGGTTGCTAGGCAAGCGCTCTACCGCTGAGCTAAATCCCCAGCCCCGGTATGTAACTTTCTTGAGTGGGTTATTTCAGCCCCACTGTATCACCTTGCTCAGCCTGGAAGTCAGGCTACCTTGAACTCACAGAGCTCTGTCTGCCTCTGCCTACCCAGTGCTCAGACTGAAGGTGTGCACTGCTAGCCCCACTTTATCAAAGGCTCTTCAGGAATGAGACTCGGTCTCTGGACTTTTTCTTCTTTCTTTATCTAACACAGACATTTGGATTTTGTGGATTTGTCTGTTGACTTATTTCAAATTTAACCCAAGACTAAAATAAATGTTGGCTATGTACTCACTTTGGAAAAACACGAGAAACACGAAGAATTGGTTTGAATGCACTTCCTTAAGAGGACTCTGTGATGCTGTTCCCAGACCCAAAACAGCAAGTTCCAGATTAAATGGCCTTGCTATACACACATTTCAGAAGGAGACATTAAAGCAGACAGAAAGAAATCCCTAAGTGTTATGGTTTTCTGACCACAAAAGCAGCCTGCACAGATGGCTGTGGACGAGCAGCGTCTCCTTATATGCTATTGCTACACCCAGTGCCAGGCCAACAAGACACCCTGGGGAAGAACAGTTGTCCCACTGAGACATCTTCAGGGTGCGGAGCACCTAGTTGGCCAACTGCCACCATTTCTGTTTCTGTTTCTAGAAGTCAGAATTGAGGAACCTGTCACCCTCTCAAGAGAAACTGGAGTCCCCAAGATACTGGAGTGATTAGAGTTAGATTGGCTTTGAGGACATTAAAGCTTAAAACTTTTAATTTAAAAACGTATCTGGTTAAGAGTATAAGGAATCACTGGGTCGGGTGGTACACACTTTTGTTTCCAGTGCTTGAAGACAGAGGCAGATCTCTGAGTTTGGGACCAGCCTGGTCTACAGAGCGAGTTCCAGGATAGCCAAGTCTACATAGAGAAACCTTGTCTCAAACAAACAAACAAACAAACAAACAAACACCCTACCTAATAAGACAAAAAGAATCAACCGAGAGATCTATCGCGGCATTCTACTAGTCTACTTTCTACTAAACACACATATCAATCATAAAGTTTTAAAACTATGATAGTCTTTGCAATAGTCGGAAACCACTATAGAAAACGGCAGCCAATCAAAATACAGTCGTCAAACCCAATGGTCCCAGTGAACACATCTACAGGGCAACTCTCTCATCTACGGCTGAGAGGGGTCGGAAAGATCAGGAAGTTTGCTGTGAGGTTGTGTCCTCTAAGTAATATCAGAGGCTAAACCTGTAAAGTCTCACCAATATGACTGCGTCAGCACAGGCTGGACGAGGAACGACAGCAGACCCACTAAAGTGAAGGGGAGAAAGCCCACGGGGCCTCAACCCTGAGCAGGCAACTAAGGAAGGCTGAGAGAAGAGCAACAGTTTTCCTCAGGGAAGGGCTCACTAACCCATGATGTAATGCCAAGTGGTCAGCTATACAGAGCCATATTGGATTTGGGCCTAGCCGCTTTTTGACTGCATGGTTCAAAGTGACTAGGTGACTCTGGGCTGTTTGGCCACAGAGACTCACCCCTAAGATGACTGCCTTAAGTCTTAAGATTGTTGAATGAAAGCCTCTCCCAAGAATTTACGGCACAGGAAGATAACATTCAAGGGATGCCTCAGCTCCCTTAGCAGATACCTGTTACCTCCTGAATCAACACCCGGTGTCTCCACCGCCTGACCTCATCGTCTACCGCCTGACCTCTTTGCCTCCAGCTATCACTACCTGTATCCGCACCTCCCCCTCCTCTGTGTTTCACAAAGGTCATTCCCCCTACCTGAAAGCCTTAAAAGCTGTAACGTTCATCCCAATAAACGAAACCTTGACAACAGAATCTTGCTTGGTCTCCTTCTTCTCTCGCCCCCCATTTAGGCCCAAGGGTAGTGCCCCTTCGGGACCCTGAATAACTGGGTCCCCACTGGCGGGGACAAGTGGCGCCCGAACAGGGACCCCGAAGTACGGCCAACTACCGGACGACGGAGACAGGAGATCCGTGGAGAGATTGAGGACTCTTCAGGCTGCATCGCTCGTGCATCGCTGGAGAGGGAGGTAAGACCAGTCGAATAAGTGTCGTCCCATCGCCATGGGGAAGGTATTGTCTAAGGAGGCTTGTTTCATAGGAGAGATCAAGCGCTCACTCAGGGAGAGAGGATTAAGAGTTAAAAAAAAGGATTTAATCAAGTTTTTTTGTTTTATTGATGAAAGGTGTCCCTGGTTAATTTTAAACAGTGTGGGGCTAGCTTAAGTAAAACTTATAATAAAAAAGGGACAAGGTAATGGTAAAGTGTTTTTACATATGCGTTCTTTTAGAGTTATATTTTAGTCTTTGGACCCTGATTAGAGATAGTTTACACCCTGGACATGAGAGAGAATGGGTTTGGGAAAAACAGTCCTCCTGGACTCTCCGCAGAAGAGAAAAACTTTTTAGAGCTCTCCTAGGAACAGAAGAAAGGCAGGAGACGTCCTGCCTCTCTGCTGGCTCCTATTGGAGAAATGCTTATTTCTGGTTCTGGGTTCCATAGGTAGGATATGTGGGTCCCTTCGGTGGGACACCATCTAGTTTTTTCCCTCTATGTCTACTGTCCATGTCTGTCAGTTTATGTCTGTGGTTCTTGCTTCTCGTTGCTTGAATGTTTTGTGTTTCATGTTTAAAAGAAAAGGTTAAAATTTTAAATGCTGGTTGATTCACCCATTGATGTAGTTTTAACTCCTTTCAAGAAAGGTACAAATAAATAAAAAGTTTCAATTGGCTTTTGGAGCCTACATCTGGTGCTAGAAGCCTAAGTCCGCTGGGCAAGCTCCCCAGGGGGCTGGCTAAATGTTTACACTAGCCGATCCTAAAGGCACCAGGAGCTTCACAGCTTCTATGGTAATAAAGCTGATAGCTGTTTCTCTTAGAAAAATCCCTGACTTAATATTAGACTTAGCAGGTGACAAGGTGCTTCTCTTAAAATCATAGCTAGAAACGTAAAAATGGTGCTTGGTCTAAATATTAAAGAAATATGTAGCCACTTCAATTTTGTTTCTGATTGGTTTTAAATGTATAAATATGCTCTACATGCCTTGGTTATGGGCTATTGGCTTTTACGTTATTGGATATGGTTAAAAAGGTATAATATTGGTAACAGAAAGTTGACATAAAGCTGGTAATTTGGATAAAGTCATTCTAGACAACATGTGGCATGAGCCAACCTAGGGAAATAGGTCTAAATTGAGGTAATATTTTTATGGAATTCTTATTCTAGAAACCAGGCTTCTAAAAGAATTTAGGGCAATGTCTCTTTGTTGAGGTATCGGAGACCGCACCATCGTGCGTTCATATATAGGAATTGGCAGTCAACTTTGTAGCATGAAGGATAGACTGGAGACTGGATTTTGGAGACTAGATCATTTGTTGGAGGTTGAGTTTTGCTTTCCAAAGTTGTGGTTTGCCCTGAAGTTACCTGTATTTTGATGCTAATTCCACTGCCCCAAGGACAGCTGCCTAGTCAAGTACTCAGAACTCAGGTGACTTCCCAAAGTTGTGGCTGTGCTCTGGTGTTACAAGGAGAACTTAAGGATTGTGATTAAGGATTGCCAGTGTTAAATTGACTAACTCAAACTTATTTATAATTGAGAAAAAATCAAACAGGTAGAGATTGTTACAGGATTTACGAAGGATTGATGCAGTTTGCTTATATGGAAATTTTTACTACAAACCTTTGCTCTCAAAATGAGCTTTAATATTTGGGGAGTAGCTGACACACTACTCCAGAAAAGAATATTTAAAACTAATTTTAAGCTTCTAAGGATATGTTAATTGGCTAAGTACCTCACCTTACCAGAGGACTTAGATCTTTGTTTGTTATCCTCATTGGAGATAAAGCTTCAGTTGTGTTAATACAGAATTGTAGGCTAGAGTCTTGAAAGTATTTAAAAAAAAGAAAAAAAAAGAAACCTGGTAAAACATATCTTATTCCAAACAGCAATTAAATTAGTTATTACAAAATACTGATATTTGGCCTATCACATACAAATTTTTCAGGCAAAGTTGATAATTTTACTCTTTGCATGCTTTTGTATTTTCTATAAATTTGTGCATGCAACCCATAGGAAATGAGCTTACTGTATTTATAGGTGGTTCATCTAATGAAAAGGCTACATGTATGATTAGATCACTTGTTTATTCTCTTCAGTTTCCCCTGCTTCAGCACAGATTATTAAATTACGTGCTGTAGCCACTGTTTTTTTTTTTTTTTTTTTTTGGTTCTTTTTTTTCAGAGCTGGGGACCGAACCCAGGGCCTTGCGCTTCCTAGGTAAGCACTCTACCACTGAGCTAAATCCCCAGCCCCGTAGCCACTGTTTTTAAAATTAAAAAAAAAATCAAGCTTTCAATTCATATACTGATAGCCAATGTGTGGCTTATGGTTTACAGTTGATTAAAAAGTTTTCTTTTTTTAGATATTACTAGCCCTCAAATTTTACAATTACTTAATGCTTTATTAGAGGCAGGTTTTCTACTTAAAATCAGTGAGTGATGATTTCAGTGTGAATGTCTGACAACTCACTGTCCTTTCAGTGCTCTGGCTCAGACAACAAACAAAACCATAGACCCAGCTCTTTGAAAATGGTAATGGAGTTGATAACACACCCTCACAAAAAGAGGAAGACTCCATTTGCTTACTTTCAACTCCCATCCTCACCTTACCAGCTCAGGGATTTCTAGTAAGACTGAAATTAGACAATATTTACAGGATTTGGCATTTCTAATTAATGCTTATATTTAGGTAAATAAAGTTTGTGAGGTGCTGGAGAGATGGCTTAGTGGTTAAGAACACTAAATACTGTTCCTTTATAGGCCATTTAAGAACTCAAACTGGATTGCCTGGACTCCTTAGCAAGGGAGGACAATGATACTAGACATATTATAGGCCTTACATAGGAACAGTTAGTCAAAAAATCTCATTCTTTATATATCCAAAACAATGCTGGAGACAATAATTTGGTATAAAAGTCAATTTATAAATACAAGTGCTCAGTGTCCTCAATTTAATCCCCAAGGACTTATCTTAATAAATAATATTTTAACAATATTTTAGTAAATAAAAAAGGGGAGTTATCCCTGTATGCTAAAATATGCTCCTTTTATTTCAATTTTAAAATTTGGATGCCAAGGAACACTCTGAGTTTATGGCACCCTACAGCTAGGCATACTTCTGCCTAGGTGAAATAGAAAGATCCACATATTGGCATGATCCTCTTAAGATATTTTATATGGGGAAGAGGGAATCTTTGTGTTTTTTTCTACAGGATGCTACAGGAGTGTGCCAGCTGCCTGAGTGGCTGGTGAGACTTGCTGATCCTGGGAGCATGAAGATTCAGCTCTCGTGGTTCGGGTCCCTAGAGTCATTCCTGCCCTGAGAGGAAGATGGAAGATTCCCCCTCATCTTTTGTCATCACAGAGATTTTGGCGTTGCTGCAGTCAGTGTTACCGCTGGGTGTGTCCTGCCCCACTGCGGCCTGCGCTCCAACCCTCTGTGCACTGCTGCTTTCTGGAGAAGACTGGACTCCAGCTGTTACCCCTGCCCCCCCCCATTCCCCTGGTGACTCTTGCTGCCTTAACTGGTGTTGTCATTTTGCAGTCTGTAGCTTCACAGGAATGCCATCTGCGTGAAGCTGCTGTGGACTGGGGAACTCTGCCCTGGTTCTGCAGATCTCAGACATGGTTCCATTGCCTGCTGCTTGTTCCAGAGAAGAATGACCGATCCTGAACTGTCCTGGGAAAGACCTTGGCACTTTCGCTGCTATTGTAGCAGCCATTACTGCTGCAGCCATTGTGTCTGCAGTGTCTGGAGTTACCCTCCCCAATCTGTTGTTAGGCAAGCACAGTGGGTGAACTTTCTGGAGCAGTTGCTAACAATTGGGAATTCTAAATTTTATTACAGGAGAGGCTTGAATAGGCCCTTGGTGGTATGGCCATAGCAGCTGAGGAGAACCAGATGAGGTGCCCACTACTTATCGGGAGAGGCTCAATTCCCACAATCTCTTATATTAATGCCATCTGGCCCCTACTCTTTCGCCCCTGGGCTCAAGTAAGAGGAATGAGAAGATGATCCAATGTAGCTATCCTCAGGGACGGGCAACTTCCTCTGACCCTTGACCAATCTAGACATGGAGCCTTGAGGGCGACAAGGTGGTCCTATGACGGATAAGGCTGGGGTTCGAGAGGTCGATCCTAAGACAGAGGTGGCTACACCCCGTTTAAACGTGCGGGCCAGTCAAATGCTCCTCTGCCCAGTTTCTCCCCCAATAACACACATGTATAGCCCAGAACGGTGTGTTACAGCATAAGTTCATTCCTAGCCATTGGGGTGCAGTCCTAACTGCAAGAGTGGCTCGCCATGGCCGAGCTGGGCACTCTGTGAGGCATGTCTGATCTCTCTCAGACCACTACTTCCACCTAATGGTCCTTTAAAAAAAAAGAATAATGGGGGAGATGTACAGAGCCATATTGGATTTGGGCCTAGCCGCTTTTTGACTGCATGGTTCAAAGTGACTAGGTGACTCTGGGCTGTTTGGCCACAGAGACTCACCCCTAAGATGACTGCCTTAAGTCTTAAGATTGTTGAATGAAAGCCTCTCCCAAGAATTTACGGCACAGGAAGATAACATTCAAGGGATGCCTCAGCTCCCTTAGCAGATACCTGTTACCTCCTGAATCAACACCCGGTGTCTCCACCGCCTGACCTCATCGTCTACCGCCTGACCTCTTTGCCTCCAGCTATCACTACCTGTATCCGCACCTCCCCCTCCTCTGTGTTTCACAAAGGTCACTCCCCCTACCTGAAAGCCTTAAAAGCTGTAACATTCATCCCAATAAACGAGACCTTGACAACAGAATCTTGCTTGGTCTCCTTCTCTCGCCCCCCATTTAGGCCCAAGGGTGGTGCCCCTTCGGGACCCTGAATAACTGGGTCCCTGCTGGTGGGGACAGTCAGTCGTGAAAACACACACACAATAACATGTTACAGACTGATAAGGTTGCATTTAGGAATAAATATGTATGTGTGTGTGTGTATGTGTATATATATGTACGTGTATATATATGTATATATGTATGTGTACATATGTGTATATATACATATGTGTGTATATATTTGTATGTGTGTATATATGTATATATATGTATGTGTATATATGTATATATGTATTTATATATGTATGTGTATATATGTGTATGTGTGTATATGTATGTATATATGCATGTGTATATATGTATATATGTATGTGTGTATATATGTATGTGTGTATATATATGTATATATATGTATGTGTATATATATGTATGTGTATATGTATGTATGTGTATATATATGTATGTGTATATACACATATATATGGGGCTGCAGAAGTTGCTTGGTGGTTAGGAGCACCAGCTGCCCTTGCAGAGGACCTGAGTTTGATTCTCAGCACCCACAGAGTGGAATACAATCTCCTGTCAGACACACAGACATGCCCATTAAAAATATGTGTATACATATATGTGTTGACAACAGTTAACGAAAGAAGAGGCCATTTGTATGAAAGAGAGCAAGGAGAGGTATATGACGGGTTTGAAAAGACGAAAGGGAAGGAGGAAGTGATATAATTTTATTATAATCTCATAGATAAGTGCCCTGCTCAGCCATCATCAGGGAAGCAGCAGATGGGAATGAATACAGAGACCCACAGACAGATGTTATGCAGAGAGTGAAGACCTCAGGGCATTCAGCTCAAACGTGACGTCTCCATCAAATCTCTCCCCAGAGGGTCAGAGGGTGCCCCTGGCTCACTAACCCCACTATCTGTCACATGTGTTGCATGTGTATGCACAAGTTTTTGTGTGTGTACATGTTTGTCGTCAATGTCAATGTTAGACGTCCTTCTCAATTGTTCTCCATCAATTTCTTAAAAAGATTTATTTATTTAATATATATAAGTACACTGTAGTTGTCTTCAGACACACCAGAAGAGGGGCATCAGCTCTCATTACAGATGGTTGTGAGCCACCATGTGGTTGCTGGGATTTGAACTCAAGACCTCTGGAAGAACAGTCACTGCTCTCAACCACTGAGTCATCTCTCCAGCCCTCCATCAACTTTTAAGATTTATTTTTATTTATGTATCTGTGTGTGTGTGTGTGTGTGGGGGGGGGTACACATGCGTGCCAGTGCCTGTGGAAGCCAGAGGAAGGTGTCAGACCCAGTAGCTGGAGTTACAGATAGTTGTGAGCTGCCAGATCTGAACTTGGTTCCTCTGGAAAAGCAGCGAGAACTCTAACTCATGAGCTATCACTCCAGTCCCCACCTTACGTTTTTCAAAAGACTTACTTTATTTATTTATTTTTTTGCATTTGTTTGAGACGGGATTTCTCTGTGTAGCCCTAGCTGTTCTAGAACTCACTCTGTAGACTCAGAGATCCACCTGCCTCTGCCTCCCAGGTGCTGGGATGAAAGGTGTGACCACCACATTTATTATCTTACTATGGATGTATTCATTTGCCAGTGTTCCTGTGCGAACGTGTGCAATGCCTTCAGAGGCCTGAAGAGGCGCTATACCCCCTGAAGCTGGAGTTAGAGGCTGTTGTGAGCCACCAGACGTGTGTGCTGGGAACCAAACGCAGGTCCGGTGCAAGCACAGTATGTGCTCCTAACGCCTGCGCCACGTCTCCAGCTCCACTTTATCTTTTGGGACAGGGCCTCTCACTAAACCTGCAGCTCAGGGACTCACCTAGGCAGCTGGCCAGGGACCCTCCCACTTCTGCCTTTCTTTCCAGAGCCACGATCCCTGGCAATGATGCTGAACTTGGCTTTACTGGGTGCTGAGAATCCAAACTCAGGTCCTCACGCTGCATGGCAATTTTGCTGCCTTCCTGGCCCCTCCTGATTCTTTAGCGGACCAAGAGCAGCAAATACTTGGACGTCTTCCCATTCCCATCGTTAGGTCAGCTTGTGCTTCTTTGACGTCATTTCAGAGAAGGGACTGTTTATTTCCTCCCGGTGTCAGAATAATTACAACTATGGACCTGAAGTGCACTTGGAACCAATCAGAACAACATAGTAAAGCCTCCGACCTTTAGGCTTTCCTAGACTTTCCAAATTGCCTCTCGGAGGCAGCCTTATGGTGCACACACAGCCCCCAGGTCACCATATGCATAAGTACCATAAACACAGAGGTACGCGAAGGCTCTGGGCGCAGGCTCACAAGGCATGTGCATCTGTATGTGCACATGCTAGCACGGCACACCCCAGGTACACCTCTGCATACGAATCTCTCATCCAGGCATCTGACATCTACTAGCACACATAAAACAAGCATCATACGCGACACACAGAGCAGCAACACAGACAATACATATGTAAATGCGGTTCAGCAGGTCCAGGGATTCGTGAACGTGCACGTGCTCGCACGCGCGTGTGCGCGCGCACACACACACACACTGAAAGGAAAATTATACAAATTTAAGGTTTAAAAATATAAAACTAAAAGAGTAAGCCCCAAAAGCCACAGACTCAGGGCTAAGCCCTGCCGCCAGGAATAGCAGGCCATAGAGATAAGGAAAAGGAATGCAGGATCCAGCCCAGGCAATCGGAGTTGATTCATGGGCCGTCCGGCAAGAAGACATCCCCCCAGCTCACTCAGGGCCATACTTTAACCAGATGTCCTCCAGACCCTGATAAGCCCCTGACTTCTAGCACGTACTCTTCTGCTTTGTTCTCTCTGCTATGTTTGAATGAGCCAATTGTGTGTAACCGCGCCAAAACCCCTAGCTTTCCCTATATAAACCCCTGACTTTTGAGTTTCAGGGTCGACACCTCTGTCTCCTGCGCAAGAAACGTGTCGGCCCGGAGATCTCTGTAATAGGTCTCCATAATAAACCTCGCCTTTGCTTATTACATCCAAAATGGTCTCTCTGTGTCTGGGGTCCGCGATTTCCCAAGACTTGAGTAAGGGTCTCTCTGTGTGGGATCTTTCAACACACACACACACACACACACACACACACACACACACACTGCCAAGAACAAGTGAGGAGGGGAAGGAATAGAAGGAGTGGGGGAGGGGTAGACATTGCTCTTCTTATTCTCATTCAGTTTTTTCCTCCAGGTACATTGTTTTGTTTTGGTTATCTTTTGTCATTTTAAAGACAGGGGCCTGGAACCCAATCCCTGGGTTTTACTGGTGGGAGAAGAGATGAGATTTTTCCCCCCATCATCTGCTGGAACAAGACAGCAAATCAGAGAACTTGGAGGCCTCTTGGAAGGCTGTGGATTGGCAGCTCGCCCCTGCTCCAACCCCAGGAGCAGCCTTCACCGGAATCTGCTGGCTGCAAGCTGTAGGCTCCTTTGAACCTCTCCAACTGGGCCACCCAGGTCACCTTGATCTCATCTCTGGTCCTTCTAGCTTTTACCATCACCCTGTCCATCCTCCCATACCCTCTTACCCTCACCAGGGTTTCTTATATATCTCTGGCTGTCCTGGAACTCAATCTGTAGACCAGGCTGGCCTTAAACTCACAGAGATCCACCTGCCTCTGCCTCCCTAGTGCTGGTATTCAAGGCATGCACCACCACCACCAGGCCTCAGCTCTTAAATTTTAAGGTTCAGTTTTATTCCATATCCCAGCTGGAGAAACTGCAACAGGTCAAAAGCCTCTTCCCTAGGGTGAAGTGTTTCTAGCTTGCCACAAGGTCCTTTCTTGGGAGTCCTAAACTTGAATCCATAGGGACCACTTGGGGTTAGCTTGGTATGTTCCTTGGTTTCCACAAGGCAGGGTACATCTGTGTCTTGGCTCTCCTGCACAGCTTCTACCCCTAGGCTGGGACAAGAAGGTGCTGTGTCTTCCAACTGGTCTCTAGGCACACCCATAGGACAGAGAAAATGCGATTTGGAAAGTTGTTTACTAATGGGGTGGGAGTGGGGATGGGGGGACACTGGACCTGCCCCTCACCTCTTAGAACCTGCAGTTCCCTGTACGTATAAAAACGAAGAGGGTGAGTCCTCTCCCTGGGGACTCATCAGCACTACACTGTACCGTGCAATTAACCATTGAAGAGCTTTTATTTAACTAGACAGGCCACGTGACCCCCATGTCTTGTGTGTCAGTGGCAGCGTGTTCATTGGTGTCACAGTCAGGCGCGGGGCTTGGAGACAGAGCGAAAGCTGCAGAAGCCCCAGCGCTGCTATTAGACTAGGCGTGTGCGCATGCCTACTGTGGGGAAGGGGAGGGGCGTGGCAAGGCTCGCGGTACAGATCCTAGCTCAGCTTTTATTCTGAATGGCACGTGATGCACACTGTAATTAGAGAATCACCACACACACGCACACGCACACACACACACACACACACACACACACACACACACACACACACACACACACACACCACCCATTCTCAGCAGGCCTCTTCCAATGCATCTCACACAGAAGGCCCTCGCAAGAGCGGCTCCACAAATCTATGCCGGATGTGCAAAGCTGCTGCTAAAAGCTTGGGGTTAACCTGTCATGGTGGCCAAATCTGGGCCCCGTTGGATATCACCCTCCCTCCCACTTTGTAGCAGGGCCCCAGGTGGAACCACGAAAAGCTTTCCGGAAAGCCAACCCGTTGGGATTCTGTAGAATCCCTGGGTTTCCATAGTGACTGGTATCTTCTGAAGGCTGGCGATGGTCCCCTGTCTACGAAAAGGCTTTCAGCATCTGAGAAGCCTGGCTGGGAAGGAGGCAAGCTGAGTCTGTCTAATCCCAGCCCCGCGGCGCCAGCTGGTGGTGTGGAACAGTCTTTTAGAGAGGGACACCAGATGTACAAGGCCCCTCCCTCACCTCAAGAGTGGGAAGGGGCAGTGAGGATATGGACCGTCAGCGGGCCCCCTCTCCCTGACAATGCAGGCTGGTGGCTAAGCACCTCCATGCTGGAGTTACAGCATCCTGGGCTCAAATCCTGGTGCTGCTACCTTGTGACTAGGTGACTGTGTGAGGGCCCCCCACAGTCCCATGCATCATTCTCCTCCTCTTTGAAATTTCGGTAATAGTACCACCCTCCAAGTGAAACCCTTCTGAAGGTCACGCGTGTTGATGAAGGGGCCTCTCCATAGCTATGTTTTACCTCAGTGTCAGCCATCATTTCGAGACGGTCTCCTTGGGGTTAGATGTCCTCGACCAGGCCTTAGTCAGCATCCTGGCCAAAGCACTGGTTCTGAGGCTTGGCCTAAGGAAGCCGTGGTTACTGCACTGTCCCGTGCGCCCCTAATTTATACCAGGGTCTCTTTCATGAGGACCTTTATAGGCATGATGTTAAAAGTTTACCCTTGTATTATTCTAATGCTGATTTCTCTATCCCACCGTCTGGTTCCAAATAGACGTAGCATTCTAAGGTTTATGTTTAGAATCTCCTACCTCAAGTCTGTGTGAAGGATGCTCACCATTCATTCTCTGCCATATCAATAAAAGCTGGAAAAGCCAATAACTAGGCACTAGAGAGAATAGGGTGGGACTTCTGTCAGCCAGGGGAGGGGGAGAGATAGAGAGGAAGAGGGGATTCACCACATAGAAGGGGTCCTGAGAGACACCATGGGAGAACACACCTGAAGCACAGAGAAACAGACAAATACAAAAATGCAAGTATATTGGGCTTTTTGCCCAGGAGGTAGCCACATTAGACCAGAGGATTATAGTAGAATTATAATGCCCAGTTGTTGTGCTTTTAAGTTGCAAATAAATCTTGGTCTTCCTGTGTTGTTATCGGGGAACTAGCTAGGATGAAGAAAAACAGCCACTGTATTAACATACTACATACGTTTATACGAAAATTCACTGTTAGAGACCTGAGCATCCAACGCTTAGAAAAATCTCCAGGTAACTCCCTAATCCAGGCAGCAGTGGGCTTCAGCATTTGCCTGCAGCCCTTGCTTGGCCTGAGTCCTGAATCCCCATGGAGGTCGAAAAAAAAGAGAGAGGAATTCAGGGTGAGGCAGTGGATGGGAAGAGGTGCCCCATGGTGCTGAGTCTGCACACCCAGTTGTTTGTCCATCCACACACGTGTACTTAAGTGACTACAGCCTGCCTGGACAGTGCATGTTACCAAGAATAAGGTCAATTACTGTGGGGGAAGCCTTCATCTGTCAGATTCTCTCTCTCTCTCTCTCTCTCTCTCTCTCTCTCTCTCTTTCACACACACACACACACACACACACACACACACACACACACACCCCTCTAAGTAGAAGTGATAAATACCCTTAGAGTACCCAAGGGGAACTGCCCATCCCAGCAGAGATCAGAGGGTATGAGCTTAACCAGCAAGCAAGGGAGATATTTGAATTGGAAAAGCACCCCTGGGTCACAGGTCACATCAGATGAAATATGGCTCCATCAGAAAGGATGGGGCGGACACTCGCAGGAAGAGTCAGGTACTGGGATTCTGAGGCCTTGTGCATTCATTCACCCAGTGTCCTAGTCAGGGTTTCTGTTCCTGCACAGACATCATGACCAAGAAGCAAGATAGGGAGGAAGAGGTTTCTTCAGCTCACACTTCCACATGGCTGTTCATCACCAAAGGAAGTCAGGACTGGAACTCAAGCAGGTCAGGAAGCAGGAGCTGATGCAGAGGCCATGGAGGGATGTTACTTACTGGCTTGCTTCCCCTGGCTTGCTCAGCTTGCTCTCTTATAGAACCCAAGACACCAGCCCAGGGACAGCACCACCCACAATGGGCTGGGCCCTCCCACCCTTGATCACTAATAGAGAAAATGCCTTACAGCTGGGTCTTATGAAGGCATTTCCTCAAGGGAGGCTCCTTTCTCTATGACAACTCCAGCTTGGGTCAAGTCGACACACGAAACCAGCCAGTACACGCAGGCAACATGAGGCCATTAGAACACTTTTCTCTAGAATGCCCACGTGGTCAGATTCATGATTTTAAAAGACTTCTTTGCAGACTCGCGTGGTATTGTTAACTGACTCAACACAATGACCCTGTATCACTGTCAAAGTCAGGTGGCTGGCTGACAGCAGAAGCTAGAGTCCACCCAGGCCTCCACCCCTCCCCTGGCTCTGTACATCCTGTCCCTTCCATGGCTACACCTTTACCCCTATTTTCTTATTCCAACCTCCTTTACCCAGTGTCTCAGCTTCTCCACTATAGCTGATTGCCTGATGCTGCTTCCTGTGGCCCCCACTGCCCTGGGCTGCTGTTCAGAATCAATTAACCCCCCCAGAAGGGTAATCTGCTCTCCCAGGGGCTTTGGGAGTGACCTTAACCCACCTGGATGTACAGCCATGTACTCAGGTATCAGGGAGTGACTCCATGACAGTCTTTACCCTTAGAATGCTGGGAGCAGCTTAGCTAGGCGGTCTACTCCTGGATCTCTCCTTCATCCAGTGCCTCACTTTCCCCACTTGCAAAGCAAGAAGATTGAACTGGACCTTAAATGCCCCCTGACCTAGATACACCAAGGAAAGCTGACTCTCCCTGGGGTGCTTGCTCTCCAGGTTCCCTTTCAGGGTCCAGAATATGAATGAATCCCCAAGATGGGGCTAGAGGGTGTCCATGCTTCCCCACAAAGCAACAGCTGAGGCTAGGCCCTTTCTGCTGACCTACTGAAGAATTCCAGAGACAGGCAGAAGTCTCGGAAAAACTCAAAGTCACAGCATCCCTGGCCACACTTGGGACAGGCCACTGTGGGTTACACCTGTTGTGCTACCTGTCTTACAGATGAGGGGCTGGTTTGACAATGCTTAGAAATGGAGCCTTGGCCTCCACACCACCATCCCAGGCTAAGACCGATTGATCCATCTGCGTTCAGGCATTGATTCTGAGTCAGGCTAAGGTGGGAACTCAAGTCCTGAATTCCACTGTGTCTCTAGGACTACTTGGAGTAAAGGAGAAAGTAGGGAGCCCTCAGGTTATCCCCAAATGAAATGTAACCCTTGTGGGGCTGGTTATCAAGAAAGGACAGAGATGAAATCATCACACGAGAGATGGGAACAACTCTGTTAAGCTATCAAGGTGCATCATGGGTGAGTGAGTGCCAAGTTGGGAGTGCATGAGCAGCTTTGGGGGGGGCGGTGCTGGGGAGCTCAGACAGTGACACTCCCATGAGGTATTAGATATTAGGTGGAAAAATAAACAAGAAAGAGATCAGCCCTTTGAGGGGTGCCTCCTTGTTTGGTGCATTAAGGAAGCTAGGCAGTGATTCGGTCATGCAGGAGCCAGAATCCTAGGCAGTTTTCTTGAGAAGCTGTATCTCGTGATTTAGCGGCCCAAGGTCAGGACCCCAGTCTCTTGGATCTCTCAGGGCTCTGCTCATCTAGGATGACCTCATTGTCTGCTCTCAGTGGCTCCTGGAGGTGGCCCCGCCCACTTCCTGCCTGGGTCTAGCTCTTCCAGCCTTTCCTGGGATGCACTTCCGGACAGCAGGGCACTCAGAGCCCCTGGGAATAGGGACTCCTGTCTTGACTCTCTTCCTGGACCCTGCCCTTTCTGCTGTGGACTCTCTATAAAGTGCTATAGACCACCCTCGCTCCCAGAGCCACCAGGAACCTGTTGCCTATAGCCACAAGAACCCCTCAGGTCTTAGGTTTCTCTGATTTTGGTTCTTCACAGGACAGCTATCACCTGACCTTGTTCCAAGCATTTCAAAGTTACCCCGCCCCATCCACAGCCTGCGCTCCTTCCTCCGAGGCTCCCAAGTAGCTTTCTCCTCACCGAAGCCCATATTCCTGCTCTAGACTGGCTGTGCCTCGAACTCACAGGTTTGGCAGCCTTGGGGGGGCCTTCGAGCCTCCCTTTTTATTGCCACTTCCCTCAGGCTCCCTCGTGCTTCCTCTCTCTTCATCGATGTCTTTGTTACAACCCCAATCTCTTTTTGCTTATTTGGTGGTGCTGGGGACCCAGGGCCTCACACATGATCTTTCAGATAGAGAAGCTGGTTTGACAATGCTTAGGAATGAAGCCTTTGGCTCCACACCCCCACCCCAGTCTAAGAGTGCTTGACCCATCTGACTTTATAGGCATTGATTCCGAGACAGCCCAAGGTGAGAGCTCACAAACCGTGTAGTAGTAACACATGCTTTTATCACTGAGCCACGACCCCATCTGCACCTATTTACAGAGCCCCTGCTAGCTCTTCCATCAAAGCAACCCCTTTAACATGCCTCACTTCCTCATCCTGCCTTCTGAAGATTCTCCTTAGCACCACATGCACAAGCACTACACACACACACACACACACACACACACACACACACACAGAGCATACACACATACATATACACTTAACATGCACACCCATAGCGCACACACACAGGGCACACCATACAGTTATATGCATGGTCTCTCTCACACACACAGAGCACACATGCGTTTCTTGCAATATAGATGGAAACAAGTCAGACCATGGCTGTGTCTACCCTGAACTCCTACCGTCAGTTCTGTTTGTCAGCATTCCCTGAAAATCTCAGTGTCACCACTACTTATGTCACCAATGCTGTGCGATGTAGTGATGGCACGCAAGCAATGATCTGCAGAGTCGTTAAAGTCATTGATAGATGACTATTGATAGACTATGAGACAGTCCTGTAGACGGTGTGTGCATGTGTGTGTGCCTCTGTGTGTGTGCCATGTGTATGTGTGTGCACCATCTCTTCGGTTTATATCAGGCACCGCAGTTACAGGGGAAGTCTGTGGAAGGCTGTCCTGGAACATGCATGTGTCACCTACATAGACTTGGTTTATTTACTATTCCTGTCTCCCCTAGAATGTGGATGTCATAGGTTGAAGAGCTGGTTTTGTTGGTTACTGTCTCCATCTACAGCACAGATTCTACACATCCCAGGACAACCTTTGCTGAATGAATGAATGAATGAATGAATGAATGAATGAATGAGTTATGCAGGCACAAAAGCTGTCCTGAAGCTGTGTAATGAGAGGGGATTGTAGTGGCTGCGATGTTAGCACTCAGAAGGCAGAGGCAGAAGATCATTGCAAGTTCAAAGTCAGCTTGGTCGACATAGACAAGTTCCTGGCCAGCCAGGGTTACACAGAGAGACCGCATATCAACAAAATGAAAGAAACAAAAACACTGATAGATATATAGAAAGAAAGTGAAGTCAAGGGTTGCCAAGGTGGCTTTTGGGGACCAATGCTTGTTGAATGAATATATGAACACATATCGACCCGAGAATGGGCTATAGTAAATGCCTTCTTGCTAGGCATGGGTACCAGCTCAGCCACTGATTGCCTTCAAATCTCTTCCTGGGGCTTTGCCCCTCCTCTGTGATGTGAAGGGACTGTGTGAGGCCATTGGCTTATTTATTTCATGCATCGTTTTGACAGCATCTTTTGGATGATGGCTTCATGGCAATGTGACAGATGACAAGCAGGTGGAGTATGGAAGGTTGGAACTTGAGACCCATGTATTTAACCTTTCTACTCAGTCGCTGTGACCAAAGACAGCTTCAAGTCCCTATGGCTCCTGCTCACGGAACCACAGCAGGCTGTTACATTGTTATTTAGCAAATATTTATCAGAACTTTGCCCTTAGTGTTGGATTTGGGGAGGTCAGTTTTTTTCCCTCCAAAATGTTACTGTTTCCAGTGGAGGCTTTGAGAAGCCTCCTCAGTTCCTGGGCACCTGCCGGTCCCTTAGGGACACTGATGGTAAGAGCCTGATCTTTCAGTAAAGTCCTGGTGTAAAGGGCAAACCGGCAGCCGTGATCCTGACCACAGCCCAGACCACAGCTGTAGCATCTGGTTCTTCCAATGCTGACACACAGTGTGAGCACTAAAGCAGTGGTTCCTGCTGAAGTAATCAGATTTACATCACTCACCTAGCACAACCTAGCGAAACCTGACAGACAACTCTTCTAGCTTTGACCTGGCTGGAGGTGTGAGAACTCAAGTCTGGAATTTTCTGTGGTCTTTTTGGCCCATTTTCTCACCTCATGACACTGTCTCCTGGCTTCTAGCTTCTCACTTGCATGCACATGTATATATGTATGTGTATGTGTATATGTATATGATTGTATGTGTATGTGCATGTGTGTGTGTGAGCAAATATGTTTACCCCAGATACATCACAGATCAAAGGAACCATCCTTCTCAAGTCAAGCTTGGTGACTTGGTATTTGGCAGCGTTGTCTATCAGCGACTCAGACAGCAGTGTCGCCCCAGCCTGGATGACTGGGGAAAGCTGAGTCACTGGGGTTCCCTGCTGACTTGTGGCAAAGCCACAGAGTATCCCTTCCTAGCAATGGTTGCTGTTTTCCTAACCTTGGGGATGTGAAGAAGCAGCCTCCCTCCATCTTCGGCGTGAAAGCCATTTTATAGGCTCATTCCTGTTTCTGAGTAAATCCGTTTCTCACGGATCGGGCTATGCTGCAGCTGCAACTGCGAATGGTTCTGTACCTGCCTGTTCCAGGGATGTCAGTCCTGTCTTTGCTTCAAAAAGTTACTGACCGTCTTACAAACCTACCTTTGTTTCAAAAGGTTATATAACCACCCATGATTACCCTGTTATGACTGCCTGTTGTTATGATTACCTGTTGTTATGCCCACCTTACAACCATGCCTTTGTTTCAGGAGCCCATGTCAACTAACTTGCTATGCTTATGTCCTGCTCCTGTAACCCCATGCCCATTTTGTCCAGCAAATCTTCCATTTGGAAACCCCCTACCCCTGAGCTATAGAAACCTTGTCTTCTTCACATCTAATGCAGACCTCTCAAGTCGGCCTTAGCAGGAGGCAGCCCATGTACATGAAAGAAAAAGCTTGCTTTAATTAATTTGGCCTTGATGATTTGGGTCACGGCCTCCTCCCATCTTTGGGATTAACAGGTATCTTTATGAATCTATTAATGTGCCAAAGGCTTTTAAACTTCCTAGGATTACTAAGTCTCCCTCCTCCCAGGAGTGGTGATGGCGCACACCTTTAATCCCAGCACTCAGGAGGCAGAGGCAGGCACATCTCTGTGTCCAAGGCCAGCCTGGTCTACAAAGCAAATTCCAAGACAGCTAGTGTTATTACACAGAAAAACCCTATTTGGGGTGGGGAGGGGAGGGGAGGGGAGGGGAGGGGAAAGGCATGTACATTACAGAATTCAAGCAGCATCAGGAGTCCAGGTCTGCCTTCAGCTACATAAGGAGTTCAAAGATAGCCTGGGCTATATGAGATATTGTCTCATATTGAAACAAAGGACTTTTTTCTTTGGCCTAATCCACCCCCTGACTTCCTAAACACACTGTAGAATTCACATCATCAGATGTTTTAAGTTTCTGTTTCTCGGCCTGGAAGACCCTCTGCAGTGATTGCTAACAGCCTTCCCATGCCGTGGAGCTGCCTGGAGGAAGCAGAATCTCGCCGCAGACTCTCAGCTCCTGGAAACTTTAGATACTGCTTACATTTGGGATAGGAAGAGTCCGGCTTGATAAGGCATCCTTCCCCTCAGGCAGGAACCCTTCCCATCCCAGGCAGAGCCTCTCACTCCTCCCTAGTGAGGCTGGATAATTTCTGAACTTGACAGCTGTTCGCAGTGTCTAGAAGCACAGTATCTGCCACAACGGCCTTTCATCTGGCTTACAGGCGGCTAAAAACATCCTGGCTCAACCTTCCAGCTGCCTTCTGGGGACTAAATCTCACAAACTAATTTTATTTTTGCCCGAGGAAGGCAAATTTTTAAAAGAGCCATGGTGTATATTCGGAAAGAGAAAGTGCATCTCAGGATTCGGGCATGCTGTGTGTCTGGGTGTGTCATGGGCTCTGGAACAAAGAGGTGGCTGGAACCGGAATGACAGTGGGCTCTTTCTTGCCATCTGCTGAACACAGGGACATGATGGGAGGGGCTCTCAAAGGAGGCCTCTCAAAGCACGTCCCATGTTCCTGGCTAGGTGAAGCTAGCTTGGTCCTGGGGTCACCCTCTGAAATCCCTCAAGTGCAGGTAATCATGGTCTAGGTCTGCATTGCCTCTCCCACCCCCTTCCCCTTTATCCTCCATCCCCCGATGACTCCCTGCACTCAGGCCTCTACATCTTCCTGCTGACCCTCTGATAGTCCAGCAGGGACAGCCATGGACTTTACACTTGTCCTGCCCCCTTCATTATACACAAACACACACACAAACACACACACACACAGACACATATATGTATGTATATGTGTGTATGTGTCTGTGTGTGTGTCTGTGTCTGTGTGTGTGTATCTGTGTGTGTGTCTGTGTGTCTGTGTGTCTGTGTGTGTGTGTCTGTATGTGTGTGTGTCTGTGTGTGTGTCTGTGTGTGTGTGTCTGTGTCTGTGTGTCTGTGTGTGTGTGTCTGTGTCTGTGTGTCTGTGTGTGTGTCTGTGTGTGGTGTGTCTGTGTGTGTGTCTGTGTCTGTGTTTAGTGTGTCTGTGTGTGTGTCTGTGTGTGTGTCTGTGTGTGTGTCTGTGTGTATGTGTCTGTGTGTGTGCACTCTGTTCTACCATTTCTCCCAAGAAGAGGCCCAGAGTCCCCAGTATGTCCTATCTCTGTTAACCTTTCCTAAAGAGTTATCGTTTCAGCTCTGGTCATGATCCTCACATGAAATGCTTACCCCCTTTTAAAAAATATTTGTATGGTTAGGTCAGCTCTGGTCATGATCCTCACATGAAATGCTTACCCCCTTTTAAAAAATATTTGTATGGTTAGGTTCTCATATAAACTCACTCCAAATTGCTTAATCTTCAAATGTCTGAACATATACGTTCAAATGCACATGCATTTACCTAAATAAGTATGTGTAGATTTATTTTTAAAAAAAATAAAGCCTTGTCTAATAAGGAAATATAGAACTGTAACTCCTAATACACACTCACTGTATTATTTTAATGCCATGCAAATGAAAGAATCCTGAAAACTAATTTTAAAGATTTATTTATTTATTATATTATATAAGTACACTGTAGCTGTCTTCAGACATACCAGAAGAGGGCATCAGGTCTCATTACAGATGGTTGTGAGCCACCATATGGTTGCTGGGATTTGAACTCAGGACCTCTGGAAGAGCAGACAGTGCTCTTAACCACTGAGCCATCTCTCCAGCCCCTGAAAACTAATTTTAAAGAGCTATTTACTTATTGTTTTTATGTAGCTGTGCCTGAGTTTACATATGTAAGCCATTGTCTTAATACAGTATATATATATATATATATATATATATATATATCTCCACTATCCAACCCTTTCATCTGTCTGTTTCTATGAGGGTACGCCCTCACTCACCCACCTACTCCCTCCCACCTTCCCTTACTGACTACACTGGGACATTAAGCATTGACAGGGAATTTTCAAATAACCTAGGCTATTGCCAAGACTACAAGTTGCTTTCTACAAACTGAGAGCAAAGAGATATTGTTCAAGACAAAAGCTACACATCACATACAACATGAGGATGTTGACTTGGTAACTACATAGAACCTAACCATACAGATATTTTAAATGGGACAGTAGATAGATCTGCTTTGTGTTCCATACCCATTCATGGGATTAAAGTAACAACAAGATGAAGGGGAAGAAGCTTGGGAGACACCTCGATGGCTAAAATAGACTTCAATGTCTAAGTGCTCTATTCTAATAACAAAGATGTCCACAGAGTCTGTAACTCAGATGATGGTTTGCACACATGAAGCACTGGACCAGCTTGGCATCAGAAGACATATAATATATATATACTTCTCTCCTGTGCTAAATGAAACCCTGTTTTAAAAGAAAATAAGGATTATTTTTAGTTATTGTTTCAGACACTCTATTGTTTATAGACTATACAAAGCATTCTATAAACGTATCCATTACCTAATATAGCTAATAAAATGAGATCTATGATATTTTGAGATAATTTGTTGTAGTAGAAAAATAAATAATTTTATGACTATTTTCAGAAAGTATGTCTGTTGACCTGTATGAGCAAGCTTACTTCATAACCATAGACAGTTCATCTTAACTCTGTCAATACTTGGATCAGATATCATTATGGAGTAGAAATTTACCAGCATTTGTTATCCCTAACTTAACTTCCCTTAAACAAAACCCTATATTTAGAAAGCTGGCTTTGGATGTTTAAGAACTTATTTGAACTGTAATTACATTTTTAATTTTGAAATTAATTACCTTTCAGGAGAAGAATATAACTTGAATTTTCTCTGAAATAAGTGGAATTAAATAGTTTAATTATACTCTTTCTTTTAAAGTCCTCAATTTAAAATTAAGCCTGTTGAAATGTATTGTCAGTTTCTTATCTGTGTACACCATGAAGCTCACAGATGAGTTCCAGATAAACTTCAAGAACAGAGTCAACCTTTCAAAGCTTCAATTTCCTATGAAAATCCAGAGAACAAATTTCTTGACATAGAATAAGAACAAACACTATTGTACTTCTCCTGATTGCTAAGTTGCAGACCACCATTCAGAAAAATTTTAATTTTATTAAAGACATTTTAATTCAAAAAAAATTTGTAGATTCATAAAGTGATAAGTGGGGGATGGTACCCAAGTCTAAGCATGAGTCACTTGTGTGACTTATCTACCTTATACACTGCCTGGTGTTTCTTATGTATAACACTGCTTGAGTGTACATGCACTCACGTGTATACAAGGAGACATTTATTTTGCACATGTGGAAGCCAGAGGATAGCCTTGAATGTTGTTTCTCCTGCACACTAGTCCCTCCTCAACTTTTTTTTAAGGCAAGGTCTTTCTATGTAGTCCAGGCGGTCCTGGAGCTCCATTTGTAAACCAGACTAGCTGTGAATCACAGAGATCCACCTGCCTCTGCCTCCTACATGTTCCCTTTATTTTTTGAGATGGTCTCTCACTAGCCTGGAGCTGGCCTAGTGGCCTATGAGCCTCAGGGACATGCCCATCTCTGCTCTTTAGGGTTGAGATCACGAGAGAGCACCACTTCGCCTGGCTGCTTCATGTGGGCTCTGACCTGGAGCGCTAAGCCTGATGTCCGCCAAGGCAAGCGCTTTACCAATTGAGCCGTCCCCCAGCCCTGTGCAGTACATGTAGTCTGTCTACATGCTTTACTTCTTGAGACAGGATCTCTCTCTTTCTCTGTAGCCCAAGCTAGTCCCAGAACTCACAACTCTGCTTCAACATGCCCAGTGCTGGAGGGGCGGTGGTGTTGCAGGTGTGGGACACCACGCCCAGTTTCCTATTTGCTTCTCTGACCCTTTTCACCAGGTCAGGTGTGGCATTGCTGCTGGTGGTGTCGTGCTGGTGTTAAAGATCTATTTTTAGACTTGGGGGCATCTTGTGGTTCTGACTTTCAGACTGGGGACACTGCTGGTTCTGCATCTGGAGTCTGCCCACCCTCCCCAGGACTTCAGCCTCCTAGGCTGTGAGTGTAGTGATGTAAAACCCAGCCAAGTCTGTTTTTGAAAAAACTCCATTTTGTGCGAGACCCTGGGCTAAACTCCAATTCCAGGAAGAAAACCACAAAGTCCACCCAAGTAAAAATCCTATGACCTCCCCCACCTCACCCTAAGCAACATCCAGGCTACAGTAGGACCAATGTACCTAGAAATACCTAAGACATCATCCTGCAGAGAATAGATAACCTGACCAGTTCCTGCCTCCTGTTCAGTTCCTGCAGATTACATCAGAAATGCAGTTTTAAAAATATTAACTTGCAACCAGAGCTTCCAGGGACTAAGCCACTACCTAAAGACTATACATGGACTGACCCTGGACTCTGACCTCATAGGTAGCAATGAATAGCCTAGTGAGAGCACCAGTGGAAGGGGAAGCCCTGGGTCCTGCTAAGACTGAACCCCCAGTGAACTAGACTGTTGGGGGGAGGGCGGCAATGGGGGGAGGGTGGGGAGGGGAACACCCATAAGGAAGGGGAGGGGAGAGGGGGATGTTTGCCCGGAAACCGGGAATAACACTCGAAATGTATATAAGAAATACTCGGGCTGGAGAGATGGCTCAGTGGTTAAGAGCACTGACTGCTCTCCCAGAGGTCCTGAGTTCAAATCCCAGCGACCACATGGTGGCTCACAACCATCTGTAAAGAGATCCGATGCCCTCCTCTGGTGTGTCTGAAGACAGTTACGGTGTACTCATATAAAATAAATAAATAAATCTTTAAAATAAAAAAAAAGAAATACTCAAGTTAATAAAAAAAAAGTAGACTCAAAAAGTTTCAGTCAAATAATGGTCATGTTGATCATTATTTCAGGATCAGCCATAAGGAGCATTATTAGCTATAAAAATAAAGATGAGTATAATTTTGACTCATTAAAAAAATATTAACTTGCTGACCCGTATGGAAATTCCCCAAGCTTGCTGAAACCACACACACACACACACACACACACACACACACACACACACACACACAAAACCAAAATAACCCACACCCCTAGACTCGGGGCTCTCACTCGGACCTGCTGCGATGGGGATGGTGAGAGACCTTGCTCGAGATCTCTTAATAAAAGACCCTTTGTGTTTGCATCTGAAGCAGCTCCTCAGGGGTCTTTGGGGTCCCTGTAACTTGGGCATAACAGTGAAATGTATAGCAGAGCCTCTCTGGCTTTCTTTCAGCAAAGTCTTTGCTATGTTTGGATCAATCAGTAGAGGCTGAGACATTGTCTTGAGGCTGTTTGAACCTTGAAGAAATGCTGTCTTTCTAGAGAATCTGCCATGTGAGAATGTGCAGTGGCACCGACCTTGGTACGACGTCCCTCCTGGCAAACCTGGAGCTCTCGCCTTTGGTTATGGCCGGCCCTGGTCAAAAGGGACTGAGATTTATGTGGATTGTTGTGAGGGTCCAGGAATTGCTTCCCAAGCCACACGAACACCCATCTCAGTCAGGCAGGGTTAATTTATTGAGCATACGCCCCAGGACTGATAGATCAGAGTCATAGTCCAGATTTGGGCACTGAACCATGACCCCAAGTTAAGGTCCCACAGGGCTTTTTAAACCTGAGTTCTACAAATATCCGTGTCAAGTTATTCCACCAATCAGGATTTATTTAGGAAGAGGGGACTTCCTTAGGAACATGTCTTTGTTATACACTTACCCTGCTCCCATTTATTGGGGTGTTCTGTGGCAGGGGACTTGCCTTGCCTAACATTCATGTCTTAATCAGGATGTCAGTTAACCACATACATGTCTCTCTCTGTCAAGTAGGGTGTCTGCTCCCAGGGAGGTCTCAGAAACTTAAATTTATTCAACCACTACTCACAATGGACATCTTATTCCAATTTCAAACAGTCTCTTATGTGGGTGTCTCTCTGGTGCTAAGATTCCTCCCAAGGGGGATACCATAAATGCTTATACATAGGTGCAGGAAGTGATGCTGGGTGGTTGACTGGGGTCCAAGCTTATTGTGGGTAACTATACAAAGCCGTTCTACTGACATCTATGGTGACTGGTTTTCAAGGGCATGGAACATAACAGAAAATGTAATCAACTTGGCATGAGAAAGCTTCCTAGTAGCTGCAGAAACGTGAGAAAGTTTCCTTATAATGGCAGGCTAGCCAGGTAACAGTCACCTAGGCCTTAGCATTTTATCTAGGCCTTAATATTCCATCTAGCCCTTAACATTTTTTTACCTAGGCTTTAACAGTTCTCTGCTCTCACGGACAGCAAGGACAAGATAACTTTGGTAGCTGGAACCTTTCCCAGCCCCAATTAGCCTTGTATAATGTTTGAATAAAATAACTGGAGTGAGCTAGCTAGGGGTCAGTCTTTTCCAAGAAGGCCGAACCCCTCTGCTCCTTTGGAAATTGAGGCTTAGCATCTTGGTGAGTGTCGCTCTTTACCTCAGCGCTACAACCAATCAGTACGCCCATTATTGCAATCCCTGCACTGGATCTGGCATCTGGTAGGTTCAACACGTGTGTTTTGGAATTAGGATTGAATTAATACAGATGCAAAGTGTGGAAAGGCCAGGTCCCTGCCTCCCAAGCTCCTAGAGCAGTGGTTCTTAATTCTTAATTTCATATAGTTCATGTTGTGCTGAGCATAGACTTATTTCATTGTTACTTCATGACTGTAAATGTGCTACTGTTATGAGTCATCATGTAAAACTCTGATATACAGAATATCTGATATGCTTCCCCCACCCTGCCCCAAAGGGGTCATGACCCACAGATTGAGATCCAGTGTCCTAGATTCTAATGGCTGCTGCCCCACCAGCTTAGAGAGTCCTACAGGCCCACAGCATCTTGGGGCTGGTAGAGGTCTCAGATGGGCCCTGATAACATACAGACTCTTTTCCAGTCTAGGAGGAAGCAGGAGAGGAAAGGAGCTGAAAGTCTTCAGAGTCAGTGGCACTGGGGACTTTACACACATACTCCTGTCACCTTCACAATCCCAGGAGGTCAGAATAATTGTCCCCTTTGAGAGTGGAAAAGCAGTTCGAGGCCAGGAGACAGAAGGTACCTCTGTTTTCCCAGTGTGCTCAAAGCCACTGAGAGCTGGGGCTGCAGCTGTGAGGAGCTGGCTGCCTGGAGGGAGAGTTGCCAGGCAGCCAAGATCAGCTCTGGCCCTCCCTGACTCGCCCACGCCACCCTCAGGCATTGCACGTACCCTAAAGGAGCAGAGTCTGCCAGGGCACTGCGCAGGGAGGGAGGCTTGTTTGCTTCTCCCTGTGGCAGGCGGGAATGGGGAACTGGGGAACTGGGGATGTACACAGACGCTCAAACTACCCCTGAAGCATCTCTGGAGGCTCAGGAGCCCTCAGACTGTGAGTTCCACTGAGAAGCCTCTGGGGTTAGAAATAGCAAGGAATCTCAGTGGCCAAATAGGACAAGAAGAAAATTTGGACCACTGTCTGCCAGAGAGGGGCATGGGAACACTGTCTGCCAGAGAGGGGCATGGGAACAGTAAGGTTTGGGTCCCTGTTAGAACCAATCATGGCATCCCTCAGGACACCTGAATACTGCCCAGTCTCTCCTGGCTGGTTGGCCCCAGGCAAGTTCTTTACCTCTCTGAGCCTTATTTCCTTACCTTCTGTTGTGACTGGCTGCCCTTTGATCTGAAAACCGGCCATCTTGGACCATTCAACTATGTCTCCTTGCCCAAGATCATTTCAGGCCGGCTTGTTGATACTTTACACCCACTACCCCCACCTCTGCCCCCACAACTTCCAATTGCTCCCTACTGACTGACAACTCTACATCTGGCCTTGGGGGAGGGTTACATGCATGTGGGGGAAGACTTGAGTGGGGCTCTGTCCATGCAGCCATGGGGGAAGCCCTCATCCCTGCTAGGTAATGCTTTCCAGGTGTGGTGATTGTGGGAGGAGCATCCACATATATGTAAGGAATTCTTTCACCTAGGCTCAGGAAAGGCACCCAATAAACTCTCTGGTTCCCTGGAGTGAACTTGGTGGAATTGTGCCTTGAATTGTCATTGGGACCTTAGAAGGGGTAGATGTTGCCTGAGTCTCCCCATGGGAAAGCATTTTAGCAACACTTACCTTAACAGATCGTATTGATTGAGGATGACTAGAGACAGGGTGTTCCAGCCCCAACATAGTGTCTGTATTTGGCCCTCCAAGCAACCCTGTGTCAGGCTGAGAAACTGCATGTGAGGGCTTAGGTCTCCCGAGCAGGGTCATGCAGTTTTCAAAGTCATAGAACCAGGATTTAACCCAGACATTAAGGCTCCCAAATCCCTGGGCCCAATTGTGTTGAGTATGTTCATGTGCTACTTAGTTTGTCATGGCCCGTTAGATAGATGGGAAAACTGAGGGGCATACCAGAGCACATAGCAGACTGGTAATAGACACAGCTCTTCCTCTGCAGGGCTACGTCTTCCTGCTGGATGTCATGTGTCCTTGCATCCAAAGGAAGAAGTAGGGTCTACGACTTCTAATCAGTAGATCTGCAGAGCAACTGCACGCATGGGAAGGGTAGATGGGTAAATAAATGGGTGGGAGATGAATGGGTGGACAGACAGGCAGATGAATGACTGTGTGTGTAGATGGGTTAACCAATGGGTTAGATGGATGGATGGATGGATGAATGGATGGGTGGATGGATGGACAGAAAGACAGATGAATAGGTGGGTGGCTGTGAGTAGGCTGGCAGGCAGACAGATGTATGGATGGCTGAAAGGAGAGAGCAGCTAGGAATAATGGTGGAGGTTTAGATTGGTGTGTAACTGGGTGGACATGGGTGGAGGGGCTTAGGGGAGAAGGATGTATGGATCAGAAGGCAGATAGAGAGATGGACAGATGGAAGGCTGGGTGGTGCTGGGTGGAGATGCAGCTGAAGTTGCAAGTTGACAATGACAATGTGGTGGTTTGAGTAGGTTTGGCCCCCATAGACTCGTATGTTTGAATGCTTGGTCCACAGGGAGTGTCACGATTAGGAGTTGTGTCCTTGTTTGAGGAAGTCTCACCATGGGGGTGGTCTTTGAGGTCTCCTATGCTCAAGCTATCCCCACTGTGACGCACAGTCCCTTCTGCTGCCTGCAGAGCTAGGTGTGGGACTCTCAGCTCCTTCCCCAGCACCATGTCTGTCTGTCTGTCTGCACACCGCCATAATGATAATGGACTAAGCCTCTAAAACTGCAAGCCAGCCCCAATGAAATGTTTTTCCTTTATAGGAATTGCCACGGTCATAGTGTCTCTTCACAGCAATAGAAACTCTAACTAAGACAGACAGGTACAGGACTTCCAGGGGTATTCACAAAGTAGAGAAGAAAGATGCTGGGTGGTCTGGTGTGTCCCTAACCTACCCTTAGGGCTACCATGGAGCATGGTAATGAAAAGTCATAGTCCTGGATCCCAGCATCCAAACTTGGTATAACGCTTCATGGCATAAGGTGACATGTCAGATACGAGCCTAAGAACCAGCACCAATATCCACACCACCCCCACCACCACCCCCACCACCACCCCCACCACCACCACCCCCACCACCACCCTCACCCCCACCCCCACCCCCATCCCCCCACACCCACCCCCCCACCCACCCCCACCCCCACCACCACCTCCACCACCCCCCCACCACCCCCCCCCACCACCACCCCCACCCCCCACCACCACCACCCCCACCCCCCCCCCACCACCACCCCCACCACCACCACCCCCACCTCCACCACCCCCCACCACCCCCACCTCCACCACCCCCCACCACCACCTCCACCACCCCCCCACCACCACCACCCTCACCCCCACCCCCACACCCACCACCCCCACCCCCACCACCACCACCCTCACCACCACCCCCACACCCACTACCCCCACCACCACCTCCACCACCCCCACCACCACCACCACCCCCACCACCACCACCCCCCACCCCCACCCCCATCACCCCCCCACCTCCACCACCCCCCACCACCACCTCCACCACCCCCACCACCACCACCCCTACCACCCCCCCACCTCCACCACCACCCCCACCACCACCACCTCCACCACCCCCCCACCCCCACCCCCACCACCCCCACCCCCCCACCCCCCCACCACCCCTGGCTGTCTAGGAGGGAGCTTTGCATCCTGCCAGAGCAGTGGGTTACCTGGCTCTTGACAACATGGGGGTCAGAATCCCAGCTGAGAAAGGACACTTTTTTACACCAAAGACCAAAGCTGAAAACATCCCTGTGGACTCACTAGGCATGGCCTAAAAGAACAAAATGTCTTGCCTTGAAAGGACTTGGCAGCTGGAGGGGATCTGCTCAGCAGGAAGGAGGCCTGACTTCACCTCTGGCACAGATGCTGAAGCATGGAGTGGTCTTGGACACAACTCTGCCCCTGCTCCAGTTTCTACCCTCTGTCCTGGAAGCCTGAGTCCCCCAGGGCCCTTGTCTGATGGCAGCTAGTGACTATCTGACTCTCCAGTTTCTAGGGGGCAGGGCCTGGAAGGACATGACTATTCCACTCCTTAGACCGTGACTCAGGCTCTGAGGGCCTCCTAATCTTTGAGTAGTCTCAACTGAGGGTACCTTGAGATGGCTCCTGAATGGAGAAGAAGAAGTAACGAGGAAGGACATGACTGCTCCTAGGTATGGTAGAGGAGAAGGTTTATTGTAGATAAAAGGGGCATTGTAGATAGTCAGAGGCAGGGACATCTGGGAGAGGCCAACGTGAACATGACTGGGAGCCACTGTGAGGAGAAGGAGGAGGAGAGTAAGTGGGGAGGGAGAGGAGCCAAGTGTATGAGCCATGAGACCCAAAAAGAGGAGGGATAAGCAAAATGGCTGGATTATACAGGGAAGGGAAACTGGAGGAAGGGCAGCCCAGCCAGTTTAGGGTAGGGGCAGGGTATGCCACTCAGAAGGGCCCTGGAACAGGTAGGGACTGAGGCATGCTGGGAGAACCTGGCAGCCAGGTCCCCTCTGACATGCTAAGTAGACATCTCCACCGTTTGAGAGCCAACAGCTTCCACTGCCTCAACTGAGCCACAGCGGGGTTTGGTTTGTTGTTGAGGTTTTGTTTGTTTGTTTGTTGCTTGTTTTTTTGCTTCTTTGCTTGTCCCTCTGTGTGGCCTCTCTGTGTCCCTGAACTGTCAGTCATCCTCCCATACTCCAGTCTCCCACTTGGAAAGATCCATTGAACCCTCCTAGATCTCATTCCTGTCTCAAGATTATTAAGCTGTTGTGTCTGTGCCGGTCTCTTTGTTGTATAAAGTAACACAGATGTCTCTGACTGGGATGTTGTAAAAGTAACTTTTATTCTCCTGATGTAACTGTCATCTCCAACGCTCGATACCTCAGTCTGATAAACTAGGCCTTGCCCTGGAAGTTTCAAGCCTCCATACAATCCTATCTAGGCCTTGAATGCTTCCAGCCTCTGAGACTTCCTGCTGAATAAGCTCACCCTTTCTAGTCCTTCCTGATCTCTGGCTGGCTGGTTCAACTCAGCTGTTCTGACTCAGACTCCTCTCCATGCTGACTGAGTCCATCTGGCTGCTCCTGAATTGTTCTGCTTGACCTCGAACTATCTCTTCAATCTGTTCTAGGCCTCTGGCTCCTTCTCATTCTCTGCCTCATTCTTTCTTTACCTGTGTCTAGCTTGTTCTCTCTCTTCAACCTCTCTCTGTACAACTGTCCCAGTAAAACTGCCTCCTCTTCTCTGCACTGCTCCTTCTTAAGTAGCCTCTCTTTCCTCTCTCTCCTCATAAGAGTTGGGCACATCCTATTCTGTCAAAGCTTTCTCTGGTTCTTCACTTTGTCTGCCGTTAGACATCACTTTCAAACGTGGGTGGTTCCTTCTACAAAGTAACTTTACCTTCCTTGTTTGTGATTAAAAGTTTGTGCCAAGGTTGAGTCACACCACAACTAGAAACAGCCTTTTCCAGTAAATAACACAATCTCAGCGTTCACGCTGTGATCTATCCAGCTACAGGATGTGGCTGTCTGGTGGCTGTTCAGTTGCTGCTGCTGTTAGCACTCCTGTTTCCTGAGCTAGGTCTTAACCAGCCTCTGCCACCTTGTGCCTGTGGGACCTTTTCCAAGAACACAACTTCTCCAATTCTCATATTCCCCATCTACACATCAGCTCTGAGGTCCCATGGTGATTAGGGACAGTGTAGGCACTGCAGCGATAGTGGGAAGACTGGGGATTTATCTGGGCCAGACCCCAAGCTGAAAGCTGATTTTGTGTAGATTAATTTCAAAGGCCAGGAGAAGTGGTGTACAACTTCGATCCCAGCACGTGGGAGGCAGTGGCAGAAGGGTCTCTGTGAATTCTACAGAGTGAGTTTCAGGAAGGCCAAAGTTACATGTGAGACCTTGTCTTGGGGATAAGAAAACTAAAACAAAAGATCTACAAACACATTTAATCGCTCAAATACAGTCATGGGCCAGCCCCCCTGGAACTTTCTGTGGAGCCAAGAAGACAGAATAAATAATCCCAATTACTAGAGAAGCCCAGGGAGCTCCAGAGAAGTCCAAGGTCACACAGCTGGGAACGACCTGGGCAGTAATCCCACCAAATCTGCCTGATTCCCAAGCCCTGATTTTATCATGACACTCCAAGCTTTTTAGGGCTGGTTATAGCCAACCAGAAGACTAGAGATGGGAAGTGTCTTACCAAAGGTCACACACACAGCAAGAGGATAGCCAATTGCAGATCCAGATTTCTAGGCACCTTGCCCAGACCTCTCCCCAGAGGAGACCCTGAGAAACAAAGTAACACTGATGACATCAGGGGCAGAGGGTATGTCAGGAAGGCTGTGTTGTGCCAGGAGTCAGCAAGGACATTGTATGTGCTGAGGTGCCAAAATTTTCCTTAGGAGGTGAACCTGAGTGGGGTCTGAGAGACCCAGAAGTTCACTGCCAAGGAGAGTCAGGGCACTCACAAAGAGGAGGGCATAGCCGGGAACCTCCAAGTTCATGTCTCCTGGTCTCCTAACCCCCTTACCTTCATGCACTGACCTTGAAGGCATGATTCGGGTTGGAATGCCTCAGAGGCCCATCTTCAGGGAGACGGGTGGCCCCTGGGTGCCATCTAGTGGCAAGGAAGAGACATGCTGCCTTTCCTCAACCTCCGAACCACAGAGCTAACGGAGGTCAGACAACCTGAGCAAAATGACTCAGTTTTTCGATGGAGGAAAATAAGGCCTGGTTGAAGCACACCCTGCCCAGTCAAGGGCAGCCCTGAGTGACTGAGGGTCCCTCAAAGATGTGAGGCTTACCCTGAGTCTGAGCTGGAAGGCCGTGTGGGCTCTGTGAGTGGTTGGGGTCTGAGTGGAAGCAGGCCCCATAGGATTTGGTCTGGAGAGCCAATAGCTGAGGACCAGGTGGAAACTGGATTACCAGAGAGAAGGCTGAGGTGATGGTCAAGGCTTCTCCACAGATCAATCCATAGCCAGAATGCTCCCATCATTCCGAGGGACAGACATGACTAGAGAAACCCCATTATTGTTAGGGACAACCAAGGCTGGAGAAATTCTTGCCCCTGAGGAGCTTGATATATTATGTATTCACTTTGCAAATGAGCTTGTTCTCTATGGACGCCCTTAAAGTGTGCAGAACCAGACCCCACGGCCCAATGACCCAGACAAACAGAAGATGCTGTAAGAAGTAGACAAGCTCCAGAAGCACCTGAAACCTGTAGGAGGTATATCCCATGATGCCCCTGTGCGTGCCTGGAACTGTGGCAGAACCAAACTCCATACACAATATGGTTTTTTTCTACACAATACAAACACGTGATAAAAATTTAATGTATAAATTGGGCACAGTAAAAAAAAATAGCAACCGACAATACACTGTCATAAATCATTGTCCCCATGATGACACCATGACAAGCTTATTTCATATCTACTGAGTGTCTAAAGGCAGCCTGAGTTGTGTGGAAGCAGTACATGGAGGGTGTGGGCAAGACGAAGTGTGACGGTGAGAAAATTTTATCCTATTATTAAGAATGGCTGAACAATTTAAAACTTAGGAACTGGCTGGGCACAGTAGCCCAGGTTTTTAATCCTAGCACTCAGGATGCAGAGGCAGGTGGATCTCTGTGAGTTTGAGGCCAGCCTGGACTACATAATGAGTTCCAGGAGGCCTTGTATCAAAGAAGCTAACAAACCAACCAACTAAACAACCAACCAAAAAATCAAGATACCTTAGCAATTGTTGGGCTGGAGAGATGGCTCAGTGGTTAAGAGTACTGACTGCTCTTCCAGAGGTCCTGAGTTCAAATCCCAGCAACCACATGGTGGCTCACAACCATCTGTAGTGGGATCTGATGCCCTCTTCTGGTGTGTCTGAAGATAGCTACAAGTATACTTACATAATAAATAAATATTTTTTTAAAAAGAAATTGTTTATTTCTGGAGTTTTCTATTTAATATGCTCAGAGCGGAGTTGGTTATGGGTAACTGAGAAGCAGAGAGCTAGACCAAAATGAAGAGGGAGCTCTGGGACTGGAAGGACAGCTCAGGGCTTAAGAGAGCTCGTTGCTCTCCAGAGGACCTAAGTTCAACTCCACCCTAGTCCCCACCTACATTGGGGACCCCTGTCTGGCCAATAGTGTGGTGCTGCAGGGTTGAAGCACCTCTGCAGATGGGACTTGAGCACCCCCAGCTCTGTGTGACTGTACTTTGTCCCTGCTGTTGAATCACAGCACTGGAAAGGGAACTGAACCCAGGCCAGTCTTTTGACGACAGAGTGGGGACCAGGTCGAGGAGGACTCACAACTGCCTGTAACTCCAGCTCCAGATGATCTTCCTCCCTCTTCTGGCCTCTGTAGGCAACTGAACAGAGACCTCTACATACACACGTATTTAAAATATATATTATATACATCACACACACACACACACACACACACACACACACACACACACACAGAGGGAGCTGCTCTTAAAGTAACGGGCTCTGCGACCGAACAGATCTGGCTGATTGTGTGTGCCTTGTGGAACCCATGCACCGGGGCTGAATCATGACCCTCACTGTGTGACTTTGGGCAGATTACCTGACTTCTAATCTTTAATATTCTCATAGAAGAGAGAGAGTGATCTGAGATCATGCTTCCTGGGTGACTGAGGTCCGGGTTACGTCTGTTTTGTTTCCTGTTGCCACGGAGAGAGCCCTGTCGTCGAAAGACTGGGTTCAGTTCCCTTCCTGGTGCTGAGATTCAACACCAGGGACAAAGTACGGTCACACAGAGCCTGGGGAGCTCAAGTCCCATCTGCAGAGGTGCTTCAACCCTGCAGCACCATACTATTGGACAGACAGGGGGTCCCCAGCATTCTCTCTCCTGTTACTCACCTCTCTACTGGGCAGGGAGGGCCTGGTCACAGTCCCTTCAAAGCCCAGCAGGACAGTAAGAACATGTCACTGTGACTTCTGAGGCCAGGTTAAAACGATTCTGCAGCCTCCACGTGGCTTCTCAGATTGCTTGGGTGAATCCTGTGTGGCACTGCAAGGCCTCTTCCGGTGCCCTGTGGGAAGGGTTTGTGAGGAGAAGCCTGCTGGCCTTGGGCAGCCACATAGGAATAGGGCTTTGCATTCCAGCTTAGTTCAGAGGCTGAAGCCTGACTCCGCAGGAGAGACCCTGCGAATTCCCAGTCCCCAGAACTATGCCTGTCCCTGCCAGCTGTGTTAAGATGCAGAACTTAGATGTCGGATTTTGTTAGATGAGTGGGTGGGAGGGTGCCCAGAGATAATTGCCAGGTTGTCCTCCACTGGCGCCATCACAGAGACCTTCTGAGTGGTCTATGGCCTGTACCCATTCCACAGATGCAGAAACGGGAGCAGTGTGCTCCAGCCTGCTCTGCCCCCACCAGCTACTCTATTTCCTCTGCTTCTTTTTTTTTTTTTTCTTTTTTCTTTTTTTCGGAGCTGGGGACTGAACCCAGGGCCTTGCGCTTGCTAGGCAAGCGCTCTACCACTGAGCTAAATCCCCAACCCCCCTTGGGTCCTTTTTAAAAAGCAGAATATGCTGTTTCTGCTGAGGAGAGGTCTGAGACTCAGATCGATCAAGTACTGGATTGAGCCCACACAGCTCGGAAACTGAAAATGGTATGTGAAAGATGTCGGTGAGACTTCCAGGGACCCTGGCCACCCTTTCTTGGCCTGGAGCCCAGAGTTACTGGGCAGCCTAGGTGTCTGAGGGTGGGGTAATGGTACAAAGAAGGCTGAGGGTGAGGATTTGGGCATTCCCCAGAGATGCAGGGGCAGAGAGCCTAGAGGGTTGGTCGCTCCAGACACTAGTGTCACACGTGGAGTTGTGGGTAGAGAGGCCTTGTATTCTTTGGGGTCAGAGAGTGCAACACAGTCCTATGTCACTTGGCCATGACAGATGATTCAGCTTGGCCATGGGAACCATTGTCCCCTCTGCTCCTCACCTGTTATTCTGGTAAGGCTGCCTCTCAAGATGCCATGACTGCCAACACCAGGCATCTGTGCCAGGATGAACCTGGCCAGTGCCCAGGGCGGTGCACCCTTGCACGTCTCTTAGTGGCCTCAGCCGGCCCCGTGTTCTCACTGGGGCACATCCAACCTTGGCACTGGCTAGTTCTTCTGGGTCATTACCTGGCAGGGCTGAGCTCTTGAGCCACACATCTGACCTCAAGCCCTTGGCACCCCCAAGAGCCCGACTTCACTGTATAGTAGCCACAGTCCCATAGCCCCCGAGCCCCGTTCCATGCTTGTGAACCTCTCTCTTCATTGTCAACCATGATGGAGTCCCAGGAGAGTTGTGGGACTGGAGGATGAGAAAAGCCAGAAACCAAGGCAGAGAGTTAGGAGTTCAGAGGCCAGCAGGCCTGTAGGGCATTCAGAGAGATGGACAGAAAGAGACAGAAAGTCAGGACAGAATCTGAAAACACCTGTATCCTACACCATACAATCAGAGCTAGGCAACCATCTTGAATTCCGCTGGTCAGACTCTGAGGTCACAGCTCCCTGACTTGGGGCTTTGGAGAGCAGTGGGTGAGGCTCTCCTGTATCATTCCTTCTGGAGTGAACCTAGTCGGAGTCTATCCGCTGTGTCCCCTTGCTGCCCCTGCCAGCACTTCCTCTCATCTGATGCTCCTGTCCCCTTGGGCCCCAACAACCTGAGGAGACCCGGCTGTGCAACACTTGCACTTCGAGGTCTGGGGACATGCTGGATGTGCTCACCAGACTGTCTCTTGACTTCCTCCCTTGGTGACCCCTTGCACTTGGCTCTAGAGAAAGGAAGAGTGGGAGGAGAAGCCAGCTCCTGTGGCCAGCAGACTGTCTGAACTGTGTGCTGGTGGCAGTGACAAGAATGAGCTCCATCCAGGCATGTTCTAGACCTGCAAGCTACATTAGCCTGGGAGAACTTTAGCTTAATAACGGAATTATTATCACACTTCGGGAGGGGTGACTGAGGTATGGAAGGATGGAATAACTCGCCCCAACTCATAGCTCAGGAGAGGCCTGTGGGTTCAGTTGCCTCCTGTAGACATTCCTTAGGTGAGAGGTGAGTGACCAGGGACCTGGCTACCCCAGGAAGGCTAGATGTCACCTCAGACTCGAAATCCTAGCCTGACTGCAAATACTTAGCGTAGGATCTGGCCTCAGCTGTCAGACTAGTGAGCCCTGGGCTTAGAATACCCTGTTCCCTGCTATACTCCAGGGACTGAGAGTAGAGCGGCAGGCCATGCATACATACAAGCATATGTATACACACGCACACACAATACACACACACACACACACACACACACACACACACACACACACACGCACACATGCAGCCTTCCCTCTGGAACTACTCCTACCACTGATTGCAAGCTGAATTTCTGGGTATAAATCTCAACTCTTTTTATCTCAAGTGGGTGACTTTAACTGAGGTGGCAGTCCTTTAACTGTACCGGTATCACCGTCCTCTGTGAACCAGGAATGGCAATGGGTTCTCCAAAGACACCAAACCAAAAGGATGCAGAGGGAGGGATTAAGGGTAAGGATCTTGCTGGTGGATGTGACATCGGCATGGAGGTCATCTGCCTTGTGCAACTCCTCAGCGCCATCAGGAGTGGTGTCTGATTCCACGGGTGGGCACTGTGGTGGTTGGCTCAGGAAGTAGCCCGGGGAGTAGCACTATTAGGAGGTGTGGCCTTGTTGGAGTGGGTGTGGCCTTGGTGGAGGAAGTATGTCACTGTGAGGGTGGGCTTTAAGACCTTCCTCCTAACCACGTGGGAGCCAGTCTTCTCCTAATGGCCTTCAGATGACGATGCAGAGCTCTCAGCTCCTCCTGCCCCAGGCCTGCCTGGACTCTGCCATGCTCCTGCCTTGATGATAATGGACTGAACCTCTGAACTGGTAAGCCAGCCCCTATTAAAGTAGACCTTATAAGAGTTGCCTTGGTCATGGTGTCTCTTCACAGCAGTGCAAACCCTAACCAAGACAGGCACCATAGCTTGCCAAGCTGGCCCATAGAAATAGTCTGTGGTGATGGTGATGGTGGTCATAGAGCTACTGAAGAAAAAAACAGGTTAGAATATAGAAGACATTTTGAATAGGATGTACACACCTCATGCCTGCTTCTCCGTGCCCCATCACTACCACAAATACTCCCAGGAAATTTTAATTCTGCCCCCAACACTCACACAAGTCAGGCCCTCAGTTTAACCTTTTCTAGACAAACTCACCTGGCGTATTTTGGGTGAAATCTGGTGCACGGCCTCTGCATGAACACTGGGTGACATCCAGGGACGCCCACTCCTCCCGGGGTTCCACCCTCTCCAACGTGGGTCAGAAGCTTGCCCAGCTCCAGTCCTCAATGCTGAAAGCTGCCGGTAACCCCACTTCAGAATCCACTGTGTCCACAGTCCCCTGTTCTCCAGCCGTGTGTGTTGGGAAGACTGTGGCAGGCAGCTCGGGCACACACAGCCCTCGCTCTGCTGGATGAGGAGCCTTACAATGCGACCCCCGCTTGTCAAAGGGTGTTTGTTCCTAGTTCCCTGCAAACATGACAACTTAGGAAAAAGCCTTGTATTTGGGGGCGAGCTGGTCAGACGATAACGACCAGTTTGATGTGGATCAATTGGAGGTGAAGGTTCGTGAGGCTTTATAAAGACGCTTTTCACTAATGCTGCAGGCGGTGCCTTTGCTCCTGCATAGCCCACTGCCCCAGTGGTGTACTCCATAAATTCGATTTCCTTTCCCTGTAAAAAAAAAAAAAACAAACACACATGCCGATAGTTTAAATCACCAACAAGATGGCCGAGGATCAGGCACAGGCGAAGCACCATCATGGCTGAGCCCATCGCTTTGGTAAGTTGGCACGGCTTTATGAGTTGCTCTCAGCTAATCACCAGGCTGGCCCAGATGGCCCCAGCCTGGGTTTCATGGTGTCCTCTCCAACTCCCCACCTCAACTCACTCCAGCCTGTCACAGTCCAGGCTGACTGGTAGCAGCTGGGTATTACTAGTCCCTGAGGAGATCGCTGTGCTGTGCTGTGGGCTCATGGGAGTTACAGGGTGACAAGCAGCTTGGTCAGGAAACTGAGGTCACAGGTGGGTATTGAGGAACAGGGTGGAACTGGACAGACATGCAAACGTCCGGGGACTCATTTCATATGAGGGTGCTTGAGCATGTGCAAGGGCATGCACGGACAGACATACACATAGAGACACACAGCTCAGGATCCGAGCTTCCAGGGTCCCTCTGGAACCCCCTGAAACATGCAATCTTTTTATTTTAATTTTACTTTTTGAGATGAAATCTCATCGCTTCTCAGCCTTTTGGCTAAGATCAAGTGGAGATGAAATGTCTTTTATGTAGCCCTGGCTATCCTGGAACTTGCTTTGTAGACCAGGCTGACCTCCGGGGATCCACCTGCCTCTTAGTTCCAAAAGTGCTGGAATTAAAAGTACCATGACAAGTGTCACCATGTCTGTCCTGCATGCAATTTTTTAAATGCCCAGAGTTTACAAGTTAAGCTCACATCAGTGTACACACACACACACACACATACACACACACACACACACACACACACACACACACACACACACACACGGTGTTCCAAGCTGATGGGATGTGCCAGTGGCTGTGTGCAGAATGAAAACACGGAGGTCACCAACAGGCACAACTTCTGTTTGTGGTGGCCTTTGCGTCACGAGTTCATCCTATTTTTCTGTAATCGTTCTGGATTAAAAATAATACACAACAGGCAACCCGGCCCTGCTCTGGGGCCGCTAGCCATGGCCGGAGTGCCCTGCATGCAGTGCTGATGGCAGCTGGCAGAGTGTGCCATGCCCGGCAGGGCAGACCTCAAGATGGACCAGAGCAGTGGCCAAGTACATCTGAAGGCACTCTACAGCGGGGACATTCTGATTACCATCGTGGACACCATGACAGCATTCAAGGACCTCTGTGAGGAAGTAGGAGACCTGTGTGGCCTGCACCAGCAGCACCCACTCACCCTCAAGTGGGTGAACAGTGAAGGTGACCCTGTACTGTGTCCTCACAGATGGACCTGGAGGAGGCCTTCCACCTGGCCTGTCAGGACAGGGATGATAGTGCTAGCCCATGGCTTTCCATGCTGCCCACATGGCAGAGACAGATCTCTACGTCTATCTCTTGTCTCCAAACCTGAACTGCAGTCCTTGCCTCCAGTCAGACATCCAAGAACTGAGCCTCTAGCCCGTTTGTTAGAAAGGCCCAGCCTGACCCCATGGTCCCTTTCCTCCATAGTGGCTTTGGTTTCTCCAGCTTTCCTCACTCACCGGCAGTTGGAGGCTTAGAGGTAGAAGTCACGTGGCTCCCCTCTGCGGTTCTCAACAGCGAGTCACATTCACAGCCTCCCCTTGAGCAGCACCAATGTGTTGCTCAACTCTGCCCCCTGTCGGTCAGTTGCTGACTTTATGGCCCTCAGGTCTAAGGATTTAGCCCAGATGGCATGAGCGAGCTTGGGGGAGGTGGGAGGTGATCTGCTTGCTGTGTGAGCATTTCCTTTGTTGACAGGAGCTGCACTCAGCACAAGCTCATGGCAACCGAACTACTTGGAAGTTGATGTTTTCCCATTAAAAAAAAAACTACTGGAAATAATAGTAGTAGTAGTAATAATAATAATAATAATAATAATAATAATAATAATAATAATATATTAAAAAAAAAACCAAAAACATCTGGATCCCAGACACATTTGATCCCAGTACTCAGGATGCTGAAATAGGACTGACTTGCCCCTGCAGGACGGTGTGTTTTGAACACTAGTACGCGTTTCCCTCAGAACTGCCTTCCTTTCTTTGGCGCACACCTTTTCAGACTGGAAGATTTCTGTGCCCAAGCCTCAGGGAAGCGCCACGGCTGCTAAAAACAAACAAGAAATAACCCACGTCCTTGACCAAGTGTGCAGATGGGAGGCTTAGGTCCCACCACAGCCAGGAAGATTTCAGGCAGAACAAAGGCTAGAATGACTCACAGGGCCCCTGCCACTCGGATTGGGAAACCTCTCTTTGAAATTCTCTGAAGGCAGAGAGTAGAGCAGAACGGACATCACAGATGCCATTTGGGCTCAGATCTACTCAAGATCACCTCCAGGTCACAGAGTACCCCATGTGAACTAGGAGAGCACACTCTCTGTGGCCACAGCTGCGTTTGTGGGACAGACCCAAACCTTAGAAGCTGCCTCGATCAGGCGCGGGCGGTGCCGAGTGCACAACGTGTATAGCCCTACCAAGCAAACCTTCATCAGCCTGGCTGGGATCTGGAGGAGACGGCGGGACTGTGGGGTCTGAATGTGAAGGGAATCTATACTTCGACCCCAGGAGGGGCCTTTGTGAGCAGCTGGGAATACAGTGGTCCCGAGGACAGCATCAGGAGCAGATGGTTGCAATCAATCTGCCACTCCACACTCACACACTAAAACTCTGAGTGTGGAATTTGCCAAAGCTCGCCTGGGGCTGAAGAGGAACCTTAAATAAACTGAACTAAAGTATCCGCTTGCCCCTGACATGAGGACTCAGCGCAGACACTCAGCCGTGACAGAGAAGGCAGCTGGCCTGTGTGCGCACCTCGGAGCTCTAAGCGCGCTTCTATTTTTACCTCCGAGGTTTGTCGCGATTTGCTGGATGAATGCAGGGCAAATGACAAATGCCTCGCATTCCTCTGCAGCTGGCATTTCTTCCTGCTGACTTAATGATCAGGAGCCAGGAATGTCCCTGACAGTAATGTTGATGAATGCCTAATAACCAGGAAGAGACAGCTCTGGCAGCCCCTAGGAAGATCACACATCCGGAAGAGCCCATTGTCTGACAGTCAGGGAAATGTCTGTAAGGTAAGCGCAGAACCCCACCTACGAATGACCGCACCATCCTCCTCATCTTCCTCCTCCTCCTCCTCCTCCTCATCATCACCACCACCACCATCACCACCATCATCATCACCACCATCACCATCATCACCACCAGCACCATCATCACCACCATCACCACCATCACCATCATCACCATCATCACCACCATCACCATCATCATCATCGTCATCATCAATCATCATTAGTATTGTGTGTGCCTGTGTGGGGTGATTTTCTATGTGGACACACAGACATCCATGGTGGAAGTCAGAAAACCACTTCATGAAGTCGGATGCCTTCCTCTGTCTTCCCGTGGGTCAAACTCAGGTCACCATGCTTGAAAAGACGTCCCTCCCTTTGGCTATAAGACTATTGAGACAATAAACTCCAGACTGCGATCTCGTGTTGGGAAAGAGAAAATTGAAGTTTGGTCCAGCCAGAGGAGGTATTTGTCACCCAGGAAGAGATTTCACAGAGTTTGGACAACTGTCAGCCCCCGCCCATGGAACAGAGGAGAGGAGATGGATGATCTATGAGACTGCACCTCAACCAGTTCTGCTGAGCTACGAGTATCTCCAGCTGGCCCTGCATTTTAACTTCCCCTCACGTTAGGACCCTGAAGATGGGTTGGTGGGGGTGGGAGTGGGGGTAGGGGTGGGGGTGGGGTACTGGGCCTCTCAGTTCCTCCTCCAGGTGCGACCACACTGAATAAATCCATTACTTTGCTTCCAGTATTATTTACCTGTCTAATTGCCCTTCTGAGGACCGGCCGCTGATCTTATCTCTGACTGTGTTAGCCTCCTTGACAGGCCTGCTCTGGGTCCTTGGTGAGGCTCGCACACTATCTGCAGTCTGCCCTTGGACACACATGTGGGTTTCTTCTCCCATCCTGTGTTTGGATACTATCTCCCTGTTGTCTGTCCTCTCCCTGGCCGGAAGGTCAGCAGCTGCTACTGTTGGCCACAGGCTCTGTCCCGGGGTCAGAGTCCCTGTTGTCTTCTAGGTCACTGTTTGGTTCTCAGCTTTGCTTCTTTCTGGCCAGGTGACCTTCTCACATTGCCTCAGCTGTTGGATCCACAGTGACGTCTCCTGCCCTGGGCACCTGACACTAATCCCCAGACTGCCAAGGTCAGCTGACCCTGTGTAGGCCCACCATCTTGATCAGAGCTCAGGCGGGAGCCCCTTTCTCCCTGTCCCTGAACCTAGCCCAGTGTGTGCCTCGCCCTGGAGAGGTGACTGCCGAAAGGTGTCTGTCTCACATCTTGTATCTGCCTACAATCCCAGAACGCATCTTCCCTTTTCTTCCAGGGACACTTGTGGGTGTGCTTCCCTTGCTGGAACGAATAAAAACAGGCCGGATGGAGACAAGAATGAGGAGTTGCAGGATGTTTTATTGAAACCAGGTGGGTCAGGGGGAAGCTAAGCAGCTGGAGACTTCCGATGCTCACCTGCCCACTTTCCACCCTCCACTCCCTCTAAGTAACCCTCTGTCTCCTTCAAAGGTCAGTGTCTGCTAGCTGGTGACTTGCATTTGGGGTCAAATGTGACAGTGGAAAAGAGATTTTTCCCAAAACCAGGAGGAAAGTGGGTTGGGACTTAGGTGACAGGAGACCTGAGCATGACCCAGCAGAGCTGAGGAAGCAGAGGCCACTTTGCACCTCTGGGTTCCAGGACAATGCTGCCCAGAGCTCTGTCCCCAGGGGTGTGGGTAGATGCCACACTATGCTCCCCTCTTCTGTTCTCTGCTAACCTAGGGCACAGCACACTCTACCTTCTACACAACATTGGGTCCCAGCTTGCTGGGCTGGACAGTGGGAGCCCATGGCTCAGCCCTGGAAGCCCAGCTCCTTGTACTTGGCAGCAATGTCATTCCGGAACAGCTCCAGGGCCTTGCTCATGGCGCCCTGAGCATCTGCTCCAAAGTCCCCGGAATATCTCTTCTTCAGGACTTGGATGATGACTTCTGAGATAAACTGCAAGAAGGGGACAAGAGGTTGTAGGTCACCGGACTGAGCAAGCCATGAGCTGAGGGTGTGTACCCACTGCCCTTCTCTTTATTATAGGACCGTTTCCTGCACACTTACGATGTCCCAGGTGCCATTCTGTGCAATGACTCTGAACCAACTCCTTTAAACCTGACTACCTGGAGGCAGGCACCAACACCATCCCCGCTTTGTAAATGGGGAAACTGAGGCAGAAACAGGTAGAGCCTGTGTGCTGAAGTCACGTAGTCAGGGAGGGTCACTCGAACCCAGGGGGCCTCTCTGGAGCCCCTTTCTCACCTCTCGTGTGCCCACGTTACTGCAGGACACAGGCCCAGCATCCAGCCAGCCCATGAAAGCTTGGCACAGCAGACAAGATACCTTGCTCAGTACCCGCTCGCCCATCAGGACTGTACCTGGGACTGAGGAACAGGTACTGACAAGGGAAGAGGGGCCAGGTGAGATCAGGTATCCCCATTACCCAGATGTCGACTGAGGCCACCCAGAACCTAAAGGCTCCTGATGAAACTCTCATATTGCTAATTTATCATTGTTGACTTAGACTCTGGTCCCATACAGCTTCGGTTGCTGTACCAAGGGGTGGCATCTTACCGAAGAGACTACCAAGTGACCAGGTTGAGGTCATGAAGCAGGTAGATAATTAGCTGAGGTTAGACCCTGGGGACAGTGGACACACCCCTGCTAGCTCAGGAGTGACGGTGCAGCTGCTGTTTCAGCCTCTTTTGCAAGTGACACGACAGAGATGAGAGCGGGACACAGCAGAAGGGGACACCGAGGGACACAGGTACCTCCAGAGGCACAGGACATCTTTGCAAACAGACCTCTGGGAAATCTGCCTCACAATTCACAGATACAGCAAAGTCTGTGGAGCCTGGGTCTGCAGGACCAGCCCCACCTTCAGGCAGTGAGGAGAGTTATGTGTCTGGCCCTGCCCTGCCCTGCCCTGTGACTCCAGTTACAGACTGACAGGACCCCCTGAGGGCTGCCGGGCTCCCCTCAGGCCACTGTCCAGCTGGTGTCTGAACCGTCATGGAGTGGGGCAGCTGAGGGGAAACAAATGGAGCCCTCAGCTGCCACCATTCTCTGACAGAACCCTGAGTGGGAGTCCTGCCTCAGTGACCCTGTGCCTCAGTTTCCTCATCTGTCCTGCTCCTGCTCACGAGGAGAAGGCAAGTCGTGTATCGGGTCACATTTCACACTGAGGTGCTGGCCCAGCATTTGGAGCAAGACACTAAATCAAAAGCTGGCTCCTCAGTGCCCTCAAGGGGAGCTGGGCTGGGGCAGGTTGTTGAGGAGACCTGGGCTTAGTGGGGAGAAAGCGGGTCATTCACACTGAATAGCTGAGCTGGGATTTCTATCTCTGCCCATGGGCGTGACATGACCTTATCGAAATGGAGACTTGGCCTCCTGCAGTGGCCCCCTACCTCCAGGTACTTGACCGGGATCTTGTGCTTGGTGGCGTGGGACTGGGCCAGAGGCTGGATCTCAGCAGCATGTTGTCCCTTCTTCTTCAGGATGGTACCCAGGGCTGTGAGCACGGTGCAGCCGTGCTTCTTCAGGTCCTCTGAACTCTTCATCTCTTCCTCGGATTTCAGGTTCTTGAACTTGTCGAACTTTTCCAGGGTCTCGGGGTGAGCCTTAAATAGACTACAGGAAAGAAGGGATGGAGTGAGAGGTATGGAGGCCACTAGACTGCAGCTGCGTCTCCTCCCAGCGGTGCAGCCTGGGTCAGCGCACCACACCTCCCTCTGTGCTTCAGGATCTCTGGTGGATGGGGGTGACATGACCTTATGGGATGTGGAAAGGATTAAACGAGGTAACCCGTCCGGTGTCTGGCACAGCACGTGCAGGACAAACGCCTGCTCTTCTTCCATAAGGATCAATGCCATCACCCTCTTCTCTTGGTTACAGAGAAGGGCAGTGGTGTCTCTCCATCTTCACCCCGTTTTCTCTGTTATCTGGAGAGCAGACAGTGAGGGGTACTGGGGCGAAGCATCTGTGTGTCCGATTCTATGCTGGGCTCTCACCTACCTCCAGTGTCATCCACACTCGTCCCGTTTTATAGACAGGGACAGGACTCAGGACATGTCCCCAGGAGGATCTCAGGGCTAGTGTGCAGAGAAGGCAGGCAGCCATCGGAGTGGCTCTATTCCTCTACTCCTCACCCCATTCCTGTCAGGGATACCTCTAACACTCCCTGACTGAAGATGCCAGAACCTGAAGTTCTAGACCTCCTGACTATCTGTGGCTGCCGATGAGACCCCTCTATACTGGTATATACTTCAGATCCAACCTTATCCATTTTCCACTGGCGATAGCAAGGGGACCCAGCAAAGGTCACAGCTGCTCCTGCCTGCCACCTCATGAGCCCTGGTTTTACCCAACCAGAGACCCAAATCCTGCTCTGGGAAGATAATGAGAGCTACAAGAGCCACCAACCTCCCCAGATGAGGCCTGTCCCTGATCCACTTGGGGGCAAATAAACACCATCAAAGGCAGTTGCCTGGCCTGGGTCACAGCAGGTGGTGTCAGAGCTAAGATCTGGAGCCTGGGCAGCACTAGAATTAACACTGGATGCCCCCTAGGGCCCCACTGTGACATGTTTATCAGGGTGACCATAGCTACCCAGACTCTACATTACCCTTACAGCACCACTATGAGGACATACGTTTGTCTTTTTGTACCAAGCTATATGGAAGCACTGGTCCCCTGGCCTCCGCCCCACAGTCTCATGGGGAGGACCTCCTATGACCAGGACCAAGCTGCTTCATCCTCTATGAAGAGTCCTCTTCCTCTATGACCCCTTGAGTTTGTGATCTGATGCCCCCAACTCTTCTCTTGAGCTGTCCCATTCCCTTGAGGGGCCACTGGAGCCTGTGTTCATGTGGGAGCCTGGTGTTCCTTCCCTGTTCCATCCCCACTCTAAGACCAGCCTGGTTAGGATCCGTGAGAGAGCATGAACTGACTCCCACAGAGTATTCACAAAGGACATGCGTGTCCTTAAAGCACTTTGCAGGGTAATTGACTGAAATCCCACAGTACACCTGAAGCAAGTTCCATGACTGCATCATGTCACAGAGGAGGAACTAAGAGGTGTAGTGTGCATCCAGCAGAGGGAGTCTGGGAGCCCTGCCTCTCTGCACGACTGGATTAGTCTCCAGAAAGGGCAGGACAAAAAGGCCACAGTGTTCCACAGTGGGAATGATCCTACCTCACCAGTGGATGGGTGCTCGATACAGCCTCTCAGGTCAGCTAATCTATGCCCCTCTTTCAGGTCCATGGTCACTCATCCTCCCACCTCTCAAGCACTTCAGTGTGTGTCAGTCATCAGTTCTGTTGCACACACACACACACTCCCAGAAGCATCCTCGCACGCACACACACACACGGTGTGTATTCTCAGAAGTCTGTTCTTCACGTGGGTGAAGAGCCATGTGCACAAGCTAGTGCCATGACGACTGGTTGGGCCTGTCCCCAGGCCCTAGTTGCACACAGCATCACCCTAGGAGCCCATCCAGAGCTGTGTGCGTCACTGACAGCTTGTCTCTGGCACCTTGTCCAGGGTCCCTGTACTCCTGGCTATTATTATCTAGCGACAATGACCCTTGAGTTCCTACTGACAGATGGGGCGAACCCAAGGTCACCAGGCTGAATGGAGCCAGAGGCGGGCAAGACCAGGGTCTTGGGGCTGTAGGCTCTAGAGACACTATACTCTGGCTCTGGCTCAGTCTCCAGTGTCCTGTGGGATGCTAAAACAGGCACCGAACCTTTTTCCTTAGCTCACTGAGTGTAAACCAAACTGACTTCCTAGCTTCTAGGAGGCTTACCCCAGCCTCACCTTTGCCCAGCACTAGGCGGAATAGACTTAGGCTTGCTCACATTCTAGGAGGAGAGGTACAGGTCTACAGGCCCCACACAGCCACTTGCTTCCTGAACCCTGAGTCCCACAGATAGAGTCCTGGGAGAGGTGCAGAGCCCACACCCTTGGATTCCCGTGAGCACACTTGATTCAGCTCCTGCTGAAGAGACCAGGGATGGTTTCCCAGGGTTCCTTTCTTCATCCTGCTGCTAGGAGGCCAGGTTCAGCATACAGGCAGTCTGGCTGGTCAGGGAAGGGAAGCTGCCTCTCTACTTGTCCTCTAAACAGTTGCCCAGTCAGACCCCATCTTAGGAGCACATGGGTTGGTAGATAGAAGGGTCACTGAGAGCATGGGCTACACCAAGTTAGAATCCCATCCACAGTCATGCTAGCTGTGTGATTTGGATCAAGTTGCTATCTGTGTGGTTTTTTTTAAAGATTTATTTATTTAATGTTTATGAGTATCCTGTCACTGACGCACCAGAAGAAGGCATCAGATCCCATTACAGATGGTTGTGAGCCACCATGTGGTTGCTGGGAATTGAACTTAGGACCTCTGGAAGAGCAGACAGTGCTCTTAACCACTGAGCCATCTCTCCAGCCGTAAACCCCTCTGTTACCTGAGTTCATAAAGGTGATCCGACACAGGGCTCTATGAGACTCCCTCCCCTTGTTGTGACTCTGTGAGATGGTTCTCTCATTATGTGAAAGGTTGCTGTCACTGTCACAGTCATTTCCAAACCTTCTTGGCTCCAAAATCCTTTCCCCAACAAAAAATGTCATCACAGGGGTTGGGAGGATGGCTCAGTAAGAGCATCTGCTGCTCTTCCAGAGGATCCAAGTTCAATTCCCAGGAACCTTACGACAGCTCACAACAGTCTGGAACTCCAGTTCCAGGGAATCCAACGCCCTCTTCTGGTCTCCTGGGTATTGCATGCATATGGTTCACATCCAGATATGCAGGCAAAATACTTAGAAAGTAAAATAATGCATCTTGATTGGGGATTTGGCTCAGTGGTAGAGCGCTTGCCTAGCAAGCGCAAGGCCCTGGGTTCGGTCCCCAGCTCCAAAAAAAAAAAAAAATATAATGCATCTTTTTTTAAATGCAGGTATAAATGGACCAGAAAATATCTGACCATGGAGAGGTGAGGTAGGGAACAGCCCTGACCATCTGGAGCCCACAGCTCTGCTGCCTGCTTCTTGTTCTAGAACTCTGTGCTTACCAGACCAGGCCTCAGAGTTCTGCTAAGGTACTTACAGAAATGACTTTGCTGAGGGCAGCAGACAAGGCTGAGGTCGGGATTTGGGACAGGCCAGGAGCCCAGTGCCATAGGACACTTGTTACCCTGAAAGTGGAAGGCCACTTCCCTGTGCCCCCAACAGGAGAGGGCAGGAGCAGCTGGTGTGGCCCCATGACCCAAGCCTGAAAAATGACAAGGTGTTAGACCCTTGGGACCTCCCAGGGTCAGCAGCCTTGGCTTTGTGCCCCACCTGGCCCTGGGTCCTGGTAGGCCTCAATTACTCCCCTGGGAAGGGAAGAGTATCTCTCTAATGGCATAATAGCCTGAGTCTCCTTCAAGCCCCAAGTTTCTGCCCAGGCCCTGGCAGCCTTGGAGTCTTGCAAAACTCTGTTCTACCAATCCTGCCCTCGATAATCTGCTGTCCACAGAAATACAGGGTAGGACTCCGAATCCCAGGGCATGAGAGTGGGCAGGGGTCTCAGAGACTGTGACATACAGTCCGAGGCAGAAATAGGACCTAGAAAGCAGAAACAACTTGCCCAAGGTCACATAAGAAATCCAGAATTAATGCCAACTTGCTGTGGGAGTTGGTCCAGTTGGGCAGACTTGTAGGCCCAGCATTTAAGAGGGGTTGGGGGAGAAAGACAGGTAGGAAGAAACTGAGGTACCCAGGTGTTCCAGCAGCCAGAGAACCTCCTTCCAGCATGGCCACCTAAAGGACTCTGACCTCAGACAACTTTGCTCCCAAGCAGAGGGGTTAGAAACGGACAAAGGGAGTATCCAAGAACATTGAGATCAGGAGGGATCTATCACCCTAGATCATAAATAGCAAGGAATTCATTTCCAAACTACAGCTACACAGACATGGCAGGGGCTGCTAGCAACAGGGCACCCTCCCCCCCCAGAGCCAAAAATTACCACTCATGCATATCCCATCAGTCTTCCAGGAAGAGCCGCAGCCCCTGGGTGAGCAGTGAGGCCCTGTGTATGAACCTCAGCCCCTTCCCCTTGCCCAGGCTCAGAATCTGCAATTTTTCTGGGCATGTCTAGGAATCCCTTGCAACCGAAGGCAACCGCCTTATCTAAGCTTTCAGTCCACGCTCGTAGATGAGATCTATCACTGCCCTCACTATTCTGCCTCTCTGCCATGATAACATTCATCTGGTGGACTGTTTGATGCTTAAGCTTGCTTTGGTGGCTGATATCAGCTGTGATGGATGGATCCCTTTTTCTTTTCCCCACTCCAGTCTCCAGCAATTAGAAGTGAAATCTGAACTCATCATTACAGCCAACTGGTCTACCCTGCCAGCTTTCACCTCGTAGCCATATAGTGATCCTCAGCGTGAACAGGTATGGGGATAAGGGTCTCTCCCTCTTACCTGATGAGGACTTCCTGTCCATGGCCAGCAAGGTCGCCCTCCACTTTCCCCCAGATGTTCAGCACCATCTGCCACTCCCCATCACTGAGCCCCATGGTGGCTTCTAAAGAGGACAAAAGGAGAGAGTGTAGGCCGGCTGTTAGCTGTGATTTGAGGCCACCTGGTCCTGAAGGGCTTTTATACCTTCTCAGATGCTAGTCTGGCCAGGATCACTGGGTGCCACATGCCCCTCCTGCCACCCTCCTCAACCCCCCAGGGGTCTAATCTCTGCCTTTCTCTGGCCCTCACATGGGCAGCTATTTTGGGGTAAGTGCCATTGTGGGGAGCTAGGACAGCTTGGGGCAGTAGGGGGTGGGGAGTGGGAAGCAGCCAGGCCACTGTCTGTCTGGACTTGCACAAGCCCACAGAAAGGGCACCGAAGTCACTGCCAGCAGCTGAAACCCAATTCTCCCCCGTCTGCTGCCCCAAGGGGACTTGTCATGTTTCTAAGCTTGGGCACAGGCATCTTGCTGGCCCCCAGAAGTCTTCTCACTTTCCAACTGCTTTTGCTCTTTTATTGCGTGTGTGTGTGTGTGTGTGTGTGTGTGTGCATGTGTGTGTGCGTGTGCATGTGTGTGTGCCTGTGCATGTGTGTGTGCATGTTATAGCATCTTTGTAGGCCAGAAGGCAACTTTCAGGAGTCAATTCTTTCCTTTCAGAAAGACCCATGAATCTTACTCAGATCCTTAGCCTTGAGATAAGGCTTCATACCCACTGAGCCATCTTGCCAGCCCTCTGACTTTCCTGATGCTCCAAGCCTGGCTGAAAGTGGTACAAAGGTGCCCCAATGGGTCTGTGCTTGTGGCTGGACCAACCTAGACAAGTCTCTGACTTGACGAGTGCCCAGCTCGGGGCCTGCTTCCTCTGCAAGGTTGTGCTACCAAGCTCTGTGAAACCCTTAGCTCCTCCCTTTCTTTGTGACCTCCTGCCCCACCACTGCCATTGCTACAGGACATGACACTTCCGGCAGGGCGGTCACTGCCAATACTCCCGAACTCTGCCAGGCATAGACCCTCTTCTCTTTGCCTAGTTTTTGCATTCCCCTGAGGAGCCCTTAAGGTAAACACTGACGTGATCCCCAGGATGAGTGACACAGCTGGAATTTGATTCTAGTGAGTCTAGACCCACAGTTCATGCTCTTGAACTCCTCATTTGGGGGCCACAGAGATGATTCAGTGGGTAAAGGCCCCAGCCTCCAAGTCTGAAGACCTGGATTTAATTCTATCCTCAGGACTCACATAGTGGAAGAAAAAAGCTGACTCCTGAACCTTGTCCCCTGAATTCTGTGAGTGTGTGTATATAGGTATATAAAAATAAAATCTAAAATTATTTTGTATCTTGTGAGGGCTCAGAGGGTGTGCTTTATACATCAGTATATCTTATGAGCCCCACACAGGGCTCTGTACCTAATTTGAGCTGAAGAAATACTGTTGAATTAAAGATAGGTGACTTTAGAAGAAAGACAGAGTTCCCATCTATCTGCCCAGTCCACCCATCTGTCACCCGTTCCTTAGTCAGCCGGCCGGCAGTCAGCTGTTATCTACCAATCCATCTATGTGTTTATTCCCCTCCACCAATTATTACCTATCAATCATCCCATTCATCATCCATCTATCTGTCCTTCGCCCATCACTCATCCATCTACCCATAATTTACCCATTATTTATCACCCACCCATCCACTATCCATCCTTCATCTGTATTCCGCCCATCAGTGATCCATTCTCTATCCATCCATCCATCATGGCTCATCCCTTCCTGCTCTCTGTCTCCCCATCTGCCCCATTCATCACTTACCTACATCCAGCCAACAGTTACAGAGCACACATGGTGTGACAGCCACTCTGTCACACGCTGAAACAACAAATTAAGGACACTGTGACCAAGAATCCCACAGTACTCCCGTGGAGGGTGCTCAGTGCTGGGATGGAGGTTGCATGGACACTTCCTGTTGTTCAGGACACTCCAGTTTCTGTCTTGTCTTGTTTGAGCCAGCTTCTCACTATGCATCTCTGACTGGCTTGGGATGTTCTGTATAGCCCAGTTTGCCTGCATTTGTCTCCTGAATGCTTGGACTAAAGGCATGTGAGACCACACCCAGTGGCTTGTCAAGTTTTAAAGGGTCTCCCTGGCAAGTTCCCATCCAACCACTACATGAGGAAGAGGGCACCATCCTTACATATAGTCTAGCTCAGAAAAGAACAGGTTATGTGTGTCTGACTACGTTGGGTCTACTCTGGGTGTGTCAGCAAAGACTTGACATCCTTCATGACTCTTTAGAGCAGTGGTTCTCAACCTGTGGGTCATAAACCCTTTGGAGGTCAAACAACCCTTTCACGGGGGTTAAGTACCAGATATCCTAACTATGACTCATAACAGTGGCAAAATCACAGTTATGAAGTAGCAACAAAAATAATGAGGAACTGTATTGAAAGGTTGCAGCCCTAGGAAGGCTGAGACCCATTGGGTAGAGTGAAACTTCTCCAGTGGGCCGTGCTGAGGTGACAGTGGAAGCCACATTGTGAGACCACATAACTGATCTCTTCAAATCAGTCACCAACCACAGGGCAGATACCTGACCCAGGGCAGCCAGTGGCAGGACTCTATCTGTAGAGCTGGTGTTGTTAGAGCCGCCAGACGGATCTCTCTTCAAACTGAGCAGGGCTACGGCTACAGTCAGACAGGCAGTGGGAAAACACAACAGGAAGTGTGAAACTCATGCCCAGCCCTGGGAAAACATGGCTGTTCTTGGACCTGGATCCACATTCTCCCTCAGGGATCTGGAGGGAGGTCGTGTCCCATGAGCCTTCACTTCCAGCATGGCTCTGTGTCTCCTTCTGGAACATCAGCCAGGTGTGGATGAGTGAAAGACAAGAATCATTCCTGGTCACGCCTAGGTTGCTGGCCACCAGGGGCCAAGAAAGCAGAAAACTAGAAGACATGGCTTCCAGAGGGAGTGTTCACGTTTCATTCATCTGTCCCATTGTTCAGCCATTCACTCTACAGCCAGGGACTCAGGGCCTGGTCAGTGCTGGTTTTATAGGAGCTCACTTTCGGCAGCTCCCACTCCTCCCCGATACACACACACGTGCATACACACACACACACACACACACACACACACACACACACACACACGCACACACACCTCTGGTCTTTGAAAGGATGAGTTCTGGGTACAGGAGGGGAAGACAAAAGGAAAGAGGCCAACTGTCTCAGGATGACCAGACCACCAGGGTCCCATGCCTCGGAGTGCACTGGCTCCTGCCTCGGCAGGCCTGTCAGACCAACAGTTCTGGGATGGTCTTACATCCATGGGACTCTGTGCAGAAGTCCTACTTTATTGTGTGTCCCTTGGACCACCCAGCTCTGTTCTGTCTTCCAACTTCTCAGAGTTGTCCTGTAGTAACTGAGGTAATTAGACCTCCATCAGTCCCTCAGTGGTATGAGGTGTTGAGCTCTCATGGGTTTGGCAGGGGCCCCATGAGCCAGACCACCTGGGAAAGCCTATGGCTCCAAAGTAGAAGGCTTTTTTAAAAGCTTTACTGTAAGCTCTCGGGGCAGCATGGACAACTGTGTGTACTTACACATTGACACAACAGAGCCCGTGTCCTCGGTTGCTGTGGAGACCTGGAGCTAGCCCCTCTGTTTGGTGCCTGTTGTCTCCCTGTGACAGCTGTATCCTGGCCAGGCTGAGAGGCTGCAGATCAACTGTGAGGAAGCCTGGTGTACAAAACTCCCCACAACCCAACTCCCACACTCTTGTCACACACACACACACACACACACACACACACACACACACACACACGCATGAGTTTGCTAGATACCCATGTGACAGGCTAAATTCCCCAGGCAGCTTCACTCTCTGCCTATCCCAGAGTGCTTTGCATCCTCAAGTGTGAGCTGTGTAAAAGCCACCTCCAGAATCTCAAGGTCCTTGGATAAAAGTTCCCATGTACCAAAGCCTTCTGTGTTTACGTCTCTGGAACCTTGGTAGACATTCCAGCATTGTAGACATCCAGGGATGGAGACTTCTAGAACAATGGGGACATGTTGTCTAGATGCTAAAGAGGCCATTCTTTCTTTTAAAAAAAAATATTTATTTAACATATATGAGTAGGGCATCAGATTTTATCCATGTGGTTGCTGGGAATTGAACTCAGGACCTCTGGGAAAGCAGTCAGTGCTCTTAACCGCTGAGCCATCTCTCTAGCCCTAAATAAGCCTTCCAATGTGCCTCATCCAATTGCCCACTAAACATTGTCTGACAGACCACCACCACCTGAATACTTCTAAGGTCAGTGACCACTGCCCAGAGCTGTACAAATTCTTCATTGACCCAAATGTCACCTGCATACCACTCCCTCTTTTCCAGGACTCTGGGTGCTGCTGGGGTAGAGAGGGCCTGTTGGGTCTCACACAGGGGGTGGGGTTGGGGCTAAAAGCTCCTCTGTTTTTTCCAGTCAGGTCCGTACCTTCTGAAGATTCTGAACACCATTCTGGACAAGGCACGCCAGGAGCACAGTCTGCAGCACCCACCAGGCAGCTATGTACCAAGCTTGCACCTTGCCTCACTCGAGACAGGCCCCAGACTTATCTAGTGACCTGGGAACTTGACAGCCTTTTGGCAGCCAATAAATCTCTCTCGCAAGGTCAAGAGATGACTCCTTCAGACTCTCTGGAACTTTAGGCCACAGTGGTGGGAGGGAGCACTTGGCTCCTAAAACCTGGGCCTCCTCCTTCTTCCCTCCTTGATCTGAGCATGGCCTCCGCCTGGTTTCTCTCACCCCCAGCTCAGATGCATCCCTGGCTAAGTCCCACCTCTGACTGTCACGGCCCAGGACACATGCACAGCCAACGGGACACTGGCAGAACCCGGGAGGCCCTGATGGGGTGGGGGGGACACCCAGGCTTTCTTCAGATCTCTCACAAACTCACAACCCATGGCTGGGACCACCCTTCCCAGCCACTGTCATATAGCCAAGCCAACCTTTCCCTGGATACCCTCAGGAGCCTGAGTCAGTGACCAAGGCTGAGAAGAAGGGAGGTGCCTCACAGACGCCAGGAGATGCACAGGGAGCTAAAAATACAGTTTACACGCAGGCTTCTCCTTCCCCAAAGGCCCTCGGGGGCTTGTTGGAAAGATTGGCAGGCACAGAGGATCTGCTTGTCCCAGTCAACAGGTGTGACCCAGGGTACTGGCCTCCTTCCCTCTCCTCCTCTACAGCCCCCTCCACAGTCCCCCACCCCAGGGCTTGCCCATTCCTACGCTTCCCTGAGGTACCCCCTCTACTTTCCAGGCTCCAATAAAGAGAGGCGCAGCCCACTCACCTCTCTGTTTGGGGTGTAGCCAGTCTATACCCCATTTTTACTCTGTGAGTGCCCAAGACTCGTGGGTGCAAAGCACAGGTCTTGCTCCAGAAGCAAGAGACCATTTACTCTGAGGCAAGCACGAGGGAGCAGTGCTGGAAGCAGGAGGTCCCCTGTGGAATGGTTATGTGAACTGCTGTCTGCTTCCTTCCTTGTTTGTTTGTTTTGAAGACAGGATCTCATGCAGCCCAGGCTAGCTCTTTCTTTAAAAGATTTATTTATTTATTATATTTAAGTACACTGTAGCTGTCTTCAGGCACACCAGAAGAGAGCATCAGATCCCATTACAGATGGTTGTGAGCCACCATGTGGTTGCTGGGATTTGAACTCGGGACCTCTGGAAGAGCAGTCAGTGCTCTTAACCACTGAGCCATCTCTCCAGCCCCGCCCCCCCACGTTAGCTCTTAACTACTCTACATACACCCATGTATATATGACACTATTTCCTATGGAATGGTTATGTAAACTGTTTGTTTCCTTGTTTGTTTTGTTTGTATTGTTTTTAAAGGCAGAGTTTCATGTAGCCCAGGCTAGCTCTGAACTATTATACATACACACATTTCCTATGGGATGGTTATGTAAATTGTTTGTATGTTTTCTTGTTGCTTTGTTTGTTTGTTTTAAAGACAGGGTCTCATGTAGCCTAGGCTAGCTCTGAACTCCTCATTCTCCTGCCCCTAATTCCTAAATGCTGAATTACACACATCCACCACTACACATGTTCTCCATGAACTTTTTATAGTCAGACAACAAACTAAAATAATAAGGCACTTAACAAATACAGTGGTAAGGACAGCAGGTTTCAAATGCTAGCTGAGAACATTAGATTTGGGGCTGTTAGGAGTGACTTGGTACTAGACAGATCATGATAAACGGTGATAAATGAGTGAGTAAAGCTACTGAGGATAGCCCAGGATATCCTGGCTTCGGATCTGCAACACTCCAACTCTCCATAATCATGGGGCTCTAACCAGCCAGTCTGTAGAATCTTTCACACAGAGGCCTTCCATGAGGAATTTTCATTCACGGATTCCACAAACACACCATGCTCACTGCACACCGAGTGTGCCCTCTCCCTCCTCCCAGAGCCCTTCCTCTGGAGTAAACATTTTTACATAGTGCCTGCTCTTACACATGAAGAAACAGACACAGAAAGGTTAGGAACTTAGTTCAAAGTCAACCAGCAAGCCCCGATCAGAGCCCACATCTGCTCTGTGGCTCTGAGATGCCTGATCTTAGTTTCTCATCTTCCTGGCAGCACAAATAAATACCAGCCCTGGGCATTCCGAAAGCTTATTTTGGTGTATGGATCCAATCCAGGGTCCCAGGGTCCGGAGTGAAATGGTTGCTTTCCCAGGGACTGTCAATTGGGGGACCTGCTGCCATCTAGTGGCATCTGGAAGAAATGCTGCTACCTGTGGCGCACCTTCCACCACTCACAAACTTGTGCGCCTGTGTTCACTGCTTCTGGCCTGGAAGACAGGTGATGCTTTCCACGTTGTTAAAAATGAGTCGCCCACACTCCGGCTGCCAGGGTCGCAAAGTCATCCTTGCGAGGCAGAGATTGTGGAGGGGCCGTCAGGCTGTGTCTGGCTTGTGGAGTGGCCTGTGGGCAGAGGGGACGTTGGCCGAGATGAATGAGAGTAAGAGGGAGCACCGTGCATGGGTGCTGAGGAGGGTGAGCTTTGTGTGGGAGGACTTGGTGGCCAAGGGAGGACTTGAGGGTGCAGAATTGAGACTCTGTGGTCGGATAGGCCTCCGGTGGCTGAGGAGAGACACATGGCCCCTGGACTTTCTAATGTGGTGGAGGGAAGGTGACTTTAGCAGGTATATGAATGGCTGTGCGGGCAGCTCAGCTGGGGTGTGAGGCTGGAGAACCACATGGTTGCCTTTGGTGCCATCCTAAATTATTTCTGCCACTCGGAGAAAGGGTGGATTTTCTCTCCAGTTTTTTCTGTTTGTAAATGAGAGCTTCTCCATTTGTAAAATGAGAACATTAAAAAGCTTTCTCAAGTACCATCCTGAATAGTGTATGTGTGTGTGTGTCTGTGTGCCTGTGCATGTATCTGTGTGTATGTTTTGTGTGTCTGTGTGTGTGTCTGTGTGTCTATGCATATGTAGGCATGTGTATGTGTGTGTGTCTATGTGTATGTTGTGTGTGTATGTGTCTATGTGTATGTTTTGTGTGTGTGTTTATGTGTGTGTATGCATGTGTATGTATGAATGTCTATGTGTACTGTGCGTATACATGTGTATGTATGTGTGTTTATATGTACTGTGTGTCTTGTATGTGTATATATCTGTGTGTCTGTGTGTTTATGTGTGTGTATGTATGTGTGCCTATGTGTAATGTGTGTCTTGTGTATGTATGTATCTATGTGTCTATGTGTCTGTGTGTCTGTGTGTGTTTATGTGTATGTTTGTATGTTTCTTTCTGTGTGCATGACTGTATGAGTATGCATGTGCATGTATATGTATGTTTCTGTGTATGTATACATCTGTGTATGTTTATATGTCTCTGTGTGTGTCTGTATGTGTGTGTGCCTGTAGGTGCATGTCTTATGTATGCATGTGTCTGTGTGTGTCTCTGTCTATGCATGTCTGTGTATATATTTACATGTTATATGTGTTTATGTGTATATGTATGTGTGACTTATGTGTGTATGTCTATGTGTGTGCCTGTCTGTATTTATGCATGTGTCTGTGTAAATGTGTATATGTTTATGTGTCTGTGTGTGCATGTCTGTGTGTGTAAGCATGTGTGTGTCTATGTGTCTTTGTATGTATGTCTATGTGTATATGTCTGTGTGTGTGCGCCTATGTGTGTATATGTCTACATTTATGTGTATGTGTATGTATGTATTTGTGTACCTGTGTATCTGTGTGTACATGTCTGTGTGTGTCTGTGTAAGTCTGTGTGTACATGTTTATGTGTACATATATATGTATACCTGTGTGCATGTCTGTGTGTGTGGGCATGTGCGTGTGTCTGTCTGCAAGCGTGCATGTGGCACCCAGAGGAGGACATACAGAGGGTGTTCTGCTCTATCACTCTCCACTTTATTAGATGAGATCTTTCACTGAGCCTGGAGCCTGTTGCTTTCCAGTTGGATGAGGCTGGCCAGCCAGAGCCCACAGTCAGCCTGTCTCTATACACCACCTCCCATGCCCAGCACTGAGGTCAGAAGCACACATGGCCGTGCCTAACTTTACCTGAGTGCTGGTGTTTGGAACTCACAGCCTCATGTTTGTGTCACAGCCACTCTTATCTGCAGCTCCATCTCTCCAGCACCTCATCTGAGTGTTACAGCAGGGAGTGGACGTAAACACATGAGCCTGGTATACAGTAGGTACTCTATAATTGCACACTGTGATATAAGGTACTGAGAAGTCATGAGAGACTGATCTGTTCCATCAACACATACATAGATGTGCATTGTGTACGTGTGCAGATAAAGAGTGTGTGTGCATGTATGTGGTGTGTGTAGCCTATGGGGGTGGAGGGGGGGTCATGCAGGTCCTGACCTCCACACAGGGTATCTTTGTGAAGTTAGTTCTCTCCTTCCACCGTTGTGTGGATTCCAGGAATGGAACTTCTGTTGGACATCAGACTTGTATGGCAGATGCCTTTACCCACTGAGCATTTGCTGGCCCAGTAGGGGGGTTTATAAGCAGAATGAGTTAGAAAGAAAATTCTGGAATGTGCTACATTTAGGTGTGTGGGCTTGGAGGGTACAAGGGAGAAGACAGAAAACTAATCAGACCAAACCAAAAAGGAACATCTCAGAAGCCTGAGTGGGCACTGAGTAGGTGCTGTGACCCTGCCTTAGATCCTGACAGTTGACCACCAGAAATGCTTGACCTATTTATGTCTGAGCTTTCCAGACAGTTTCTAGGCAGATCAGAAGCAAGCACTGCCCCTCATGGACCGCCCTCACCCAAAATTTTCCCGTTTGTTCTATCTACCTATGTGTGCCACAGCTCATTGTCACCAACACAGCCCCTGCCACCAATTTCCCTATAAAAATACGCTTAGCTGTAAGCTCAGAAGACACCTTTCCCTCTGTGAACTGTGAGGACCTGTCCCAGGGTTATTTTTCTGAATAACTTCTTTTTTTTTTTTTTTTTTTTGGTTTTTTTTTTTCGGAGCTGGGGACCGAACCCAGGGCCTTGCGCTTCCTAGGTAAGCGCTCTACCACTGAGCTAAATCCCCAGCCCCCTGAATAACTTCTTAAATGTCCCAATAATCCCTGTTATTTCAGATATCTTTTTGAAATGTTTTGGCTCACTCACTGTCCCCAGCACAAAACTAAAGCACCTAGGCTGTGGCAGGGGACTGGGCTTGGCTGCAGGTGACACCAAACTTCAAATAATAGAGTCCCAGAAGATGATATTAATTTCTATTAATCTCTCTTTCATTTAGAAGTGCACTGGGAAAGAGATCTACTAGATTCTGTGTGTGTGTGTGTGTGTGTGTGTGTGTGTGTGTGTGTGTGTGTGTGTGTTCATCTGTGCCCCTGAGCACATGCTATCACTCCCCACCTGTTTCTCTGTGGCTGAGTCTCTCACTGAACACAGCGAGCCTCCTGCCTCTACCTCCACAATGCTGGGGTTAAAGGCGAGTCCATTTATGGTGGTGGTGTGTATATGGTTTCAAGGCTGGCAACCAATAAGGAGGCTCACTCTTATGAGAGGCTAATAATCCTCCATCTTCCAGAGTCACTATTTGCCTGTAGTTCTTTTTCAGGGGTGATCTCTGCCGTTTCCCCCTCTCATGTTAACATTTCCACTAATAAGGCCATTGTCCTGATCTGTTTATGGAGCCATCTCTAGGAGACACTGTTGCATCGCAGATTTCTGGGGTCCTGGCTCTTACCCTCTTTCTGCTTCCTCTTCCATGTTCCCTGAGCCGCAGATGCAAAAGCTGTGAGGCAGACGTGGCTTCTGGGGCTGGCTTCCCACCGTCTGTTGATCTCTGCACTGTGACCAGTTGTGAATTTTCTGTGATGATTTCCACTTGATGTCTGTGATGAGGGATGGTGTGGATGTAAGGGTGAGGTTTAGAATGTCGAGCCAGGCAGTGGTGGTGCACACCTTTAATCCCGGCACTGGGAGGCAGAGGCAAGAGGCTCTCTGAGTCAGCCTGGTCTACAGAGCAAGAATGAGTTCCAGAGCAGCCAGGGCTACACAGAGAAACCCTGACTCAAAAAACAAAAGCAAAAACAACGAGAGAGAGAGAGAGAGAGAGAGAGAGAGAGAGAGAGAGAGAGATTGACTTAGAATGTGGAAAGGAATTCTGTTGGCCTAGCAGACTGATGGTAACCTATTCTCTTCTAAAGTCCTTGGCCTTAGCAGCTCCTGGATTCTTTTTTTTTTTTTTTTTTTTTTTTTTTTTTTTTTTTTTTTCCGGAGCTGGGGACCGAACCCAGGGCCTTGCGCTTCCTAGGTAAGCGCTCTACCACTGAGCTAAATCCCCAGCCCCTTAGCAGCTCCTGGAAAGCTGGCGTGGTTTTCATCCCATGGAGTGAGCCTTAAGTCCAAACAAGGGATTAGTATCCAGGATATACGAAGGGAAAACAGAGTGTCAAAGAAACAAATGACAATTTAAATGGGGCTAGGGGTCTAAACAGAGTCCTCAATAGAAGAAATAACAATGGCTAAGGAATGTCCCCATCCTTAGCAATTAGAGGGATGCAAACTAAAATAGCTGAGATTTCATCTCCCCACACTCAGAACGGCTGAGGCCAACCAGTGGCTGACAGCACGAGGCAGTGAAAAGGTGGAGAGAGGGGATCCTTGTTCAGTGTTGGGGGACCGAACACTCTGGAAATCAGTGCGGAGAAACCTCAAAAAGCAAAACTAATTCTACCACAGGACCCAGCTATGGCCGTCCTTGGCGTGTGCAGCAAGGAGGAATCCGACTCCACAGACACTTGCTCAGCCATGACTACTCCCTCCCTGTTCACAACAGCCAGGAGAGGAGGGAGGGGGAACCCAACCTGAATAAGCACATAAGTGAAACGTGGCACAATGTACGGTGGGACAGTGGCCAGCTGTAAAGAAAGATGAAGCCACGACGGTTTCAGGTAAACAGCGGGGACTAGAGAAGGTCAGACCGAGTGAGGTAATGTAAATCCCGAAGGCAGGCACTGCGCACTCTCACGTGTGGTTCCCAGCTCCGGGTCCTCGGATGTGCGTATTCAATGTAGAGAAACCCCAGAAGGCAGGAAAATGTAAGGGAGCATAGGTGGGGGTGGGAATCCCAGGATGCAGACAATGGGAAGTGGAAAATGGAAAAATGGGGAGGGGCTCTGATTGGGGATGAGGAAGGGAGGTCAGTACAGGAGGAGGAGGGACAGATAACACCAAGGTTGTTTGATCAAGCCTTATGGAATCGTATTATTCTATACTCACCTTATATATACACACATACATATACATATATATACACACATATACATATACACACACATATATATACACATACACACACATATACATATACACACACATATATATACACATACACATACATATACATATATACACACATATACATATATATACACACATCTATATATACACATATACATATATATGCACACATCTATATATATATACACATATACATAATATACACACATATATACATATATACACACATACATATAAATATATATATACATATATACACACATACATGTACATATATACACACACACATATACACACATATATGTTGTTGTAAAAATATAAAAAATAAAATGCTGTCTTTTATCCTACTCTAGATCCAGCACCCTAGTGCCCCAAGATATCTGCTGGATATCTTGCCAGAAGCACACATTCTAATTCTGTGGCAGCCCAGACTAGCCGCCCCACACTCCATTACACTTAAATCTCTACCTGAAAGAACACACAACACAATTACCTTAAACCAATTGATAAGATATAATTGCCCAGCGCTTGCCTAGTAAGCGCAAGGCCCTGGGTTGGGTCCCCAGCTCCGAAAAAAAAGAAAAAAGAGAAAAAAAAGATATAATTGCCCACCTAAACATACAAAGCCCAGTACCATCCATCCCTTAAGAACATTAATAACAACCTGTAAATACACAGAGCAGAATCTTAACGTCACCCACCATATTGTCCTGCCATGGCTTCTCTCCCTTCCCTCCTGTCTCTTCCTCCTTTCCATTCCAATCTCCTCCTCTTCCTTCAAACTCTTCTCCTGCCCATTCTTCCTTCTCATCCAATGTCAGGCCTCCTTCTATCCTGTTCCTGCCCTCACCTGTATTTTACAAATTAAATGGGAAGAAGGTTCTGGTGAAGTCACCTGAGTCCTGAGTAGGTGACTAGGCAGCCATCCTTGGGGCAGTGGAATTAGCATCAAAATGCAGATAACTCCAAGGCAAACCACAGCACACACACACACACATATGTGTGTATATATATATATATATATATACATACATACACACATATGCATAAATATATATACATGCATATATATACATTATATACCTATATGGTTGAGATTGCAGAACACTGCCTTAGGTGAAAAGGGGTCCCAAATTCAAGGCCTGCAGTACACTACTCCATCCATACAATGTTCACACAAGGACCAGCAGCCATTTTTAGAAGGCACCTGGTCCCCAAGTGATGCACAATTGTGAACTGCAGGCTGCCTCCTGTTTGATGCATGGAGTGAGGTAACCCAGGTCCCAAAGGCAGGTACTGCACTTTCTCTCGCATGTGAAGGAGAAGCAAGATTTGCACTTTCTTCCCAGTGATGCTCACATCCAAAGCAACTCACACACCTGAGGCTGTGCTGGGTTTTGTTGAAGCACACACTTGGTTTACCCAAACTATCAAGACACAGAACACTGTTACCACCCCCAAAAAGTTCCCTTACATCTGTCTCAGCCTCACCCACCTTCTATGCACTCTCTCGATTGGTGACAGGGGCAGAGGCATGCGTTCTCTGCACTGAATTACATCCAGGGCCTGTTAGTGTGTTAAAACCATGGGTGGATGTTGGCAAGAAAGACATCTGGGAGCCTGCGGAGGGAATGTGGACAGGGTGGTGGTGGTTTGAATGCAGAGGAGAGGGCTACCGTATGTTTGACTAGGAGTCCCACAGGCCCACGGTGGCCTGGGAGGAGGCCAGCCTTTCCAGAGCGTAGACAATCCACGCATCTATGCAGTTGCCTGCCTGGGTATTCCTCCACCCTGGACCCCTGTCCTCTAGAAAACCCAGAGCCTGCTCCCAAACTTCCCTCATAGGAACTCGGAAGGAAGGGGACAGAGCATTCATTGGCCACCCCGATTTGTGTCTTCAAAATCAAACCCACTCTGCCATGCTGGGAGACACATCTTCCCATGGGCACAGCTGGGCTTCTCTGAACTTGGGCCCCCACCTTATTCCGTCACCATATGAGGGTGAGGTTTGTCCTCCTTCCCTAGCTGTACCCCTAAAACAGTCGAGGGGTTATCCGGCAATCTGGAGATGGTTCGGTTTCTCCTGTGGAGCACACTTGTGGACTGAAGCTGTATGGTCTGGTGTGTCAGTGTAGAGAGGACTCCAGGGCGAAAAGGAAGGCCTTGTCTGAGTTTGCTTTCTCTCTTCCTGTGATAAACACCAAGGCAGCTTATCCAGGAAAGGGTAGAGTTGATCTACAAGTTAGAGTCCCTCATCACGAGAAACTGCCAGGAAGTTTGGTGTGGTAGAGCAGATTGAGACCGGGAGACTCAGTGACTCCCAGCTCCCTGCCAGACTCCTGACTTGTGTCTTGCTTCTCACCTAAAAGAAACGTGCCCTGTGGTCAGGTAGGCCCAAAACAGAGTTCTCCAAGCTAATGAGGCACCTAGAGGCTCAGAGGACTTAGCCAATAGGCTTCTCTTTCCAGACATTCTTCCTCACAAAAGGTATTTAATCTCAGGCCTACCCTGAGAAGTGGGTGTCATTTTACGCATCCACTTTCTGCCAGGACAATAAAGTATTTAGAATCATGAACTGTGTCTTTTCATCAAGATCCGCCATGGGGAACCATGAGGAAGGCCTTCGCTTATAGAGCTGCAGCCTAACCTCCCGTAAAAGACCTCTCTGTGCTCCTAGCCACAACCGCTACCAAGCCTGCATCCACCAAGCTAAGGACAATCATTCCCTTCGGACAAGTGGGAGCTCCCCCCACCCTCCCTGCCTATCACAGCAATACCCCAGTCCTTGGTACCAACTTCTGTCTTAGTTAGGGTTTTACTGCTGTGAACAGACACCATGACCAAGGCATCTTTTATATGGACAACATTTAATTAGAGCTGGCTTACAGGTTCAGAGTTTCAGTTCAGTATCATCAAGGGGGGGGGGGACATGGCAGCGCCTAGGCAGGCAATGGTGCAGGAGGAGCTGAGAGTTCTACAGCTTCATCTGAAGGCTGCTAGCAGATACTGACATCCAGGCAGCTAGGATGAGGGTCTTAAAGCCCATGCCCACTGTGACACACCAATTCCAGCAAGGCCACACCCACCTCAGCAAGGCCACACCCACCTCAGCAAGGCCACTCTTAACATAGCCACTCCCTGAGCCGAGCATATACAACCGGCACAGGCTTGCACACAGGCCAGTCTACCTGATGGAGGTAATTTCTCAACTGAGGTCCCCTCATCCGGGATAACTCTAGCTTGTGCCAAGTTTGACAAAGCAAAACTAGCCAGGACAGGCCCTGAGGATGCCAATGTGGAAGAAAAGGGGGAAAGTGGAGAAGAGACTTCCGAGGACCAGGGAACCTTGGCAGCTTTATGGAGAGGACGGTGACAGTTTGATCTGCACTGGGAGGACAAAGGAGAGAGCCTAGCGGAGGTGGGGAGACCTGCTTCTCAGGCTTTAGGCTTTGTGAGAGGAAGCAGGAGTCAGAGCAAGCCCCCAGCCTCATCAGCCTGAGTGGTCCAGGCCTTGTTTACATCACCATTCAGTTCTAGCATTGAAGCTCTGCTCAGCGTCTCTCGTCGCTCGGGGACCTAACTTCCTTCTTCAGGGCCACCAAACACCCTGGTCTCCTGGGTAAAGACAAAAATGGAAGGAGAGAAGTGCTCAGGACCAAGAGAGAGGTTTAGAGACCCCACTGAGAGGGCCAGTACTCATTTAACCAGCCAGCTCTGAACACTTTTGAGGAGGAAAAAGACAGGCCTCTCTGGGCCAGGAGGATAAAGCCGGGCCCCAGTGGGCACACTGCTGCCACAGTCATTGCCTGAGACCAGAAAACATCTGTTTCAACAAATGTCTGTGTTTGGCAAATGTTGGGAGATGGTCAGGGGCAGGTGGAAGGGTGAGTGCTCTGGTCAGGGAGGAGGGCTGAGGGGTGATGAGAAAAAGCTTAGGAAAGCAGAAACAGCACAGAGTGATCTGGAGACGGCAAGATGACCGGGCTAGCTGGGCGGGAAAGTTTGTGAAGTGAGTTGGTCAAGGATAAGGTTTTAAGAGAGGGCTGGGAGCTCACTGTGGGTGATTTAAACGTGGAGCTTTTGGTGAGTTAGGGGCGGTCCCAGGGCTCTGGCACAAATCAGAGGGTCAGTTAAAATTAGTCACTGTGGCTCAGAAGCCAAAAGGCAGTGTGTGAGCTATGTGGCAGCCAGCTACAGCCTCAGGGAAATCTCAGACAGGGAGTTCTGTGTGGGAGCGGGTTGTGTCCTCTCAAGAACTGGTTAGGGCTGTGGGTAGAACCCTGGGGCCTCTTTGGCAGGGTGATGTGTTGGCTGACCTCCTGGTCAGCCTGGAGAGGTCCTCTTATTCTTTGTAGCCCCTCCTTCTCAAGAGAGCCAGGTCACACTAACACAGGTCCTCTCCTTCCTCTTTGTGACTCAGCTCAGTATCACTTTACACTGAAGGACGATGCAGAAGGTTTAAGCCTGTATGGATTTGCCTTTCCACAGCCCTCCCCATCCATCATACCCAGCTGCAGAGACAGCTCAGTGTAGAGGCCTTAACCACTCAGAGTCCTTCCCCTACACACACACACACACACACACACACACACACACACACACACACACACACACACACACACCTCATTCTCCCATTCCTCCTCCTCCCCCCCACCCCGTCCTCCTCCTTTCCGGCTCCACTGCTCCTCCCTCTCCTCCCCTTCCTCCTTCCTCAGAAGCATTCAGGTCTTTCCATCTTCTGGTGGGAAGAAGCAGTCAATTCTAAGGCAATTCTGGCAAATTCTGTAGTTCCCTAAGCCTCTGGAGTCATGTGGCTGCAGGCCTTGATATTCCGTGATATTCCACACGCCTTAGCACAGAGGGTGGGCCTGCTTGCAGGGGGGAGGCTACCTAGAAGCAGCGTAGGCGCCTGAAGCACTTCTGCCTTTTCTCCCACCAACCCTTCTTGCTAATAGCCCCGTCTTCTGTCTCTTTCAAGGACACCGCATTGGCTTCCTGGCTCACACAAGTGCCAAGATGACCTCATCTCCAGATTTTAGTTGTTTTTTTTTATCCTCAGAAAATGTTTCCAAATATGGTCCCACTGCAAATCATGTGGTCTCAGGCTCAGCTCTGTGGGGGTGGTGAGTGGGGGATGGGGTGGGGGTGGTCATTGTTCAACTGTCTACAGAAGGGAGAATGCGTGCTCGGAGCAGAAGAGATTTACTACAGACCTCATGGTCGATCAGGGCAGCCTAGGGACACCCTACCCTGGGGAGGGAGGCTAGGCCAGCCTCTGGATTACTGGGTTCCGGTTCTCCGCTCTGCAAATGCATTCATGGGAAAAACATCTGGAGCTCTGGCTGCACAGGGGAGTCCCCTCCCACAATCACTGGCAGGTTTCCCTGTCTGGTGGTTGAGGGGGAGGGGTGCAGCTTCCCCCACCTCTCATGAACAGGCCACAGTCACTCTCAAGTCTCTGCCTCCACTCACTTGAGGCCATTACCACCACAGGGCTAAGGGGAGTAGGGAGAGTCCCAGCCCTGTCTTCCCTGACCTCTGAGTCATTGACTCCCTGGACAGGGTTCCTGCCATCTGGTGAGAAGCCAGGAACACAACATAGGATTGAAGCCATCGGTTCCAACCCCACATCCTCAGCTTTCAGAGGCCACGGAGCAGAGGGAATTAGATTTGGCCTGAGAACCCAGCCTCCAGCCCACTTTGCCTTGGTTCTCTGAGACAGGAAGAACTGATGATGGCTCATTCTTACAGACAGAGTGACAGACCACAGAGGGGGTCAGTCTAACTCCATCCCAGACACAGGGCCAAGTGAACTCACTCTCCAAGTCTGTTTCGTGGTGGTCCTGTCTCAGCCCGGCCTTTACTTCTGGTTCACTCTGAGGCTCCCCAGGCCACACCTGCTCCACTACCACATTCTGCCACCTCCCTGTCATGATTTGGCCCTGAAATGCCACCCAGAGGCCACATGCTAATGACTTGGTGGCCAGCATATGGTGGTGGTGCTGGGGGTAACGTGACCTTTTAAAAATGTTGTTTATGGGGTTGGGGATTTAGCTCAGTGGTAGAGTGCTTGCCTAGCAAGCGCAAGGCCCTGGGTTCAGTACTCAGCTCCGAAAAAAAAAGAAAAAAAAATGTTGTTTATTAGTTTTGGTTATGTGGATGTCTGTGTGTAGGTGTACGCACAAAGCTGCAAGTCCCCAAAGAGACAGAGGAGTTGGATCCCATAGCCTGGATGGACAGGCAGTTGTGTACCTCCTGACATGAGCTAAGGCCTTTGGAGGACCAGTATGTGCTCTTAATATGTGAGCCATATCGCCAGCCCGAAGGGTGACGGGACCTTTAAGAGAGGAAGGACCTAAAAAGCTGGGTACCGTGGTGCACGCCTTTAATCCCAGTACTCAGGAGGCAGAGGCAGGAGGATCTCTGTGAGTTTGAGGCTAGACTAGTCTATGAATCGAGTTTCAGGACACCAGGGATACACAGAAAAACCCTGTCTGGGAAGAAGAAAGAAAAAAGAAGGAAAAAAAAAGAGGATGGACCTAGTGCCGGGGAGTGAGGTCATTAAATCCACAAAGGGAAGGCTTAGAGCTCAGTTCTTTTCCTTCTATATCTTTGTTGCCCTGCCCTCCTCCTTCTCTCCTTCATTCTCCCTCTCCTCCTCCCTTCCTCCCTCCTCCCCACTACCCTACTTCCATTCCTCCTCTCTGGCTGTCCTGAGGTGAGCACTTCCCTCCACCATTAGTTAGGGTTCCTCACCACAGAGCCACGGGGCCAACTGATCAGTAACAGAAAGCTCTGAAACGGGGCCAAAACAAGTCTCTCTGTTCTATAAGAAGAGCCCCCTTGCCCGGCATTTTGTTCCTGTGACTGCCCCTACTGGCTCCCTCAGAGCGTGGTGCCCCAGCATTAGCCTATAGGCAATTCCACTGGCCTGCTCTCATGCCCACCCAGCTCTCTCTCTGTTCTCAACATTCCCTCTCCCTTTCTCCGTGTGCCCCTTCTCTTTCCCTCTCTGCCCGCTCTCTCTGCCCTCACGGCTCTGCTCCCTGGCTATCTGTCTGTGTACATGTTCTCTTGACCTCTACCCCTTCCCCAGGTCTTCACTCCTTTCTCCTCCCCCAATAAACCTCTTTTACACCAAATCTGTTGCATGGCCTAATTTCTTTTTTTTTTCGGAGCTGGGGACTGAACCCAAGGCCTTGCGCTTGCTAGGCGAGCACTCTACCACTGAGCTAAATCCCCAACCCCATGGCCTAATTTCTTAAGGGTGCACCTTGGCACGGGACTCTCCAAAGTTACCCCCTCGCTGCATTCTCCTTGTAACACCCTGTGCTACCTCTTGACTCACAGAGGACAGCCGGTCCAGCTCTGAGCCTGCTTCAGTCCATCTCAACGGACTGGGGACTAACTGCAGAGAAGAAAGGATACAGGATACACTAGTTTTTAAGGTGAGGTGGGATGAAGTGGAGGGATAGCCTCCCCAGAGCCTCTCAGGGGCTGGACAGATGCCTCCCTCAGAGGGAGTTCAATCCCTGGGACCCACATGGTGAAACCTAAGAACCAACTCCCGGGGTTGGGGATTTAGCTCAGTGGTAGAGCACTTGCCTAGCAAGCACTAGGCTCTGAGTTCGGTCCCCAGCTCCAAAAAAAAGAAAAGAAAAAAAAAAAAGAACCAACTCCTGGAGGCAGTCCTTTGACTTACACATGAGTGCACTGCCATACGTACAAATAAAGTAAGTAAATGATTTTTTTAAAAAGAACATTTCACAGCTCCCAAGAGAGTCAAGTACAAAGCATGGGTATAAACCTCAGTGATTCACACACATGCACATAAATGTCTCTGTGTAAGCACACTCACAGGGGACCTACCGTGTGTCAGTCAAGACAATCTGATGTCAACAGGAACCCAGGAAGGGAGGTAAGAGTCAGGGGACGGCTGGAGAAACTACTAGACCTGAAATGTCATGTTCTTAGGATCAAGTTTTGTGCGCCTGTCTCTATTCTCAGAGTAGAAACTCTGCCCTGAGATTCCCAGGATCCTACAACTGCTTCTAGGCAGAGTCTGGAGGGCAGAGATGGAAACTTCGCTACACTTGGCGACGAGCAGCCTCAGGCGTCTTTAGCCCAGACGGCCTTAGAAACTGAGGCCAGGAAAAGATAATTGTTTCCTGGAATCGAGAATTGCAGGGTCAGAGTGCTCCCTGGGCCCATCCCCCTGTGGTGGATGTGTTGACAGCCGTGCGTACATGTGTGTACATACTGACGGGGAAGGACTCCAGGTTCCCTCCAGACACCAAACCCTAGGGATGCTAAATTCTCTTAGATTCCATGGCATGGTATTTGCAGAAAGCTCCTGCACCTGCTCCTGTCTGCTCCTGATCCTGTCACCTGTGACTTACAACACTTAATACAATATTAATGATATGCAAATTGGGAGTAATTGATAGTAACAGGAAACCTATGTACTGATTCAGTGCAGTGTTTTCCCAAGCCAAAGGGAAAACTAATGGCTTGAGACAGTGTGGTGTTCTGGAGTCTGGCTTTCCTTAACTTCCTCATCCTCTGGGCGCAGCCTCCTGAGTGCTGGGATTTATGGGAAGGTATCTCTCTGCCAATCCAATATTGTGGTTTCTGGTTGGTTGTCTCAACAGCTGCTGGAGCCCTAGACGTGGCAGGCTGAGTGTAGCGTGTCCATATAAACTATGGTAGCCTAAACTGATAAAGGTAAGGATATTAATTTACAGAGCAATCCGATACTCTGAACGTCTCAGAGGAGTTTCTCTGTGCAATGCATGGTGGGTAACCCAGAACTCGCCACCAGCCAAGGCACCAGTGGGTAAGCGTAGAGTGTTGAACCCAAATGGTACATCTATAGTAGGCCTCCTCCCTGGGCTTCAGGTCAGGTTTTCCCACCAAGTGCATGGGCTAATTGTGTGTAAGAAGTATTCATGTACATGTGTACACCTTTGTGCACAGGTGTGTGTGTGCGTGTGTACACACATTGAGGCCAGAGGTTGTCATGAATAACCCCTTCAGTTACCTTGCACTTATTTTTGAGGCAGTGTCTCCTCCAGAACCTGGCTGGCTAGCACATCTCAGATCCTCCTGCCCCGCCTCCCCACATGGGATTATAGGCACGGTGGCTTTTTACTCTGGGTACTGAAAGTCAAACTCAGGTGCCCCACCTGGGTGGCAAACCCTTACCAACCTGAGCCTTCTACCAAGTTTTTATCTTTAAAGCAGTTTGCATTGAAGGATTTCGGGTAGGAGTTATTGGTTCTAGCACTCTTTTCCTCATGGGGTGGTGACAAGGGTCACACATCTGCGTCAGATGCAGGGATGTAGAAAGCATGAGGACCGGGGTTGGGGATTTGGCTCAGTGGTATAGCGCTTACCTAGGAAGCACAAGGTCCTGGGTTCAGTCCCCAGCCCCGGGGGAAAAAAAAAAAAAAAAAAGGAAGGCATGAGGACCTTTGTCTTTGTGCTCGCAGAGGAGAAGAGAGAAGTTTCTCCTAGAGAAACCAGGAATCTCACACATGCAGGCTTTTCACGACAGCAGGAGTCACACCTATTTCTGTTGGATCAGATGTATTAATAGTCTGATGCGGACCTTTGCTGTCTGTGGAGCCTCTTCCCAGAGCCCTGAGCATCACGTCTCTGCCAATCAGAACCCATTCTTGTGGAAGGTGTCACAGGTAAGTTGCAAAAGACCTGTTTGTTGCCAAGGAGTTTCGATGGGGTCATGCCTTAAGCTTTATCATGGTAATTGGCACAAGGAGACTTTTTTTCAAGGTTGTGCTATGTTTAACGACGTCAAAAATAAACTGCTTGGGTCAGACTGCGGAACTTTGAACTAGAACCAGCTAACAAGTTGAATCGGATTTCCTTCTACCTCGTGTGAATCTCTTCTCTGCAGCCAGTGGTGGATATGCAGAGACATCCCGTCTACCCACACCCTATGCATGCGAGAGCACACACACACACACACACACACACACACACACACAGAGAGAGAGAGAGAGAGAGAGAGAGAGAGAGAGAGAGAGAGAGAGAAAGACACACACATACGAAGATAGCCTGGGACAGGAGGGAACCCAGTGGGCACAGCCACCGTAAGTCTATTGCATTTTTGGAAAGTCTGCTGGGTAACCCAGAGTACGCACTGGGCTTCTCCCAATGGCTTAAAGTTATCAACACTGGTATGGTATGCACCTTACAGCGGGAGAATCAGCCCAAGGGCAGGCTACTGATTTACAGTTCTGCAGGCAGGTATGACTGTGGTCTTCCGGGTCCTGGCTCAGCAGTGACTACTTAGTGTGGACCCTAGCACGCATAGCTGGGAAGGAGAGGTGGAGGGGCTCTTTGGCAGGGCTGGAGGGGTGGAATTCAAGGTGTGACACACGCAAGCACTCTCACCCTGAGCCACACCACAGCCAGTCCTCTGTCCATTCACCTCACAGTGTGTGCAGAGGAAGATAGGAAATTAAACCTCAGAACCAGACGCCTATTAGCAAGGCCCATTTTCCGGGAAACGGACTTAGAAGCTAGCCTGCAGCTTTACAGCGTGCTTCGAGGTTAGAATAAACCAGTTTCATAATCTCATTCCTGTCTCCAAGAGCCACCACGCTCCAACCATTGGCCCAGTTGGAGAGTAATATCTACCCTTGCTTCTGTTTCTGTTCTGCTCAGACACTGGTCACAGCACCCACTGGACTGATCAGAGGGCTCCTAGAGAGGTAAGGTCTGAGCCTGGGGTCATCCTCTCTTTGAGAGACAGCGAGCAGGGGAGGGGAGGGCTGCTTCTGGGACCCTAATGGGCAAGGAGACCAGGGGAACAAGAAACCAGTCACCGCCTGAGGAAAAAGAGCTAACAGGGGCTAGCAGGGCTCGAAGCTCAGGCAGCTGGGAACTAAGCAGTTGGGCAGGGTCTCAGGTTCAGCCCTTACATCTGGCAATGCCTGGCAAACCTCACTGGCTCACAGGTGCCAGAGAAGGACACTACCTTCTTATCTACTCAAGTTCTCTTCTTTGAGTCGACTTTGGTTTGTTTTTGTATCCTGAGTGTAATTACAAAAAGTCCAGAGATAATGGGTTTTTAGCAAGAAATTCACTAGCTACCTGTTCCCCAGACAGAGACACTTCCAACAGCCAGCTAGATTCTGTGGCATTAAAAGGCCCCTGATAGGGCTGGAGAGATGGCTCAGCGGTCAAGAGCACTGACTGCTCTTCCGGAGGACCTGAGTTCAAATCCCAGCAACCACATGGTGGCTCACAACCATCTATAGTGGAATCTGACATTCTCTTATGGTGTGTCTAAAGACAGCAACAGTGTACTCATATACATAAAATAAATAAATCTTCAAAGAACAAAAAAACCAAAAATATAAGGTTCCTGGGTCTGCCTCTCTGGACTGTGCCTGCCTTACGGAGATTGTCTGTTTTCTGACATCGCCACAGCAGATTCTTCTGAGGTACGCCCTGGTCTGCCAGCCGGCTCTTGGCAGAGGAAGGTCCTTTATAGGTCAAAGGTGGAGTAATCAGGATGGACGGTTGAAAAACTACTGGGGTGGGGTGGCCTCTGTGGCAGAATGCTTGCTGGAATGTGAGTGGCCTGGGTCACTCCCAACAGCGTGTGCACAGTGGGGGTAGGGGTAGGGGTAGGGGTGAGATGGTGTTGGGGTGTGTGCAGTGGGGCAAGCATTCTTGAACATTCTCCTCAGCCGAACTTCCCGTCTCTGCTTTCTTCTCCTGAGCTGCGACACTAGGTGGCTCAGTTTCTACTTCTCCTCTGCCTTTCTCAGCTGGTCTGTACCTTTAGTGCTCCCTCCTTTCTCCAGCTGGACACCCCCTCATCCCTCGCCTACAACCCATCAGTGGAATGGCTAATGGAGCCTTGAGCTCAGCCAGCAGCCAGCCTCTGCCACGCCCCACAACATATGAGCACCCAGCAGCCTTTGGAACGGTGCAGGGGTCAGCAGAACACTTGTTCACACCCCAGGCTTAGCGTTGTCCTTGGCTCTTATACCCCATGAGTGCTGGGGGAATCAAAGGGTTCCAAGAACCTGGTCCAAGCTGTCACCTATTCACTCCAAGGATAGCAATGTTGTTCTTCCTGAAAATCCTTCTTCCTCTTCACAACCTGAAAGTCATCATCCCCACTCTGGCCGGCACACCCTCGGCGGTCGTGTCCCTAATATCATTGTAAACAAGGGCTCTGGAGATTTTGGATCTGATATCCAGTCTCTGACAGTGACAAAGATGGCCGACACAGAGTCCCTGCGCTCTTGGGATTTCCTGGGCTCTCCTGAGGGTCCTTTTGGGCCTTTCATGTGAGCAACAAAGCCATTGGTTGAGCCAATCCCCAGCCCTCTTCCCTCCAGGAAGTCTAATCATAGTTGTTTGTTCTGGCAACCCCTCCCCCACCCCTAGGTGTTGCCACAGTCACCTCATTAGAGAGCCGCATGGTTGAAAGGACTTTCCCATGAGCACCCATCATCCCCATTTCATCTCTGAGGCCCTGTCACGTGGGAAATGTCATGGGTCCTAGTTAGCTATGCTGAGAACAGGGAAGTCACCGGATGTAGTTCTTGGCACAACAGGGGAAGATCCTGCAGCTGGTAGGAGACCTCGGCTTCGGTCCCCAGGACCCCTATGGTGGAAGGGGAGAACCAGGACCTACATTGGGCTGAGTGCTCCCTTGCATGTGCTTGCTGCACATGGGCTATACGTTAATTAAGAAACAAGAGCTTGCAGATCTCATGGTTAGTGTAAACCACGGCTTGGTATGATTTCAATTCTGCGTAATCTACAATCCTTCCATACTTGAATTTTACGATGCTTTATGATACTGGCAGCAAATTTGCTTTCTGTATTTCCAGTCAGAAGATAACCTGACTTATAAGGACATGGCTTTGGTGCTAACGCCGACTCCAGGCTGTCAGACGGGGCAGGAGCATGAGACCGATGCTGAGTGGCAAAGGTAACCCAGGGGTGGACTTCTTGGGAAGGGCTGGTTGTATTAAAGGCAACATGTGTTCTCCCAGATAGGAATAACCACGGGTCCTGGTCGCTGTTCTATTGCTGTGAAGAGACACCATGACCAAGGCAACTCTTCAAAAGCAAAGCATTTAATCGGGGCTTGCTCACCGTTTTAGAGGTTATTTATTCCATTACCATCATGGCGGGGAGCATGGCAGCACCCATGGCACAGGAGCAGTAGCTGAGAGCTTTACATCTGATCCACAAGTAAGCAGGCAGAGAGAAGATAGAGGCCTGGGGAGAACTTTTGAAACCTCAGAGCCTACCCTAGTGACACACTTCCTTTAACAAGGCCACACCCACCCCAACAAGGCCACACCCACCCCAACAAGGCCACACCCACCCCAACAAGGCCACACCCACCCAACAAGACCACACCTCCCAATCCTTCTGATATTTTCAAACAGTTCCACTCCCTAGTGATTAAGTATTCAAATATATGAGCCTATGGGGGCCATTCTCATTCAAGCTTCCACCCTACTCCAGGATCACTGTGTGGGAAGAGGGATTTATCTTCCCAAAAGTCTCCATTATGCTGAGGAAATATTTTTTCCTTGAGGAGAAAATGCTCCATGAGGCTATTTCAGAGAGTTAAGTAAGTATTTAGTCAAATGTCAGTGTTGGGCTCCAAGGACTAGGGCAAATGGGGCAGAGACAACGGATAAGGGGTGGGGTTGGGGGTGGGGAGCGACAGGAAAGGGGTCAAAAACTCCATGACCTCTTAGAGAAATCACCCTGGGACCGGCTATGAAGTGGCAGATCAACTTTACTTGGGGTGATTCAAGGCTTATATATATAGTTTTGGGCATAGAGGTCAGAATATCCAGGGTGGGCAAAGGTTATTGGCTGAAGGCATAAGGTACTGAGAAGCCTCATTAGCATGGGGAAGCAATGCTAGAATCTCAGGTGCCAGCTGGCCAGGTTCTTATCACGAAAAAGGAAGTTGAGCTTGCAATCTAAGACTACCTGACATTCTGCAGATAGAGGCCTGTGGTGGTGGTGGTGGGGGCGTTGAACTTCCCAGTCAAGGTCAGAGAAGGAGGAGCCCCGCTAGTGAAGGGAGTCCTTCATTTTGCAAGGAGCCTGGAAGGCTTTCTGGACAATGGTAGCCTTCAACCTTAATTAGCAGGGCAACACGATATATGGGAAACAAGTTAGTAGAAAGAGCCCTACTCAGTACATTGAGGAGTTCACACGTTAGTCCACGGCTGGACCCCAGGATCCGGCTGCAGCTTATGGTAAGGCAACAAGGGAGATGGAATTTCACAGAGCGGAAGCGGGAGCTCGTGCTATGCTGAGGACCAATGCAGACGGTCCTGGACATAGCAGGACACAGCCTCCATTGCCCATAGCCACACAGAAATGGAATGTCGTAGCCATGTAACATTCACTCTGCAATGGTTGATCCACGTCTGTGATGCCTGTGAGTCATGCCAGCCTCTTCAGGCAGCTGCCAGGGAGCTAGGCCCGAGATCCCGCCATGATGGTTACCCTTTCACCAGCAAGGACTGACTTCCTTTTTCAAATCATTGCTGTAGACATAGTGTCAGTGCTCTGCAAGGCATCACATCATTTCGACTCTACAGTCTAGAGACTATCAAAAGACAGGGGCTGCCGGACAGTGCAGCATATGCCTTTAACCCTGGCACTTAGAAAGCAGAAGCAGGAAGATCTAGTTCAAGGCCAGCCTGGTCTACTACACAGTGAGTTCTAAAGCAGCCAGGACTACATAGAGAAACCATGCTGGAAAAACCAAAGCTCAAACCAAACCGAACAAAACAACAGCTAAAGTCAGGGCCTGCAGTCAGGTTTTACTTGTAAACAATGTAAAAGTCGGGAACAGTTTATCCACAGTACTGGGGGACCTTAATATCTGTGGTGGCTCTGGTCTTGGCACAGACAATCCTTCAAGGGGTCCTGACTCCTGCTGACGCCGGGGAGGAACAGCAGGATGCTCAGAGTGACTTAGCCGGGTCCCTCTGTGAGGCCCCTTTCCTCCTTGGGTACTGGGTTTCTCCTCTGTGCTGTTCCCAGCTCTGGATTTCTAGGGCTTTGTGCTATCACAAGCCTTCTCCGCTCTCCTAAGGGGTCTCATGTGGGACAAGTGGAACTGTGTCACCAGACAGAAAAACAGGTAAGGTCAAGCAGATTAAGGTATCTGGGCAATTCTCATAATTGAGAATGGAAGGCATCTGAGTCTGCTCCTGAACAGATTCCTGTTGTGGAGCACGTGACCAGGACAACCTACGAAGAGGACCATAACAACTGGTCATGTAGTAGAGAGCCCAGAGTCTTCATGCTAGTGAGGTATTTAGATGGGCTGGTCCCCAGGGTTTAACCAAATAAACTTCCCTTCCCGTATATCCCTTCCTGCAAAAGTTGTTTAATCTCTGGCCCACCCGAGTAAGTTGTACGCACCCATTTTCCCCACCAGTTTGGACAAGCAAGGACTGTCTCTATCGTCAAGGACTGCTGTGAGAGGAAGCTTTCGTTATAAAGCCGCTGCCCCCACCCCTCACCCCACCCCCCCACCCCATCCCCGAGGTTCCCAGAGGCATTTGGGTACCAAGGTGTTTGGGTGCCAAGGACATTGGGAACCGCAGCCTCAGCCTCAGCCTGTGTCCTTTTTCACCCAGAGAAACACAGGCTGGGGCCCCCATCTTAGGCTGCACTCCACCTCCCCTGAGCCGTGTATTGACGTGTCCTATGAGCCCAGAACCCCAATGGCAGCAAGGAAGGAATGCAGTCTAGCTTCTCTGCGTATCATCTCCTGGAGCAGAGTTCCTGCACCCCAGTGGTGAATCGCAGCCCCACAGCCCCATGAGTGACACTTAGCTTGTAAAGGGGCTTGGAGGAGCCAGCTTTGCCCTTCCCAATGCTGCGCTCTGTGGAAGCCAAACTCTACTGGCTAGCAAATACCTCTCCCCTCTCCTGTAACATGCTAGCTAAGGGAAGAAAGGGCTTCCTTGAAGGGTCCATCCCCTGGCTGAGGGGCCAAAGGAAGGTGGCCAAGGAGGATGTGCAGAAACTACTGTTTATTGCAGCCCTCTCAAAGTGTGGGTCAAAGGAGATGTGAAAGCTCAGACTCTGTAGCCAAAATCAAGATCTGATCTTCTCCCTCTCCCCCTCCCCTTCTCCTTCCCCTTCTTCCCCCTCCTCTTCTTCCCCTCCTCCTCGTCCTCCTGTTCTAACTCTCCCTCTTTTCCTCCTCCTCCTCCTCTCCCTCCTTTTCCTCTCCTCTTCTTCCTCCTCCTCCTCGTCCTCCTGTTCCAACTCTCCCTCTTCCCCTCCTCCTCCTCGTCCTCCTTTTCCTTCTCCTCTTCCTCCTCTCCCTCCTTTTCCTTCTCCTCTTCCTCCTCCTCTCCCTCCTCTTCCTCCTCCTCTCCCTCCTTTTCCTTCTCCTCTTCTTCCTCCTCCTCTCCTGTAATCAATACCTGGCCTCCTTACCTCACTCTTCTCCTTTCCCCAGGCCCCTTCCCTCCCTCTTTGTCCCCCGTTCTTGGTCAGTTCAGTGGCAATCTTTCTGCCTTCGGAGGGCCGAGGTCCCAGTGCTCTGCCCAGTTGTTTTTCTCTGACTCTCTATTACACCAGTGGCTTCCTGCAAAGGTTGAGCTCAGGGGCTTTTTAGGCAGATGGGGAAAGGGTTCAGAGTTAGGAGCAAAGCCCACCTGGAGGCCACATGGGGTCGATGAGCAGTTGGGTCTTTCCCCTGGGACATTGAAGCCAAGTGTTTGTTTCCCTCGCCCACAGGGACGAGGATGGCAGCCTGGATGGGGACTTCACTGATGAGGAAGAAGTGGCAGTTGAAGATGATGCTCTGACAGATGAAGAACGTAGGTTTCTAGAACAGTTCCAGAGCTGGAAAAAGAATGAAAAGAAGTGCATTAGAATACTCTATGCCATCGCAGACCACATTGACGAAAGCCATCAAAAAACTACCAAGACCAAAGTAGTGACTTCCTCTGCGTCAGTCATCTCTGGAGTCATGAGTCTCCTGGGTTTGGTCCTGGCTCCAACAACTGCAGGGGGAAGCCTGGTACTCACTGCTGTTGGGCATGGTTTGGGGGCAGTTGCTGGGGTCACCAACATCGTGGCCAATGTGAGGGAAAACTCTCGAAATAAAAGAGCCCTAGCTCAGGCCAACAGCATTGTGCCTAGAAGTGACCAGGAGTTTGAGGAGGCCAAGGGAGAGAAGACAACCTATGTCACAGCCGCCGGTGAGCTTGTCTACAAATGTGGGAGCACCTGGGACATCATCAAAAGGCACCTCCGAGCCCTCCGGATAACCAGAACGCAACCCCATGTTACCTCAGCTGCCAAGAAACTCATGACTGCCGGCCAAATATCAACTCGAAGCAGTGGGCAGGTGCAAAAGGCCTTCGGGGGCACAGCCCTGGCAATGACCAAGAATGCTCTGAGGATGGGACGGGTAGCTGCTGCCTTGTCCCTTGGCCAGGATATATACACTCTCTGGGAGGACTGGAGAGATCTGAAGGCTGCGGCCCCGACTGAGCTTGCAAAGGAGCTAAGAACGAGGGCAGCGGAACGGGAGCAGGTGTTAGCGGAATATGCCCGTGTCTACAAAAGGCTGAAGGTAGGGGCCAGGTTCTGAAAGAGGCCGGGAGGCAGAATACGGAATCTGTGCAGCCATGTAGGTCTGACGTTGTGAAGTCTCTCACCACGTTCCCATAGCTGTGATAAAGACCACACTCAAAAGGGTTTATTTGGCTTACGTATCCGAATCACAGTCCATTGAGGGAAGCCAAGGCGGCGAGAGGCCAAACCTACTCCATCTTGGGACTGGCCACCATCTTAAAGAAAAAAAAAAAAAGACGGAAAACGTGATCTGCAGCAGAACCCAAGTAGCAGCCTAGTACCAGGAAGAGCCCCACGGCTTGTCCTCAGCCAGAGTCACTCCCTAGCTACTTCCTAGCAATCAGAGATTAGTCCGATTGTTGCAGACGTACTCTCAGACCGTTTGTGATTATATACGGTCTTGCTTCAGAGCACCCACCTGTCGGCGTATAGTCATTCTGTCAGATGCTGGTCAGACCGGACATCCCTCCCTCACCCTCACTTGCTACCATTTTCCTATAAGAACTTGTCCTGCTGAGGGTTCCAGGCTGCTCCGCCTTCCCTTCCCGCCCTGCTGTGTCAGGGTTGGGTTGGAGGAGAGCCCAAGTCCAGGCTTGTAATAAAAAGGCCCTAATGCTGTTACTTCAGAAACGGCTCTTTGGTGGTCTTTTGGGGTTCACGAAGAGTGGGAGTTCAGAGCAGGAACCTGCATGCAGGAACTCAAGCAGAAACCATGAAGGAACGCTGCTTCCTGGCTTGCTCCCCCTCCATGGCTGTCTCCCTTGCTTTCTTTTGCTGCCCAGGGTCACCTCCCAGGGGTGGCCTCACCCACAGTAAACCGAACCCTTCCACATCAATCATTAACCAAGAAAATGCCCTACAGACTTGCCTGTAGGTGATCTCTTTTTCTCAGTTGAGGTTCCCCAGATGATTCTAGCTTGTGTCAGGTTGACTGAACAAAACCAGACAAACAAAACTAATCAGGACAAGGGCCAAATAGTATCCAGTGCTTGGAGAAGGGCAGCCTGCCCTCAGCTGCCTGGTTAGGTTTCTTTCTTCTTACGGCTTTCACGTTTAGATGAGAGCTTCCTGGTTGAATAGACCTTGTCTCTGTGTCTCCTCTGAGGGAGTCTTTGGACTAACAACCCTCTGAAGCCCTATATGGAAGCTTTAAACCCTCAATACTTGGAGTAGAGCCTCTGGGGAAATAGTTGGGGTTGAATAAGGTTGTAGGGGCATAGAGCCTTACAGGCCTGAGGTTTACAGAAGAGAAGGAAAAGACTGGAGAGGCCTCCCACCAGCCTGCACAGAGGAAAACCATGCAAAGGCTCTCTCGGGTAATCAGACATCTGCAAGCTGAGGAAAAGTCAGCCCTCAACAGGAGCTGAATGGGCCAGCACCTTTGAGAAAGAGTAAACAGGCCATCTCTCCCTAGGGTGCTGGGCTAGTGGTAAGAATGGATAAAGCACCTATGGTGGTGGTGGTGGTGGTGGTGGTGGTGGTGGTGGTCATGGGTATGGTGGGTGATGGTGATGGTGGTGGTGGTGGTGGTGGTGGTGGTGGTGGTGGTGGTGGTGGTAGTTTTGGGTGTGGTGTGTGTTGATGGTGGTGGTGGTGGTCGTCGTAGGTATGGTAGGTGATGGTGGTAGTGGTGGGTGTTGGTAGAGGCAGTGGGTGTGGTGGGTGGGTGTGGTAGTGAGTATGGTGGTATTTTATTTCTGAGACAGAGTCTCATTCTGTATCCAGTCTGACAACATTATTACATAGTCTAGGCTGGCTTCAAATACTCTTCTGCCTCAGGCTCCCAAGTGCTGAAATTATGGGTTTGTGCCGCTATCCCTGGTGTAAGCATTGTTAATCCATTGTTAACCCAGCACTAATATTCATAAGAAGGCCTTACTCTAAGAACTCTTTACAGTTTTCATTCTGCCAATAAATAAGCTAAGATATTGAGGAATAGGGCAATTTGACTCCCTAGTTGCTGTTAAACTCCTCTATGGTTCCCTGGTTGCTTTGAGCAAAGGGTTCTCATCTTGGAGCCTGGCAGGCTATCCCACGCCAGCACCGGTTGCTGTGAAGGCTCCATGAATGCCTTGAGGAAGCTACACAGAGTTGCCAGCTGCTTCTGGCTAAAGTGTGACTCCAGCTCCTGAACTCAGTCCTGGCCATCGTAGTTCCAATGTTGGCCTTCATAACCCTCAGTGAGTGTAAATGACCCCACCACCATTTCCACCGAGGCACTTCCTGGTGGCCCTGCAGAGGGAAGGTGACTGTGAGTTGACTGGTGTTAACACAGACCTTAACTCGCCTGAGGATGTGCTCTGGTTTGGGCTCAACACCTGCTGGGGGTTATATGAGCTGTTTGGTTCACTCCTGTGCTGTCTGCTTCCCGTGTCACATAAGAGACCCCCTAAAAGGCTTCCCTCCGGTGGCCATTATTTTATCACTTGCCACACAGGCCAAGCTGGCTACACGTGAGAGAAGCATGTAGAGAAGCAGTAGCATGAGAGGCAGTAGAGGGAGCCATGGTGGTGCCAGTGGTGGACACTAAGGTCATAGTAGCAGCAATTCAGCATCAGTAAGGACAACGGTGACAACAACAGTGACTGTCTTGGGGATGGCTATGATTGCAGAGATCACAGGAAGGCAGTGGAGGATTGAGGGGCTCCAGAGAGCAGCCAGGGCCGAAGCAGCTGCAACAGAACCATTTGAGCGCGGGAAGGGAAGAGAAGGCAGAGAAAACTGAGCCTGTAACGAGCAGGAGAGGTGAAGCCATGGGCTCTGGTCACTGAGACAGTTCCAGAGGGGCATCTGAGGGGAAATCCCCAACTTACTGGGCCTGAACACCCACCACTGTCAGGCTAAGGGACCAGGCCTCAGGCATGCACAAGAGCTAAGGCAGTAGGGACACCTCCTGCTGCTGCATTCAGCCAAAGACAGCCAATGCTTACGGCTCAGAGCCCACAGATTATAAAAGCTTCCCGGTGCAGAGACTGGAAGAACTTCTCCTCCCCTACCCACAATTCATGATCTGGCAGAACGAAAGGACTTCGGCTAACCGGTTGTTGACAACCTGGACCTGGGCCTGTGAGAAAAGGACTGTCTGTTGTATGAGCTACCCTGTCTGTGGCGCTTTGTTAAAGCAGTCTACGATGACCATGGCCGAGAGCATATGTGGCTTGACAAGTGTCTCAGTCTGTGTGGGCTGCTGTGACAAAATGCTGTTGGCTGGGTCATAGAATAATTACTCATCACCAGTCTTGAGACAGGCAAGGCATCCGCAGGTGCTGGTATGAAAGGCTCCCTCTTAGCTCCCCAGGAGAAACCCTCTGCTATGTCCTCATCAGGAGGAAGGGGCAAACAAGCTCCCGGGGCCCCTCTCCTAGAGCAGCTCTCTATCCCACTCCTAGCAACTTAAGGGACTCTCAGGAGACCCCACTTCCTAATTCTGTCACACTGGAAATTAGGTTACTCAAAACTAGATAGTGGTAAACCAGGTTTGGTGGCATACACCTTAATCCCAGCACTTGAGATACAAAGGCAAGTGGATCTCCGTGAGTTCGAGGCCAGCCTGGGCTACATTATTGAATTCTAAGTCAGTCAGTGCTGTATCATAGACCCTCTCTCAAAAGAAATGCTAAGTAGTGGTAGATCCAGGAGGGCAAATGCTGGCACTTGACGCCTGACTGGCTGGGAAGTAGCTGTCTTTTGATGCCAAACCTGGCCTGAGGCTCTTCTAAAATTAGAGGCTCTCTTCCCCCTCCCCCTCCCCTCCCCTTCCTCCTCCTCCTCCTCCTCTTCTTCCTACTCTTGTTCCTCCTCTTCTACTTCTTCAAGGCAGGGCCTCACTTACACTATCTGGGATGACCTTTAACTCACTAAACTGGCCTTGAACTCTCAGCAATCCTCCTGCCTCAGTCTCATGAGTGCTGGGATTATTTATATCTTACACCCCTGCACCTGACTCTGCTTTTCTAAAAACAAGACTCAGACATCATAATTCCGTCACGCTCACTCTTGGTTTTTTTTTTTTTTCCCTCAGAAACTCAGAAAAGAGGCCTGTGGGGTCTCCTCTGAAAGGAGACAAGTTGACTCAACCTCAGCCTCCATCCGCATCTGAGAAAGCAAGAAGGTGACTGGCCAAGAGGAGCTGAGACCTTGAAACTATGAGATCAGTGAAGGGGACCTGGGTGGGGTAGAAGGCTGCCAGGGGTGATACCTGGAGGCTCACACACAGGGAGATCCCTAGGGTCTCAGAAGGGAGAGCCCGGTCAGCCCCACTCTTGAGCCTCCCTTCTTCACTCTGACTCAGCGGTCACTGCCACTACCCTGTGATCCCCCCTCACTCCCTTGTACAGCACCTGCTAGGCTGTATGTAGACAGATGCCTCTTCCTGCCAGCTTCCATAGTAACTAGCAATGAGAAGCTGTGAGGGTCCCTCCCCCGCCTCACCTCTCCTGTGCTCTCTGTCTCCCAGCCCAGTAGGAACTGTTGGCTCAGAGCTGTGCTTGCACACAAAGGTTGTCACTGGAACCTGCTAGGCCAGATTCCAGGGGAAGGAGAGAGGGAAGTCTGTGCTCACTTCTGTCCCAAGACCTGAGCTGACAGACTGCCCTGTCTCCTGTCTTAAAAACCCCTTTCTCTGCGTGCCTTCATTGCTGGTTTGAAAGTCACTCACAGATGCTATAACACTTAAAAACGACAACCAAACCAAACCAAACCAAACCCCACAGTCGGGGAAGGAGAAGCTAGGGAGAACTCTCCCAGGAGGTTTGGGACTGTGGCCCACCCACACAAGACTTCCTGTGTTCTTTCTTCTCAGGTTGTCCAGGTGCTGGCTGTCCACTGCTGTCATCACATGCCCCAGGGGCCCTCCCTCCTAGTGCACTGTAGAATTGAGCCCCTTATCTCTAGTCTTTGGTAATCCCTCATTTGCTTGCAGATCTGAATCTCCTGCCCTACCTTCTACAGTCCCCAGAGCTGCAAACCCTCACCACAGCGTGTGGAATATGTTGGCACACAAGTGCCTTAGGGCTTAGGGGTACCGTGAGCATACCCAAGTCATAGGCATCTGTCTGCACCTCATGGGTACCCTCAGGCCATTCCCTGCGGGCTCTGCAGGATGGAAGGGGAGTGGGTAAGAAGAAGGGGGGGCTCTGTTTGGGATTCCCTTTCCAGAGCGATGGGGTTGCAACTTTTCTGATCTTCACTGTGGTGAAATAAACACTGGCAGAAGCTTACTTCCTAAGACTTCTTGAAGGGGAGAGGCGAGGAATCCACAGGGAGACGGCAATGCAGCAGAAAAAGTGGAGTTCGTGCGTTGAGTGCACACACACACACACACACACACACACATACACACACACACACGCGCGCGCGCGCTTGGTGCTTAGGATGCAAGCAGAACCTCATGGATGCCACACCATGCACCGCAGCCCTGGGAGCTGCATAAAGTAGGGAGAGGCGGGGTTGGGGATTTGGCTCAGTGGTAGAGTGCTTGCCTAGCAAGCGCAAGGCCCTGGGTTCGATCCCCAGCTCCGAAAAAAAGAATAGAAAAAAAAAAAAAAAAGTAGGGAGAGGCGACCCGACGGCACGATGGAGTCCGGGCTTCGTTTATAAATCCTGAGACCTATAGGTGGACCTCTAGTGGAATCATTATATCTCGGGTAAACGTTAGGATGAAAAGGCTGTTTTTCAGTGGACCTAGGGTAGACATCAGAATGAAGGGTTGTTTTGAGAAGTACTTTGACCATGAAAGAATCATTATAGAACCAGGGGTTGTTTTCTGAAGGAGCTTCACAGCCTGCGTGTGACTTTGGTCACAAGATGGAGCGAACGTCTTACATTCTCGGGTACTGCAAACAGTGCACAGTAAGGACTGAAGTTGCAGGGGTGTGGTGTTTCCCTTACAGATCAGATGAGGGGCTTTGGTATGGGAAATGTGATTTACCCCCAAAACCAACTTCTGGGTATCAATCAATCAATATTCTTCTGTGCGGCTGTTCGAGGTTCCTCCCTACTGCCTCAGAGCTTGAGTACATTCTGGAGTGACCCTTTCTTTGACCGACCCACGTGACTCTGAACACCCACATATGCGTTTGAAACAAACAATCAAATAAGAAATAAACAAATGAAGCCAGGTGGTGGTGATGTCTTTAATCCCAGCGCTCAGGAGGCAGAGGCGGGCAGATTTCTTAGGTTCAAGGCCAGCCTGAGCTACAGAGTGAATTCCAGGACAGCCAGGGTAAAGACAATAAACTAACAAATTGAAGGGATTTGGCTGAAGAAAGATGTATCAGACACAAACCGTATTCAGGGGTCTACCATTCACTCAGATGGAGATGCCCAGGTGAGCTCAGAGGCTCAATTTTAAATTAGGGGATTCCAGGGATGGGGTAAGTGCCCTTTATGTTGATTGGTTGGTTTGGTCACTTGGGGCATGGGTGTTTTGGGGATTGGCTAGGGCTCTGGGGACATTCTAGAACTGTTGCTAGGGAAGCCTGGAAACTGTTGCTGACTCACTGTTCTTGCCTCAGGCCAAGCAGCTGGGCAACTTCTTATTGGCTGCCCACAGGCTGTGGTTTTTTTCCATAACTGACTTGCCCAATTCTGGGAAACAGAAACTTAGGCCTACTCTCCTTAAGTTGAGGCCTGTCATGGAGTCAGCCTGGCTTAGTCTTTTCAAAATGCAAGCACAAATAAATAAATTGATAGAATCCTGCACTGGGCAGTGTTAATTGTGCTTCCACTGTTCGTATCCAGTTCCCCCTCGGCTCTGTGCTAGCATTTGAAGAGGTGAGCTTGTAGCTTCCTGCTGCTGCTGCCTCTCCCCACAATGGTGGATGCCAAATACGCTTCCTTCTCTGAGTTGTCTTGGCATTTATCATAGCATTAAGAAAGTTTTGCAGGGGTTGGGGATTTAGCTCAGTGGTAGAGCGCTTGCCTAGGAAGCACAAGGCCCTGGGTTCGGTCCCCAGCTCCGAAAAAAAGAACAAAAAAAAAAAAAAACAAAAAAAAAAACAACAACAACAACAACAACAAAAAAACAAAAAACCCTTGGGCTTCTGGTAGGTGTTGACTGAATCTGTCATCTTTTTAGGTAACATCAGCATCTAAACCACTGGTTCTCAACTTTCCTAATGCTGCGACCCTTTAATACAGTTCCTAATGATGTGGTGGTGCCCCCAAATAAAAAATCATTTCATTGGTACTTCATAACTATAATTTTGCTGCTGTGATGATTCATAATGTAAATATCTGATATCCAAGATACCTGATATGAGACCTAGGGAGTTGTGACCCACAGGCTGAGGACCACCGATCTAAACAAGGCTGAAACTTCCAACTGGAGAGCACAGGGCATCTTTCCGTCTGTAAGTGTTCTTTCAGGGATGTTTACGGTTTTTACTCTGTAACTTCTTCACTTTCTTGGGCACCAACAATTTGAAGATGACTTCTGCATGCCTTAAGTCTGCGTCAGTGCCTTTCACAGCTCTGTGACAACTGAAAAAAAAAATACAAAAAACCAAAAACACCATGGGAGTGAGAAAAGTTCCGTTTGCGTTCACGGTTTCAGAGGGTCTCAGTCCACGGGGCAGTGGGCAGTGTGGCTGGAAGAGGTTCCTGGCATCACAGGGGCCTGGCCATGACTTTCAGAAGCCCAACCCTACTGAGCCACACTTAGGCCAGCTAGAACCATGCTTTCTACCCTGGTCACCGACTGGGGACCAGACATTCCAAGCACGAGCCTGTGGAGAGCACCCCAGATCTAAACATTTACCCACATGGCAGGCTGTGACTAATGCTGTGGTCTAGAGCTGAGAGAAGCCCAAGAAACTCTGAAAAGGAGAAAAATATGGTTCCTCAGATTCCAGTCTACCAGTCCTCTTTAAGGAGGCAGCATAGAGTAGCACTTAGGGAGACCCCAGGCTGAAGTTTGAACCTGTTGTTTGGTGTGTTGTTTGGTTTGGTTTGCAGGGCACAGATGTGTCTTAGCTCACATTATGAACCCCAGAATTATGTGTGCCAAATCAGCACATATTTTGTACTAGTCCCGGAACCCTGAGTGACTCGGAGAAAAACTGTGCAGCTAAGAAACTCTCCCCCAAATTATTTTGCTTCTTAATCTTAAAGGGACAGCATGTGTTTTTAATTGGGGAGTCTGAAATTAATTTTTCTTTCTTTTTTTAAAAATATATTTACTTTATTTATATGAGTACACTGTAGCTGTCTCCAGACACACCAGAAGAGGGCATCAGATCCCATTACAGATGGTTGTGAGCCACCATGTGGTTGCTGGGATTTGAACTCAGGATCTCTGGAAGAGCAGTCAGTGCTCTTAACCGCTGAGCCATCTCTCCAGCCCCTGAAATTAATTTTTCTTAAATTAAGTTGTTGCCCCACGTTGGGCATTAGTGTTTTGTAAAAAATTTTAATTTCAACCTGGACTTTCTATCCTGCCTTTGACTATTTAGCTCCCAGATAAAAGACACACAACTTTTATATTTACACTAAGCCTTAATTACAAGAAGCCCTAATCAGCACTACAGCTAGGCAGATATCTTATCTTCTACAGTATTGTGATCTATTTCCTATGATAACCCGGAGTTATTACTTACTGTGTTTCATCTGGGCTGGACTTACCTCCAATAGGCCAGCCCACAGGGCCACATTATCTAAACCATCTTTCTCTTCCATTCACCTTCTTCTCCCCCTTGTGGTTCTCCTCCGACCCCCAAGCCCGAAAACCCTAAAACCCACCTATGTCTCTTCTGCCCAGCTATTGGCTGTTGCTATCTTTATTCACCAATCAGAAATAACCTTGAGGCAAGGTCACATTAGCACCACTACATGTGGATTCTCTCGTCTCTGGGGCAACCAGGTCTCGAGGAGCCAGTAGCAGCATTCAAATACAAGCACCATCAGGCCGAACCACCGTATGTATCTGCCGAACCTCCAGGAGTGATTTCCAAGGCCAATCGGGGATGGCTTGAACTAAGACTGTCTTCGTTTGGGTTTCATTGCTGTGAGGACACGCCATGACCGCGGCAGCTCTTAGAAAGGAAAGCGGTTAATTGGGGCGGGCTTACAGGTTCAGAGGTTTAGCCATCGTTGTCATGGTGAGAAGCGTGGCAGCACACAGACAGACTTGGTGCTTGAGGAGCTTAGAGTTCTACCTCTGGAGCTGAGGGTAGCAGGAAGTGACAACGACACACTTCCTCCAACGAGGCCACACCTCCCAGTAGTGGCACTCCATTTAAAGCGGACACACAGACGGACCACGCCACACAGCGCTATGGGCATCAAGCATGGAACTCCACAAAGACTTAGTTACCCCGAATCCAAAGTCCTGAGCAATGGTTTCTGAGCGTTATTTTGCCGCTGAGAGTCATCAGCCCACGAGAACATATAAGAATTAAGGTGGGGATTGGGAAGATGGCTCAGCAGGAAAAGGTGTTGCTGGCTGCTTCGGAGCCTGAGTTTGGTCCCTGAGATTGAACATGGCAGAAGAGGACCAACTCCCGCCAGTTGTCCTCTGATTTCACAGGGACGGAGCGGCATGTGTCATCCCCATACACGAAACAGATAAACAAAACAGAATAAGCAGGGGAGGCCAGCAGTTGATCTTACTTGCTGGCAGAGCTGTTGGAGAATGAGGTTCTGACCTGAGTCAGGAGCACATCTGGCCATACTGAACTGTGTCCCCTCTCAGGTGAGCTCCCCCTGGAGTGTCCCTATCAGATGGCAGGAACAAAAGGCTAAGAGATCTGCAAGCAGACAGGACTTAGGGACAGAGGAAGGAGCAGCTGGGGCCCCAGCCTAAAAATCTAATGGATAAACTCCTGCCTGGGGACCTGGAGGAGTGGATGGGAGGTGGCTGTCATGACTTTCTTCATAGGGATGCAGGAAAGAAAGACATGTCATAGGCAACATGTAAGCTAAAAGTCACTTTAGACAATTTGTGTACAAGTGTATGCACATCCATGTGTGTGCATCCATGTATATGTGCATGCATATACATGAGTACAAATACACATGTGAATGTGCATGTGTGCACATGTGCATACATGTATGTGAAAGGAAAATTATACAGATTTAAGGTTTAAAAATATGAAGTTAAAAGAGTAAGTTTCAAAATTCACAGACTCAGGGCTAAACACTGTGAAAAGCAAGTCCAGGCAGCCCCGCCCTGCCGCTAGGACTAACAGACCATAAAGATAAAAGGAATGCAGGAACCAGCCCAAGTTATCAGGACTGACTCAAACCATCTGGCAGAAGGGCACCTCCCCCAGCTTACTCAGAGTCACACCTTAACCAGATGTCCTTCAAACCCTGATACGACCCTAGCTTCTAAAATCCTGTACGCTCCAGTCAATACGTACTCTCCTGCTGTGCTGTAATCTCACTGCCATGTTTAAATGAGCCAATCACTTATAGCCGCCCCAGAAATTAGCCAATTGTGCCAAACCCCCTAGCCTTCCCTATATAAACCCCTGACTTTTGAGCTTCGGGGTTGACACCTCTGTCTCCTGCACAGGATACGTGTCGACCCGGAGATCCCTGTAATAGATCTCCGTAATAAACCTCACCTTTGCTTATTACATCCAAAATGGTCTCTCTGTGTCTGGGGTCCGCGATTTCCCACGACTTTAGAAAGGGTCTCTCTTCGGGATCTTTCATTTGGGGGCTCGTCCGAGATCGGTGTTTCCTGGGGTGCACCATCCTGAGACTCGAGCTAGGATCTTTCAAATGCATACATATGTGTACATGCACATGTGTGCATACATATGTGTGCCTGTATGTGTGTGTGTGTGTGTGTGTGTGTGTGTGTGTGTGTGTGTGTGTGGTGTGCATTTAGAATCTGTCAATACTGAGTGTCTTCTTCAATCCCTCCTATTTTTTTTGGAGGGGGTGCATGGTGGGCAGGGCGGGACAGAGTCTCTCATTGAATCTGCCACTTACTTGTTCCAGTAAGCAAAGCCTTGGGGAATCCTCCAGGCTATCACATGCCACCACACTTGGCTTTTGGGTTTTTTTTAATTATTATATTTATTTGTTTTTAAGATTTATTTATTTATTATATATAAGTACACTGTAGCTGTCTTCAGACACACCAGAAGAGGGCATCAGATCTCATTACAGATGGTTGTGAGCCACCATGTGGTTGCTGAGATTTGAACTCAAGACCTTTGGAAGAGCAGTCAGTGCTCTTAACCACTGAGCCATCTCTCCAGCCCCCACACTTGGCTTTTAAATGAGTGCTGGCATCTGGACTGCGGTCTTCATGCTGATGTGGTATGCACTTTACCCAAGTCTTCACTCAAAATGTTTTTTAAATATCTGTCTGTCTGTCTGTCTGTCTGTGCACATGCATGTGCCCATGTACATGAGCGTGTAGGCATGTACATGCCATGGTGTGAGTGTGGAAGTCAGAGAACAATTTTGGGTGTAGACATTTGCCTCTCGCTGTGAGACAGGCTCTCTTGTTTGCTTCTACATACGACAGACAACTGACCCTCTAGCTCCTGGGGATCCTCCTGTCTCCATCTCCTGGTTAGAGTGCTGGGATTATAGAGATTCTAGCTCTAGCTACATGCTCATCTTTTATGGGGATTTGAACTCAGGCCCTCCCACTTGTGTGGTGGGTACTTTTAGCCACTGAACTATCTCCCTGTTAACTATTTTTATTGAGTTTGACTTCTACAAAGTTTTTTTTTGTATGTGTGTGTTTATGTGTGTGCATGGTGGTATCAGCAGAGGAGGGCATCATGTCCCTGGAAGGGATACAGGTGGTTGTGAGCTGTCTGACACAGAGACTGGGCATTGACCATTCCTCTGGAAGGACAGAGTACTACTTATGTTTTTACTGCTGTGATGAAGGGCCATGACCAGGGAGACTTCCAGAGAGGTGAGAGAGGCTTATTGTTCCAGAGGGTTAGTGTCCATGATGGTGGAGTGGCGCTGTGGCACCAGGAACAGGAACCTGTGTGCTCATTCCTTCAGCTGAAGGTGTGAAACCTCAAAGCCCACTACCAGTGTCATACTCCCTCCAGCAAGACAGCACTGCCAAATGCTGCCACCAACTGGGTGTTCAAATGCTTGAGACTGATTTTTCAAGACAGGGTTTTTTATGTATCCCTCCCTGGATGACCTGGAAACCACTCTGTAGACCAGACTGGCCTCGAACTCAGAGATCCACCTGCCTTTGTCTCCAGAGCCTGGGATTAAAGGTGTACATCACCACCACCCAGTTGGCGTTTTGTCAGAGCAAGAGAAAAGTAACTGACATAGAATATTAAGTGTATGGTATAATTCTTGCATTCTTATGATGTATAATTATGTATGATCAAGACATGAAATACCGCTAGCTTCTGCTGAGTCTCCTCATCTGTAGTCAGCGCTCTCTGTATTGTTTGTATGTTTGTAATAAACAACTGTGAACTTAGCTACTGAAAACACACCCATCGCTTATGCCACTGTGTTCTGTGTGAAAAGTCCCAGCAGCTCAGCTAGCTGGCAAGCTCACCTTGGCTTTGGACAAGGCAGGGTGTCAGCTGGCCTAGCTCTTGCCTCATTGCTGTGGGGCGGAAGGCACTTCCATTTCATAACTGTCGGAAGAATTAATTTCCTCCCAGGCTTTCCAGAACAGGTCTGTTCATGAGTTCTTTCTCTGTAACTTCGGTGGCAATTGCCGCCTCTCTTCCAGCTTGAGTCACAGGGAGGTCCCACCCAGGTGACTCTCCTCTCTTGAGGTCACAGAGGTAATCTTGCAGAGTCACCTTGCCAGGTGTGGTCAGCAATGCCATTCCACAGCAGGCCGCTGTGTACCCAAGCTGGACACTCTTTCACCACAGTGTTGGCCGGGACTTGACATTTCTGATGAGCATAAGCACGAGGTATTAGAGCAGGCGTTAGGAACAAGCCAGGCCTGCTGTTCCAGGAGCAGAACGGTTTCCTCAACTTCCCCCCAGGCACTTTTCAGAGCCTTGGTGGTGCATAGGCACCTGGAAGAACTCCCTACAAATATGGCTGGTCCTCTGTTCCTCAGTTAGTTCCATATTGCTTCTTGGGAACAGTCCAGAGTCACCGCCAATCTCTTTACTTCTGATGCTCTAGGGCTGTGGGAAATGATTCTTTTTCTCTGGCAATTTAAAGAATAAAAAAGGCAGGAAAAGCCAGGTCTCAGCACTCAGGCAGGTATTAGTGAAAGTGAAGCACTTACAAACACCCGTGTGAGCAAACACACACATGTAAACACCACACACACACACACACACACACACACACACACACACACATGGCAAAGCACATGAAGAGACAGACTCCCCAGAAATGGATGCTTTAGGTATTGCCAGGTACTGAATAACCCAGACAAAGGCAGGGAAGTTGATGGACTCCTTCAGAGACTTGAAAGTTCCCCTGAACAGTTATCAGGGATTAGGGGGAGACTTGCCCTACTGACTGTGAGAGGCCAAACCAAACCTACTCTATCTTGGGGCTGGCCTCCATCTTAAAAGAAAAGAAAAGAAAACAAAACAAAACAAACAAACAAACAAAAAAACAAGCCTGAGAACTTGACTTTGCAGCTGAACCCAAGCTGCACCCACATACCAGGAAGAACCCCATGGCTTGTCCTTGGCCTGTACCCCAGAGTTACTCCCTAGTTACTTCCTAGTAAGAGTCAATCAAAGATTAATCTGATTTCTTTTAGATGTACTTACAGACCATTGGTGATTATGTAATGTCTTACTTCAGAGCACCCACCTGTTTTACAATAGTCATTCAGTCAGATGCTTGCCAAGGTAGACACCCCTCATTTGCTCCCATTTCCTATAAAACCCTGTCCTGATGAGAGTCTGTGGGTCAGAGGTGAATAAGACCAAACCAGAGTTCGTAATAAAGAGACCCTAATGTGATTACATTGGAAATGGCTCCTTGGTGGTCTTTTGGGGTTCACAAATACTTCCTGGCCCAACAATGGGGTCTCTGGGATTGGGAGGAAAGGTCCCATTGAGCAGTTCACTGGAGTTGGGGGAAAACACCTCTCTGAATAGGTCCCTGGGGTTTCCAGGAGGCTATCGAAGCTTTGTCTTAGAAAAGGAGCAGCAGAAAAAAGAAAGAAAGACTGAATGAGAAGCAGGAAGTTGGCCATCTTTAAGTGTTGAAATGAAAATAGCATGAATCTATCAGACCCTGCCTGCCTGCCTGCCTGCCTGTCTGCCTGTCTGTCTACCAGGGACCAGACTGACTCTTAGTTACTCACTTCCTCTTGTTATCTATGCTTGCAATCTGGAGAACACTTCATCTCGGAGAGTCACGCCTCTTAAAATCTGAAGGTACCCCACATCTCCTCTGCCTTCCCCAAAGGCTGAGGTAACATCTGTCTTCTGTTCTTGTTTCTAATGGTGATCATGGCTCCACAGAAAGCCCTGCCTTCCATACATTGTTTCTTTTTTTTTTTTTTTCCTTTTTTTTTCCCCCCCGGAGCTGGGGACCGAACCCAGGGCCTTGCGCTTGCTAGGCAAGCGCTCTACCACTGAGCTAAATCCCCAAACCCCCATACATTGTTTCTAATGGTGATTTTGGCCCAGCAGAAAGCCCTGTCTTCTATACATTGTTTCTAATCATCATTGTGGCCTGGCAGACAGCCTGGCCTTTCCTACATTGTTTCTAGTAGTGTTCCTGTCATTCTCCTTGCAGCTCTGAGACAGAGCCCCTTGGGCTGCTGTGTGTGTTAAATCAAGCAAGGATGCTTCTAAACCCAGCCAGGCTTTTAAGGCTGCTTACCATTGGTGGTGTGGTCAGGAATCCACAAGTTCCTGCATTGTTCCCTGGTCCTTCCACCCCTCCTTACCATGGCCCCTGCAAGAGACACTAGCCCAGGAGAACGGTGGGGAGAGGGGACAGGAGAGGGGCATGTGGGGCGGGTGAGGGCACAAAGGGACAGCTATATAGGAACAGCCTGGCCTGTCTTGTGCTATAGGCAGAACTCTAACCCCAGGACTGTGCTGACCTCTGGCCGGTGGCCTGGAGGTGGACTAGAAAGCCGTTGAGCTGCGTTTTTCTGCTTCCTCAGGAGAAAACAAAGAAGAGGGGAGTGTGCCAAGTATATGTCATCCTGGAGCCAGAGACTGGTCACTACAGAAAACCCTGTGGGTGTCTGGGATCTAACCTTTTTAGAGGAGCAGTGCACCGACTCTGGGAAACAAAGCTAAGCAGTGCAAGCGGGTGGATCTCACTTCCCTCCAGACCAGCCATTTCCTGTGGATGAATACAAGGAAGAAGAAAAGGAGGAGGAGGCGGGAAGGGGAGGAGGAATGCAAAGGACTAAGGAATCTGGTGATGTGAAGTTCTTGTCTGGCTACCAACCCAGAGGAAAATAAACAGCGATGAGTCACGATGCAGCTATGGAGATGATGCAAGGCAACAACAGCTCTGTGTCACCTCCTACACTCAGCCATCACAGGTCCCAGAATGCCAATGGCACCTGGGGAAATGTCAGACCCCAGGTGTTCCTGCTGCCACGCCCTCACCCAGCCATCAAGCACAAGCGCTGGGATTAAAGGCGTGCACCACCACCACCCGGCAAATGCTTTCTTGTAAAAGCTGCCTTGGTCATGGTGTTTCATCACGACAACTGGACAGTAACTAGGATACTATCCCGCTACAGGCTCCCTTAGTCTTTATTCTTTTTTACACTTTACCAAACTGTTCAATAGGATGATACCCAGCCATGCCCTAAATTTACACTAGGACTGCTATTAGGCATTTCGTTCCATATTTTTTGGCATCTTAAATATTATAATTAATTGGTATGTTGTGTATGCATGTGTGTAAGTATGTGTGCATGTGTATGTGCATGTGTGTGCATGTGTAGCATGTATGTATTATGTGTGTACACGTGTATGTATATGCATGTATGCATGTGTGAATGTGTATGCACATATGTGTGTGCATGCATGTGTGCATGTCTATGCATGTGTATGTGTGTGCATGCTATAGCACACATGTGGGGTCAGAGGACAACTTTTCAGGAGTTTATTTTCTCCTTTCATTATTTAAAAAATGTTTTTCTTGGTTATTCTCCTGCTGTGAAGAGACACCATGACCAAGACAACTTACAAAAGGAAGCATTTAATTGAGGCTTGCATATAGTTTGCTAGGGCAAGTCCATGATTATCACAGCAGGAAGCATGGTGGCAGGTGGGCAGGCATGGTGCTGGAGCAGTAGCTGAGACCTTACATCCTAGTCTGCAGGCAGGAGGCAGGGAGAGAGACTGGGCCTTTTGAAATTCCAAAGCCCATCCCCACTGACACATCTACTTCAACAAAGCCACACCTCCCAATCCTTCCTAAACAGTTTCACTAGCTGGGGTCTAAGCATTCAAACATAGAGGCCTATGGGGCCCATTCTCATTCAAACCTCCACAAGTAGTTTCTCTCTTGCTATTTCTGCCTCTGTTATGCACATATTTGAGCTTTTAGCAGATTCTCCTATCCCTGCCTCCCATTTTACCAGAGGAGTGCTGGAATTACAGCTGTAACTCACCACATCCAGCTTTTTCTATGAGACCTGAGGATTGTACTCAGACTTGTGCAATGAGCACTTTTACCCAAGGGGCCATTTCTCTGCCCTAATTGGTCTCTGCAATATTAATGTTTTGGTTTTGCTTGTTTTGCTTTCTGTTCAGTAAGGTTTGCTATGTAGCACAGGCTGGATTTGAACTCCACTGCATCCTCCTTAAGGTTGTTATCACAGGTGTACACCACCACATTCAACCACCTTTTGGCTTTTGTATTTTATGAGGCATGTGTTCAAACACGGGCCATCCCTGCAGCAAACAGGAAGCAAGTGCCACTGGAAGATGAGGCCTTTGTCCTGGCTTTTGAAACTCTCACAAAGCCTTCAGATATGGAGGAGAGAGATGGAGTCACTAATCATGACAGAAGCTGGAAAAGGAGGGGTGAGCTGGGTGTGGTGGCATGCGCCTAAACTTCTAGCCCTGGGGAGTAGACACAGGAGGATTCAAAGGTGTCCTCAATTGCACAGTGAGTTTTAGTCTAGCCTACAAGAGGTCCTGTCTATAACAAGACAAACATCAGAAGCTGGGGACCTAGCCCAGTTGCTAAAGCACTTGTTGCCCAGGCACAAGGACCAGTCACTGCCCAGATCCCAGCACCCATGTGAAAAGCTGGGTATCATAGCAAATCTGTAGGATAGAGGGGTTTGGGGGGTGGCGGAGACGTGCCGGTCAGTCTAGACAAAAAAAAAAAAAAAAAAAAAAAAAAAAAAAAAAAAAAAGTCAGATCCAGGTTCAATGAAAGACTCTATCACACACACACAAATAAGGTAGAACAGGCCACCCCACTGTTCAGCTCGGGCTGTGGGCACCACCACGATGAAGTAACTAAACAGGACGTCATTGAAGAGAACTCTCTAACAGTGTGATAAGGTTGTTGAAGTTAGCTGTCCATGACTGATGGCTTCTGCTGGGGATTCAGGAAGAGAATCTTGTTGTTTTAAGGGGCAGGCTACTAAGGGTTTAACTGAGCCAGTGAATTTAAAGATAATACAATTTGGATTTTCTTTTGTCTCTTTTCTTTTTTCTTTAAAAAAAAAAAACAAAAAACGAAAACAACTTGTTGGGGAGGTCACAGGGGTTTGGGGGACAGACATGGAAAGACTGGGGAATGAGTGTGATAGAACGGAGTGCATGATGTCAAATTCCCTAAGAATCAAGAAAAATATTACATTGGAAAAAATAAGGTGGAAAATAACTGGAAACCAACTTTGGACCTCCACATGTACACATATGAAGTAGTATACTCATACTCACATGTATATATACTCATACCAAGCATACACACACTCACACACACATACACACTGACACACATACACAGACACACACAGAGACACATATATATATACACACAGACACATCCACAGACACACACACTGACATACAGACACATCCACAGACACACACACATACACACACAGACACACAGACACACATATACACATACACAGACACACAGACCAGACACAGACACACAGACACACAAACACAGACACACACACACAGAGACACACATACACGCAGACACACACCCAGACACATCCACAGACACACATACACAGTCACACACACATATACACACACAGAGAGACACACATACACACACAGATACACATACAGGGGCACATATACACACAGACACACATATACATACACACACACAGAGACACACATATACACACACACAGACATACACAGACACACACTCAGACACATCCACAGATACACACACATATCCACACACACAGACACATACTCAGACACATCCACAGACACACACACTGACACACACACACAGATACACACACACAGACACACAGAAACACACAAATAGACACACACAAACACACACACATCCACACACACACAAACACACTCAGACACATCCACAGACACACACACTGACACACACACAGACACACAGAAACACACACATAGACACACACAAACACACACACACAGACACACATACACAAAGACACACACATACAGACACAGACACATACACATAGACACATATACTCACACAGAGACACACACATTTTTTGTGTTGCTGTGATAAAACACCATGACCAAGCAACCTCTAGAAGGAAGAGTTTCTTTGGGGCTTATGGCTCCAGAGGGCTAAGAGTCCATCACAGTGGGGATCGTGACACGAGGGAAGCACATGGTGCCAGGGCCAGCTCCTATTTCCATCCACAAACAGGAAACAGAGAGAGAACCAATTCAAAATGGGCTGAGCTTTAAAAACCTAAGCCCATCTCCAGGGACGCACTTCCTCCAGCAAGGCCACACCTCCCAATCCTCCCCCAAACCACCCACAGGGTACCAAGTATTCAAATGCCTGAGACATATGGAAGTGGTTCGTGTCATGTGTTTGATTCCAACAAGAAAAGTAACTTTGTAGCACACTCTCAGACCTCTCTTTGCCACCAGAGCTGAGCAAAAAGGAGAGAGAAAAGTCTCGCTGTTGTGAGAACCTCTGCAGGAAACGGAAAGGGGCTCAGGCCCTGACCTGTGATTGACGGAGCCCTCTTCCTCTCTAGTTCCACCTCCTTGGCCTTTCTTCACCTTTCCTCAACCCAGGAAAGAGATCTCACCCTGTGATCCAGGGCCCTGGGCTCACCCTTGACCTGTGTGAGATGGGACTGAACTACTCATCAGGTTCTGGAAACCTCACTGGGTTGTTAAATAGGCAGAAACCACCGTCATGCAGTTCACCTGCTGGCCTGATAACCTACCTGCCCTTGACCTCTGGCTGGTTCCTCTCTCTGCTCCACCAAACCCACAGTGCTAGGGGACGCTGAACTCTACTTGAACTGGAGTCAGTGGGTCACTTCCAACCTGTGCACCTCGTGTTCTTGGGAGAGGGCAGGGGTGGATTTCCCTTCCTCCCTGTCGAGGCTGGGGCAGTTGAGAGGTTCTAGGAAGTGGGAGTCCTGGACCCTTACCTGAATTCCATCACTGTCTGGGGTGTGGTAGGGAGAGTTCCCGCCATGTAGGGTCGGTTTTACCTCTCTTAAAGGGGCTTGTACTTATAGGCACCATGCTGAAGCTCTGGCTACTCCCCTCAGCTGGCCTTGAGGAAGCCCCCATGGCTTGAGTTTGCACTGAGGCTAGAGTTGGGAATCTTCTGTACTTGCCGACGGCAGACCGAATGGCTCTCTACAACCTATGTATCTGTAGATATCCTGGGGCTCCGGACAGCCAGGAATCAGGCTGCTTGCTATCTTAGTGGCACAGTTCTGTCCCTAGTTAGCTTCTGGAGTCACGTGCACACGTGAGGTCCTAGTACCTGCCGCTGTGGGACTTCTGTGTTCTCAGCAGCTGCTGTCATCAACGTTTTGATAAATGTCTTAGGAAACGGAACTTAGTGGTAAGAATCAAAGCAGAGACTGGTGTCAAGGATGGCAGTGGAGCCTGAGGCTTCAGGATGGGGGTGGGGCACTGGAGTGTGTGAGGATAAGCAAGGGAGGGGTACCCTGAGGCTCAAAGCCAGCTCTGACTGACATACCTGCAGGGGTTAACCTTTGCTTGGCCAGGTATGCACTGCCTATGTGACTGGGAGCCTGGGGAAGAGGAGACCAAGGGCTGAGAACCCTTGCTAAGGACCTGAGCACGAGCTAAGCTGTCCCCATGCCTGATGCTTCTATTTCTAGACTTTCCTACTTAGAGTGATTTAATATCTACGTGGAAATGCTGAAGTAAGAAACGACTACAAGAAAATGGGAGAATTTCCAGAAGCCATCTGACTTTCATAAGGCAATGAGGATGTATCCAGAAGCCAAGGGCGCAGTTGGGGGATGAGGAGGAGGGAAGTAAGCCTTCGCCAAGGGCGAGCAGCTTGAATGTTCCTCGGAACACTAGGAAAGAAGTGACCAGGAACTTCTTCACCTGGGCAGCATCAAGAAATGCTGGGGGTTGGGCCGTCCCCTGGCACCAGGGTTAAATCAGTCTGGGGAGTGCCTGGATAATTTCTGGATAATTCTGTTGTGCAACTGAGTTTTGGGCCCAGTGCTTTAGAAAGGTAGGAGACGTGTTCTTTTTCTCCAGAGCTTTGAGACTTCTTAGATTCCATTTCCCCTGGAACCAGGGGCCTCTGGGTGTAATGCATGTGTGCATGTGTATTCGTGTGTGTGTGTGTGTGTGTGTGTGTGTGTGTGTTGTGTGTGTGTGTGTGTGGATGCCGGAGGTCAACCTAAGGAGCTGTTCCTCAGGCGCTGACTTCTCCCCCTCCCCCCCCTTTTTTAAAGACAGACTCTCACTGGAGCCCAAAGCTCACAGATTAGATAAGCCCCCTATTCCCTCCCAACCCTGGCCCTGTTTGGAATTTTAAAAAAATGCCTGTGTGGAAAGTGCTTCGCTAACAAGAAGCCATCTCCCCGGCCCAGGCTTCTCTTCTGGAGATGAAGATGAGGACTCATTGCAAAACATCTGGCCTGCTATGGATCCCAGCTCGGGGGCAGGCTGCCTGCTGAGAACAGTGCAGGCGAGGCAGTCTCTACCCTAGCGGACACATTACTTACTCCCCACAGGGAGTCTCTGGGTGCCCCAGGTATGCTTATCCACACACACTCTGGAGAAGGGGGAACCCCCAGTGAGGAGAGGTCGATTTCCTCCCCATCCCCTTCAACTGTGTCACCCTCCATTTTGTGCCCCTGGGCCTGTGTCTTGCCACTGTTTCCAGTGTTTGCATCCAGATGTTTACTTCTTCTGCTATTCAGTGCCCAGGTGACCATGCTGTGCTTCCCCTCCAGACTAAGGCAAGTAAGACGGGCATGGATGGTGTGTAGAACGAAGATCTCACCCGACACGGCAACATCCAGGGCTCTAGCAAGCCTGCTGTGGGTCCCGTGTGCTACCCAAGCATGTAAACTCACCCTTTGCCCAAACAGGTAAGCCTCCCCTAAACCTGGGTTTAAAAGAGGCAAAATACCAACATGGGTCTCGGCCTAGAAATTCCAGAGCCAGGGAATTTCTACTGCAGCAAGCCAGCAGCCACGAGGACATCCTCATCCTGGGGACACGAAAAATCCAGACTCACCATTACTGTTTGAATGTGAACAGTGTCCCATGGATTGTGGAACCTTGGTGCCTGGCTGACCGTGCTGTTCTGGGGAACTAAGAAGCCTTTGGGAGAAGGGCCTGGAAGGTGACACTTGTTTCTACCTCCCCTCTCCACCCCCCAAGACAGGGTTTTTCTGTGTACCCCTGGCTGTCTTGGAACTCAATCTGTAGACCAGGCTGGCCTTGAACTTGGATTCCTGAGTGCTGGGATTAAAGGCATGGGCCACTACAGCCAGCTTGTTCCTACTTTTTATTTGCTGCTGCAAAATGTGGCTGTCCCAAGCCTCCACTGTCACAGAAGCTGCACCAGTCACATCTTCCTGCCACAGTAGACTGCTGCCCAGAACCGCAAGCTAAAATCATCTCTTTTCTTAAGCTGTCCCTATTATCCTGTCTCAGCAAAAATTAATATACTTATGGTCATTAACACTGACAGGTCAGTCACTGTCATCTCAGCACTTGGTAGCCTGAGGCAAGAGGATTACCTTGAGTCTGAGGTCGGTGGAAATCATGCAGTGAGATCATGTCACAGAAAACCAAGGCAAGACAAACACAAAAAACCAAACAAACTTTTGTTGGGTAAACAAAGGATGTGTGCTTCTCTAGTTGCACAGGACCCCAGAGTACATTTATAATTGCAATGAAAAAAATTACATGCCACCCCCTGTCACCCCTCGACCCACCCTGTCCTCTCCTCACTGTCCTTGTATCTTTCATCAAAGATCCTGTTGTGTGGGGGTACACTGTGTGAAGATGCGTTTACTAGCCATAACTTGTTCCTTCCTCACCTGTCTCAGGCGATCTAGAATTGTATCTGATTGGCTTTAATAAAGAGCTGACAGCCAATAGCTGCAGGAAGTGGATGGCAGACTTCTAGGCAAAGAGAGGGTCTCTGGGAGAATTGAGAGGTGAGATCCAGCAGCAGACATGCAGGTAGATGAATGGAGCAGAACAGAGGTAGAGCTGGCCGCATGGCAAGACACAGGCCAGGATTAGTCAGGATAGAGAGGTTGGGAAGACTGCCTAGCTAAGGCCTAGGCTTTAAAACGTTAGTACGCCTTTGTGTCATTATTTATATTGCTATTGGGTCTAAGAAAGTCCTGTTTTATTGTTGGCCAAGCAGAGATGGAATCTACACTCACTGGTGGTGGGAAGTGGTTCCACTTAAATACTCCATTACTGTCGGCCTCACATCCACATGCACACTAACTGGACTCAGTGGGTTATTAAACAAGACGATGTGAAACTGGTGTGTGCACAAATCGGGACAGAACAGAGAGGATGACAAGATAGATGAAATGACCCTTGGGCAGGGACCTGCCTGTTGAAGACTGATCTGCATTTACAACTCGGGGTAACACAGAAAAGCTAGCACAGACTTCCTTTGTTCTGTAATGGTTAGCACTTTTAAGCTGATGGTGGTGGTTGGTTAAGAATGGCCTCCATAGGGGCTGGGGATTTAGTTCAGTGGTAGAGCACTTACCTAGGAAGTGCAAGGACCTGGGGTCGGTCCCCAGCTCCGGGGGGTGGAGGGGGGAACCAAAAAAAAAAAAAAAAAAAAAAAAGAATGGCCTCCAAATGCTCATGTTTGGAAACGTTGTTAGAGTCGCTGAAACTGTTTGGGAAAAGTAGGAGGTATGTTGGAAGGCATGTCACCAGGGTGGGCTTTGAGGCTTCAGATGCCCACACACAGCATTCCTGGTGTCCCTCCACCTCAGGTCTGTGGATCAGATAGAAGCTCTCAGCTTGTGTTCCATTGCCGTCCATTGTCCGGCCTACCAGCCTGCAACCACACTCATCGACTCTGAGTCCCAAATTAAACTTTAAAAAAAAATAATAAAATGAATAAGTTGCTTTGGTCATGGCAACAGAAAAGTAACTAGGACACACTCTGTTATTATTTTTTTTTTTTAAAGAATCAGGTAGGGAGTATCCCCGTTTACTGTGTTGAGTTGGCACTGTACAGAAATTAACAGCCATATTGGTCTAGAAATGTTAAACTTAAGTTTTTTCCATTTGTACAGGGGTAACACACTGTATTAAATATGTAAGGTCTTATATACGTGGGTTTGATTACAAAAACTAATAAAGTATTCTCTAAATTAAAAAAAAAGAAATCAATGAAAAAAAAAAAAAGAATCAGGTAGGGGCTTGGGGATTTAGCTCAGTGGTAGAGCGCTTGCCTAGGAAGCGCAAGGCCCTGGGTTCGGTCCCCAGCTCCGAAAAAAAGAACCAAAAAAAAAAAAAAAAAAAAAAAAAAAAAAAGAAATCAGGTAGATTTCCTATGCCTAAGAGATTCCCACCCTGGAGAGCTTTTCCATGCACCATGTACCATGACATGAAGTGACATAGCCCTCAGCACCTTTCTGCTTAGACTTGGGACTATGGGAAATTATAGATTTTGATTCCCAAATTGTGATGTGGGACTTGGGACGGGTGAGGCCAAGGGTGCTAAGAGCAAATTTCCAGGGGATGACAATTGCTTTTCCACTTTTGGTGAAACCTTTGGATGAATGGGAAAATGCTGTTCTGATGCAGCAAGGGCGCCATTTCCGACTCATCACTGCCGCAGCACCCCATCGGCAGAGGCGGAGGCAGGCAGATCTCTGGGTTCGAAGCCAGCTTGGCCTAGGTAAGTTTCAGGCCAGCCAAGGCTCTATAGAGAGTGACCCTGTCCCCCAAAACTAAACATTCTTACCTGTTTGGCAGTCCTCCAGCTCCAATGTATGTCTTCATGTATGAAAGGTAAAATTTCTCCAGATCTCAGGCCTCCAGGGACTGTAGGAATGGTGACCCATAGTGTCATTGGACCCTTCTCCCTGAGGACCTGGACTATTTCAGTGCTTTGGATAACCCAGTTTGAAAGCTGGGCACACACGGTGACCAACCAGAGTGATACACTTCAAAGACTTTATTCATGTGGTGTACATGCAGGGCCAGAAGAAGGTATCAGATCCCCTGGAGTTGGAATTAGAAGTGGCTGTGAGTTGCCCCATGTGGGTGCGAGGAATCAGATTTAGGTCAGAAGGAAGAGCAGTTAGGACTTTTTACAAATTTTATTTTTCTTGGATATTTTATATATTTACATTTCAAACGTTATCCCCTTCCTCCTGCTTCTATGAGGATGTTCCCACTCCCACCCACCCACTTCCACCTCAACGCCCGAGCATTCCCTACACTGGGGAAATGAGCCTTCACAGGACCAAGAGCTTTTCCTCCTATTGATGCTGGACAATGCTATCCTCTGCTACATATGTGTCTGAAGGCATGGGTCCCCCCCAACCCCCGCCCTGTGTACTCTTTGGTTGGTGGTTTAGTCCCTGGGAGCTCTGGTGGGGTCTGGTTGGTGGACATTATTGTTCTTCCTATGGTGTGGCCAACTCTGCGGCTGGGGATCTGCCCACTTGCCTTTTGACCTCTGTACTGAAGAACACAGCTCACTGCTGTCATATCCGTGTGAGTCGTTTGCACACCTGAGTGCTGACGCTGAGGTAAGCTCAGTGGAAGTGCAGGGGAAGGGGGCAGGAGAGTTGCACTAGTTTAGATAGTAGACTGGAAAATGGATCTCCAAGGAGCCGGATATGTGGTTGTGCTTTTAGAAGAATCCAGGGGAGATCCTGGAAGACTGGCTGAGGAAGTCAGCATAAGCCCATGGGTGCCCTTTTCTCATGACTGAGACGGACAGATATCATGTACCTTCAGAGGGGTACGTGAAAGTGAACCGGGTAGGGTCAGAGGGCAGTGCTGGGAAGAGACCGTGTAGATGGATGGTTAGGTCTTCCTGGAAGGATGTTTAGATCATGCCCAGGGGGTAGAGCTGGAGAAGAGCAGGGCAGAGCCAGGTAGACAACAGCAACTCAGAGCTCAGAACTGCCCAGGGATGCTGTCCCCATGGGAGATGCAGGGGAGAGGTGAGGATGAAGGGTTTATAGGCGGTGCTGTTAGAATGGGCTTAGTGAAACTGATCAGAAGAGAACGGTATGGGTGGACTGAGCAAAATGTGTTCCTTCTGTGACAGTCTCGCTCTGTAGAACAGGCTGGCCTTGAACTCGAGGTCCACCTGCTTCTGCCTCCTGACAGCTGTGGTCAGTTTGTTCACCATCCCACCTGGCCAGGACACAGGTTTATGCCACTTCCTAGTGAAGCCCTTGCTTTGGTCAGTAGTCCCTTTTGGTCTCCATCTTTCCGTTAGCCTTCTTTCCCCAAAGGCTTCAGTCGCCACGGTCACCACTCAGTGCTCAGTTCACAGCCCCAGGGGACTGCTGTGGCAGGAATGGCCCCCCTTTTTGATGTTGAAATCCTCATGTCCAGGATCAAGCCCCAGAGAGCCACCTCTCACCCTTTTACTACACAGACTGCCTGGCAACTTGATGTTCCCCTAATGGTGAGAAACAAGCTTCTCCACGGTTAGTTCATGGGTAGAGGACACTATTGGACTTAGTGACATTTTGAGGCACATGTAAGGCCAGAAGCTCCTGCCCTGCCCCTTCCCATGTGGCTTTGGACACGATCCTTAGTTTCAGTGTTTAGTGAGGAGACATGGTCAGGCTCAGTTTCTGTTCCTTTGAAGTGAACGCACTATCCTGTCACAAACACAGCCTGGTCAGAGTCAAAGGCCTTTAGTGGCAGTGGCAGTGTGGGTGGTAAGAGCATCAGCACAAGGGACAGCCCAGAGAGCCCCAAGCTCTCCAGGCATGTGTTGCTGCTGTGTGTTTGGGGAATCTGCCAGTTCCAGGGCCCTCGGAGGCAGCTGAGAAGCCAGAGGTCACCGTGCAGGCACACCACCAGGGACTGGGCCTGCTGTCCTCTCCTCAGGGGGCTGCTTCCTCATTTGGAAGGCCAGGTGGCAGGGAGAAGGGCAAGCAGAGGTGGTGGGTGGCAGCTTATTCATGGAGAAGAGACCTTGGGATTCTAGTGGGGGAAAATTTAGAAACTATTTAAGATTGAAGACCCTAGTCGGGAAAAGGCCAAGAGAGGAGACAGGGCCCATAGCCGATAAAGTAGGAAGGTTAGGTGCAGAGCATCGGGGTGGGGTAAGGATTAGCCCGAGAGCTGAAGACTGTTAGGGCAGGTAAGGAGAAGGAAGAAGCCCGGGTTTACACGTTTGAGAGCAGAAATCCACTCAGAGTCTATGAGAGGATCTCCATGCTCTCGACGACTCAGGAAGGCAGTGACTGGGGAAACTAGGTATCTGGGATATTGGCATGGAAAGCACTAGTGAAGGGTGGTTGAAGGCCAGTCTAACAGCAGAGGCATTCCACACAGTGACAGTGAAGATGGGGACAGGAGCAGGAGCCGGGAAGCAGGCACTTACCTGGGGGGAGGGGGAGTTCAGGTCAGTGGAGCTCGTGTAGTGCCTGAGGCCTTGCAAGTGGGCAGGGGGAGGCTGAAGGGAAGCAGCAGTGCACTTCACTTCAGTTGGAAGTCTGCTGCCAGCTAGAGAACAGCTGCAGGGGTCCCTCCCTCCTAGCTTCTGGTCACTTAGAAGCCCCCCAGGAAGCAGTGGTGTGGTTTCTCTTCCTCTTTCCAGGTCAGAGCCTGGAGTTCAGGCAGAAAGGAGCCAAAACCAGCCAGAGGTGGTGTTTCTCTCTTTTATTTAAAAACAGTGCTTCGTTACCATTTGCAAAGGCTGAGGCAGGGCCCCTCCTTTGCTAAGAGTTTATAAAAGCCAGCAACATGATCAATAATTTATACACATGGAGAGTAATACAAAAAATAATGAATAAAAGCTAAAGATCTAACTACTCCAACCTTCACAATTCCAGCTACTTGATAATAATAGGAGTAACCCAATGAATACTGTATGGTCTGAAAGCTACTATACAATATGATTCTTGAGGAGGAGGGAGAGAGGGAGAGAGGGAGTTAGAGACTGTCACAAAGCCCTGGGTGCTTCTCTGGAGTTAGCAGGGAAACAGGACCCTGGGCAAGCAGCTCGGGTGCCCTAGGAGGTGACTCTGGGAGAGGATGGGAAGGAAGGAGACACAGCTGGGTGGTCAATTGGACAAGCATCCGAGTATGCCCCCATGTCCCAGTGGTACCTGTCCTGCCACAGGGAAACCACACGTGCTAGGCAGGCCACTCCCTGCCACAGAGGTGTGGAGGAGAGCGAGGTTCTGTGGTACTTTGAGCCTTGAGAAGATGGAGACTCAAAAACTGAGAGAGCGCCTCAGTTCGCTCTGCAGCTCTAACTTACACGTGTCAGCCCCAGGGTGTCTCTAGCTATTCACAAGCTGAATGCTGACACAGGGAAAGTCATGTCTCTTAGGGAAAGAAAAGGATCAGTTCATCACTCCATATATAATGCAGCCAAAATGAGCTGCCCAACAAGCAGGCACACAAAAATACTGTGAACAGAAAATACGAGAAAAGAGCTAAGCTAGGCGTCCTGATGGGGACAGACAGCGATTAAAGCACATCAGTCCCCGGAAAAACCAAACCAAAAGCATTTTCTGAAAAACTCAAAAACTTGCGTGCCCCTGGGAATCTGGCATTGGTAACCGGAAGAGGGAGGGAAGGAAAGAGCATCGCTGTTCCCTTTTTGCCTGCCAGGGTGAATGCAGCCCTCCCCACCCCCCAGCGCTGGCATGTACAGAGGGCTGCCCCCTGGGTGGGAGGTCTTGGCTGATGGGCAGTCCTCAGTTCCCATCCCTGCCAGCCAGCACCGCCATGGCTGAGCTCATCCACCGTTTTTCCTGAGTACACTGTAACTGGCTACAGTTTCGGTAACTTGCATAAGAACATGGCTTCCACAGCCAACCACAAGACTTCAGGGACCCGTGCCCCCTGGCTCATTTCTAGTGCCTTGCTGAAGAGTTTGGCAACCTGTGGTAGTTGGTGAGCCTTTCAAAAGGAAAGCTGCCAAGGGACTGTCCTGCACTCAGTAACCTAGAGGGCACATGCTGGCTTAGGACACCCAGAGCCCGCTTGGGGTGGGGCCCTGTTTCCCGCTCTAGCCCAGGGATGGCAACTGCCTGGCTGATGAGGAAGCAAGGGTAAAGGAGGTACACAGGAGAGGGAAGGGTGGGACAGCAACATTTCCAAAAATATAGTGTTTTATGCAACAGAGAATCAAGTGTTACTGGTGTATACTACAAATGATCAGACATTCTCAAGAGCATGACAAAATAAAACACACGTTTACATTAGATGTTCACCGTGCCCACTATTGTTTCCTATCTGAAAACAGTGCAAACAGGTAACTTATGCTTTAAAACACCACAACCCCGTCCCCACCCCCCAAAGTCCCTTTGCTCCTAACAGCCGGGGGAAAGCCTGCGATTTTGCAGACACTGCCATGCTAGATTTTGAGTAGTGGAGAACTGGCTGGCCAAAGGGGAAGGATCGCCAGGCAGCTTCCCGCCTTCCGACACCCGAGGTCCAGACTGCCCCTGGCTGGCCTCATTTACCTGGCACAGGGAGGGAGGGGCACATCATGCTCTTCTTGCATAGCCTCGTGCCCTTCTCATTTTACAGCCCTCGTGTCTGGAAGCTACATGACTAGGTGCAGGATGCAGGTGGCCACTCCTGCTGGCTGCATCTCTAAGAAAGCACAGCCTAAACTAAACAGTTCAGCCCCTGAGGAGTCCATGTTTGAGGAACAGCCACAAGCTCTCCTTAAACTATGAGCTGAGCTCCAGGCGGTTTCCAAGGGAAGGAAGAACGCAGGCTCAGTTCAGACATCGGCTGCTGCAGGGTGACGGTGACAGAGGTTCCTGGAAACCTGAGAGCCCTAAAATGACAAGTAGTAGCAAGGTGCTTCTGGGCTGAGGTTGAACTAAGTAACACAGAAATTCTAGTAAAGACCTAAGGCAGCTCTCCGGGCTGAAAGGGGAACAGCCAGACAAACGTTTTCACTACAAGTCTCCTTAAAGGAGCCCAGCTTCTAGTAAGATTTGCAGCATAGAAAAGTCCAGGCTGCAGAAGCCTTTGAAACTGAAAACACCCTTCTCACTGCGATTCAGCGTCAGCCATCTTTTTGAAATCATCAGCCAGAATCCTCTAACAGAGTCACAAAATGCCTTTCTCCTCTAGCCTGCTGCTTCCTAAATCAGTCCAACACACCAACACAGTGGCCTTGAGGACCAACCATGAGGCCAATACAGTGAAACCCAGACACTTGGGGGAGCCAAACTCTCAGTGCTCACCCTGAAATCCAAAGACCCTTGCATAAAAAGCCAACTCCATCTAGTGTTCCTTGGAAGGAGCTTGAGGAAGTGGCACCCACCGGAGAGTGTCCCTGTACATGCAGCAGAGACGTGCTGGCAAACAGACTGGCCTTGGAGGCCTCAGCCAGAACCAGCTGAACTGAAGTGCACGAAGGCCCCTCTGGCCCCTCCGGCATGGGCCATGGGGACTGTCCTTTTCACCCTGCTATGACCACCCTTACTCCTGTCCAGGAAGAAAGATGCCTTCTTCAATTCTTCCTCCCTTTCTGCCCTTTGTGGATACAATTGTCGAGGGACTGGCCTAGTCTCCACCAGGTGAAGGGGCTTGCCTTTTTGTGAGAATGGCCCTTATTAAACAAAGACCCAAAATGTCTGTTCCTTTAGCCAGTAAATTTTCTCAAAAAGAAACAAAATAAAGGAAAATCCCTCTGCCCCCATTCTCTAGAACTCCAAGAGGCCCCAGCCTATCCCTTCCCCTAACTAAAATATTTATGCACATACAATGAAGACTGTCATAACAGCAACAACAAACCAAACTTTGGCTTCGGGGAAGGGACTCCATAAGTGGCCAGTGGCAGGCAGTCTGTCTCGTTTCCTATTTCACACGTTGTCCCAGAATCAATGACTACACTGAGCTCTCCAGCTTCCACGTTGTCTCTTCAGATATAATGGGAGATAGGATCTGAGAGCAAGACGGTACGTGTCAGCCGTAGGCCAAGGCCTCCCTGCTTACAAAAGGATGCTTGATGCAGTCAAACGTCAGCCACTTTAATTCAGGGACATGAATCATTTATCACTCAAAAATGTGTAGAGGCAGAGGCAACGACGACGACAACAACAACAACAACAACAACAACAACAGAACCAAACCCCAATAAAATAACCCTAAAACAGACCCTAACAAAACCCAAGCTCATGTCTCTGAACTACTCCCCTTAGCAGCGATCCCTCAGGTGAACTGACCAGGGAGCCCGTTGACACTCCGGTTTCCTAATGCCTTCATTTTGGAGCCTCTGTGGGACCCTTGCCTTTCGAATACATCTCAGATCTGGGGGAGAAAGAAGTCCTTTGGAAACAAAACTGAAGCCAGGTTTCACTGCCATGGCCCGTGCAGGAGGACCCTTGAAATTTTACATCCTCCTTCAAAGGTAGGCTTAAAGTCCACGGCCCGTCTTCTTAGTGTTCCCCAAGGGGTCCAGGTGCTTGGCTGTGACTCTGGAGGACACTGTGAAGCTGGATGCAGTGGCCACAAGGGCTGGAGGCTCAGAGGCTCTGGAGGATGGAAATTCCTATGGCTTTGGAGTGAGGACAAACTGCCTCTGCCTGCCCTTACTGGTCCTCATCAGCACACTTGTTAGGACAGCCAGCCTAGGGCTTGGTTCCTTATCCTGCCCCAGCAGAGGCTTTCCGATGCCTTTCTTACTCTGTACTGACTTCGTGCTACAAGAAAAATGAAGGGATATCAGATTGAACATCCCCCTTTCCTCTTCTACACACTCTTTAATGGCTCTGAACAATTTGTACTTTTAATCCTCATACTGTGCCCAGATATCTGGGGGGAAATCTGGCCACTGACTATTCATTCTTCCATTCCCAGATCCCGATTCCTGAATCTTGAGGACATGGGAGTAGCATGTTAATAAAAGAACAGAGGAGTTGCAGCACAGTGGCTCAATTAAAGGGGCAACAGCCCAGCAAGGATGCTGAGATTTCTGAAAGGAAAAGAAACAAGTGTTTTCCTATTTGGGAGCTCACTTCAAGATCATTTTTGTACTGAGGTGTTTCTCATCCACAGTCTGAGAGCATGCTTGGGAATACCAGCACTGTAATTCCAAAAGCCATGACAACACTCTCAGGCTGTACCTGTCAATGATTGTAAAACGAATAGAAAGGCAGGAGGTTAGAGGAGAGAAAAGCATCTTTTAAATTCTCTTGCTTTGTAAGCACAAACTCCTACCGAAAGGCATGTGGATTCCAGCCACAGCCAGTCAGAGCCTCCAGCCAGAGTCAGGCCAGAAGGGCACACTGCTGCAGAGCTGGCCCCCACTCTGCTTGTCCCCCCAGCCATCAGCACCAGATCCACTTTGGTAATTCTGTCTGCTGGCTTCTGGTCAAATGCATGTATCAGCTCCTTCCTCCTCCACTGCCTCTTCTGTGACCGACAGAATAAGCTGAGCGTGGACATACAGACGTGGAAATGCACTATCTTTTTTTTTTTTTTAACCACAGTTTTAAAAAAAAGCAAAAATAAGAACAAAAAACCCCAAAACAAAAAACAAAACAAAAAAACCCCAAAACAACCCCCCCTCCAAACAAAAACAAAAATTCAAAAACAAAAACAAAACCAAAAAAAGCACAATCTTTGGAACAAAAGAATTAAAGGCAGAAATTTAAAGGAAAAATACATATTCAAAGAACACAGTGAGGTATAAAAAGTATTCTCTCTTTTTTGTTTGTTTTCCTCTTCATCTTGCTATAGAGTCCTCTACTAGTAAATATTGCAATAGCCAGGCCTCATGAACTGGGGGCTGTCCCATTTGCAGGGGTCTCACGTCACTTCAGTAGGGGGCAAATCGGCTGTAGCCACCTCGGTACAAACTCGCCTGCAGTGGGTAGAGACATAAGAATATTGAAAGGATGAGAAAAGCATTGGAAATGACACGCTATGTCCTGAGAGATCACCTCTCTCTCCTGGCAGTAGAGACATCATAATGGCTGACTTCATAACTATATGACTAGGCACAGAGGGTAGCCTTGATATGGTGTCTGTCTGTCTGTCTGTCTGTCTTTGTAATGCTACTACAGTTCTGGCTGAAATCGAATTACTGAGCTCCCTTCAAACACATGACCTGTCAGAGTGTGCTACCTCTGACTACTTCCTGGCAGAGATGGTCACATCCTGTATTTAGAATGATGCCACATTTAAACCCAAGCCAAATTCTCCACTGTCGAAGCAGATCTCTTGTACAATCTATGAAACACACGCATCTCCGGATCCATGGGTCCTGATTCAAGAACTGCCCACAGATGCCCAACTGCAGCAACTCTAGTCTCTTGTCAGAAAGGCTCAGTGTGCACACACAACAGACAGGCCCTCCTTCAGGACTCATCTGTGCAGCAGCAGGAAGACTCCCAGGGCCAGTGCTCTGTAAGTGGCTGTCACACTGTGCTGTTAGAGGCTAACAAGGGGAACAGGCCTACACATGTTGAGTGAAGATAACTTCCAACACTGTGGCCGAGTCCGAGGTGTGGGTGTGCTTGCTACTCTGTTTCCTGACCTTGATCAACTGACTTTCTCTGGTGTGCCACATGATCCTTCCCAGGAATGCTGTCCGGGTCTTTCTTTCAGGGTATAGAATTTCCAGCTGGCATCACTATGGAGTGGCCTGCCTTTGTAACTATGAATACCAGTCAGCAATAAAGGCATCTAGGCCAAATCCAAGAAGGCTACAGCAAGTACGTCAGTCCTAAGGATTATTCTAGACTCACTCTATGTACTTTCTCCATAATTCCCTACAACTGCTACTAGGAACTGCCTGCAGCGTTCACAACACTTGAGTCCCAGCGCTACTGCCAGCAGGCAGGAAGCAGCAGGAACATTGTCAGGCATCAGCAATCAAAAACTGAGTACACCAAGAGCATGTTGTGAGGACTGGAAGCCTTACCATCCCACGCCTTCCGTACTCTCAAGAACACTGTGCTACTGGTATGTATGCTCCTGGTAAAGGGGCCCATTATTCCCTGTCCTCTCCTAAACGAAGTCATTACTCAGGAAGACTGTCACCATCAACCCCTCCTTCCTACTGTCTTTCCAGATAGACAGGTAAAGCAAGTGACATAAGTTCCCAGGGTCTCATTCAGCTTCCACACTTTGGCAGTGGATGAAATGACCACACATTGCTTCCCATAGAGGAGGAACAAGGATAAGAAAAAAGGTATAAACTTACCACAGCGCCAACTCCATAGCTGGCGGCAGGGGCGAGGGCATGGTAGGGGTCAGCTGTGTACACCCTGCCGTAACTGGAAAGGAGAAGCAGGGTCAGATGGAAACAGGGGAGACCAAGACTATTCATAGGGAAAATGGCAGACGGAAGAAGCCTTCCTGTCTCTGTTCCCGAGTGCAGTAACTGGGGAGTCCTGACTACTATAAAATAGCAAAGAAGGGGTCAAATGGGAAAAAAGACCAATTGCGATCATAGCCAAAGAAGAGACAGAACAAGAGCACAAGTACAGGAAGAGGCTAGGCCTGGGTGCTGTGTGGCGGAAGCCATGGAAAACTGGCTCCAGAAAGAGCCAGGCTGGCAGGAGGCCAAGGACTCAGGGCAATTCTGGAAATGAGGAAGAGGGAGAGGGATGCTGCAGGGAGCACGGTGCTCAGGGTCTGCTTGCTCTGGCTGTACATACCCGTCGCTGTAAGCGGCTGCAGCGGCTGCAGCAGCTGTGGCTGCGGTTGCAGTAGCAGGCTGTGCATATCTGTAGGCTGCATATCCACCCTACAGGAAAGAAGAGAACTGACTTTACAGCTACCTCTCCCCGAGACAGACACCCTCCCCCCATACAGACGCACACGTGTAGACACAAGGACAGACACAAACACAGACACACATGGAAAGAGATGTTTCAAACTGCACCAGTTTGCATGCTCCTCCTAAGGTAGAAAAATCAAGCTTTAGCCAATGTAGGGATTTGCTTTCCAATTTGTGACAGAAAAAGTACATGGGTACTACCTAGTGATTTTAAGAAATACAGATATGATTTTGGATTTTACTTTACAGTGTTTTTTTTAGCACTCTTGACAGGGAAAATATTCTTGAAATATTAGGAGAATTGAGTCAATGTGTATATAACAGTTAAGAGAATTAAAATCTACTTCGTCCATCAGTGTCAATTTCAGAGTCTCTGTACTGGGACTGGCTTGTTACTGAGAGAACGCAGTAGGTCACAGGAAGATCTAACCCAGAGCTTGGCTCCACTTGGCAGAGCATGTCTGTCAAGAGCAACACTGAGAAGGAAGAGCTCAAGCAGACCAGACATCAGAGAACTGCCTGTGAATCAATAAATCTACCACCTGCTTGTCAGAGCGGTGGGACAGAGACCGTGGCTTTAAAAGCTAAATGCTTAACCCTAGTTCTCTCAGAAAACCTTAACTCAAGCCCACATTCCAGACTTGGGGAAATCAGGTTGCAATTAGCTTAGGTGTGTTTGATTAGCTCTGATGAGGTCAGACAGGCCTCACTGTTCCCTTTTCCCACAGCAGCCTTTGGGAGCTTTTTCCCCCAAGATCTTCATGAGAAGTCCTGAGGAACTCAGAACCATTACAGCCTGCTACTCCACGGGCATTTTTTAGGAACTAAACAAAGGCAATCATGTGTGTATGAACAGAGATGTCCCTTCTGGAAGGACTCAAGGACAGTGAGACAGGCCAATACAACTGGTAAGGTCCTTACTGTATCCTTCCATAACCCACTCACTTTATCTAGATCTAATTCAGAGATACTTAAAAACAAAACCAACCAACTAACCAACCAAGCAAGCAAACAAACAAAAAAACTCCAAAAAACCAGAGACAGGGTTTCTCTGTGCAGCCCTGGCTGCTCTGGAACTCAGAGATCCACATGCCTCTGTCTCCTGAGTGCTAGGATTAAAGGTGTGTGCCAACATCAACTGGCAGTCATACATTTTTATTGTCATCCTTTGGCTGTCAAAAATATGTGTTCTGTTGTTTCAGTCATGAATGACAGATAAAGCAGTGTTTACTCTGCAGAAGGTCCACATCTCACAGCAGCTGAAGTATCCCACGCTTTTCCCTTTGAATGGTCAGTTTTTTGCTAACTTTCCAAGAGACATTTCACATTTCCTTTTTTTTTTTTGGCCATGTTTTAGGGTTGAAAAGATGGGTGTAACCATGTGTGTGTATCTGTGTGTGTGTGTGTGTGTGCATGCACGTGTGGGCACATGCATAAACACACATATTTGGAAATGATATCTCTAATCTAGAGACAGAGCTACCTTAGGGTGTGTGGGAACTTGCTATGTAGACCAGGCTGGCTTTGAACTTACATAATCACCTGCCTCTTCTTCCCAAGTGCTGGGATTAAAGGTATGTGCCAACGCACCTGGCTAAGAAGTCTGTCTTTTTTGCTTGCCTGCCTGCCTGCCTGCTTTCTTTCTTTCCTTCCTTCCTTCCTTCTTTCTTTCTCCTTTCTTTCTTTCTCTTTCTCCTTCCTTCCTTCCTGGTTATTTTATTTATTTATATTTCAAATGTTATCCCCTTTCTAAATTTCCCCTCCGAAAACCCCTATCCTCTCCCCCTCCCCCTGCTTCTATGCGGGTGCTCCCCCACTTACTCTCCCACTCCCACCTCACTGCCCAAGCATTCCCCTAACGCTGGGGCATCACGTCTCCATAGGATACCTCCCCACTCCCAAGCTGGATAAGGCCATCCTCTGCTACATAAGCAGCTAGAGAGCCATGGGTCCCTCCACATGTACTATTCGGCTGGTGGTTTAGTCCCTGGGAGCTCAGGGGGTGGGGAGGTCTGGTTGGTTGATATTGCTGTTCTTCCTATGAGGCTGCAAACCTCTTTAGCTCTTTCAGTCCTTCCCTTAACTCCTCCATTTGGTTCCTCAGAAAACTGGACATAGTACTACCTAAGGACCCAGCTATACCAACCACCCCTGGGCATATACCCATAGAAGTATTTTCTAATAGGACCCTTGCTCTTCTCTACCACCCTACTTAGCAGCTCTGGATGGCCTCTTTGGTTCCTGATAACTTTTACTGTGGGAATCATTTTATGAACTCTAAGCTTTCTCTAGTAAAGCAGCAGCACTATGAGGGGCTCTCTGAGTCTATGCTGTAAGAAGTCAGGGTCAGCAGCTCCAAATACATGTTTAAAGTGCACCGGCTCTCAGCTGCTGTGCAACACTCTTTTGCTGTTACTCACAGGTGCCTATATAAGGGACAGTCTGAGTTACCATTATCAAACCCTGCAGTGACATGGCCAGAGTGGAGTATAACAGGAAGCATCCCTGTGACTTTCAGCCATGTTTACTGTAAGAACAGGCTGGACTACCCCCACAATGCCTCACAACTGGCTCCTCAGGGCTTGCTCCAGCCCTTCTTTACCTTAGTCCTTTAGTCTCCGAAGAGGGCACAGGGTGACCAAAGCATTGGTGAGAGAACAAACATTTCATCCTTATATACAGTTCAGTCTTTATCTGGACCCCGAAGGCTCAGCTGTTCACTCTATTTAGAAATGGTTCTAGTTTTCAGAATGGAAGCCAAACCTTTAGTGGGGCTTCTTTGTAACAAAGGTACTTTGGCGCCATGTGCTTTCTCTTCAGCATTTCTTTAAACACCAAGATAATCTTTTCAATTTTAGGACTCTCAAAAAGTCAAAGTAACTAAATGTGATCTATGCTTAGCTAGGCACAGCATTTACAGCCTGGAGCAGGGAGGGGTGCAGGCTCTCGCTGATGGTTCTGATTCAGGACTGATCCTTGGGAGCTTCAAGAGCACGTGGGCCACACATTCCACATGCTGTCTCAATCGCAGCTCTGGGTTGTGGCTGCTAACTGGGAGGAAGGACTCCTAAGCAAGGCAACTGACAGCAGTGGTTCCCTCAGTGGCTTAGGTCTTCTCCATCTGCAGTACTCCGCTTTCACAAGCAGGTTCTGACTTTGGGGTCTGATGGATGAAGTTCTCTGTGCTTTAAGTACTGGACAGGATAAAATATTTTATTGATACTGATGATGGGCTTGGAGAATACTGGCAACAAGAAAAACTACATTAATGCCTTTGATCAGCAGAGGTCTTTTAACAGAAGTCATTTACAGGAGGGCTACATGTGGGCTGATGGGTAATACGTTACCAAAGCAGTTTGGTAATTCACCCATGCCTAAGGAAAAGTGTACCGTGTACCAGGAAGTAATCCCTTTTAGATACATCTTACTCCAGAGTCTTTCTGCTTTTGCTGAAATTGGGCATTCTACAGAACCTTACATAAGGGGTTGGGATTTAGCTCAGTGGTAGAGCGCTTGCCTAGCAAGCCCAAGGCCCTGGGTTTGGTCCTCAGCTCCGGAAAAAAAAAAAAAAAAGCCAAACACCACCTCAGGACAAAATCTACAACATACAACTGACTTAACTGCATTCTAGGTTTTACAGTGTAGAAAGATCTTGGGCTAAGATGTCCCCATACCCCGATTTTACTTTAACCAGCAAATTTGAAGGCACTTATATATAGAACATGAGAGCAAAGTGCAGTTTGAAACACCAAGGTTTTCATTACTGTCTCTTAAAATTTTCAAAAAGAACAAGGTGGGAGGAAGGAGAAGAGGGCTCAGGCGTGGGGGTAGGGTGGGGGGTGGCGCCACATTAATATTAATCACATTAAAACTGAGCATGCCGACATCCGGAGCTAAAACAACAGCAAAACCACCACGTCCAGACTGGCACTGGCTAACTCTATCTATCCCAGCATTCTCTTGGGACAGCGGTTTGCCCTAGGTCTACCACAAGCTCGGTGAAGTACACAGCCTCAATTACTAGAGCGTGCAGCCACAACGACCTGGTATTACGGAAACAGTCAGTCACCACTTGAGTTAACATTCCATACCCTAACAACTGGCCCTCCCCAGCCCAAAGGAGGAATAAATCTTGCCCACCCAAGCCCTGGCCCATACCACAATGTTAATAATTATAACAAGCAGTAACCCATCTGTTATATCAGAGAAGGGAACAGAGACTCCACTGAGAGATTTAGAGTGAGATGTTAACATTTCTTCAGCTGACTGCACAAACAAACAAACAAAAAAAGAGGAGAAATAATTCATTTGGAGATATGAAGTCATGAATAGCTGATGTGTATTGCTTTTAACCATGCACTGATGCAAAACTGAAGCAACCATTAATAAAAATTAAAAAGGACATATGTATTTACACACAATCAGACCTGTTTGATCTGAAGCAGTTTGCAGATTCTATCTGTGTGTGATTTGAAATAAAACAAAAAATGGGGATTAGCATGGCCACAGCACACCAGAGTGTAGGAGGGCACACACAAACGGCTTCTGGAACTCAGAGCTGCCTAAGTCTGGCACGGCTAAGCCTGGTTCAAATCCACACATGCCCCTTGAAAAACAGTTTTCTTTGTAACCTTTCTAAATAATGCCTGGTACCCCATCTGGTGGCCCAAGTCACTATTCAACCTGCCTGGCTCTGACAAGGGAGCTCACCAGGCGTGCACGCTCTGGGAGCAACTGCATAGTCTTATCTAGTGTTCTTCCAAGTTTCTCCTGTATTGGAGAAATAATTGTTTTCCTCAATTATTTGTCATATTTCTGCTCCCACTCCCAGCTTCTTCTCAGAGCTAAATGCTGCTACTTTAAGCCTCTTTGCTAATGACTTTCCAAAACATTAAAGGAAAGCCTGCTTCCCACCCAGTGTTACCACTGAGGTTTTCTACTCTTCTTCTCTGAATCAGATTTATCATCAAATTAACTCTGCACCACTGGGATTCTTCTGTTGTTTTTCTGCAGGTATGTTTGAAACAAAACAGAAGTTCTAACCATTGCTCCCCTGCACGTGAACCTTGTCTGGATACCTAAAGATTTTCATCTTGTCTTGATTTTAACCTTGCCTTTAATTTTATTGTATTTTTGCTTTAGATTTACATTAAAACAGGACTTTGGTGAGCATGTGATGTCAAGACACCTTCTTTCTACCTGAAAGACAATGACATGTGACACTGAGGAGGAAAGTGTGTAGCTCAAGACCAGCAGACAAATGAAAGCTTGTTATCCCATGTAGTGTGCAGATGGACAGAGCAAGGCAAGTGTGTGCATGTGCAAGTGTGTGTGTAGGGGCTGGCAGGCATGACGATTAACATCACCACTGAGGAGTGAGATCTGTTCTACTTAGCAAGGGTCTAATGTTTGGCCTCTAGAACCAATGGCTTTGGCCCTGGATGGTCCTAATGCCTTCTTCCCCCATGCCAGCTGAGAGCCTCAGCCACAGGAGACAGTGAGTTCTCATGCAGACACAGAACCGGCTTGGTACAAAATATATAATTTCTGCTCTGAATGACATATCTATATATTCCAAAAGTGTCATGTAAGTTCCACCTCATCATCATTTAAATTTGGGGTTAAGGAGAGAAACTGATTATCTTTGACTTACATGATTTATGAGAAGAACTTTAAAGAATTAAATCTTTCAAATACTTTGCTATTCCACAGTTCTCCAAGTTAGTTCACTTCTATAGTGTCACTGGGTTACATGAAGTAACTGGGTTATTAAACTATGGACTCTTTTTCTTCTCTGTGCGTCAAGCTATTGGGAAAAGTGTCTAACAAGCATGCTGTTATCCAAACACTTACTGATCTTATCAGGTGGAAGGGAAGAGGGCACAGGAGCTACGAGTCCAGGCCTGTGCAGACCTGTCACAACTCCACACTTCTGCCTCTGATTTCACTAGGGACCTAAACATGGGACTTAAAGCCCCGTGCAGGCAGACTTCGGTCTGCTTCCTTTTGCCATCTCTTTCATTGTTAGCACTCTCAGGTGCTAAGGTCTCCAGAATAAAAGACGAGTTTAACTGGCACAGGCAACTGTGACTGAGGCTGAAAGAGGCAGTGATGGTTGGATCGTAGATTGTACATGTGATGTGTCTGTGACCAAGTGTGGTGAGGGGACCGGACGGCTCATTTTGAAGGAAGTGTCATGATGTGTGGATGTGACATGGGCACTGCTGAGGTAGCAGGGCTTAGATCACACGCTCACAAGTCTTGATTGTCCAAAAAAGCCTCTGTTCCCATCTCTAACGTGGAGCTGGAATGGTTAGTATAATTCAATTTTTTCACTGCAATCCACAATCTGATTGATTGGCAGGTCACACTGGCACTCCTACCTGAGGTATTTTAGCGCTAATGATTGGTTCCTGTAACACTATTCTATAACAGAACACAGGAAGAGCAGTTCAAAAACACAGCTGTGGAAGGAAAACAATCATACAAAGAGCCCACATGGGCTGCCAGCCTTTTCTTTCCTTTGGATGCAAGCATGCTTTTCACAGGGTGAGAATCAGGAGAGTTTGTTATCCCACTTAAAGACAAATGAGGGTCAATGACAGCCTTTCTAATGGGAAAGGGAAGGCAGCAGGGTGGGGAGTGGACACAGCTATTCTGGAGGGCCAGGGCTCTTTGCAGATGGAGGACATGATGGCTGAATCAGGACATTTTGTCTCCAGACAAAAGGAAGCCAGAAGGAAGCAGAAGGAAAGAAAAAAATAATGGCTCCCAGGAACCACTCTCAGAGCAGCAGAGGGAAGGCTTAGTAGCTCCTGCATTGAAGCCCCTCTCTCGAGTGTCTTCTACTCACCCTCTGTCTGGGCCAGAGTAGTTTTTGACACAAAACCCTGCACTCACCCCATTCTGGTGCGCACTTCTGAGGAAAGCAGATGGAAAGGAGCAGTGTGGATTTCCAGTTAGGAAGTGCACAGCAGCAGAACCAACTCGGAGGACAGCAGTCAGTTTTCCTGTGTACTTTAAAGAACCCGCCTTAACCCCCCACATGTGCACTCTCCAGTTTAACAGCTCCAGTGAGAACACTACATTGTAGTCCTGTTTTCACCGAGGCTCAGACATTACCTCAGCACCTGTGACCAACCTTTGTCTTCCCAGCAACTCTGTTTTAGATGGGAGAGAGGGAGAGGAGGGAAGCAGGCAGGGGGTTCTAGCTGGCAGGGGTCACTGGGGAGGGTATTTTTGATCAAGTCACTGGATTACTTGTTAAAGCTACTGTAGATTGTTCATTTAGATTAAAAAACAAAACAAAAAATCCTTTTGATGGGCATAGAAAAATACCATTCACTAAGATGTTACAATGCAAAATAAGGCAACAGAAAAGCCATAGCCAAATATTTAGTTGGTTGGTTCAAGGTAAAAGCAGGCAAAACTGGGATAGAAGCAGGATTTGCTTTAAAAAAAATCCCAAATAAGGAAGATATTACATAAAAACAACAACAAAAACAAAACAAAACAAAACAAAAAACCTCAGTTGGGGAAATAACTCAACTACAGTAGATTAAAAAAAAAAAAATCAAATCAGAGTGAACTCCATGAGAATACAGAGAATCCCACAGGTAAATATGCACATCCAGAGATGTGTAATGTGCTGGGCAGTAAGCCAGATTTGCCTGATCCTCAACTGCGAACACAGGAGGAAAAGCTTTTTAAAAATTTGTTGAGCAAGGGTTAGATTTTAATTAAAATACAAAGAAAGGTAAGAAGACATGGACCAGGGGATCTTCACGCTTGGCTATGTAAACGATTTGGGAAATTCTAGTAATCACAATCTAAGGGATGGGCCAATGACTCCTACCTAAGGTTCCCGTACAAGGAAGACACACTCTGAAGACCTACTCTACGTAGCACAGCTAGACTCAGCTGGCCTAAGAAAGCAGCCTCAGGGTCTCCGAGTGGCCTGACATCATTCTGTTGAGGACACAGGCACAACAGCCTCTTAACAATGGAGAGGAGAGGGCAGAGAGAGAGCCTCCTGGACACACAGACCTACCTCAGAATAACTTCTCCTGCTAAGTCTTCTTTACAGAACTGTCTTAATGATTTGGGCCAGTTGACTCTGCTGGCATTCAGGAAAAGACCATTTGGAAGGCACCTAATGATAGACCTTAACACTCAAAAGCTTTTCCCATGGCAGCTAAATTCCTTTGAAGTAGGTATGTGACCAACAAATCATGGAACATGGAACTTTATCTCCAGCTGGAAGGATGATGGGTTAAATGTCAGGGTACCTGCTGGAACTGGCAAATCTTCCCAGTAACTGAACGTCAGAGTCCAGGCTGCTATGTACACTCCCCAGTTTCCCTGGCTTGCCTCCTAAGAAAGAGATGTGCTGGCTGTGGACTTCCAGGTAAACTGACACTGAATATCTGTGCTCCTCAAATACTGTACTGTGACTCCTCTCGTACTCTGACTACTATATTATGATATTAGTTGCTGACGTCACTGTCACAGCTTATGCTCTTTAAGTCACGTGAAGTTAGCACACAGTTCAGAAAGCTTCCTGATGTCACATAAATCAAAGCCCTAACACTTTAAAGAGGGTGTGGGATGGAGAGAAGAGATGGAAAGGAGCTGGTGTCAGGTAAGCTAGTCCTGTCATGTATGTATGCAGATGATGCGGCAACAATACGACTTTAAACCTGCTGATCCTCCCACAAGGTAAGAGATACCTAGAGCATCCGTGGGCACAGGGAAGGGAGAATATGTGAGGCAGACTGACCCCAGCAACCGTCACAAGACCCAAAGACTTAGTTTCTGCACCCAGGGGCAAGCGCAGTGGCAGAGAAGCATGCTTGCATTCTTAAAATAGATAAATATATAAATATATATCCACAAGGAAAAAGGAAAACAAAAATCAAATTATATTTTTAAAAAGGAAACAAACAAACAAACAAACAAAAAAAAAACCCTAAAACAAACTAAAGAAACAGAAAAAAAAGGCTGGCTTGTCAGGGGATGGGGTCAAAGAGGCCCCAGTGTGTGTACTTACATAGAGGTCAGCACCGTAAAATCCGTCCTGGTAAACCACACTGCAGAAATCCACACAAAAACAAAAACAAAAAACAAAAGAACAGAAACACATTCCGGTTATTGAGGACGGCAGCATGCACATGCGCTACATAGGCAGGTGATGTATGAATGTGACCTGGACACGGGGCTGCAGCAAGCTGTGACAGAGATGTGTGTGTTCCATGGCTCCAGGACGTGTGAGGAGGGCTGAGGGTCTGCAGAGCTAGATGGCGCACCTGGGCCCTGGATAACGCAGACTAGGGACAGAAGCCGTGCTCCTGCAGGGCTGCAGGTAGCTGTGTGAGATCTGCTGGGTTCCACAGATCACCTTTAGTGTCTGGAGTACTTGTAAACATTTGCTGTTCTTTAACAGTGTGCAGAGGAGAGGGGTGGTAGGGCTTAACCTCAGGAAGCGAGTGAAAGAGGTGAGTGCCATCAGGACAGGAGCTATTTGCTAAGTGTGTTTCAAATGATGCTGTGTAGTTATTTTTATTTTTTGAAATTGTAGATTTTCTTGTTATCCATACATCACCTGCTTTTTACCCTGCACATTAGACATGCGATAAGATTTGCTGATCACACAAGCATGCAAAGTATTATTATTCAGCATTTTTAAGAACCAATGCAACACCTTGGAAAAACAAGTCAATCAATTCTGACCAAAGTAAACAGAGAAATGTAATTAAAAAAAAACCAAAAGAACAAAACAACCAAAAATACCCACAATGCATTGCTTTCACAAGCAGAGGTAATGAGCTCAAGGTTAAGGTGATTGGTCCAAGAATTGAAAGGTGCAGTGGGATCCCAGATAGTAACAATATAATCCAGAGTGGGAAGGAGCAACTGGAAGATTTTAAGGGTTCTTGTTTAACTAAACAGAGTATTTAAAGAATTCTGAAACATACAATTGGTGACTGAAGCTTTGGTCATGACTAGGCCTGTCCTTGACGGTGAACCTGGGGAAGCTGATGGCACAGCTCACCCTCCTGTTTGGGAATGGGCTTTGCCAAGCAGGCACTATTAGTTTTTTTAAACAAAAAATCTGGAGCAGCAGTATATGATTATTCTTAAAATTTTTCTCCAGTATTATGAAGTGCTTGTGTATATATATATAGATTTCCCCCCAAATATTATTTTGGGAGCAAAAGACATTAACAGGGGCAGAGAGAAAAGACTAATTTTCTCCACATTTGTCAGGACAAGACTTGGCTGTTATATATATATTTATATAAATATATATTTAAAATCTGTTTATTGGTTTATAGGCTAAGTACTGGGCAACCTCTTTTTTTCCGTTATAATGGATGAGCTAACAAGCAGAGCTGCTACGTCTTACATCTAGAAGTTACAGGTCACATTTACACTGCACCTAACACTAGACTTCTGTTTTTGCACAGCAGGAAAAGCAGTTGAACTTCTGGCATCTGTGGGCAGGCTTTACCTGCGTTAGTCTCCACGTACTTAAGGCTGGTACTGGGAAGAATCTGCCTCTCCACTACATTTTTCTAAAAGACTTGCATAGGAGAAGGCTGAGGAACGGGGAACACAGGGGCTAAGGGGAGCTAATCTTCATCAATGTCAGTGCGGTGCACAGGCAAAGACTACAACACATCCCTTCTACAGAGACTGCTGCCATTAGAAACACGGATATATTTTATCCTAAGGCAAATCACTTATTCACTGATTCTACGAGAATTCTGATAATTCCTGTACCAATGCAATAAGAGCACAGTCGCTCACAAGTGATTCTAAGAGAGCCATTCTAGGCCATTCCCCAGGAAGTACTGGACTTATTCCTTGTCATCTTCAATGTAAACTGGTGGTTTAGTTTAAAAAAAAAAAAAAAAAAGAATACACAGGAAACTAGTGTTTGGAGCACTGATATGGTCAGACATAAAAGATAAGATACAATTATGCAGCTATATATCTTTATGTGGCACAGACTTAGGAGAGAATGGCTGTGAAGTAGCTCAGGAAGTTATAAAACAGGAAGTTCCATGTGTCTCTGTGCATTCTCTCCTTGCATATGTGACAGTCAATGCTTTTGGGTGGGAATGGGAGGTAGGTCATGAGCAGTTTTCTAGTGTGCTAAGCTTGTAAAAGAGTCACTTTCATGTTTCACTCAAATATTCCTTAATGAAACAAAGCTGTATCATTAACTTTTTTTTTAAAAGAGATGTCAGAGGTTGAAGGTCAAAGGTCAAGTTGAGACAAAAAAAGGATAAATTAAAGCAAGTCATGGCAGAAGATGGAGATGATGGAATGCATGGGATTTAATTATCTATAAATTGCAAATGAAAGTTATTTTCTGAAGCAGTTCCCTTGCAGTGTCTTGGAGTCTGCCCACTTCAGCATGCATACTTGCCTTGTCTAATAAAAATGCTTTAATTCTGTGGCATGGAGGACTCCTAATGGTATGTCCATTGGTCTATGAATGAATGAATGTTAAATTAGTATACCTTCTGATGAAGCCTACTTTGCTATCAGAAAGGGATACCCTCTCTTCCATTATGTTTTAACTAAAAAGCAACTAACTGGTTTTTCTGCAGCTGTTTATATCTTTCCACAATACAGGAAAAACAAAAACAAAAAACAACAACAAAAAAACCTGTCATAGGCAGAGAAAAGATGAAGAAGAGAAATGTCAACTCTTGAGAAAGTTCTTGGTATAACTGTCTTAGAGGAGTTCACTTCATATAAAAACACACGTCAGGCTGACACAGGTAAACAACTAAAGCCAATCTGCCATCTTCCCTCCTTCTCCCCTTTCAAAAACAAAGGATTTGTTTGTTGCTATGGAATCGTTCCACTGCATGAGGCACCCTCCACTCCAAACTGAAGGCGAGGGATGCTCCACTGTGTCAGCTGCTACCACCTCAGAAGCCAACCGCAGCTGGATCCCTACTTCTCCCTCTCTCCCTTGATTCAATTGGACTCGGTTTGTCTTTGAAGTCACCTCTTTTAATCTGTTTCCTAAGAAGAAAGCAAATCCATTGTGGGTAACTAGCTTTGCTGCTCACTACCCAGGCAGTGAAACCATGGGGTGGGCACGTGTGCCGGCCTCTGCCCCGGCATGGGGAGGTGAGACAGGTGAGCACAGCAGACACAGTCTGGCACTATGATCTCCAGCTCCCTCCTCAGTTTTCTGTAGTAGTGTTAATCCACACTCGTGCGCTGCTGAGTGAACTCCATGCCAACACACTGCTAGCAAACACAAGACGGCTCTGGCCACTGTCTTAAGCCATCACCATGAAGGCTTAAGGTGGCCAAAAGGAGGCTTTATATAATGAATTGACCCTTGGTCAAAATTCTGTATTTTAGTTCTTGCCCTTAAGTCCATTAATTTGCAAATATTCACATAGCATTTAAATGCTGCCAAGCAACATCTTAGAAATCAGGGAGGGCCAGAGCACTCTTTCTTCCCTTCTGTTTGTATCCAATTGCTTATTTCAGAATGATGACTTTGGAATCTAATGCTTACCCTGGATAGGCGGGGATGGCTGTTGGAGGTACCGCTCGCACTGCACCATACACTGTCCGCCCTCTGCCCCTCAGATGGGCTCCTCTGAAAGCGGCTGCTGTGGTGGCTGCAGTTGGGTAAGGGAAGCCAGGAACTAAAGGGAGACCCAAAATATGACAGAAATTTCAACTTGCATTCAGGAGCTGATACAAAGCTAGACTGGGACTCAACTATGGAAAAGGCAGAAGGACAGGCACCAAATCTTTCTTGAAAAGGTAGCAAGCATATTAATCAATACCCTAGTGACTCTGGGGCTTTGGGTAAGAAACGGAAAGAGAGATACAGGATGACCAAACCATGACTCCACGCCTCACTCATCACAGATCGTGAGTTTACTGTTTCTTGCAAAATTTTCCAGTTTTATGAAAACTGATAAAAAATTTGTATCATAATAAGATCTACAAGATTAATTTCTGTGGGTGATTTAAATCAGGTCAATATAAATTCTTCAACAGGCCAACTATTAATTTCATTTCTGTTATTATGTAGTAATTATTCCTCAAAAGGAAACCTCTTTATATTCTTAATGGTACAGGCATAAAATAATTTTTAGAATTTATTTGTTAATTTAATTTCTTTAATATAGATAAATAAACAAACAGGAATTTTAAAGACAGGTTTCTCTGTATAACCCTAGCTGGTCTGGAATAGTTCTGTAGATCGGCCTGGCCTCGAACTCACAAAGATCCAAATGCCTCTGCATCCTCAGTGCTGGGATTAAAGACGTGTACTGATGTTGTCTGGTGTCTTAAAATATTTTAACCTCCTCAGTTGCCCTGTACCCTATATCGAGACAGACAGAGCTGGCTCTAAGTGTTCCTGGCTCTGGAAGCCATGTACAAACAACCTGCTCTGTAGGATCTGGTTTAGTTACACCTCTTGCCAGGGGAAGCGGCAAGTGACGTTAGAGTAGGAAGAAGGTGGCCTGTCACTGACACTGCAGCTGTGCTAAGTGTTCCCTGCAGGACAGCGGGCTTGAATAGTGCAGGCTACACACACGCTCTTATCTTTTGACTTCCTTATGGTCCTGACGGTCACACAGATAGGACAGTTAAATGTCCATCTGTACGCTTCCCAGTGAGTTTTGTTTTGTGGACACTTCTAGTGTGAGTTACAGAAAACAGGGCACTATGCTACCTATTACTCTATCAAGAATGTTTTTTCCCATCAGTTCTGCATTATGCTAGAACAAAACCAGACCAAACTAGCACATGTGGCAACAGTCAGAACACGCATGGCAGGTCAGTGTAGGCTACTTACTGATTAGAGGAATGTAAGTGTTGATGCCCCCTCTTCCTGACAAGGGCACAGCCGCCTCATTGCCTAGGGACACATCAGCTTGAAAGCTGGATGCTAAGCGTATTAAAAACAAAACAGAAAACAAAAACCACAAAAGGTTACAAAGAGATAGCCGAATGAGACACCACAGACACCATTAAGTAGCAGACAGGGAAGCAGTGTACTAGTACCTGCATATAACTCAGGGCCGTACACAGCTCCAACTACTGGGCTTAACTTCCAGCCTGAAACAGAAGAGGACAGGAGTGAGCTCTGCAGGCCAAGATGACTTCAGGCACCTCTGTGCTGTTTTTCCTCCCCAGGTCAGAGTCACAGGAAAGGGCAATGGTGCTATCTTTAAGCAGTGTCCTCTCTAGTTTCTGCTTGCAAGCTGCCCAGACTTCCCTTAATGATAAAGCTGTGACCCCAAAGTTGCTTTTTGTCTGTCTTATCACAGCATCAGACTGTAACTAGATCAGAAAAACAAAATGGAGGGAGGGAGGAAGATGGACAGGGAACGTGAGGAAGAGGAGGAACCAGAAATACAGCCTGCCCTGAGTTTAGAAGAGGAAAAAAATCTGAACACCTATCATTTGGTACCACATGGCAGCACACTTCCTTACACGCCCTCTTAACAGTGCTTTACACTAGGGCCTCACTAGGGCACCCTCAGATTGGATTAAAGCCTGACCTAGTGCCAGGGGCAGTGGCGCACAGGCCTTTAATCCCAGTGCTCAGAAGGCAGAGGCTGGCGGATCTCTGAGTTTGAGGCCAATCTGGTCTACAAAGTGGTTCCAGGACAGCAAGAGCTGTTATACAGAGAGACCCTGTCTCAAAAACAAGTGTACACGTGTGTGTGGTGGTGACCTACAAAAAAAAAAAAAAAAAACCAAAAAAAAAAAAAACCCAAAACAAAACCAAAATATTCCCACACTCCAAACCAAAACCAAACCAACCTGGAACTTGATGGCACATCATTCAGCTTTACCACACAGGTTTTGTTGGTAAATGGAAATCTCTCTTCACAGTAAAAATTGGGGTTCACCAAGTAGACAGAGAAAGATAGGCAGTAATGAAATGTGAAGTCCATTCCCATGTTCTGTGCATGGCTTCAGGTTTTAATTTATAATTAACATTTTAATGAACATGTTACTCAAGACTCCGAAGGATACCAGACTAGATGTCAAACACCAAGTTCAGGGTTTAGAAATGCTGAGTTTCCAAATACTATGCTGGGACATGTTTTTGTTTTTGAGACAGTTTCTCTGTGTAGCCCTGGGTGTCCTACTTCCTCTCCTGAGCACTGTGACTAACCACTACTGCTCAGCTGTGACAGTTTAGCCCTGTATGTACTTACAGGAATAAGCCAAGTGTTTTGTTTGTAAGCAGTGCATGCTACCCCTCTAGTAGTGAGCAGAGTTCTACAGAAGAACTTAAGAAGTAGCTACTGACTTTTCTATACAGGAAGCAACACACCCTGCCATTCTGGAGGGCTAGCTCTTCATGGATTATCCATTTCTCTCTCTACACTGCCGCTGCTCTTTGCTCTGCTACGAATGTAGGGATGGAGAGAAGGAAAGGCCAGTTATATTAAAATTACAGATTTTCCTTCCTTTTTTACATTCTGATATTCATTCTCATTCTCTCTTTCTTGTGGTGTGTGTATGTGAGTGCATGCATGTGCATGAATGCCACTATGCGTGTATATTAGTAAGGTGTATTAGTGAGAGGACAATATACAGAAGCTGGTTTTTTCCTTTTACCATGTGGATGTGGGAGAAGAATTCAGGCCGTCAGGCTTGGAGTTAGGTGTCTTAATTACTTACTGGGCCCTATGTAGTCCAGGCTATGTACCCTGAAACTCATTACTCTTCTGTCTTACCCTTCCTAGTGCCAAGTTACAGGTGTGAGCCACCATTATCTGGCTGAAATAAGTCACTCTCAAGCCAATCCCTTATAGTGATAAAAATGCTCATGAAGGCCAACACAGTGGTTCAGTGAGTAAAAGCATTTACCACCACGTCTGTTTGATGCCTGGGTCCCATATGGTGAAAGGAGAGAACAGACTTATGTGGGTTGAGGCATCCTCTGACCTACACACACACCAGAATGAATAAAATGCTCATGTTGTGTGCCCTTGTGCACCCCTGCCCCCAGAGTTACAGGTAGCTCAGAGCCACCTGACATGGGTTCTGGGAACTGATCTTGGGTCCTGAGTTGTTACTTCAGTGCTAAATTCTGCATTTCAGAAAACAATTTAAACTTATTTTGTGTGTTGAGTATGGGTGTGGGTATGCTATGGAGGGCAGTGGGGATGAGAAGACAATTTCCCTGTTGTTTCTGCCACTGTATGGCATATTTTAGGCTGGCCAGCCCAAACTTTTGCCTAAGGTTCTTGGATTACAGATGTGGACCACCACACATAGCTTTTCACATAGGTTCCAGTTTCTGAACTCAGGATCTCAGGCTTGCATGGCTGGTGTTTTTTTCCTGAGGAACCACCTTTCCAGCCCATCATTGAAAATCCCACTCTCACAAATGTTTATTAAACTCACTGTATAACTTGTCCTCACGGAATAAAAAGCTACACCCTAAAGCCCCAGGGCCATTGCTGACAGGTCTTAGGGAAAGCAAGGAATCTAGAATTATAAAAGAGACTGGAGGTTTTCCTTCCCACTAATCCAGATCACACTCACAGGAGGGGGAATCAGTAGGAAAACACTCCTGGGTCTTCAGGGCTACATGGGAAATTCCCATGTTACAAGGAGCTACAGAGACTGAGGATGCTCATGGGCTACCTATCTGCTTTAGCAGGTAGCTTCTTAAAGTGGCATGTACTGTGTAGAAGACCAAAGTTAATGAGATCAAAACAGCTTTGTAAGTTAAACACTTAGCTTAATTTTAAGGGAAAAAAATGAATCTGTAAAGATAAAACATTTTTCTAAGAGGTCAAATGTGAATTGAGCTGATAGTCCTAGAAAGTCATGAAAATTTCCTATATCTACATAAGAACAAAGGTTCCCCCAAGGTAGCTTGTAACTCCTCACCATTTGCATATGGTGTGACCATCTTCTTGTTGGTCATGACCCGTGCGGTAGCATTATTCACCTAAAAATAATGAGCAGACAAGAGGGGCAGGAGAGACACATTAGGGACATTACTGAGCATCCAGTAACAGTACATCATTTAAAAAGTAAATTTCTGATAGCATTTAGATAATTAACATAGCATTATAAAATAGTCATAGAATTTTAATGTAAGCGTTTTATTAAATGAGGCTAACAAGAGTAAAATGTAGTTTCTTGGTCTCCAAATAGAAAACTGTGGCTGTTCTACCTGTCAGCACTGCAGAGAAACCGTGCAGTTACAAGTTCTCTGGACACCTTAAGATGTCTCTTTACTGAGGATGCTTTGGAAAAAAAGGAAATAGGGAACAAATATATCTACAAAAGAACGTTGAAGCTTGTTAATAAAACAGAGGCTTGCCACCTGAGCCATGATGCTGATGTCATATCCTGTCCTGATGTTCTCTATCTTTTCTTAACTACTTGGGATTAGAAAATAAATAGAGGGACTAAAGATTCCTGTGGTGGCAGTCTGTGGGTCATCCTCAATTTTCTAGATCACGTGGATCACTCATTTAAGATGAAGCTTCAGAGGGCCTTTGGCACAAGTGCTCGGCAGTGAAGAGTGATTGCTTAGCTCTCCTGTCCTGTGGTCCTCTATCCCATGACAAAGCATGTATGAGGCTTCTCCACGCCAAGGTGGGGAAAGGAGAGGAGCGGCAGAAGTTAGGACACTGTGGGTGGTCTCGGGACCACCTTCAGAGCCTCATCATAAACTTAACTGCAGCTTGCCTTGAGCTTGGAGCTTATGAAATATAAATATGTCTCATCTGTTTTTTAAAAACAAGTCTCATTAGGAAGCTCAGGCTGAGTCTGGAATTTGCTATGTAACCAGGCTGGCCTCAAATCTGTGATCCTCCTATCTCAGCCTCCTGAATGCTTAGATTATAGGCTTGTGCCACCAAGATCAGCTTACTTTGCCTCTAAGAATATACATTGTACTAGATTTATGTTAAGGAGACCAATTTGCAGTAAAACTGGAATTTAAAAACATTTATGACCTTCTCTCTCTTCCTTCATGAAGACAGCTTGAAACTTCATTTACTCTAGTTTGACCACCAGATAATGTAAACATTTCACATTTACAAAGAAAGAATGGGAGACAACAACGATGAGATTGAGAGCATGCAGTTAACACACACAAAGAAAAGAAAGAAACAATTCGGAAAGAAGAGGGAGAGTGAGCAGCAAGGTCGGAATGGAGCAAGGGCTTGAACCAGCTGCTACAGCAGAAAGCCACCAAGCAATTCAAAGGAAAACCAGCCAGAACCAAGCAGACACTACCAGTCAGCAAGAGACACCCACAGCTCCAGACAGAGAGGGACAGGGAGGAAGAAAGGAAGGGGCTGAAATGGGAAGCCAGGGAAACTGAACAGCGTGGTAGGGGAGAACAGGAAAGAACAGGAGGGGTGTTGGCAGGAAAGAGCTGCACAGGGGTTTAGGAAAGGGGGCAGAGTGCATTAATAAAACCAGCCAAACTGGAGTTCAGTAACTCTGAGTAAGATGCGCAAGGGGAAAAAAAATCACCATGAAGTCAGTAACCAAACAGCTCAGACTGCTACAAGACAGGATGTACATCCAAAGTCCAGGCGACATCACCCCACAGCAGTGAAAATAAAAGGGGCAGGAAGGGAGAGAAGCAAGTCAAACCACATCTGGTAGTGTTAATGTGAGATGGCAGATGGACTTTTTCTCTCTTAATTGTTTTGTGATTACATTTTTAAAAGCTTCTTCGCTAGCACTTTCAGTTCACTTACCGCCAACGGGCACCATCGCCAGCACTGTGTATAGTTACCATGGAAAGAGTGAGGCAAGTGAAGGGCCCTAAATGCTAAACCATTGGAAAGGGGAAAAAAGCAAAATATGCAGACATCTTACTCAAATGGTGGCTTTTATATTTAATACTTTAAAAAACTGGGAAAGGGGAGAGGAGCCAGTTAACCTTCAATCTGTTCGTCACTCTATGCTGGTGAGCCCAAGGGCTGATTTTGCAATCACCACATCTGTCCATCAATGCCACCAGCTGCCCTTGAACCCTCTCTTGAGACTGCATTTGTCAACTTTGGAGGCAAGGCTTGAAATTCTCGGTATTAAGATTTAAAACTACCAGAATTTTAGATTCTGCCCCCCCCCCCCCCCCCATAATCATCTATCCACACGTACCAAACGTACTTGGAGGGGAACTGGCCTCCAAGACACAATGCTAGAGCTAGATAGGTTTTAGACATTTTTGAAGTTAGTTTTGCTTAGGCCTCATTATAGGAATTCAGAGTCTTGCAAACTGAAGCAAAGGAAAAAAACTCAAGAGAGCAGAAGGATGAACATTTTGGAAGAGGGAAAAAAAGTAAGTGGAAAACAGGTAAGCATACATCCCCGCCCTCCAAATTAACCCTTGAACAACCAAGAGCAGGGGAGAAGCCGACAGATTGTTACTTTATAGTGTAGTGCAAGGAGGTGAAGACAGACAGACAGGAGTGCACACACGGACAGGAGTGCACATACAGACAGAGTACACACACAGACAGGAGTGCACACATGGACAGGACAGGGGTCCAAAGGTGAAGTGAGGCAGTACACAAAGAGAAAGAAAAATATAAATGAGAAATTGAATTATTGAAGACATGCACCTCGATTTTACGGCCCTCTACCACGGTGCCGTGCAATTTCTCCCTGGCCCTGTCTGCATCAGCACTATTCTCGAAAGTTACGAACCCGAATCCCTGCATGCAGCGGGAGAAGGGGGAAAACATGCACATCGTTATATTGAAATACTCATCTTTTGGTAAACAGAAAACATCACAGTATGAAGTGACGTCAGCACAACTAACACCAGCAATTTCTTCCAAAGGCACATTTTTGATCCATGCATATTTTGTAAAGGGAAATTTAAACCCAATAAAAGGATAAAGAACTGCAATAATAACAGTAACTTAATTAACTGCAGTAACAATACGATAAAATATGAAGTATGTGAGGCCAGACCAAGATTAAGGTAGGAAGCTACTCGGGTCAAACTATTCAACCAAAAATCTGAACATACAAAACAAACCAAACCCAGGAAGCTGTTATTACTGTGTGCACACGTATGCACTGGTGCAGTGGAGGGCAGGGCAGAGGTAGACGGCGCAGTGCCTTCACTGACTGCTCCAATGAGCCAGCTCTCTACGTATGTCTCTTTTCTTAATGTGAGTGCGGAGGGTCAAACTCGGGTCCTCACACTTGCAAGGGACACACACATTTTACAAACCAAGCCATCTTTCTAGATCCCGCTCTTCTCTCAGCTGACTCTCTGACCTGAAGCCTATACTTCTCTACTAACTGCTGTGTAAAAACTCACACTCAAGGTTACCAGCTCCATAACGAGATGTGAAGGAGTTCGTTCAGTCCTGCTTTACCTGTGTCTTACACCACGGACTTTTGGGAGTAGAGTAACTGAAGACAGTAGTAAGGTCTAGTTCTGTGGGTAACAGCGGTGTAAGCAAGCCTAAATATCACTGGAAATGGACAACTGGGACTTTTCTTCACCAACAATTTTTTTTTTTAAAGATTTATTTATTTATTATATATAAGTACACTGTAGCTGTCTTCAGACACACCAGAAGAGGGCATCGGATCTCTTTACAGATGGTTGTGAGCCACCATGTGGTTGCTGGGAATTGAACTCATGACCTCTGGAAGAGCAGTCGGGTGCTCTTAACCGCTGAGCCATCTCTCCAGCCCCTTCACCAACAATTTTAAATGATCAGATTGGCACTTTATGGAAAAACTCTCCCACTTTATGTGTATGGCTGAATTTCAGAAAAATACCTATACATCTGTTGATGTCTATCTCTGCTGTTAAAGGCAAATTAGAGATTCTTCCCCATGAGGAAAAGCAGGAATCAGGCATCAGGAGTGAGGAATGATAGTAACAGTGGTGGTCCGCTGTTGACAGGAAGACACCATGAAGGAGGTAATGCGGCAGCTGCCGTGTGGGTCAGGATTAGTACAACGTGCCCTGTATTGGATATAAAGAGAGCACACAAACAAGGCCAGGGTCTAACCTACCCTCTGCTCATCTCCAGAGGCAGCTCACCACAGGGACTACCTCATCAAGTGCCCACCACCTTCACCACAGGTACACTGGCACTGCCCACTTCCCACAGCTGTAACTTTAGTCATTTCTCTAGCAGTTTACACCTGCAGAGGGGAACCTCTCAGGATTGTCTGAGGAGTCACTGAAGCCTAACAACACAGGCATGCCTCCATATATAAAACCCCATCTTAAACAGATTTTACAGAGCCAGAAATGGTGGTGTACTCCTTTAATCGCAGCTCTGGGGAGACCGAGACAGGCAGATCTCTGAGTTTGAGGTCAGCATGGTTATAGAGTGACTTCCAGGACAGCCAGGACTATACAGAGAAGCCCTGTCTCAACCAACCAAAAACCAAATCAAATCAAGCCAACCAACAAAAACAAAACAAATGACAATGACAAAAAAACAAACAAACTTTTATAAAATCAAGGCTATGATGATCCCTCCACAGTCTAACTGGTCACGTGGGTAGGCTGTGTCTGAAAGATTCTAATGAATTATCTCTGCTCACGCCAGCGTACCACACCTGTACAAGTACCCCAGGAGGGTATGCTCTGTTGACAGGACAAATGAATGTTTACTGTAGTGGATGCTAGGATAACTGTTTTTAACACTCTCCTACAGAATGTATACACTGGTTGGAAATAGTAATAGCAAAGTATTTTCAGAAACAAATTTAATAATAGCATGTTGACAGCAACTTTGACGGCCTCGAGGTACTGAAGGCAAGTTATGAAGGATGCCAGTGTCTTTCTTTTCTCTGAAGATAAACAGACTCTGAGGACAAGAAGCCAATTCTTCTACACAAGAATCTACCAACTGGCAGGCAAGGTAGGCCGGTTTAAAGAAGGTCAGGTAGAGTGAGGGTTGAGTTTGGGAGAGCCTTACTTTTAATTGTGTATCTGTGTGGACATTAGGTGCGGTGGCTGAGAAAGCCAGAGGCCATCGGGTCCCCCTGGAGCTGGGCTTACAGGAAGCTGTGAGTTGTTTGACTTGAGTTCTGGGAACCAAACTTAGGGCTCTGTGCAAAAGTAACATACAGAGCCCTAAGTAACCTATAACCTGCTGACCCACATCTCCAGCTCTACATCCCAAGTGTTTATATCAACCTGAGAAGAATTATAAACTACATTGCTACCAATTCTCACAGTCATAGTTCTCATGTCTTTGGTTAAGCTAATAAATTATAAATTGACCCTAAAGTTCATGTGAAAGTGCACACTTGATTTTTACATTGTGAATGCCTACATGTGCTGTTTGCTAACACCAAACTGTATATACTTGTCCTAGCACAGATATGGAGAACGGGGAAGAAGGGCAGAGAGAATAGAGTCATTCTAAAGGGAAAGAGATGATTTCAAATGAGAGGGAAATACCCTCTGACATTCAGTGAGTGCTAACGAAATCAAAACTCAAAACTTGGTCAGTCTGCGTGTGGACTCTATTAAGTGACATTATTCTGCAAGTCCTCATTTCTTTTCCAAATCCAACTGAGAAATGTCTCTGACATCTTCTCTTTTGTGATGTGTGAATGAGACACCAGCAACACGGTAACTATGTCAAAAGAATAGACATGGTATCACAGGCACTGACAATTCTTGGTTTGCAAATGGGAAAGTTAAACATTAGTATCTATGTTAGGTTTTCCAAATAATGACTATTTGAGGGAAAAACTGCATTTTCAACCATCTATATTAAAGTGTTTTCTATTCTAAGATGATGACATGCTAAATGAAATGCTAATCAAGATACCACAGTCTTTCCAGCAAGTCTTCCCTGGTGAGAGGATGAGGAGGACTCGCTTGATGGTTTGGGGCTGATAGGAAACACAGGTTAAGATTTCATTCTTTGAAGATAAATGGGGGTTGGGGATTTAGCTCAGTGGTAGAGCGCTTACCTAGGAAGCACAAGGCCCTGGGTTCCGTCCCCAGCTCCGAAAAAAAGAACAAAAAAAAAAAAAAAAAAAAAAAAAAAAAGGAAGATAAATGGATCCTTTGTAGGCAGAGTAATGTTCACCACTACCAAGTTCCTCATGTCTTAATCCCTGAAGCCACAGAATATGTTATCTTGCAAGGCAAAAGGAATTTTGTAGATAGGATTAGATTAAATAAGGTAGGGAGAAGGATTGCTGTAATCCTTGGAACACAAGAGGCTGGACTCCAGAATCCAGTATTAGCAGCTTCAAAAAGGCCAGGCTGCTCGTGTTGGCCCTGGAAACAGAGGGAGCCATAGTCCAGCAGCAGCGGGCATCCTCCAGAGGCCAGAAGAGCAAGGCAGGGATTATGGCCACAGCTTCTCTGGGCATAAGGGTCACCCACAGGAAAACCTGCTCTAGAAAGCCAGGCTTTCATGTACCTCTATCCTTCAACACGAACTGAGAGTAAATTCAACTTGAATCTCTAGTCTTATGAGGTAAAAATAAAACCATGTCTAAATTCAACACATTTCACTTGAGCGGCTAAATATGAACATAAGTTAATTTTGAAATATAGAGCTGAATTTGCACTAGTCACTAGTATAATAAATGTACCATATAACTTATAAAGGTAATACTCACAAAGTCTTTTGTTTGTTTGTGAGACAGGATTACAACCTATGTAGTTTTGCTATTCTAGAACTCTATGTAAACAAGGTTGGATTTAGAGATCTGTCTGCCTCTGCCTCCCAGATTAAAGGGATTAAAGGTGTGTACCACCACACCCAATTTATTAAATTCTTGGTTCAAGTGTGTAAGGCAATGATTTTTATTTAATTCCCATTAATAAAAACAGGTAACAAAAAGTAAACTTGTTTTTTTTTTTTTTTTTTGGTTCTTTTTTTTCGGAGCTGGGGACCGAACCCAGGGCCTTGCGCTTCCTAGGTAAGCGCTCTACCACTGAGCTAAATCCCCAGCCCCTAAACTTGTTTTTCATTAAGATGCCACATTTGCTTACACTAACACTACCCAACAGAACCATGTGTGCCACATATATTTTAAATCTTGATAGTCACATTAAAATAACAGAGATTAATTTTAACTACACACTGGACCCAGTGTATATCATGTATTCATCTCTACATGACAGCACCATGAAAACCCTCCAGTGCATGAAGTGCCTGGTGTTATCTCTGTGCTAAGCCTCTGTAGTCTCAAGTGTGCGTATAGTGTAAATCTCAGCTTAGACTCCTTCATGGTTCCAACTGGTGCTGTCACAGCAGACAGCAGTTTTAGGGTTCTTGGTCCTCTCAATGTTAACGAAACTGCTTAGGGTTGCACTTGCAGCTTCCCAGTTGTTTTAGCTGTGCTCTCCATAGAGGGCTAGAGAGATGGCTCAGCGGTTAGGGCACTGTCTGCTCTTCCGGAGGTCCTGAGTTCAATTCCCAGCAACCACATGGTGGCTCACAACCATCTGTAATGGGATCTGATGCCTTCTTCTGGTGTGTCTGAAGACAGCTACAGTGTACATGAAATAAATACATCTTAGAAAAGAAAGAAAGAAAGAAATGGAGCATCACGTTAGGTGCATTGCTGTGGTCCAACTTCCACCTGGAAGAAGGGTGTGTTCGTGCCTGCCTTGGCACCATGTATCATGACATACAGGAGCCGAGTAACTGTCACCTTTTTGGTCTGGCCTCAGGCTGTAATAGTAATAATAAGTACCAATAGGATAAACATTGTAAAATATTTTTATTCTTTTAAATTTTGTATAATTTTTGAATTTTTCCATCTCAGAAGAATGAGAAAGAAAATTTACCATGTAACTTTAAGGGGAGAAATCAAACGCAGATGGATCTTCTGGGTATTGCCAGAACACAGAAATTAAAAAGTAAATGAAAGAAAGAAAAAAAGAACTAAAACTCATAAAGTGGTAACAAGAAAAATAGATGAAGCCTTCTGGACATACATATTGTTAATTCAGTTTCAAGTACAGTGGAAACACTTTGCGCCATCATTATCTACCAACATTACTGAAAACCATAGAGACCAACTTAGTATTCTTCAAAGACAATCTTTTGACCATATTTGGAAATAAACAATTTATCTTCATGTGAAATCAAAAGCCAAGGCAATGGTCAAGAAACCAGAGCGTCGTTCTTGTGTCTGAGGAGGTAGAGAGTGGCATCTTCCTACACTCCGGCCTATACAAAAGCCCACCCTGAAGCCGGAGCCAGTCAGAGGGATCCACCTGGGAAGGCATGAGAGCACATCTGGGACAGTCAATACACATGGCAGCCACCAGCACGGAGACAGCTACACAGCTGGTGACAGTGAGTGAGGACAGTGGAAGTCCCATGCTCAACAACAGGATAGACTCAGGAGAAAGTTCTTGAGCATGGGGTGCTGCTAGCACAAGCTACCAGCTCGAGAATACTAGGGCTAAATGGCAGCCATCACTCAGAGTTGTGCTGAAGAGTCCGTAAGACACCAGGGTGGAAATAAAAATCAGACTCATGGGTGGACACTCTCTGTTGTTTGCTTTTGACTTCTATTTCTCATTAAGGATTTTGCTTTCCTTCTAAAAAGATACTTTAAAGAACCTACATGGAGAGTAATATTGTAGTTTATTATTTAAATGTGACATTTTAAGGAAGACGAGTATTATGAATAGCAATAAGATAACAGGAATAAACTTGAGCTAATCTAAAATAAATGATAAGTCTACCTAGGTTACTTCATGATTATATTAACATCCTTCTGTTACTAGTCAAATCTGAGACTCAAGAAAGCTATGTATAACTCACATTCACTTTTCTGGATTCCTTTTGGGGAAATGAGCTCTTTTTTGGGGTCAGGAGTATTCTCATATATTTGATTTACGCATTTTTAAAAGGCAAAGACTATCTTTGTTTCAGCTGCTCAGAGTTTTTAGACACAGCTGTTTTTATAGAGAATAGAAAAAAGCGGACAATCAACTCACACAAAGTAATTTAAGAAATACTATGATTACAGCCCATTATCCTTTGCATAATTCAAAGGACAGGCAAAGCAAACGGCAACAGCCAAAACGAGGCAATCAGTGCTTTGTAGAGCACAGCAGACGCCACAGGAAGTGGTAGAGAGGGTGAGCTGAGGGTGCAGGGAGCACTGCTCACCACCTTTCCAAATGAACTCACTCTAAAGCAGACAGCTTGGAGATGTAGCCCACTGGCTGAGTGCTTGCCTAGCAGGCGTAAGGTCCTGGGCTCCAGACCCAGCACAGGTAGGGGAGGGTAGTTTTTCCCCTCTAGGATAATTTGTTCAAACATTAATTTACATGTCACTATCACTTATCTCAGACTTATTTATGGCTAATTTTTTTCATTACTACCTAAAAATTTTAATAAAGCTAATTTCTGCATAGAAAAGTACTGTTTAAAAGCCAGAGCAGGGCAATTGCTAAAACCACAGTATGACAATAAAGTCTTTCTGAAATTAGTCAACTCCAAATGTATAAAAGAAATGAGAAGCCAGGTGTTACAGTGCATGCCTTTAAACCCAGCACTCTGGGAGGCAGTGAGTTCAAGGCTAGCCTAGTCTACACAGAGTGTTCCAGGACAGCCCTGTCTCAACAAAACAAAATAAAACAAATAATAAACAAAAACTGAACCAAAAAAGAAAAAGGAAAGGAAAAGTTTATTCTTTCTTTTAAGTGGATCCCCAAGGAGACATTAGGAGTCTGACTCCACAATCCCATTTCTGTCAGCTACAGTTCCAGGAGCACTACTTTGGGAAGGCCTCCCGGGTGTCAGGAAGGCAAAGGTCCCATGCAGGATTCCCAGCCTTTGATGCAGGTCCAGGGTGCTTCACTCTGGACACACTTGCCAGTCAGTCATGTCTACATTGCCGTCCCAAAGACATTCGGGAGCAGGGAAGACACTGCTGGAGCTACAGAGATAACACCCAGCTTTAGAGTCAGTCCTCAGAGGGGAAAACAGGCAGGCAGGCAGGCAGGCAGGTGCCATTATTTTAAAATGAAATTACATGGGAGAGGTAACTGGTTAAGGTGAGATTAAGTATTGGTAGCAGGTGAATCCTGAAATCAGTGAAAAGCCTTTAGAAAGATCATTTCCTTTGCTTCACAAGAATTCAGTCACTCTTTTCTGTAAGAAGCAATTCCTTAGTGCCTGGGCACAGTTGCACTGGCCCTCTGGCTGGGATAGCTTAACAAAGGTTATTTGAAATACACACAACTTAAAACCAAGAGTGTCTCAGTTAACTAACTACTTTGGTAATCAGTGTGGTCAATGATCGTACTTATTGACTTCACTTTCGTCTTCATTCATGGGCTTCAGCCTCGAGGCCAGGGGTATTTCCCCACTTGTAGCTAAATGCTTAATAAAAATAAATGTTCAACAAAAATACCTGTTCAGAAGTACAAACATCACAAGTTTTATGGGTTAGTTAACAGACTCTACTTTAAGATACTTACCAGGTTAAGTGCTGGAGGAAGGTCTGTATAGACATATTAATCTTTTTTCTGTTTGTTTTAACTGAAAGCTGGAAGCTTAAAGTATAATTATCTCTTTAACAATGAAAAATACCACTTATCGGTCACTCTAAGGGATGCAAGAGTACTGAGGCTTCGGAACAGCGTGTGTGTGTGTGTGTGTGTGTGTGTGTGTGTGTGTGTGTGTGCATCCCTGCAGGTGGGCGGGAGGTGAGGACTAGCAACTACTAAAGCACAGGAATCTGCAGTGGACTGAAAAAGGAAAACGTTAACTCATTTACTGTATTCAGCTTTTCCTTAAGTTATATTCTTAGGGCTTCAATCGTGGCCAAGAACTATTTTGAAAGAAGCAGATATGACCAAATAAAAATTAGTTTTAAACTTACTCTTAATAAGGAAAAACTGAGTCTGCAATGTGAGCCCAACACAGAACACGTTAGAGACTCTCACTCTTTTTTTTTTTTTTTTTTTTGGTTCTTTTTTTCCGGAGCTGGGGACCGAACCCAGGGCCTTGCGCTTCCTAGGTAAGCGCTCTACCACTGGACTCTCACTCTTAATATAAAGCCTAACTCATGAGCTCAGAGTGGCTGCTTCCTGAGGCTCATTCATCTGGGTGTGGCTTCAGGAGACAGAATACCTCACTACTCTGGGAGGAGCCTTGACAAAATTTATTCAAAGAGAACAAGTGACTTGGCTAACTGAGAAAAAAAAATCCTCACTGATTTGTTCTCAGCGCCACTTAGGCATTTCCCAAGCTACTTGTTTCTTGGTGCCTTTTACTTTAAGGCAGCCCAGGCTGGTTGAGGAACCTTGCCTCCTGTCCTGGGAACTTCCACACTCCTCTCTAGCTCTCCTGCTTCCTGATACCCTCTCAATGTGAACAGCCTCTTTCTGGGGAACCTAACCCAAGGAAGACACTTGGTAGACTTTGTGCAGCATGGGACCCAATTCTGCACCCTGCTCCAGTGAAACAAGTCTTAGGGGAAGCTGAGTGAGGTATGGGCTTACCTTGGAACCGCGCTCATTAAAGATTATTTCCACATCTAGGATTTTGCCAAACTGCTGCAGAGACAAAAACAAAAAACAGAAAACAAAATCCAAACCATTTATTTAAGGTTAGCCTTTGTTTAGACATTAGCTTTTCTTCTGAAGGAGACAGCTTTTTTCTTCTTTGAACTAGTGCTCATTTGACTTCAAGCTCCCATCCCCACCCCTGAGGCAGGGCGAGTGGTTTCTCCATTCCCTCAGGGGCATCCACATACACCTGTTGAGGCCACTGTCCAGGACCTCACCAAGCTGCCCTACTACACCTGTGTGGCCAAGGCCTGGCCCTTTTCTAACTACTGCCTTAATTAATTTATTGTCTCAATTTTAAAAAGTTCTATTTTACCACGTAGAATCGGTACACTGTCAGGGAGATCTGCTGCCGTCTCACTTCCCTTAAAAATTATACAAAATGGAAAAAGAAAACAGAAAAAAAAAGAGATGAACTATGGCCTTCTATGCTGTTCCTGAAGCATACAGACAGGGCACCAGATGATGCCACACACTGCTTTTGTCTTTTGAAACTGTGGATGACTGATCCCAATAAATATGTATTTGCTGCAATTTCTATAGGTGACACAATATTCTGTAGTACTTAAAACATTTGGACATAAAGGATGATTCCACTTATTTGCCGTTTTACTAGTTCTGTAACAGATATCAGGAGTATTTTTAAGTAACGATCTGTTCAATAATTATTTAATTATCTTAGAGCTAAAAGATACAAAGCCACAAAGCTCTATTCTCATGTACACCTACCCAGGGATTATGCCCAGGAGGCACTAGTGGGACAACCTGATGACCCACAGCCTGAGGGGGAGGCCGTGGGAACCTCCCTGGCAGCACTGAACCTGATCTGCCCTCCATTAACTGCTTCATTTGAATTTCAAACCAAATTATAAGAGGTTGGAGAAAAAGCTCTGAAAAATAGAAAAACATAAGCCAGAAATGCTGTTTTCATACTAAAGTGTTAGTGTCTCAATCAGTAAAACGTGCTCAATTTTGTGCCCAGTCTGTAAGAACTAACATGGAGTGTTAGCATTTTTAAAACCTTTCTGTATTGCACTCCCCAGTGTCTTTTGTGTGGTCCTGGCCTGGCTGTCCTGAAACTTGCTTTGTTGACCAGGCTGTCCTTGAACTCAGAGTTCTGCTGCCCCTGCATCTCTGGCACTGGGATTAAAGGCATGCACCACCACAGCCCTGCCTCCATTGCATTCTTGTAAGTTTTTTTATATAAAAGTTTTGTTATTTGTGTGTGTGTTTATATGTGTGTGCCCATGAGGACCAGAAGACAGTGTTGGAACTCTTGGGCCTGGAGTCATGGGTGGTTGTGACTCAGCACAGGGTGCTGGGAACTGCACTCTGGATCTCTGCAACTGCAGCAAGAGCTCTAACAGCTGAGCCATTTCCCCAGCTCTTTCATAACAACTTTTTGGAGCAAGGTCTGCCCTCCTTTTATGGTTAAGAAGAACAGAGCTGAGGCAGGTGTAGAGGAAGCTCACAGAGCTAACTGAATGCAGCATGAATTCCTGCTCTTTCCCAGGGTTACTGTTTAAGGATGGACTTCAACCATGTGGGAGAAAAGAGACACCTGGATGTCTTTTGAAATGAAAAGGAAATTCCCACTTTATGCTTTAGGAAAAGGTATGAGCTATACTGCAGAATGGCTGAAGGGCCTACGCAACTCTTGGGCGGCCACCATCCTTCTGGCTTAGGAGCAAACCCTGCCTGCCATTCTCTACGCTCAAGATCAGCTCTTTCTGTCTCTGATGGTCAGAAGAGAAACAAGCAGTTCATCCTCTCAGGGCTGCCTTCACCCACGTGACCTCAGCCCTGGAGCTGCCCCTTTCTATTTCCATCGCTCTTCTCTCTAAAGATGGAAAACAGCTTGTCACTGTGGTATGTGGCAAAGTTCTTTAAGTACTCTAAGAATGTCATCACACCTCAACTCTGACCTTTTCTTTAGTGGCAAAAGTATACCCAGGTACTCAGCTGTAACAGACCTTGGCTCTGCGTCTTACCACCATGAAGTAGCATGGCCAATACAGAGCAGGGCATCTGTTCTGACAAAAAAAGCCAGTCAGCTGTCCTCATGAACTGTTTAGGGAATTACTGACTATTTCTTGTCCCAGGTCAAGTTAATTGCCAAAATAAAACAGACAGGCTTAGAAAAAATCAGCAGCCACTCACCTTCAGCAACATGAACTCGTGCTATGACAGTTTTGTGTTTGATGGTGATTTGTGGAGGATATAAAGAGTTGAAGAAGCTCATGGGGTGGGGAACCAGTGCTCCATGGCATATTTTACACACTGGCCTTGACACCAGTGAGGGAGGAAGGAACGGAAAGCCCTGAGTATCACCTTTTTTTTTTTTTTTTTAACAGATGTTTTTACAGATGTTACTTCATTTTCTTCTAACACTCAAGGTAGAGATGTTTAATTATAAATATCATCTAAAAAACACTCCATTTTTAGATATAAACTTCAAATCAAGGTTTAAAAAGAGATTATATAAATTTCCTAAGGTCCTAAGTAACTAGGATTTGATCCTGGGCTCTTTAAAATCCCATTCCTATCTGCTGCATTTAAATGGGTCTCCTGCAGAACTGAATTATCAGCATTGCATGTGTCCTGAGAGAGTACAGAGGTAGACAGCTGCACTAGTCACCCTGAACAAGAGAAGTAAGGAGGACAGTGAGGGGGGAGGTGACAGGACCTTGTACAGTGCATAGCTCACACTGCACTCTGGGCTGTGCAGTATTCTTTAGGCTCCCAGAGGGTTTCTAATGCACCTATAGGTTTAGGAATCACACTGTAAAAGACTGGATGTTTGCTCTTCTAGTGAAACCAAGACTATTACTGACATGTTTACTAAAGTTGGTGTGTGAGGAAGGTGGCCATCTCAGTGTTTTAGACACTGGATGTCACATCTTACAAGAACCACCTTGGTTCTAGACAATAGCTGCATGCAGCTTGTGTGTTGATGTGACAACCAGAAATGCAATTGTCTGGGGCAGGTAAGGTGACCAGGAAAGGTTTCCAGACAGACAACAGTGAGTCAAGGCTCTCTTAACTTCCTTACTGTTTTACCATGAAGTTCTAGTGACTAACAATATCTCTGGTTGATTAAGTTGTTTTAATTAAATACATAAAATGATAACAGAGACTTACCCCAAACATCTGCCGGAGGTCAGGGTCCCGGAAGCGGAAGGGAATATTAGAGACATGTAGTCGCTTGGGCGTGGATTTACTCTCTGAATTTTCACTACTTTGTGTCTGTGACTGTTGTCCGTCTGTCTGTGCTCCACCTTCTGTCTGCTAAAGAGACAAGTAAACAAGGAACAATGAAAGCCTGCAGTGATCTCCTAAGATGTTGGGAATGTATTTCTGCTCCACTGCAGTAACTCCTTTTAAAGGAGAAAAGGCCCGAGGTGTCATTGCTCAAAATGTTTCTAGTCTACAAACAAAATTTGGGTCTTCTTATTATTTTTAGTACATTAGCAAAATGGGGTACAGGTAGTAAACTCTATGTGGTTTGATGAAGCCCACATGGAGACATAAAAATAGTCCTTCTTTTCTCAGGCTTTGAGTAGAGCTTTCTATTTTGAGACCTTTATGTTTTGAAAACAAAGCATCCTTTGTGCTTGGCTTTAGCTCTATCACCTCAGACTCTCAAGGAAACCAGTGGGGCAGAGCTCTAACGTTCTATTCTACTCCTGACAGGTTTTAGAGTTTAGTATGCTGCTGTCAAAAGTACTGCGAGGTATCTCTTACGAGCGTAGGAAAACATGCCGATGGCAGCCTATTTGCCTAAAACATGGGCAGCTTGACACTTGGAATTCATCCTTATTTTCATCTCTCTCCACTCTGGTATTAGGGACCCTCCTCATGTTTCCACTCTAAGGCTTTATGGGACCCTCGATATTAGACGACACACTGGTCTGTTTCCATGGTGACAGAGCATGAACACCCTTTCCTTTTAAATCTTACTGTGTCTTTTTGAGCACATGCACAGGGATGGGTATGAACCATCTCGCCTGCCTCAGGGAGTAAACAGTTTCAATGGAACACAGCAGATACAAGTCTGATCTAATTTTTCTCCACACAAAGTTCTCTAAGTTGATGAGCACTATTTGATAGGCATTTACATTTTATACACATTCCTTGTACTCCTCATCTGGTAATTTAGCCTTGTATTTTTACCATTCCATATACAGTGCATGCCAACCCTGACAATTTGCTCTTGAGGACTGAAACAGCTGCTCCTGTTGTCTGACTTGAGACAGGCTGAGTGCAGTGATTCTTCTAGGCACATAGGAAGGCTCTTGGCTTGTGTTTAGGTTTAAGACCCTGAGTCAGAGGTGTTTTTTGGAAGTCAATGACTTAAAATATAAAGGATAATCAAGAATTAACTTAGAACAAACATTTGATTTTTAAGTAAGTATTAATCTAAAGATGGCAGCTTTGTACTTCGTTACATATAGGCCTTTGCAGGTGCCTTAAATGTGAAATGGCTTATATAATGTAAAAAATAGCAAAGAGAGCTAGAGAGACGGCTCAGCGGCTAAAAGTGCTGACTGCTCTTCCAGAGGTCCTGAGTTCAAATCCCAGCAACCACACGGTGGCTCACAACCATTTGTAATGAGATCTGATGCTCTCTTCTGGTGTGTCTGAAGAGAAAGACAGTGTACTTATACATAATAAATAAATAAATCTTAAAAACAAAAAACAAAAAACAACAAAAAATAGCAAAGAAGGATGGACAATGCTTTGGGAAAATGTAAGGTTTTCAGCTGCCAATGGGAGCACAAGGCAGACTAAAAACAAACTCCAAGCAAAGACAAAACAGCATCGTGGGTACCAGCACAGTCAAAGCAAGAAGCATCAACTGTAACAAAAGTGTATTCAAACACCTTTCCATTTGCCTCTTCTCTCTCACAGCTGAACCACATAAACCTCTCCAAACCCTAAAAGCACCAGATTTAATCTGCAGAAAGCCAATGTGCCACACAAAACTAAAAGATTGGTTCGGCAAGCTCTTAGCCAGTTTTACATATGACTTACATGTAGCCTGCCATGGTGCACGCACACTGGCAGGGTAAGTAGGGAGGAATGATTACTTCTGAGGCTGCTGATGGAGGCTCCTAACTGTTGTTCTTGAGGGCTCTTTTCTGTCTTAAAGACTAAACTGTAGAAGGTTATAAGCTACCGTGGCTGATTCTGCAGTCTGCAGCTAACACTTTATTAACTCTAGAAAAATGTGACAGCCATTTCCAGAATTTTTAAGTCTTCTAAGGTAATTTAAAATGGAGATTTACTGGAAAGGCTATGGTGGTGGTGGTGGTATAGGCTTTTAATCCCAGAACTCACAAGGCAAAGGCAGGTGGATCTCCCAGTTTGAGGTCAGCCTGGTCTAGAGAGTGAGATCCTGTTTCAAAAAACACCAAGCAAGCAATCAACCAACGAAATAAACAATCAAATAAATATTTAGCATCAGTAAAAATACACAAATCAGGGACTGGAGAGATGGCTTAGTGGTTAAGAGAACTTCTGGCTCTTGCAGAAGATCTGAGTTTGGTTTCCAGCAGCCACATGATGGCTCTTAACCTTCTTTGACTCCAGTTCCAGGGATTCTGATGCTCTCCTGGCCTTTGCAGGTGCCGGGTGTGTCATGCAGGGAGACACTCAAGACAGTGAAATCATAAGCACAGGGCTGCAGGAATCTCCATCAGAAAACAGACTCACAAATCAGAGTAAGAAGCAGGGCCTACTCCAGCCCTCAGTTCTTGCCAAAGTCATCACTGTGCTAATTTGCACACCTGCCTTCCCTTCCTTAAGGTGCCCCGCTGCATAAATAAACATCATCTATCTGAGTCGCAGCAGCCTGTTAACAGTAATGCTCCTGTGAGCATCTCATTCCTGCCTTTTGGTACTGGCTGAATACACACCCAGGACTGGGCCAGTTCGGTCAATGGCATGTGCACATTCAGCCTTAGTAACCCACCCAATCCAAAGTGGCTTTGCCATGCTGAACTCATCCCTGCTGGCATGTGCTGGAGGTCAGGCAACACAGCTCTTGGAGCTATTCTAGGGGAATCGACAGTTTCATGGTAAAGCTTTTCATACATTTCTGGGACACAGGTACTTTCCTGTGAGATACCTATACAAATCCTTTATCCATTTTCAATTGGGATGTTAGATTTTGCTTATGATCGTAGGTGGTCTTTATAAAACAAGTAATGAACCCATAAATACATGTGCTTCAATGACTCTAACGATTATTTTACTTACTGTGTGAATGGTGTGTGTGTGCTGTGTGTGGGGCTGCCCTCGTCTATCTCCCCAGTCATCTCAACACTGGCCTCCAGGTAGTGAGGCTCTGTCTCCTGGGAAAGGGCTTCATATTGTCTTTCCTCTCTTCTTATGTCACCTGGATCCCCTCCCTGCTCCTCTTACATGATTTTACTTTAAAGAAGAAATTCCCTACAGGATAACTGGAACTATTTCTTGAATGCATACAGGATGCTAGACCCGACATAACTTTACTAGCTGTCAGATGCTAGCTAAGTATTTTAACGTAAAGTTTCAATAACCCTACATACTAGGTAACTTTTTTCTTAACAAGCATGGTAGGTGCTATTTTAATTCTCACTTTCCTGACAAGGAGTTTGAGGAACAAAAGACTAAGAGAATGAGCCAGCGAATGAAGAGCCAAAGCAGATAGCTAGAGTTTGTATGAGGTGAAGTAGAACAACTCAGGAGAGGCACCAAGAAGCCAGACTGAATCAGTTAGTGTGGAGAGGCCTTTGGGCCAGAATAGCAGAGTTGAATCAGCCAGCCAGAGACCAGAACGAGCGAGGAAGGGATGAACTTATTCACCAGTAAGTCTCAGAGACTGAAAGGATTCTCGGCCTAGATAAGACTGTATGGAGTCTAGAAGCTTCCAGGACTAGGCCTAGGTTAGCAGACAGAGACGGGAAGCCTCCAAGATGACATCAGTTGAATCAAATCAGTCCCTGGCATCAACTCCTGTAGCATTCCCTTGAGAGAGCTCATGGCTGTATGAAGAAAAGCATACGTGGTTCCTGTACTATGTATGTTTTCAGTGGGTAGAGGGGTCAAGGTTCCATATGGGTCCTTTCTACAGGGCCCTTACCGCCACTGTCGGCAGCACAATGGGAAAGAGCTGGTTCTGGAAGTGCATAATTCAATACAGATCCTAGAGGTGGGGAGGGGTTCAAGCTGCTGGAGAGTCAGCACCCAGGAGCTATCATGTGAACTGCTTGTTCTTTAGAGGAGTTTTTTCCATGCTAGTCTTGAACTCCTGGCTCATGTAGTCCTCCTGCTTCAGTCTCCCAAGTAGTTGCCACTGCCCTGGCTGAGATTAGGTAATTATCAACAGTTTCTATTTGGGTAGATTCACAATCTACACTTTTATATTTCAGACTCATATTATTCCAATCCAATTGGAGTTAAGAATGTGATGTGTGTACACGCGCACATGTGCGCACACAGTAAGTGTGTGCTATGGTGCCTCCTTTATGAGCCCAGGATTGGACTCACTAGGCATACAGAGCAAGTGCCATTTCAGCCTTGTGATGAGTTTAGTGCCAATGTAAAACCAATTGGAAAGATCATAGCCTTTAAATGCAGGTAAATGATAACTTTAGATCATCTATGAATGCACACACGAACACACTGAAAAGCACAAAGCAGCATGCCTTTAAGAACAAGCCTGTGGTATCAGACATCAGCTGGTGCTCTGTGGGAAATCTGGGGACACTAAGAAAACACAGTCATGGGGTCCTGGCTTTCTAAGAAGTGAACTCACTTTTCCCAACCTTGCATGTCTCACACACATCACCCGTTTACTCAGTCATCCACCCCCCTACACACACACTTTGGAATAAATACAAGGCCTTGTTATAACCCAGGCTGGCCTTACTCATGATCCTCCTGTTTCTAGCTCTAAAGCGCTGGGATTTCTGAAATGCATTATCATGTACCTATTTATCTTAAAACCCACTATGGAAATCCTGATACCAGAATGGATCTTAGGACACAAGATGATGACAGCTTAGTAACTTGCACTGATATGTCAGTGTCTTAGTCGGGATCACCATTGCTATAACGAAACACCAAGATCAAAAGCCACATGGAAAGCAAAGGGCTCATTTCACTCACAATTCCATACAACACAGTGGTTCTCACCCTTCCTAATGCTGTGACTCCTTAATACAGCTCCTCCTGTGGTGGTGAGCCCCAACCACAACATTACTTCACTGCTACTCCATAACTGTGACTTTGCTATGTTGTGAACTGTAATGTAAATGTCTGCTATGCACATGGTCTTAGGTGAGCCCCGTGAGAGAGATGAAAGCCACCTACACAAATCACTGAAGCAACAGGGTAGAAGCCTGAGGCAGGCGTGGATGCACAGCCATGGAGGGAGGGTGCTGCCTACTCACTGACTTCCCACTGTTTGCTCGGCCAGCTTTCTGACACAACTCAGGACCACCAGGCCTCTTCTCCCAGGACTCCAGCTTGTGTCTAGTTGACAGAAAACTAGGCAGGACAGTCAGAAATTCATATACAATATCACATACAAACAGTACTTTAGCCACCGTGCTGAGTGCTGTCTGTGCCATGCACCACGATAAGAATGTGAGTCACTTCTCCAATGAATCCAGAAAACCCTCCCAGGAGGGACCATTACTTATGTTTCTCAGTCAACCCTACTCTGATAAACCCTTTTAAAAGCCCCTAAATGTTCACAATAGTTCTATCGCCCTGGCTGTGAGATGTGGAAGAATGGGTTGGTAAGCCACAGCATTACTGTTTCTAGTAATTCTTTTGGCTTGGTCTCATTAAGTGGCAATGGCAGGCGAGTGTGGCAACGATGGTGTTCCAAGCAGAGCAGCAGGTACGGAGACAGTTCTCATAACTACAATAGTATCTCGGCTCCCACACGGTCCAAAGACATTTTTTTCTATCACCTGGTTGTAACATTCTGCAGCAACTCTTGATTTCCACACTAGGAAATGGATACCCTATTTACCCACACTGAAGCAGCCAGATGACTCACAGGCTTCAGACGGTAAAAGATACAAAACATTCTTTTTATGAGAACACTGATAGAGGATGTGGGTATTTTATGTAGACTTAATGTATTCTACCTACTTTTTAGTTTTTGAGGCAGACAAGACCCATGGGTGCCTGAGAAGTGAGAGCCTCTAATGACAGACCAGGAACATACTAATGAGAGTTCCCCTGCAGGCTGAAGGTAAGAGGACCCAGGAACAGAAAGCACGGAAGAATGGAAGCAGGGAGCCGACTGCTAAGTGCTACACTTTGGTTGCAAGGCATCATCAAGTGTTATCATCAGATACAGGCAAGTCCAAGTGTTAGTAAGCCAATTATGAGAAAGTGGCTTTGATTCCAGAGAAATGGTACACAGCAGAGCCAAGAACCTATGAGGATGGAGGGCAGACAGTAAGAGGTCTGGGCTCCTGTCAGCTAGAAGTGTGTGCAGAGACCTGGCCCAGGAGACTTGGCTAATGTATATGGCTATGCAGCCATTTCCTCAGTGTTTTCCTTTAACTCACCAACCACTCAGTGCAACGCCTTTATCCATCCGAAAATCAAACTCCAAATTTACACTGACACATGATACTGGGCCTTACATCCAGGCCTACTCCAGCTGAGTCTCTAGCAAGCTCACACTGAGCATGGCTGTTTCCGAAGAGCCTTGTCCACACCAAATACACTGCACTCAGAACAGCATGCTGTAACTCTAAGCATGTGCCAAGCTTTAGCATCAATAGAAAGGATTCATGTACATTCTTACTTCTACTCTCTAGCCTGGCCCCTTTCAAAGTATAGCCTGTGGATTTATACCCATGAGTATTTTTCATTATGAGAAATATTTTAAAACAGAAATTTACATTGAAGTCACAAGTCTACTGTTAGCATAACATTTTTATGCCAAAGCAACTATTTTCCAAAGCAATATTAGTTAAATATCAGTGATCTTCACAACATGAGCATTTGTTCTACTTGATACATTGTTCTGACCCACAGACTGCTGAGAAAGGGAGTCAGGGGTTTAATAGTCCTCTTGGAAAACTGTGGGTTATCATCTTGGATAAAGTACCCACACTTGACAAGCTGTGGTTTTTGCTGGTGATGTACTCCGGGCCTCACTCACACACACTAAAGCGGCAAACATTCGACGGCTGAGCTTACATCCTCAGCAGCAGTCTCTGGAAGGCTAATGGCAATGTCAAATCAAGCCAATAAACTTCTCATGCTATTTCTTAAGCTACTGTTGACTGGACAGTAATTTGTGTGCATCTTTCACTCATGCATGATTTTGTAACATTTAATGTTTGTAAATGGTGAAAATTGTTGGGTTTGCTAATTAGGCAGTATCTATCTATCTATCTATCTATCTATCTATCTATCTATCTATCTATCTATCTATCTATCTATGTTTTGCAAGACATGGTTTCTCTGTGTATCCCTGACTGTACTGGAACTAGCTCTGTAGAGCTGGCCTCAAACTCGCAGAGCTCCACCCTCCCTGCCTCCTGAGTGCCAGGACTAAAGGCGTAAGTTCCCACTGGATATTTCACTATATCACCCACAATCACCCTATTTGCTAATATCAGTACTGATCCCATTGGGAAACTCTTCAAAGTACAGTCAGAGATCCCTAATGATAGGCATACAGAGTGTGGGGCAATTTCATTGCTATGCAAACATCAAAGCTACATCAAAGCTACAACAGCCCACTGCATACTTAGGCTTTAGAGCAGTGGTTCAACCTTCCTAATGCTGCGACCCTTTAATATAGTTCCTCATGTTGTGGTGACCCCAACCATGAAATTATTTTCATTGCTGTTTCATTACTGTAATTTTGCTACTGTTATGGACCAAAATGCAAATATGATATGTAGATGGTCTTATGTAACCCCTGTGAAAGGGTTGGTCACTGGACCCCTGAAGGGGTAGTGACCCACAGGTTGAGAACTTGATAGCAGAAGCTGGCTGGGAGCTTCTGACCCTGTTGCCTCCATTTTCAATAACTGGAATAAAAACATGTCACCGTGGCTAGGTATATTTTAACAACTCTTGGAATAACACTAAAGTTTAAAAACAAACACTGTACAGCCATACTGAACATTTTCTTTTTATCTACAATGGTTAATGTTGTCAATTTGATACAACCTAGAGTCACCTGGGAAGGGGGTGTTGTCTTAAGTTAATTGACATGGGAAGACCCAGCCAGCTAGGTATGGGTGACATCACTTCCTGCCAGGGTCCTGAATTGTAGAAGAGTGAAGAAAGTGCTGAGCACAAGCAAGCATGCATACATTCATTTCTCTCAGTTCTTGACTGTGAATATAACAATGTGGGCTGGCTATTTAAAATTCCTGCTTGGGCTTCCTCACACTGATAAACATAACCTGGAACTGTAAGTTGAAATATACCCTCTTCCCCAAGTTGCTTTTGGTAGGTGTTTTACTACAGAAAATAAATTAGGATAATATCCTTGTCATGGTTTGAATATGCTTGGCCCAGGGAGTGGCATTATTTGGAGGTATGGCCTTGTTAGAGTAGATGTGTCACTGTGGGTATAGGCATAGGCTTAAGACCCTCATCCTAGCTGCCTGGAAGTCAATATCCCAATAGCAGCCTTCAAATGAAGATGTAGAACTCTCAGCTCTGCCTGCACTATGCTTGCCTGGATGCTATCATGCTCCTGCCTTGATGATAATGAACTGAACCTCTGAACCTGTAAGCCAGCCCCAATTAAATGCTGTCCTTATAAGACTTGCCTTGGTCATGGTGTCTGTTCACAGCAATAAACCCTGACTAAGACAATCCTTATTCACTGCTTTACTTAAAAATTTTAGCTTTTTATTATATTTCAAGCTTATTTATTAAAACCTAAGACACAAGACTAGAGAACTGGCTTAGTGGTAAGAGTACTGGCTGTTTTTCCAGAGAACCTGGGTTCAATTCTCAGCACCTACATGGTGGCTCACAATTGTCTCCAACTCTAGTTCCGGGGTATCTGACACCCACTTCTGGCCTTCATGGGCATTAAGCACATATATGGTACATACATGCAGGCAAACACTTATACACATAACACACATCATTGCATGGCCAACACAGAATCAGGTACTGAAATATCCCCATATCTTGTCCTACTATTAATGTCTCCAGGGGCAATTAAGACACATGAAAATGTCATCTTCTAAGATAACAGTCTTCTTCAGGTGGTTACGTGGGTTACGAGAGTCTTACTTAGATGTCTGTTCTGCAAACTACAACACAGGCTGGCATGGCACGACATCAACTCAGACCTTCTGTGGTTCCCTGTATAAGACACACACAAGACCAAGCAGTTAACAGTCTAGTACGGAGCAGGGAGGGGCTCAAGAGCCCAGAGCTGCATTTAAGGAGCTACTGATAGTTGCTGCCCCCTGGCTGAGGAGGAGTTGCTTTTCATCTGACCATGCTGTAATGGATGTCTCTACATTCACTGGTTTATGAGCAGCACAAATTAGACACAAAATTGGGACCGAGTGAGCAGTGGATCTTGGAAGAAGACAGCACAGAAACACAGAGGGTTGTGTTCACGCCAAGATCAGTCCAAATACACAGCGTCTTTCAGCAGGACTCTATAGCACCTATGTCGCTGGGTAATAGACATTTTCTGGCTCCATTATAATACTCTTTTCTTTTAAAGATAGGGTCTCACTATATAACCCTGGCTGGTCTGGAACTTGCTATGTAGACCAGGCTTGCTTCAGACACAGAGACCCGCATGCCTCTGACACACCCAGCCCTTAGATAATCTTAAAGGACCACAGTCCTACATCTGGCCCATCACTGACTATTGCCATACTGTTTCTGAGTATACCAAGCTCACAGGGGATACAAAATTTTCTGATATTTGTAGGGAAGTTTGAATGATGCTAATAGCATCTTGATGAATTTCCTCCTTAATGAGAGTCTACTCATTCTCAGGAAAATATCTGCCACATATTCAAATAAGAGCATTAGTTTGCCCACCAGTGGTTCCTGTATGGAAAGACAGCCTGAGTTCAGCCTGCAGCACAGTCACAATGCTCTCGCTTGCAGCATTTTGAATAGAAAACAGACAATATGAACACCTTTCATTTTCCTATAGGGAATATGAAAAGAGCAGTTACTCGGTGGTGGGAACTGAGGCTCTCTCTGTTTCCCCAAGGACCTTCTTGAGTTTGTTCCTTTTGTTCTGTGCATCTGTGACAAGCAGAGCACAGCTACTGCCACCAGCACGTTCACTGTCACTGTTGGATTCCTGCTAAGGCACTGGCAATTTGACTTACTATTGCGTTTTGACTGATGGCAAAAGCCAAAAAATGTAGTGAAAATGGCAGGTGTTCCATTGTAAAATCATGGAAACTGTTTAACCCAGAGGTCCCTTTAGGAAAGTCTTGGGAACTGTCAGTGATCTGTGACCACACAAGGAAAAGCACTGCCACAAACAAATGCCCCACCCTGTATTCTCCTCTGACCCACTGCAGGCTTTCCTTTGTTTGTTTGTCAGGTATAGGGATACAAGACCTGACTCTTAAAAACAACTTTAAATTCTTTTGTTTTAGATTTTTATTTTGTCTGCATATGTCCATGTCCACTCTATATGTGCCTGGTGTCTACAGAGGTCAGATGAGATGGATCCTCTGGAACTGAAGTTATGGGTGGTTGCAAACCACCAAACATGTACTAGGAATTGAACCTGGGTCCCCTGCGAGAGCAGTGAGTGCTCTTAGCTGCTGAGCCACCTCTCCAACCCCGATCCTGTATTTCTAAAACCTTACTACGAAGCAGTCACAGAAGCTAATTTTACAACTAAGGTCTCTCCCATTAAAAGTCTTTTGTTTTGTTTTTAAAAGGGGTAGGCATTAGGCTTTTGAGAAAAATGTAATCCATTAGATAGAATTTTAAAACCCAACTACTTCAAATGCTTTGGCTACTTAAGCTTGCTGTCCTTTAGAGACATATCGGCACACACAGGAACTGGACTCACGTCTTCTCTGCAGGCCAGGGGACAGCCCCTAACTGCTGGTGCTTTGCCAGTGCACAACAAGAGGCCAGATGACCATCAGAACACGCTGTCATCTTAAAGGCAGACCAAATTTCTAGCCTGATGTTAAGATTAATTTCTAAAATTCATTTAAAAAAGAAAACCTCTAGAACTCAGTGCCCAGTTCTTGTCTTTGAATGAGAAGTCCTTTCTTTCCAACAAGACAGGACTATCCAACCCAACCCAAGCAAGAGCTGTACCTGTAACAGTGCAGCTCATAGCCATAAGCAGCTCCAACACCAGCCATGCGTAGTGCACACCTCAATCCTAGGGTTCAGGAGGCTGGGGATGTAACTCAGAGGCAAGCACTTGCCTAGCTGTCATCAAAGTTCCAGGTTAATCTGTGGCCCAGCCATGATGAGAAGACCTGAGGTGCTCATGCATTCTAGTTTACGTTCACTATACTCCAGGTCAGGTGACTGCATCTGCTTCATTTCACAGAGAAGGAAAGTGAAACCCAGAGCTAACACAATTTACTCAAGACACTCTTCAACCAACTCATGGCTAACTACCTGCCTACTTACGTTACTTGTCCAATTCTGGACTCTTGAAGTTACTTCCTCTATATAGCCATCATGACCCCTAGTACAAACCACACATGACTCACTGTAGCTGTGGCCACTCTCACTTCACTGCCTGCATTCTTGCTGCCTAGGCTGCAAGATCACGTTCTACTCATTCCATACCCTTCCTTAAAACCTCCAACCACGTCCCGCATTCTCATCACAGTGTTCAAAAGCCCTTACCAACATGTGCTCCTTGTGCTTGTGATTTTTCTCCTACAGGCCTTCATCACCCACCCCCCAAACTTTGACCAAATGGGAATCCATTCTTTAGTCTAGACATTTTGATTTTTTTCTCTCCAACCTTGAACCAAGAACTGATTTTCTTAATCCTTAGTACCAACAGCTACTCAGACTTGAATTTCTACTGCTGACATAAATGCAAGACCCAGATCAACTAGAATCTTTATGGGGAAGCCCAGCTTCTCCCTCCTGAGCACATTTGTATCTTGTTGCATCTTTTCTCCAAGCAGCACAGAGTGTTGCACTCTTTGAGATATTATGGGATGCAGAGATGAACACAATAAAACTTTTCTTTAGAGGCTTCAGAATGCCAAAAAGGTTTTCTGGTAATAACGATACCTATACAGGCCGAGTGACAAGATGCTTGCAGTTTGCAAAGATTAATAAATATGCATACAATCTATTTTCACTGGATCCGAGTGGTGAAGGCACAGAATTCCCCACTTGGGCTATTTTACAAGCCATAGTCAAACAATTTGAAGAAGCATTTTAAACTGAAAGGTGCTATGCAAACTTAGGCTATGATTAATTAATTTGCTTCCTATCTGCCTCTTGGATTTAATTGGCCATATGAACTGCTAGACTGTTTTATGAGACACATAAGCAGATGGTAAAAGTTTAGTAGAATAAATGTTAGATCTAAGTTTTACTGCTCTACTTAACCCCTAAGCAATGCATCCCCATGTCCTGCAAACGTGGAAGGAGGAGGAGGAGGCGAGAACTCAGACACTGGCAGGCAGCAACAGGTGGCAAATCAGCAAGGACCTAAGAGGATACAGTGGGAGCTGTGGCTGTGCTGACTGGGGTGAGGAATGAGTCAGTCAGACAGCTAAAAGGGAGATCCCAGGGTGGGGGTGGGGTGGGGAGACCACAGAAAGGTTAAAAACCCTCCTTTTCCTGGGAGGCTGCAAAATAACAGGTCAGAGGGGGAAGGGATGAGAAGATAGAAACAATGGAAGGAACCCAGGGCAGACTTGAGAATGGCTCAACTTTGTGTGTACTCCAGAAGGAGATGCTTCTGCCTTCTAGCAGGGGAGGGGTGGAGAGAGAGAGGGAAGGGGAGAGGGAGGGAGAGAGGGAGGGGGAGGGGGAGACAGAGGGGGTGAGGGAGGGGGAGGGGGAGGAGGAGAGGGAGAGGGGGGGAATAGTACCAGGCAGAAGCATCAGTGTCCTTGCAATGTGGTTCTACTGTGGACAAACTACATACTCTCAGGAAAAAAAAAAAGAGAGAGAGACAGAATTACTACTTATAGAAAGTAGGAAACTGCAAAGTATGACCCAGATTCAAAACATTAGCAGTAAGCAGAAGTGGACCCAGGCCCAGATGCTGGATTGAGCATGATGCCACTGTAGCATATACAAATATAACTAAGGAATTAAAGGAAAATATCACAAGCAAGCGCGCACGTACGTACACACACACACACACACACACACACACACACACACACACACACACACACACACACACGTATCATGATAGAAGCAATTCCAGAATTGAGAAGTAATATAAATAAATTCACTAGACACAGAAACAAGATGGAGTCCACTGTCCCTTAGTTCCTCCCCTCTCTTCCCCGGCACATGCACATGTATCAGGAACTTGCCTCTGCTTCTCAGGTGCTGGGATTAAAAGTGTGCACCACCATCACCCAGTCCATGATCAATGAAGTCTTTTTTTTTTTTTTTTTCCTTTTTCTTTTTTTCGGAGCTGGGGACCGAACCCAGGGCCTTGCGTTTGCTAGGCAAGCACTCTACCACTGAGCTAAATCCCCAACCCAAAAAAGTCATTAAATGAAATTTGGGCTTGGAACTAGGACAGAACTTCCAATGGTTTCTGTTTCTTTCTTTTTTTTTTTCTTCCGGAGCTGGGGACCGAACCCAGGGCCTTGTGCTTGCTAGGCAAGTGCTCTCAATGAAATCTTAATAATGTCTTGAAATGGAAAAATAGAACAGTCTACCTCCTTTTTGGTTTCCACTTAAAAGAACTTTTACAGGGAAAGTTATAGTTTAAATACAGAATGAAGAAACCCTGAAAAATCAACTGTATTAGCTTCCAACTTGAAAAACTAAAAATGGGCTGGAGAGATAGCTCAGTGTGGAGCACTATCTGCTCTTACAGAGGACCTGGGTTAGATTCCCAGCGCTCACATGGCAGCTTACCACCACCCGTAACTCCAGTCCTAGGGCATCTGATGCCTGTCTGGCCTACTAGGGCACAGCACACATGTGGTGTATAGACGTGCAGGCAGACACCCAACATATAAAATACAATGCAAAGGAGGAGTCACACACCAAACAGGAAGGAGGAAGACGGTGAAGGTCAGAATGAGACAGTAAGCTTTAGGATTGGGAGACAGCTCAGATAGGTAGGCGCTTGCCTCGCTAGTGTGAGGACCTGAATTCAATCTCCAGAACTGCCTGTAATTTCAGCTCTGGGGAACCCTGTTGGTCGGACAGCCTTGCCTACACAGTGAGTTCCAGGCCAAGGAACAAACAAGATAGGTGGCTCCCATGGAACCACAGCCGATGTTTTCTGGTCTCCACCTGCAGGTACACACATATGTATGGTACATATGTGCCTCTACATGAACATACACCTACATACTCACACACAAACAAATAGAAACTTTGTTTTGTAGACTGATCAGAGAAGACATAAATCATTAAAACTGAGTAGAGCCAGGTAACTAAGAGCTTTTTCACCTGCACATGAATTCCCCGAAATAACAACTCTGAGACTTCTTAAATATGAATAAATGCCTAGGCCAACAGCCTTGGTTCTGTCCCCCAGCTTGCTCATAACTTAATTACCCATTATTCTACTCTAAGTCATGCCACATGGTGGGTTACCAGGTCTTCAGTTTCGTACAACTGTCCTTTCAGAGTTTGGGGAAAACCTTCCCTACACCTGTCTCTATCCCAGAAATTCAATCCCTCTCTCCTGGGTGTCCAGTTTCTAATTCTGCTTCAGCTTATTGGCCAAAGGCATCTTTATTGACTTAGTGTACCGAAAAGTCCATACATCATACAAAAGTTTCGTCTACAGACAGGCATGATGGTACATGCTTTTAATGGTACATGCATTTAGGAAGCAGAGGCAGGTGGACCTCTGTGAGTTCTTAGGGCCAGTTTGGTTTACATAGCAAGTTCCAAGGAAGCTAAGGCTACACAGAGAAATCCTGTCTCAAGGAAAAAAATGTATGCATGTATGACTGTGTGTGAAGGAGCTGGGGGACAGTGGCACACTCCTGTAGTCTCAGCACCTGTGAGGGAGAGACAAGAGCCACTATTCCCATCCATTAGGATGTACCTCACTTCTTTGTCTTAAAATATAAGGGGTTATTATGATCTCTGAAAAATAAAAAGGAATCATATATTGTTATGATTATGTTTTGAGATCATGTATTATGAACAAGGCTAGCCTGGAATTCCCTTGGCTCCCAGGAATGACCTTAAACTTGTGAGCTTCCTTCCACCTCTGAGGGCTTGGGTTATAGATATGCACCATCATGTCCGGATTTATGCAGTTCTGAGGAATGAAACCCATGGCTTCATGTATGTAAGGCACGTACTCATAAGCTGATTTATATGCCCAGTAATTTTGTATTAGTGAAAATCAACTCTAGTAATTTTCTACTTGTGAAAATTGACTCAGAGAAAATAGTTTCCCAAAAAGACACACAAAAGACTGAAACTGTCCCCCAAAGGATAAAAGACAAAACAACAAAAGCAGAAATGAAGAAACAGCAATAACAAAGACCATTGACTATCCTACAACTGGAGTGGGTGCTAAAATATCAATAAGACTGGGATAGATTTTTCCGCTTTCTAGTCCTTTGGTAGAAGCAGTTGTTCTAGTGAGCTTGTGAGCTCACTGTCATCTGAAAGGCACGAACACAGCTGACAGAGCAGCTTGTACAGCCCACACCCAAACAAATGCTACAAGAAGCCTCTTGTTAACTCTCAGATCCAGACTCTTCCTTCAAACCAACTGTCCATTATTGCACGTTACTTATGGGTATAAAATTATGTGTCTACACAGAAGTAGCCATCATAGGAAAGATGGCATGTTTTCAAGTAAATATGGTTTTTGTTTTTCCCATGGAGGTGTCTAATTGTCTGAAAATTAAGTGAAAGCCTTTGCAGGCTCTGTGCATATGATACAAGGGAGAAGTTTAGTTTCTAGAAGTGAGTCTTTTCCAGATGCTTGAAGTCTGAATAAGGTGCCCTGTGCTAATCTGGTGCCATCTAAACAGGACAGCAGCTCGATGCCGACAAGCGTGCATTTCACTTGGAACCCCACCCCACAGACCATGCGGCGACTGCAGCTATGGTAAGGTAGGTGTGTATCTTGTTTGCTTGGGACACTTTCTTCCCTTTGTCAAGTGGTAAGGGTAAAGTCAGAGGTGGGCAGCTGGAGACTAGAAAACCAAGTGCAGAGCTTGGATGTTTTTCTAACTGTACTAGATTATTAAAGAGGTGGCAGAAACACCCATAGCATAGACGAGAAAACACAAAAGATCAAACACACACACACACACACACACACACACACACACACACACACACACACACACCCACACCATTGTGGCTGCTATGAAGCCTAGACTGGAAATTAAGAAAATTCTTAGAAGCTGTGATAAGGATGCTGAAGGGCAGCTCTCCATCACCGATGGGTTCTGTGGCAGGGGTGTGGACTGGGAGGACTGGGAAGTGAGTAATCAGGGTCATTATATGAAATTCCCAAATAATCAATATAAATACTGTGCTTGAGAAAACAGAGGCAGTGGCAGCTTGAGAGTGCAGTGTGCATGTCCAGCACCCTTTATACTTGTAAGTTTCAGACAGGATCTTGTTAATGAATCATGGCTGGCTTTGAATTCTCTTTGTAGCTCCAGTACACCTTAAATTATGGCAACCCACCTGCCTCAGACTCCTGGGTTGCAAAGATACAAGCCTGTGCCACCAAGTTCATGAGAATGTTCTTGACAGCTTTTGAGGTAGGCATTATGACCTTCCTTTTCTTCTATTTCAAGGCAAAGGAACATTAAATAACTTGCCTAAACTCATTCTTCTGAGGCCAGGCTGTGATTTAATCTCTAGTCAGCTGAATCAACCCCAAGCGGCTAGCAGAAGAGCTCCGCCCTCCGCCCTCCGCCCTCTGCCCTCCGCCGGGGAGAACTGAGCACTACTGTACTTTGCACCACTGTGGAACTGCGCTTGCTAACGTCCTTCATGACTGAGGGTAGACATGAAGAGTGAGGATCGGTGACACCTGGCTTTGGCTTAAGTAAAGAGTGAGTTGGTGGGGTAAGGATGCAGAGAAGGCACTCAGAACGCTGCCACATCTGAAATTTGAACAAAAGGAGAAGGAAGCATCACAACACCCGTTGCTGAGTAGGAAAACCAGGAGGGAAGTACAAGTCATTTAAATGGCCTAGAGCGCCAAGGAGCAAGGAGGAGGCTGTGTGAGGCAGCCTGTGAGACTGTGCAGATGAGGCTGGGTGCGGATTCATACAATGGAGGGTGCAGGAAGGTTGCTTCCAGGCAGCAGTGGTGAGGCTTAGTTCAAACTCTGCACTGTGCAGCTTAGGAAAGAACAGTCAGCACATGCACGCTGGGCAACGCATAGCAAGGCTAAACTAACTCAAGGCTTTCTGTCTGTCTTCTGAGAAGGTGAACATTTCACCTTGCGTCTCCGACTTCACATACCGTGAGAGATCCATTCTGGTTGCTGGGTGAATTGCTACTCTGTTCTCCATGGGGCTGTGAACTCCCGTAGAGTGTCAGGTTATGTTCACTGGTCTGGCCGGCATAGTCCTGAGTGTGTGGCACTCCATATTCTGTGGGAATTCCGTTCTGTGGAGGTGGTGGGAATGGGATGGTAGTAAAAGGCTGAACCATTGCGTCAGGAGTTGTTGTTGGCTCCTGGTTACCCTAGAGCAAGCAACAGAAGAGAAAGGAGTGAGTGAATAAATCTTTATCATAAAATGACTTTCAAGGTAAGAACACAGGTCTTTTGGCATGTTCTCTCACTGTCCCCCACTCAGAAAAAAACTGCTGGGATCATCATTCTTTAAAAAAAAAAAATCAACTGATTAACTTAATTTTATGTGTGTTTTGCTTGTGAGAATTATGGTACAGTAGTGTGGAGGTAGGAGGGCAACTTGATTCCACATCCTCTTTCAACACGAGTCCCTGGGATCAAACTCAGATTTGGTGATAAGTACCTTTACCTGCTGAGCCACCTTGATAGCCAAGAGTTTAATATTTAATCATCTCTTCCATCTCATTTGGTGTTCTGCCTATACCCATAGTTGGCAGGACATCCTGCTTCCAAGGCCATTAGAGGATTGATTAATACGAAGACAGGCGTGCAACAGACAAAAATTCAAATTCAGGCAGACTAATAGATGAGCAGAGCCTAAGGATCGATCACCTTTCAGAAATCTCCAGAAAGGGTCTATGAAGAGACATACAAAGGTTTAAAGACACAGCTTCCAGGTTCAGATTAGCAAACAAAGGACTTGCCTCTGGCTCTGACACTGCTCTTCTTGAACTCTAACCTCCATTTTTCACCCCATCCCTGATGGGAGTGAGACTCTGGTACACAAGTATACAGCATGAATCATCCTGTGGGGCTATTTCTGCCAGAGCTGGCTCAGCTAGCTGAATAAACACATCAGCTAGTGGTGGGGATCAGGAGAAGGTAATGCTTTTAGTGTATACCCATAGTCTAAGCACCACAGAGATGCAACCACAGTCAGACTCTGTCTTCTGTGAGGGTTCCATTGGGTGTGTGTGTGTGTGTGTGTGTGTGTGTGTGTGTGTGTGTGTGTGTGTATGTGTGTGTCAGGATTTCATTTTACTTAGAGAAATGTGGCTAATAGCAAGACTTAAATAGCTGTCTATATGCTAAGAGAACAGACTGGGGACAATGTTTTATAGCATTTACTCTACCAAATATATTATAATTATTGTTTCTATTAGAAATATGAAGTCATTAACATTCATAATAATAAAAACAATTTAAGAATGTGTTCAAATCAATTTTCAGTCCACATGTCAAAGTTTTAAGTTGAAAGGGAAATACAATGGCTTCCAGCCAACTTATCATAATTGATATGATTACCTCTACATATGTGAAATGCTTTTAAAATATTTGTATTATTTTTAAAATGTATGTATATGTATACATCTGTTATGTCCTTGCAGAAGCCAGAAGACGGCACCAAACATTCAGGAGCTGGAGTAGGTATTGTGAGCTCCTGATGGAGGCAGGAATTGATGGAGGAGCATTACTTACTGGCTTGCTCTGCCCTGCTTTCTTATACAACCCAGGACCACCTACCCAGAGTGTCACTGCCCACAGTAGGCTGGGTTTTCCCACTGTAATCATTAATAAAACACTGGCCTACAGCCATGTTTCCAGGTCAGCCTGACAGGCAATTCCTTAGTTGACCCCTCTTCCCATGTAACTCTAGTTTGTGTCAAGCTGACAGAGACTAAGCAGCACCAATCAGCAAGTTTTCTTATCAAGTCGCGCATCTCTGGCCCCTACGCTTTATACTCTGGGCTAGGCGCCTGGAAAGGTAAATTATTAGTCTTTCTAGGGTGAAGTCCATGTGATGAAGAAAAGAGAAGGTATTTTTTTGTTGTCTTTCCATTCCTTTTTGACTTCATTCTAATTTTTCCATTTGGTAATCTTGACTCCAACTTACAAACATAATCTAAACAGCGGGCTGCAGATCCTAAGGCACCCCAATCAGACAGCCCTCAATCATAAAACAAGTGCTTCAAAGAATATCCCCCAGTTTAACTAGGATGCTAAAAAGTTTTGCTCTTAAGCATTTTACATATTTATTCCCTGGCATTTGCTTAGGTAGGCTTTCAAACTTGGCCTGCCTTTCTAAAACCAACACAGGGAAGACAGTTCAGATGCTGAAGTGCTTGGGGCTGGATAGGCAGAGATAGGAGGATCCCTGGGATTGCTGGCCAGTCAGTCTTGTCAAAAGATGAGTTTCAGGTTACATTAGAGATCCTGTCTCAAAACTAAGGTGGAAAGCAACTGAAGAAGACACTGTATGTCAACTTACAACCTCCACAAGCATTCACATATACAGAAGAACATCTGTGTATGCACCCACAGACATAAGACATACATAAGCACAGGTGAGCAGTGAGAAGATGTATGAAGGCTCTCACCCGGGAACCTGAATGAAGAGGCCCATTAGAGCTAAAAGGAAGAAAGCATGGAACAACTGCTACCAGGGCTGGGGAGATGGCTCCACAACCATTGCACCTGTCTGGCAAGTACGAGTTTTGCCAAGTTTGGAAACTCCGAGCACAATAATAGTTCGTTGTCCTGGTGGCCTGAAAGCATAGACTGATTCCTAGAGCATGCTGACTAGCTAGACTGCCCCTGGTTGCAAGCTCTAGGCTTGAGTGTGACCCCACTTTAAGGATACAGTGGCAAAGCAAGTGAAGAAGACTACTGACATCACCCTTGGACCTTCACATGCATGTGCACACATGTGCACCCACACAGATGTGCATCCCCCACATAATAACATACACACACCTATAATGCACACCAGACACAGATACATAAAGAAAGAAAATCTAGATTCGATTTTAAAAAGCGGCTTGTAAGGCTGAAGAAATAGCTCAGCACTTAAAATCACTGGCTGCTCTGCCAGAAGACCCAAGTTCAATTCCCAGCACCCACAAGGTAGGTCACACCTGTCTGTTAATCCAATCCCAGGGGATCCAAAACCTCTTCTTGCCTTTCACGGCCACAAGACACCCATGGTACATGTACAGGCAAAACACCCATACACATACAATAATTCAAAAGCAGTTTATAGAAGAGTGATGAAGAGAACAAGCAGAGTAAAACACGGGAGACAAAATAACAGTGAAGCATAGACTTACGGCAGATCAACTCTGGTCTCAACTACACGCTCAAATCTACTGTGCTACCCTCAAACCTGGTCCGTATCTAAAATATTCTGTTTTTTTTAAAAATCTGTAATCAGCCAAATTACCTAATATGCCCTTCATATTTTATTTATTTTCTTATAACTGCCTGAAAAATCTAGAGGAAGAGGCTACAAGTATGGTTTCCTTGCCAATATCAAAGTTCCATAGCCTGATACACACAGTGGGAGTGCTGGTATCTAATCCTGAAGTATTTCTGGTAAAGCTTAGGGAAGAGTAATTCTACCCAAAGATGTAAGATAGATGTTAGGTAACTTGAGGAGCTTTGGCGGCATATCTAAACACGGTGTCTCCACTGACCACACGTCAGGAACCTGTGAAACATAGCCAGCTCCCCACTTCCACCTCTTTCCTGATAGCAGGCATGTCCATATCTGAATGGCCTACTCAGGAACTGTTTAAAAACCTAGGATTGCTATCGTTCCCAGAAGGGCAGCATTGGTGGGATATGGTGGCTAAAGGTTTTCTGCTATTCAGAAGCACTGCTTCAGAGGAGAGAAAGAGGGAGACAGCAGCAGCCTCTCCTCAGAGAGCAAGTGCCAGCGTTGTGCTTCTAGAAGGGATGGCTGTAAAAGGAAGGTAATAGTAACTGCACAAGCGCACAGCCTGCAAGTAGAGGACCAGCCTCTTAACAGTGCCCACAGAGAAGAGGCACTGTCTTTTCCCAAAAGTGCAAATGCAACAAAGGGCAGGCCTAACTGCCTTAGAGAACCAAAGGACTGGACCTAACTAAGGTTGAGTGTTGCTTCCATGTGCTGCTGAAGGCACCAGAGCAATCTCACACACCTGTAAACAGTTAATACAATAAAGATAAACAGACAACATACTGCATTTTCTACCATGCTTACAAAAAAATAAATGACAGAAGTTGGTCTGAATCACCTCCCCAACACACCTTTTGACTTGCTCAGACAGAAATGACAATACAAACTTCTCCCCCATGAACTTGACTGTCTCACACATCAATGAATATTTAAACAGTAAAATAAATATTTCAGAATAAAGCTATCTGAACCAATAGTCTCCTAGATTAAAAGTGGCAAACTCTGTAACAGTTTCAATGTCTCGGGGCTGGAGAGTTGGCTCAGAGATTAAGAGCACTGGCTGTTCTTCCAGAAGACCCAGGTTCAATTCCCAGCACCCACATGTCAGCACTCAACTGTCTGTTAATCCAGTTTCAGGGGATCTGACACCCCTACACAGACATAAGTGCAGGGAAAACAATGCTCATAGAAATAAATAAATACAAAGTTTCAATGTCTCCTAGACTAAAAGAAGCAACTCTGTAACAGTTTCAATGTCTCCCAACTCTCTAAAGCATTCTTCCACTCCCCTGTTCAGCAGCGCCCTGAGACCCAAACATCCATGCTTTCCATTAGCAACAAGACCATCAACTTTGGTTCTGTATCACTTGCTGCTTGGAAACAGAAGCCTCCCCCTACCCCTTCCTGTGGCTTACAAGTCTAGTCTTAGCGTGATTGATGGTTTATGCAATCTATATATGATTATCACTTTTTCAAACAAAATTCCCACTACAATTTAACTTATTATTTTTCTTCATGGATAATTAATTTTACATCCTTCATGTCAAAACTGGAATATTATTAGGAATAATAACAACTCTGGCTCAGAATAAAACACTGTGGCAGGGCCTCTAGAGTGTCTTTGGAATTATAAAAGAACTATGTTTTATGGGCGGTGCTCCCTGTAGCCAATTTCTTCATGATGAGGAAAAAAATTATAAGATATATATATATATGTGTGTGTGTGTGTGTGTGTGTGTGTGTGTAATATTATATAGTAGGTGGGAAAAAAATCTTCCCTATTCCTGTCCTATAAAAAAAATGTATTTGTCTACAGTCACAATTCTATTCTGGTTTGGACATTCTCCAACTATTTTGCAAGTAAAGTTTCTAAGTTGGTCAGAAATGAACTACAGACTTCTTCATTCTAAGTTCCTCCCTGAATAAGGGACCGATGGGCACATAGTAGCATTTCTTTAGAGAATGCTTACTAAATTGCTTCCTTACTCTGAAGTACCATCTGTAAAAAAAAAAAAAAGACAACTTCTCTTTCCTGTCAGCTTGGGAGGGAGCGAGTTATCAACTGTACCAAGAGCTGACATAATCACTGGAAGTGAGAGCCCTGGAAATTGTGTTAGGTACTATGGGAGAATGAAAAGTGTGAGGGCTGAGAATGTACATAGAGTTTGAGGCTAGCCTGGGCTACATAAGACTGTATCAAAAATAGAGAACTAAAGGGATTAGTGGTTAGGAATACATACTGTACTTGCAGAGGACCTATGTCCAGTTACCATACTGGGAAGGTTATAACTGCTTGTAACTTCAGCTCCTAGGGACCAGAAGTCCTCTTCTAGACTCCATGGGTATGCGTCCGTTGCGCGCGCGCTCCCGCGCTCTCTCTCAAAAATTTGAAAATAAATGTAAAAAAATTTAAACCTCAACTTGACTCATTTCTAACAAGCTACCAAAATGATACTTCAGTCATGCTTTGCCCTGCTCTGCCCACTCAGCTCATCTGACCAAGCCTCTGTCATAAGAGGAACACGATTTCTACTGTGGACAACCACCAGTGATTAGCCACCCAGCACTTGCATTGAGTTTACTTTTTAGTAGGGACAGAAAAAGAAAAGTAACTGAAAACAAGCAAAGCAAAGACCAGGTGGACTGCCGGAAGGCAGGTGACAGGGGGGCTTCTACCATCTGCAGGAGGCCACAGAAAGTGACATCTGGTCAGGTAGGTCTCTTTGGAAATCAAGGCAGCAAGATGTCTGTTTGGATGGAAGAATACTGCAGACAAAGGAAACACAGTATAGAGGTCCAGAATGAGAGCCAGAGGCATGTGACCAGCCTGGAATAGATAGGCAAGGCACAGTGACAGGTGATGAAGTGAGGAAGGTGGTGGTGGGAAGAGACTGACAGGTGGGAGGAGCTGGGAAAGCTGCAGCCAGTCAGCCAGCATTCTGGTTTCTGAGGTCTGAGAGAGTCCAAGCAGAGAGGTGGTATATGTGGTTCTTTCAGCAAAGGCAGGAGCAAGTAGACCCATTTCAAACACTCTACCCAAGACATGGTGCCCACATGTTTGAAATCCTGAGAAGACGTCATCCTGTGTTGCTCTCCAATTTCTGTACCAATTATTCTATCCACTTCTCCCTATCTGGCTAATTGACACAGAGTGTTTAATGCATGGTTCAAATACTTACTCTTTTCTGGGCTGTTACTCACCCAAAACAGATCTCTTTCTCCTCTCCTATCCCTACCCCGGTATTTAACTTTCTAAGCATTGTACCCTATTACCATTACTTGTGTGCTGACCCACTGGCCTATGGGTCTTCCATGGAGCAGGAACTCCATAACCAGGTAAGTGCCTAGTTCCAGTTCTTCCTATGTGCAGATCCTAGGGACCAGAAGTCCTCTTCTAGACTCCATGGGCCGGCCTGCCTCCCTCCCTCCCCCCCCCTCCCTCTCTCCCTTCCTCCCTCCCTCCCCTTCTCAATCTCTCCAGGGGTATTTTTTTTAAGACATAAGAATTACAATCTTGTGCATATAAACATTTGCTATTTTGAAAAATATCCGAAGTGATACTGAATATGGACTAGAACAAAACTCGGCAGAGGTAAACAGGCGACTACAGAAAGGAAGAAGTGTCTTAGACTAAAGGCTTCTAACTCAGAAAGACCCCTGATAGCAGCTATTTCAAAGGGGTAGTTGGCAAATCATTTTTCCCTTTGTAAGTTTTATTTTGGGGGCTGGATAGATAGCTCAGAGGTTTAAAAGCATTTCTTGGTTGCCAGAGGACCCAAGTTTGGTAGCTACCATCTACACTGAGTAGCTCACAACCATTTATTTTATGTAGGTGAGTAGTACACTGTCACTGTCATCAGACACACCAGAAGGGAGGGCATCAGATCCCATTCCATATTTTTTTCAATTCCCATGTGGGTGCTGGGATTTGAACTCAGGACCTCTGGAAGCCCAGTCAGTGCTCTTAACTGCTGAGCCATCTCTCACCCTCACAATTGTTTATAACACCAGAGCTAGGATCTGGCTCCTGCATAACATCAGACACAATTACACATATATAAACAGAAAGCAACAAAACAAACAAACCAAAAACAAACAAACAACCCCCAAAAACAAAAACAAACCCCCTCCAACCCTTGATGGTTGTAAGCCACCATGTCCAGCCCCCACAACCCTTTGTTTTTATTAAAAATGGCCATGCAGGCATGCTCAGAGACTTGGGGTGAGCAGCAGCTCTGTCCCTCAGGTTCAGGGGAAGTGGTCCTCTTTTAGCATCTCTTAAGAGGCAGAGGTCCTAGACAGGAGGTGCAGATGCTCGGGATGCTCCTAGCCTTAGGCAGCCCAACAAGGTACAGTGCACCCCACACCTGAGGCCCTGGAAGAAGGAAGGGACAAGTGAGTTTGTTCCATGCAAACTGAACAAATAATAGGCAAATGGGCCACAAAACAGTGCTATGCCAGCCTCTGATGGAGGAGGGGAGGAGGGAGGGAAGGAGGGAGGATACATATACACAACGATAGTAAAACTTTAAAAAATAATTAAGGAGTTGGATAAGTCATTTAGCAGGTAAGAGTACCTGTAGCTCTTCTAAAGGATCTGGGTTTGATTCACAACACCCACATACATAGCTGTTCACATCCATCTGTAAGTCTAGTTCCAGGGGATCTAATGCCCCTCTCTGGTCCTTGTGGGTACTGTACAATGGTAGACAGACATACATGCAGGCAAAACATTCCATTTCTCCACACACATAAAAATATAGCTGGAGGGCTGGAGAGATGGCTCAGTGGTTAAGAGCACTGACTGCTCTTCCTAGAGGTCCTGAGTTCAATTCCCAGCAACCACATGGTGGCTCACAACCATCTGTAATGAGATCTGATGCCTTCTTTTGTTGTGGCTAAATAGCTACAGTGTACCTTTAATAAACAAACAAACAAACAGATAAATAAATAAATAAATCTTAAAAAAAATACAGCTGATGTGGTGGAACATGCCTTTAGTCCCAGCATTCAGGAAGCAGAGGCCAGCAGATCTTTACGGGTTTCAGGCCAGCTTGGTCTACATAAGGAGATTCAGGACAGTCAAGGATACATAATAAGACCCAGTCTCAAAACAAAACAAAAACACCAACAGACAATAACATCAACAATAAAATAAAATAAGAGTATAATTAAATCCCCCAAACATGTTGACCTGGTTCTTTGGAGAGAAGCAATCGTTTGTTTACCTTTCATGCCAAAGAAAGAGGGTGGCACAGTAGGTTGGAGAAGTGCTTGGAAAGGCCTGGGCAGTGCCAAACAGTTAGCCACCCATGCCCACAGAGCCTCTGGCTGCTTCCCACCTTGGTTTTACGGTAAATGCCCTGTCTTTACTAAAGCAGCTTCATGTCTGCTGCCAGGTTTTGGCCTCCTCCTTTTTAACCTATCTTTTTCCCCCCTCTGCGTTAATTTTTCTAGAGCTCTGTTTAGCCCTTGTTATCAGTTCTGCACTTCTCTGCATTCTTCTGCCAACGGATACTTTTTCATACTTCTGTATTACTCGTGGGTCTTACATCAGATGGGAGACAATGGAAAGCATCCTAACCCAGTAGCCAGCCTTGCATTATTCAAGACAACTTTAAGCAAGCTTTCAAATCTAGACTATGTAATGAGAAAAACTGGCTCCCTAAAAACAAATCGGGGTTTCAAAGGAAAAGAATAGTGTTTGCTACAATTCCAGAGACAGCCCTTGTACTTAAGCTTCAAGAAATTAGGCAAATGGGACAGGGAGATGGCTAGTGGGGAAAAGCACTTGCTGTGCAAATGAGTTCAGATCACTTTACAGAATCTGTGTAAACTCCAGACCCAGTGATGTGTGTCTATGACCTCAGTGTTTCTACAAGTCACACGGGAGGTAGATGGGGTTGGGGGTCCTCTGGAAGCCTGTGAGGGCTAGCCTGGGAGAGATGCACAGCTCAGTGGCAAACAACAGGAGAGACATTGCCTCACACACGGGAGGTGAGCAGTGAGGCTGCCTTCTGTCCTCCACACAAACATGCACACTCATGTGCTGTGAACACATACATACCCTTAACGTAAATATACATTCTAAAGATGAAATCAGACACAGTGAGTGTGTGGGAAGCAAAGCACCTCAGAGGAGCAGAGTCCAGTGCATGCTATGCTTTGCAGTCCTAATGCCCCAAAAAATGCACCAGCAGTTATTCTAAAGACTGACAGACATAGAAGGTTGGCAAGTGTTTAACCACTCTCAGAAAACAAGAGAAAATCAAGTATTTACTCATTAGAAAGTCTCCTCCTCAATGAATGTAATAGTGGCCCAGACAAGAATGGAGACCAAAGAGGAAAATTATTTCTGTTGCCTCATTGATCTAACAAATGGATCAATAAGGCATGTCACGGACTCTGATCCTTCAGTCAGGAACAGCCAGGAAATATAAACCAGTGATTGCAAGATTTAATCCTTGTTCACAAGAAGACAAGAAGAAACCACCAGCAGGCCGCTTCCCCTCATCAGGGTAGCCTGTGTCCAAGGAAAGGAAGACATGTGGATCAGAAAGAAGGTACACTGGAAACCAGCCTTGGATTCAATGCATCTAAGATGTGAAACACACCCAGATTTTTCTCTACATTTTCTGTGACAATCAACTAAATGCTCAATTTTAAAAGGTGATAGTGGTATGGACACTGTTCCTTCTCCTTACCTGAATTTCATCATCCATATCAAAACTATACAGTTATTACTCAAAAATTAAAATTCAGGTTGGAGATGTAGGTCGTTGGGGTGGAATACTGGCCCAGCAAAGTGCAAGGCTCTGGGCTTGAATCACCCTATGTATATAAATTATTTTTTAGCATAGAATGACTGGCAGGGCTGGAGGAGAGGTGGCTCAGTGGTTTAGAGTTTTAGTGCCCTTTCCAGAGGACTGTGGTTCAGTCCCAGCACTCACAGTGCTTTGTAACCATCTGTGACTCTAGTTCTAGAGTTTCACCAGGCACTGTACACACAATACTCATGCGTGCAGATAGAACAGTCACACACATACACAAGCATAACACACACAGTTAACTTACTTGCTTCTCTCTTTCAGAAGAAAGGAGCAAGAATGCCTCCCTGAAACTTGGACCACTACAGGTCAGCCATGTGTTAGGCAGCGGGACACAAACAAGGGAACAAAAGTTCTGGCTTCAGTTCTGCCTTTAACATGTGCCTGAGCAACCCACAGCTTCTCTGGAATGTACTCTGATTTTTAAATGAACTTCACTTGGGATTTAACAGTCTGTAGTTCTGAGATAAGGGGTCTTACTCGGAGAGAGAGAGAAAAAAAATCAAGTTTCTAGAAAACGAAGAAATGTGTTTGGTATATTATCATGTAAACGTAAGCATTTTCTTCTGTAAGAGAGTCAGCAAAATATTATTAAACAGTTTATTTGTTCCCCAGCTCAAATAGCTACAAGCTATTGCAGAGAGCCAATCAAGTCAGTCCGCCACACCTGCAGGCACATCTATTCCCAATATGTAGAAAAAGATGAGCCAGCTAAAGATGCAGAGACTTTCCCTTATCATTATTCCCCAAAGACTCAAGGACAGCAACCGTTCACAGCACTTATGCTGCTTCAGGGATTATAACCCAGGTATAACCAGGGCATGCATAGGTTTTACACAAACATCTCACAGGGGTGGAATGGAACCAACTCTTTGGAGGCAGTTAGGTGGTTGAGCATTTTTAGTCTTTCTAGCACATTGTACAGTGCTCTCCACATGAATTACTACACCCTCAGACTCTTAAACCACTGTGCTGATACAAAATGTCAAGAAATAGTTAAACCAATAACATCTCCATTTATCACAGAAGAACTTAAGGCTTTCAAAAAAGTAACACATTTCTCAAAGTATTGGATAAAATGGTTTAAAGACATTTAGTAAGGCAAGAAAAAACTCCTGCTAAGTAAGCTAAATATCAGAGCCTAGATTATTGTTTTGAGAAAGGTCTCACATAGCCTAAGCTAGTCTCCAGTTCTCCATATACACCAGGGATGACACTGAGTTACTGACTCTCCTGCCTCCATTTCCCGTGCTAAGATTACAGGTATGTATACCATATTTTATGTACACTGGGGACCAAATTCAGGATGTCATACACACTAAGCAAGCACTCTACTGACTGAGTCACAGCCCAGCCCATGATCTACATTCCAAATGTTATACTTGACATAATGGACTCTTGACATAATGGAGGGCACCATGGTGAAAGGAGGAGGGTAGCAAGACATTGGAGGGATAAATCTAGGTTTAAACCTAGACTCTGGGAACTTGGATAAGTCATGCAATCCCTCAATGCCTCAAGACCTTCATCTGTAAAATGGAAAAAGGGATCCTGCCCATCAATGTACATGTAAGCACCAAGATCAGGTGTACACAAAACAATAACATCAAAAAACAAAACAAAACAGGCAGTTGAGAAATTAGTCACTATCACTGTGATTTAAGACCACACAGTCCAAAACACAAGCCAGTCACTGAGCTAGAAGCTTAAAAATCCTGTGTTCTCTTCCCCATAATAGGGGACACTGACATTAATAGGAATCTAGGAAAGGGGAACCCAAGTCTTCTTTACTAAAGATGAAGTTAGAGCAATAAACACCCCTGGATAACTGCTGTGCTTGCGTCTTAGGAATTCTCTCTCAAGGCTCCTTGAAATTGTTGTTCAACTGATTTCCATGCATCAGCTAAGAATACATTAAATGAGACACTATTTTTATTTCAAAATACTCTTTTGTTTGTAGTCTTGTTACTCCAATACCTAAATAGATTCAGATATAAAAAAAAAAATAAGAACACTCAAAGGACTATATAGTAGGCAAGAAAAGGCCATGATCCATCAGCTGGGAGAGCAGGAAGGTGGGCTGGCTGTTCAGCTGCCTTGCTTGCTGCCAGGAAGTAAGAACAGAACAAGAGGAGCCTTGGGGAGTCAGGTCTATTAGAGGTCACTGTGGGTGTCCTGGGGAAGTTAATGCTGTCCAGACTCAAAGACCACATGTCCTAACCATTGGCTGTCACTGCATGGGTGGAATAAGGGGCTAGGAAAAGAGACCTGAAAGAAACCCAGAGAACAGGGCTAGGGAACTGAGGTGCCAGAAGAGGACCTGTTCATGGACAGAACAGAAAACCTGATGCATCAGTTAGAAATTCCCTGTTCTGCTCTGCAGCAGGGACAATCTGCCAGAGACTAAACATAGTTCTGGCCATGTCTAACAACACTTTAAAACAAGACCAAGAGGACTGTGTTACTTGCTAACATAGAAATGGAGCTATGTGAAACTCAAAAATAAAGTTTGAGCATTTATAAAATTAAAAACAACACCCACAAGGTAAATTTACCATGTCCAAAATCTAACTTTTAAAAAGTTCACAGGCATGCAAAGAAACAGGAAAACACAAGCATGTCATACTGAGACCAGACCTAGAATCAAAACACATCCGGGGTTAGTAGCAAAGAGAGTGAAGGCATCTATATCCCTATGTTTAAGATGTAAAGAGAAAACACAGCATGGTAAAGTGAAATGAGAGGCACAGAAAAAGATCCACGTCATGATTCTAAATGTGGAAACTGACTCCACTAACGCCAGGCTCTGCACAGAGAGATCAGTGCGCACGACACCATAGGGAGAACTGTAAAAGTAAACATAAGGGTGGAAGGCACAAACACCCCGCCCCCAAGAACAGTGAGCTCTGAAAATAATGAGAGATGATCGGAAACATACCTTGGCAGCTTTGTAAAGTCCTAGACAAAGGCTCTAACTCTAAGGCACTTTGAATGGTGGAAGGGGCTGACTACGTAGCCTGTCACATTCGTACCCTTACCCTGGGCTGTCACCCCTCAGGTTTCTTTCATGCCTTTCCCTTCTTCCCTCCTTGCTGACTTCTGGGAGCTGAAGGGCCTACTCCACTGAGTCTCACTGCCCTGGGATATACGATGCCTTCTATTAGACTCTCCACAAGCTCTATGGCCCCACACACAGCATCTCTCTCTCTCTCTCTCTCTCTCTCTCTCTCTCTCTCTCTCTCTCTCTCTCTCTCTCTCTCTCTCTCTCTCATCCTGAAAGAGTCTGGCATGTCAGCAGAGTGGCCTGCTAGGGGGAGGGATATGGCACGCCTGTGTTAGCCAAGTTTTCTAAACCAGGGGAGCTTTACAGTCATTCTTGAATGACCAAAGTAAAACTGAAAGGAAAGAAACATTGTGGGTTAAAATAATGATATATGAAAAGTAATAAAAATGCTGATTCTAGGTGGAAGAAAAATATTCATGTGGGGGTTAAAGGTCAAGGGTTTCTTTTCTGTTAAGGATTATGGTTTTAATGATAAGAGAGATCACAATACAATTACACCCCTCCCTTCCCTTTCCTCACTCCAACCCTTCTCATATATCCATTCCCCTTTAAATTCATGGCCCCTTTTGTCACAAATTGTATTGAATACATATGTATATACATTCTTAGATGTAACCTACTTAGTCTGTATACTGTTGCTTGTATGTATGTTTTTAGGGCTGACCAGTTGGCACTGGAAAGACCTCCTTTCCTGCTTCCAGCTTTCCTCTTTGTGTAGGGTTGAGGTCTTGTGAGTTTCTCTCTGTCCACTTTGACATGTCCACTGGTGTCCTCCCTTGTTCAGCTCATACTTGGGCATTCATGTTGGTAGACTTTAAAGGCTTTTGTTTAAAGAGAGAGTCAAAGAGGACTGCCAAACTGCTTAGAACTATGTCACTATGATCAATTGACGCAGGGAAACCCAACCAATGCTAAGAATATAGCAAGGATTCGTACTTCTCAGAGGTCATCAAGCTATGGCTGTGGTCCAATGCCTGACCCACCTAGTTGTACAGCAGAACAAGTGTGGTGCTTTGAGTGAGAACAACCTCCAAGGCTCCCAAATTCCAGTCCTTAGTCCCCGAACTGTTTGGAGGTGTGACCTTACTGGAAGAGGTGTGTCACTAAGGGTGGGCTATGAGTTTTCAAAAGCCTAGGACATTCCCAGTTTGTCCTTGCTGCCTCAGGTTGTCTCTCAAGATGGGGGCCTTCAGGCATTATTTCCCCATGCTTGTCTATCTGCCTGCATGCTGCCAAGCTCTCTGCCATGACGGACGTAGAGTCTGACTTTATAAGTTGCCTTGGTTATGGTGTTTTAGCACAGCATTAGAAAAATAACTAAGATAACAAGCAAACTTTTATCTTTATAAATAGTACAAAGGAATAACATTTTGCAACATGAAAATGACATAGAATTCCAATCTTACTGTTCACCAAGTATTATTGAACACAGACAATCATCAAGTGCTGTCCATGGCTTCTTCAGTGCTTCAGTGACAAAGCTAAACAAACAGCTGAACCACTGAGAGTGATTACTACTAAACGTACCAGGAAGTTTATGGCTCAAGTTAAGGCTCTTTCAAAATCTAATCTCCTTTCCTTAAGTATCAGATTGTCTGTTTACAATGCCTTGCAAGAAAAGCCATCAAGATGGCTTAGCAGGTAAAGGTGCTGGCCACCAAGCCTGCTGACCTGAGTCTGATGAGCACAACTCCACTGTGGAAGGAGACAACCAACTCTTCAAGTGCTCCTCCCACTTCCACCCACGTGTCATGGTGTGCAAGTGCTCATAGATAGGTGTATGCACACACATGACACTATTAACCAATCAGTGGTCTCAATTGCCCATTCAGGAGTTGAGGCAAGGCTCAGAGGCTAAGTAGCAAATAGGTTCTTGCCAGTAAGGTGGTGGCATGCTATAAAACAGAACAGAAAATAATGTAAAACAAGTGAGGACAACAGAGGGAATAAGCAGTAGTTCCTTCAGTGACTTCTTTTTTTTTAAAAAAGAAAAAGCAATGAAAACTTAACTCAGGTGCCTTGAAAGGAGAGGAAAAAGGAGAAGGGAGAAAAGGAGGGAGGAGGAGGGAGAAGAGGAGGAAGAGGAGGAGGGTGGAGGAAGAGGAGGGTGAAGGAAGAGGAGGAGGAGGGAGAAGAGGAGAAGGGAGAAGAGGAGGAAGAGAAGGAGGAAGAAGAAGAGGGTGGTGGTGGAAGAGGAGAAGGAAGAAGAGGAGGAGGAGGAAGAGGAGGAGAAGGGAGAAGAGGAGGAGGAAGAGGAGGGAGAGGAAGAGGAGGAGGAGGCGGCAACAGCAGAAGAGGGCTCAATCCACGCTAAGGAAAGCATGTTTACTTTTCAGCCACCACCATGGAGGTGGAACCAGCAGCTTAGAGGCCAATGATATTATCCAACAGCATAGAAGTGGGAATTAATAGCTCTCAGAGTGAAATCTCTCTGTATTCAAGATAGGTTGTCTGACCTCTAGAATCTTAATGTTTCATGCAAAAAGGAGTGAGAGGGTGAGAGACAGACACATAACTACTGCAACAGGTAGGTTTTGTTTGTGTGTGGCAAATAACTACTCAGAAGGTGACTGGCGAGCAATCACAATTCACATCCATAAACATCGTATACATATATCAGTACAAATTAAGTATGTAAAATGTAGCTATTTTAATGATGGTCTACTGGTGGTACTTAAGAACAAGAATACTGAACATAAACTCTTTGGATTTACTCAAATTTCTGAGTTGCCAAATTCAATGATGTAATTTAGGCACTGAGACTGGTGCTTGATAATAATATCACATACTCGCATAAAGGGTTCACTGCTAGGATGACCGGCTGTTTTAGACAGAAGGAAGAGAGGACCACTTATGAGCTTCCTGAGCTCACAAGCTTAGGAGGAGAGAGACAGGACAAGCAGTAAGACCAGTAGCAAGAGGGGGAAAGGAAGGTGGAGAGAAGAAGCAGGCAGAGAGCTAGCTTTGATGGAGTGTGAGGGGAAGCCTGGTAGCTTAGGTGGGAAGAACACAGCAGAGAGGCAAGAGGGAAAGACCTGGCAGGACAGGGGTGTGTGTGAGGTGTTTCAAGGAAACAGACATGGGCCAATGCAATCAGAGTGGAATCTGGGTGACAGAGATGAGGCTGGACAAACAGGTTCCTGACCATGTAGGGCCTTGGGGGATTGGAATGGACACGTGATTTTACTTGGGAGTCTGAAAGGTTTAAGCTCAAAATTGACAAAAATCAGACTACCACTTTAGGTGAATAACACTTGGCAGTGTCCCCTAAGGAATCAGTTACGTGACTCCAAGGTTTCCTGAATTTAATCATTCTGAAAGTAACAAAGGAACACAAGTCTGGAAATGGAATGAATGGCAGGCCTCAGTGGAAGGCCGCAGCATTTGACTGCCTAGAAGAAGTTGAGCATCTGAGTTCAAGAATAAAGGTGCTGCCATCCAAACAGCAGAGTTTTTCCTAGGAATTCATGGTGACTGAGAGAGGCAGAGTCCATATACAACCTGTGTGATGGAAACGGGCACGGAAAGAATGTCAGAGGACACTGAGATAGAGGACGTGTGGCTCTACAGTCAAGCATGTGCAGTAGACCCTAAGGCTGAGGTCAGTGGAAGGAAGGCCTGGAATGGGACTGATTCTAGTGACTTCCCATAAGAAAACCTAAAGAAAGGCATTCTATCACGAGAGGTTACAAGCTGAAGCACAAGTCAGAGAGAGATGAGACTGTTCCGGATAGCCATCTATACCAATGCGACTTTGCAATCTCTTCAGGGAAGAACAGAAGCACTAAGGAAAAGGAGGAGGAGGAAGAGGAGGAGAAGAGGAGGGCTGACATTACTTTTCAGCATAAGGCTGTTTTCTAGCAATGCAAGCTTCAGCAGGAATCTGTCAAACACCAGGCTAGGATGTATGGGATGGAGATGAACACATTTACAGCATTACAAACACTCAAGAGTTCTAACATCCCCATTTATGGAATTCTGATTATCTTCCAGGAAAGATAAATAATTTTTAGAATAGTGATACTTTTTAATAGTCAGTCTTGGTCTTAGTAAGGAAATGGTTAAAACTGAAGACATGGACTCAGATGCTTTCTGAAGAATTCAGAAGAAAGTCACTGGAAAAAGTAAGGCCTTTTCTTTTTCTTTTTGGTTCATTGTAAAGGAACATAAATTTAGCCTCCAACCCACATCCCCGCCTATCCCCAAACTTCCCCAGAATCCTGTGCAGCCCATAGAAAGTGGAAAGTGTGCCAAAACAAACAGTGTGGGCTCCACTCTGGGGGGGGGGGGGAGCTGTGTGGAAAGGAGCAAGAGAATGGAATTACTTCAGATGAAGGCCACAAAATGGAAACTCAATGAAGGGCAGGACTCCCAGATTCATAGAGATGGGATGTGCTTTGAAAATTCATAGGTCAGACTCCCAGCACCAGTGCTTGCTTTACAGAAAGCACAAATGGAGAGGGGAGAGGAAATGGAAACAAAGCAAACATACCTGCTGTCATAGCTGCCTCTAATTAAAGCATAAAATACCCCTTCCCACCCCTCTCCTCCAACTACCCGGGGACTGAGAGGGCACAGCTCAGGTAAAAGACTTCAGTCTCCAGCTACAAAGGGAGATAGCAGACAATGGAGCTGGTGATTCATTACAAAAGAATACACTCCAGAGGCCTGCTGCCTGCTGCCTCTGGGCTCACAGCACTATTTAAAGGAACAGCAACCCTCTTCCCAGCCTCGCCTATTCCTAACACCTCTCTCCAGGTTCTGATGGAAAACAGATTTTGAAGAAAATGCCAGCAAAGCACTGGACTGTCCAAGAAAGGGAGGGCCTGTGTTCCAGGGGCTGGCAGGCTCGCCCCGCTGTAGAGGCAAGCGAGCGTCTGCTTTCAGTTTGTAGTGTGAGCTTTCCCTCCCCTTTAGTGTGACAGAGCTTGTGTCTTGCTAAGTGGTTTTTAAATTAATTAGGTGAAAGTCAGTCTTCAACTTTGTTTTTCTAGTTTACACATATTAGAAGAAGGATTTTCTTTTCTTTTATCCCACCGAACTTATCTATAGATAGGACAAACACTGTCTTTGAGTATGAATCAAGTTAGAGACTTCAGCAAAAACTTCTGTAATATGAACATGAATATGAGATAAAGGTATAATTTAAAGTGTCACATGAGCAAGTCTGGCTACTAATTTATGAATATTTTGCCATTAAAATTGTTTTTATTAAAAAGCCAAGTTCTCTCTACTGTCAGTGATAAAGCAGTTTGCTAATTCAACGGAAGAGCCATATAAAATTAGAGTACAAGTAATAACAAAGCTCGGATGTGCACACGCCAATCTAATAACAAATGATGACGATGACTTCTTCCACCCAGTGATGGGGGTGAGGGGGTCCAAGGCAAAGAGACAGCGAGCACTGCTATTCGGGTCACTCCATCAGCTACCCCTGACCAGTGCAGACAGTTTATACTGAAAATGCTCAGATGATAGGGCATTATCAAGGGTTTGGATATGATGTCTGGCTCAAAACACACAAACCTACACAACAAAGTGGAAAAACAAACCACAGAGCGGACCAAAGGCTTGATCCCACTTACTATGCCCTGTGAGTGTGTTTTCTAGATTACAAACAACTACCCTCATTGCTTTTGGACAGATGGTACAGACGCTGAAACAAACATCACAATTCTGAACCTCACAGACCTGTCTTTTCAGGGCTATGGATTCGACATGAGAAAATGAGGTCTTTCCCTCAGCACTTTAGTGCATCTGAAAAAGCACAAAGAGTAATTTTATTTATTAGAATCTTTAACCACTAAAAAGTCTCTTTCCAGGTTCCACTTATTTCTCCAACCTCCCCCAGACCCCTGATGATTAGGACACAATTTGAAGGAGAAGCAAGCAAGCACATTTTACTTGTCACACTTCAACGTTCCCAAAACCAAGGGGCAACGTTCCACGAGGTTACACAGTCTGATTTTTAACAGTCCCTGTTTAGATAAGTCCTTCACTGATTTTAAAACCCATGTGAGAGCTGCAGCGTTAAAAGCCTACGTGAGAGCTGAGGGCTGCAGTCTAACACTGCCCCTTGGTGGAGATGGATGTGGACCCAAGGTGAAGTGAGCAGCATCTCACATGCCATCAGAATCAAGACCTGGGTTTCCCCCTATGGAGATCCTGAAGAAATAAAATGGTACTTCAAAACCATTAATTAAGATTCTACAAAGAAATAAGAAGTATTAAAAAAAAATTAAGAGTTTCTCTACTTTCCAGAGGAACTTCTTGATAATCCCTTAACTCAGATTTGGAGAAAACCCTTCTTGGAAGTATTTATATTTTGAAATTTCCCTCTTCTCTGGGTCAAAATAGACCGATTCATCTCTACGGGTTTCCTCCTTCCAAACAGCACTGCAGGGCATTATATAACATTTAACTAAACAGTGTTCCAGCACCAAAGGCGATGCCTCTATCTGATAGCTTGCTGCCTCTCGCCCTCCGGTGGTGGCTCTTTGAGAAAAGGGGGAGAGAATACAAAAAAGGGGCAACCTCCTTAAAAGGAAAGCACTGTCCAGCGAGGGAAGCGACCTGATCCCAAGTTCGTGACCAAAGGGTTTGAAAGTCTATCTTGGAAAAGGACGTTCTGATAATTCTCAGTCTCACCACTTTCCCCAAGCCACAGATTTTTAAAAGCGGGTAGGGTGGTGGAGAGTAAAGGAGCATACAGTAGGGTGGCAACTAAATAGCCCTGCCGGGCTGGGAGAACCTCACCTTTCCATCTGCCGGGAATGACTTGCTAAAATGCAGTGCAGACTCTGCTTGACACAACCAGAGAGGCAGAGAAGGGGGTGGGGAGAGAAGACAGACGAAGATCTTCCATTCCCTACTCCATCTCCTTCAAACGTCTTTTAAGTCGGGCAATCGTCACTTACATGTACACATTTATTCTATCAGGGAAAGCAGTACCTGCCTCTGCTACCCTAAGATACTCCGTGATTCCTAAGGAAAACATCCTTTGACAACGACAAAGCCATGGAAATGAAACAGTCTTTCCTAGCCTTCATTTTTGATAATCCGTTTAGAAAGAAGGCAGCAAACTGCAATTCTCTAGCCAAGCCTGAGAAACCCCAGTGAATCAGCTTTCCCAGTGTCACAAATTCTTCTGCAATTCTTAAAAGGAAGTCACTCCCTCTCCCCTTTCAGGCAGTCTACAAGAATCTCTTCCTACCTCTGCAGTCTCTCTCCCTCCCTCTTCTCAGAACCAAGACAAAGAGGTAGACAAATCCCCACAGGCTCTTTCCTGAGCTACAGCTGCACACTACAGGAAACTGGGATCGGCTATGGAGCCGAGGGAGGGGGAGAAAAAGGCACGATATAGTACACATGCTCAAAGGACCGACACTTCAGATGATAACAATAAATCTGCCTTTTTAAGAAAACAACCCTCATTAAAACTTGGCTTGCTACACTCCAACCCCAGACCTTTCTGCAGATCCCTGAGACAGAAATGTGTGGAGGACAAACAAGTCTTACCTGAGTTACCATTTTCTTTTTCTCCATAAACCAGAAGAAGCAGATGATAACCCTTTGAAAGCCGCCGTAGCGGGGCACACCTCTGTGGCTCTTTGCCACGCCGTCCCCAGCTAGCTGGCGAAGGGCGGGCGATGGGCCTCCCTTTAAACGTTTTCCTGCCTTTCTCTTTCTAGTGTTTCTTCCTTTCTTTTCTCTTCCTCTCCGGCAGTCTCTCCCCCTCCTTCTTTCTCCAGCTCCCTCCCATATCTCAGGCAGATGGCTGAAGGAAGCCCCACCCCTGAATGCCTAAGGTAATTAATCAGAGTAGAGCCCCACCTCTTCCTCCTCCCCCCTACCCCTCCCAGCAGGCTGACAGCTCCCGACTCCAGAAGCAGGCCTGCTGGAGAATGGCAGTTTGGCCTGTGCTTTACTGTGCGCAAGCGTGTCTCTCTCTCTCTCTCTCTCTCTCTCTCTCTCTCTCTCTCTCTCTCTCTCTCTCTCTCTCTCTCTCTCCTGTGTGTGTACACAGGGCAGGAGGGGGAGACTGAGGAGGGGTAGGCACCATGTGCTAGCATATAAGGCTGTGATGGCAGTATTAATTATATTGCTCTAGAAGCACTTACCACAACTTATTACAGTTAATACAGATTTACGAGATTATAGCTATGAATATCTGATAATAAAGAAGAAATGAAAATTAAGGTTTTTTCCCTTACTGATGGACATTTATAGATAAGAGTGGGTCTAATGAAAGGTGTGGAGCGAAAAGCTGCTCAGTGACAGGAAGGCTTTCAAGGACAGCAACACACAGAATGGTGCTAGAAGCCAGAGGCGATGTAATGAGGGCATAGGACTGGGAGAGAAGGGAGGTCAGTTATGTGCCTATTTTTTTCTCCTCTAAAAACCCTAGAGATTCTGAAAAAGGTGTCACCATAAATCTGCCTGCTTGAGAGATGCAAGGTGTGCACATCTGGCTGCTGAAGCACCTCACTTCATAAAGCTCAGATTAGTGGGAGCTGTTTTTCCTGCTTACGATGTGTTTTAGCCTATAGTAAAAAAGAACTCCTTTCTGATATATCCACCCTGGCTATATACCCACATGGGTACCTGCATCACTGCTGCAAACAGTAACAGTTACCACAGAGCTCAGAGAATACAACGGCTCAGGAGAATGTTTATTCAACACAAATGCTTCTTTTCAGTCCTCACATTAAAAGGCTCACAGTGGTGAACTGGGCCAGGGTCCAGGTCCCATTCTGTTCTATACTAGTGACCTCAGGAAAAAAAATATTGAATCCTGAATATAATGTCATCATTTCTATATAAAGACTCAATTATGTAAATATTTGATAAATTTAGGCCTTTTGCCGATTATTTCATAAAAATTAAGATTTTAAAATGTATTCTGACAAGATCCTATCCTACAGATTACATATATTAGTTCTATATTCATTGAAAGGTAGAAAAGACCAATTGCAAAATTATATTTTTTTTTAAATAAATACTCAAACTGTGAGTCAGTCATCCTAGCAGTAGAGTTTCTTGCTGTCTTCACCAGGACTGTCTGGCTGGATGATGAACCAGGTTTTTAATATGCACCATGTAATATGTTGGTTAGCACTTTGCCAACACAACACCACCATGTTCTCTCAGTTACCAATTATTTTAGTAATTCTAAAAAGAATGAACAGATTACAGAACCACGAACAAAATCCAGAGTCCGACCGCAGTCTGGTCTGTGGAACTGGGAAGAAGCTGCTCTCGTAGTTTACAGATATGAAGAAAAATCTGCAAAAGGATCCTCTTGGGCTAGAGAGATGCCTCAATGATTAAGAGTTTGCACTGCATTTGCAGAGGACCTGAGTTCAGGTCCCAGCACTTGTTCTGGGCAGCACTGGGTGATCTGATACCCTCTTACCCATTCTACTGGCACCCACATACATGTAGCACACATATGCACACACACTTTTTTTTTTAAGGGATGGGGTTTTCAAGCACAACATTAAGCAAACAAAAATGGGAGAGGAGCAGAAGACCATAAAGTTAACACCTTTATGAACATGCCGAAGTCTGAACATCCAGACAGCAGAAGTTATAAAAGGCAAAGTAAGAAAGAAGAAGGGGGTAGGCAAAAGCAGGGCACGGCAATGCTTGCAATCTTTCCTGTACTTTAAGAAAAAGCCGTATTTATGAAACAATCGTGTTTACAGCTTTGATATATAAAATAAACTCACAGGTCCCTGTACAAACAAAAAGTTGCAAGCATCAGAAAAGCTACTTGGATTCTTGGGTGTCACTTCAATCCCTTCCTATAAAGACAAGGGGACTTTTTTTTTTGTTTGTTTGTTTGTTTTAATAAACAGGGAAATGAAGTCCCCATAAGCAAAAGTGTTGGATAACTGATAAAGATTTTTGCAGGTCCAGAAACTTAAATTGCATTCTTATACACAGGATTAATATTTTATACTGCAAATAATAGGCTTAAAAATTCATTACCACAGGGACAATATAAGCTAAAAATAAAATATGCAGACATGATTTTTATGAAGACTCTGATTAACAAGCACTGTGAGCACTGGCCAGTGGTATTCTAAAGCGTGTCCCTGACTTTAAAGGTTGCTACAGAGGACAAGAGACGGAAGAGCAATTCAACAGCACGAGTCTGACCCAGCAAAACTACTGAGGTCTCCGGTGGCTGAATGTACCAAGAAAAAGCTCACTTGACAGTTTGTTTTCGTCTCTCTCCTGGAATGGAAGGACAGATGGGGTTGGAGGGATGGGGAGTTGGGTGGGGGGCATCTGAACAGAGTTCAATAGCCAGTTAAAGAAGAGCATGTCTCCGTGCTGGAATAACCTCTGCCTTTCAGCAGTCTGCCTGGACACTGGAAGTACTCAAGAAAGATTTGCTGACTAGACAAACAAAGGACAGGGTACTTTGTGTTTCAGCTTCTCAATGGTTTGTTTCCTTGGCATTTCAGTCTTCAGAAGTCCAGCTTCCTTTCTTATCTGCTGCTCAACTGAAATTCATCTTGGCGAGTCAATTAGGATCTCCAGGTGATGACCACATTCAATGGACATGTCAAGTCTTTTCTGACATTTCTGTGGCATTTGGATTCCTGACTATGGGAAACTTACCCGAGCTTCAAATGGTGCTTCATCTCCTGCCACTCTGCCAGCTTTAGCCACACAGGAGCCTGGGCACTGTTGTTGCTGGCCCTCAGACTACAGCTGTCCCTTGGCAGCGCTCCAGCAATGAGGCTCCTTCAGCTGTTTACCCGCCTCAAAGGGGGTGGGGGGAGAACAATATTCCAGTCTTTCCTAATTTTTCCTTTTCCTTGTTCATTCCCTCCCTTTACACCCTCTGAATGCTGTTATCGCATGAGATGCCATCCTCATTCTCTTTTTAGTACAACTAGGAATTTATTCACCTAAAGTGCATATCTCCTCACAGCAGCACCCCAGTGAAAATATGTGGGTTCTTTCTTTCTTTTCCTCCCTTCCTTCCTTCCTTCCTTCCATCCCTCCTTCCTTTTTGGTGCAGAGAAAGGGTACAAACTTCCAGGAGGCTGGCCCTGACAATACCTGTCTAGGTTGTTGGCTCTCACTCTGCTGCTTCAGTTAATAACACCCAGAACTCAGAGGCCCTGTTTCTCACTCTACCCCACAGCTTTCCTAACTTGAGAGCTGAATAGTCAACGGCCCTAAACAGTCAACTCTGCTTTAAAATGGGCACACAGACTTCTTTAAAGTCCAAAACAGGGATAGCATGTCGCAACATATGAGTGCTCACCATCAAGCCTCACCTATGTTCAATGAGAACTGACCTCTGCAAGTTGTCTCTGAATTCTACACATGTTGTGTGGCACACATGTCTGTCTATAGCCCTCAATACACACACACACACACACACACACACACACACACACACACACACACACACACACACACACAAAACATACCAGCTTTTAAATACAAAACTGGACCAAGTTCTCAAAGCTGAACCATCAATGCACAGAAAAGCAGGTGCCTGTTGTGTCTATGCTAAGCATCCCTCTAACCCTGAGGGAATTATGGATATGTACGTATATGTATATATGTGTGTATATGTGTATACTCATATTCCGGCAGAGGACAAGGCAGAAGAGAATCTCCCTGTGACTTGCATTTTAGCATGCCTGTCTTATTGGTGAAGGGTAGATTACACAGCTACTGCTTCTGAAGAACTTACTCTGAGAGGCTCACTATATCCTCAGGACAATGGTGAGATAATGGACTCTCCTTTGTAGAGATGATGGAAACTCAGCAAGGTGAGAGTAAGCATTTTGCTGATAGGCAAGGAAGTTGAAGAAATCAGGGTCAAACTCAAACCCACAGGAGGGCTCCTTACTCCAGGCTGCATTAAGTCAGGGTAAATTCTGTTGTGCTCTCCATCTGCCCATCCCCATGCTCACAGATGTCTTGGTAGCTGGTCCTCTACTAGCCTCGCTGGTCTATCCTCCAAGCATCTCACTGTTCCAGTAATCGGTCTTTTTTTTTTTTTTAATGATTTATTTATTATATGTAAGTACATTGTAGCTGTCAGAACAGGGCATCGAACAGGGCATTGAATCCTGTTACAGATGGCTGTGAGCCACCATGTGCTTTCTGGGATTTGAACTCAGGTCCTCTGGAAGAACAGTCAGTAAGTACTCTTAACCATTGAGCCATCTCTCCAGCCCCTCCAATAATCTTTCTAAACATGTATCTCATCCTGCCACTTTTCTACAGGAGGAAAAGTACTCTTTGGTATTGTCAAAATTAGTGTTAATTGTACACAGAGACAAGCTTCCACCTCTCAGCTAAAAATCTCTATATTTGATTTGCATTTCCTTGAAGAAATAATGAACGTTTTCTTGTGTATTTGTTAGCCATTTGTACTTGACAACTGTCTATTTCACTAATTAGCCCACTCATTTACTTACTCTATTTCCTTATTTATAAGATTTGTTCTTTGAGGGCTTAGTGTTTGCATTGTTCGTGTGTTCTGGTATGAGCAGTTAGAAGATCTCCCACTCTGCGGCTCTCTCTTCAATTTACTGTGGTAGGTGTTTCTCTGCTGACTGGGCTCTTTACCTTGAACCGCTCTTCTTCAGACCTTGCTGTTCATCCCTGAGTTACCAGATCCTACTCAGGAAGCCCATGGCTGTGCCTGTATGTGAAATGATTTCCCTAATAGTCCCTTCTAGTAGTTTCAGAGTTCTAGATCTTGTACTAAAGCCTTTGGGCTATTTTTGAAGGGACCTCATGTCTGTTTTCTTTTTTTTCTTCTTTTTTTTTTTTTTTTTTTTTGGCTCTTTTTTTCGGAGCTGGGGACCGAACCCAGAGCCTTGCGCTTCCTAGGCAAGCGCTCTACCACTGAGCTAGACCCCCAACCCCTCATGTCTGTTTTCTACCTGTGGGTATCCAGGTTACCTAGGCCCATTTGCTGAACATTGGCTTTTCTGAAATCTGTGTTTCTGGTATCTTTTCGAGGAACCATCAGGTGGCTACAAATGTGTGACTTTATTTCTGGGTCCTCTCTTCAGTGCATGTGTCCTTCGTGTGCTACAGCCATACTGATTATGGATCTTCAGTAGAATTTGAAGTTTGTTCTGTGTTATCTCCAGTATTACGCTTTTTGATAAGTAATTCTTTGATAAGAATTACTTTGGCTATCCAAGGATCTTTGAGCTCCCATGTGTATTTTAGGATTTTTTTTTTCCCTGTGAAGAATGTAACTAAATTCTGAGGTAATTTCATTGACTACTTTGGGTAATATAACCATTTCAACTGTATTAATTCTGTAGGTCCATCAGGATGGGCTGTCCTTCCATCTTTAGTATCTTCTTCAGTTTCCTTCCTTGGCGTCTTACATTTTTGTTGGTTGGTTTATCAGTGCCTCCTTATTTTCCTTCCTTACAAGGCTAGTGTAAATGAGGGCATTTTCCTGGGAAACCCCAACTCTTTAAGTAGGACACGAAAGCACCACTTGTTTGCTTTAGCAGACCTGTTAGAGACCCAGCTCCCTATCCCTCGGTACGCACCATACCCTGCCTGCCACATGGAGAGACTTCACAGGTTCCTCTTCCTAGAGCCCTGAAGTAGCCCTCTCCTCTCCAAGGCTTACTTTAGATGTCCCCAGCCCTGTCAGCTTTCCATTCCCAGTTAGTTGACCTGTTCCTGTGTGCATGCTTTACCTTGACATCTATCTCACCAACATAAGTCTGCATGGTTCTGACTATACTGTGAGCAGTCTGAGGGTAGAAATAGTGTTTTATGTCACAACCCAGCTCTGTTCATACTTGGATGAACGGTGGTGGTGGTGGTGGTGGTGGTGGTGATATGCTTGTTGAATTCAAAATAATAACTCAATCTGTCTTTAGCCATTATCTAGGCATACTTTGCAAGTAAAATGGAAATCTTGGTAGTTACTGAAGTATTATGAAAGCATTCTAAGAATATCTCTGGCAATATCTTCAAAGTTATAAGTTTATTTCAGTATCTTTCAGAACATGAAGCTGAAGAATATACAAAAAGGTAAGGTGAGGTAAAGATTACTCGAGTACCTGAGACTGTAGACAGAATACCTGCTAACTAAAAACTCAGCCCACATACTCTGCTCTTTATAATTTTGTGGTTGTGACTCAATTTCCCTACCTTTCACCCACATACCATTTATGCTATAAAGGTAGATCCAGAGTACCTGACTAGAGGCAGGCTCGCTCATACTTTCCCAGGCTGCCGTTGACACCTAAGTGAAGAGCAACATTAAAGAGAGAATACTTCTTCCAACAACGAAACCTCAGCAGTACAAAAGCCTCCACAGCACACCCCTGCGGTAACTCTCGGTGACAATTTACTCCTAATACTGGGTACCTTTCCAGAAGCATCTCACAACACAATTTCAATATCCTCCTCTGCTCCAACACTCCTTTCAGTATTAGTGACGTACATGAGATTTAGTTCTCCCCACCCCCATACTGCAGGGTGCAATACAGACAGCCCGTGTCAGAATAAAGTGGTGAGAGTAGAATCTGGAAACGGTTCTAAACCTTGTACATTTATATACATACAAAATCCTCACACTTATTTCTTATATGTCCAAATTCAACCTTTAGAAAGAAACATTAAAACATGTACTAGCACCCTGGTAAGGCCAGACAAATTAAAACATATTACTTCATTAACTATAATTTGGCATTAGGTACATACCATGTAATATTTCAGTCTTAAACATGCCCTGTATCTATTACTAAATTACAAGAGAGTATGCTGACTTGGTTGTTGCTGTTTCTTTTGTCTGGCAAAGTACTTGGCACATAGTAGGTGCTTAAAAAAATTAATAAACTAGTTCAGACTGAAAAACTAAAGAGTGGGTGTATGTGTGTGTTTATCACTATTGGTTATTGCCGGAGAACTACAAAGCAGAGGCACTAATTCATGTTTAGAGACTTTGCAAACCCAAGCCCATCTAAGTATCTATAGTATCATTTGCATAGGTAAGTCTGTCTTACTTGTCCATAAGCCAAACATCCTTGGGCTGCCCTTGGCTGTCCTGAACCCTCAATCAGTACATTTAGCTATCTCTAATGGTTTAAGACTGTGTTTCCCTTCCTCTAACTGCCTCACTAGTAGTGGGTGACAGGGTAGTAGTCTGTAACAATTCTTCAATAAGTACTAATTGTGACCATAAACAGCACTCCTAATTTGCAACAATAGCTACATTTTAACTGTCCAGCCAGAGGAGATAGGTATTTAATAGTAGACCATCCATGAGAGCACCAGGGCCTGGCCTGGTCGATCCCAGCGTTAGGGACATGCACATGGAACTTGACCTCCGGCCAGCAAGTTTCACAGTGCAATCCTGTCTACAAGAATAAAAAAATAAAATCGATGAAGGAAAAAGAATTATTTTAGGTAAATTTCTCTCTCTCTCTGTCTCTCTGTCTCTCTGTCTCTCTCTCTGGTGGGCAAAAACCTCAAGTGTCTCTTACACCTTTCTCTAGCAATCCTCTATCTTTTTAACCTACCTGTATTTTTAAAGTGATCTGGTCCAGATTGGGTTCTGCATAAATTCTAAGTAATAAAATAATAAATTTCAATTGCACGCTCTTAGGCAGGCATTATTTTATTAATGTTATGAGCAACGAAAGGTCAGGCACCTTCTTACCTTCACTTGAAAAGAACTCACTTTGTCTCATTATCTCAATGTTAGCAATTCTAGAGATACTCAATTAAAAAAGATTAAAATCTTCTCATTAAGAAAAAAACGCTACTCAGTCTTGTCCTTAAACATGTTCATTGTATAATACATTGGTACACAACTCTAGGCATCATGCAATGAGTTCTGAATAAATAAAACAAGTATTATGATCCTAGAGAAACTTCTTACAAAGCACTTCACGGTCAGAGTAAGAGCGCATAGAAAACAACTATCTATTGCTCAGCTACAAACAAAACTGTTCATCAAAAAAATTAGTAAATAAGTTCATAAAATAGTTTTTAATTTTTCCATGTAAAACTGTTCTTTCAATCCATTAATTTACTGGTGTGGCAGAATGGAGAAAGCACCTTTAATTGCAACATCTCAGCCCCCGAGTCTCTGAGCTGCCTTAATTTTAGATAGAATAAAACATTAAACACAGCATGGCCAGGAAAGTATGGTTTAAAATACTAAATGCTATATTCATTCACCAACAGTAAATCCGAGTGAATAAAAAGACTGAGAGTACATCAATTCATCTTATCACGAATGAATCAAAGTTTCACTGTTTTATTCAGTTGTGTCACAGTCTGAAGAGAACTTTTCCACTGAGTGATTAAAGCTTGTGGTTACCGCTGCTGGTCACAGCTGGGGCTTACCAAGACCCACCAGTATTTACCAGTAAGAAGATGGGCTTCTAGACTAGCTTCATGACACGTCCAGCCTTAGGCTGTAAGAAACCCCTGATGTCAGTAGAGAAACAGTCTCCAGCTAAAGTCCATAAATGCTGCAATTCTCGTCATGGCAAATGTGATGTGCACCGCACATCAGCTGAGAAATCAAAACCCATGGAAGGTTATGTCTGCCCATAAAACACCAAGACCAACATGTCACGACACAGGTAAGGAGAGACAGAACCCAACCTCCACAGGTTCCAGGACTGGGACCTAGAGGCTTGAAAAAGAAGTGAGTTTACCTACAACGGGTTAAGATCTCTTTTAACCCTGTGTATTTTTACTCAACCCACAAGTTAGGAGCTAGTTACTAGAAATTGGGTCAGAAGGGACAACAATTAAGGATCATGAAGCATCTGTAGTCCAGAATTCAAAGAATCAATAAAAATGGAGCATGCCTATGTAGAATGAATACCCTAGTGGAGCCAGAAGCCAGGACTCGTCTCCATTTACTCCCTACCCTGCTAACAACAGAAAGGCATTTGCACAATGCAATATGCTTTATATGGCTTAACCTTTTCTGCTTCTGGATTTTAACAAGTTAACAATGAAAATGTCACTAATTCCACAATAGAATAATTGGAAATGGTAGACTAAAACCAAATTAAAATAGTCTAGGCATAGCCTCAATTGTGTATAACCTTTTTGAAAATACAGTTACATTTGGAGACTGCCATCTCAGTTGCCTCCAGAGATCCTCAAGTTTATTACATCATGGTGGCACAATAAATACTACATTTATACTGCCCAGTCCATCCTGTACCCACGTTCTATGAAGCTCCAGAATTTCTAATACTGAAAAGCTAACCACTTCTGTCTAGTTATTCAACACTTAATCAAATCTCTTGCTACAGCAAATTAGAAAAAAACAAAACAAAACTTAAGAAATCCGGCCCAAATGCACCATGTCGCATGAGAGGAAACTTGTATCCTCTATCATAAAATTTTCTCGTCAATCAAATATTGTTTGAAAAACGAGTCATAACCTACTTACCTGGACAAGAGGATACTGATAGTCCATGCAATATACACCATACATAGCAGAGGGAGAGACTCCAGATCTGGACCGCACAGAAAGCACCTCAATTTTTTTTCTAGTTTTATGTGTCCTGTCAAGGGAACTAAAAGCACCCTCAAAAAAAAAAAAAAATCCTTGCCTCTCTTTCCCCGTCTACACAGGCAGGCGTGCTGGCTCAGCCGGTAAAGTCAGAGTTTAGTTCAGAGCAAAAGGATTCAGCAGTACATATAGGAGATGCTCAAAGAAAAGCAAAACATTCCAACTAAAGACAGCACTAGGGATTGGTTTTTAACTGACAACTCCACTAGAAGGGCAAGAGGCAGAAGACGACAACCAGAGAATAGACCTCTGGCTTCTTAAAGCAGCAAACAACGCCAGAAACACAAGGCATCCAAAGCTGAAGTAACGTAACGTCCCAGGCTCTGTGTCAAAGGGAATGCTCCCAACCTAGGGCATTGGAGGCAAATGGGACTGTATTATTTTTCTAGCCCTCCCTTGGGCAGGAATGCGCATGTGCGTGCGCGCACACACACACACACACACACACACACACACACACACACACACACACACACACACACACACACACTCTTCCTTCTCACTGTCTCCGGTGGAGACAGGTGTTAGGATTAACAGCATGAAGCCCAGCCAGAGAAAGAACTGGCAGAAAAAGCCGCACTGATACATGCAGTAAAGGGCCCTTTCATGACACTGTATGTTTCTGTATCATTTAACACACAGCTCCCTCCTGCTTTATTTAACAGGAGCAAGGACAGCTGGCAGGAGTCAGCTAGAAAAGAGGAAGGTGGCCCCAACTCTGAGCAACATGAGTCCACTGGAGGCCTGCAAATATGTGGGGTGTGCTCTCAGCTGTTCCAGTCAAACTTGGAGGGATTAACTGTGGCTGCCTGTGAAGAGGTGGGGGTGGAGAGGTTGCTACCGAGAAGCAGTTGCTTTTCTCCTTTTAGGAAGCGGCTTTCTCTACCCCACCATTGTTTGCACACACATGTGCATACATATTTCTGTAACCGATATTAAAAGCAGTAACAGATAGAGACAGGTGTGAGGTTAGCTGACAGTCAGCCCACAGCAAGCTGGGGCTGGCTTCATCTACAATCAGAACTAAGTAGTCCTTAGAAAATAACACGCCATGTACAAAAGGTGAGAATAAATCAACTGCTGTAGAGACACAGGCAAAACAGTTCCTCTTTAAACATCCTTTACTTGGGACAAACTTTTAAAGATTCAAAATGATAACTCTAAGTTTGTTTCAGTGTGAGAGAGAACTCCTAATCTACTGAGGCAGAGTCAGTACTGCTAGGACAGCCTTCATGGGGTTAGTGAGGTAAGTGAGGGCCTGTGCTGGTATGGACGCTCCCAACCAAACCAGTGCAGCTTTCTTCTACAGCCATCGAAGCTAAGTGCAAGGGTATCCAGGAGAAACTTTTCTTTAAGGTTCAAATTGGCAATGACATATCTAGAGATGGTCTTCCAGATACAACATGTACCTTAAATCAATCAGTCTGCAAGGACCATACAAAATACTACAATACCTCTAGCCTGCCAGCACTGATTTCCATTTATTAAATAAACCAATTTAATAGTATTTAAACAGTTGGGTGCGATGGAATATGTTTGTAAACCCCGGCTACTGAAAACTAGAGACAAGGAGATCAGAGTTCAAGGCCAGCATGGCGTAAGACAGCAAAATCACCCAATTCCATACCAAAAGGCAGTTGTTTACATCTACTCTACAGAAGGTGCTATGTTAAGTACTAGAGAAACTATAAGAGCAGTCTGGTATTTCAAAGTACTTCAAAGGTACAGGTGAAGTCAGAGGTGAAATACTGCCATAGTGCAAATTTAAGAAGCACTATGAGCAATCTACCACACCCGGGCCACCGTTGTTAACATGTGCTCTCTCTCATCAGACACTTGTCAGTGCTCCCTATCGCTAAATTCTTGCTTCTAACTAACACTTGGTTCGCCAACTCTGAAAGACGTTCACTAGAGGCTCCTAACATCTTACAGTTGCCTGGCCACATCTTAAAGTTTATTGTGTACATTTTAATTGTCCCCTCTGAAGCTAATAAATAACAGAAAGGGGGTGGAGGAAGGTCTCAGTGGTAAGCGGTTACCTAGCATGCAGAAGGTCCTAGGTTCTATCCTAAGGTAGTAGGAGAAGGTATGGGAGGCAGGGGCAGGTCTCTGCAATAACTCTTTTTTTTTTTTCTTTTCTTTTTTTCGGAGCTGGGGACTGAACCCAGGGCCTTGCACTCGCTAGGCAAGCGCTCTACCACTGAGCTAAATCCCCAACCTGCAATAACTCTTAAATCAAAGAATTCTATATGACTTAACCTCACTCTGTGTTGTTTAGAGCAACACTGTATCACCGGGCACACAGGCACGTGTCAATCAGCTCCTTAAGTCACTGTTAATCTTCCGAGATTCTGCACTGGTGGTGGAGCAGTGAGCATAGCTGCTCAGTAACTAAGATCTCTCTTGATGTGAAGACTTGAAAGTGATAATGGGACCACACTAATAAACTGTCTGACAAACCTAAAGCTTCATCAGTCGTCCAGTTTGATGCTGATGGAAGATGAAATACTAGGGTGGTATTCATCAGACAACAGAAGAAGCCTGGAGTGGTGGCACATGCCTTTAATGCCAGCATTTGGGAGGCAGAGGCAGTCTGGTCTACATAGAGAAACCATGCCTTGAAAAACAAAAACACAACAAAAGCTAACCAACCAACCAACCAACCAACCAAACAAACAAACAAACAAACAAAAAACTCCCAACAAAGTAACTCCCCCCCAATAAAACCCCCAAACAAAGCCAAACTAAAACAGATAACAACCAAGGGAGGAAGAGTGGAAATGGGTAGAAACACTCAGAGAGAAGACAAAGAGCTGTAAACAGAATCTTAAGGAATCCTAACTTCTAGAGAGCAGACGTCCGAGATGAAGTGGGGCCCCAGAGTCCTCACAAGAACCCAAACACAGAAAGCATCTGCTACTTTTCTGCACCTTACAATCCTTACTGATGCCACTAGCAACATGCAAAGGCTGAAGAGAAAGACTCAGAAATGTGACTGCACTACCAGAAAGCAGGTCTGCTTCCCAGTGCTGGCCTGTGACACTGGCACTAGGTGGGTCAAAATAAAAAGTAGAAACCACACCAGCATTTAAATCTCACCAAAACTTTCTGCCTTGAACCCAGGTGGGAAGCACAGGGCAGGCAATGGCACAATCAGAGATCCACCCTTGTCCTTCCAGCAAACTTGTCACACAACAGGTTCTTTCTTCTCCTCCTCCTGCCCCGTAAGGACCATCTGCTGAGTATAAGGGCACTTTCTGTGTGATCCTGGGAATACTTGTATTAGATCCTTTGCTTAAGGTCAAGACCCATTCTCAAAATTACTGATATAAGTAGTTGGTATAAATCATTGCTACAAGTTTCTGCCATCAAGGCTGAGCCATTCCCACCCCAGCTCCCTCCAGCCAAGACAAATTACAATCCCTTTCAAACCAAGAGTTCAGACAAACCCTTCCTTTATTCACTTGTCCTTCCAGGTATTTTGATCACAGTAAGAAGAAGAGGGTAAGACCCATCCGTATTTTCTTCATCCAGTCAGTATTCACTCCCAACAGCACAGCATCCCACGTGGTGTAAGTATGAAGGCTCCCAAAAGAGTTGAAGGGGAGAAAAAGTAAGGGACACTGGATCACATGTGATGAATGCCACATCTAGTTGAAGACAGCTGGGATAAAGTCAAACACATCAGTTAACCTGCTGTTCTCTACTGTCACCCCCTCATTTTCCGGGGTGACGAAGATGAGGAACAGTCCATGACAATCATTAACTAAGTGGAGAGGGCTTACCAAGTTTGGTAGCTAAAATGGGAAGAATAAGGGATTGCGGGGAGGGCAGCATTCTAAGTGAACAGACACACTGTGTGAGCAAAGCTGTACTCAGTGCCCACAGAAGAGCAGATAAATAGCACAGAGCCAAAGCATGTGCCACTGACTGCAGACGAGTTCTGTTGGTCTAGCGTGAGATGCCTGAGCTTTCTGCATCAAGAGAAAGGCTTGAAAGGATGCCTACCAGAACAGAGTGCAATAAATGGTAGAAACGTGCCTTTGCATGACACATAGATAAAAACGGGGGTAGTAACAAAACTGGCATACGGAACACAGCATTTTGTTCAGGAATGAAAGGCAGGGCCAGTCAACTGTAAGCCAAGTTGACAGCCCTTTTCTTGGGTGTTGTCGTTCTAAATTGGTGTAGTCTGAGAATCCCTAATCTGAAACTATGAAATTGAAAACCTTTGGTCACTGATACTGACTCAAAAAGTTTCTTTAGGGAAGAGAAAGTTTATTTGGCTCACCATTATAGATTAGAATCCATCATGGGGGAGGGGAGGGGGAGTCAAGGCAGCAAAACCTGAAGCGTCTAGTCACATCCACAATCAAAAGCATAAAGATAATAAATGTATATGTACGGTACTCAGCTCCCTTTCTCCATTCTTACACAATCTAGGGCCCAACCCTAGGGATTGAGCCGCCCATAACAGGCAAGACTTTACAATTCAATGAATATCATCAAGACAATCCCCACAGACATGTGCACAGGCAAACCTATTTAGACAATCCCTCACGGAAAATTTTATCCTCGTCAATTCTAGATTGTGTTAAGTTGATAATTTAAAAGTATTCTATCTCAAGATCATGTGCCCTGAGACTGCAGGGTAGGGATGGAGAGGTGACTCAGAGGTTAAGAGCACTGGCTGTTCTTTCAGAGGTCCTGAGTTTGATTCCCACATGTTTGCAAGTCCAGTTCCAGGGGATTCAATGCCCTCTTCTGACCTCTGCAAGTACAATGCGCAAACACTCATAGGCAAAGCACCTAGACGTATAAAATTAAAATCAAAGAAAATAAATGAGCAGATTAGAGAAATTAATAGATTAGAGAAATTAAGAAGGATGCTTACTGTGCAGCTCTTGGTAGGAAGTCTTCTACTGGATACCACAGAAATATGGCCATGAAAGACTGTACCCATGTGGTTTCAGATGCATACCAACTGGACTAGAGATCACTTATATTACTTTATCAAAGAGAAACTCCACATTTTGTCTGTGTCCTGAAACTCTGTGGAAGGCTTATTTAAAGGTTACAGACTAATCTGGTAGAACAAATTCCAAAGCAGTCCAGTATGTAGAGTAGTTTATGATCATTGCTAACTGCTTTTAGCTGGGTTTAAATTAAGAATCGGGGTAACATGTAGAGCATGAGGATTTTTAAAGTTTGTAGTTTGACCAACAAAAGAGTCTGCATAAAGTTAAGATCTCAGAAAGTATGTCTGAGGAAGAGATAGAAAACAAAGCTGGCACCAGAGAACAGGAAACGCCTCAGAGGCGTCTCCCCACCTCAAAAGTATAAAGGTGCACCTTATTTGAGAGGATGGCCTCCTTGAGAAGAGAGAGCCGTGGAGGCGCCCTGTTTACACAGGACAGCCTAAGAAATGTTTCCCAAATCCAGACATCTAGGCATTTAGAAATTTCAGTACTTTGGTTCTGGAATTCTAACTACTACTCAAGCTGGTAGGAGTTTTGCTGTCATGTGTGTGATACTGGCTTGGCAGGTATGTAGAAAGAGTTCTGGGGTCATAAAGTCCTCTATCAAGATTATAACAGAAAGCCGGGGGTGGGGGCACTAAATGTGTGACAGGGTTGGCGTCTCCATAGGACTCCAGCCCCTAAGAGGATGGTATATGAAGCTATGAGAGGGAAGGAGTAGATATAATGGAGTCCCACAAGATAAAAGATGACTAGGAATATGAAATCCTTCCCAAAGGAAAAAGCAGTTAAGGATAGCCAGCCCAAGAGAGGAGTCTTGAGGTAGCCATGCTGACGGGACAGGGTTGCCTGCCTTTCTGATCTTGTATCACAAAAAGCACATGGCCAAGATGCCAGGCAGAGGCTACAGGATTCAATGTTCATCCTCCCGACAGAGTCTTGATTCTGTCTAATCTTTTCTTGTTACTGTCTTATTCCTCCCTTTTAGAATAGGATGGTACTGTGCACCAGTGCCTCTCTGAGGAAACAGACCAGAGGAGTGTGTCCTTGTAACTGTGTCTTATCCCTGCACCCCATCTCCCTCTCATCCCCTACAACGTGGACTGCTTTATTCCCGTACTAGCTCTCTACCATAGCTTTCTACCTCTCACAGGCCAGAAGCAACGGAGCCAAGGGCCGTGGACTGAAACCTCTGGCACTGTAAGCGAAAATAAGCCTTTCTTCCTCTTCAAGTTATTCTAAGTATTCCAAATCCTTGGTGCTTCCATGGTAATTTTACAATAGGCTTGTTGATGTCTATAAAAGTGTGGCTGGCATTCTGATTGAGATCACACCCAATGATCTCGTTTGAGTTGACTTCCTATCCCAAGCACAGAGTCATTGCACAGCACATTTCTCCCACTGTCCTGAGCTACCCATGTCTTCTATACAGGCAGGGATTAGAATTAACTTCCCTCTGGACATCATGATACAGACCACTTTCCTCAGACTACTAGACTCTATAATATTCAGATCCCTACAGGAATGAGTATACTGATGTGGGGGTGGGGGTGAGGAACAGAGATCCAGAAACACATCTAGAGGTATAAAGACAATTTGGCGATAAAAAAGTATCAGAATATCTGGAACTGGACATCAGCACAATCACACGTGGTAACAATGAACTGATGTACACACTTGTACTATACACAAAATTGACCACAAGCCTAAAACACAAAACATGAAAGTATAAACTTCAGGAGTAAAATTCCTTGAACTAAGCAAGACTTTAGAGCTATGACATAGTCTGTGGGTGTTGCTCAGTGCATGTTTAACATGGTCCAGGCCCAAGGTTTGATCTCTAACACCACACAGGTTAAAAACAAGCCTTAAAAGAACAAACCAGGTGCTAGAGAGATGGCTCAGCAGTTAGGAGCACTGACTGCTCTTCCAGAGGTCCTGAGTTCAATTCCCAGCAACCACATGGTGGCTCACAACCATCTGTAACGGGGGATCCGATGCCTTCTTCTGGTGTGTCCGAAGACAGCTACAGTGTATTTATACATACATAAAATAAATAAATTTAAAAAAAAAGAACAAACCAACAAATCAGACTACACTAAAAACTTTTCCTCACCAATGGACACTGTGAGAGGAAAACAAGCCACAATTTAAAGGTACCATTTCTTTCTTTCTTTTTTATTTTATTTATATGAGCACACTGTAGCTGTCAGACACACCAGAAAAGGGCATTAGATCCCATTACAGATGGTTGTGAGCCACCGTACTGGGAATTGAACTCAGGACCTCTGGAAGAACAGTCAGTGCTCTTAACTGCTGAGCCATCTCACTAGCCCAAAAGGTACCACTTCTATGTATTTGATAAAGGGCTTTGTCTTAGGGTTTTACTGCTGTGAACAAACACCATAGCCAAGGCAACTCTTATAAAGGCCAACATTTAATTATGGCTGGCTTATAGATTCAGAATTTCAGCCCATTAATATCAAGGTACGAGCCAGGCAGGTGTGGTACAGGAAGAGCTCAGAGTTCTACATCTTGTCCTAAAGGCAAACAAGAGAAGACTGGCTTCCAGGCAGCTAGGACAAGAGTCTTAAAGCCCACACCCATAGTGCACACTTCCTTCAACAAGACCACACCTCCTAATAGTGTCATTCCCTGGGCCAAGCATATTCAAACCACCACAGGCTTAAAAACAAAATACATTTTTAAAAAGTTGTACAACTGATCTAGAGTCAGTACTTAGTAACTTCTTAAAATATCACATATACCTTTCATAAAGCCTACCCAGTCTACTTGCTAGTATTAATAATTTACCCAAGGGAAATGGGAACTATATTCATATACACACCTGTACAAGAACCCTAGGGTGCAAACGCAAACACCCACCAGGGGACAAAGCTTAGCAACTGCCGCAATCACGAGTGAACACCATGGCTCAGCAGCAGAAATGAATGCCTTTAGTGTGTACACGATGAACCTCGAAATCATGGTGCCAGGGACAAGAAGCCCGGTAACAGGGCTTTTTACTGTATGACTACATTTTTGTCAAATTCTAAAAGTGTGAACTGATCTACAGTGGTGGAAACCAAATCACTGCTCAGTTGCTAGTGTCCTTGGCAGGGAAGTCATGAAGAATCACATGATCAACACATGAAGAATCTTCTGAAGATCTGTAATCTGTTATCTCAGGTGTGACTTCATGGGTGTGCATCTCTCAAAACTTAACGAACTGTGACTCTGCCGTATACCACTTACTGTGCATCAATTATATCTCAGCACAACTGTCAATAGAAGACTTAATTCTCACCCTCCTCAGTGCTTAGGTTTTAGGAGGTCAGTTATCTGCTTTTAGGGTTGGCAAAGGGAAATAGGAAAGCATCAACCTGTCCTCTTGGAATGAGATAGAGGATATGGTGGAAATTAGGGGAAAATGTCAAATGTAAGCAGAGGAGAAAAGACAGGCTGCTCTGGAAGTTACTAATTACCAAGGCTGTGTCACTGGCAGACCCCTCCCTTTGCACTTGCACATGACCTTTTCATTCTGTTGTACACACTTCCTGTTACCCCGATCCTGGGAAGAGGGGTAGTCTATCTTTCTTCCTCGAGTGTCCCCGACCCACACTCAGCAGAATTCCTGAATGGTCTACCCCGGAGTGTGTGCTGGAGACTGGGGCTGTGAGGCCAGACTAGATGGAGTCAAATAGTAAAGCCAGGCTCTCATCCTTATGTTTGTAAGGCACCATCTCTGCCTCTGATTCTTCCTCTGGAAGAAGAAGAAGAACCTCACATAAGCACAAACAAGCCCAGCACACAGCGATGAGCCCCAGCATCATCTCTGACAATTTAGGAAGGAGGGAATATTACCTTCATGGGACTTTAGAGGAAAACAGGACTTTTTATGCCTCGTATTTACCTGTAGTACCAAATAAATTAGAAGCACCCCCTTGAGTCCACTATAAAGAGTTAACAGAAAGAGGGACTGTAAGGTGTTGGAAGTGTGGCTGCCTCTTCCCAGACTGCATTCATCACTTTGCACCCTACGGTGCATATGCACAGTCAGACACCAGGGCAGCTCTCAGTACCACTGAGAGAGGGGCAGGGCTGACAGCAGCAGCAGAGCAGTGTGGGAACCCATAGGTTGGCACCAGCCCCTTGCTCTATTCAGACCTGTAATCTCTTCTGACTTTGATTTAATGCAGCAATTACTGGTAATGTGGTTTGAAGGAGATAAATGCCCAGTGTAGCTGTCTGTCGCTTACTCTGCTCATGATGCAAGAACATTTTTAAATTAAAATTCCCTTTATGATAAAGGAGCTGCTCCAGTGAACGTTTCTGTGCAGGCCTGATACAGAGCATCCCCAAAGAGGATTAGAAACTAACACCCTCCCCCATACAATTACCCATACCTAAAGGAGGTCCTTTAACCCTAAGTTTTTCCTCATTTATATAATTAGAATCTTCTTTCTGCTTTTTAAAATCATAATGTCAGCATTAGAGAATCCACTAAAGACTCAGCTCTCTCTCTTTTTTTTTTTTAACCTTAATTTCCTTTTAAATAAACAAGCAAAGTAAACATTCATACCGAGATGCCTAAATGACACTGTAGGCAGGTAAGTAGCTTGGCCTGTCACTCTAACTCTTGGGAGGAACACAAGCTAAAGACTAGCTACCTTGTGAGATACTGTCTTTAAAAGGGGATAGGGGAAATGACTCAATTCATTGAAAAATAAATAAAGGCTCTCTTGCCTCCCACCCAGGCAATTTGCTTATGGCATGCTTTGTATATATGGAAATCTTAAGTCCTAAGATTATTATAAGATATCCTTAACCCTTAAATCATGTAAGAACTAAGAATATCCGCTAGGGTTTTTCTACCTACAACATTCCTGCTGGAAACCGCATACTAGGTTCTGTGGGTCAAGGCACCTGCCACCAAGCCTGCCCTGAGGCGCATCCCCCAGATCCACAAGTGGAAACCATCTCCTGCACATTGTTCTCTGACCTCCACCCAGGTACTGTGGCAGCCTGCTCCCAATTAAAGGAAAAAAAAAAAAAAACCCTGCATAATGGGGACATGCTAGTTAATCAGACACTGATGTACTCTATAATAACCAGAGTACAAACCACCCAGGACCTGGGGGCCTGCACCACGGAGCACACTCAGTAGCTCTTGAGCCAGTCATAGCACTGCTGACTCAATTATGAAACTTCCTACCTCCCAAATAATAATAACTGTAGCTGCTTAAAATTTGTCATTTTGCTCGCTGGGGTGGACAATAATAATATCCTTTGGAAAAGAAAGAGAAAAAAAATGAACTAGAGAGCATAAGGTTCCATTTAGTTATAGTCTGCAAAGTGAGTACCAAAGCCCCAAGACTAAATGTGTATTTTTGCTTCCTAACATACTCAATACAATTTTAGCATGAAGTCAAAAGTCAAGAACTGGTTTTCTGTTCCATCACAGGAGAATTGTATCACATATATAATTAATTCAACTAGTATTTCTCACTAAGAGCCTCTAAATTTACACACACACGCACGCACGCACGCACGCACGCACGCACTCGCCCTTCAGCAAAGTACCATATGCCTTCTTAGGAAATCCAAGATTAAGATTAGAGTCCCTCTCTAGAAACTTGACAAGACCTACTTTGATTCTAGGTGTACGGATATAAAACTGACGTCATGCTTACAATAGCAATGCTAATATGGAGACCTGTGAAGGGTTCTGTAGCTCTTCATGAGAAAGCTTGAGTTCTCTTTCAAAGACAAAAAGAGGGACAATGTGGCTGTCTTAGAAAAACAGTTGTATACACCCCCCCACATGCATGCATACATTATGTGCACACAGACACAACACACTTGCATATACACACCCACACACACCCATGCATGTACTAGCCCTTTGGGAAAATAGCCTGGCATAATTAATAAGATTAAAGGGGACTTAGGATAAATAAGATGAGAAAGTCTGATCCTTACAGGATTAAACCCCAAATCCTAGCATGAATCCAATGATTTTGAAGATCAACACCATGTAACAGGATTAAATCAATAGCTTCTTTTGTTTTTACAATGCAAACAATCACAGTTGGCACATTCAGGCCTGCTGCATCTCCTCCTGGGTTAGGAGAACTGAGGGCTGGACAGGGGATTCTGCTGTGGCGAAGCCTGCTAATGAGCGTACTTCAGGGTCCAAAACTCCTTCTTATTTCCAAAGTCCAAAAGTCTAGAACGAAATTTCTTTTTCATTCTCCATTTTTGTGAGGTGGTAGGGGAGAGATTATTCATTCAACAACAAATGTGAGTTGAACCAATGCAGACACTGTGTGACTATCTAAAATATAAACTCAGAAACAGCACCCTAGCACCTAGATCGTAGCCCTGAGTGTTTTAAGTAAAGGCTATGGGTCTGTATTTGGTTTCTAAATGTACCAGTGTTCTGATTGTTACTTGTTGTTTGTTTTGAGACAGGCTCCCTCTATACAGACCAGGCTGTCCTTGAACTCAGAGATCCATCTGCTTACCTCTGCTTCTCAAGTACTGAGCACTAAGAGGCAAGATGTGTCTGGCTGGGGCTAAACCTAAACTCTTAAAGGACTCAAAGGGTTCTGGTACTTCCATGCCCCGAAGGCTGGAGGAGCCGTGAGCCTCTGCGAGGACCGTGCTCTCTGTACAGAAGGTAGCAGTGGCTCACTTGATGGCATATCCATGAGCAACAACATGCAGGACAATGGGTGTCAGTGGGTGTGGCAGACCTGTCCCACTGAAAGCAGGGCTTCACTGCTCTTTACATCTCACTCGGGATGAAAAGTAGCCACTCAAGTTCGGATGGGACCAGGCTGTCAAACTTGCTGCCAATCAAAAGCGAACAACAAAAGTTTCTGTAGAATATCCTAGGGAAGGCAACATGACGGTCTTCTGACGATGTGTAAGTGGATAAACGGGTATTTGCTGAATATGTTTATGATTTTTCAGTGTTTAAAAAAAACATACGGGGTTGGGGATTTAGCTCAGTGGTAGAGCGCTTGCCTAGGAAGCGCAAGGCCCTGGGTTCGGTCCCCAGCTCCAAAAAAAAGAACAAAAAAAAAAAAAAAGAACAAAAAAAAAAAAAAACAAAAACAAAAACAAAAACAAACAAACAAAAAACCAAACACATACAAAGGTTACTGAATGATACTGTGTGTTCCCTTTATTTCTCTTGGAACATTTGTGTCACGAAGTTGGCCTCTGTACTCATCTGCTTGTGAGTTAATTCCAAACATTACTTATTTCTCTTGGAATATCTACATGTTAATTTATGTACCTTTCTGTTTGGCAGTATTCAATTAGCAAAGAAAACTACTGACTTCTGCTTCCAGGAAGAAGGTGCATCCACAGTTTTCAGTGTGTGTGTGTGTGTGTGTGCGCGCGCGTGCGTGCGCGCGCACGCTGTGGGCATAGACGAAGTGTTGCCTTGCTAACAAAAGGGCAGTAAGCAAAGCCCAAGACTTCTGAAATGCAGCCAAACTGCTCCACCTAACAAGCAGATGCTAGGTGCTATGCCTCAGCCTCTCTCTCACCATGCACCAGAGGGTGTCTGCTGAGGTGTCACAGACATTTATCCTGGAGACGTTATTAAGAAGGATGGGAGTGGGACAGAAAATATCCACGATGAGGACAAGGGAGACACCAGAAACATGACCCATAAGTGAAGAATAAACTGATCTGTATCACAACTAAATGTTTTTGTTCTGCAACATGAAACAAGAAAATTGACAAAATGAAATAAAGTATTTGTGGACCATAGATCTGAAACTATATAAGAACTGTCAAGATTCGGGCTGGACAGATGGTTCAGTGGTTAAGAGCACTGACTGCTCTTCCAGAGGTCATGAGTTCAATTCCCAGCAACCACATGGTGGCTCACAACCATCTGTAATGAGATCTGGTGCCCTCTTCTGGTGTGTCTGAAGACAGCTACAGTGTACTTATATATAATAAATAAATAAATCTTTTTCAAAAAAAAAAAAGAATATTAAAAAAAAAAAAGAACTGTGAAGATTCAACAATGGGTATCATCTGATTAGTGTGGACAATGACATCTCACCAAAAATACATAGTCCGTTAAACAGAAATGGAGGTGGGCTCGCCATCTTTAGCCAACATGGAAATGTCCATTAAAACTATAGCACCGACCAGAAAGGCTTAAAAAGAGCAAGGATACCAAATGTGGAACCTGGGTCAATGGAAGCACTCGTATACCACTGCTGAATAGAAAACAGTACTGGGGCTTTGGAAACACCTCAGATATTTCCTCTAAAAGAAAGAAAATCATTAAATTACCACATGATCCAACAACTTCACTCTTAACATCTACCCAGAGAATAAAAGCTTATAGTCACACAAAAACCTATGTACAAAAGTTTGTAATACCATTATTCACAGCAGACGAGGAGAGAAAGGGGTGGGGAAGAAACAGGAGACAGAGAGAACAGAAACAAAGATGTGTACTACTATGCGACCACTTAAAAAACTGGTACACTATGCCATGGAAGGGCCACCGAGTGATAAAGACAAACAAGTGATTGACACCTGCAACACCTCAAAACTCTTCAGAGTCTCCCCTGAGTTTAAAAATTCAGTCCCAGAAAGAACTCTATTATCTCTCATTGGCACAGCATGGAAATTGCACCCAGCAGGAAAAAGGCTGCTGAAATGAACAAAAGATTCGGGACAAGGCACGTCACTCAAGCAGAGCAGAGGGCGTGGCTGCAGATGAGCAACCAGAGGAGTCTACGATGATAAAGTCTGTGTCTCAAAGGCATCACTGCCAGGGTCCTGATGCTGGAGACACAGGAGAGGTGGGGCCCACAGGAGCTCTCTGTACTTTGGGAAACTGTACAGAATTTATAATTATTTGAAATAAAGGTTCACCAAGGGGTGGGGGAAATGACTTAGCTAGTAAAGTGCCTGTAAGCAGGAAGACTTGGGTGACAATACCAAGAGCTATCCGACAGTGGCTCCTGTCGGTGAGACTGCACTGAAAAAGAAAGGTGGTCCTTGGAGCTCACAGCTCAGCTAGCCTAGGTCACCCAACAAGTTCCATGCTCATTGCAAGACCCTGTCTCAAAAATGTGGTAGAGTGATCAAGGAAGGCACCCAATGTTTGTCTATGGCTTCTACAAGCACTTATGCAGCCTGTGCACACACGCACACCACACATGCACACAAAGTTCAATTACAGGAAAAGTCTGTCATTGCTAAGAACACTGTTGGAAGAAAGTATTTGAAGACCATATATCTGCCACTTTATGTCTATTTTAAAAAAAACAGATTAAAAGCCACCCAGCCCTAATTAGACTATAGTCTATCAGTCTGATGACAGTTAATGTCTGATTCACATGCTAATAAAATTAAGGAGCTGGACTCTTTTTAGATATAGAATTATTGGGAACCTTCAAGACACTCTGCACAGATACAATTTAAAGTTCAGTTTCAGGTGATTTTTAAAAGATGTAAAAACAAATAAGACAAAGGATAAAGAAAAATCCTTTTGGGCCAATGGGTATATTCATAATCTTGAATACAATGGGCCATGAGTATTTACCCTTATCAAAACTTCATCAACACGATACTTCAAGCATGGTCAACGGATTATCTCAGAACAAAACATTTAATAAAAAAATTATTTAGCACTGAGATCAAGAATAAGTTGAGTATACCTGTCTGCACTTTTATGTTTCATGTCGCCCAAAACTTCACAAATGGTCTTTATGACGTGTTTCTATGGAGCTAACAAAACATTCTATGAAATCTAAACTACATTCTTTGTGTTCGCTGGCTATACAATTATACAAACATATCAGTATGCAGATCCCATAAGAACCCTTTGGTTTACTGTTCATTTTTGATATTTGTCAAATAATGGCAATCCAAAAACTGAAAATAATCCAACTTTCAGGTGCCTGTTGAGAATTTTTAGAATCTTATAAAGTCCTCAGATTATGGAGGCTGAAGCAACAAACACCCAGAATCACAGGAGCTGCAAATCTGACAGCCCTCTGGTCCCAAGCCTGCATAAACAGCTTGTCAACGGGATCTTTTACAGCCTTCCTAAGGGTGCCTGAACTCAGGTGGCTTCCTCCACTGCTACGTTTCATTATATATTTAATTAAAAGTCTTTGAAAAGTATTTTGAAGGAAAAAATATAGGTATGCTGCCAACTAATCATCAGAATTTCAGAGTTTTAACTATGTCTCTGGCAGTTGGGAGAGATGGCTCAGTGGTTAAGAGCACTTACTGATAGTATAGCTTTTGAGGGCCTGAGTTGGGTTCTCAAACCCATTCCACGTAGCTCACATTACCTGAACTTCCAGGTAATACATACCTATATGCAGCTGTGTGACACAACTAAAAATAATACTTTTCTTAAAACTTTTGTTTAGGATTAGGAATATGACTCAGTGGCAAAGCACTTACCTAGTATGTGCCAGGCCCTGGCTTTCACCCATAGCACACACTCTGTGTGCAGTTTGTTACTAGCTTAAAGGCAAAATCCTACTATCAGAAGACTCCCTTTCAGAGTGATCATTTCATCAAAGACAACATAACGCTTGAGTTAACTGGTTTTGAGCTGTTGGGACAGAATCTCACTTAGCCACTTGGATGGACCAGAGCTTCCTACACAAACCAGGCTGAACACCTAAGTGCTGGGACTAAAGATATGTGTCACTACGCCTAGCTCCAACCAGTTTTTTAAAACTGAATTTTAAATTATCTAAAAAATTAAAACTAAAAGGAGAATTTAAGATAGAGGGGTTCTGGTTAAAATTTAGGACCAAGAGTAAGATGCAGCATTTTCCTAAAGAGTCTTCGTTAATTCCACAGTGCTTGTTATTCTCATTTGAGACAGTGTTGGGAAAAGATCTACCACTGAGCCTTGTCAAAAACTGTTACAGGGCTGGAGAGATGGCTCAGTAGTCAAGAGCACTTACTGCTCTTCCAAAGGACCTGGGTTCAATTCCCAGCACCCACATGGCAGTTCACAACTGTCTGTAATCCCAAAATCTGACACCCTGACAAGTGTGTGTGTGTGTGTGTGTGTGTGTGTGTGTGTGTGTGTGTGTGTGTGTATGTGTATGTAATTCCGGGGCATGATAGCAAACACCTTTAATTTCATTGCTCAGAAGGCAGAGACAGAGACAGAGGTAGACAGATCTCAGTGAGCTAGAGTCTTGCCTGGGCTACATAGTACTGACATAGTACTGAGTTCCAGGACAGCCAGAGGTGCATGGTGAAACCATGTCTCAAAAAACAACAACAATAAAAACAAAACAATAAACAACCACCTCAACCCTGTTACTCACTATTCCAAACTAAACAATGCATGAAAACCCTTCCTTTAATTTTGAAATATTTATGGAGGCAGCAAGGAATAATTTCCATTTGCTCTTCAGGAACTAGCCTATGATTTATTTGTCTTGGCTATACACAGATGTAGCTACCCCATATTGTTCCTGTCACCCCAGCCTACTTGTCTTAGCAGGGTGGGACACATCCCATCTTCACTAGAATGCACAGAAGCAGCTCTGTGATGACCAGCACCTCAACCACCCAGCACTACAACAGTGGCTCAGAGTAGGTCTGCACGATGCGTGCACTAAGTAAGAGAAAATAAATGGTATCTGAAGCCCACTGGACGGAGAAGCTGAGTCTCTGGTGTTCAAGCTCATAAGCCTACAGTGTACCTAAGCGTCCGACCTCACAGCCGCCTCTGCAATCTCATCTTACATCTACACTACCAAGCCGGGGGTGGGGGTGGGGATTCCTCCAATGGGAAGCTCTGGAGCACTGAGCTATGCTCCTAGTGCTCTGGTGTCACAGCCAAGTTGGTGTCCTTGGAGTTGGAGTCCTTGGAGTTGGAGCCATTGTGTTTGCTACTGTTCTGTTTACTTGTAGTTTCCTTTTCCCTCCCTTTCTACAGCAAGGTAAGTCATTAAGAAAACTGACAGTGAAGTCTGTACTGCGGATGGTCCTCGAAGCTCCTTAGTCTATCCATTAGAGAACACGTCTTATACTGACTAAACAGATTTGAAAAGAAGGTAAATTCCTCAAACCCTGCCACGAGTAGTCCCCATGCACACAGACCGTTCTGTTCTGAGCGTATCTGTATGCCAAGCAATGCTGATCATCTTTTAGCCTGCAAATACTTCCTGGGCTACCAGGATTGCTGTATTTTCACTAAATCTAGGCAAAATGACTTAAGAATTTGTGACTTTAAAAGAATTGGGGACTCTACATGTGATCCCCTAAAACCAGGGAGGACACTGAAATGTATAGCACATTCTGAGGACCTTTCCATCCAGAGCTTTCATTGAATGTCAAGACCACAAATATAGCTTAAAAACCAATAGACCAGGGAATTAACAAGCTTGTAATTCCTTATTCAAGGACACATTCTGTTCAAACATTCTTTTTATTTTATTTTTTTGAGACAGCTATGGCTGTCCTGGAACTCACTACTTAGACCAAGTTGGCCTTGAAGTCACAGAATCCATCTTATACCCCCTGGGTGCAGGGATTAAAGGGGGGCATCAAACGCTATATTTTTAATTTGCCATACACTGAGTAGTAATTCTAGTTTGGTTAACTCTTCCAAAGTCTGCTTCCTAGTCCTACCATTCCCAATGGCTCCCTTTGATAAAAAAGCTTCTAGTCTCATTTAGAACAGTTGCCTCTGTTCACATTAATTATTAATGGCTAGGCCCAAGATCTAAACCCTAGCCTTCTTTCAAGGTAGGGACAAACTGGGGAGACACACTCCAACTGCCAGTGTCTAATCAGAGACACCCCTACCAAGATGCTCCCCACCCCCAGAGAGCTGGGTGGCTAACAGTTTGAACTAATCTGGCTTGCGATCTCCATGTGAAAATGTGGGTTAGGGCTGCATCACCCCTGGGCCACGCCTATATTTTGTGTTACCCCATATCTTGGAGTCAAAACAAGTTCTAATGACATGTTTCTACTGCAGACTTACCAAAATTGAAATTCTTTTAGTCTGAGAAAATGAAAGCCTCTAAACCAGTGTTTCTTAGCCACACTGAAAGGCCTCGTTTCATAATACCCACTTCATCTTCTGAGACTTCCAGCGGCCTACAACAGCACGTACCAGCTATTTTCTGACTGTGACCTGCAGGTTTAAACCTCTTCTTACAGGCAGGGTTTCACTCTGTATATCTGGCTGACCTTGAATTCAGAGATCTGCCCGCCTCAGCATTTACGTTAAAAGAATGTGCCACCATTTCCCCTTCATTTCTGAACTGTAGAATAGGAGTGTCACCTTCAAGATTCTGGTCTCCATGACCCTCTCGTTCCGTTCTGGGACCTTGGTTCTAAACATACAATAGGTTGGTGTGGCAAGGTGCAGAACAGTAGCCCATATGAAGAGTCAGGCTACCAGAAAACAGCTGCTGGGCTACATGAGAAACAACCGCGTGGAAGAGGCTAGTCATAGCCCAGCTGGGTAATAAACAAGCTTTTGTTAGCAGGATATTATTTAAGTGAGCAATCGCTGCCTGCCAGGAGTGACACTGTGGTCTCAGGGGCTGCCCCTATGCCACTGACTAGAGATTAGTGATAACAGGACATGTTCACGCTACGGCAGGCATTTTAGAATCATGTCTGTGACTCTAATAATAAAGACACTTTCAACAAACAACAATAAAAAACAGCAAAGAAAAAAGAACATCCAAGGACTTTTAGGTTAACTGAACTGTGCTGAAAACATTAGGACCTCGCTGTGAATATCAGTTATTTTGTGAGAAGACGTCCGCCAGTGTAGGTAGGATACAAAGCCAGATTCACAGAGCATATGTCTTTTTCTATAAAGGTAAAAAACAAAACAAAATGAAACAAAAAAAAAAACAAAAAAAACTTTCTCATTCCTCCCTCAAAGCAGTGGGGTATTATTTAGATTCTGACATCTAGTGATTTAAGTTCTAGGGCTTGTTTAGTGATAGCATGCAAGAATTAACAAATTGTATTTAACTTTATGTGCAAAACTGAGTTTTTTTTGTTTGTTTGTTTGTTTTTTTTTTTTTTTGGTTCTTTTTTTTCCGGAGCTGGGGACCGAACCCAGGGCCTTGCGCTTCCTCGGCAAGCGCACTACCACTGAGCTAAATCCCCAACCCACAAAACTGAGTTTTAAATATGAATCTAGTGCACTTACCAATACTTTGACACAACTATACAGAACATAAAATTTAAAAAAAAAAAAGCTCAATGTTTTTAACCCTTTCAATGCTAAGGGACAACATTACTAGGCATCCTTTATTGCTTCCATACTTTTGAAACTGCTCCTGTTAAAGGCTTACACATTCTTACTTCACGGAGCTGGCTTCCCTCCAAAGTCTCCTGGAGGAGCTGGCACGTTGGCTGCCGCCCTTGAAAGAGATTCCAAAAGGTCAGTAAATTCAATTGTGATAATTACCTGGGGGCAGTGGATGAATAAAGGAGAACAGCTTGGGCAGTGAACAGTTTCTAAGGCCACACTCCAAAATATAACTGGCTTTCTCCGAATACTGTGTACTAGGTAGCCAGGGTAGAAAAACAAAAGACGTGAACACCAGAGATGGTAAAAGCAGGCAACTGTACGAGTCCAGAAGGGAAAGTGCTCTTCCCACCGAGAGTGGCTTCTAACTGCAACAGGAACAGGAAAGATGAGACTGTGGGGCGAGAGTTGTGAGAGCGAAATAAATGCTAGTCAAAGGAGAAACTGAAGACAGACAGGTCTTCCACAGAGAGAAGCTAAGATCCAAATGTGCAAGTCTTATGGATCAAGCTAGCCTCATCTGGGCTGTTCCTTCTTTAAAAAGTTCAGTATGTGTGGTAGGTGGTGCCTATGAGGCCTCAGCCCTACCCAGAGAATTCCCGGTAACTGAGGAATGCTGAGAGCAGGAGAAACAGTCTTTCCCAGGGAAGAAAACACCAATTGGTCAGCCCTGAAAACATACATACATACATACATACATACACACACACACACACGGTCTACAAACAGAGCATGTTATAGTTATGTACTATTTATATATTTATGTTCTTAAGACTATAGATACGGGCTAGAGAGATGGCTCAATGGTAAGGAGCACTGACTGCTCTTCCAGAGGTCCTGAGTTCAATTCCCAGCAACCACATGGTGGCTCACAACCATCTGTAATGAGATCTGATGCCCTCTTCTGGTGTGTCTGAAGACAGCGACAGTGTACTCATATGCCTTAAATAAATAAATAAATAAATAAATAAATAAATAAATAAATAAATAAATAAATAAATCTTTTAAAAAAAAAAAAGCTACAGATACACACCCACATATGTATGCAAAAGTAATGAAAATAAGAGACCATGAATTTGAAAGAGAACAAGGAGGGGCATATGGGAAGATTTGGAGAGAGAAAAGGGGGAAATGGTGTAATTCTCAAAAAGAAGGAGGAGGAGGAAGGAGGAAAGAAGAAGAGGAAGAGGAAGAAGAGGAGAAAAAAGAAGAGGAGGAAGAGGAGGAAGAGGAATAAGATGAGGGAGGAGGAAGAAGAGGAAAAGGAGGAGGAGGAAGGAGGAAGAAGAAGAGGATGAGGAGGAAGAGGAGGAGGAGGATGAAATGCCTCAGTAAAGTGTGTATAAACACCAGCATCTCCAGCAACCTCTGAACATCATCTGGGAACAATGGTGCAAGAAAATGTATTTAGTAAAGGCAGTCAGCAAGTAACAAGAAAACAAAGTTTGTGCTACAACTAAAAACAATCTCATTTAAAGTAAGTGTAAGGGGCTAGACTAAAGGACTAAAGGAGTAGACTGCTTTAGCGTCGCAGGTACTAGGATTATATTATAGCCATGTAACCAACAAATTCCATTTCTTTGTGAATTAAAAGTGTTATGAACTGTTTGTGTTTTCCTGGCCACCCCATTCACATGAAGAAGGGGTGTGAGCTGAGGTAGTCTGAATAGGAATGGCCTCCATAGGCTCATGTGTTTGAATGTTTGGCCCATTTGGAGTGGCACGATTCTGAGTGTGGTCTTGTTGAAGGAAGTGTGTCACTGTGGGGGTGGGCCTTACGGTCCTGTGTGCTCAAGCTACACGCAGTGGAGCACAGTCCCTTCTGCTGTCTGCAGATCAAGGTGTAGAACTCAGCTCCTCCAGCACCCTATCTGCCTGCACGATTGCCATGCTTCCCACCACGGAAATGTTGGTCTAAACCTCTAAAACTGTAGCCAGTCCCAATTAAATGTCCTTTTAAAGGGTTGTCTTGGTCATGGTGTCTCTTCAGAGCAAAAGCATCATAAGAAATGGGCCCAAAAGGTAAATGGCAAAAACCTATAAACAACGAGAAAAACCTTGGAATAAAGTAAACCATGCCAGTAGATTGTTCTTCCTGAGGTTGAGCTTCTGTTGGGTTACTAGTCTGTGGTAACTTTTTTACGTTAGTCCTAGTAGGTTAAGACAGTAAGCCCTGAAGCATTCAAAAAGGTGAAGTTTTAACTTAAAATACAAACATATGCCTTACCCTCTTTTTCCTGTTTACAAGAATAAAAATGTTACCAGAGGGCTACTAGCCACGTTTAGTTTTAGCAAAAATCTAGACAATGTACCTATATCTGTCTGGGACAGTGGTTCACTCTATAGCCCAGAATAGTCTTGAACTTTCAAAGACTGGCCAGGCTTGCTTCATACCTGTGTCTTCCTGTGTAATCCTGAATCCTAAGTGCTGGGGTCACAGGTATGCATACGGGAGGATTTTACACAAATTCTTTAATAGCACAGCAGAAGCCCAGTACCTTCACTCAACTAATGAACTGTTAAAACATATGCAGCTTTAAAAATAGTGCATCTTTTACTTAGTTCCTAAACAACTGCTCACAGTAGGATGGGACGAGACACTGTCTCCCTTCTCTTCCTCTGGTTGTATGTATAGCGTTCTCTCGTTCTCTCTCTCTCTCTCCATACATTCATATCATACAGAATGAAATTTTACTATGTTGGAAAAGTCTTTATTTTTCTGACCTGTTTATTTTGCTGACCCCTTCCTATCTCTTCATATTTTAAAACTTACATTTCGTTGGCAAAACAAAGGTGAGGTTTTCATTAGCTTCAGTGATCTTCCTAATATATTTTAAAGAGACTGCAGACATACAAGTCAAATGCTGGTACTGCAGTGGACAGGCCCTGGAATCAGAGACAACTCTGGGCACAGCTGTGAACACACTGCTCAGCTGGGTTAAGTGAGGTGAAAGTATCCACTTTTACTGTGGGCAACTCTGTCCCCTGGGCTGGCATCCAGCATTGACTGTCAGTTCTTCCCCTGTGGCCCCAATGTGACTGCTGCCTCACACTCCTCCCACACTTTCCCTCCACCATGGCCTTTAGCCCTGAACAATGAGCCAAAAGAAACCCTTCCTTAATTTGTCAGGTATTTTGTCCAAGACAAGAGAGAAGTAATTAAAATAGAGCTTTATTGTGCAATTACAATATAATTTTTAAAAAGTATTATAGATTTAAAATTTTGCTTCTTATATGAAAGAAGCTAATCTTAGCATTTCAAAGGAAAATGAATGTTACTGAAAATTATAAATTACCATTAAATCAAAGTATATGGACACACACACCCATCCATCAAGAAATGGAGCAGAGTGCTGGAGAGATGGCTCAGCAGTCAAGAGAGTGCTTAATTTAACAAGCTGATCTTCTAGAGGACCTGGGTCAGTTCCTGGTACCCATATGGCCTCACGACCACCTGTAAACTCCAGTTCCAGGGCATTTGATGCTCTCTTTTTTTTTTTTTTTTTTGTAATGATAAAAATATCTTTTTTTTTTTTATTAACTTGAGTATTTCTTATATACATTTCAAGTGTTATTCCCTTTCCCGGTTTCCAGGCAAACATCCCCCTCCCCCCTCCCCTTCCTTATGGGTGTTCCCCTCCCAACCCTCCCCCCATAGTCTAGTTAACTGGGGGTTCAGTCTTAACAGGACCCAGGGCTTCCCCTTCCACTGGTGCTCTTACTAGGATATTCATTGCTACCTATGGGGTCAGAGTCCAGGGTCAGTCCATGTATAGTCTTTAGGTAGTGGCTTAGTCCCTGGAAGCTCTGGTTGCTTGGCATTGTTGTACATATGCGGTCTCGAGCCCCTTCAAGCTCTTCCAGTTCTTTCTCTGATTCCTTCAACGGGGGACCTATTCTCAGTTCAGTGGTTTGCTGCTGGCATTCGCCTCTGTATTTGCTGTATTCTGGCTGTGTCTCTCAGGAGCGATCTACATCCGGCTCCTGTCGGTCTGCACTTCTTTGCTTCATCCATCTTGTCTAATTGGGTGGCTGTATATGTATGGGCCACATGTGGGGCAGGCTCTGAATGGGTGTTCCTTCAGTCTCTGTTTTAATCTTTGCCTCTCCCTTCCCTGCCAAGGGTATTCTTTTTTTGATGCTCTCTTATGGCCTCCCAGGGCAGTGGGCACATACTTTGTATACAGATATACTTTGAGATAAAGTACTCATACACATAAAAATACCAAGGAGCAAAGAAAAATTGTTCTTGTGATACTTTGACAATAGGTAACAGTGTGGCTTACCTTACAGATAAAGACCATTTAGCCCTCAAAATAAAGCACATGTTGAAAGGTGTTCACTTCCGATGTTCAATAATGTCTAAAATTCACAAAATCGATCACAGTCTAAAAGCACACTTTCTACTTCAGTGGTCCAGAATAGTGGTTACATTCGATCACTGGGAGAAAAAGCTCAAACTCACACACCCATATACATCTAGAGACTGGACCATAAGAACTACAGATACAATAAAGTGAGGGAAGCTTTGAGACCCTTGAGCTGATATATCAGCTGAACATAAGACTCAGAAACCCTGTCTCAGAACAATTAATCAATCAATCAATTGGGCAAGCAAGCAGGAAGCTTCCGGCAGTGCTCATGTGGTACACAGGATATTATTCCACATTCACCCAGGTGGTAGCAGACTAAGTCAATCACCTGCTATGGGAGTAAGAGTGCGGCGAGCAGAGGAAGGAGTGGGGTGCTCCAAGGGCTCTAGTGCCGGCACAGCCTTTAGGTTAAGTTTGGGGATTTTTCTACTCTATTTAAAAAAAATTAATTTTACCTTTGTTTGGATACCTATAACATTTCCATTTTTAAATATACAAATACAATTCCAGGCAATCAAATTATGGGGGTGGGGGGTTTACTTCATTTTACACATGAAACAAAGCGAAGAGAGGCAAGAAAAGCAAAACAGCCAGATTCCGAAGAGAATGGAGAGGTCAGGTAAGCCTTACCAAAGAGCTGGAGTGGAGAGGCGGTAAGAGGGTGGCATGGGAGAGATGGGGGCGGGGGTGGAGTGGAAGGAGAGATGGTAAGATAGGGGGGCACGGGAAAGGTGGAGGAAGAAAGCAGAGGAAGGGACCTAACACACTAGGGTACCCCTGAAGAGGGAAGAAAACGGGTGGTAGAGAGCCTGCTCAGTCCTGCTGCACAGAAGCACAGCTGACAACCCACAGCTGGTTGGGGCCACAAAAGTATCAAGTATGGTAACTAGCACAGTCTAGCACAGTATTGGCATCTTCTGCATACCAGGCGTCCTTTGAGAACTTTCTGTTCTGACAGTTGCCTGTCTTCTACGCTATTGTTGCAACTTTATAGTCAAGAAAGTACAATGGTTTGTCAAACACCATTCAGACAGAATACACCAACCCGAAGCAGGTGTGGCCTACAGGCTGAGCCACCAGTCACAGAACAAAGAAAACTCAACCACCATTTAATATCTCTTTGTAAAAGAAAGGGACGGTCAGACACACACGGGGACAGACAGACAGACAGACAGACAGACAGACAGACACACACACACACACACACACACACACACACACACACACGTCTATAAGACAGAGCAAGGTTGTGGTGGTACACACCTTTAATCTCAGCAGAGGCAGGGAGATCTCTGAATCCCAGGCCAGTCAGGTCTACAGAGCGAGTTCCAGGTCAGCCAGGGCTACACAGAGACACCTTATCTTGAAAAACAAACCACTACCAACAACAAAACAAACACACAAACAAGATCTCCATAGGACCTGATGAGTAGGAATTTCTTTTTGTTTTTGTCTGTTTGTTTCCCTTTCAAGACATTTTTACTATATTTAGAAGACAATTGTGTGTTATGGAGATTTTGAAGGCTGTAAAGGGACTTATCGGAAGGCCCATATTTGAGCAGAGCTCTGAAAACACTGAGAAAGTAAGGCACATGCAAGAAGGGCAAGGCCGAGGAGAAGACAGCAAGGTCAACACAACTGGAAAAGTGAGAAATGGGGAGAGATGGAGGACAGAAGGAAAGGCAGAGGTAGCCAGGGTCATCCATACCAGACCTCAGCAGTGTCTATGGCTTTTGCTCTGAGTGACACACATCAGTGAGTTCTAAGCATAATCACATTTACATTTTAAAAAGACTACTTCATATGCTATGACTGGGATGAATTATTCAGTGCTGGAAGTGAGGAGACCAAGCAAAGAGGCAGGAACAATAACCCAGGCAAAGGAGGATGGTTCCCTGAATCAGGACAGAAATGGTGGCAGTAGTGACAGGCTCAGAACCATGTGATTTTGAAAGGTAAAGCCCACGGAGTTGCTAATCAGTAGGAGCAGCACAGCGGAGAGAAGACCACAGTCACTGCAGTGTTGTATTGTCCAAGGAGCTGAGAGAAGTCATTACCTGAGAGGAGGAAAGTGATGGGCACATCAGAGTACAGTAGAAGGCAAGTGAAGACCAGAAGGCACAGGACTAGGAGATGACTTAAAGCACTTGCTAAGCAAGTCTGCTGAATGCTGTCCCTAGAATCCATGCAAGCTATCTTCTGAACTCCACCAGTGTTCTGTGCTGGCAAGTACGTATGTGTACGTACACACACACACACACTCTCTCTCTCTCTCTCTCTCTCTCTCTCTCTCTCTCTCTCTCTCTCGGAAATGATAAACTTAATGACAAACAGAAATGTCATGTGAGCATTATCTATAAGCAAGAGAGGTGGGCCAGGCGGCACGCTCCTAAGAGCATCAGCATTCACACAGGAGTCAACTCTATTAGTGTATCATCAGTCTATAGGGTTTTCTTATTTTCTCTAGGGGAATGAGGGTTTTATTTGTGAGGATTTATATTTTATAACATTAAAAAATAAAACTATTCCAAAATAACCTGAAAAGACTTCTACAGCCTGATTCTATTTTACTATAGACAAAGAACTACATACAACTAAGAAATTGTCAAGAATGGGAAAACAGTCTTTCCCAGGGAAGAGCACATCAACTGTCAGCCCTGAAAACACACACACACACACACACACACACACACACACACACACACACACACACACAACTGACTGAGTAGGTGGTATGTATGCAGTAGAATGGATGCACACATGAGTATGTGTGAAACAACAATGAAAAAAAAAAGAGGCCATGAATTTGAAAGAGAGCAGGGAGGGCACACAGGAGGGTTGGAAGGAAACAAGGGTAAGAGGAAATGACGTAATTATATTATGATCTGAAAAACTAAAATAATTATTTTAAAAACCTGACGACTTTAATTACTACACTGTTCTTTGGATCATCCTATTGTTCTGAGATTTTAAGAATCTATTCTTCCTGCACTGGTTCTCCGTTGTTCTGTACTTCTTTAACCGATCTCATCTGTGTTGAAGGAAAGACCAGAACAACAGATCAACAGCACACACTGACTCTGAAGAACGTTGCAAAGTGAGCCCACCCCTCCCAACAGATGCTGCTGCTTCCTCACTGTACTGCAAAGCTTTGTGGCACCTTTCAAGAGAGGACTTGGACTCTGAAGTCTGAGGACTGTCTTTATGAGTTGTGTAGCTTTTTCTGAAAACTGACAAATTTAATTTTTTTAGGCTATTCACCCACAGCAGTGAAGAGAATAAAAATAACAAAGTACACATTTCACAAATCCTACTGAATAACTCATAAGATGCAAAGAAAACACTACTCTAAACTCAGTGGCGATGGACACACTGAATTATGAGTGAAATCTCAAGGCTGTGAAGAGTCACACTTCTAGCTCAGGATGGCTGGTTGCTTACTTTGTAGCTCAATGTAGCCTCAAACTCATAGAAATCTTCCTGGCTCAGCTCCCAAGTACTAAGATTATAGGCATGAACCACCACGTTCCCTCAAACTGATGATTTTTAGAGGATCGTATCGGCTGACTTTTCTAAAGTTAAGAATCAGCAAGTGTGCACACAGTGTGTCTTTGGGATCTGGATGAAATCACTTAGTTCAGGACCTCAAGGCCACACCCAGCTTCTTTCATCTGATTACATCTTTAAGAGAAAACTTCCCCATGAAGTTCAATGTGACAAACGCAGGATTATGGTTTGAACATGAAATGTCCCCCCAGGCTCATGGTAGTGCTATTATGTGGGTCTCTAGAAACTTAAGAGCTCAGACCTATTTGGAAGAAAAGGGGGGCTCCTGCACCCCTCTTCCTCTCTTCTTCCTATCTACAAAGAGGTAAAGTCCTCCTTACCATACATATATGCCTGCTGCTACAATGTGGCACTGTCCTAAGAAATATGGTCTAAACCCTGTGAGAGTGTGAACTAAAATAACCTTCCTCCTGGGGGTATCCCCATCAGCATTCGATCCCTGTGAAGACAGAACTGGTATGGTGAGACGTGCACATAGGGAACAGCCTATGGCCATTCCAAAACTAGGAACTGACTTTAGCTGTGCTTAACAGAACCCTGCTTCAGGTGGCACTATCACAACAGGGTGCAGCTTTTGTTTTTAAATTTGGATTTATTCATTTTATTTGTGAGTGTTTTGCCAAAATGTATGTATGTGCACCTTATGTGTGCTTAGTGTTGGTGTAAGTCAGAGGCGGGAATGGGATCCTGTGAAACTGCTGTTAGAAATGGTTGTAAGCCACCAAGGGGTTGATCGGAATTGAATCTGGGTGTTCTCTCCTGCAAGAACAAGTAGTCCTAACTGCTGAGCCTTCACTCCAGCCCCGGACTTCAGCTTCTTAATGCATCTTCACAGATGAAAAATGAGGCACACTGTATAGATTTCAAAGAGATTCAATAATTTTGTCCAAAGGAAAACCAGGGATCTCCCCGGCACTGAATACTCTATCCTGGCACCAATAATCCCAAAACTGAAGAGATGGAGACAGGAGGATCAAGAATCTGACACTGTCCTTCCTAGTCCTTCCTATGTGAGACCCTGTCTTTAATACACACATATACATATCATAAATACATATAAAAAAAGTGACCTGATACTACCACAAAACTAAAGAAGGGACGACAGACAAATGGGTAAGGTATCCAGAACCACAACTGCAAAAAGAATGGCTGGCGGGTAGCTCATGCAATAGTCTACAGTAAGAGTGTATTAAGGCAGAGAGTGCGTCTGAGTAGAGTTTCACAAATAAGACAGTTTCTCATACACTAGGAAATGGGCCCACGAGCAAAGCAGCAGCAGCTCTCGGAAAACAGAAAACAAAAAGAAAAAGAAAACAGGAAATACTGCAAAGGAGTTAAAAATACAGAATAAAGGGGTTGGGGATTTAGCTCAGTGGTAGAGCGCTTGCCTAGCAAGCACAAGGCCCTGGGTTCGGTCCCCAGCTCTGAAAAAAAGAAAAAAAAATACAGAATAAAGACAAGAGATGTATTGGTGAGAACATGAAGCCTTGATTTCCATCCCACCCCAGAAAAGAAAAACGGGGGAGAAGGGCTCAAATGTGATTCGTAGACTGTATAGGCGACATACATGAAATATACAAGAAAAAAAGGATATCCCACTCTGTGCTTGTGTGCATTCGTGTGTGTGTGTGTGTGTGTGTGTGTGTGTGTATCTGGGGAGGGAGGGAGAAGCATGCACAGGGTCCTGCTATGCAGTCCAAGCTCTAACCTTGTAACCCCCACCCCCACCCCAGCCTGCAAGTTTCACAACTTCAAGTCTGCACAATCTCGCCAGCTCAATCATTTCATTATTCCTTTTATTTTTACTTCTAATCAGTCATAAAGCAGAAAAAATTAAACAAAAATTAAGGGCTCATTAGATTCAGGTGTTAATCATTTTAAAAAATATTTTCCTTTTAACTATTTGCTAAAGCCATGAATGGAGAGACTAATGACAGAGAAAAGCAAGGGCTTGGCCTAGGGCATTATAAGCCTGAAACTGAGAATGATAAACTTCACAAATAACCAGGACAGTAAATATCCAGAAAAGCTCATCAAGGGGCTGAGGAGGGAGATGGGGCACAAAAATGATAGGATCTGACCAACAGATTTGCTAGCTGGCAGGCTGCTGGCCATGTTGAAAGAGGCATTTCAGTAAAAGGGTAAGAGAAACAAACCTGACTGTGTGGTTTCAGGGCATGAAAGCAGCCCTACTGCATTCGATTCAAAGGCAAAGCAAATCCACAGTTGCTGTTAGAACTAAGAGGGCGGGAGGCGTGTGCAGTAACAGGTGAGAGAGTGGCATACTGTATGCAGACTGGAAGCTCGGAATCTCGAGGAAAGGCAGTGCGGCTGGCTCCAAGACAATGCACAGGCAGGCCTTAGCGGGGAACAGGAGATCCTGTGCGCACTGTTTCAGCTTTTCACACGTGCTCTAACACCACAGGGAGCTCTCTCTCGCCCCCATGCCTAGGGCTGATCTAATAGCCAAGTGTGGTGTTCTGGTGCAGACTGCAGCACCCTCTCTGAAATCAATGGGCAGAATGCTTTCTCAAGAAAGGGACAGGGAATGGCAGGCACAAAGGAGCCTCTGGTCCCCACTGATCCCAAAATACATCTGGGCAGAACTTAAAGGCCCTTGGCTCAGTCTCGGGGCAGGGAAAAGCTCTCCATGGCTCTCACTTCCATTGTCTGAACACTCAGTTCCATCCTCTGAGTCATTCCATCTTCGTGAAAAGTGGCGTGTGCTAACAGCTAAGGCGTTTTCTCAGCCTGCTTCCTGCCAGAAACACAGGCGCATCCACAGCCTCTTCTCCTGCAAACAGTTTCTTCTCTCCTGTCTCAGACTTGCTGGTGTCCAGCAAACTACTCAGCATCAGAGAAAAGGCAGCTCCTGCGAAAATGGCCATCAGCCCTTGCTAATACCTTTGATCTGTGTGAGGCCTTGCTGAAAGGTTTCACAGTTGTAGGCTTTCTCTTCAGACCATCTTCTCCTTTTAACTGCCATTGGCTAGAACATGTGCCTAGAAATTACTACCATTTACCATCTAGAAAGGCACAGAAGTTTCAAAAGCATCATACTCTGCTGTCTGGTGTGTTGAGCAGTCAAGTCCTCCCCTCATCTCACTCCCTCCCACCATCTTTCTATAGCAGTAAAACAAGAGCAGGCATCTTCCTCAGTGCTTGGCTTGGCTGCCGCCTTAGTTCTAACTCCCAGCTCTGTGCACAAACCCACAACTGACAGTACTGCTAAACTCTGCCACTGCACAGTAAGGTCCTCCAATTTCGTCCCTGATAGCTCTTGTGGCAATCTCCTCAAAACCTTAAATTTTAGAAATCCTTTCAAGTTACAATAACCTTAAAGTTCACCACCTGGTCTTGGAACCACGCCTGTATTTTAGACTTACGCTGTAAGGTACCCCTTTTTGCTACTAAAATCCATAGCCCACATTTCTGTTTGACAAATCCCTCCAGACACAGTGGCTTAAAGCAACAGCATCATCTCACACTCGATGTGAACGAGAGGCCCAACTGGGTCAGTGGGATGCTCAGGCTCGGGTGTTCCCAGAGCTGCCATCCATGTGTTGACAGTGACCCGGCCATGAGCCCTGATCACCAGCTCCTTACCACATGGGCTATTCCATGGGACTACTTATAAGACAGCAAGTTGTTCCCCCAAAAGATGGACCCAAAGAGAAAGCACTGGAAGGACGAGCTCTAAAGAGCAAAGCTGGTCTCCACACCCACATTTACTGCTACGGTCTAGTCCTGCAAAGCTACGAGGTATGGTCGGTCTACACGGGCATGAATGTGCGCAAGCATCGCACCACACGTTCCAGATGCGACCCATCAATTATCAGGACTAGGCCAGAATCTTTTTAAAAGATGAGTCCTGTCACGAGGCATATCTTGGCCTTCAGCTTGCCTTCTGAGTGGGAGTACAGGCACCATACTCAGCTTAGATTTGAATCTTGCTTCCTCATGCAAGAAGAAGGTAACAGTTGTGCAAATAGGTGATCTGATTATTTCATCTCTAGGAAGCATCTGGCAATTTCTATTCCAACTGTCCACAATTTCTATTCCACAATATTCTCAACTGTCTTAACAATTTTGACATTTTCCCTGGCAATGGATACAGAATGACTTTAATTTTCAATGAATTCAGAAAATTTATTTTGATATTTGATAAAATAAAATTAAAAATAAACATCTACAAATAATGAGACCTAACAGGAAGAACACACAGTAGCAACTGCTATCCCCTCCCCCAACCTATATTCTGCCAACACCTCTCCCTTAGGGAGACTTTCAGCTCATCCTAACCCAAAACATTTTTATAGCAGTAACTATAACTACACTAAACAAAATAAAACTTTAAGAATCTTTAGTTAGATATCTGCTTTTCTGGACTGATGAGGTAGCACAGGGTAAAGGCACTTATCACCAAGCCATACAACCTGAATTCAATCTCTGAATCCACATGGCGGGAACCAACTCTGTCCTCTGACACACAAACACACACAAAAATAAATGTTTTTTTTTCTTTCAACTTCCGTGAAGAATAGCATTTTAAAACAGTACTGGGAAGTAACTGCACCCAGAGTAGATGTAAGACAAAAGCCTAAAGACCATATGACTTAAGGTCAACAGAGCAGACTAATGACTGAAGCAGCGATCAGATGTAACCAGCTTGGGATGTGATGCACAATGGAGTCACAGCCACTGGGACTGATTTTCAGGAATGTACGAACCTTGTTAAAACTGCTACCTATGAAGTAGTTCATTTCATACTCATGAAAAATAATACATTTATTTTAAATAACGAACATCCAGGCTTAATTCTGTTTACTTCTGAATGGTCTAAAGTCAAGTAAGTAAGCAAACCCCACAGGCTTTCAGACACACAGCAGTGAAGAGCAAAAAGGCTTCAGTAAGTGGAATACAACACAGCATTTCAGGTGGCCATTGACAGTTTGTTATGCCTGTAATGTCTAATCAGCCTTCATGCAGTGTTTGTAAGTGCCTAGCCTACGCTAGGCCTGTATTCTAGGCAGCCTGTGTTCTCTTCCCTAACAGAAGTGATGAATGCCAGAAGCATGTGGAGAGCAGTGGCAGCTCATGTGCAGTGTGTGTTCAGACAGGAATAGTATGGATTTTAAAAACAATTCATATTTTCAAACCCAAGAAAGTGGAGGAGCGTGTGTGAGCACCGGGAGTGACCGAGGGGCTGCGCCCATGTAACTTCAATGCTGCTTTAGTCCTCCAAACAGTTTAATCCAAAACTGAGTCTCTATGGACTTGGTTTCTTCTCTAATTTATAAATTGTTATATGTAACAACAGAGTACTACATACGAGTTTGAAACACGGCAAATATTCCTAAGGTAAAAGGACACATTAGAACAATCACAGAAACAGCTTTCTTGTTGAATCAGAAGCCTGCCACTAGTAGCATTTCTACAGAAGATGCTCAGCTAGCTGAAATGCATCATCACTGCCAGCCCCTCATCTCCAACCCTTTTTCCTCTCCATGTGAGTTCAAAGGAAAAGGTCTCCATGGTACTCATCTTTCTTCAAAGCATCCTTGCCACAAACCCCAATTTTAAGAAAGCAGTTTCAGGAATGCTATGTGCTACTGTGCTGAAAACCCTTCAAGAATTCCCTATGCTCAACAGTGACATGTTCAAGGTCCTCCAGCATACCCACTAAGTGTCTCTCCCATGCCTGTCACTTCTAATGATAACTGGTCTCCTCAAGTTTCCCCCTAAACTTTGCTTTTCTGCTTCTTTTCAAATGTGCATTATGTGCCAGGAATGTTTCTAGGAACATACAATAACCAGTAGCTTCATGACAGGAGAATGTCAATTGGTAGTAGACACAGTAGAGAAAACAAAAATTAAGACAAGGACAAGGCAGGATCAGCACATACGTAGGTGACTCCTTTACAGATGAATCTGAGGAAAGGGCAGAGAAATAGCCAAGTGCTAAGGCCCGGAAGGTAACAGTAGGGTTGATACGCTCAAATAATAAATGTCGGTCAGCATGACACTGCAGAGCAGAGAAAAGCTTCTAAGAAGTGACACCCACACTTGCACAAGAAAACATTAGGACCACACAGTCCAGTGTAAGATATATGACTTACAACGCTGACTGAGATATAAACTACTCAGAATTTGGGTAAGAATAGCAACAATACATGGTGTTTAAAGATTACTCTAGGGCTGAGAATATAGTCAGTCGTACAGTGCTTTCCTTTCCATATACGAAGATCTGCTAGATTCCTAGAACTAAATAGACCATATCTAACTCTGTCAACTCTTCCGCCTATTGCCAGGATACTCACTACCATGAGCTATAGTTCACCAGCTAACCATAACCATCTCTCTAGACCAGTGGTTTTCAAAGTGTCTTTTCTACCTGCAGCATCAGCACTGTGGGAAACTTACTAGAAATGTAAAGTTTCAGATTCACCCAAATCCAAAAAATCTAAAGCTGGAGGCAGAGCTCAGCTATCTGCCTCTCTTGATGAAGGACTATATCTAAGATGGCTGCTACTGACCAATAGGGTCATTAAAGTTCCTCGTTCTTTGGAGAGATTGGACTGGACATCAAGTACCCTCAGTACACTTGTCTATAAACCCACTCTCTGCTCTACAATGTGTCCTACCCCTCTGATTTAAATATAACCCCTGAGAATATGGCTGTTTCTGCAGCAAAAGTTGTTTACCTGCTTTGGCAGAGGCAAGCATCCGCCTTGCTCCCAGCACACCTTCCAAACCCTACTCTGCTCTCCATCCGACCTGTGGATCTTTAAAAAGAGGCCCCAGTTGCTGACTTCCTAGTCTTAGCCCCGTCTCCATCGCCATTGTTAGTTTTCTTCTGAGGACTTCAGCAACCACACAGAACCAACATTTGGCCTCCCAGGATTTGTTTTCAATGCTTTTAGCACCAAATATATTTTTCACCTCAACCACCTACTCATAGGCTAACATGACCATCACCTCTAAATTGTGAAGTGCCTAAAGGTTTATTTTCATATCAGAAAGAGTTTGTGTGTGCTGGTTTCCCACTATAGCAATTCTCCAACCTTCTTATGCTTTCTGGTCTACAAAGTGACCCCGCCCTATTTTACTCTCCTAGCTCATCACGTCCTTTCTTAGAGCAGTTTATATGCGGTGGCCCTACACGCCTCATCCTTCTTTCCAGAAGACTCACACCTTCCCTCAGGCCTAAGCTGCAGTACTTGTCACTCTTTTTGCTCAAGGTTCAGCAGTGTTCACCAGACATGATACAGAGAAAGAAGGCAAAACAAGTCCTCCTCAAAGCCAGCCTTTTTCTTTTCCTGCAACAGCCTTTTTCTTCATCTACTGTTTCTTCATCTCTACTTCGACCTTTCCAAGTGGCATGAAACGCACCTAACACTGTCAAAGGCCTCCATCCTACACTCCCCGCAGTCACTACCCAATTTTGTTTCTGCTCCACAACAGTATTCCTGGTCTCAATACTGGCACCGGCCAATTAACAATGCAGTTCACTTCTATATTCTCCAAAACAGCCTTTCCTAGTCACTAACAATTATTTGATCTTATTGCCCAAACCTAGTAGCACTTTCTTCTCTAGGCAAATCTGTCCAGTTTTCTTCCAATCCAACCCCACTCTTGTCAGTAACTCTCAGAGATGACTCAGGGCTTTGATGTCAACCATTGCTCTATTACATTCAATCCCCAGGCTTTAAACAGTCACCAGTGCACCCAATGAACCTCACCTGCCTGCAACTCACGTGTCTCTTCTGAGCTCTAGATCCACTTTGGTTATCTAACAGATATCTAAGACACACACACACACACACACACACACACACACACACACACACACACACTAACAATAAAACCAATTATAACAAAAAAAAGCCATAAAAATGACTGTGGTGTGTATAGTGTATGCTTCTCTTTTCTAGTCTAACAAATAGTCCTTTCCACTCTAATTTCTCAAGCCAACAGCTGAGTATCCAGGTTTTTCCCTCATTTCAGCACATATCCAAGCCTGCTTGTTGGATCCTAGCAAGCTGCCCTCCAGACTCCAGATTCTTGCCTAAGACTCTGGCAAGAGCCTCCACTTGCTCTCCCGTCTCTTGTCCTAAGAAAGCCATGCTCTTACAATCTGACACCACTGGCCATTCTAAACCTGAACAAAGTTCAGATGTCTCCCACAGGCAGTGAATGAGGTGGCTTGCACAAGCTCTCCAGACCATTACCTTTGTTTGTTTGGTTGGTTGGTTTTGAGAGTTTATTTTTTAAACCTTCAATGATAACCTTCACAGAAATTTAATTGTCTTTGACAGGTTTGTAAGTATAATGTGTGTGTGTGTGTGTGTGTGTGTGTGTGTGTGTGTGTGTGTGTATCCCCCTCCCCCCCACTTCAGACCATCATCTTTCTGTTCTCTCTACTCCAGCGAGTCCAGCTTACTCTTCCCTGACCCCAGGCTTGTGGCCTTTCTTCCTGTAGGCCCCAAGGGAGCTCTCTTCACTGAGGACTGAGGTCTTGTTTAGTGCAGTGCAACCATCCAGGGCATCCTTGTTTCCTTAAGTACCTAAGAGTTCCCAAAGCTCTTCTTAAATATTCAATTGCTTTCTCTCACCACTTTAAAACAGGAAACAAGGGGCTGGGGATTTAGCTCAGTGGTAGAGCGCTTACCTAGGAAGCGCAAGGCCCTGGGTTCGGTCCCCAGCTCCGAAAAAAAGAACCAAAAAAAAAAAAAAAAAAAAAAAAAAAACAGGAAACAAACCATGTATGGAAGGATGCCCTACCCTTGCTTGCTGCTCTTCTGCCACCCACAACACGATAAACTCCGCTAATATGCAGTAAGGCTTATTAACATAATAGTCTAAGAGTTTTCTGAACTTTACTCTTCTACTGTCTCTGTCTTGACTCCCTCGTGAGAAAAATGTTCCATTACCATAGCTAGCATTTTTCATCTAATCATCAAATAGACTGAGCCATCACCCAAATCCAGTTTTCTGGGCATTTGTTTGTTTGTTTAAACTGCTATGTTGCTGACTTCCAGTCACTTACCTTGGTTTCCACACCCTGGGCTTATTCCTGAAAAACAGGCTTCCTATTTCCTATCAGGGCTAATCCCACTCTGCCAGGAATTAACGTCCTTTCTTGCCTACATTTTGTCCTCAGGCCATTTCATTTTAAGCATGTAAGTTGTATAACATTTTATGTAGTTTCTCACAAATTAAACCTCTACCTTTCCATACTTCTTGGTCCTGGGTAGACTGCTAAGTATTTCCTCTCTGAGCATCTTAAAGTTACCCCAAAATATCAAATCCAAAATCTGTGATCTCCTTCACCTTTCCTCCTACAAAAACCTGTCACTCATCCACATCATGGCCATACCTTGCTATTTTATCTCTGAGGCTCTCCCAGACTCCCACTTATACCAGCCCTGTCCCTGAGACCACTTCACTAGTCACTTTACTTCTTTGCATTTTTATTCTGCCTTAATCTGTATAGATAGCTTTAAAAAATAAAAATACAACTACTATATATTCTATTTTATATACTACTAACCCATTTAAAGTCTCTTAACGTTTCTTCATTGCCTAGTATTTAGTAGTATCTAGCCTTATGTTATCTGAGCTGAATGGTTTCTACATTTATATTAACAAACTTAGTAGTGTCTCATTCTCTAGCCTTGTAGACCAATTAGAATAGTAAGTGATTTCTGGAAGGTGGAGACTAAAAAGAAAAAAGCACATAACTTCTATTTGAAGGGTACTATTATTGATGTCTTATATTTGTTTAGCACAAAATAATTTCGAGAAAACTTTCACAGAAATTACACCAATCGGCTATCCACCCTGTTTAGGAAATGTGAACATTATACTCAGAAATGTCACACACTGATCCACAGCACAAGTGAGGCCAAGGCTCATTCTAAGACATCCAGGGTTCATGTGAAGGCACGGGCTAAGATGGCTGACAGGGAGGGTCTTCTAAGAACTCCATGGACAGTTTCAGAATGTTCCCAAGCACTGTGCCTTCTTTCACAGCCTCCACAGCATGGCTCAAGGAAGCAGTGGTGGTAAGAACACAATCTATGTCTCCTTACCACCCCCACCCCATGCCTGGGTCATCCTAGGTGGCCATGATGCCAAGAGGAAACAGTATACAAAGAAAAGTTAGGAGTGGTGCAACGCACTTTAGGACACAATCCTAACTGCTGAGTCACAACACTGTTTGCTAGTCTGGAAAAAGGGAATGAAGGACATACAAGGTTGTTAAGGACTGTGAGGGTGTGTGTGTGTGTGTGTGTGTGTGTGTGTGTGTGTGTGTGTGTGTGCGCGTATGTATGTATATATATATGTATATATATTTTTCCTGACAGACATGTCAGCACTCAATAAGCTATTTAAAAAAAAAAAAAAAAAGCAGCCTCTTCCCAAAAGATTCTGTGAAAAGGAATAAAGCCATTCTTTAAGAGAGATGATGTTGAGTCTCCAAGCCTGCCATGTGCCATGAACTCTTTCTTGATCTCTTCTCTTTCCTCACCTGAGTAGTAGAGACATTCTTTAGCAATGTTGTAAAAATAAAATACAACAGGTAACCCATAGAAGGATGTTCTTAATTGAATAACATCATACAACAATCCCTACTATTAGATACACCCTCCACACAGTATATGCACTCTTTAAGGCACACGCATGACATCTTTGACCATCTCTGTATTTGCAACAGCTGGCTCCATTCTTTGCAGTCACTCCTTAAACAATGGGTGAACTGATTTATTACAGGACTGATTGATGATCACACAACAGTTCAAGTGAGATCTGGAGGTGCAGTCACACAGCACACGGTCCTGTAAGAGCTCCCACAGCCTAGTCAAGCCCAATACAGACTGGAGAATATGTCATGCCTTCTGGGGAGTTTGGGAAATGCAGTATAATTTTGTTTACTTGATTTAAAAATGCATAATCATCAAGCAAACATGTCTGTTCAACTCAGGCACCAGGCCTTTCTGTCTTCTTCGCCTTGTCTTCCTCACCTGAGCTTCTGCAGAGAAGCCAGGGTGAGTAAATGACACAAGGAGTCTCCATAGCATTGTCTGTACTCCCAAGGCAGCCTAATGAGGGCTCCATACCATCTTCAAATATCAATAAGGGGTGAACATTTCACATAGAACTAATTTGTGTTTGTCAAAGTTCTCCCACATGAATTCAAGGGCAGACTCAACACAATGGAGAAAAACACTCAGGGGTGTTTTACAGTCTATTGGTGCAAATATTCAAAGCCAAAAGTTGGCCTGTGCTGAGCAGAATGGAGCATGCCTACAATCTCAGCAAGTGAAAACTGAAGTGAAGGGGACCAGGAGTTCTAGGCCAGCTTTGTCAATTCGAAGCCATCCTGAGCTACATGAGACTGCCGAAACAAACAAACAAACAAACAAACAAACAAAGTTGTGTGCTAGTCATTTACTGAGTGACTACCTACACCATGTCCTTTGTTCCATAGGTCATCTCAAATCACGATAATCAATAGTATACATTAATTTTTCCTGTATAATAAATGAGGAAAAGGTTTATAGGTTAAGTAACTTGTTCACAGCCACACAACTGGGAAGGCTACAAGTAGCCTATAGAGAAGTCTCTAACACTTAGACTCTGGACCAGTTAGGCCACCCGCTAACATCACCAAATTCACCAAAGAGGAGAATGGCAAATAGGCCGTCTCTCTCATTGTTCTAAACACATGGGCAAATTACTGAGCTGTGCCTACTAAGTGCTGACTACACAAACTAAAACACTTAGATGGTCTTCAACCTTTACTCTCAACTCCAGGTTAGATGAATGGCCAACGCTTTTCAGAGGTGCTGACAACCGAACCTAGCTCAACAACCCTTCTGCAACACTAGAGACAGTGCTGCTAATATATTACTGACACGGAATCAGGCAGGCAGCTGGAGAGGACATGTATGCTATACCTGCATAGCTTTCTTGTATTAAAAGAACACACCTTTTGGGCTTGCTTACTGCTATTTAAAATTCTCAGAATCAGGGACATTCCAGGTCAACCCTACTGTTTCAGGAGTATGGAAGCTGAGGTGTACACAGTTTTTCAACTATTATTCACTGTTATTCCATGACTACTGTTGGTCCGGGCTAACCATAGAGTATATAGTCTAATCTTTCCCCCATACAGCAGCTCAGGGATTCCTGCTTAACCCTTGACTATATAGCTAGCTTCCTTCATATTCAGGGTTGTGCAGGTATGGTTCTGCTGGATATCTATGCTCTAGACAATGAAGGCAGTAAGGGGAATGTACATTTCTGGGGCTGATGGCAACACTCTGTCTGTGATTCAGGGCTCACAATACACAGAGAACATAGCTTGGGGTATGGGAATGAGTATGTGTGCATGAGTGATGTGAGGGCCAGAGGATGACATCAAGGTCTCCTCCTTATCATTTCTCTACCTGATATTTTGAGACAGGGTCTCTCACACAACTTGGGGATCCTGTTTTAACTAAACTGGAGAACCACTGGTTCCCCACAATCTGTCTGTGTCCGCTCCCCAGCCACAACTAGATTTTCTTTTACATGGCTGCTGGGGATGTGAACCCAGACCATATACTTATATAACAAGTACTTTACTCACTGAGCCATTCTCTAGTTCTGAAAAATAACATTTTTATAAACAGGGTGTGATGACGCACATCTTTTTTTTTTTTTTTTTGGTTCTTTTTTTCGGAGCTGGGGACCGAACCCAGGGCCTTATGCTTCCTAGGCAAGCGCTCTACCACTGAGCTAAATCCCCAACCCTGATGATGCACATCTTTAACCACAGCATTTGGGAGGCAGAGGCAGGAGGATCTCTGTGAATTCAAGCCCAGCCTGATCTACAGTGAGTGCCAGGACAGCCAGAACTACATAAAAAAATCCTGTCAGTCAGGGGGGGGGGGGTGGATGGATGGATAGATCATGGCACACAGTAGCAGCTGCAGATTCAGATGGTCAACACAACCAAGAAAATCACAAGACACTCTGACTGTTCTAATTCTCTTGGTACAATGGTATCTCAATGCCAACATGTGGTATATTAGTTAGCAAGTTGTTCTGGGGCCCTAAGTAAAGGGACTAAGATAAATATATATGTAACAATAAGAGACACACAAAAGAAAGAATGGAGACAGTCATTGTCGGTTTCAACAAGCCTAAGTAAGCTGAAATGAGATTAACTCAACTCATATCCCTTTACAATTTCTTAGAAACAATCAAAAGATAGAGACCATCCTTGCAGAGGATGGGATCAATCCCCCACCCAGCAAAAACTACTTAGAGCACATTAGTGTACCAGCAACCTCTGAGTTCTCAGAAATACAGTACTACAAAAATAAATCAATAGAGGGGAGGAAATTATATTTCAAGGTCATATTCAAATGTGAAAGGAGAAATCAATAAAGAAGTCTCCCCAACACACTATACAGATCCGCACTACGACCCAGCTCCATCTTCACAAACCTCATTAAAATGTTGGCTTCCGGCATTTACAAATGTGGCTTCCCGGAGCCAAGTAGGTTCCTGCAATTCCAGACATCTGGGCTGAAGGGCAAAGGGCAAAGCGAAACTTCCAAAAGCTGGCTAGTAGCCAAATGCATCACAAGGGCTACTAGGCTCCCTTAGCAACACAAAACAGCTGTCTGCTCAAGGGATTACTGATTTTAGTATTTTTATAGCCAAAAGAAAAGGGAAGGGGGGCTCTGTATCATTTTCTCTGACATTGTTCTAAAAAATTTTATATTTCACCATTTATAAACTTCTCTAACTATAGAATGTTCTCTTTACCCCAAATTACAATGCCACGATTACCAGTAAATTAAAGTCAGGTTCATAATAAGTTCTCGATTTACAAATATAAAATGCTTTATAATGGCTGGTTATTAATTATTATTCCAGTTGCCATAGGCCTTATTTCTAACTATGAGCAAGTCACTCTGTGACTTAATTACTTCCCTCATATAGTTTTAATAATAACAACGATCTCCTTCACAAGACAACTGTGAAGGACATTAGTTATTAGATTAAAAACTTACAAAAGTTTATTCCTAATTAAGGACTGTGCCATCTACTGGTGCTATCTACAGATGTGGCTGAATTATCAAGGTCAGTGTTCTCAACACAAGTCCATCCTGACCCACAAGGGGGACTGCTGCTCCTGAAGCCTCTAGCTCATGTCACCTGCCCACTTGCCTTCTCCAAACCTACCAAGCCCAGGGGACAGCACTGCTCTGGGAGCTCAGCCCTTGCATGAAGTCTAACAAGATAAACAACATTTAGAAAGCAAACACTGACACAGTGATCTGCTGCTAGGTTGGAAGGCCCTCACACCTGTGCAAGGAAGGGCTGGGTCTGTGCTCGAGTCTGTGCGGAGCAGAGCCCCAGATTTCCACTCCTTATATGTGCAAGTGCAAGCCTCACCACAGCATCTACTCACCCAGAGGTACATCATGGCAGAGCCGCTGCAGACTTAGCTGGCGTTGAGCCTGGACTGCAAAAAGGCACTTCGGTGAGGCAGAGGAAAAGGGATAGTAGAATGGGGGGAGGGGGGTGAGAGATCAAGTGGGGAGAGCCCCTCAAATCACTTGAGTTAAAAAAATCCCCTTAAAAAAAAATCCCTACCAGTTTCCCCCCTCCTCCCTTCTCTCCGGCAGACTGTTCTGTTGTTCTCTCCTCCCTCTCACCCTCCCTCCTCCCCCCCTCTCAGGGAGTTCCCAGCCCAAGTGTCTAAACCAGAGTGTACAGCACACACTCTCCGTATTTGCCTTCAGGGAATCTCTCCGTCATCGTTCTCCTTCTAGAAGCAAAATCAAGACTCACAAAGATTGTTGAAGAGGCAGGGCTGGGCGGGGCTGGTAATGAACAAGTGGCACCTGATTCTAGTGCTGGACAAAAATCAGTTCAAACATGAGCAATGAGACCAAGACTCTGCCCTCCAAGATCAAGGCAGAAACACCGAGCTTGCCTGTCCCGATTCTTCTGGGTCCATGGCAGAGGCTGGGCTTCTACGTTCACTTTCAACTGGTCTGGGGCCCACTATGCTTTTTGTCACTTCATCACTAAAAACTATTAATCTGTAAGATTTTAAAATACAGGAAAATTCAGACACATACTTAAAGGCTTTTCGTCATCATTAGTTCTTGCTGCCATCACTACAGTCCCTACTTAACATAGCCTTCTGTCTGAAAGGACAGAAACGAGGGTTTCAGAGTCACATAGCTCTTGGGTTTCTAGCATGCTACAGACTCTTTATTTACCTGAGTATGTGGACACAGTAGGGTCCACATTCCCCAACCATAAAATACAGGTGTTATATTTTTGGAGCTACGATTAGGAAAATGCATATACCGTGGAAACCTCTATCACAATCCTGGTCGCTACATTCTTTTCCTTTTCCCTCACAAAACAGGATTTCTCTGTGTAGCTCTGGCTGTCCTGGAACTTGCTGTAGACCAGGCTGGCCAAAACTCACAGAGATCCACCTGTCTCTACCCCCCAAGTGTTGGGAATAAAGTCATGTACCATCACCGCCTGGCTACAGTTTTTTTTTTTTAATTTTTAATTCAATTTAAACACTGTATCTTCTGCATGCCAAATCTTCCACCTACTATGACCACCGATGAATATTATTGAATCACTCATTGTTTTTATTATTATTATTATTATTATTATTATTATTATTATTATTATTACTACTACTACTACTACTACTACTACTACCATTGAATCACCTGTTTCATTCCAAAACCAGCAAATTTGCCCCATATGCTAATGAATGCTCACATTCTGTCCTGACCTCACTGATAACTCAAAAGGCTATCCCACTCCAGTCATTCAAAGTGAGTGCTAGGAAGATCCAGGCTACCCAGCCAAGCCTGCAAAGTAAAGCCCTATCGCAAACTCCTCGTGGGCCCAGAGCATGTAGCACAGCATTCACCACCTCCACAACAACAGGCATTTCCACACCATTCTTCTCTTCACATCCTCTAGGGTACAGTTTATCTATTTATCCATCTGCAATCATCTGCATAGTGACTGGCATAGAGCTATACAATATTCTTAAAATGTTGTTTTTTATTTGTTTGTTTGTTAGAGGAATGTTCTGCTTGGTTAACTTATTAAAAGAGAAACAAAATTGCAAATAAAAAAAACAACAGTATACTGCCTTTCAGATGCTTCAGGGTTTACATTCCCTCCCTGACACGTTTAAACAGCTCCCTCCAGCTTGGGAAATCTCTGAGTAAGGGTTGCAAGTCACAGGCAAGGCAAGCTCTCTCTGGCACTTGTGTCAGTTTTCTCTGAGTGGGGCCTCTCAGATCCTCTCCCTTCCCCTCCACTCTAAGCATGGCCCTGGAGGGAGCCTATAACAATTCTGTTCCCTTCCTCCCCTCATCAGATCTGTCAGGCTCGGTGGGCTGGGCAGGAATCTCAGCTTTAGAGTCTTTTCCTTCTTCCCACAGAACTTCTCTCTGCCTCCTAAGGGCAAGGCTGCCTCCTCCTCCTCCTCCTCCTAGTATACAAGCAGAGTTAGAACGCCTAAACTTGAAGCTAGGACCAACTTTTGTTTTAATTTTTAAAAATCAAAAACCTGAATATTTTTTGAGATACTCTCCAGTCCTAAGAAAACAAATCTTAAACTGTAGTTTAGAGTCTCAAGTCACCAGTCCTGCCCCTCTCTATGAGAAATAAAAACATTAGCATTACACTAAGAGACTGCAGGTAGGAGATGAGGAGTAAGACATGGTGTGTCATTATGTAGCCCAGGCTACCCTTGAACTCATAGCAATCCTCCTGCTTCAGTATCCCAAGAACTATAAGTACCAGCCAATGTCAGCTTAAAACTGTTGTTGCTCTTTAATCATCTGTCAACTGTGACATCAGTAAAGCAAACATGATCAAGGTCAAATATTCATACTCTCATTTTATGGGATAAGATAAAAATATATATCTGCAGCAAAGCATGAGAAAATTCTTGGGAACAATTCCTCAAAATGAAGCAAGAAAAGTCTAAATATGTTACAAAAATGGGAAAACCACCTTTACAGTTATCACGGGTAGAACCACTTAAAAACCTATTTGAATCCATAAGAAAATCTGTTTTAAATGTATGCGATTATTTCCTGACGATAACTTTCCTGATTGGGTGGACAGTCACAAGTGACTCTCCTGTGTGGCTCCTTCACAGGCAGCCGAACTGAGGGAAGCTCCTGTGTTCATGCCCATGCATGCTCACATTTCTACCTTCAGACAAAAGAAACAAAGACGCAAGGGAGAAGTCTTTCCAATCACCAGAGTCAAATAAGGAAGCCTGTGGCTTACAGCCACAGAAGACTCATGTTAAGGAGTTGGGCACACAGCACAATAAAACTGCTTGGATAGCATGTGTGGGACCCTGGGTACTACCACACAAGGACCTAATGATTCCACATATGCAGCTACCTAAAATCCCACACAGATTGTGTGTCTGTGCTCCAAATTTTATCAGCCTCTGTATTAGTCCGGAGGGTGGGGTGGGGGTAATTTTGAGTACTGGAGGAAGTGTTCTTACAGGCAAGGTCTGAAGAGATCTCTAGCTTGCTTGACTCTGGGAAAGAAAGGTAACCCATAACAGCTTGTGGGTGCTGTCCACAATGCTCCCATGGGCCTGCATTGTGACTGGATTAAAGTGTCTACATCTGGAGAGAACACACCTGAAAACTCAGGTACTGATTTAAGACGTACCTGAGGCAAATATCCATGTACATTTTATATTTCTTTCACTACAACAGAGAAAGCTAGATGGTGGTAAGTATACTTTTAATCCTAGCATTTAGAGGAAGAGGTCAGGTCTATCAACATGAGTTTGAGGCCAGCCAGGGCTACAAAACTGAGATCCTTGGGGGTTGGGGATTTAGCTCAGTGGTAGAGCGCTTGCCTAGCAAGCGCAAGGCCCTGGGTTCGGTCCCCAGCTCCAAAAAAAAGAAAAAAAAAAAAAAAAAAAAAAAAAGCCATGTGGCACCGGCATGCCCACAGGGGTTTGGTTTTAAAAAAAAAAAAAAAAAAAAAAAAAAAAACTGAGATCCTGCCTTAAAGAAAAATAAGTAAGTAGAGATACCGGATTGAATGTCCAGATGAATTTGACTTTTAATAAAAGCTCAAAATAATGAGTCTCTTCTTACCTGTTTCCTCTCAGCTTAAAATAGCAGTTCAGAAAGAACTGTGCTACACAAAATGACTACCCATGCTACCCATGGCCAGCACCCACAACATTATCAAGGAGGAGCTTCTTAGAGAAGAAAGAGGATATGTTCATTTCTATGATACTGGGAATTTCCCCTGGATGTCACCCTGCATTCTGCCTCTGCCCATTACAGTGTGAAAACAAAGGCAAAGAGAAGACTGTGACTTGGAATAAACATGCTGTGGCACTGGCCAAAGCAGTCAGTAGGTGATAAAAAGGTCCAATGAGGTGCGGCCATGTTCTAGACAGCTGAGATAAGCTCTACCATATACATAAGAAAGGGGAAAACTTTCTCCAAAGCCAAAGGAAGAAACAGAAAACCTCTCTATCTCTCCAAGAACCTCCCTAACTTCTGACTGTCTCTGGTGTCTCCCTCACCACAATTGTAGACCTCAAGAAGCCTTCCTACCCTACTTTTGCACTACCTACACACACCAGTTCTGTCTTCCATGGCCTCGGTCCAACTTCGAATACAGGAACCATAATGATAGCCCCTACCTTTCAAATACCCTCAAGCATTTGTTCTCATCACTGCCTGGTTGAAGACTCTGCCTCCTTTGAGTGAGCACCATACAACCTGATGTAACAAGAGGCAAATCTCACAGCCAATGTCACTGTGTATTCACAACTGCACTGCAAACAGGCTGACCTTAAGGCTGCCCTTGTAGGCTTCTGCACTCTCTAAGATGACATTTAGGGGGGGGGGGGTCATCATTCTCTCCCCACCACCTCAGCTGGTGTTCCCTACTAATATAGGTCATTTTCAAAGAGAAGAAAGTGCCCTCCCACTATCACGGCTTCAGTTCTGCCCAGAGATGCACACATGCACTTATATTCCAACACAAGGAGATCTTTCTCCCACCCTGTACCACTCCCTGCGGTCCATGAATACTATGCCCTAAGTGCCTAGGTGAGAGTGTGACTTTCTCTCATCTACCCACCCTTTCCTACATCACTACAGGAACCTCTTTTCTTTGTTGACCATGATCAGAGAAAATTAACCTCACCTTCTGAAAACCTCCTTTTCTGCTCTCATCACCGATGAGCAACATGGTTATTAGTCCTGACTTTGGAAGCCAGTCTAGCAATGCCCGGTGAACTGTGAAGTGTCAGCCTGTGGCTCTGCAAAGCCCCTCAGGAGGCCCATCTGAGTGTATGCAGACTCCAGTGTGAGTGGCAGCTTGTTGTCTCAGTCTCTGTGAGTAGAAGGCAGGGCCAGCCTACCATCCAGTGACAGGTTGGGCTGGATGGGGAAAGGTCACTGAAGGGTCTCCTTTCATCCTGTCTCTCATGCCCACGCAGCCACCTGCCATCCCACCACTTTCTTGCTCACTACTTCACAGTGAAACTCAAAGAAGTTGTCAGGCTCTGGCTCTTCTCTATCTTCCTCCTTTCCTTCCTCCATTTCATCAAAGTTCCCAAGTCCAACACTCATTAACACAACTCAGCCACCCTTTTCCGTGTCCTCTAACCCAACCAAGTTATCTAGCATCTCAGCGATAGTCAACTAAGCTGACAGACTTTAAACATGTTCTCCCCTAGTTTTGAACATGCTACTTGGGGATTGTGTAGCGCTGTTTGTTTTAACATTACCACTGGTTACTCCTTGGTGGCTTTTTTGGGGAGTGGGGTTTTTTTTTTTTTTTTCGTTAACCAGATAATATTCCTTGTTACTCAATCTAGGTCGTTCTCTCCACATTTCCTCCTCTATTGTCAACTCTGCTAATGACCAAGTGATGGACCAAGCCCCAACCACCTCCCTTCCCATGTTCCAGTATCACTGCTTGGCAGTCCCACAGACATAAGAAAATGTTACATGCTCATGCTCCTTCACCACCACCAGCACCACTGACAATGTGAAATCTAGCACACCCTGCCGTTCCCTACCCAAGTGGATGGCACAGGCTGCAAGTACATGAACGAGGACCCTTCTTATACAACCAGGCCTCTGACTTCTCCTGATGTCTCTCTCAGTACCCAGAGGGCAACATCTCTTTCATGGTCCTCATAGTACTTTCCCCACTTCTGTTAGTGTTCCCCTTCAAAACATCTACCACACTGCAGCCACAGACAAGATCATAGCACTACCACCCCCACCACCCCCACCACCCCCACACATCTACAGTGTCAGCAAACACAGGGACTTTTCTATCCAAACCCCTTTAACGTCCTCTGTGCTCAGCTAGGTTGCCAACCCTCCAACCTCACTTCCAGCCATTATCTCCTCTCAATCACTGCTCTGAACATACTGGGGTCTTATGCCAGCTCCCAACCCAGTAAACTCCATCCCTCTCCCCAAAACTCTAAGTCCTTCATTCCTCCCTCTCCCAATCTCTCTTTATGGTCTCTGTCCATGGCAAGGCTGCCTCCTCTTATCCTTCATGCCTTAACTTACCGTCCTTCCCTGAAATAAGGTTCCCCAGCTACTCCATCCTCATGAGCCCAACCTCCCAACCCTCGGCCCTCTACCACCATGCCCTGCTTCTCCCCGACAGCTCCATAAACTAACTGTGGACATGTTTTCCCTGGCTATGGTTAGTTTCTCATAGAAAGCAGCGCTTCTTGTGTCTATCATGGAACATTTGTCCCTTGACTTTTTGTTGTGTAAGGTCAAAGCTATTTGTAGGCATTTTTGGCACTCAGCAACTATTTAATCAAGTCCTATAAATAAATTAGAATGCTACTAACTCCTCCTAGTTACCAAAAGAACAGAAAGCTTTACCAACACTACAAGCCACAAACAAACATCAGCGCCAGTGAGTTTAAGTATAATAGTTGGAAAACATCACAACACTAGTACTAGAAGCAGCTCCGTTTATTCTAAGCTAACTTAATTATCAACATTCCAAACCGCCTCATTTCCAATGCTGTAAATGTATTACAGTACGATAAAAACCACCCAACTGAAGGGCACTCTAATCAAATTAGGCACATGCAAGTCCAGACCTATGAGCTGGTCCTATGTGACTATTCAAATTACTCAATCAAAGCTTAAGTCCCTTGGTCACTGTTAAGTGCCACACATGGCTGGTAGACATCACTGTGGACACAGCAAATACAAAACATTTTCACCAACACAAAGCTATATGGACAGAACTGTTACAGAGTGGTAACCACCTGGAAGCAGGACTCTTAAGAACACAGACAATGACACTGTTGTGTGTATCTTTGAACAAGAAAGCTCCCAGGGCCTTTTCTCTGAATTCAACTTTTAGGTTAGAAGAACTTCTGTCCTGGTAATGTGGCTGACTGCACACCAGTTTCAAAATGAGGAAAGGAATATAGGAAGCATATGTAGTGAGAAATAAAAAACTGTGTTAGATATAAGGAAAACCCAAAGGGAAAGATATAAAAAGCAAGGAAGACAGAAACAAAGCAAAGCACAAGGGGGCTCCGCATTAGTAAGGAATACAACCACTGCCACACACACCGACATGCCCAGCCATCGCGATGCCCACAGCTGTACTAAAGTCCATTTTCAGAAATGCCTACACTCACTGTTGAAAACAGTTATGTAGCACTTTCTTAAAGGACTTACTTTCAATGACTATTCTTAAATATCTTGGTTTTCAAAAGGGGAAATCCTCTCCACTAGTTAAGATACTTGACAACAAAAAGACCTATTCTAAAAATGTTCTGAATGGTTAATTTTAGGGCGTCAGTCAGTTTTAACTAACGCAAGGAGGGATGCTGCTCACCAAGCAGGCCTCTGTGAGAGCAGGACAGGACCTCTACACGACAGAATACCAAAGGAGGATGAGGGATGTTAAACAGTGTCACACAAAACAGTCTATACACACCACAGGTGAACAGAGAAAGGTTGTTTAACCTGTTTGTATCCAGTGAGCCCCATTATCCAATAAGATGACTTAGGTCTTAAATCTACACATCTATGTGCAGTTAGTATTATTTTTAAGTTCAGTAACGTGCACAACAAAGGTCATTGCAGTTCCTGTTTTAACTTTAAAGAAAACATGCACGTGTTTGTATGAGGTGTTGGGAGAATTCATGCCACTGTATATGTGCCAAAGTTAAACAACCCCCAAGGAGTCTACAGAAGGTCTTCTATGTTACATGGCTGTGCAAGTTAGACCACTCTGACAGGCACCGAGGCTGAGAAATCTAGTAATACCCCTTCCCTTCCTTAGTAAGCAAACCTGAGTTTTCATTCTGGCACATGACCATGGATACCATTCAGAAGTGGGCTCTTCCTTCTAACCTGACTGCACTAGACTATTTTTCCCAACCCTCATTGCAGACAGGTACAGATAGAAGACTAAGTTCTGGTCAGGAAGTACATTCAGAAGAGTTACTTAAGTCCTGTCCTCTGAGGTAGAACCATGCATGCCTTTCCCTACCTCCATTTGAATTAATTTATAGAAAAGGAAGATAAGGGGCGGAGGAAATGGCTCAGTGGATAAAGTGTTTGCTATGCAAGCGTGAGGACCAAGGTTCAGATCCTTAGGACCAACATAAAAAGTCAAGTGTGACAGTTTATGTCAATAATCCCAGTGCTAGGGAGTGACGGTAGAGACAGGCAGGTCCCTTGGGCTTACTGGTCTGCCAGTCTAGTCAGAATGTCCCCCCAAAAAAAGTGATGGGCACAAGAGGAAGATCCTTGATGTTGACCTCTGGCTTCACTAAGCAAATGTACCCCCCTTACATATACTCCAAAATAATACAGGGAAGAGGGAGAGAGGTGGAAGAAGAGAGGAGCGAGAAGGGCAGAGAAGGGGAGAAGAGAGCTGTAGTAACCATCTGGCTGCATCCCACCAGCAGAAAAGAAACAGCAGCAACAATGAGGCACCCTATCAGCCATGGGCCACATGTATTTCAGACTTATTTTGGTAAAAGACAAATAAACCTCTCTTATGTAAGTAACCAACCTCTCTTATTTGAGAAGTTGTTTGTATATGTTTGGGATTTTTTTGTTTGTTTGTTTGTTTGGTTATTCACAGTAACCTTTACCCCAAATGATTTATTTCATGCTAACTCATTTCATAGCACAGAAATTCCTATACATAACAAAAGTGCACAAATTTAATGAATGACTAACCAACTGTCTGTCCTAGAATCATGAAATGTCTACATAGGAAATCCTGGCCAAGAAGTGACCCACCCAGTCAATCCCCTAACTTCCTCCCCCTGAGCACTCTCACTGAAGAGCTGAGACTGGAGTTCACACAGCGTTACTGAGTACCGGAAAGAGGACACCGTCAAATACGGGCCAGGGAGTCAGTGTGGCAGGTAGAGGCCAATCCAAAGAACCCACAGAGTGGGAGGAGAGAACTGATTCCCAGAAGGTCCTCTGACTTCCACATGCACAGCCACACCCACACATAATTTCAACATCTCCATCTCTCTCTCTCTCTCTCTCTCTCTCTCTCTCTCTCACACACACACCTTTATAAATTAAAATATTTATACTCATTTTCTTTATCTGAAAATAAAAACACTACCCCCAGGATGAGTTGAATGCTGAAAGATCCTAGCTGTGCTAAAAACTCTGTAAAGACAGCAGTGTGCGCACATATATTTAAATGTTCACACGTTCACCCTCACCACTGTAACAGATCATGGGTAAATGTCAGAAAACAAAAACAAACAAAGAAAAATTGCATGAAAACAGTTAAGTAGGCAGAAACTTGGGGCCAAATACATCAGTGACTTTGTCCAGCCTCCTTTATCAGCTTTCCCATTTCTGCATCTTTCCCAACTATTCTACTTCAGTTCTCTTCTGCAAAGCACCAAGGAGCTGAGCCGCTGGGAAGGAAAGGGAAATGAGCATAAAATGAAACAACAGTTAATGGCCTAAAATGCCCTGCGAATGCATTCCATTGACTTGTATAAGCTGCTTGAACATCTTGCAAGGTATCCATTGTGTCTGTGTATGTTCGCATGCATGTATGAAGTAAACATATCACACACACACACACACACACACACACACACACACACACACACACCCCACTTGTAAGCCTAGGGTCCAAAGAAGTAAAAAGAGAGCATTAGATCCCCCTGGAACCGAAGTTACAGGAAGTTGTTTGCTGCCTTGTGTGGGCTGAGAACCAAGCCCATGTCCTCTGGAAGGGCATCAAGAGCTCTTAGCTGCTGAGCCATCTCTTCGGCCCCCTAAGAATTTTTCGATTGATGATCATAGCATTTTTCTTTAGAAAATATTCTTTCAAATCAAAAAGGCCATGTACATGTACAGCTATACTCTGTATGTGAGAGCCAAACCACCTAAGAAGAGGGACATGGGCTCCTTCAACTTGGATCACAATGCAGTTTACTTTGATGATAAACAAATCTTAAATATTTCATTTCAACATTTCGGAATTTTATTCTCAAAACTGGCCTAGTTTCTTTAAAATTTTTATACTCCTTTGAATTATTTAACATTCAAAATATACTTTACAGTTTGAAAGGGTAAATGAAATCACCTTTTTCTGGGGCACTTGTGGTAACTCCTAATCCATATGCACTACACAACTGCTGTCATGTTCAATCTAGTACAGTGTAAAAATATTCTAGAGTCAAATAGCGGAGAATTATACTTTAAGCAATTTTACTATTTTCCCAATTTAATAACTAATAGGAGTTTTTAACAAAGTTTACAAATACTGGTAGACAGAAGACAAACTACTCAGGGGTATCAGAGAGGAGCTGTCAGTGAGGCAGATGCCAGGACTCTGTCACAATGCAAAGAGCTACAATCAGGATAAGAGGGTTGTGAGAAACGGGCTCCTGACAGCCGGTTTTGCTTCTCCAATGGAAGGGCTGGTTTGTGGAGCTTCTGCTCTGAACTGCCACGTGCATCCAGCTTTACAGGGCCAGCCCTACCTCCCCAGATAAACACTTACAGCACCAACTCCTGGGTCTGAATGCAGAGGAAGGAGTGGGCGTCTTTTGAGCTAGCAAGAACTGACTGGAGTTTCTAAGAAGATAGCCTATCTCCACACTGGATAGGCTACACTCTTCTATCCCAGATCTAACCAATGGTTTCAACAACAAAGAGTTCCTAAAATTTAGTACAGACCACTAGTTTCAGGCCGTGACAATACTTTTAACAACACAAATTAATCTATTGTGATTTGTTTTAATTATTTCTGGAAAAGTTTATTTTTAGTAAATACTATATCCCCCACATGGGAAGCTACAAACCATGCCAGAAATGTTCCTGGAGGAGATAAACCCTAATAATAGACCCATCGGCTGCTCCTCACTTAGGTTGTAACATAGTTTCCACTTCAGCCGATATGACCTCCCCTGACTCCTCTGGGTCATCTCAAGTCTCCACATTTATCTTTATCTTGAGGTACTTAAGTGAAGCCAGCAAGGATGAGAGGAGGGAGAAAGAAGCTCCTTCCCCTAAGCCTTCTCCCACAGCAAAGTTTACAGTAAATTCTCTGAGAGCTTGAAAGGACTCCTTCCTCTGGAATGCTTTGTGGCTGGGAACTCCATGGATGTACAACGGCCATCCACAGCAATGCTACATATACAGCGAGCCACTCACAGGGCAACGAAGCTACAGGACCTGTGGTGCCTTCATGTCAGCCTGATCTCATTCTAATTATCCTTAACCTAAGCTACATTGTGAAGCTGTCTCAAAACATCCCAAGAGAATAAATGTCACAGTATCTAAGTGGAAAGCATAATATATTGTCTAACTTTTTAAAAAGCTAAGCAAGGAAACCAAAGACTAAATGTAAGAGACTAATGTTTTGCTAAAAGCCGTGATCTCAAGGGTTAGAGCTGCTGGCACCTTTACATTCTCACTTTAAAGGTTAAGCGGGGTGGGGTAGTCAGTTGTAGTGACCCATGGCATTAGCACCAGCACTGGAGGAGAGGCAGGCAGAGTTTGAGGTTAACCTGGTCTACACAGAAAGTTCAGGCCAGCCAGGTCTATATAGTAAGACCATAAAAAAGTGTGGCTGGAGACGGCTGCTCTTCCAGAGAACCCAGGCTCAATTCCCAGCATCTACACAGCAGCTCACAAAAGTCTAATTCCAGTTTCAAGGGATCTAACACATCCCCCTCTTCTGGCTTCCAGGCGCCAGGGATGCAAGTGGTAGACATACATGCAGACAAAGCACATAAAAATAAGTTAAAAAAATTAAAACATACATATTAAAAAAAATAAGCAGGGTTGGGAAAAATGTCTCAGCTGAGTTCAATCTCTGTCCCACAGTAGAAGGAAAAAAACCAACTCCCTCAAATTGTCTTCTGGCCTCCAGATATGCACTATGGTGTGTGTACGTGTCTGCCCCTCCCCTAATAGACATGAAATATAACTCTCCCAGCCTCTGTGCCAGCTTCTGCTGCTGCTTAGCTCATGAAGAATGTCTAGAGGATATTAGCCAGCAGCAAGCAGTAACAGCTCTTCAGGACAGGGCTAAAAGCTAGGAGTTGAAGCGTTCAGCGTTCAGTGTACCAGAATGAAATGGTTAGTGAGACATCCAGGGCTTTTCCTGCCATCCATGGAATCTAGTCTGGGCAATTAGAGACAGATGGGCCTTCCTAGTGAAGTGATCTTGGGGAGTCGGACAGCCTCACAAGCCTTCAATTTTCTCATCTATAAAACTGAGTGAGCAGTATTTGCCCTGCTGAGTTGTGAGAATTTAACAAAAAGTAAGCTATTTAGAATAGCCACCTACTGTAGAACAATGGTTTCCCCACCACACCTCAGACCCTAGGGATATATATATAAATGAATGAATATGAAATCCTGGTGGTTTGTATGAGACTATGTCATAATCCTCCTCCTGTCTCTTTTCTTCCCCCTCTTATTTTGTAGAATAAGGCATCAAACCCAGAAAGACAAACTAGCCTTCCAAAGGTTCTATTACTAGTTAGCAACAGAACATGAGCTAACGCAGCTCCTCCTTGCTCAGTGAATCCTCGGTGAATCAACACCTCTTAGTGTGGCTCGGAGTCAATACTGTTGTCTCTTTTGTGATTCAGACACCCAAGAGTTAACACTCAGCCCTACCAGGACTGGAGATGCCAGGGAGGGCCTTATGGGATGAAGCTAGGAACACTGAAATCCATTCCTCTGTGATTGGTTGATTCCCAAAGGGGTGGGAAGAAGAAGAGAGAAGACTGTCATCTGATCTCCACAGTAAACAACAGCAGGAGCATCTATCTGCTCAGATTTTGCAGTAAATCTGTGCCATATTTCTGAATATTTGTGACCACCAAGCTCTGGAAATGGTAACTTCCGACCTTCACCAAAAAGTAAAGCTTCTGCTGTTCAAGGAAGATTCCGAAGAGTAAGTCGGGATGACTGCAGGCGTTTAGGACAGTCTCACGCTTCCACAGTGGCCACAATCAGCTCTGGAGCTGAAATCTGACACCTACACCCCCCCCCCCTTACGGAGTGGACTCAGCCTGTTTAACTTGGCCGTCCCCCCCCCCCCCCCCCCCCGCTCTGTCATCTTGGAAACATGACTTGGCTACTCAGTCCCATTCCCTCTTCTGGTTTGTCTCTACTCCTTAAGAAAGATCCTATCAAGAAAGCCAGGGAAAAAGTAAGGAAAGAAACGACAAAAAGAAAGGAAAGGAAAAATAGTAGATAGATTGATTGACTGACTTTGGAAGAACTCTATCTCATTGCGAGTTATAACTCTGTAACGGTATAGCACACACACGCTGAAGAAAGAGAACCTAACAGCATGCCAAATCCTTTGGGGAGGTCTGCCCAAGTCAGTGAGCCAGGCTGGGGCCACTTAACTGACTTAGGTGAGGTGATGCCCTTCAGCCCTAGCTCCACTCTCTCCCCAGGAGTTTCTCTGTCCCATTTCACAATGTTACAGGGAGTACACCCGTTCTATGGAGAGAACTGGAGCAGCATTTGTTCTGCCTTGCAGCTGACGAGGACTCCACATGCTATGTATGCACTGAGGAGCCACAGAAAACAGCTGTGTCCTTTGTACCTACACAGCACCACACGTTCTAAACTAGGAAAGGGGGGGGGGGTGTTCTGCTCGGTGGCAAAGCTTGGGAACCTAAAGCAAGTCAGTGCAGGAATGAACTTTAACCACCTTTGGGTGGCCTCAGACAGGGCTAGGCACATCCTCCCCTGGCCAACCAAATAAACCAGAAATGGAGCAGCCCTATCTCTCCAGAAACGGAGATTGTGGAAGACCTGCAATCGTTCTGACCTCAAGGACAGAAAGGCCCTTCAACATAGCTGAGGAACTGAGTAGCAGTCTTTCTACAGCTCCTCCCTGTGCTGGCTCTGTGGCCCAAGCCAAGTTAGCTTACACTGTGTTGTTGACGCCCTTTGCTAACACAGGTGCTTGCTGTATACATCTTAGAAGCACTGGTGACCAGGCAGTTTTTTCTCAGGAATGTTCAGCAAATTAACTACTCAAGGGAGACAGGAACGTAGCTGTTAGAAGCATGGGCTGGCTGTCAGGCAGGTCTAAGGTTAAATACCTGTTCCACCATTTTCAGCCTCTAAGACTCAACCTCACTAAAGTTCAGTCTATGTATGTATCTGCAAAACACAGCTTCTACCAGTTGCCTTGGAAAGAGAATGATCGTTAGGATAATGAGGTGTTGAAGGGATGTGTACATAGGTGTATGTACTTACTGTGTATCTGATGCATAGTAAGCATTCAATAAATAGTAGCTGTTGCTATAAATTATAATGGGGGACTGTAAACCAACTCTGTGAAGGAGTAGCCCTGACAGTTAATAACCATCCTAATTAAAGCATTTCTGCACTTCACCCATGCCATGGTGAGACACAAGTAACATGAGGATGCCACAGACCACTCAAGGCAGCACACCATCTCTGCCAGACTCATTGGTGGAAGCCTGAGAAAAGGACTACATGAAGCCACATAGTGAGGAGGTCTCAATATGGAGTTAGCTCCCAGCTTACATGTACTACTGTGCTGTGCTGCCATAGTAAACAGACCTTTCTGGATCTGTACACCTGAAGAAAATGGGGTATGGAGCAGCAAATAAGGACAAGAAGGGGAAGGACTCTGATCTCCTCTCTTCATGTTCTACCAGGCATGGAGCTGACAACATAACCAACATTTTTTAGGCAAGCATTGTAGAATGGCTGCTTGCTAGACTAGGGCAGCAGCACATGTTTTTATCCGATAGAAATAAACTCTCAAGGAATTACAATCATGTCATCACAGACAAACAGGGGGAGGTGCTGTCAGTCTGGATCCTAAGCTTAGAACCCATCGCCTTTGCCATTGTCATCTCTTGAGATTTTCATCACCACAACCCTAACCTGACAAACTCACACCCACTCACACCTCAAAGCCTGCAGTGCTGGAGTGGAGCAGGGCCAGGCCAAGTCTTGGTCGTGACAGTACATGTCCATCAGGAAACTGCTCTGGGGAAAGTGCATACTGATAATAAGGGCCCTCCCTGTATCACAAGCCCAACTCTTTACTAGAGTATAGGCATAGTAAGACCTGGCTATGACTCAGTTTCCCCAACTGCAGAACCAGGATGACATGACTAAAGTCAGCTATGACCTTCAGTGAGCTGAAGACCCCGCTGATATTCCTACCTTGGGCTGTTAGAAAACATGCCAGCGAAGAGCCAGGGCTTCAAGACAAGTAATTACAGCTCACTCCCTAGACAGACTGATAGTTCAGGTCCAGTCAAGACACATCTCTGGAGTATAAAATAAAAGCAACTAGCAGGAAACAGTAGGACAATGTAAAATCACCTGACGCCTGGAAGGGCACCTATTGGCTTGTAAAGGTACCCTCCCAAACACCTCAGCTCAGAAGGACATACAGGGGCCTGAGTTAGCCTTCACATCCCACATAGAAATGATGATTGCTATATCTGACCAATGGATTAGGGCCTAAACGAAGGGGGCTATCTGCACTGGGCAAATCATATGGTCATAAGCAATCTCACAACTGCCTGCTCTCAGCAAACTGGCAGCTCTTTTTAAAAGATGCTCAAGGGATCTAGAGTTGCAGGAACCAAGGGAAATGTCTTCAGATTAATTCAGCAAAGGCCTCTCCGGTTCCACACAAAGTGTCTGTAGGGGTGATGTGCTGGCCAACACACAAGATTACACAACAAGTTCCCTGAAAGCCTCACGTGCCCAGGTCAGAAGCACTAAAGCCCTGCCACAAATGACCCACCAGGAGGCCCTTGCCAGTGTCCCACTTCTTCCACTATCAGTTACAGGGACTCAGGCAGGCCTAGGGTGCCTGTCTTGCTCAGCAGTTCCCCCATCACCCACGAGCTAGCAGTGCTTACTTCCTATCGTCTCACTCCACTTGCCCTTTCCTTCTAGCATTAAAATACCATGTTTTCCAGAATAACTAAGATTTTATATCACGGCCATGCAAAGGAACACGACTGGGCAGCAACAACAAAAGAAAACAGGAGCACTGGCTGGCATCTCCACTCTGCATGGATGGATCTATGAATCTGCAGTGCAAGGAGGCCAGCCTCAAAGGGCCACTGACCTATCTGCATGCAAAAGAAAAGCTGCCGGGAAAAGTAGACAGTGGATGAGCACAACTTGGGGCACGGGTGGAATACAGGAATCAGGGAGTTATGACTCAGTAGGAAGTGGCTTCAGATGAAGTGATGAAATAGTTCTAAATTAAATCTGATGCTGGGATGGCTGAACAACTCTATGAATGTATACAAAGTCAGAATTATATATGCTAAATGATTCAGCTGCGTAGCATACAAGTTACATCTCAGAGCCGGTGTTTTTAATGTCCTAAGAAATGACATCTTTCTTCAGGAAGGAAAGTTGAGGGGATGTGGATTTTCCAGCCAGCTGCCTCTGTTTCCAGTGCCTGCCAGCTCCAGCCTATCGCTTCTCTAGTTCCCACTTCTGTTCCTTGCAGGACCCAGGTCAGGCTTCCACTTGCCCAAAGACAATAATGGGGCTCACGTTGGCTTGATTTGGTCTTATAGTCACAGTCAGCCCACGCTCAGTCTTGACTTTAGTATCTTCCCCACACACCTAACTGTTCCTTTGTGCAGCAGGGAGTAAAGTCACACAGAGACAGACACTGCCATGAGAGAGTGCATGACCTGCCACCTGAAAGCTGATGAACATACAGTGCTTCAGCACTCCAGGGCCAAGAGCAAAACATTCCCTTTCAGCCCCCACTTCTGTAAACTGGAAACACCACCTAACACAGTTAATATATGCAGCTACAGAAGTTAAACAAACAACAAAGTGTACGTGAATAATAAATTCCGATGGTGTCTACCACCCGAAAGTACTCGATAGTAAAACCAATTATAGAAACTGTACACCCAGGTTTTCTCATGTCACCTAACCAGCAGGTTGGCCTCCATATCAAAAAGCCAGTGATAAAAGCACTTTATTAGCACCAACCTGGTCATAACCACTTCCTAGATGACCTAGTCCAGCTTGCTCAAGCCCAGATGGATGCTGGGTTACTACTGGCATACTCTTCAATCTATCTTCCTATTTTCCAACTCATTTTTAACCTCACGCACGCGAAGAACTGCCTCTCCAACTTCATATCCCCTCCTCTACCTCATCTGTATTTATCATCTTAAGTGTGACACTTCTAAGTCGCCCTGAATAACTGTCGCCTGGTGCAGCTCTAACAATTCCATTCTTCCTAAGTGTATCCTCAAAAAAGAGTAACTCAATAGTGGAACATGATTCTCTCTCAGTAGAATACTATGAAGCTATTTAAAAATATTGTAGTAGTTAATAACATGAAAAGAAAGTTCCAGTAGAGTTGGCTTGAGCTGGAATTCAACTGACATTTGGGGGGCGGAGATTTTTAGAATGTGCATACTCACAGAGCAGCTGCCTACAAATGACTTGAACAATGAACAGAAAGGTTCAATACGCCAGGAGAACTTTATTTTATCCACTGATCTACTGTATATTATATATTTTCTTTAAGACTTTAAAATATTAATTCAATGACTCAGCAACTAACACATAGTTGTGAATCACAAGGACTGGGGCTCAGAGCTCCCCAGCACTTTACACAACTGACAAATAAGTACATGTTTCTAGGCTTGGAATCCATGTCTAGAGAGTGAAGGGGAAACTCCTGGCTGAGTACTTGGCAGTGCCCTCCAATAAGGACCAGCCTGTGCTCTGCCTTGAGTCTGAGCCAGAATCCCCTGCAGAGCATGCTGGAATGGGCTGCTGGGCATCCTCTAGTTTCTGGTTCAGTAAGCCTAGGGGGCAGGAAGACCATCGATTTACACACATTCTCAGGTGGTACTGACACTGCTGGCCCAGAGGCCACCCACCAAAGACCACTTGACATACAGACTTTAGGGCCTTTATAAATCACTGTTATTTCAGGGCTACTTCCTCACAGGATCTGAAATAAAGTGCCTATAACAGCTCTAAATAACACATCTACAGTGTAGGATAGAGCACCTCAGGACACTCTAGGAACTGGGTTTCTACTAAAGTGGGCAACAAACAAAGCCAAACTCTAATGTGGGTAAAAAACATCTGAGAATGTTAGCGCAGATAAAGAAAATGCAAGTTGTTCTGTGCCGGTGTAGCAAATTCACTATGGACCAATGGCTACTTGCTTTGCTCTGGGTGCCCTCTGCTGACAGAAGTCGACAGAGCCACCTCACCTTTGTTCTTCCCTTTCCTCCTCCCACCCAGGAGATTTAAGAGTCCACAGCATAAGACTCAATTGCAAAAAGGTTTCCAGTTAAGAACTTTTCTTCAGCCCATAGTGAGAAGGACAGACTTCTTTTGGCAGCTTTCTTAGGCCCTTCCTCCATATGTATGGCCTGGCCCTATCTTGTCTCCAAATACATTAACTGGTTCCGGTTGAAGAATTAACTGACCAGCGTTTGATATAATGGTTTTGTGAGTGTACCACGAACTTCAAAAGTGGCACAGGAGAAAAATTGCTCTCATAAAGTGCCCAGTAGAATGTGAAATGTAGCTGGTATCTTGGGCACCTCTACTGGAGAGAACTGTTCCAGTGCGGTTCCAGCTAAACTGTAAGAGCTACAAAGTATCTTCATGTCTACCTTCTCCTGTTCTTCACCTGAGAAAACTGGTGGGCCCAAGGTCAAATGACAAATGTTGAGCCATGAGAAGAAGCACAGGACCCAAGATTCCAGGTCTTCTTGTTATTTAGAACATCCCTCTTTTGTTTGGGGGTCTCACTACCTGGCCCTGGCTGGCTAGAACTCAGAGAACTCTCACACACGGGGCCTGCCTCTGCTTTCTCAAGTGCTGGGAGGGATTCAAGGCCTAATCGGACTTCTTTCATGCAGCCATTGAAGACAGCCACAGCTTAACCATCTCTATGAATCGGAGATAAGAAAAAACAACAAACGAGTAACTAACTAGTCACAGGGGTGGGGCCCTACTTTTTCTAGTATCAAGACTAAGCTTTTCTTAATAACAATCTTTCACTAATAACAATCTTTTTTTTCTTTTTATTGTTTTTCACAGGCCATAAAGCTGTATAGGTTATTAAAAAGAAATATCTAAATTATGGGCCAGTTAACTATGGTTTGTGGGCAAAATCAGCTTGTCATCTATTGTTTAACTCACATATGGCCTATATGTAAGATATGTGTTCTCGTGCGCGCTCTCGCTCTCTCTCTCTCTCTCTCTCTCTCTCTCTCTCTCTCTCTCTTTCTCTCCCTCCCTCCCTCCCTCTCCCTCCCCCCCTTTTTCCAGGTGCTCTTGTGTCCATATGAATGCCTATATGTATAGAGACCCAAGAGCCACCTTGAGAATTTCTCAGGAGTCAGGCACCTCAAACAGTCTCTCACTGGGACCTAGGGTCTGACCATTAGGTTAGGCTGGCTGTCCAGGAAAGCCCAGGGATCTCCTTGTCTCTGCCTCCCTGGTGGTAAGACTTAAAACGTGCCACCATGTCCAGCTTTTTACATGACTGTGGGAGCTCAAACTAGGGTCCCTATGCAGTACACCAACAGATGACAAGCTGATTTTTGCCCACAGACCATCATCAACTGGCCCCTCACAGTCGTGTTTTCTTTTTAAGGTATGAAAACAAAATTCAAAAGCAGGAAATGGAGCTGGGAGAGATGATTTGATGGTTAGGAGCACTGACTGCTCTTCCAGAGGTCCTGAGTTCAATTCCCAGCAACCACATGGTGGCTCATAACCATCTGTAATGGGATCTGACGCCCTCTTCTGCTGTGTCTGAAGACAGTGACAGTGTACTCACATATATAAAATAAATCTTTAAAAAAAAAAAAAGGCAGGTGAAACTTTTATAAAAAATACTTATTTCTGGGCCCACCAATGTTATCAGAGCTGAATTTTCTGTTTCTGTCTCCTTTCCTCAGAATGAACAGAGAGGATGGCCCACAGAGCCCACTTACCTAGCCTAATACTTGACGGAAGCAGAGCCTACTCTGTTATGAACCCTGAGATATTGTTTGGGGAGCCTTTGTTTTCATAGAAGCTCACCGTCCATGTGAGGTCTCTGTCTCTGTGGTCGCTTGCCCAGGGACTCAGCACACTGAGCACACCTGACCCATCTTGTCTCCAGAAACACTGTGGAAGTTGCTAATATGCTTCCAGCAGATATTTTTCAATATTCTTTTTTACAAATAAGGAACAAAACCTCAGAGAGGTAAAAACATCAGGCTCAAACTGAAATTTGGATTTGACACCAAAGTCCTACAACCATTCTCCAGTGGTTTTCAAACTGTTCCCGTCAGCTTCAGGGCCTCCCAAGTGAAAGAAACCAAGAGGCAGGCCGCAGCTTCCCCGCCTTTCCACCAGAACCACCCACCACTTACCTACTCGTACAAGCTATGTCTCTGTAGCTCATGTTGGGCTATATAAAGTGACTTCAGACACTTACATGGCTTGCTACACAGCATGCATTCCCCTCTCCCTTCTAGAGCGTGACATTTAGGTCCCACCCATTATAGCAATGCTACCCAAAAAGGTTTGAACAATACCCACACACTGATCTCAATTTAGGCTTCAATTTATGCAAACCCGAGAGTTTCATTAGCACTGAGCATTTAGGCTACTGCAGGCTACACTCTCTTTCTGTCCATGTTACTGTGGAGCTATAAAGCTTTGCCTGACCACACAGTACAATCCTCGAGCATCTGGGAGCTCTGTGCTGCCCAGATCTCTGATGTAGTGGCAAGCAAGCTGGCATCTCCTAAGAACTTTAGTTAGGCCTCCATTCTAATTCCCTCACTGTGTGGTTAGCATAGCTGTCTACTGCACATATGCTATAGCATTTTATCCACTTCATTTTGCCTCCTCTTTAAGCACTGTAAGCCTCAAACGAAATTCTTTGAGTCGCAATAAACTATAGGACTCACCAAAGCACACTTGATTGCCTTATTTCTACCTTAAGTAAACATCTGAAGAGAAACTATTTTAAAAAGCTTCAAGCCTGTAGGTCTGGAGTTCAGTACATCTCATCAAACAGAAACCAGCTATAACACTTCTTAGAGTTTCTTATCAAGCTCTCACAAAATCTTAATTTCCTTATATGCCAGTAAAGATTACAATTCTGTTCCCTTGCATATAGACTCCTTGGGGACTCACTGAGATCAAAGGAGAACCGGTATGAAGATAACAGAGAGAAACAGGGCAAAATACAGAAAAATCAAATGTAAAACAAAACTCTTTTAGGATTTGTTTCGTGTGTGTGTGTGTGTGTGTGTGTGTGTGTGTGTGTGTGTGTGTGTGTGTGTGGTGTGTACATGGGTGCAGAGGCCTTCAGAGGCCTGATGAACGTCCTGGATAGTTTGTGGCAACCGTCAACACCTATTGATATTCAGAAGTACAGTGGGACTGAGAAGCAAACCCCAGTGCTCTGGAGAATCAGTGTGTACTCTCAACCACTGAGACAACTCTTCATCTCAAAAGTTGTCTTTACATTGTTTCTTTAATCAAAATGGAAGTGATGAAATACAAAATATGTCTAGTTGAAAATTTATAAAATTTGAAAGCTAGCACTTTTAGATTTAGAATTCTGATTGTCCAATTCAGAGACAGAACTCCAGAGCCTGATTTAACCTACTGTGACTCCTTTCTTTACCTATCTATATACAGTATGAAGTATTACTTAATGTCTCCTACAGGTGCTGGCACCACTGTGTTCTCTGTGTGTTAGTGCCTTCACTATAATAACCCTGCCTGGCCACCTGCTTTCTTAAGGGTAAAGTACATCTACTGAAACTAATGTTCTGGTTAGGGGTGGGGGCAATCATAAAACAACAGAATTAGAGAATTCTTGAGTCAGTCTATGACCCACATGATGTCAAGGTGCTTGTGAGAGCACTGGGTGCAGGTACAACGAAGAACAAGGGGCAATCCTAACAGGAGACACACAGGGACATTCTACTAATTCAATAAAGACATTTATTGGGTGTTTAAGAGTCTTCAAGGGCTAGATAAAATGACAGATTTACATTTAATACCCACTTGACCAAAGTCATTAAATTTGTAAGAGGTGCTCTCTCATGGAAGATCAGATATCTTGCTTCTCTGTATTAATTTTTCATAAAGTTCTGGCAAGGCAGAGGTGATGAAATCTGGCAGTCTGACCAAAGTTGCCCTGTTCCCGTCTTTGTCCAAATATATCAGGTCCTTATTGCAGGGCTGTTTGGGTTATGACCTTTAAGATCTCTTAATGGCAGGGATAAGTACCAACAGAAATGGAAGGAAAGCATGTCCTTCAGAGGACAGCAGACACTAAGTCTAGTCCATATAAACCTATCAGCGAGACTTCTTGATGGAGGTAGCAACTAACAGGAGACTTAGGGAACGGGCTGGATGCAAGCATGGGAGGTACCTTAAGGGGAGGTCCTGGGACTTAAACCCAGCCCTTACCAAGCCCTACAGTAAAGCTGGAATACTGAGGCCCTTACATGAGGGAGAGGAGCGGAGAGGAGTGCTCAGCAGAGACATGCTAAGTAGTGTAGTGAGACCCCAGTGAGGTCAGAGCTGTGCTTTTAAGTACTAATTATAGAGAACTTGCTACAGTACAATTCTAGTGACTCAAAAATTTGAAAACTAAAACATTGTTGATTAAAGCATTAGTATACTATAATATAGACTATAATCCGGACGAGCCTCAAAAGCTGGGTAAGAGTCATAGACAATAGATTAGGTACCTCACACAAGTCTAGCAATAGGAAATGCCCAGAAGAGAGTTTCAGCCAGAAAGCTTATCACAGTGTTTGTCTTTTAGTCAACAACTGAGTGAATACCTGGAGTGATGGATTTGTCCTAAAACTGGGGGATGGTGACAGGGCCACTATTCCACATTTACAAAGTCACTGAATGGAACGTTATATTGGATAGACTTTATAGTGTGGAAACTATACTTCAATAAAGCTTTTAAAAAACAACTGCCACATGTGCATTTAAATAGATTCATATTCTGTGTATGTGTGTATGTGGGGGGGGGTAGCTCAGGGGGGAAATAATATAAGAAAGGAAATATAGGGGTTGGGGATTTAGCTCAGTGGTAGAGCACTTGCCTAGCAAGCACAAGGCCCTGGGTTCGGTCCCCAGCTCCGAAAAAAAGAAAAAGAAAAAAAAAAAAAGAAAGGAAATATAGTCATATTATTCTTCCACTTGACTATAAAAATATTTAGTGTTAATGATATATCATACAGCCTATAAAACAATGATATCCTGGATTTATTAGATGGAAGAAGGTATGCTTATAAAATGTAATTCCTATCTTCGGCCGCAGGAAGCCAGAGGATATGTACAATTAATAAATAGGAAACAGCAGAATGCAAGTTCTGCAGATCCATGATGGTAGCAACAGGAAACCCAGTTTGTGAACCCTTGAAGACTGAGACCTGGGGACAAAAGCCAAGGCTGAGCAAACCCACAACCCACGGAGTTAAAAACTGCTGCTCTTACTCTCCTCTCTTGCTCCTTGTTCTTCCCTTTTCTTCCCCTCTGTCTCTGACCCTTCTCTCTACCCCGACCCCTTCCTTCCACATGCCCATGGCTGGCCTCCTTTCCTCTCCTCTTTTTCTCTCATTAAACCTCTCCACGTGGGGGAAAAAAAAGAAATAAAGAAAACTGCTGCATGTGCCTCCCTTCCTCCACTAGAGGGTGCAGGGACGACACCATGATAGGAGTGGGGGGGGGGAGGAGATGGTGGAGTGTAAGGAACAGAAGAAATAGTTACCTTCAGAACCCATCTCCCCGCCCCACCCCCCCAGAGCTGGGGGCCGAACCCAGGGTCTCAAGCGCTCTTCCATTGAGCTAAATCTCCAACCCCAGAACCCATCATTTTAATCTAGCCTCTAGCTGGGGTCAGGGAGAGCTGGGGATTTGGATGCACAGATGGGGCAGTAAATGCTTAAACACATGAACATCCTCATATGTTTTTGTTTGTGTTTATGCTAAGACTTAAACCCAGGGCCTCGTGAATGCTAAGTAAGCAGCCTTTACACTCCCAGCCCTAAAGTTGAATTCTGAAGGACAAGAATGTTTTTCCAGAACCATTGACTATAATGCATTAGCAAGTCTAGGAAATAATGTCCACCAATCAATTGTTGACCACAATCAACGCATGAGTGCATGCCCATGCATTTATTTGTGTGTGTGTGTGTGTGTGTGTGTGTGTGTGTGTGTGTGTGTGTACACGTACATGCTGTCTTAGAAAACACTGAAAGGCACACTTTACACAGAGCTATGTCCATTTTTAAGCTTGAAGGCACTAAGCTATGTAACTGAAGCCTTCCCCACATCTTCCACCCACAGTTATCTACCTACAAAAGCAGAACAGCCGGCTTTGTCTGCACAAGGACTACAAGAGGTGGTGCTTTTGTCCTTACTCCCCAGCCAAAGTAACTAAAATTCTGAAAAGTTCATCGTGAAAACTGCTTTCAGGGGCTGGAGAGGGGCCAGGTGATTAAGAGCTGCTCTCACAGAGAATCTAGGTTGAGTTCCCAGCACCCACATGGGGACTTACAACCATCTATAGTAACTCCAGTTCCAGGGGATCCCATCCCTCTTCCCTAATTTTAAAATAAAGAGATAAACTATGGACCATCAGCCCTTTAAAGCAAGACAAGAAGAAAACCTGACAGAAACAGAACTTTAGGGCATGAACACTTTGGTTTTCTTTCTATAAAATAGGAACAAGCCCAATTTGGGTGAGCTACTCTAAAAATCAAGTAAGACACAAAAAGCTCTGTAAACTTAAGCCGCAGAGCACTTTACAAACATTTGTTTTTGTAATTTTTCTGATAATCCTATTTCTACAGAGACTTCAACACCTAAACCTAAGCCAGTCTGTTCTTGTCTCAAATGCTCACTGTTAACACCTCATTCACAAACAGAGTAAGTGTGAGGCACTGAGATGTGCCTGAATTAAAGCTCAAAAGGACTATGAGAGGGCACTGCAGCATCAGCCTACAACACTTAGTTTACAAATATCCCACCAGCACTGAGCATGTCTCAGACGGGCTACTCTGTTCATCTACCTGCATCTGCTGGACCTGAGGTGACAGAACTGGACACTAAAGCCAGCTCAGTTGCAGTTGCTGGCAGTGTGCGTTCCATCAGATCACTTGTTCCGCACTTCCTTGGCCATGCTTCCAGCTCTCCTGCCTGATAAACCCAGTCACAATTCTGCAATACTCCTCCAAGCCCTTCTCAAAGTCCCTAGGCTATGTGTAACCTAGTCATACAAGTTTAAGTCCTTACAGTACAACTAGATACTATAGAGATGATTGATGAAATCACAGAGTTTCCTTGCCAACAGTCCACATTTGAATGCTTTGAGAATGTTTAATAAGACACAAGAAATCTTTGCTCAGTTGGACTGGATGCAGGCAAGACAAATGTAAAGAACGACTGAGAGGAAATAAGAACAGACCTCCATGGGGCTAGTAGGAATGCCATTAATGTCTTGCATACATTCTGCCAAGTCTGGCAACATGCCTGTGACCCCAGCACTTTTCAGGCTAAGGCAGAAAGATCCCAAATTGGAAGTGAGCTTAGAACACACAGGGAAGTCATCTCAAAAAATAACAAATAAACAAACAAACAAACAAACCAAAAAAACAGACACTGAACATTTTGTGAAGCTAGTTTATGAAACAACCCAGTAGCATTTCTATCAGTAGATCTGTATAAAATTTTAAACGAAAGTTTAAAATTGCTTTCCTACTTCAACCAAATGTTTAGTTAACCCTTGGTGGCCTGCTGGTCTGTGTTGTTTAATGACCACTAAAAGGAGCCTTTATCCAATGCCACCCAGTTGGTCCAGGGCTGTGTCAACGAAACTGTCAGCTTACCTTTCCATTCTCAGAAGTGGCCCAACTTGAACAACAGATTATTATAGTCACCTTAATAATAGTGGGTGTATAAAGTTGCAATACTCAGAGGTGACAAAGGACCAGTCTTAGGATTCCTGCTGTATTTTCAAGGTCTCCTCTGAAAGCCAGTTCCAAATCAACAATCTTAACAGATCCATGAGGTTTTTATAGAGAACCAAGCCCTCTTCTAACTGAACTACCATTCCTAAGTCCCTTCTATACAAGAACTAAGACCTGACACACGCAGTTGTTCTCCCATTTAAAAGGCTCACAAACAATCTCACTTTGCTGTACCAGGGTGCATTTACAAATACATGCATGGCAAGCTGTAGTTGGCCGTCCACCAGAATTAGATGCTCAGGCCCTGCTGCTGAAACTGCACATTATGCAGTGTATCATGAAGAGTTCAGGCTGAGGGTGAGATGGAGGGACATCATCAACTGGCTAGCCCATTCAGTGCCAGAAGCTGCTGTTTAGGTGCTGGGAAGATACCATCAACGCTCTCACTTAGCGGTAGACTCACTCTGCTGTGATAGAGACACTGGTCAGGCAGGATGTGCCATGGTGATGTGCCCACAGTGCAGCAGTGGCATGCCTTTTATAAGGATAACCAACCAACCACCTTCAGACTAGTGTCAAGTCTGCTCCACAAGAAGGAACCCGTGCCTGGTGCTATATATGTGGTCAAAAGTCTTCAGGGATGATATGGAGTCATAGATCCTAGCAGAGAAGGTGCAACTGTTATTTTTCCTAAGAGGACATGATGTGCTCATCAAGTTGCTACCTAAACAAATATGCTCATCTCCAAAGATAAATGGTGCTGTCAGCTTTGATCAGAGGACAGTGTTGACCCATACATAGCTGGTCAATAACTGAGAATAAGTGATCATATAGCACATAGCTATTAACAAGACATCTATGTCACCCAAATCCAAGACATCACAAAGGAGAGGACAGAAAGAATAAGAGAACTCAGAATGGGCTAGAGCATTATAGAGTGCCATCTTCCAGATACAACATGTTTGTGCCACTCCTGAACTCACAGAAGCTCTAATTACCTGCACGAGACTGGGCCATCAACGTTCATCAAGGAGCAAAGTGGGACTCACAAGGTTCACTTACCTTTAGGATTTATAAGTAGTCGATGGTGTCTTGGTGGAGGTGGGGGGAGTCCCGTGATACAACCATGCGACTGTAAATAACCTCTCACCCCAGGCTTCTAACAAAACCCATTAAGGTAGGGCTAGAGGAGATGAAGCAGAAGAAGAAGAAATTGGGAAGAGAAAGGGATCAGCAGCGGTAACATGGGGACAAGAGAGAGCAACAAGGGTATACTTTATGTGCACTAAGTGTTCTGCCTGCATGTATGTCTATGTGATCTATCAGACCCCGTGGAACTAGAGTTACATGAATTTAGTTCCTCTGGAACAACAGTCAGTGCTCTTAACCACTGAGCCATCTTTCCAGCCCCCAGGAGCTAGAACTCTAAATCACTAAACGACATTACGAGCCTAAAATCCTGCACGGCTTTGATAAATACTTAGCTTTTTAAAAAGCTGATTCTATATCTGTGAAACTGAAACAGTGTTCACCTTCTCCACTTCTTCAAAAGATCACACTGGAAAGTACGAGTGTGTGTTTGACCACTTTATGAGCACTGCCATCCCCATGATTGCTCAGGACAAAAGGCCATGGTAACCTTGCTTAAGAAACCCAAAGTGGGTTAGGAAAGGCTCAGCGGTTAAGAGCACTGGCTGCTCTTGCAGAGGACTTGGTTTGGTTCTCAGCACCCACGTGGGAGTGCACGACCCTCTGTAACTCCAGTTGTAGGAGATTAGAGAGCATTTCTGGTCTCCCTGGGCACCAGGCACACATACATGCAGGCAAAACACTCATTCACATGAAATAAATTTTAAAACAACAGCAACAAAAATACCTTGCGAGTTATGGTGATGCACCCCTTTCTTTTATCTCAGCACTTGAGAGGAATAGGGAAGGAAGATCTTTGTGAGTTCTAAGCCAGTCTGGTCTACAAAGAGAGTTCCAGGACATGGAGGGCTACATAAAGAACCTGGCTCAAAAGTAAACCACTACCAAAAATAAATGAATAAATGAATAAATGAATGAATGAATGAACGAACGAACGAACGAACAAACGAGCAAATGAGCGAGCAAATGAGCGGAACCTCTACCAGCAGACAGGCTTCCTTCTGCTTTTCTTCATGGGTTTTTAACATGACTGTGTCTTACCATTTATAACAAGATGAATGTGCTACAGACATAGTGAAAGTTGGTGTACTAAGTTGATACTGAACTGAGCCAGTGGTCATGGACTCCTCCTACCTAGATCTATGGCTAAGCATCATAAGGTCTGGGAGATGTTAAATGAAAGTAAAAACGTGAGCAAGTGAGCACGTGTCCGTCACCTCCACTTGAAGAAATGGAGCACAGCTCAAGAGCGTTCAAGGTCTAATTTGGTGCTGACTTGGGGAAGGCTTTTACTGGCGTCCTTATCTTCCTTCCCAAAGGAAACACTTGCATCGTCTACTGTAAGTGAAGTCAGAGAGGATGAAACGTGAAGTGATTGCCTTTCACAACATGCAGACAAGCATTAGATGCTGATCAAAGTCCTGGGTAGAAATGGTTCTCACATGTGTAAGGCAGAATCCCAAAAGAATAAGAAACAAACAAAGACACTCAACTAAAATTCTCAGCAGCACCCTACCTTGATTCCAGCTCCTGGATTTGCTGAGCCAAATCCACACTTGGGAGCTGTAAAGATCACAAGTTCAGCTCCTGCCCAGCACAAACTGCTAGGTGACCACTATTTCAGACTGATCAGAGCCCCCTAATCGCAAGGCACTGAGTGGGAGTTCACAGGGTTAGGGCATTAATTAGCAGCACTTATTTACATTCTCTATTCATCCAGTACAACAAGCAGCTGCTCATATTTTCATATTTGTACTTTTCTAAGATCCCACAGACCTAGCCAGAGTATCCGACAGAGCCCAAGAAAATAAACAAAAAGAGACCTTTCACCACTGGAATGTGCCTCAAGGAAAACCAGCAGCTTTGCCCCACAGCGAAGGGTCTGTGCCAGCCTACAGCACAGTGGCACAGGCAATGGGCGCACAGAAACACAAACAGATCCCTGCTACCAAAGAAGAGCAATAAAGGAGTGCCGGCAGAGACCACTATATGAGCATCAAGAAATTCTTCCTCAGTCCTTCGCTTAGCGCCCCATTCATCTGCAATCCCCACAGAGACACAGAACTAGACGGAGTCTTTAAATTAAAATTAAAATAAAATTCTGATTTTATTTCTCTATAGATACATCAATAAGTCTGCCATCTGATACTCAGATAGGCAATTTTATAAATAATGAACTATGTGCATTGCTATGTAAATCTAGATTAGGAGATTGAATGTGATCTCCCATATGTTAGCTAACACCCTGGGTGAGAAGAAAGGGTGACACAGAGAAAAAGTCTTCTTATAAAGCAGCCCTTAACAGTACAGCTCTCATTCTGCATGACAGAATCACCTGCAGGGATTTCTAACATTAGAACCACTAAACCCAATCTTCGACCTACTCAGTCAGAATCTATAGGGGCTCATCTCCAGGCTCCAGCATTTTCTTTCTGATGTATGGTCAAGATATAGAACTGTCTGTCAAAGGTCATAAATACCACAGGCAGTAGAAACTCCAGGGCAGGGCTACACTAAGAAGAAAAACACACATGACTTCTACATTCTCTTTAGATTTAGGGCCAGTGACCCTATCTTTCTTTCTTTCACTTATTATTTCATGTATATGAGTACACCGTAGCTGTCTTCAGACACACCAGAAGAGGGCATCAGATCTCATTACAGATGGTTGTGAGCTAGATATGGTTACTAGGAACTAAGCTCAGGATCTCTGGAAGACCAGTCAGTGCTCTTAACCTCTGAGCCACCTCTGTAGCCCAGTGACACTTTATCTTTCAATAAAAGTTCCCATCTTCTTTCTATTTCAACAGGAAGAATCTACTAGGCAATGAGCCCTGAGAACAACAACTCTTCTTCTATCCTTCCTATCCCACCTGTGGCACTCTGATGTCGTCATCCTAGCAAAAATGAAAGCACTGGGCAAAAGCTTTTCATGAGGGAGGAAGCCCTGCAGAGGACTGCTGATTATCCTAGCTTCTGAGATCAGCTTCAGCACTTTTGATGAAACTCAGTTCCTTCTAGACCTGGGAACTACTCAACCTTTCACTTAGCACTGCCATTCCATGTGTTCCACAGGCAAGTAGAACATGGGTGGCTTTTTAAAAACAACACTATAAAGAACCAAGAGTATGTCTTCAAAGGTATCAGAAATTATCCTTTCAAACCCCCTAAAAAATGTTAATATCCTGCAGGCAAGATGAAACTCATCCACATTACTTCTCTAAGGGATGGTCTTTTGGGTCCTACCTTACCTCTGAACAGCCTCATCTGCTCAAGTCTTTAAATAACACAAAGATGCTGAAGATTACACGCCAGCTCTACTGAGGCTGAAGGTTTTGCACACTGTTAATCCATAGGTAAAATATTAAGGCCTGGGTAACTGTTACCTATCTAGCTGGCCATTTTGTGCTGTTACTAATGTTGTTACTAGGAAACTTTCTCATGCCCGAGGTGATCAAATATTCTGCTATGTTCTGTGCTTTGGTGTTCTTGGAAACCAATCACAACAGAGGTCAGGTATAAGTGTCTTGTATAGTTAGCCACAATAAGGTTGGTACCAAACCAACTGCCAGGCAGCACTCCCTGTACCTATGTATAAACTTTTATGGTTTTTGTTTTTATAAGCTGTTCCTGGGATGGACCCCAACATACGAGAGACACCTATACCACTCTAAGAAGCTATTTGGAAGACTTCCATTTTGAGTAGGGGTCAAGTAAACCTTAAGTTCCCAAGACCTCCCTCATAACCGACACCTGCTTGGCAGAAAGAGATAGGTACTTAGGTCACTGACATCTTGGTTTAGCAAGTTAAGACATGATATTAAGCAAGACAAGACCCCTACCACAGTTGTATGCCCAACCAATGGGGGCAGGTTTAGTACAAAACAAAACATGTTCCCTATCCCTAAACATTGATTGGTGAAATAACTTGGTACAGATGTTTGTGGGTTTCAAGGGTTAAAAGATCTATAGGATCCTGGCTAGAGGTGGCAGCTAGCTCCTGAGTCTGGTCTACAGCCCTAATCAATTAGTCTTTGGGGGTAGCATTCAATAAACTATCCCTGCTTAACTGAGACCACAGAGATTGGGGTCTGAGTGGTTTGTGTGGCAATTCCTAGACCCCAACATATCAGCTGTACTGAGGATGTCTTGTAGGAAGTACTTCTGACCAGGCTTTGAGAGAGCTTGGGAATCAACAACCCAAGAACACAGGCAGCAGAAACTGCTTTTTCTCAAGTAAGCCTTCCCTTGTAAAACCCACATGGCTAAGAACACCCCAGGGATAAGCAAGGGATTGCCTTGCTGCAGATTGCTGCAAATACTCAAAAATATCTGTGCAAGCGAATGATGGAAAATGAAAAGGTAAGTCCAGTATTAAGAACTAGAAGGTCTGCTGGGCAGTGATGCACACACCTTTAATCCCAACACTTAGGAGGCAGAGGTGGGTGATCTCTGAGTACAATCATAGCCTGATCTACACAGTGAGTTCCAAGATAGCCAAGGCTACACAGAGAAACCCTGTCTCAAAATGCTCCCCCTCAAAACAAAACAAAATCAAATAAACAAAAGAACTAGGAGGTACCAAGAAACTGAGGCTAAAAATTCATAACTATCAGAAGAGTTATACTGCTAAGAGATCGTTTCTCCTGTAAGACTCATACTTTAAATAACATGACTATAATACCTTTAGGATTAAAAAGTGTACTTAATTAATAATCGCTAAAAGCAAATTCACTGGTAACACAAATTATACTACCTTCAAAAATGTAATTTCAGGAGAAATTACCATTTCTCTCTTAATGCATTCTTTCAGGGCATACTAATAGAATTAGAAGCATAGATACCTACCTGGCCGTCCCTTGCTGGGAATCCATGATAACCCGGGGTCAGTGGCTCGTTCTAAGACAAAATAATAATAATAATAATCAAACTTTAAAAGCAAATGTTAAGAATCAAAATCATGCAAACTAATCAAATACAAATTTCGTCCCAAGTTCCCAAAATTTGCTATTTTGATAATGTTCCTGCATACATAAATTCTCTCCAGCTAAACACTACAATGCCATAAATGCAAACACGCTACAGACAAATCCTAGTTTTTCTCTTTGTGTAGGCAGACTGTTTCCTTTTCTGTGTTCCTCAAGCTGAGTACTACTGAGACAAGGAAGAGTAAGTCCTAACTTTGTCCTCCCTGGAGTTTGAGCAGACCCAGAGGCTGACACAGGACGACAGACAATGTTCCACATGTTTCCATGTGTACACAACCTGTTGAGCAATGCTTTTAACCTGGAGTGTCAGTTAAACTATCAGTTCTGTTAGCCCAGATGCAGTTCTACTTCTGCTCAGGACTCCCTTACCACTCAATCACCAACTGGCTCAAAGTGGCCGCTAGCATACATACATGTTAGTGTAACTTACATTACTTGCACAGTTTCTGCTCCACATTATCTATTAATTTTTCCTTTTAGAATTCACATTTAGTATGTCTCCTCTTCATACCAAATAGTAAAATCAAGATCCCTGAGGGTAGAGGTGCCAGCCAACAGAAGCACTAATTCAGCCCCACGGCACACACAAATCATGAGCACCTACTTTGGCTGACTGGACCCACTTGATCATCCAGGTAATAGATATTGAGTAATAAAAATTCCAAACTAATGTTAAATGACTGAAAACATGAGAAAGTAAGTAAATGAGGCCCTGCCTCACAGGCAAGGAACTTTAGGAGACAATGCACACACAAAGGACAAACAAAGCACATAATTTCTTTGTAATTTGTAAGAACTCAATGTAGCTACTTAAATAGCCTCACCCTCTTCCAAGCACTTGGGTTTTTATTCATTCTAAAGAGAAGAGGAATTTTCACTGATGGGGCTTCATGGGAAAAGAGTAAAATTTCCACTTAATGGCAGCTACATCAAAGATATAATTACATTCAAAAGCATGGTTATATATTCATATAGAGTCTGTACCCCCTTCAAAAACATAAGAGGTAGAGTCAATTTAAGCTTATACAGGACTATTGCGTCTTGTCCATCATACCCTGTTCCCTCCCAAGATCTAGCACAATGACTGACACGTGGTAGGCACCTAAAAGAATATTTAAGCAAATAAATGGAATTGGTCTTGCATAAGCTAGCAATTCCAAGTTATTCTCTGTACCTATAATTTTTTGAACACTTAAATATTTATAGTCTCCTCAAACAAAACAAAACAACCCTCCTGGTCAGTAATAGAGATAACCGTGACCCACGTCTAGTCCTTGCCCCACCCCCTCTCAGAGTCCAGAGATTTTTATTTAAATAAATGTAAAAGGGCTGGATGTAGTTCAGTGGTAGAATGCTTGCCTAATACATGTAAGGCCCGGGGTTACTTCCCAGCAGCACACACATTCAAAAAGAAATGGACGCCAGGGAAGGATAATTCATCCTCATGCAGCAGCAGATAGGCCTGTCCTTAGGCCAGTGCCACGCTCTCCTGATTATTAAAAGTTCTGGAGTGAACTTGGAAATCTTATTCTTCAGCTTTTTCCTTCAAGATTTTTATTTTTAATATTCATAAACCCTTAAGGCTAAGGTGTGTGCGTGCGTGCGTGCGCGCGCGTGCCTCACAATTATAACCAAAATAATGTTTTTAAAGGATGCCAAGAAAGTCAAGGGCAGAAAGAATAGTCTTTTTAAGAAATGCTGATGAGACAACTGGATATCCACATGTAAAGGGAGTTAAAGGCCTGTACTGTTTACTCCAGCTAGACTGACCTAAAACTGTAACGCTTGTGAAGGAAACCTTCCAGACCTCTGGGCAACCAGTAGTCTCTATACTAGGACACCAGCAGCACGGGAGACAAGCAGGGAGCTCAAGTAAGCACCATCCGAATGTCCATTTGTCCTTCAGCATCCTCCAGGAACAAAGTCCACCTACACGATGGGGAGTACTCTCAAAGTCACATTTGATGAGGGAAATGTTCCCAGTATGCAAAGCACTCTTGCAACTCAGCAATGGGCAGGGGTGGGGAGACCTTTAAAATGAAATGAGGCTTTGAACAGTCAATTCTTCAAAAGATATGGAAGATGGCAGGTAGGAAAGGTGCCTGCAAGGAGGCTCAGTGTCATTAGCCACTGGCACGACCAACCACAGGGACAACACACAACAGGGTAGTCATAATCAGAAGTCTGACGACAGCAAAAGTTGAGGATAGAAAAGAAATGAACTCTGTACAGGACTGGTGAGATGGAAAGCAGTACAGCAGTCACCTCACAAATGGCTGGTGGCCCAAGAAGGTAATACGAGGCTGGACTCGTAAGATGGATGGCTCTGTGGCTAAGGACAGACAGACTGCTCTTGCAGAAGACCTTAGTTTCATTCCCAACACCCAAGTCAGAAGGCCCGTAAGTGCCTGTAACTCCGGCTCTGAAGCATTCGATGCCTGTAGCACCTGTGGGCGTCTGCACTCATATATGTACATATTCACACATGTATGCACTCATGTATGTACATATTCACACATGTATGCACACACAATGAAAAATAAAATAAAAAAAGTTACGCACACTGTTACCACATGGCTCGGAAACTCCACAACAGGGAATGTAGCCAAGGAAACAAAACACACATCCACTCGGACAGAGCTTGTGTGAGCTCAGCCAAATCTCATACGGCCCAGAGAGTAGAGCTACCAACAGCAGCACCATTAGACACAAGGGACTAAATGTGGATGAATCCTGAAGACATCACAGCAGGCAAAAAAGACCAGAGAGAAAATGGCCAGAAACTTCATCATTCCATTTATAGGAAATGTCCAAACTGACAAGTCCACGGGGACAGAAAATAGCTGAGTGGGTTTAGAGGCAGAGGGTGAAAACAAGCAGTAACCAGCAGCAGGTTCCATTGGGATGATGAAACTGCTGGAAATTGGGTACTGGTGACAGACGCACAGTTCGGGCGTTATACAAAAACCGCCAATCCTCTGAAGAGATTAATAGTGTAGGAGCACCTCAGTCAACCTCTCACTTTAAAATGATGGGGGCCGGCAAGATGGCTCAGCTGGTAAAGAGGCCTGAGACCTAGCCTGAGAACCTGAGTTCCATCTCTCAAACCGCAGGGTAGGAAGCAAGAACAACAGTCCACAAACACATCCTGTCCTGACATGCTAGAGACCAACAGTACGGGAGGGACGGAGGGACGGAGGGAGGGAGGGAGGGAGGGACGGAGGGAGGGAGGCAGAGATCCTGGGAGCTAGTATCATTAAAAACTCTAGGAGCAAAGCTGGAACAACATTACCATCTGTTGTACTACAAGGCTAGGGCTACTGGGAACTCTATGTGTTGGAGCTGTGTCTCAGAGTGGTCTACACTAAATGAAGATGCATGGTTTTCCTTTTCAATTTTATCTTGTACACTCATCTCTAACAATGCATTAACTTTACATGGCTTTGACTTTTATAAATATAAATCTTGCAATGTGTTTCCTAGCAACTCACTCAATACTGTGTGAGGCTCCTTTCCACTTAATGCACACTGTTACATCCACTCATTCTCAGTGCTGCTCTAGTACCGTATCCTAAATGCCAACAGGTATCCCCACCCTACTTTCTTGATGAATACTGGAATTCTTCTCCATTACTCTGTGCTTACTAACCACACAGCCTATGGGATCCTTTAGAGACACCACTTCCCATCCATGAGATCAAGAAAAAACAAATGAAACTATTTAACTGTCAAGACTGCTCAAAGAGGAATCATCATACCTAATGTAGGAACGTGAGTTACAGGGGCACTGACAGGCAATAGGACAAACTACCCAGTGCGTGCTCCACCTCAGACCCACTGTTCCCTCGGCTCTACAGACTCCCCAGTACACCTGCTCAGGAAACGCGTGCAGAGTGTCCGTTTTGTCAGCCACAGTGAGAACTTCTTAGGAGGAACTTCCATTTCTCTTACAATGGGGAAATGTTATCATTTACACAGTTCCAACAGCTTGTGTTCCGGTTTACAAATATAGAGAAGTCTCTAAGAGCTCTCTAAGCTCATAACTTGGCTTGCATGGCACGTACTTTAGACATGAAAGGTATCTTGCTGGCTCAGTGTTGAAGCAGTGTGAAAACAACAACTGAAGGTTAAAAGCAGGGACTGGATTATAAGAGTTAACATCGTGGATAGAAATAAAGTATATAAAAGCAGGGCACAGTGCCATGAAGCTAGGACTTCAGCAGCTGTAATCCCGAGGAAATGGAGCAGGAGGACCAGGAATTCCAGTGAATTCCTAGTCCGTCCAGACTATGTGAGAGTCTGTCTCAAAAACCCATAAATTAACTAATTAAATATATACACATATAAGAAGCACAATTACAACCACAGAAATGCTTACCAGCTACAGAGGCCAGCACTTAAACCTGTGTGGACATGAGAAAGGGCAACACAAGGTCCTTAAGTAACTGTCAAGTAGCCAACCACAGTGGACGCTGAGTATGCAAATGGACACTGAGAAGTGACACGGTGAGACTAATGATCCTGACTTTCCTATCTTCATTGGCACACCTAGGTGTGATAGAGCCACTTAAGCAGAACAACAATGATTAAGGAGCATCAGCTGTTTGGTAGTCAAGGCCCCAATGCCTTGCTATTGATGCATGCAGTCCTGAGTGTTAAGAAGGCAAAGTTAGTGAAGCTGGTAAGAAGCACAGGTCTCTTTTTAAAAGGGGAGGGGCACAGTAGCCTAATATCCCTAGCTTTTAGTACGACAAGACCTCCAGTAACAGTGTGACCGACTAGTAGCGCTGAACAGACAACAGTATGGTTTTCTGCAGCAGTGGTCAGTTTCTGCCCTCATTCCAAAGACTGGGGATCCTGTCAAGGGCCTCATATGTGCCGTGCAAGTTCTCTAACACACACTGTTGTTAATAAAATGGTTTTACTTTAAAAAAAATTGCTTTCTGAAAATTATCAGTATCACCATTGATTAGGTAATATATGTGCAAAAATACCAGCAAAATTACAAAAAACACTTGCATGGGGGAGTCATCATAAAGCAATTTTAGATACAACTGAGAGTTGCTAGGAGGACTTACCAATGCTGAGTACCAAAGGTCCTGCTTCTGGCTCCCGATCACAGTCGTGATCTAGACCCCAAGGGGCCGTCTACACAGTACTAAAGCTAAGCCTGCAGGGAGCCTCAGGAGGCATCACAGTGCCCAAGGTACTCAACAGGTCACGCTTGGCCAACCTAAGGCTGTGTGAAAGCATGTCATACCAGTCAGTATCACTGATCAAGGCTGGCTGGGACAGAGGCAGAAACAACAAGCTGATCAATTTTTAAAGTCCAAAAGCTGTTAGGTTTCAGGCAGTCCGAATATCCAGAAATGAGCTCACAGTGGTCTATAGGAGGTTACATAAAAGCCGGTATTACTTAGGAACTTGTGAAACTGATTCCCATCTGCCAAAAGAAGTCATTTACCTCCCTTACCTCTGACAGAAGGGAAATAGGGCTCCATTGACATATACCTGTGCCTGCGTACGAGAAACCATTCTACCCTCCAGGCTCCCTCAGTCCCTACTCACAGTACTTGTTAAACATCAGAACACCCCCCCCCCACCAGACTTAGGTCTCCTGACCTTCCCAACAGCCAATCACCCTCCTCACAATCTCTACTATTCCCACGCTCACGCTCTTGTTCCCTTCCTAGGCTCCATTCTCTACCTCCGTGCCTCCACTCTTCTCTCCTGGTCACTCACCTCCCGAGCCCTGGCCTTATCCAGTCTGATTCCCTTACTCTCTGCTCTAGATTCTTGCAGATGCCTCTGGATGTTCCTTCATTACCTTCCCCCTCCCCCATGAACCCTTCCCTAATAATGGAGTGTGCATGCCAGCAGTTTCTCTACTGCCCCATCCCGCCACAGTGATGCTGAAACCCAGGAGAGGCACAAATAAACCCAGGTCAGCACCACTGCTTTTTACTTTTTTATCTAAAAAAATCAAACCAATTTCACAAAATGGAAGAGGAAGGACATTATGAATAAAACAAAATTTGTGCTTCAGGAGAAGGAAGCAAATTAAGGTAGGGACTGACCTGTTTTCCACCAGCACAACTTGGGTAATGCCCATGACTTATTCTCTGTTTGAAATAAAGTCATTGCCTTGAATGCATTTGGAACAATGGAAGGAGAAATTATTTACACCACATGGACTGGGGCAATTGCTCCTGATATTTCATTACCTTGCTCACTGCAAGTTGCTCTTTTTCAAGCATTGGTTCTAGTTTAAACAGAGAAGGAAGTAAATATCGCAGGCACTAACATGAGCCTAAATTGCATGTGCTAATCCGTGCAAACTAAACCACAGCAACAAATAAAATCTCTCTAGCTCAAGAAGAGAAACACGGCTAAGCAACCAAGTATTACTCTGCTTCCAAATCACAGGGTTAAAGTACGTAAAGATAGGATGAAGATTTCTAAGGAGTATAGATTTAGTAGGTCCAGCCTGCTTCCAGTTTAAGGTTCAATTGCTAACTGGTAAACTAATCGTTCTTGCTATGCAAGTCACAATCCACTGTCCCTCCTGGTCCACACAATGGATGGCAGTTCTGTTAACTCCTCACCTACACTCTGACCTTGGTGGATGTGATGGTTTGTATATGTTCAGCCCAGGGAATGGCACTATTAGGTGTGGCACTGTTGGAGTAGGTGCAGCATTGTGGGCGTGGGCTTTAAGACCTCATCCTAGCTGCCTGGAGGCCAGTATTCTGCTAGCAGCCTTCACATGAAGATGTAGAACTCAGCTCCTCCTGCACCCTGCCTGCCTGGATGCTGCCATGTTCTTGCCTTGATGATAATGGACTGAACCTCGGAACATGTAAGCCAACCTCAATTAAATGCTGTCCTTATAAGAGTTGCCTTGGCCATGGTGTTTGTTCACAGCAGTAAACCCTAAGACAGGGTTTACTACTTGTTTGTCAACATTAAAAATGCCCGTGGTCTAAATGAATTTCATACCAAATTGGAAGGGAAAGACTACAGGCTTCTCAAACCCCATCTTTTCAATAAGTCATGAGATCTAAAAGATAAATCAATCCCTTTCCTTAGAGACGAGAAGGCTATAAAGTTGAGAAAAGGTCTCTAATCTTTTAAAGAGACAGGTGCCAAGTAAAAGGCTCTGGCTGGGAAATTAGAATTCCCCTGTTCTCATATCTATTGACTACTGATCTCACACACCTAACTCCTGTCTCCCGTTGGAAGTCAGAAGTTTAATTTTCAAATACTGGATACAATGCCTGATGCTAGCAAGCAACCACACCCCAGTTTGTCAACTATGTAACAGAATGTCTACCTCACACAGCAGTGATGGTTAGGGAACACGAGACAAGATTACCTGGCACAGAATTTAACACAAGAGATGCTCAAAGGAATAATTTCCTTGTTACAAAATAACTCGAAGTAGAAACTATGTAACAAGTGAATATGAACTCTGCAACTCCCCACAAGTCCAAACAACTAAGCTCTCTCTTAGCTTTCTCTCCCATCAGTTCCTCAGGTATGTGGCAAATGACCATCCAGTTTCACAGATGTTAACAAATTTCATAAAAAATTAGTGATGTTGGGGAAGAGTGATATACAAGGCCAACCTGGGTGACATAGCAAAATCTGTTCAGAAATTGACTTAGGTATAGAGAGCTAAACTATGTTTAAAAAAACAAAGTCAGGAATGACAGCATATGCCTGTAACCGCTGCACCCAAAGGGGTAGAAACAGGTAGCCCAAGAGCTCAGGGCTAATTTCAGCAACATAAAAAGCACAAGGCCAGCTTGAGACCCTTTTGAATAAACAAAAATTAAATAAAAGAACTGTAACAGGATGGTTGTGATATAGACTTTAATACCAGTACTTGAAAGGGAGAGACAGGTGGATCCCTATGAGTTCGAGGCCAGCCTGGTCTACAAAGCAAGTTCTAGGACAGCCAAGGCTACACAGAGAAACCCTGTCTAGAACAACAAAACAAAACCACAACAAAATACAAACAAAACGAATGAGTAAAGTCATTAGCTAGACATCTGAGGAAGACGCGAATGAGGTTATTTCTAAGAAAAGCAGAGGAGCTTTGCCTTTTACAATGATTATGCTTCCTACGTGAGGAGAGCATGCTCCTGCCATCCCCTGGGTTTTTTAATTCACTTAATTTTATCCTTGCTTTTATTATTTAAGTAATATTTGTTCAAGAAAACAGAATATTACTTTAAAGTAAAGAAAAATAAGAGTCTCCCTTAGTTTATCCTTCCACATTTAAGGCTTATGCTCATGGTACAAACAGAACTCCCAATCTGAACATATGACATCACTGTGATGCCTTGAATGAAGAATGCCAAACCATGAAACTTTATTTCATGTACAAAGTTACTTAAAATGCAACATAAAAATCACCTTCCAATTATTATATATGTAAAGGGTACATAAAATGTGAACTTCATGCTTATTCATTCCCCAAATCTCATTACAAACATGAAAATATTCCAAATATAAAAATGTAATAATCTTAAACTCTGAAGGATATTCTACATACATAATATTAAGCAGTTTTTTCCTTTCTTAAAAAGTTGTGGTTTGTTATATTCTTAAAACCACCTATCTCTAGCTTTCTAGGTTCCCCAATTGAAACTGAGTACTTTAAACACTAATTTTCCATTCTATATAGCTTGACAAATAGCACTCTACACTGGGTCATCATAGATCTGACTACTCAGATACTTTATGAACAGAATCTTAGTATCTGTCTCTCTGTGGCTGGCTTACGTCACAGTATCTTTGAAGTCTATCCACATTATAGCAGGTGTCAAAGCTTCCCTTAGCGCTGCACTGTATATGGACAACATATTCCACCGTCTTGTACACTTGTGGGAAGGATGCCAAGCACCTATTCAGACAAGTACCTGCTCGCCACCTGTCTCTGGCTCATCTAGGTTTACATCCAGGAGAACTATGTTACTGGTGACTCTAACTTTTTGAATTGACACCAACTACTTTTCACGGCAGTTGTACCATCATCTTGCATTCCTATCAGCAATAATACACAGGGATTTTGATTTCTTCCCCATCCTCACAAACGCCTGCTTATCTTGTCCCTTTGTTTCTTTAATAATAGCTATCCTGTGAGTATGAAGTAGCTTCTAATGATAGCATTAATCTTTTTCTTATGATTAGTGAACTGAGCATCTTTTCTGTCCTTATTGGTCATTAATATATGTTTACAGAACTATCTTGACAGTCTATTAAAATATTTTTCTCAATTGAGCTGTGGAAGATTATTTTGCTATTAGGTTCAGTTGTTGGCCTTGTGTTTTAGATATCAATCACTTAGTAGACACATGATTTGCAATTTTTTTTCTATTACTGAGTTCCTTTCATTCTGTTATTAGTGTCCTTTGATGAATAAAAGTGTTTAAATGTCTGGATTTTTGGTTTTGCTTTTTGGGATAGGACCTTGCTATGTAGCCCTGGCTGACCTAAAACTCTGAGCAATCCTGCTTCAGCTTCCCAAGTACTGACATGTCAGGCATGAGATGCCACATCCACCCACCTAAAGATTTTAATCTTCATAAGGTCAAACATATTGGCTTTTTTCTTCTGTATTCTGTGCTTTTAGTCTAATGCCCAAGAATCCATAGCTAAACCTGGTTATGGACATAAAGATTCATCCTAGATTTTTTTTTTCTTTTCTTTTTTTCGGAGCTGGGGACCGAACCCAGGGCCTTGTGCTTGCTAGGCAAGCGCTCTACCACTGAGCTAAATCCCCAACCCCAAGATTCATCCTAGATTTTCTTGATCATTCTAAGATTTCACTTCCTCATGTCTAGGTCTTGGCTCCACCCTAAGCAGAGCTCTGTACAACAGGTAAGGATCCATCTTCTTTGCATTTTTAAAGGTCCCTTGAATCTCCATCTATTACCATCTTTTTCAGTTCTAAGACTATGAAATTACATACCCATTCTATATATCTGCACAGATTTCTATCTCCAAACTGCCTTTTCTTCTGGGCCTGTTATTTCTGCTTTGCTAGCATGCATGATATGAAACTTTGTCAGTAGATGGCACAGCAGAGACACCTTAGGAGGAAAAGTTCTCGATTCTCATAGGAAAAACAGTTTGTTTTCCATCCAGCTCCTACACTGCAGCCAACAGCTGGAAGCTTCCCCAGGAGCCCTCTGCAGGCTGATGCACAGCATGTGCAGAGCATTCTACAGCATCCTGGAGAGTGAACTTCTGACAAAATGGTCTAAGACTTCATCCTCTGCCATCCGGAACTAGAGCCATGCCTCTCTAACAAAGTCCAGATCTGGCCTGGAGGGGTGAAAAGTGGAACCACTGAAGAAGGCAGCTCTTCAGATGTCCTACTTAATGAATAGGTGCTATTATAAAAGTTTGATACTGAAAGGGGAACTTCCCCTTCTAAGAGGAATGGGGGGAGGACTTACATGAGGGTACTCTGGGAGGAGAGGAAGGACTGATATCTGATTGTAAAGTGAAAAAATATATTTAATTTAAAAAGTTACACTATGTTTTATCACATATCAATCATATTAGTACATTACATCTACTTTTATGTGTCCCTCTTGTTTAGATTTTATTTGGATTAACCTAAGTCAATTCTGCATTGCATTTATCAAATTTCTTATCCAAAGTCTAACAGTCTCTCTCTCCTGAACAGGCCCAGACTGATACAAGTGAAATATTAAAAGTTACTTACTAATACAGAATAAATGTGTCTAATGTCTTAACATATTAATTACCTCACTAAAATTTGTGATACATCATTCTACAGTAAGGAAACAGACTCAGAGAAACATGTAATTTCCTTACAGTACTACAAATCTGGGTCCATTTAATGTTCCAATTTTTGCTGGTTATCTACTGCTATTTACGTTTCTTCACAGAGCCTAGAGAGACACAGACATGCCTAGAAGGATATAGCAAGTCCTACTACTACCCTTTGAATGAACTTGGAGTCTAGAACTTAGATCTGAGCAGGGTCCTTTCTCAGAACCAGTCCTAGTGGCTCCTATTGGTTGATGCTTGCTTTCCTACTTAAGAGTCTGAAATTTGGGGACAGGGTACTCCCTATGTGAACACCCACCACCACCCGTCCAGTTGAGCTTCTCAGGCACTGTCACAACTCAATGTGAGAAATTCAGTCCCAAGCAATGTCACTGAAAAAGGGAGCTCGGCCCTCCCTAGACAGCATGGGGCTTCTTGCACCCTCTCCTTCAGCCGGTGTCATTCAACATATCTTGTCTTACAGATATTACTATTACTGTAGTCCTGTGGGGCCTGAGATACTTGGGAGGCCCCAGAACAAACCCCTGATATGCTATTCAATTTGTTTTACTCTGAGTAGACAGAGAAATAGGTCCTTTGCCTTCACAGGCTATTTAAAACCCCCTTCTTTCACTTCTCTGGTCTTCACTTCTTAGTCTGTGCACCACTTATGTGGATTAGGTACATTTCCCTGAGCTAAATTTCATTCTTAGTGCTGAAGTGATGGTAAATTAATATTTAATAAGTCTATCAGACAAAAATCTGAGATACAGAGCTCTAATAAACTCAAAAGGACACACACACATCGTTTTCTACCTTCCCCGTCTCAATGTGTTCTTCATTACACATTTATAAACCCTTGAGCGGTCCTGGTGGGGATGTGAAAGATCGGCTATTATGCAGACACCTTGCCAGTTCCGTGGGAAGTTAAGTGAAGAGCTGCCATATGGCCGCCATTTCACTCCCAGGCACATGAATCAAACAAAGGGTAGATGCAGTGCTCCCCAGCTCCACTGTCAGCTGTCACCCACATATCAGTACATGCATAAAAAGTGCCTTACATAGAGAAAGGACTGCTGCTTGGCTACTGAGAGATGTGTGCAAAGCTGATCCGTGTGCGCCATGTAGCAGCTTATCAGTATGCTGCACCGCTGAGGAAGCCACATACACAAGGTATGGAGAACAGTCAAAATCCTAGAAACAGAACATGGGCTGGTGGCTGCTAACAGGAAATAAAGGATCATATCTCTACTGAGGTCATGAAAAATGCCAGAATAATATGGAGGACTTGACAATGTACTATATGCCACCAGATTTCTCATTTTAAGAAGTTAATCTTGGGGCTAGAGAGATGGCTCATCAGTTAGGAGCACTGGCTGCTCACATAGAGGATGCAGCTTTGATTCCCAGCTCCCACGCAGCAGCTCACAACTGTCTTGTTACTTTAGCTACAAGGGATCCAAGAACCCCTTCTGCCCTCCACAGGCACTGCCTGGACATGGAGCACAGACTTCCATGCAGGCAAAATATCCACATACATAAAACAATAAACAAACAAATGCTGTCTTTAAAAAAATAATAAAAATAAAGCTGATCATGTGAATACTTGCTCAACTAAAATGGCTTTGAAAGCAATACATGCCATAGTATGGTAAAACTGAAGAAGCCTGATATCACTGAGGCTTGGGGTGACACAGGACTGGAGCCTGTAACAGACAGAAAGCCCTTATTTGGCATTCGGCCTATCCTAAGGACACAATACATGTGGGATTCTACAAGTACTGGGGTGTTCCTGTTTTTTAAAATATTCCTCAGTCAAGTGACTTATGATATAAAGCAAAAAGCACTCCCCTCCACTTACCAGCTACCTTGTTTCTGAATCCTACAAGAACAGTCTCTTAACTGGTCCAGCGCAGATCCATCCAAACAGCCTTCTATGGCTTTCTTAGACCACCCACAACGGCAGCACCATTTCAGCATTAATAGCCCTCCTTATCTTATATGATTAAGTTCCCAACATTCTAAGCCTGATCTAACCAGTTTAGTGGCCTTTTGAACAAGTATTTCCTATAAGACTTTTTTAAAAAATATGTGTAGTCCTATACCAAGAATGCAAACACAAGTTGTGTGTGGTGATGTATACCGGTAATCTCAGCCCCGAGGATATGGAGGCAGGAGAATCACAAGTTCAAAGCTAGCCTAAGCTACACAAAACTATCTCAACAAACAAAAACAAAAAGAAGGCAAACAACGAACTGCCACTGGGATTCTTGTCTCAAGGAACTTGGATGACTAAGGGAGAGGGCCTATGAACAGTTAATATGAGCCGTGCAATAATAAAGTCAGTATCTTCCTTTACTCCTGTTTTGTCTGTGGCCTGATAAGACCATACCTTAGTCTGAGGTCATAACTGGTACAAGAGACTTACAGGAGGAGAGAAGAGTTGTTGCATCACAACTAACTGTGATCATGAAGAGACTATTTGTTTAGCTTCAAATTTTTCCCTTGTTGAATGAGATCACCATCTGCTTGTTTCAAAAATCAATGTACTATATACAAAATGACCTGCACAGGCCCTGCTCCTTAATGGGCCCTGCTAAAGAACAGTGATAGTGAGAGACAATGCTTCCGCCGTATCCATATCCACACATACAAATGTGGACAGTTCTGAGTACAGGTTGAGATTTCTGGTGTGCACCAAACTCACACAACACACACAGGGAAACTAAAGCAGGTTTTAAGATGCCTTCCCTGTGGTTACAGAGCTAAGGAGAGGGAGGACTCGCTGCTGTGAAGCATCTTACTGGAAACAGTCCTGGTGGCCAGGTAACATTTAGCTAGTTTCCAACCCCCATATCCATAACTTTAGCATCTGTGGATTCCTGACCGTAGACTCAGGAAGGAGTAGGGAGAACTGCCTGTTTTGAGCACAGACATATACTTTCCTTGTCAAAACTCCCCCAAACAATCCAGGATAGTATTTGCATGGCACGGATACTGTGCTTGCAAATTAATAGAGTATTTAAAATATACAGGTATATATGCAAGGGTGACATTAAAAAAAAATCTTATATTAGATATGTGAGCCGATCTTGAGTGTCCAAGTGCATCCTGAAACCAGTCCCTGCAGACACTGATGAACAATGATGTTCCCTTGGCTGATAACAGTAACCCAAGCTCAGACTTGCTGAGGTTAAATGACATGCCCTAGGGCTCATAGGCAGTCAATGACAAAATGGCCTGGAACCTAAGTTTTCTAACTACAGATTTGAGGTTTCTTTATCTGAAACGTTGAACTCTCTAAGAAGATGAAATTTGTTTTGTGCAATAATTGATAATCATCTGCATCTGAATTTGAATAGAATAGCAGACATGATTACAATACTTATTATGACTAAATAAGCCAACTGATAACTACCAACAAATTAGTGTGTGTTGTGATACTCAATTCAGACTGGTATTTCACTGAGCCCAAGGCTTCACAAGCTTTGGAACTTAAAAAAGGATACCTCAAGCCAGGCCTGGGGCATACATCTTTGAAACCCAGTACTCAAGAGGCAGAGGCAGTTGAACCTCTGTGAGTTCAAGGCCAACCTGGTCTACAAAGCAAGTCAAGACAGACAGGGCAAGTTACAAGCCCTGATACAAGCAAAGACAGTTCTTAATTAGTTTCTGAGTATAAATAAAACATCCAAAATGATCATTCTGTAATATTCATAAAGCTTCTATGAGATAGGCTAACATGTTAAATATCATACTCTACCTAAAAGTCAATATAGACAAAAACTAATTTTTTTGGTCCATACTGACTGTTTCAATTTAGCTTTGATAGCTGTCTCTTGATTCACACTGCTATTCAACAGGTCAGACCAGCTCTAGTGCTTACTGGCATGGTTACTTACAGGCATCTGTAACATGTATGTAATTATGTACTGTACACAGATGTTAAGATTCAGCCTAATGCAGAGAAGCACCTGCAGAGAAAAGCACTTTACAGGGAAAAGCCTAGCCATTGGTACCTTGAGCTTTGCACTCACAATCCCACCACCCTTCCTCTCCGGCCCCTCAGATCTGCATGACTAAGTACAAACGGGCCTTTCTTATTTCCCACGCCTGTGTCACTCACTTCCAATGCCAACTCCCTGCTCTCTCTCCTGGGGTCCCTAGAGCTATTCCCTGAACTTCCTCTCATTGTATTGACTCCCTGTTCAGGAAGAAGGTAGTACTCACTGCTGATGACTCAAGGATCAGCTGATAATTGCCATGCTAAATCTTATTCTGTGTTGTTTATTGAATATGTGTAAATGTACTACATAGGCATGCCTGGTGCCCATGGAAGCTAAAAGAAGCAGCAGCTGGATCCCCTAGAACTGGAATTAAGGATGGGAAATTGTACACTGCCAGATAGATGCTGAGAATTAAACCCAAGTCCTCTCAGAGAGTAGTGAGTAGTCTTAACTGCTAAGCCGTCTTTCCAGCCCAGCACACTAATTCTTGCTTGGGACCAATCAAGGAAATCTCAAACAAAACTACCTAAGAATTTGATTTGGGCGAGTGGAGGTAGGGGTGTGCATACACAATTTCCTCATTCACAAATTACAGTCAAGTTTCCCCAATTTGGGGAATTTACAGGGATCAGCACATCCGAAATGCAATGGATAAACATCTTCACGATCATAGTACCTTCTCTGACAATCTTTTATTCTTTCAACATTAAGATCTAAAAACAAATAAACTTTTTTCTTAAACGCGTGATGAACTATCAGGAATTCATAGCTGTCTCATCCACTCTCCTCTTCAAACACTTGAGCCCTGTATCCGTTCAACGATTCAGCTCCTGCAGCTCCTGGACAGCCCTTCTTGGGAAGAGTACACATTTGATGGAAGGTATTTTGTAGGGAGATCTATTTGCACAGTTCCCTGTGTACAATTAAAATACTTGCGATAGCTGAGGGACAGGTTAAGTAGCAAGGAACCTAAAGAGATGATATTGAAACTCAAGTAGGGGCCCTTCTGAGAAACAGGACGCCTACACACATCTGCCAATAAAAGGCTGGAGAAGAGATGAGAGAAAGACTGTAACTTTTACATACAGCATAAAGTGTTAGGTCATAGTCATGTATCATGTCCACTATCAAATGAGGACAGTAAAAGCCAGAAAGGCTAACTAAGCCAACAAACAGCTACTTATGGTTGAACCTCTGCCACAATTGTAAATGTTCTACCACACGTTAAACATGGACTTAGTGCAGGGAAGCCTTGCTCTCTACAGTCAGGCACGAACAGGATGTTCTGGATACTGGCTTAGCAAACTCATTCTCTTCTGGCAGTGGAGAAAGCCTATTAAGTTATTGCCCAGTTATTCCCAATGATACCTCTTACACTTTAATGTAAAGACAGGTCAGGCTCTGGAATCAGATCTGGTCTGAGTGACACCTGCAACTATTCTATCTCCTAGGTGATGTGTGATAAAGCTTAGGTACCTGGTCCTACATAAGTTACTCTCAGTGTTTCTCAATACTACGTGATAATTGGTCAAACATTTAAAAACTACTGAGTTCTGGGCCCCTTGCTAGTGGGACTCCTGTTATGTAGAAAAGATTCTAATATCAAACTGGGATCACCAGGCTATACTATCCCAAGTAACTTCTTCCTCAAAGTTCAAGAAAGACATTTTGCTTGGTGTATATGTGAGTTTCCCATGTGTGAATGCACACATGTGGTAGATACAAGCTGACTAGTGCACGTGGAAGACGGAAGCTGATGGCGTTGTCTTCCTCAACCTCTACTTGAAGCAGGGTCTCTTGCTGAACCCAGGGTTCAAAAACTGTGGTCAGTGAAGCCAGCCAGCTTGCTGTGGGGATCTTGTCTCAACCTCCTACGCTAGGAACACAGGCAACAGCTGTTTTACATGGTGCTAAGGATTCAAATTCCAGTACTCAGCTGCACAGCAAATGCTCTATCTACCAAGCTATCGTCTCAGTTCTTATTTGGTTTTAATATTGTTCAAGCAACATTTTGTTTGTTTGTTTGTTTGTTTAGGGGAGAGGGGAGGCGTGCCACAGCATGCATATGGAGGTCAGAGGACAGTTTGTGGAAGTCTGCTCTTTCCTCCATGTAGGTTACAGATCTCAAACTCAGGTCAGCAGGCTTTACGGCCCCCACTGATCCGTCTCATTGACCCATTTTGTTTTATGATATGAGACCTCTGAATGCAGCCCAAACTGTCCTTGCCTTAGCTTCCCCTGTGCTTAATTCTAAGAATGTCCTACCATACCAGCTTAAGAAATATGCATTATTATTAATGATCAGTCAGCAAGCACTGAAAACACATAAAATGTGGAAATGTTTTCCATATTGGCTTGCTTAATCCTAGCTGCACTCTGAAGCTGGCTCTTACATCACAGCTCATTTATATATGAGGAAAACAGTGCAGTGAAAAACAGCCGCTCGTCCAAGGTCAGCTAGAGCAGATCAGAGCCCAGGTCCAGACTTGAGCCAATCTGTTCCCAGCATCTCCAGGCTCTCATACACACTACCAAACCCTGCAATGGCCAGTGGCACATTTGAACAAATAGCCCCAGGTGGGTCACCTCAGAGGTATCACCAGAGAAAGCTAATGCTCCTCCTCTCACATGCTGCCATCATTAAGAACATCACCACTGAACTACAGCATACAGCAGTTCTCCTTCAGAAAACAAAATGCCCTCAGAACCAACCTGCACTTGAAACAGCTTTAACTGGGATAAAAGCTCATTTTAAGCACAGATTCGATTTTAACACAATGAGATCACAAAGAACCAATTCTGACTGTTTTTTTTTTTTTTTTTTTTTTTGGTGGGGGAGGGAGGTGGAAAATCTGGAGTTAGATATGGAAAATGTTTTCCTCCTCACTGGTCTCTGAGGCTGACTCAAACCGGAGTTCTTCATGTCTTGCGCAACACTCCGATCACCAGAGCCTAGGTGACTGTTGGAAGGACAGTCCCCATTCAGATTCGGAGGTTCAGCTACATTTTTCTCTTTAAAATCACCCTTTTAATCACATGTAGACAAAGCATTTGTCCTTGACTATCAATAGAAACACGCGGGTGCTCGCAACTGTGCTGAAGCCGTTTTCCTCTGTTGAAAGCAATGCTTTGATTCATAATTTTTAATTCAGAATTTATTCTCCCTCGTCCATAGAAAGGTAAGCGGTATAACCAGGCATTAATGAATCATTTACTTGCATAGAGCACCATAAAGGAATTGTGCACGGGTAACTAACTAGATTAGATAAAAACACCCTCACAGACAAGGGGTAAAGACACGCACACATACTGTAGGAATCTAGCTATAAAAAGATACTACATTTTTGTATCTGATGAGCTCCTCTGTGGAAGAAATATGTCCTTTTCAACAAAGAAAATAGTCTGCTAATTCAGAAACGATTTACAGAATTTTTCCTCAAAATCAGGCATTGATGCAGATCAGCATAATTCCACACACCAACCTCTCCGCTTCAACTGGACTCCTCACACCTTACTGAGGCCACTGTTCCCCTCTTCAAACTCCCACTCCACCCCCACCCCACACACACCCAACGCCCCACCAACCTCGCAGGGGTTCCTGGGCTGGTCCATGGAATCTGATGACATCACTCTCTCTTCCTTCCTGGAATTCTAAACCCTGCTGCTCTCCCCTTGCACACAGCTACCATCTCCATGGCAACCTCACCTCCTCCTGCTTCCCTATTGGCTTCATGGAGCAGGATACACAAAAAGGTTTTCCGTTCTGCCCCCACTGCCTGCCCGCAAAAATGATGCTTTCAACAGGAACCTGAGCTAAATTTAGCTACTTGCGATTCTGTCTTATGACTAAGAGAACATAGAAATATACTCCTTCCTATATTCTACCAGCTCCTAAACCACACCCCAAAGTGTTTGTTTCTTCTTCTCTCTGGCCCCTAACTCAAACACAAGCAGCAATAAGTGCCAAGTCTTAAAATCAACTGGATCGCCTGCCCCAGAAACAGGGCTGGCCCAGAGAACAATCCCCACTCACCTCCTCCCATCAAGAGAGGAAAAAAACAGAACAACAAAAACATACAAAGCACTGGGGCAATTCATGTGGGAACATCAGCCTCGGCTACCTCCTCCCACCCTAATCCAGGGAGAGAAAAGCCATGCCTACAGGCAGAACAGTATCTGCCCTCCAACGGAACTTTCTCCATCATGGGAGGAAGGAGTGGAGAGGTGAGATAGAAAGCCCGCTCACCGCAAACTCTGTATCCAAGTGCTTACCTCATGGGCTGACCTACTGTGGAAACTGGAACAGGTCCCCCTACCTGTCATCACATAGGGATGCTCTCAGAATTGCTGACAGAGAAGTAAGAAGTAGCAGGTCCCTGAGCCAGAGGACAGAGCAATGAGTACAGTGCTTAGCACAATGATTAGCAAAGTTCCTGCAGAGATAATGTCCGAAACTGCCACAGAAGGCCATGCACTTCTAGAAAACCACTTCATAATCATAGACATGCATGAAATACAATATATAATCTCTCAAACCCTTCAAAGCTCCCCACTTCTGGAAATGCCCACCAATCTGTCAGAGTGAGCTGGTCTGTGCCTAATGCTCATTTGAGCTGATCCTCCTCCTTCCTTCATCCAAATTCTAATTCTAAGGTGGCACCCACTTTCCTCCCTAAACAACGGGTAAATATGAACCAAGGCTTTGCTTCTCAACCCAGCTATCTATCCACTTCCCACCTAGGAAGAAATTCTTTCTCAGATCCTACGTGATTGACTGGCTCAGGAGTTACTTACTGTATGCCATTATGATCCTAAAGCCCAAAGCATAAGCTGTAACTAAACTGGAAAGGCAGCAGGCAGCTCAAGGCCTTCCATCAGAAAGGGGGTAGGTAAGACAAGGCACACTAGGAAATGGGGGTTTGATGCACGACAGAAACAGTACCAAGGCACCAGTTTCCCAGGGGTTAAAAAAGAAAAAAACATGAAAGTAGCATAATTCTGCCCAGCGAAAGATAGTATTCCCAAACTAATACAAGAAGCATCCAGAATGTGCTTCAAAAGCACAGTGAAAGACACTGTCGGTGCAATATGCACTCATAAACCACCCAGACTCTCTCTCGGCCCAGCAGTGAGGGCACAGATGATTAGCTTGCCTCGTGGAGGCAGACACTCACTCCTAACAATCCATCCTTGGCTAAAACCACTCCCACACACATTGCTGTGGCGGTGGCTCCGTGGGCTAACGATGAGCATAACTCTTAACACACACGCAGATGGTCACCTTATCATGTATCAGAAGACCCAAGTGGCCTCTAAGACTGCCCATCATATCAGTTACTGAACTCTTTACTATAAAGGTGTTTAAAATAAGAAGAAAAAAGGTGAGCTGTATATATTCTTACCTCCACTCTGCAAATGAAAAACGAAATTTAAAATGTCAATGTGTCTAGTATATACCTCAGGTCTGTCTGAACTCCAGAGCCTATGCAGTTTTTCTACTCCCATTCACACATAGTCATAGTTGTAAAAAAAATCTAAAATGTCATTTTGTGTCTATGTTCTCTTATATCAATTATATCAATAAAATATATGTTGTTGAATATCAAAGTTAATGTTAAACCTTTGATGTATTAATAACCATAGTTAACTGTAAGTGGGCATGTAATACTTATTAATTTCTTATTCTAATCCTATTATTCTAAACTTCTGAACAAATGTAATGATTCCACTCAGATCTTATAAAATTAAGATTAGCTTGAGCAATTACATGATGAGGTGAAATGACAAAACTTCAGATAACATTCTGAAATTTAATTTTCTTATATTTGAGATAAAAAAAAAAGTATCAGAGTCTTAATGCCTACACTGACCTAGATGCACACAATTTGTCACAATGCCTATGTAGTGTCATTTGCTTGTTCTATCTGGTGGGGAGAAGTTGTAAATGTCGTTTTGGTGTTTGAAATGGAACCCAGGGCCTAACACATGCTAAATATGAGCAGGTCACCACAGACTGAGCTCTGCCTCAGCCCCTCACCAGCTTTAAACCAGAAACCCTATGGATCCATATGAAAGTTATAATTTCCTCATTCTACATACACAATCAGAGCATTTCTGCAGGGATTCCACTAAAATTAAATCAGGTGATTAGAGGACAATGCTAAAGAGGCCATGTCTGACTCACGGGATCCAGTTGGCATCGCTCTTTCCTACTGCCACACACAACTAGTTATAAATACACTTGTTTTTACTAAAATGTAATGTAAGCTAGCACACACTCTGGAAACACATTCAAAGCATGCTTCTTCCAACACCACAGAATCTCATCTGCTTTTATCCTTTAGAAAACAGGTACTGACTTCTGATACTCATTAAACAAGTCAACAGCCTCAAAAGAAAAAAAGCCTTAGGCAAATAAACACACCAATGCCTGACATGCCAACAGCAAAGGTCTACAAGGGTGCGTAAAGCAGCAGCAGGATTCCTTTAGGGAAAGAATGAAGATGAAGGTATTCTAGGGAAGAGAACAAAGCTAAAGACCAAGGAGGGGAGCAAAGCTGCACTGCAGACATGGAGAACTTTCAGGTACATTGTAAGGGCCAGGTTGAAAGTCAAGGGAAATGACCTGTGAATGGGAGGCGTAGGAAATCTCAAGACCTTCCACAGCAGACTGGATTTGCCTAGAATGTCTTTTTCTGTTAGACCTCCAAAATATTTTAATATCATGTGGACAGCTCTTATTTTTTAAATTTATTATGACAAAAGTAAAAGTCAAAATAAAGCCCCTAGTAACTAAGAACACTCATGGAAAGTGTTCCATCCAGAGAACGAGTCCAAATTCCATGTCTGGTGATAACAGTGAACACTTTCTTACTGTTCTCATAGAAACAGGAGTTTATTTTCTCATGTCTCTTTTCTTATGTCTCTCTAAAAAGATCAGTAGCACACTGAATATTTGACAAGGACATTATAATTTCAAAAAAGCCCCTTCATTCCCACTTAATATTCTAACGCATAAATGTACGTGCACATACATCCTACCAGCTGGACAGGCAACATACAGCTCATCTGAGGGACCAGCATCTCTCAGCTGCAGCCATCAAAGGATGAATTATGTAAACCCTTTGCTAATTATATATAAACATATAGACTCAAAACCCCATGTACACAATGTAATACAGTCTCACAAAGTGAACGCCCCAAGAGAAATCCAGCACCGAGACAAAGGACACAGCACTGCACCCTAGAACCCATCTTGTGCCTTTGCAAAGTCACTCTCAGCTGCTCGTTAACAGTAACAGATACCACAGACCACAGATTGTGCAGTGACTTGTACATAAATGATCACATGCCATGCTCCCCTCTGTTCTGGCTTTCTCTGTGAAGCACTGTGCTCAACAGCACTTGTACGTGGTAAATATCCTATTCTACAAATACAGCATAACATACTGGAAGGCACTTCAGAATGGTGCTGTGTACACTCTTCTTTTCTTGTGGTTATGACCAAATACCTAAAAGAAGAAACCTTAAGAAGGGGTTTGTTGTGGCTCAGTTTAAGAGTCCAGTCCATCATGGCAAGAAAGGCATGGTGGCAGGATACTGTGCACATCTGGGTAGATCAAGTAGCAGAGAGAGGTGAACACTAGTATCAGCTGGCTTTCTCATTTTGCCTTTTTAAATTCAGTTCAGACCCCTAGCAAGGGTTGGTGCCGGCCACATCCAGGGTGGGTCTCCTTCCTCAAAGGACAAGTAATACCACGAGGTGTGTCTCTAAGTGATTCCAAATCCAGACACGTTGGTAGCGAAGACTCAACATCAAAGTGTCCACCCTTAGACACTCTCTTGGTGACCGTATGTGCACACTTCGTGTCTCCACTCCTGTCCCAAGCAGTGGAAGCTTTGGGAGACACTACTAACTACTAGTCCAAAGCTATGGTACTGACTGTTTCTCCCAGCCCTGCATGAAGCTCAGGGATCTGAATGCCTGCCTTCTTCATTCAGCCATTCAGGAAGCAGGGTAACAGAACTTGCCTGCGGCCATCTGCTCTACCTTGGAGAATAACCATGTCACTGCTTTTGAACAGCTGATATCATGTTTGTTTGTAAAGTGCCTGTTCATACAATGCTGTCCACTTTGCTTCTAGGTTGTTTCCTAAAAATGTTTTACAGCATCCCTTTCATATGCTGAGTTGCAGGAATAACTGATGTATTCTGGTTAGCAGCCAAATCTGGGTGTAGCAAATACTTTCTCCTACACTGTGTTCTTTCTTTTTTTTTTTTTTTTTTTTTTTTTTTTTTGGCTTTTTTACTTTCTTAAGCGTGTCCCTTAATGAGTACCTGTCGGGAAGTGGTTTTGTGCACTGTGTATTCAGATGCTGATTTCTATGCCCAGACACATCTAGTTGCAGTCCAGATGATGGCATGGTCAAGCATCTTCAGATTCAATGTTACATAAAGATTGTTTTCCATTATCCCTGACTGGTTAATAAAGATCCCATCAGCCAAGTAGCTGGACAGAAGAGAATAGAACATGACTTCTGATCTGAGTCAGAGGTCCCAGGGAAAGTAAAGAGAAGGAGCATGAGGAAGAGGTGTGAAGAGACCATAGGGAGCGATCATGAGGAGTCACCATGAGCAGGTCACCAAGGGAGTCTCCATGAGGACCATGAGTCTGGACACATGGACCAGAGGGAGCCAGGGCGAGACTCAGATTTGTGGTCCAGGACCACGTAGTTGGGAAACAGGCAGCCTTAGAGGGTTAGAAAACTCAGAACTCGCCCAGCTTAGGCTTGCTGCTTGTTATAAAAACACCAGGTCTCTGGGTCTTTATTCAGGAGTTAAAATGGACTACAGCAGTTATAAAAACACCCAGCAGTATTTTCAAACAACGGGGATGGAAAAGCCCATAAAGAATTACTATTACAAATAGCTCTTCCTAAAATTAATGTACTCAGATTATCCTGTGTCTTTCAAATAGTCCTGTTCAAGTAAAGAGTAAGTAATAAGGAGAAATGGTAGCTCTGCTATCCGGTTATGCCAAATTGAGACAAGCTAAAGTCATCTGGAAAAAGGTGCCTCAAAAGAGAAAATACCCCACCAGACTGACCTGTGGGCAACCCCCTAGTGCTTTTTTTTTTTTGACTGATGACTGATGTGGGTGGTGACCACTCCTGAGGCAGTGGACCTAAGCACTGACAAAGCAGCGCTCCTCCATGGCCTCTGCATCAGCTTCTGCCTCTAGGTTCCTGCCCATTTTAAGCCCCTACCCTGAATTCCCTCAGTGATGAAGTATGAACTGACAGTTGTAAGCTGAAATAAACCCTTTCTCCTTAAGTTGTCTATGGTTTATGGTGTTTTAACACAGCAATAGAACTAACTAAGACAGTATCTGTCTGCTTTCTTCTAGAAACTTTAATAGAGTGACATTTTAAACTTATCATTTGAGATTTCCAGGCATTGGGAGCTTTACTTGTAATAGAAACTGGAAATAAACCTACATGTCCCTGCATGTCCCTGAACCGAAGAATGGATAAATAAAATATGATATATCTATACAATGGAATACTACTCAGCTATTAAAAAAATAATAGCATCTTTTAACTTGTAGGTAAAGGGATGGAACTGGAAGAAAAATTAAAAAACATCCTGAGTCAGGTAAGCCAGACCCAGAAAGACAAACATGGTTATGTACTCCCTCATGAGTGGATACTAGTTATAAAGGATAACCATGCTACAATCCACAGACCCAGAGAAGCTAAGTAACAAGGAGGACTCAATGGGGACACATGGATCTTCCTGGGAAGGGAAAACAGAACAGACACTGCAGGTGGACAGGGTTGGCGTGGGGACAGAAACAGGAGAGATCAGGTAGGGGAGGATGGAGGGAGAGGATACTGAGAGACAATTGTAATTGGGGGTAGCTTGGGGATGAACTGGAAATCTATTACAATGGAAACTCCCAGAAATCTTTAAGGATGATCCCAACTAAGATTCCTAGCCATAGGGGATACAGAGCCTGAAATGGCCATCTCCTGCAACTAGACAAGACTTCCAGTGAAGGGACTGGGACACCAACCCAGCCATAAAACCTTTGACCTACAAGATGTGCTGGGGTAAAGGTGGCACAGAAATTGTGGGACCAGCTAATCAACAATTGGTCCAGCTTGAGACCCATGTCACACAATGGATCCCACCTAAGACACTACCTGGAGGATCAGGATCCAGAGGCTGGATAGTCCAGAGACCTAAGATAGAACCAAACACTGGTCTTTTATGTTTTGTTTTTTGTTTTTGTTTTTATTTTTTTTAAGGCAATGAACTGATTCCTAATAATATTCTGCTATACTCACAGATTGGTACCTAGCCCACTAGTCGTCAGAGAGGTTTCACCCAGCAACTGATGAAAACAGATGCAGAGACCCAGAGCCAAACAGTAGGCAGAGCTCAGAAATCTGCCGGAGAAGACTGATCGTAAAAGCCAGAGTGGTCAGGATACAAGAAAACCCAAGGAATCAATTCATGAGCTCCTAGGGGCTCACAGAGACCGAACTGCCAACCAAGGAGCCTACACGGTCCTGACCTAGGCCTTCTGCACAGTTACATGTGTGCCTGGGTCTTCTTGTGAGACTGAACGGTGTGGGAGGAGCCGTCCGTGACTCTTTCATCTGCTCTTGGGACCCTTTCCTCACACTGCGTTGCCTTGTGCAGCCATACTTATGGGTGGAGGTGCCTAGATTTACTGCAACTTGATATGCCATGATTGGATGATACCCATGGGAGGCCCTTTTCTGCCCTTTTCTGAAGAGGACAGAAGGAGGGGATGGAGGGGGGGACAGACTGGGAGGAGAGGAGGGAGGGAAAACGGGTCGGGATGTAATATATGAGAGAAAAATACAAAATGAAAATAAAAAATTTCTAGGCATATTATATATCAGATATGTATACATAAAACTCATAAATGAAGTTTCTTCTACCATATAGGTCAAACTTTATCCCAAGACCTGGAGGGAGTCATCTACCTCAAGCTAGTGTGGTTAAAGGGCCTCTCCACAAGGAATACTATGCAGCATGGGCCTTTGAAACTTTATCCATTTCTAATCTTAAATGCTTCGTTACAGGAACAACGACAAGCTAATACGTTAACCTCAGCTGACAGCATGTCTCAAACATTAGTTGTGTTGAGCAGGAGTCTGACATCAGAGTCCAAAATAATGACTAATCCTCCATCATCCTCAGCTCTGAGCAATTTCTACTTCAACAAAGAACAGAGGGGAAAGTCACTCCTTTATTACTGCAACTGCCTCTTCAACTCACATGTCTAAAATCCACATCATTTAACACTTTTCCTAATGTGTAAGAGTCCAGTGATTTCTAAGCCAACCACCTAAAATAACAGGCTCCACAAATTATGCAATGTTTTCCACAATATAAAAAAAAAAAAACAAAACAAACAAAATAACTAGGTCATTCTAGCCAAAGAGCGGAGACAGGAAAACACGGTGTGCATACATGCCACCACGCACCCAAAAAATCTACTCCTCTTCCAAACGCTTTCTACTTCTCTTGCCCATAACTGCTTATCTCTTTCTTCTTGGTCTTGTGGGGAATAAAAAGATTTCTTTTTTTCCAGTGATGGTCTTAAGAAAAGGACTGGTAAACTAGAGATTTTACACACACAAACACAAGCACACAATCTCTTGGACAAGTGTATAAAAAACCCTTTTTACAAAACAAAAATTTACAGATCAATTCAAGATGGAAAGTTAGAGGGGCTAAATAAAAGAACAGTATTTAAACCGATTCTGTTAGATGAGCAGTTTTTAGAGCAATCAGTTACTGAATCCTCTTTCTCCCCATTTTATAATATAACTCAGAATTTGTGCTCTTCTAAAACATGTACAACAACAGGGGAAGAACAAACGAGACTGCTGATTTCAGAGCAAGTGTTTCCCACCGGGCTTCTAAGTTGTACGCGCATCTTCTGACACAGCAAGAGCCTTTGGTGAGCTGCGTGCTCAGGAGAGTACAATGTCGGACACCCACCCTCCCTCCCTCCCTCCTCAGAGTAGGTTTGGATCTACAGCCTCACTCCTGAGGACTCTACTGCTCAGCTCGCTGGGCTGTATCTCCAGCCTTTTTACTTATTTTAAAACAGGTTCTAGCCTGCCCAGGCTGGCCTTGAACTTTCGGTTTTCCTCCTTAGTCTTCCATGTAGCTGGAGATTACAAGTCTGTACCACAAGACCCAGCTCAAGAGAATCTGCAAAGTCAGTTGCCTGACCCCAAATAATAGACAAAGGTTAGACCAGAAACCAATTAAAAGCACAATGAGCCATGCCTGAGAAGCAGGCCCAGTGACTGTCCTCCGTAAGTCCAGTCAGAGTAAAACAGAAGACATTACACTATGTAAATCATGAAAAATCCCTGCAAGCACAAGAGAAATGTCTAAGGAGACTTCGGAGTGAGCCCACCTAACCCACTGACCCTGATTGTTTCATGGCGGTATCCCACCTGACCTAGCCTCACATTCTCAGTGCTGTCTCTGCTCAGGCGAATCAGTAAAATTTCAGGGTAGAGCCCAAGTTTGGAGCTATATACTAGGTACCTCTCACAGCACAGCATTTCAGAGTATTTGACTAGTACACCTCCTAAAGTGGTACCCCAAAACCCCTCATATATTCTCCCTGCACAGCAACTTGGCTGTGTGTCCGTCAAGGTCAGAACCTCTGCTCTCTTGCAACTTCAAAATCACTTTCTATATATGTTGGGGTAGAAATCTCAGCTCAAGTCTAGACAGAACACACCAAACCAACATCATTCCACGTGGAGAAGTTTAATGAGAGAAGAAGAGTAGAAGAGAGGAATAAGTAAAGGCCGGCCATGAGCATGTGAAGGGAATGGGGGTGGGGGATGGGAAGAGAAGGGATAGGGACAAAGAGGGCATGAGAGCAGAGAAGAGGAAAGGCAAGAGCAAAGAGTAAGAGAGCAAGAGAAAGAGAGGGCAAGCAGCCCCTTTTATAGTGTCAGGCACAGCTGGCTGTTGCCAGGCAACTGTGGGGTGGAGCATACCTGGCTGTTGCCAAGTAGCTGTGGGGGTGGAGCTTAGACAGAACACCAACAATATAAATATGTGTCATTCTAATTGCACTGAACATTTTTCAACTAAAAAAAAAAGGCATCTTTTGGATATCTAAGTCTCTCTATAAACAATGGCTAAATAGCTTGCCTCTTTTCTTTCTCCAGTGTTAGCATTTTATATATCTGAGGCAGGAAGCAAACCTAACAAGAAAAGATGACGAAAATGAGAAAATAAGCTTAAGATTATTTATATGTCTTGTAGTCACTACATCCTTTTGCAGGAGTGTCTGAGGAAGATGTAGGAGGAGACTGTACACCACCTTTGAACCGAGAGTAGAGAGTTAAGTCTGTCTCTCTGACACAGCTGTGTGACAACGCTGGATGCAGTCTTCTAGGTGGAAAGGGGAGTAAGGTTGCCTACCTGGCGGTTCTAACCAGAGAGTTAATAGGAGCCTGGCACTGGACAAAGGACAGCTATTCCAGAGGTGCCTGCCTTGGCTGCCTTTTCTTCACCATTAACGATAATAAAGAAGAGATCCCACTGGTCAGCTGAGAACGTTACATGTAGCGGGTGTTTGACTATGGGAAATCTTCAGAAGCAAAGTAGGACACAGCCATAATAAAGGTGACCACATGACCTGTCTTAAGCCAACCCACTTCAAATACTCCAACCTACCATGAACACCAAAACAGTCCAGATATTCAACTTCACTCCTCAGAAACAGCATAAGAATTCATCAGACAATACACTTCATGTCTGGCTCAAAAAAAAACCACTGAAGGGAAGGCCACACAGATGGCTTCATGAGTACAGGACCTTGCCGCCAAGTCTTATGACCTGAGTTCAATCACCAGAACCCACACTGCAAGGAGAAACAGCTCCCGTCGCTTACCCTCTGACTAGACTGGAATGCAACTCCCAAGGCCCAGATGAGCTCCAGGGATGGCAGAGTTTCTGCAATCATCAGCTAGATCCAGAAACTAAGAGCTGACACCAGAACACCCTCAGTCACTAGGCACTTGAAACAAAATAAAAGCTAAGTATATACATAAAATAAATTCTTGATGTCATCTAGAAGGCCCCAAATAATAATTCACAGAGCCTGCAGCAGAGCATCACAGAGTCCTCTTTTAAGCTGTGCAGAGGCCTGAGATACACTGCGGTGGCTGGGAGGACAGCCAAATTCAAGCCAGTGTCACAGTGCAGCAGGCACGCTCCCTTGGCAACAATGCTGCACAGGGTCTGAATGCACAACACCATCCTCTGGGTTCAAGGTCACGCTCACCCTTCAGCAAAGACACAGCTTACCACACTCAGTGTACAGTGGGAATAAACCACCACACATGGTATTCTCAACTATTCAGGGAATGTGCCAGGATTTTTTTTTTTAATTAAAAATAACGATTGCTTGGTTTTCCCAGTCTCATTTACATGCCAACCAACTCCCCTCAGGTCCCGAAAGGAAAAAAAAGGGGGGGAGAGGGGCTTTTCTAATAGTCAAAATCTGCCGTTATTTGACCAACCTTTTCTTCTCTGCGCTCATCCATGAGAAGTATGTGTGTGCATGTGAGTACTTTAATGTCCTCTGAAAACACTGCAGAAGAAGTGAATGAAGAAGCCAGGCAAAAGGATAAGGTGGTTCATAGAATGAGGCACAAAGAAAGGACACCAACATGGCTGTCTAGGTTCAAGCAGTTAAGACTGTTTCTTATTAGGTGAGTACAATTGCAGAGCTGCTCAGGAAGTGCTCAGGGGCCTCAGGGTCAGCCCTAGCCCAAACACACTGAAACCCTTTTTACTCTAGCAAGCCCATCTGGAATCAGTTAGGACCAAAGGCCTGTAGTTGGCCTACTCTTAAGAAGAAGAGAGGAGAGGAGAGGAGGGTAGAAAAGGGGAGGGGAGGAGAGGGGAAACAAAGGGGAAATAACTTGAGAGCCAGTTTCTCCATCTTTTCCTGGGAGTCACAATCAGGAACCCCATATGATTAGTGGCTACCATCTTCTCTGGGCCCAGCCACCCTAAGAAAATTTTAGCATGCACGCAAACAAAATCCCCTTTTAACAATTAGCGCTTTAAATGCTATATTCAAAAATCCAAATATTGCTTCACTTTTTTAAAAGCTGTAAATGAAGCTTATCTTTTCTGAAACTGTTGACTTCTAAATTGTGCAAGTACAAAAAAGAAAAAAGAAACTGGCATTGGCATTCAAAAGAAAATTATTTCCCCATTCACAATCCTGAGTTGACTGTTGACACTTGTTTCCTCAGTAGGTCCATTTTTTTTTTCTTTTTTCTATTTTTCGGAACTGGGGACCGAACCCAGGGCCTTGCGTTTGCTAGGCAAGCGCTCTACCACTAGTAGGTCCATTTTTATTGATGTTGTCTATTAAAAAACCAGAATCCTTGTAGAGTGGCGAAAGCCTGGGTCTCAGCTCAGGAAATTTGAGTCTTGACATTTGGAAGTCATTCATTAGCTGTTACTTAACTTTCCCATCTCTATCTTTTAACCCTTTTAAATGTCCACAGCAGTCTCTTTCAGCACCCACAGAAACCTTCCCAATTCCACATACTTCATCAAACAGAAAAATAGGTGGAACATCATTTCAAGGCAGGCTCTTACTCCCTGCAGACCACAGGAAGTTAGTGTGCTATGGGAGAATGGACGCTGCCTGTCTGATGATAAAGATATGCAGGGCCTTCTCATGTTGCTTAGAGACCAGCACCCAAGGCAGTGGGTAGTGCTAAAGAAGAGGAGGTGTCTACAACTCCTGGACCCAGCAACTATCAGAGAAGTACAGCACCAAGACCAGAAGAGCTAAATTTACAAGTAAGCTGCAGCAAGAACTCCATCTTTTGTTTGCAATTTAAAAGCCTCTTATGTAACTGAATCACTTAAGGGTTGAATAGACCAAGACCAGACTCTGAGAAGAAAGCAGACTAAGAAACAGCCCTACACCCCAGGAGGCTAGAGGCTACTGCAGTGGCACAGGGGTTGGAAGGCAAATTTAGTTCACAATGTTGGTTAGTAAAGTTAGTCTTCCATAGTCATAGGTTCCACACCTGCAGCAACTGCAAACATTTGAGGGAAACAAACAAGCAAACAAAAATTCTGCTATGAGGAAATAGATTTTCTGTCATTATTCCCTAAACAATACAATGTGGCCACTATTTATACAGTATGACAACGTACTAAAAATAATAAGTGATCTTACAAAGATACCCAGGTTAACAACAACCACTGAGAATTTAAGCAAGGGATTCTGGGACCTGTGTATGAGGGAAAGGAGCCCTTGAGTACCATGAGATATCTGTGTTGTGTACAATGATACTTATTGGGGTCCCGTGACTCACACACTCCCCAAAGCCTTCCTTAAGGGGTACTAAGTGTTTTGTTTTGTTTTGTTTTTTTAATCTGCATTCTGTTATGAGGGTTTAACAAATCTGAAGACTTTCACCACGAAATAAATGTGCAGGCTGGCACTATAAACTGTCTAACCTTCCCACAGAGACAATGAATGCTAAACAAGTAGTCAGTCTCTGCATATCAGGCAAGACTTGGTTGATCACTGCCACTGTGGCCCCAAGGGCACCAGTCACACCTAGGCAGCCAGGGGCCGCTCCCAGCCTCAGGCTGAGTTCTAGGGCTTGAGATAAGACAGCAACTAAACTTTGGGGATTAAATTGCCATTTGCTGGCAGCCTTGCCTTAAGACACACTAAGACGGCAGAGATTGCCACAGATCAATTGGCAAGAGGTCCATCTACACATGTAACACCTGCCCTCATCTCCAGTCAATGTTTAAGATGTTTTCCTCACAACAGAAGCTGACCTTGCTCCTAAAGCATCTAGAAGTAGACAAAGCCAATTTGTACAGTCCCAGAGCACACTCCTTAGGTTCATGTCACCATGTAATAGGTAAGATGAATAATTCTTCCACAGCCACTGCACAGAGGTCCCTAAAAACACCTCGATTAGTTATCATCTGTAGTGAGAATTATGGAATTTTGGTTTCTTTAAAAACACTGAACTATTGTTAAGACTATGTTTTCGTTTTAATTTCAGGTGTGAGATATGGGGCTGCTTTGGACTGTCCCAGGAGATGACTTGGTTTGCCTTGTGCTCTAGCTGAGGCGTGGTTTTGCCAGCTGCAGATAGTTTCTGCGATTGTGTGATGTATAGAATTCTAGAATCTTTTAAGAGGGTGTGTAAATGCTAGGGCCCTAAGAGGTGGAGCTGTCTGCGGTTTGTTAGTAGTTGTGTTCAATGAAGAAACAAAAAGAAAGAACTTAGACGCAAGGATCCCCGACACACACACACACACACTACACACACACACACACCACACAAACACACACACACACACACACACACACACACACACACACACACGAAACCCTGCATCTTTATTTCTCTCCTATCTAGTGATAGAGGGTGAAATGGGAAGGGGGCAGGAGGAGGAAGAGGAGATAAAGGGTGGAAAATGAAAAGAACCTACAAAGTAGCAAAGACCAGCCACAAAACTTCTTCAGCCCCACACTGGCACAACCTCAGGAATTCAGAAAGAATCCATGAGGCACAGTGAGGTACAGAAAGGATGTTCCAAAAATAGCAGTCACCCTCCCTGGTGCACAGTGGAAAAGTGAACAGTAGGGGGCGCTCCAGGTCCAACCCTCCCTGAAACATTATACACTTCAAATTAAATCCAGAGACTTGGCTGCTGGGCTGTCTCCCAAACCAACTTTAAAAAAAAAAACAAAAACTGGACCAGTCGAGATTCTTCTGGCAAACAGCAGAAGAAGGGGCCAATCAAAACTATTGGCTCTGCCAAAAAGCCGCAGCTTTTTCCTTAAAGGGAAACACTTTTAGGGAGAGTGAGTGTGTGTGAGTGTGTGTGTGTGTGTGTGTGTGTGTGTGTGTGTGTTCGAGCGTACTTGTATGCATGCATGCATGTGCGGGCATGTGTGTATGTGCCTGATTCTTTCAAACTTCATTTCTATGAGTTTCTTCTCCTATACTTGGTCCCTTCTGTATCGCTGCCAGCAACTGCCACTGAGTGTAATACAAAACAAGTCTACAGAAAGACAGAGCTGGATATTACTGACCACAGAAGGCAGGGCATCCCTCACCTTACTGCCATTGCTAGGGGCTAAGCTCTGTAGCACATTCTTCCCTCATCCTCACACATCCCCTACTGCCTCTCCTGTTCTCTGATCTCACTCTCCAGCCACTCAGAGCTCCACCAATCAAGTGTTAGTGTAAAACTCTGCTGAAGCAGGTGTCTATAACAGTAGGGCTTCTCAGAGCAACTACAAAAGCAACCTTTACTTTTTAGGTTTCTAACCATCAGTGAATAGCATTTTTGCTCGTTTGCTTAAAACACACTAAAATGTATTACTAGACACGTGAAATCAAATTTTAAAAGAAAAAATCCAAAGACATACAAAATCACGGCCTTATTGGATTACACACTCACGAAATTACTGTCAGACCGCTATGAGTTTCTAAGTGCTTTGAATTTCTGCACCTATCTTGTATAAACTGATAATAAACAGTGAGTGAAATAATACCAGCCTATAAATGACACCTTAATTAACACTGGCACAGCAGAGAGAAGGCATGCTGGGATACCTCACAATCCTCAGGGTGAATCTCAGCTCAACCACTTCCTGGTCATATGACCTTGGCCACATCATCTCATTTCTCTGAATCCCAGTTTTGGCATTTATAAATAGAAATATAATGTCACAAAACACCCCTCAGTGCTATGAAGAACTAGGAAAATGCAGAGGCAAGGAGCCCAGCACCTCGCCTGAATCAAGTTACAGAGCATCGACCACTGTCAGGTTTCCTAAGTACTTCCTCCAATACTCTTTGCTAATCCTAAGGCAAATTGGACTCCAGCAAATCCTCACCTTGGGAGTTTTTGTGTTTTCTCAGCTAATTAGAACTAGCATAATCCAGACCTACATCTCTGCAACTTTCTCCTTTTGTTCTCAGGAAAACAGACTTCCTTACTTGCCAACATGAATTCTCACTTGATCTCTTACAGCTTCCGTTTGAGCCAAGATATATTACAACTTCATTTCTAGTCAAAAGATCCCCAGCTCAGTCACCAACTACACCTCTGTGCCTTTATTATTATTGCTATTATACTAAGTACCAAGTCAGCTCAAGGATATTTTTAAACAACGGAACTGTATTTAATATTCTGGATTCTCTCTTATGCACAAGAGTCTTCATATGGCTGTCCTAACTTAACCAGTCCATGACTCGCCTCATCTTCAAAAAGCTCCATCCTCCTAAGGCCAAGTCTTGGCTATCAAATGAAGAGGTTGTTAAAATTCTCTACAACTCACCATAAGAGCTGATCTCAGCTCAGTGCTTTATCCAACCCAGCTCTCCATCTTTCATTTAAACGATGTTAGCAGCCCTTCTTCCCACAGCTGCATTTAGCATACTAAACCCTACCATCTCAGACTCTCTGGTCGAGACTTTCCTTTCCTAGACACTGAGGAGAAGCAGTTTGTACTTCTGAATGCCCTAAGATCTCCACCTCTGCACAAAATTATCCAGCAGATATTCATTTCCCTCGTGGAATCACAGCATACAGGCTGTATGGAAAGCCCGGAAGAATCCAATCTAACACTTCTGTGTACAGAAAAGAAAAAATTTTAAAGCTATATTTTGCTGGGCAGTGGTAGTGCATGCCTTTAAACCCAGCACTCCAGAGTCAGAGGAAGGCGGATCTCTGTGAGTTCCAGGCTAGCCTGGCCTACAGAACAAGCTCCAGGACAGCCAGGGACACACAGAGAAACCCTGTGCACATGTGGGGGTGGGAGGTACATTCTTACTTAAAACTAGTAACAAACTGGGAGGAAATGTAGCCAATGCACACAGGATTCACAGGAAAGGGGCACTTGTTTCTCAAGGAGCCAAAGTACATGGCAAGGCCCCTCAAAGGAGGACTACTTTGTCTGCAGATTCCAGGGGTGCAGAAAAGGCTCAGTCATTCAAGTGACAGTCTGGGGGGGATTAAAAGCAAGGCTACTAGTCACATAGTGCTATGACAGACAGAATGTAAAATGGGAAGGACTGGAACTATGACAGGGTCACCTGTTCAAAGGTGACCTACCTCCACATTTTCTCAAGACTCTTTAACATCCCGAAACAGCACTGCCAGCTTCGGATCAGGTGTTCAAATATCTGAGCCTGTGGAAAAACCCGTAACTGGTAACAAAGATGAAGGATTTTCTAAACAAATTCAGAAAGACAACAAAAACCAGGGCTAGAAAGGTGGCTCAACAGTTAAAAGCACTGACTGTAGTCTTCTTGAGGTCCTGAGTTCAATTCCCAGCAGCCACATGATGGCTTACAAAAACATCTATAACCAGTATTCAGGAATACAATGCCCTCTGCTGGTGTGCAGACATATATGCAGACAAAACACCCATCTACATAAAATATATAAATTAATCTTTTTTTGGGGGGGGGGTCTTTTTTTTCGGAGCTGGGGACCGAACCCAGGGCCTTGCGCTTCCTAGGCAAGCGCTCTGCCACTGAGCTAAATCCCCAACCCCTAAATTAATCTTTTTAAGTTAAAAAAAAATTTAAAGGGTCAGAATTGTAGCGTTAGTGGTATAGCATGCACAAGAGCCTGGATTCGATCCCCAGTCAGTAAGGGAAAAGAAAAGGCAAAAGAGGATACATAAACTGTAGTGTGTGTGAGTAAATAATCACTAGACAGTGAAGAACAAACTACTAGTTAGTACACAAAACCCAGTGAGCTGACTCCAAAGGAACTACACCAGAAGTCAGATCAAAAAGCTATGGGTATGTGTAGTACTCATGGAAAGGTCATGGAAAGGCCAGCAGCTGAGAACAGGAAGACAGACCGGCTTCAACGGAGCCCAAAGGAACACTGGGTGTACTTTGATAGTGACAATGGCTATATGACTAAGTTTGTCAAAATCCATAAAAAATAAAATCTTAAAGGATGAATATCGCTGCATGTGAAATATACCTAATAGATTTTATGTATATATGTTAATGGGCTAACAGTCCATGACCCAGGACTCCAGGCATGAAACCAGGCTTCAGGGGTGGAAGAGATGGTCACTGGGATCAGTGTTCCACACTCAATGTGTTCCACTGAGCAAAAACCTAACTAAACTAAGGCTAAGGAAGTCAAGTTCCTCCCTGTTGAAAGGAATAGAACAGGCATTAAATAGAATTATTTGTAGAAACTCATGGCTTTATAATATAAAATGCATGGTTTATAACATTTATATGTACAAACACTGGTCATGCATAGAACACAAAGATATAAAGATATACATTGTAGTGGTTTGAATAGGTATGGCCCCCTTAGACTCATGTGTTTGAATGCTTGGCCCACAAGGAATGGCACCATTGGGGGGTATTTGTCCTTGTTGGACTAGGTGTGGCCTTGTTGGAGGAAATGTCACTGTGGGGACAGGTTTGAGGTCTCCTGTGCTTATGCCCCACCCAGTGTGAAATCAAAGTCTCTTGGCTGCCTTCCAATCAAGATGTAAGACTCTCAGCTCCTTTTCTAGCACCATATCTGCCTGCAGGTTGCCGTGCTTCCTGCCATGATGATAATGGACTGAACCTCTGAAACTGCGGCCAGCCTCAATTCACTTTTTTTATAGAGCTGCCTTGGCAATGGTGTCTCTTCATAGTAATAAAACCCTAACTAAATCAGAAGTTGGTACTGGGGACTGGGGTATTGCTCTGATAGGCCTTCTGTTTGAAAGAACATAGATTTGGGAACATTGGGTTAGAAGTGGGGCTCAATGGGCCATCCTCGTGGGAATATGGAAGACATTGGGCTGAGGATGGTCTGAACTCTGGGGGCCTGGCTCAAGTGCTTTCAGAGTGAAAGAATTTTAGTACGTTGCCTAGAAATTGTTCTTATGATATTTTGGTGAATAATGTGGCTGCTTTTTGCCTGAGGCTACAATGAAGAGATTTAGAACTGTACTGAGGAAGGAAATCTCAAAAAAAGCAGAGCACAGATAATAACCCATGGTTCACTCTTATGAAGAGCGTTCTGATCAAGCGTAGCAAACTTAGAAAGGAAAAATGCAAGATATAGGTGCAAGTATTAAAGGGACACCAGGAAGGGGAATGGAGCTGAATCCTGTGTTCAAGAAGATAAACAGATAAAAAGAGTGGAGACCCTGGGGTTAAATCCTACCCAGCGAAGCTTCCATCATGTGAAAACAATGTTGGAAAAGGGACACTGCCAACTATCCTAAATATACCATGTGTTTGTGGTCATGTGAGAAACACATATCATGTTGGGCATTATTATGATGTAGCTACTGTTTTCATCTGGACATAAGGAGATGTGACTGTCAAGTTGACGTGGGATGAACTGTAATGGCTACTCTCTGTATTTGACTCTATCTGGAATGAATGATCCAGAAATGGAAGGCACACCTGTTATCTGGATCTTGAGCCAGGAAGACCACATGCCTTTAATTCAGATCTTAAGGCACTGTGACATGCTTATAATGAAAAGGAATTTTTTAAAAGTCCAGGGATGGCGGTACATGCTGTTAATCCCGAGACAGAAACAAGCAGTTTCTGAGTTCAAGGCCATCCTGGTACAAAGCAAGTCCCAGGTGAAGAAAAGCTCAGGTCCAGGCATGGTACATGCCTTTAATTCCTGCCCTCAGGAGACAGAGGCATGCAGATCTGTGAGGTCCAAGTCAGTCTATACAGAACAAATTCCAGAATAGCCAAGCTTAGGCAGTGAAGGAAATCATCAGAAACAGAAAGTTGTAATAGAACAAAAGGGCCATGTTCCAGCCCCAGCAAACAGAGCTATTTGGCAGCTTCTGCCACGTGCCTCTGGCTTTAGAGTCAAGAACAGAAGGGGTCACTGGGACAGCTGATGCTGCTTAGTTGGAGCTAAGAAATCAGCAGTGATTAAGAAGAGATCGGCATCACTGAGGTGAACTCTTCTGGGAAGTGTTATCTCAGAGTACAAAGAAGCTGTGTTCTAGAGATAAAGATCACACTGGCAGCCGGATCTGGTAATGTGTAAGAGTCACCCAGGTGGCACTGGTTTTGAAGGCATGAAGGGGTCATGGAGCCTATGAGAGGCTATTGGTGAGAGTGCAGCCCAGTTACAGCATCATTCTGGAGATGCCAGTACCGTGGGATGAACACTAAGAACCGCAGCAGCAGAAGCTGTGTTCTAAAAGCTGTGAAGGTGAAGCATGGATTGCTTTGGAGACCCCAAGAGGTTAGAGAGGTGCCAGAGCCATGGGATACCTGGCAAAGAAAGCTGCTAACAGGGAGTGGAACCAGTCCAAGAGGAAGAATTGTGTTGTAGTGAACAAAACAGAAAGAAGTTAGACATCAGACACAGAGATGCAGAGTTTGGAGTTTGCCCAGCTAGTTTTTGGTCTCACTTTGGTGCAACATTCCCTTACCATGATGTTTTAGAAGACTAATGTAGATACTGTGATACTGGAGGTATGTGATCCTGATTTTTGATTTTGTAAGTGATTACAGTTAAGTGATTGCATGAATCTCAGAACAGACTCTGAACTTTGGTCTTTTAAACATTGTTGAGACTGTGATAGGCTATGGGGACTTTTGAAGTTGGACTAAATGCATTTTGCATTATGGTAAAGCTACAAGCCTATGGGGGCCACTTCTATGAAAATGGAATGTGGAGGTTTGACTAGGTTTGGCCCCCACAGACTCATGTGTCTGAATGCTTGTCTCACGGGGAATGGCACTATCAGGAGGTGTGGCCTTGTTGGAGTAGGTGTAGAGGAAGTGTCACTGTGGGGGCAGGTTTGAAGTCTCCTATGCTTAAGCTCCACCCAGTGTGAAATCAAGAGTCTCCTGAATGCCTTTGGATCAAGATGTAGAACTCTCAGCTCCTCCAGCACTATGTCGGCCTGGATGCTGCCATGCTTCCTGCCATGATAATGGACTGAACCTCTGAAACTCTAGCCAACCTCAATTAAATGTCTTCCTTTATAAGAGATACCTTGGTCATGGTGTCTCGTCACAGCAATAAATCCTAACTAAGACATACATGGAGTATTTGTAGCATTTCTCTGTCTGCTGAGAGCCTCAAGGCAATGATCAGCCTGGCAACGTGCATAACTGCTGCCCCCAGACCTTAGCTTCTAACTACTATCCCCCACACCTTGCCTCAACTACCATCCTTCATATGAAAGAACAGGGGCTCCTTGGAAATGGCTCGTCCCAGGGCCTGGACAGGAATAAAACAACATGGGAGGATCTTACAACAGGAAGCAAGGAACTGTCTCATGAGTGACAGAGACAAACCAAAGGCAAAGAAGCTTAAGGTGGTCTCACTGGCCAAATGCAAGACAGGTTGAGTAGCAGAATTGTATAACTGCATTATAACCCACTTTAAAAGATACACAGAGAAATCAATGAGAATAGCTCTTCTTATAACAAACACAACAACACTGATAAACACAAACTAAGAGAAACAGGATCATTTCATCACTCAATAGCACAGAAGGGGCAGCCCAGGCAGGAACTGCCAAGAGTACTGAAAGAAAGGCTGGGGCTAAAGCTCAGTGACACAACACTCTAGCATCCCCAAGGCCCAGTTCAATCCCCAGCACTGTAAACACCACAACACAAAACCCTAAGACTCTCGGGGAACAGTCTGTTATAGAACATGATAATGTATAATCTCAAAATACCTTTCCACAAAAAAAATAACCAACTATAAGAGAGGAAACAGTGAATTTATGTGGAAACACTTGGCAGATTTCAACTTTACAAGGTAATCTTAATGTTATTACTGGTTGGGGGGGGGACACAGGGAGACATGGATCAAAGGTAGCAAGAAGAACACAGAACCTTCTCTTCCCTATTCCCGACAAAATAAACTAACCATCCTCAGGAAGAAGCTGAAGAACTCAAATCTAAATTCCTCAAAAATATCAAGGACATAGGCCAATGAGATGGTTCAGCGGGTGAAAGAGTCTAAGTGACCTAAGTTTCAACCTCAAGATTCATTTAGTAGGAAAGAACCAACCCCTGCAGTTTATCATCTGACCTCCACATTTGTACTGTGGCAGGTGATCCTGGAGCTTACTGGCCAGTCGGCCTAGCCTAGTTGGGGAGCTCCAGGTCAATGAGAGAACCTATGGCTAAAAAATAAAAAAGTCAATGTGGACAGCCCCTAAGAGACAATACTCAAGGCTGACCGCAATCCTCCATATGTATGCACACACATGCACATACGCGCGCACGCGCACATACAGAGAGAGAGAGAGAGAGAGAGAGAGAGAGAGAGAGAGAATGAATATGCATGCCTGACTGGAATATCTATCCTCCTGCTCTATCCTCTTCAGAGTTATTCTCAGACCTGACAGGCTGCTTGGATTCCACTAACAAATCTCTCCCCTAAATATTCAATTCCTTCGTATTTAACACTTTTAAATCCCAAACATTCACAAAGTTAATTTGGCTCTGTTTGGAGGCAGATCCATCAGTAAAATCTAATATATTTGTTTTTATGTTTTCAACAATGTGGGCTATAAAAATGCAACATTTCTCTCTTATGTTCCAGGAGCCCCAGAAGATTAAGGGAGCAGCAGCAAACAGCCCACACAGAGTTCACTGTATATTCTGCAGCACATAACACTTCGGCATCCATTTTATCTGGCAGCAGAAAGAGATATATGTTAGGGCCCTACAATTATCCCTGTAGAGAGGCACACCGAAGGGAATGTAGGCATAACAGCTACAATAATGGCAACACAAATAGCCATCGTACTTAGAGCCAAGCATGCCAAGGGCTTTAAAACACCCACATCCCTAATGCTACCCTCTCCTTCCCTCCATGCAGGTGGGCCAATTCTGTTCCATTCTTTTCCAGCCCACATAAGTTCAAAGGAAAAGACAATCTGCTGCCAGGAACAAGAAGCAAAGAAAGCCACTGTACTTCTGAACACAAAAGACCAAAAAGCAAAGGTCCTAAGTCTCCAACCGAATGAGCTGCCATTTCCCACCTCCCTAGCCCTTTCTGACATCTACCCTGCCCCTGAATGCCTTAGAAACCCCCTTCCTTCACCATTCCTCAGATACCTTGTCCCTCACTGCAGCGTGAGCACTACTGGCATCCCCGCTCTACAGGGCAGGGTTGTCCTCTCCTCCACCCGGATCCTCACAAGCACCTACAGATGGTGCTAAGGGCAGCAGTACAAAACAAAAATGTGCTAGAGCAATGCAAAAAGTGCTGAATAAACAGGGAAATGGGTTGTGGAATGAAAAGGATTGGCAGTAATCTGGGGTGCTAGAGACAGAACTATCAGCACAGAAACCATATTAACTCAAGTCTACACTGAAAAATTGTTGTGGTGAGCATATTTATATAAGAAAATTGGCTCTTAACAGTCTTTGACAAAGAACTTTAGAATAAAAGATAAAGCTAAGAGCATCACTTACTTTAAAAAAAAAAACTACTCATATTGTTATATTCTCAAGCACAAAGCAGAGGTGTGCATCCTACAAAATGACAGGCCTCCCATCCAGCTCTGGTTCCAGCAGCACCAGGGATCCCCTCACCCTCACCAAGAGCACCTGGCCTGCGAGTGCTACCTGAGAAGAGCTATCCCTACCACCACCAGCTCTAAACTCCATGCTGTGCCAGACAACCTTCCCTACTGAGTACTGAGTACACTATAGTACTCTGTCTGCATTCTCAGTCGCACTTTTGCTTAACATGCTTTTCCCTCCAAACTAAGGCACAGCTGTTACTTTAGGGACGCACCTTTACCAAATTTTATGTAACAGGGCATCAGAGCTAAAAGCAACCACAGAAATAGCCTCCCTCAACCCTGCACAGCAGGTGGGGAACAGGTCTCAGAGTCAAAGACTACAACCCCAACCCTGAACAGCAGACAGGAAACAGGTCACAGAGTCAGAGGCTACAAATAACCAGAAATGACAAAGCTGTACCTGATTTGCCCAGCAGTGCTCAGCACCCTGACATGCACTGAGCCAGGTGAGCACAAACCCCTCATGGGAAAGCTGCAACCAAGGCCCACAACATCCTGCTTCAATATCCAGGCACACTTCTTCATCTCTGACACCAGCCTTGAGTTCCCAGCATGACTTCTAACTACTCTAAAAACTATACATTTTTTAAGCTAGTTTAAAAAAATACTCCCTCTTCCATGAACTGGGGGTTGGGGTGGCTTGGAATGAATCAATGGAGAGGAAGTGGGTGAGGTAAATACAGTCCTCTTATGAAATCCTTTAAAAATAACACTGAAATTTTAGATTTAAATTAAAACATCCCTCTTTATCCATTCAGAGTCCCTTCCAATACTTTTTAAATTAACCAATCTTTACTTAATGACAATCCTTTCTGGAATTTTCCCAAGAGTAACTTAGAAAACCATCAGGAAGCCTGACCCTTCCCCTTTTTTGTGGCCTCATAAGCTAATGGCATCATAAAACCCAGCCAAGTTTTGAAATGCATATTCCTAAGCCCGATCCAAACAGTCCTGGTTTCACTGGTCTGGTGAGGTAGAGCTGGCCTAAGGCCTGTAATTTTTTAAGGTCCTAAGGAGGCTCTAATGCACAGCCAGCAAAGGCAGAAACCCTCCACCGACACCTCAGATGTTCATCATCGGTCATTACCTACACTAACATTACCAGCTGTTCTGCGCTTGTAAACTACGAGCTGCGGTGCAGTAAGGCAGAGGAGCTCCAGACAGAAGGCCCACTGGACGCGCTAGGGCAAGTCTGTCTGTAGAGTTCCAAAGCTCATTGATAACAAATGGCCAGCATCCTACCAAACTGAAAGAACACATCAGGAGAAAGGGCCACAAGGGAGGTTTTTCACTCAAACATCTAGTTTTTTCTTTTTCTTTTCTTTTCTTTTCTTTTTTCTTTAAAACCAAGAACCCAAATGGTCTTTCTGCATCAAAAATAGCTTCTTGTGGTACATGTACAAACCCAACCCCAACAAGGTACAAGAATACGCCATGCATTCATGCGATCTCCTATACATGCTAACTCCTGTCTGCAATAGCTTTATCTTGTCCCCAGAGAAAACTATTCATCTTTCAAAAACCCTTCAACCGTTGGGGATTTAGCTCAGTGGTAGAGCGCTTGCCTAGGAAGCGCAAGGCCCTGGGTTCGGTCCCCAGCTCCGAAAAAAAAAAAAAAAAAAAAACCAAAAAAAAAAAAAAAAAAAAAAAAAAAACAAAACCCTTCAACCACTTCCTTTAAGTGATCCATTCAACAACCACTGAGATCTGCCACATGGAAGGTATGAACTGAAGTTTAAAACCACACTCATAATGGTATAGAAACAGACACGTTGATCAATAGAATTGAACTGAAGACCCTGAAATAAACCCACACACCTATGGATAGCTGACTTTTGACAAAAGAAGGCAAAACCATACAATGGAAAAAGAAAACATCTCCAACCAATGGTGGTCTAACTGGACGTCTGCATGCAGAAGATTGCAAATAGATCCATATCTATCACCTGCACAAAACTCAAGTCCAAGTGGATCAAGGACCTCAACATAAAACCACATACAGTAAGTCTAATAGAACAGAAAGAGGGGGGCTGGAGAGATGGCTCAGTGGTTAAGAGCACTGACTGCTCTTCCAGAGGTCCTGAGTTCAAATCCCAGCAACCACATGGTGGCTTGCAACCATCTATAAGTAAAATAAATAAATCTTTAAAAAAAAAAAAAAAGAACAGAAAGAGGGGAGTAGCCTTGAACTCACTGGTACAGGAGACAACTCCTGAACAGAACACTAGTGGCTCAGGCTCTAAGATCAACAACTGATAAATGGGACCTCGTGAAACTGAAAAGCTTCTGAATGGCAAAGGACAAGATGGCAGCCTTCACACTGGGAAAGGATCTTCGCCAACCCTACATCTGACAGAGGACTAAAGAACTCAAGAAACTGAACACCAATAACCCAAACAACCCAATTACAAGTGGGGCACAGATCGACACAGAGAATTCTCAACAGAACAATCCTGAATGGCCAAGAAGCAGTTTAAAACATGTTCAAAGCCCACAACCAAATGCAAACCAAAACAACAAGTAAATTCTATCTTACGCCAGTCAGAATGGCTAGGATCAAAAACTCAAGTGATAGCACATGCTGGTGAGGGTATGGATGGAGCAAGGGAACACTTCTCCATTGCTGGTGGGAGTGCAAACTTAACTTGTACAACCCACTCTGGAAATCAATTTGGCTGTTTCTCAGAAAACTGGAAATAGTTCTATCTCAAGACCCAGCTACTATACACCACTCCTGGGCATATACCTGAAAGACGCCCCACCATCCCACAAGGACACTTGCTCAACTGTGTTCACAGCAGCTTTATTTCGTAATAGCCAGAAACTGGAAACAACCTAGATGTCCCTAAACTGAGGAATGAATAAAGGGAGAAAGGGAGGGAGAGAGGGAGGGAGAGAGAGAAGCGTGGGGGGGGGTAAGAAAAAGGGGGGGAAGCACTCTCTTGTGCGCACTGGAACTATGTAGACCATGCTGGCTTCGAATTCACAGTTCTCAATGTCTCTGTCTCCCAAGTGATGGGACTAAAGGAGTGCACCACCACCAGGCCTGGATCATAATGACTACTTTTTAATAAATTAAATTTTAAAATATGGATGAGAAAGTAAAAATTCCTAATTGGTAGCAGTAATCACAACCCCAGCTTAAGAAGCCAAGAACAATGAAGCAGAGTTGTTCCTGTCACCTATGGGATTGTAGGCAAATCCTTCTTTGTAAGACAGGCAAACCTAGACACAAGAGGCAGAGAGGCAATCGGATCCGAGTTCAAGTCCATCTGGAAAAAACAAAACAACCAAACGGCCAAACCACAAAAGAAATATCAGCCAAAGGGCTAAAAGGATAGACATCTCTCCTTTTCGTAGAAAGAGTTACTTTCCACTATCAGGAGGCACAACAAGGTATTATGTGGTATCACACAGAGGTACCATGAAGTACACAGACAGGGACTTCATAAAACTGAAGTTAAAGGTTGCTGTCTACACAGCTGCAGATTATTCCTCGTAAGAATGGGAGCTGCTGTGTGGAGAAAACAAGAAATGCAATTTTCACCAGGCATGAAGGCACACTCCTTTAATCTCAGCATTCAGGGAATATAGACAGGAGTTTCAGGGCCAGCCTCAGATACATAGTAAATTCAAGACCAGCCTGGCCTACATGAGACCCTACCTTAAATTTCCTAGCTATATTCCATGTGCATGCACACACGCACACATGCATGCACGCGCGCGCACACACACACACACACACACACACACACACACACACACACACTTCACATGAGCTTTCCCCAGTTCTTTAACAACAAATCCAATGTCTAAAACATTAGTTGAGGCTGAGGATGTGGCTGAGTTGATAGAGTGTTCCTCTAGCATGAGATGTGTGTGGCCCTGGGCTTAATCCACAACACTACATAATGTGGTCTGGTAGTAATACCAACACTCAGGAAGTGGAGGCAGGAAGATGAGAACTTCAAGGTCATCCTTGGGAGCTACACAATGAGTTCAAAATAATTATGAACTACATGAGACCTATCCTAAAAGCAAAACCAAAAACAAACAAATGAAAGTGGTTAGTCAAACAGTCTCCCATGCAGGAGTCAATCTACTGCTATAGAGTCGACTGCCCCTAGCCACATCATCCCTAAAGTCTTTCTTTCTTTTTTTTTTTCCTTCTGCAGCAAAGCGTTTATTGCATCTTGAAGAGGAGAGCCCCTAAAGTCTTTCTAGTACTGAGTCCAAGGTCTACACAGGTCTTCAACAAAAATCAGCAACAGGGAGTAACAGGGCTATAGAACAAAAAAGACCAAACCCCTGTCAAATGTCTGATGAGGCCCCAGGAAAATCACTGTCACTGCTCAGTAGGCAACAAAGTTGTCACCAGAAAAGGAAGTCGACCATGGACTGTTCCAATTTTGCCCACCTGTGCTCAACATGCATCTACTCTAGGTAATCAGGTGCTCAAACAGGCACAACCCAGGTACACAGACACAGTACGCACCACACAGGACAAGGAAGAAATCAATCACACTTCAGACTGGCAAATGTCCCAAAGGCACAGCAGGAATGTGATATGAACAACGGGATGGAGAAGAATGAATAATTCAGACTCCTGATTCACTTAACCAAGTCCTGTCATGACAAGCTAAGCACCGTGGCTAGTGTGAGCTCCCTCAGCGAAAAGCAACAGAACTGCCCTCTAATAGACAGCCAACTGCGGCTGCTGTGGGAGTGGGAGAAGAGTGTTTTTCTGAATGCTAACATCATAAATGACCAAACCTGAAAGTAAGAAGTGTTACCATTCCGTTGTGTAAAAAAGAAAGAATGCATGTACTTCACTCATACCCATCTTCTAAGAATGCCTCCAGGGGGACTCGCTCTTCAAACCTAGACACAAAGGGTTACTTTCCACTATCAGGAGGCACAAACAAGGTACTAGCATTAACATCTATCTGCAAGCTGGCAAGGCCCACCCCTGGCTTATGAGCACCCCAACTACTGTTAACCAAAACCCCCAGGCCTGTTGAGATTAGAGATCCAGTTATAGCTGGAGCATTAGTCACCAGTCTTAGACTGGTGAGTGGGGTTATATAAAGATTAAAAAAAAAAAAGCCCACTACATAAGTGATATAGGGCAGAAAACTGGTGAGCAGTCCATTTCTACAAGACAGTGACCACTTTGACATCTTAACTTTCACTTTTGTTTGTTAATGACAACAGGAGACTATTCAAAATGGTTCAAGTGCTTCAACCTCTCAAAGGTGTAATACTGATTGATGCAGATAACTCTTACCAACTTGCATATGTGAAATGCTACTTGTAAACAACATACCAAGAACATTTGGCTTCTGAATGCCACAACAATAAAATGTCACAGCACTGCAGCAATCAAGGACGAAGAACGAATCTGGATACACTTCAAATCCCGAGACTCTAAAGAGATCGAGTTCTATAGCAAAGAGCAGATCCTAACCACTGCACTAGCCAAGGGCAAGAAATGTATCTTGTCAAGCAACTAATGACACAAATACATGTACTTAGTGTGAGCTCATCTTTTTTGAAACCATTGTGAAAATTAACCTGATTCCCCAAAGTTATCAACAGACATAAAGAACTTCTCAAAATTCAAAGACTGATTGGGAAATAGTTCAGTCCTAAAAGCAAAGAAAGAGCATTAAAATGAAAAAGTAATTAAATAAAACCTGCTTTCTGATGATAACCAATCGTCCTATTTACATCCAGCCAGCGTCTAGGGAATGAATCTGCCAGTCCATTATACAGAGTGTAAAACACAACCACAGCGACTCAACCCTCAGAGCCCTTTAGAGAAGACAAAGGATGAGAACTTGTTCAAAGTGTTGCAGATCAACACCCAAGATCTATAAAGCAAACTCCTAAGAGTCTTAAACAGAAAAGAGCCCGGAACTTCCAAATGCTTAATGGCGGCTACACCTAGAAACCCCTGCTCTTTCTTTCAGGGGAAAAACAAAAAACAAAAACAAAACCACTGATGATGACCTCCAAAACACTGGAAAATGGGTTGACAGCCTTCCCAAAACAAAACAAAATTGACTCTGTCACTCATGTGGTGACACTGAGACAAAAGTTTGGTTTTTTAAATATAGGCTCTCATGTACTCCAGACTAGCCTCAAATGTAACACTGGCTGGCCTGGAACTCAATTTGTAGACCAGGTTGGCCTCAAAGTCATAGCGATCAGCCTGTCTCTGTTGTGTCATCATACCCAGCCCAGAAAAATATGTTTTAAAGCTCTTTATATAACACTAATAAGCCCTCCCATTTTGAGGAACGTTGATTGAAAAACAAACCTTAAAGCAAACTAGTCATCGATAGAAACAAGGTGCTTTGTCTGAGGTGAACATTAATAGGCAGTTTTGGCCTTTGACACTGAACTAGTTATCTCCAGCACAGGAACCAAATACAACATATCACTTACCCCAAAGATCTGGAATGGATGTGTTCTATACAAAAGGGATTCTTGTCTATCCAACCATTAGCCATTTAACAGGAGGGCTTACTGTTCACCGGGTGCTATGCTGGATACTAGGGAAAATGATCAAGCAGGGGGCCTATTTACCCTAAGGAACTCAGTGTGGACTATATTAAAATAAGCAGGCATTTTATAGCATACTCTGCTCTAGTTTAGATCTTAAGTGTCCCCAAATCACATGTCCAGAGCTTGGTCCCTAGTAAGAAGCATTACTGGAAGGTGCTAGAACTGGCCCTAGTGGAAGGTCACTGGGAGTAGACCTTGGCCTGCCTTTCTCTCTTTCTCATCTCACTGCCATAGTGAACAGGCCTCCTATACCACACACTCTCAGCACAATGTTCTGGCCACCACGTGCCCAAAGCAGCAGGACCAAGGGCCATGAACTGAAATGCCTGACATCTTTTCTCCTTTGAGAGATGATTATCTTGGATAATTTGCCCCCATAATGGAAAGCTGACACCAGGGCAACAGATGCTAGACAGGAAGGGTACAAAGTGTGATGGCACTAATCAGGAGAGTTCCCAGCTTCCTTGGCCATTGCTGAGAAGACCCAATGAAAACTGGTCCGTAAACTGCAGGCTCAGAAATCAGAGTCAGCCATGGAAGGCAGAAGAGCTCTTACAGAGAGAGTTTAAAGCATTCTGTGTGGGAGTCAGAGGACGTACACAGTCACCACTGAAACACTAAGGGCTGGGGAGTGGTCACAGCTATTTTTCAGAAGGGTCAACTCTACAGTGCAATGACAGGGAATAAAAGCATCATTTCTGAAGCTACAAGCAGTAACTGCGAACTGAACACAGAGTGGTATTGGTCCCTGAGTTACACACTGGTAGGATTCTGCCACTGAAAACAGACGAGGAGCATCTAGTTCTACAATGCAGGATCCGCAGTGGCTACAAAGTAATGAAGTACAGATATTAGTGCACAGAACACAGGCAAGCCACAAAAATAAACCAACTTGGAAATTGTTGTCATACAGATAAATAAAGCTATAAACAGATATGTTTGCCCAAACAGAGCATATGTAATAATGCAGAGAAAGGCCTGGAGTAGACCTTTTCCTGAGAGAACTGAGAAGTCGCAACGGCAGGCAGACAGGGGACATTTCAAAGGACAGTGCCAGAGTAGTCAGTGGAAGCGAGGTACTGCAAGGACAAGAAGGCAGTCAGAATGGGAAACTCACTAGACTTAGCCACAGGGTAAACAGTGCCCCCTCCTCTCCCTCTTACTCCTCTCTTACTCCTCTCTTGCTCTTCCTCTTCTCATGCCCTCTTTGTCCCTGTCCCTTCTCTCCCCAACCTACTCTTTTCCCCCCATACGCCCATGGCTGGCCTTTCCTCACTTCTTCTACTCTTTCATTAAACCTTTCCACATGGAACCATGTTGGCTTGGTGTGCTCTGTCTGAACTCGAGCAGAGATTTAAACCCTAACAGGTTATACTGGAGAAAAACAGTAGTAGCTGAGGTTTAAAAACACAGAGACTCTAGCAGCCGCATGGTGGTGGCACATGCCTTTTATCCCAGCAGAGGCAGGCAGGACCTCTCTTTGTAAGTTTGAGGCCAACCTGGTCTACAATGCAAGTTCCAGCATAGCCAGAGCTACACAGAGAAACCCTGTCTCAAAAGTAAACAACAACAAAGACTGTATCGAGTTCAAATGGGCAAACAGGCACTGCAAGAAGGTGAAGGAGGCGGCTGTAGAAGGGAGAGTATCGACAGGAGCTGAAGTGACAACAGTCATGAGACAGAACATGGTAGATTTTATCCATTCTGTTCAGTTAATGAAACAGAAAGACAGGCCAAAAAAAAAAAAAAAAATCCAGAAGACCCAGGAGCATTTACTGCAGGAGAAATGGGGCAAAAAGAAGGAGGACAAGACACATGTGTGGGCTGTGAGGTAATTCCAGGGACAAGAACTCAAAACCTAAGATCTAAGTGAAAAGGGATAAAGCAGCAGGAGTCCTGGTCAAGGAAAGGCTGGAACCATGAGGGCAGAGGCAGGTGGACATATGACCTGGGCAGCATTTGCAGGATACAACCAAGAAGCTGTGTAAGCAAAGAGCGATGACCAGCAATGTGAACATGCTGAGAGGAGAACAAAGCCTGGTGTTTCTCAGACACTGGAGGCATGATGGCTGCTGGCTTCAAGTATCTGAAGCCAAGATGAAGCAGACTTAATGAAAGGACTTTGTAACCTTTTCAAAAATGAAATAGCTCCAGCCTACAAAGCCAGACCTTAAAATAGGTGCAGAGGAGACTACAGTCAGTAAGATGATAAATCTTCCCAGAGGCACTGGAGGCTCCTAAAATAATGCCCCAACTCCAAGAGCTACAAGTTGTTTGTGTTTTAAATGGGGGCAGGATTGGTAAGACAAACAAGTGGATTCTGCCCCAGGGTAGAGGGCTCAGGGATGTCTAGTGGAAAAGGAAGGGGGTCGGGGGGGCAGATCCTCACCTCCCTTTATAGGAGCACCCACTGCAAGGACAGGACCCTCTGAAAGAAACAGGGCTTAGTTAAAGAGGAGCAGGTCTGAGCCAGTAAAGAGACTCCCTCTGCACAGCAGGAAAGTGGACAAGAGCCACTGAAGATTAGAAAAGGCCTGAGAAGGGGACCTGGGCCAGGCCTCCTGTAGGCTGGCAGGAGCCCGCAGAGTTATACCCATGTGCACTGCAAGGTCCTTAAGGATTGTTTTGTGTGGGTTTTTTTCCCCTCTATTTGGCCAGATCAGACGACTCTCTAAATGGAGTCACTTATGGCCTAATAACATTTAGACTTCTGACACCTTCAGCAGCAATGAGTAAACAGTAACTATCAGATAAACAAGGCTTTATTACTTCATGACTAAAGAGCTTTGGTGCCTTTAATGAATAATAAAGTAAATTAGTCAATGCTGCCAGCCTAATAATATGCAGAGATCCCCTGTACCACGGGCTGCAGTTGTCACATATTTTTAATTTCCACAGACCTATGAGGCACTGGAAGGAGGGAGACAGCACTGAGCCTGAAGAACTCTTCAGGAGCAAAGCCAGGTGGCTCTAAACTTTGCTTGAGGCAGGGTTTCTCTGTGCAGCCCTGGCTGTCCTAGAACTCACTCTGTAGATCATGCACACCATCCCAGCAACTTCAGACTTCACTACAGAGGTCTGCCTGACACTCACTGAACTGCATGAATGGCTGCAGCCATCCACATTCTTAAGCACATCCCCTCACCCACACAACTCAGGGAGAACAAGCACATCTAAGGCATTAGTGTAAGAAAATAAAGTCTGAAGAGAGTGACAAGATAACGAATGACCAAAGGTCTAGAGCTGCAGCTCAGCTGGCAGGGTGCCTGCCTGACACACAGTAGGCCCTGGTTTCAACCCCAGCACCACATCAGCCACACCTGCAATCTCTGCACTTAGTAGGCAGCAACAAGGTCAGCAGCTGAAGACCACCCTCACTTTACAGAAAGCCGGAAGGCAGCCTGGGCTGGGTGAGACCATCTCTAAATTGAAAAGAAGAAAGTGGGCAGGCAACTCGATCTTAGTAGCAAAACAGGAACAGAACAAGGACGCAGAGGACCCCCAGGTTAACAGCTTCTTTTTTTTTTTTTTTTTTTTTTTTCAGAGCTGGGGACCGAACCCAGGGCCTTGCCCTTGCTAGGCAAGCGCTCTACCACTGAGCTAAATCCCCAACCCCAGGTTAACAGCTTCTTAACTCTCATTGAAGATAGCAAACTTACACAGTCCATTAGGAATTTCTTAGGAAATAACTGGTTAAAGTAAGGTACCCTAGAAAAGCATAAAACCAAGTGGTTTGAACTGAATACTTTGTTCTACTGAATCTTGGACTTATCCTACCCCCATACCTTCCCACCCCTCATCCTCACACCCCTATTAACTTTATACTAAAGCTCTTTTTCCGACCCAGGCAGACAGCAATCTATTCTCAAGACTGCTTCTCCTGGACCACTTAACCTATAGCTCTTGCCTCAATGTAAGCTTCAGAAGTGTGGGGCTGAATCCAAAACAAACAGCTACGAGGAGAGGAAGCACACATGACCCACCTTGAGCTACAACTACAACTGCACCTCTGCCTTACCTGCTTCTACGTTCTGCACCTACCTTGACTCAGCTTCACGTGGAAATGAACACACTTCATATCCCCAGTCACAGTGTAGAAAGCAGGATATCCTGCTGCATTTTTAAAGACCACGAATCTCATTTTAAAGGAATATGACAACAAACAAACAAATAAATAAAGGAATATGACACACAAACAGGTAACTCCCAGGCACCTTAAATACATTTCCTGTGCAAAGCCTCAACAGCCCTGGGAAGACACCACACATGTGCATACTCGATGGTGGAGCCAAGTTCACCTTTGCCCTTCAACTAAAGATCTGTTTTTATTATAGGCTGGAATTTGAGAGCTCAAAATAAACAATTATTCCAAGTAATCTTGCTGAACTGACAGGTAAGGGTAAAGCAATTACACTGACCATAATCATCAGCCAGAGACGTTCAGGCAGGCTGGAAACCACATCACAAACACTCTGCTACTCGGTCCATTCAACACATGGTGCCCAGTCTCCTCCCACCAGGAGGAGCTAGACTGACTTCTAACAGCACAGGGCATGAACAAGCAAATACACTGTTATAGACAAGCCTTCATGTGACTGAGTCCAGCCAACTGAAGGCCTGAACCTCAAGAGAAACCTGTGCTGCTACCAACCACATTTGTGAGCGGAAGAAACTTGTTTGAAGCCAGTCAGTATGGGTGCCATTTGCTATGCACCATTAGACAGCTGATATCACCGTGACACTGTGATCAGTCAGGAATTCCAAACCATTAACAAAGGTTCTGGATCTGGGGGCCACTGCCTATACTACACTGTCTTCTATCAAAGAATGGGCTTTCAAAGACCATGGGAACCAAAAATATGAGACATCTGTAAGTCAACTTTTTCTAGCAACCACATTTAAAAGGTTAAAAAGAAGTGAGATTGATTTAATAATATATTATTAATACCCTAATATATCTAAAATGTTGGAAATTCATATTGATATAAAAACGTGGTATTTTTTTTTTTTTTTTGGGAGCCGGGGACCGAAAAACGTGGTATTTTTAAAGCATAATGAAATATTTCACACAATTTTTGTAGTAGTTCTTCAAAGCCTATGTTTAATAAATTTGCAGTGCAAACCAGCTAACTCAGGTCCTTGACAGTAAGATGTGGCTGGTGGCTCTAGCATGGTGTCTTCTCTGCAGCTTGTTTTCCCTGCAGAAAGTGGCATAATACACGAAATATCAAACACCCACAGGACTGCTCTTCTCTTGACTCGGCTACCTCATTACACAGGTTCCTAAGGGGGAGCAGATGGTCCTTACCTATCTACTACCAGGAAAAGGAAGGACCCCTTGGAAAAAAGAAACAAAAGAAATTAATTCTTCCTACAAGTACCAAAACCAAGGGCATAGAAAACACTACCTGAGTTTTATTAACTGGTGCTTCCCTCAGCCATCACTCAATGAAGGAAATAGAGGGGTAAAAATCGGAGGAAGACAGGCATGGTAGCTCAACATCTTTAACCCCAGCACTTGGGGCAAAGGCATCCAGTGGATCTCTGTGAGTTTCAATACTAGTCTGGTCTACATCTAGTTTACATAGTGTTCTAAGACAGCCAGGACTATAGAGACTGTGTCTCAAATAAAAAGTGGGGCCTGGAGTTAAGAGCACTGGCTACCCTTCCAGACCACATGAGCTCAATTCCCAGCATCCACCCAACGACTCACAACTATTTATAACTCCTATTCCAGGGGATATGTTGCACCTTCTCTGGCCTTCCCAGGTATTACATACACATGGTTCACAAACATACATGCAAGCAAAATATCCATACATATATACAAAAAGATAAACAGACAGACAGACAGATGCAGGACGGGAAAAGGCAGAGGAGGCACATCTGGGTTTCCCCAATTGGCTCCTTTGCTGCCCATCCCTCATACCAATGAATGCTGCTACCTCTTAGATCCTTAATTTAAAGAAAGATCAAAAAACCTAGAGTCCTTTAAGAGACAATGATTCCCCACTAAAAGTCCACTCTAGTGTACCCAACTCACCCTTTGCCTCCTTCTCTACTATTTCTACATTCATCATGACAGAAAAAGCCATATGTGTTAGTCACAGCAGCCATCCCAAGGGGCCTAGGCAAAACAAAGAAGCCAGCTGGAAACAGCTGCAGTGAGATCTACTGCAGTGAAAGCAGAAGGAAGGGGATGGATCCCATTTGATGAGAGCAGGAGGAAGGGGGTGAATTCAGTGTGTCACACATGATCCCACCTGGCTACAGAAAAGTTGCTTCTGATCTTTTCTTTTGCCAAACAATGTTTCTTCTTTCTTTTTATGATTCTTTTCCTAATGAAGGATGACAGATTCACAACCAAAGACCCCATGAAAGTACTAGCCGATATGTGAGAGAGAGCACTGCCACTGTGAGTCTTCCACAGTACATAGCAGAGCCAAACCCACCAAGTAAGAAACGAATGTTTTAATATTTAATAGTATCTGCTAAAGTCAAACACCTCTGACTTAAATAAAACTTTTAAAAGAAAAATATCCATTTCGAATAATGGGCTTGCTACACAAATTTAAGGACCTAAATTAGAGTTCCCAGAACCCACAAGGGCAGGGTGTGGAAGCATAAGAATGTAATCCCAGCACTTCTATTGTCAAGTCAGGAGGCTGGAGACGGGAGAATCGTCCAGAAGCGTTTAGACCAGCTAGCCTGGCTTTGGCAACAGCAAAAAAAAAAAAAAAAAAAAAAGCGGGGGAAGGAAAAGAGCCTGACGAGAAAGCACCACAAAAACTGACACCCAGAGAATCAGTTCTAGAGCAGAGCGGCTCCTCTCTTGGACCTCAAATGACAAAGATCTTACAAGCACTCTGTTGGTTAAAAAAAAAAAAAGGACTCAGAAGTAGTTTTTTGGGTGTTTTGTCTTGTTTTAATAAATCTAAGCAACCAGACTCAGTACTATTGATCAATTTTCCATTGTGGCCACAAGCTGGTCACACATTAATTCCAGAAGTCAATCCTAAAAGGAAAGTGGCTAACACAGGCCCTGCTACAATACCAAAATGAACTGCAGTGCTCCAAAGAGAGCTTCTCAGGGACTGTCATGGAGAGAAGAGCAGACTTTTCCTGGCATCATGCACACTAACAGTAACTTGGTGGGCACAGTACAGGAGACCTGAGAACTAATGGGCAGTCACTTCCACTGGTTCTCTATACCCAGATGGCCATCCTTCAGAACCTTGGGCTTATAACTCAGAAGAATTTGACCACACTTTCCTTGGGTGGTCAGTCTGACATTCTTCAGCCACTATAGTCACATGATAGATGCAGGCCAAATCCAAGACAACAGTCAAACCCTTACGAGAGTGGAAGGAAGGCTGCCTTCAAACAAGGAGTAGAGTCATTATTAAAAGCCAATGAAGCCAGACATGGTGGCACATACTTTAACCCAAGAAGGAGAAGCAAGTGGATGTCACTAAGTTTAAGACCAGTTTCATCTACTTAGCCAGTTCCTAGGCTAGGCAAGACTATCTCAAAAAGCAAATAACCATAGATAGATAGATAGATAGATAGATAGATAGATAGATAGATAGATAGATAGATAGATAGATAGATAGATAGCCAGCCAGGGAAAAGGCCCTTCTCTCCTATCACCTGCCATCAGTAACACTATCCCTAAGCAAGACACATGATTCCAAATACATGTTCCTTCTTCCCCGTTTTCTTCCTTTCTCTACAGATTGTTATTTCTTCCACAGATGTTATTTACTATGACACTATGTTATGAAACATTTTGCAGTAACAGAGTCAAGGAAATCCTATAAGCAGTGGATGGCAAGTAGAGAAGAGGGAAACAAGACAAAGGGGCTGTTTCCAGAGCAAGACGAAGTTAGGTAGGACACATTTATTGACAGCTTCACTGAAGACTCTAAAGGCTATACTTTAATAATCCCATCATCTGAGGGGCAGAAGGTCAGCAGCACAAAGTCATCTTCTGCTAGCTAGAGTGAGTCTGAGGCCAACCTGGTCTTCATAAGAAGATCCTGTCTCAAAACAAAACAAAAAAAGTACAAGAATTTTTCCAACTTTAGATAACATTCTGCATCTTTCCCCACTTTCTTTTGTTTCTCTATTTCTCAGTGTCAACAAAGCTAAGATCATGTATTAAATTCCAGTTCAATTTTGTGTCATATAATCATATCTTTCTCACCAACGAAACAACAATTGAGGCCCTACATCATACACACCCAACTCAACACAGAGCAGAGCCTCAAGTAACACCTCTGACTGGGTTATATCTCACACACAAGTGCAGAGCTCAGATGGACAGACTGAATCTAAACGAGGAACAGATGAAACTGGGTCACACTCCAGTGATGGAGGAAAAAATTTCTGACCAATCATGGAAGCTGTGGTGGAGAAGGGGAGGTCTCAACCTTCACATGACAATCAAAGAACCAGTAACAGAGCTACAGCCCGAGACTTTTCATCCCGCCTCTTTCCTGATGCACGTCTGATGACAGAAAATTCCTCCAATTAGGCTGGAAGAATCAATGCCACAGTAACAACAACAACAAAAAGATCATTTTAATATAACTCGTCTTGTTTTCGAGGGTAACTTGAGAAAGCCAACAAATTAGAGTGGCCCAGGCCAGCTAAAGAGGGGCCTGCAGAGTAGGAAAGGTAAGGAGAGTTTGTAGGAAGAAATTACCATTAGCTGAGAAGTCAGAGGACACAATTCAAGTGTGCATATCTTTCCTACAACGGTTTTTTAGTTTTCAGCCAAGATAACAAGGTAGTCATGTTAGAATCTAAGGTCAAAGTACAAACTAACCTTCTTTAAAGCAGTTGAGTTTTTTCCCCTTATTGTGTGTGTATTCAAGAACCTAGTGCCCACAGAGATCAGAAAGGCACTAGATCTCCCAGAACTAGAGTTAAAGAGGACTGTGAGCCACCATGTGGGTGCTGGGAACCAAACTCAGGTCTTCTGCAAGACCAGCCAGTGGTCTAAGTCACTGAGGCATTGTACAGGTCCCAAGCTGACCTTTTAAAAAAGAACTAATACAAGGCTAGACAGATGGCTCAGTGGTTAAGAGCACTGACTGCTCTTCCAAAAGTCCTGAGTTCAATTCCCAGCAACCACATGGTGGCTCACAATCATCTGTAATGAGATCCGACGCCCTCTTCTGGTATGTCTGAAGACAGCTACAGCGTGCTCATATACATAAAATAAATAAATAAATCTTCAAAAAAAAAATCTTTCTGGACTCTTTTAATCCTAAAAAGCTCCTACATTCCTTGGGTTCCCTGGCTCAGGCCCATAATCCCAGAACTGCTACGACAGGAGGATTATCAGAAGTACCAGATTAGCCTGGGCTACTTAGTGAAACTATGTCAAAAAGGAAAGACAACAGAGAAAGACTCCTTGATCTCCTGCATCTTCTGTATCTTCAGCTATGCCCACCAGGACCCCCACACATCCCAGCACACACTTCCTGCCAGCAGGGAGGGCCTCAAGACTCTTACTGGGATTTGGTATTTTTTCATTCCCCACTGACAGTTCTTCTACTAGTTTATCTCATCTACTATACAGGAAATGTTTACTAAGTGACTACGTTTACTGTGTTCCAATATAAAAGAGGAACTAAGAAGGCTAGCTCCTGGCCCTACCTTTAAAAATTACAGCCTAGGGGCTGGGGATTTAGCTCAGTGGTAGAGCGCTTACCTAGGAAGCGCAAGGCCCTGGGTTCGGTCCCCAGCTCCGAAAAAAAGAACCAAAAAAAAAAAAAAAAAAAAAAATTGCAGCCTAGAGGGCTCTTCAACCCTAAACTTCTTATCGTGGCAAATAAGAATGGGAAAGAAGTCAGTGGTGATAGTACACACCTTTAATCCCAGCACTCAGGAGGTACAAGCAGGGGGATGCCACCAGCCCAGTCTACAGAAGGAGTTCCAGGATGGCCAGAGATACACAGAAAAATTCTGTCTCAACAAACAAACAAGTAAGCAAACAAAGAATGGAAGAGAATGAGAATGGAAAAGGCAACTGTCACACACACATGCCGCTAAACACAGCTAACTGCTGACATGGGCACCTCTAACTGCAGAGTAGATCGCCAGCCACTAGCTTTGTATGGGGGTGGGGGTGGGGGTGGTGGAGAACAGACAAGGAATATTTGTATGAACAAATCTGCATATTAATTTTAAATTAAAAAGACTTTAAAGGCCAGATGTGGTGCACACCTATAATTCCAGCACTCAGGAGGCTGAGGCAAGAGGAAGGATCACAAGTCCAACACCAACCTGGTCTACAAAGCAAGGTTCTTTTTTTTTAATATCTAAATTAAATTTTTAAAAATGAAAGTAAAAAAATTTTCAAGAAAGTGATGTCTAGTAAATTTTCAGTCCTTCTGTCTGAAGAACACAGTGTCCAGTTGCAACTGGAGCTCCACACCAGTCACCAGATGATATGGCAAGGTTTACAAAGACGACTGGAAAAAGAGAAAATCGTATTTTATAAATTACTATCTAACTCAACAACTGTTCTGTAAGTTAGTACAGCTTCGACCACCAAACTGCAGGACAGTCCTTCACTGTGGGACCGGAGGACTAATTATGACGTCATGCAGCAGCTCTGCCCTGTATCCACTAGACGCAAGCATCTCTACAGCTAGAAGTCTAGCCAAGGACAGAGCGATTTCAGCCCCTCCATCCATCCTCTTCACCTCTTCAGCCTCCAGCTTATGAATCATTCTACTTACAGCTTGTTCAGTGATCTCACTCTTGAGTCTGGTTTGTTCAACACTCAAACTGACGGACATATATCCACACTAGACTCCAAGTTCTTATTTCCAGTGGTCCCCTACACAGTCACCCTCAGACCCTCAGATCACAAGCTCCTTGCTATCCTCTTCTCTAGCGCTTTGAGTCTGTCCAAACCGACCTCCTTCACCAGCCGATCAATTCTTGGTCCTGAGTAGGGGCACTAGACTACACTCATGGACTTTTAGGTCCATCTGAGGAACTTAGAAACCTGAGGCTGGCAAGATGGCCCAGCAGATAAGGGAGCTCTCCATGAAGGCCTAGCAACCTCAGTTTGATCCCTAGAATCACATAATAGTGGAAGGAAAGAACCAATTCCACAAAGTTCTCATAACCAACACAGGTTACACTACGGCATGTATATCTACACATACATATCGTTCACATATATACAAATTATTTATATACTTTATAAAAATTTTAGAAAAGAAATTTTTATCCAGACTGCCTGACTCCAAGCCAGAGTCCTCCAAGTACCCTTACTACACTAGAGGAGCAACTACTCTTTTGTCTTGTTCTGTTTGGGGTTTTTCATTGTTGCTGCTGCTTCAGTTTTCTGCCCCACCCCCACCCCCCAAGCCTTTTTCCTTTTTTTCCCAGAGTTGAGGACTAAACCCAGGGCCTTGTACTTGCTAAGCAAGCACTCTACCACTGAGCTAAATCCCCAAACCCCCAGTTTTGATTTTTAATTAGCATACAAAGAGTTAGATATAATGACATTTCAAACAAAGTATGTTTTAAAAGATCCTCCTCTCCACTCACATCAGCAACTCCCCTGTCCCCTTATCCCCTTATAACCTCCCTGCCCCATCTCTCTCATGTCATAAAAAATACTCAACACAGAGCCTGAAATGCTCACTGCTTCAGAGCGCTCATCACCTAGCACCCACACGGTGGCTCACAACAACCTACAAGTCCAGTCCCAGGGGAACCTGCGCACTCTTCTGGCCTCCACAGACACCAGGCACACAAGTAGTACAAAGACTTACATGCAGGCAAAACACCACAAACATAAATACAATTTTAAAATATATGGAAAGGTTCACAAATTTGCACGTTACCCATGAGGAGTATGGGTAACTGGCCTTCTCTGCATCGTCTTGTTTCAGTGTTATATGCTGCGCACACAAGCATTGCTCTTACTTTTCTGAGACAGGGTCTCACTATATAACCCTGTACTCATAACAATCCTCCTGCTTTATACCCTCTCAAGTATGAGGTTATATGTGTCTGTCCACCACTGCTCAGGATAGAGCAGCTATCAGCTATTCCTCCTACCCAGCAACCTCGCATTCACAAGGATGGAGATAGATAGATAGATAGATAGATAGATAGATAGATAGATAGATAGATAGATAGATAGATACACACACACACACACACACACACACACACACACACACACACACACACACACACACACACACACACACACACACCAGCCTGGATTACTTCAGTGCCCATTTCAAAAACCAAACACCCAAAAAAGAGTCACTTGATCCCTACTGAATCCAAAACAGACACTTTTTTTTTATTACCTTTTGTCTCCTGAGGTAATTGTGGGGGTAAGCAGCCTGGCAAAAAAAATTAGCAAATTAGAGCCAAATCCTTCTTAAATGTGTTCTAAACTTTTTCTTGGCCTAAAAGCTTAGACAAGTGTCTTAAAGCAGTTCTAGTGAGCCATTTTTGGTAACATGTGAGCAAAATTATTTTTAGCTGGAAAGCTGATTTCAATCCCTGTCTCATAACTCAGAGGCTTTGACCAGGTTCAGCTCAAGCTTTGTTTTCCAGAATAGTCTGTCTCTGAGTGGATTCAAAGCAGGGAACATTCAGCTCCAAAGAAACAGCTTCCCCTAAAAGGGGCAGTCATAGCCATGAACTGCTCAGGGCTCAGGACGAGCCACTTGCCCAGTGCACCTACTCTGTGCTACGTCAATGAAGCACTCAGCTCTCAGGAACATTTCAAGTTTCTCGGAATAAACCAGGCTGACGCATCCAGGGCTATGAAGTGCAAACCCTATACCTGCATGGGAGCAAGGGCTTTGTATGAATTAATAAAACATGGCGAAGTCCAAGTTGTTTCTACACAGCAAACTGTGATTCCAAACTGAGGGAAAGTTTCTTCTATGACAAGGAAAGCTGAGAAAAATGAAAATGGGTGAGTCTACTGGAGGCTACACAAGAACACCCACCATCAGCACCAGTTGCAGTGCAGGGGAAGAAATCCAGGGCCTTGGAAGTGCTAGGCAAGTGCTTTACTACTGAGCTCCCCAGCCAGCCCTCAAATTGTATTAATAACCTACAAAGAGCATCACGCCACCAGCCCCACTATAGAACATAGTCCTTGAGAGATATGACAACCACACGCAGTTAGCTTTGTGAACTGGCACAATGTGGTCAGGGGAAGACTGTCTTGAGGGTGCCTGGGACACTGTGAAAACCCCCACTCTCAGCCTTGCAAGCCCTGTCCATTAACACGCCATTGCTTCTGTCTGGAATGGACTGTTCTTCCTCTCCCTGTCAATGCTCAGTAGCAGCTCCAGCAAAACGCTCTTGAGAACTCTTCGCCCCCCTCCTGCAGACACCATGCTCTCTGCCGTCCAGTCTGTTGGTCGGTCGCAGAAGCTCCTCTATCTACCATCAGCTCAGCTTTGGGAACCAAAGGCTGCTCCCAAGTCCATCTGCCCATAAATGCCAACAAGAAGACCAACCAATGAAGATGCAGATACCTGCAGAGGCTTACGCATGGGTTCTGACTCACCTGGTTTCTTCTCCGCTCATTTCCTGATCTGGACTTGGCCTTTTATAACTGTACTGTGAAATGATTCACTTGCATGCACATTCAATTTTCTAACATTACTTTCTATTTTAATCCTCTCTGCCTTTGTCCGCCCCTGTACATAAGCACTTCAACACTAAATGCATTAACAATATATGCAGAAATATGCATAAAAGCATACAGACCATAAATATGCAAAATAAGCATGGAAATACTCGATGGTCTCACAAAACTTTTATTCATCAAAATTAAGTTGACTGTGTGACACCAAACACTACAAGTGCCATTCTCGGCTGTCCTGGCAGAGCCACTGTGCCTCTGCTCTGACACATCCTACATCACTTATTTTCTGTAGCACGCACAGGTTTACAGACCCGAAGTCCTGTAGTTAGTGCTATAGGATTTTAATAAATGTTCTTGTTTGCAGTGGTGGGATGAACCTCATGAATGCTCCATAAATACTCAACCACTAAGCGTCACACCTAGCCAATGCATGCAATCAGCCCCCTTCGTATACTGCTTCACGTCAGAGTTTCAGGTATTTGGTCAAATAATCAAAACTGTTTTTAAACCTGAGGTTTCAAACTGTCCACCTTCCCATTTGGTCCTTACAGCTGGAGTTACAGGTGGTGTGAACTGCCATGTGCGTGTGGTAGTTGACCTAAGTCCTCTCCAAGAGCAGAAGGAGCTCTCTTAACAATAGGACTTTATTAAAGTCTTTTCACCAGACAACACAGACCTGGCTAGCCTTGAACTCATCTCAGAAATCCAACCGCCCCTGTGTCCCACTGCTGGAAAAAGGTATACAGCACCACACTAGGCTAAGAGATATATTCATATAGCAAAGAACAAAAAAGTACTTAAAACATTGGCAATTTTTCTTTTAGAGGAAAAAAAATTAATAAATTTTTATTTTAAATGACTCTTTTTAAGGATTTTTCAAAACAGAAAAGATTCTCACTGTAGAGATTTGAAATAGAATGGCCCACCATCAGCTCCTATGTTGGACTACTTAGCCTGTGGTGAGTGGAACAATTCGGGAAGAATTAGAAGGTGGAAGGTATGGCCTTGTTGGAATAGGTGTGACTCTGGCTGCAGGCTTTAAGGTTTCAAAAGACGGTTGCCATTCCCACTGTGTTCTCTGCCTCCTGCTTAGGGATCCAGACGGGAGTTCTCAACTGCTCTGCAACTATGTCTTTGTTCTACCGTCATGAACTTTAACCCTCTAAACCACAAGCCCAGTTAAACCCTATCTTTCTTTCTTTCTTTTTTTTTTTTTTTTTTTTTTTTTTGGTTCTTTTTTTTCCGGAGCTGGGGATCGAACCCAGGGCCTTGCGCTTCCTAGGCAAGCGCTCTACCACTGAGCTAAATCCCCAACCCCAAACCCTATCTTTCATAACTTGCTTTGGTTGTGTTGTCACAGCAACAAAAAAGTAATCTGACACCACCTATCTGAGATAGTCAAATGTCTTCCTACCTTAAACCTGAACCTCTCAAATGGTGGTCTAACAACTTATGGTGCTGTGTGAATGAGGAGGCCATAGTCATAAAGAAACACAGGTGTTCAAATATAATAACCAAAAGATTAACTCAAAATCCAACATGTAATAAACACAGTGTCTACCGTGTTCATCCACGTCACTGCAGCTTTGGCTCTGAGTATACATCATGCACACGAACATGCCTGTCAACAGACACTGCCTGAAATACCTCAGTTTAGACGGAAGCTGTTTCATGTTACAAATGATAGTGTTTTTACTGCTCTGGTAGAAATGAGATGGTTTAATCATGAAGACTTAAAAGTTCCCTACCATCATTCTTCAGAACATATCAAATTAATACATCTCTGGATTGTATTATTGGAACATTTGATTTTTTTTTTTTGAGCTGCTGACATTTCATTTTTAAAAATCATTCAATGAGCTGGGCATAGTGACATGCCTTTAATCCCAGCACTTGGGAGGCAGAGGCAGGAGGATCTCTGAGTTCCAGGATAGTAAGACCCTGTCTCTTAACCACTGAAATATCTCTCCAAAAAGAAACCGCTTTATGATTTATGACCAGTAAATGTTTCCATTGTGTACAAATTATATACATAAAACAGAATAGTATGAAAAATTCTGGGGCAACCAGAACTAGAGGATAAGATGTAAGCAGGCTGAAGACAGTTGGAACTTCCTGATGCCTGGCACTCAAACCACCAGAAGGTGAAGAGGGACACAGCCCTGGGGGAGAAAGGGCATGACTGATTATATGAACCAAAAGGCAAGCCTACCAGGCAAGCTATGTGCGCCCACCTCACCATGTGCAATAGCAGCTTGACTGTGGGGGGTGGGGGGAGATAATCAACTGTCTGCACTCTGCCTAGACTTGAAGTCCATTCCATAGGGAGAAACGAGAGGCACATGACAGTATCTGACACAGCAAGGCCAGCTAACAACCTGTATCTGAGAAGGTTGTGGGTGCAGGTGAGGAACTTACTGAAGACACTTAACTAAGCTGACATGACAGCAAACTGCCCTCTAACACCCACAGGCACCGGCCGGTTCCCCATCTTAATCGGAGAAGTTCTCCTTAGAATTACTGGTGGTGAATACAGAGACTCGTTCATGGCTACCGAGATGTACATGAACAACACTAAACGAGACGTTTATACCACCCCTCTAAGGCGCAGCGGACACTGTGGAAGAGGCACGTGTGTGTAAGAGGCAGAAGACAGAATGGAGAGCTGCACCATCCCGCTCTCTAGAATTGAAGAAAGGAAGAGCTGCACCGTACCGCTCTCTAGAATTGACAGGACCGAGACAAGCATTCACTCAGAACACATGTAAGCACCGAAGTCAGGCCCATCAACAAGTAATCAAGGAAAGGAAGGAGCTTACTAGTCCCACCCTCTACCTCTGAACTACTGCCTTTCAGATTCTGGGAGAGGACAAAAGCACTGTCTGTCTTCAGTTGTGTACCTTCTGCTGAGTCCACCAGATCCAACGGGTAGCTCCAAACCCTGTCACACGTATAGACACTAATGTGAGAAAGATGTGGGGGAAAGGTGGGGGATGATAGTAGTCGGTGTGCACTGCATAATATATGGAATTCTCTAAAAACAAATTTAGGGCCAGTGAAATGGCTCAGGGGGGAAGGATACTTGCCACCAAGTCTGACAACCTGAGTTCAATCCCTGGGACCCATGAATGAACTGACTGCTTACCTTCTCTACGTGTGTGTCATGAGTAGTTACACTAGATAGCTTCTCTCCTTTTTAATTTTTTTTTCATGTGTATCAGTGTTTCACCTGCTTGTATGTCTGTGGACTACATGTGTGCACTGCCCATAGAAGTCAGAAGAGGGCGTTGGATCCTCTAGGACTGAAGATAGAGACACCATGACGTTGGGAGCCACCATGTGGATGGTAGGGATTGAGCCCATCCTCTAGAAGAACAGCTAGTGTTCTTAACTGTTGATCCATCTCTCCAACCTAAATGGTTTTTAATGTTTTTATTTAAACTCTAAAATTCTAGGGCAAAAAGAGGTTATACATAGAAAAAGAATGTAAGTTTGTCCTTCAAAAGTTTCCATAAGGGGTTGGGGAATTAGCTCAGTGGTAGAGCGCTTGCCTAGCAAGCGCAAGGCCCTGGGTTCGGTCCCCAGCTCCGAAAAAAAGAAAAAAGAAAAAAAAAAAGTTTCCATAAGACTCCACAAAACAGTATGGTTCTTACTCTGAAAGAATCACCAAAGTGCACCATCAGCGAGCGCTCCATGTGAAAACACTGACACCCCACCCAACTCTGTACGTAGTCACATTAAGGCTTCACTCTCTTGTTTCTGGATATTCTGTCAGTGACACAGAAACTCAGCCCTGCACACCTGTCAGCTATGCTGGCTATGGTCACCTGTATCCTGGCTTCATGTGTCACAGCCCCCTAGCAACAACACATAGTCCTTGCAACAGCACTACAGTCGCCTATTAACTCACTTAACCCAATCACCTGTGAGTCAGGAACCAACATCTTCAGTTCATAAATGAAAAACTAAAACCAGAAGTAAGTAACTCGCCCATAAGACACTAAGATAAGTCACTGGAGACAGCATTTGATCCCAGGCAATCTCAAACTAGCATGAGTCTCATAGGATTTTAATACAATGTCATATTGTTCAGATGCAGAAATACATTGTGTCATCAAAGCATTACCTCCAACAGAAGTCTATGCACACATCCCACCCCACTAAAAAGTCAAGCTACTGTGCTCAGCACTCCATGATTCAAATAAATTCTGCCACTGGGTTTAGGTTAAGAGGTAAACAATTTTAAAATAAGTGTCCTGTCCCTTAGGGCCTGTTCCTAAGTAGTTACTTGGTAACTACTCACGGATGCCATCATTTCTTAAGCCACATTCTCTGGAAGGTAAGATAGAGATAGCAGTGGGTGCAGCTTCCCTAGAGATAATGACTAGACCTTCCTAACTAGGGGATATTCTACAGGTCCTGCAGAGGCCCACATCACCTTTCCCAGTGGAGACAACACTGGCAGTTTATCCCCCACCCCCAGTGGCCACCAACCTAGATCGATGGCTCTTATCAAGATCCAGAGTAATCTGAGCCACCAGCCACCCCATCTCTAGACTGCTACAGCAGGCGCTTTCCGCTATCAGGTTGCACAAACGCCTGGAAACCTTACACTGGGTGTGAAGGAAAGAGCAATAGGCGAAACAACAGAGCATCTGGTGCCCCATCTGCTTTCATTCACTGTTCAGGCAAAAGACTCAGGACATTAAGACAGAGCAAACCTGATTCACCCATTGAGCTTGGGGGAGGGGGTGTGTCACGAAGACTGTGTGAAGAGCCTGGGCTGAAGAGAGCAGGACATCCATCTAGACAGGAAGGCATAGCTCCACTGGTCTCCTTTTCAATTCCCAGATGTCTGTGATGCTGACCCTCGATGCATTCTTCCTCGTGGGAACAAAGTCTACTACAGAAACCAACTCTAAAAACAGTTCAAGTAAGGTGCAGTAGTGTATGCTTTTAATCCCAGCATTCAGGAGGCAAAAGCAGGTGAATCTGTGAGCTAAGGCTAGCCTGATCTACAAAGTGAGTTCCAGGACCATAGAGAGAAACCTTGTCTGTAAACAAAGTATAAAATCAGTTCTTTCACATCTTTAAATGCACTAGTCTGTAAAGATAACTGAGCTAGAGTTTCCTGTATATTGAATCTCACTTCCCATCATGCTGCAGTTACAGGGAGCCCATAGTCTAGGGAAGAACATCATCACCTGGGGTTCACAAACACAGGGGTGACATGTAGCTAATGGCAATTATGACTGCTGGGATAACAAACACCTCCTACCAATTTAAGCCCTCCTTTTCTCACAAGTCAACAATGGATTTTGTTCACTGCATAGCAGTGACATTCAATCATAATAAACCTGGGCACATGGGAGATGTCTGATCTACAAAAGATGTCATATGAAATAAAAGTCACTGTGGTCAAATAGCATGTGCAGTGACTCAAGGTAGATCCTGAGGACCATGAGTAACTAGCTCAATGACAAACAGGCTATCTGACCCACAGCTTGCCCCACTAGTACAGACAAACAACCTGAAGCAGCAGGCTGGGAGGGGAGAAAGCTGATGGTATTTGTCTTTTACTCCAACAACTCTGTGGGTGTCACCAGTCAAGCATTTGCTCCATACTCATGTCAAAGAAAAAAGATGCAGTGGCCCTGCTGGCCTTCGGTTGACACATGAAGAGCATGGCAGTGACCAAATGAGGCCCAGGACTAACCGCTCATCCACATTGGACAGAGGACCAAAACAAAATAATCAAATAATCGTAATTCTAGAAAGCTAATGAATAGAAAGGGGAGGGGGTGACCAAACTCACAGGAGAGGACACCCAAAGAAAGAAAAGCAGCAGACAACAGTGTTCGTTGTTAAAGAGGTAAGGAGCGTATAGGAACTGTCTCTGTGGTACAGAAACCACAAGCACCTCCACACAGTTAGCCAAGAAGAGAATGGAAAGGGCAGAAGGCAGACTTTTTATTCCTTAATCTCTTCTGTTCTGATATTAACCATAGAAATGTACTATAGGTTTTAAAATAAATATAGGGCTGGAGAGATGGCTCAGCGGTTAAGAGCCCCGACTGCTCCTCCAGAGGACCTGAGTTCAAATCCCAGCAACCACATGGTGGCTCACAACCGTCTGTAAAGAGATCTGATGCCCTCTTCTGGTGTCTGAAGACAGCTACAGTGTACTTATATATAATAAATGAATAAATCTTTAAAAAAAATGTAAAATCAGTATATCGGCACACACTTAAAGTCTTATCACCCAGTGGTCAGAGGCAGACAAATCTCTGAGTTCCAGGCCAGCCTGGTCTACATAGTGAATTCCAGGCCAGCCAGGGCTACATAATGAGACTTTGCCCTAAAGTTAATTATTAAGGACAGCAACCATTCCCCTAAGTAAACCAAGGGCTGAAAAAGAAAGCTACCTTCAGATGCTCTCAGCCTTGATGATTTTAGTTTGTCTTCCATGATCAATCTATTGATTAATGTGTTGTTAATCCATCATTCAATCAACAATAAAATTAGAAATGAGGTAAATTCTGAGACAAAACAACAACAACAAAAACCCAGCCCATCATACATACCACAACCAATGCTCTCATGTAGCTTCCGATAAATCTAAACCACAGGAAACCAAGATAAACCAAGATAAAGCCCTGATATGTTTGGCACTTGGACACACACTGGCTATATCCAACTTAAGAAAGGCACTGGAGTTCAGTGCTGGCTTCAAATACTAAAGGAAGCAACATCACTGGAAATGTTTTGAGGGCCAGGCTTGGTGGGAAATTTTGGGAATCTGAAACAAGAGGGGAGGAATGCTTTTGACAGAAGTATTGTGTGGCATTCAAGGGCAATGACGTACCTATGTGCTCCGTTTTCATCTGTCATACCAGTAATTCCTCAGGAATTACTTTAAAGGCCTCGATGAAGAGCCTCTAGATTGGGGGAAAGTCTTGTCTTGAAGCTCCCTAGTCCCACCCTTTGGAACTGCTGTAGGAATGGCTGAGGCCATTTTCAAACCCTCACTCCATGGACTCCATGACCACTTCAGCCTTCTTTAGGCAACAGGCTTCAGATTCAGAGATGTGATCGCTGAGAGATGTTCAGGGATATATACAGTTTTACCTGTTTTCAACAAGCATTTACTGAATTATGACTATTCCCTGGCACTGGCACATGGCACTGGCAAGCACACGGCAGAGAGGAAAAGCTCAGCCACCAGCGAAGGAGTGTGTAAGGTCCAGTCTAGTTTTGTAACTGGAGACTAAGCATCTGTGAGCACCGCACTCCTCAAAGCATTAATGAACACTTTCACTGTCCTTTATAAAAGCATTTGCATTCCGGTAGAGTAAAAGAAAATGCAGAACAAGTGGTGACTACAATGTACACACATCTGTCTTGAGGGGTGTGATGCTCAAAGTGCTTTTCTCAGTCCCTCGTTATGAAACTAGACCTGGTCTCACACAGGCCTTACAGACAGGACTCACTACAGAAGGGGGCATTTCATTAAATCTGAAGAATAAACTTAGAAGTAGAAAGCCTGGCACAAATCCGGATTCAGTTAAGCTAGTGTGACAATGCTCTGTAAGACTTCACAGTCACTTGGGAGGCAAAGGCAGGTAGATCTCTGAATTTGAGGCCAGCCAGGTCTACAGAAGAAGTTCTAGGATAGACAGAGCTGCACAGAGAAACCCTAATTCAAAAAAGAAAAAAGAAAACAGGACTTCACAGTTACAACATCTGCTTGGAAGTGTACAGTGTAACTGTTTTAACTCTAAGTCCCAAGTGATTTGATTCTTCTTTTTTCAGAATATTTATTATGTTTCTCAAAGATCAACAAAATACAGCTTTGGATATTCCAAATTAAACAATTTGCTTTGCTTAAAACAATGTTAGACCAGACAAATGGTTTAGGTTTGTTCAAACTCTGGAAAGATATTGTTAAAATAAAGCTAAGTTTTTATACACTGTCTAAAACTAACACTAAAGCTAAAATCCAAAAGAAGTAAATGAGCCCACCACTAAACCCAGGAATATCAAAGGCAGTCTTTTTTTTTTTTTAAGATTTATTTATTTATTATGTATGAGAACACTGTCACTGTCTTCAGACACCCCAGAAGAGGGCATCGGATCCCATTACAGATGGTTGTAAGCCACCATGTGGTTGCTGGGATTTGAACTCAGGACCTCTGGAAGAGCAGTCGGTGTTCTTAACCACTGAGCCATCTCTCCAGCCCAAAGGCAGTCTTAAAATAGACTTTAAAACTGAACCTAGAGTGACATAAAGTTAACAGGAAGCACAGATAGACACAGGGTCATCTATCATCACAGCATTTCAGCCAGTTGACAGGAATCATTAATGGCCCCTGATAAGCACCTTTCTGAATGATGCTGCCACATACAGTAACACCTTAAAACCTAAAGCCTGAAGGCAGGTAGTGCCAAGTAAACCAACTGGTCTCTAACACAGCCAGCACAGGCCAAACTGCTACAGCAAACAGACCTCCCTAGTATTTCAGGAGGCAGCTACAGACTATGCACAAGCAGAGAGCCAAAAGATGTTTACAATAAGCAGTGGGTAACATGGGCAGGGGTGGTCAAAATGTTAAAGTCTAGGGCACAGGATGTAGCTCAGTTGGTATAGTGCTTGCCTAGCCATCACGAAGCCCTCAGTTCAATACCCGTCACTGCCTAAATGGAACATAGTGGTAGGTGCTTATTTCTTTTCTTTCTTTTTTTTTTCCCCCCGGAGCTGGGGACTGAACCCAGGGCCTTGCACTTGCTAGGCAAGCGCTCTAAGTGGTGGGCGCTTATTATCCCAGCTTTCAGGAGGCAGGAAATTCACCCTTGGCTATACACCTGGTTCTGGGCCACAAGAGACCTTGTGCCCGCCACCCCAAAAAAAGGAATACCTAAAGTCAGATGCAAAACCTGAATGTGACCAGCAATACCTACCTCACAGTCTTCACTGCTATTAAAGTCTTCACTGGCTTATTAGGAGACGTGAATCAGCCTATGGCATCAAGTTCCAATACACCATATAAACCACTCAGAGTACGGCAAACACCAGATATATGAAACCTGCCTAGCACGCCACCCCATTCTGGTAACCAGCTGCTTCTCTACCTCGATCCTGGAGAGATGTGCGTACAAAACCCAGTGGCACTTTCGAGAGAAGGATTACTAATTCCCAACAAGCTCTGCCAAAGCTCCCCGTGTGAGAGGCAGTCATTGTGGAGATCTCCTGAAGTTCCAACAGTCTTGGTCAAACCCACTCTGCCCACCACTGACAGTGACAGTGCTCCTGTTAGTGTCTACAGTGCAAGCCAAGGAGTTAAGCAGTGTGCTGCTGAGAACCACCACGATTTTGACAGACTGTTCTCAAGTCACAGATCCTACCACCCATCCCATAGAAATCAAGTTGAAGCAGTAAAGGTTGCCAGAGCTACACATCCAGCCTATTTGCACAGGAGATGGAAACTTGGAAAGGGAGAAGCTAAGCATAGACCCACAATCCCTGTATCCACCAAGATTATTTCCAACCCTCTAAAGAATTTCTATGGAGCACACTGAACTGCAGGAAGAAAACAGAGAGAACAAGAAAGCAAACTTAAGGCTGAAAGCATGAGTGTAAAAGTCCCAGGAGATGGTTGGTGATCTCTGCAACTAGCTCCATGCACCGAGGCAGCTGCTTTTCTATGGACCTCACCAAGTTCCTGGGAAATGGAACCAAAGTCCTCTGTCTCTGCTCATCCCCAGAAACTAATCCCTAAATGAGACTCATATAGGCCCGCTTTGGAAAACATTCTGACTGTCAGCAATTAATGTCCCCTCCTCCAAACATCTGCCAATATGAAGAGGAAAGGGCTCTCAAAATAAAGCAGTTGGAAGAACTTCCCATAAGCCTCTCTGTTCCTTAAGTGTTCCAACTTAAGCCATGGCTGGAGGCCACAGTGGGTCCCCACAGCCCTGTCTGTAGTTCCTTTAGCTCTCTGCTAATACCAGCTCTGTCCCCTGTTCTTCCCACAACCACTATCACAATGACTGCCTCCAGAGCAAGATGCCACCAACCCATCCCTCAAAATGATCACACTTTGCTTGTGGTGTTTCAGTTAGGATGGGGGTCAGGGAGAATCAATGTAGCCAGAAAGAAAAATAAACAGAATGTCTCCTTTAAAAGCCAAATTGCCAGACAGGCAGTGGTGACACATGCCTTTAATCCCAGCACTCGCACTCAGGAGGCAGAGGATCTCTGTGAGTTCGAGGCCAACCTGGCCTATATAGAGTGAGCGCCAGGACAGCCAGGGCTACACAATGAAACCTTGTCTTAAACAACAAAGTCATACTGCCTGAGCCATAAATTATAACACAAGCCTTAAGTCCTAGCACCCAGGATGTAGAGAAACAAGTTTCAGGCCAGCCTGATCTACAGAAAGAGTTCCAGGACAACCAGGCGGGTGGGGGGGGGGGGGGGGGAGCACGCACGAGCGCAATCCCGAACCTATCTCAAAAACAAACAAAAATAGTCATATGCCTAGAATAAACCTAGGAACCAGGCACATACAAGAATGTTACTAGGTGGGCTGGAGAGATGGCTCAGTGGTTAAGAGCACCAGTTGCTCTTCCAGAGGTCCTGAGTTCATCCAAATGTCCTGAGTTCAATTCCCAGCAACCACATGGTGGCTCACAACCATCTGTAATGAGATCTGATGCCCTCTTCTAGTGTGTCTGAAAAACAGCTACAGTGTACTCACATACATAAGATGAATCTTAAAAAAAAAAAAAAAAAAGAATGTTACTAGGTACTTGGGTCCTTAAAAAAAAAAAAAGCAGGGGAGAGGGGCTGGACAGATGGCTCAGCGGTTAAGAGCACTGGCTGCTCTTCCAGAGATCCTGAGTTCAATTCTAGCAACCATATGATGGTTCACAACCTTCTGTAATGGGATTCTGTTGTGTCTGAAAAGAGCAACAGTGTACTCACATAAAATAAATCTTCTAAAAAGTCAACTTTAAAAAAAAAAGGGGGAGGGGGGGTTAGGGATTTACTTCAGTGGCAGAGTACTTGCCTAGCAAGTGCAAGGCCCTGGGTTCAGTCCTCAGCTCCAAAAAAAAAAAAAAAAAAAGGAACAAAATTGGTTTAACATACACAGCTCAAAAACTCAGTTTACTTCCTTGGAAAAACAGTTTTTAAGTCAGTCAATCACTATCTTAATTCAAGAATATTAGCAACTTTGTGATGGTGTTTATCGTGAATACTCAACTGAACTTTTTAGAACAAGACAAGTCAAAGGTGGCTCTGTGGCTGCTCTCACTCCTTCCCTTAGAACTTGCTGCATTGACTCCATCTAAAAAGCCAGGCACCATGGAGCATGACCACTAGCCCTCAGGAAGCACCTACTATACTAACTGGGGAAGGCTGGAAGCCAGGAAGCAGGCCAGGGTTAAACAGGAACCAGTACAAGTAGCTCGAAGTTAAAAGCAGAGGGGAGAACAAAGGCCAGAGAAAAAAATGTTTGCAAAATTCATCTATGAAGTATCCCCAAAGCTGAGATTTCAAAGAACTGTGTCAAACTTCCTTACTTCCAAACATCCCCAACTTGAGTGATCTGAAAAACAAGCACACTGTGTAAATGCCTCTGCTTACTCATCCTCCCAACCCTCACTCACAGCTAGAGGGAAGGTCAAGGTCCACAAATGAGCAGGTAATTCCAGTGGCAATGGTGGTGATGTCACTCAGCCACAACCCTCCACAGTCTCTGGGCAGCATGGTAAGAAGACAGGCCAACTGTTTGCTACAATGAACCCAACATGGTAGTTCCAAAATCCCCCGTTTTCCTTAACCTACTCTTACAAAGGCGCTTTTACACTACACATGTGCTGTGAATTAGTATCTGAGCACAGGAAACCAAGTTTCAGGTTGCTGTGCCCACCCGACACATGTGGCAGTTCAATTCCACCCCAGCTTCTGTTCTTAGAAAGTCTTTTCTCACCTCTAACCCTGATACCAAAAGAGAGATTCAGTAACACAGAGCATGCAACACCCAGCCTTCACAGGAGCTGCAAGGCAGACCAAGGGCCAGACCCTCAGGGAAAATCTGGGGAAACAATTAAAGCCATCTGTGATCCACAACTGAGAACAAGACAAATATTAACTCCTACACGAACACAGTTGCTTGGCCACTTGAGGCAGGTACAGTATTAATCCTATGACCCCCAAGAACTTCTCAGTCTAGGCAGGAGAGGAGGGGCAGACAGTGACCAAATGTTAATATATAAAGTCCTATAATGGGGGCTGGGAAGATGACTCAATGGGGAAAGTGCTTGCCACACAAGTGTGAAGACTGGAGTTCAGATCTCTAGAACCCACGTAATTGCCAGTGGGTCTGGTAGCCAGCCTGTAATCTGAGCTTGAGGAGGCAGAGATGGGGAACTAGACCCCCAACAAGCTCACTAACTAGACTAGCAGAAAAGGCAAGTTCTGGGTTCAGCAAAAGACCTACCTCAGTATATAAAATAGACAGCAACCATGGTAGACCACAGACATCAATTTCAGGATTCCAAACCAGCATGTGCATCAATGAGCATACACATGTGCCAACACACATACACATGTTCACACATACACATGTACACACATGTATGCACACCAAGAAAACACAACTACAAAAACCACAGACACTGGGTAGATGGGATAATCAACACTCAAGCAAGTCTTGAAGGCTGGGCCTTGGGTTTGGAGATTTAGCTCAGTGGTAGAGCGCTTGCCTAGGAAGCGCAAGGCCCTGGGTTCGGTCCCCAGCTCTGAAAAAAGGAACAAAAAAAAAAAAAAAAAAAGAAGGCTGGGCCTTACAAATAAGGGGTAAGGAGCAGGGAAAAAGGCACAGAAAGAGGCGGGAGTTCTCTGAAATAGAACAGAAACAAAGTGGAGGAACACTGCAGTCAGAAACCACAAGTCTCTAAATGTGGACATGGAGGCAGAGTGTAGAAAAAGAAGGGGCTGGAACTCTGGGCCGGTGTCAGACCAGAAGGACCCCGGTAGGCCCAACAGGGAATGGACTTAAGCCTGGGTCAAGCACAGATTCCAGCAATATTTTAAGCTGAGTTAACAGCAGATGAGCTTTTGGGGAATCACTATCAACAGTCCGAAGCTACGTTGAAGGCACTGAGAAAACAGAGCAAACCCCATTCAATTCCACAGACCCGAGTGGCAACAAAATAAACTAGACAGCAATCAATCTACTTGGTGCAACATAGTTATCCAACAAACATATGTTCACTGATCCCAGGTTGTCTGAAGCGCACTCACCTCCTCCGAAGGTTTCCCGACTCTACAGAATAGCTACACTACACTTAGCACCAGCAAGAACCAAGGTATTTCAGTAGCCTTTGCTTGTTACAAAGAATGAAGACTTCCCCTCACAGGAGACCTCAGCCAGGTTCATTCTCTTCCTCCCCCTGGATATTGAGCAAATGAGGTTTCCCAGTTCAACACAGCACTCATCTCTAACAGTCCCCAACTCTGGCACTTAATCAATCGGAAGCACATTAACCACTCCATGCTGATCAAGCAGTAAGCAGGAACTTCCTGAGTGCTGTAGAGCAGGACATAAGGAGAGCTGGGAATCAACATTTAGCACTGACAGGCACTTTAAATAATCTCAGTTACTCATTGTAGTAGCTCATAAGCATTAATTCTCCCAGGTTACAGATGTGTGTGCAAGAACTCAGGACCTTGCCAAGAATTGGTAAATGGAGAAGCCAGGTCTCAAATGCAAACAGGGGAAACTCTGAATGGCATTTACTATACCATCTGTAAAGTATATAGATAACAAATGTTTATACAACAAGTTTGATAATAACCCTTCAAAGAAGAGGTAACCCTTTTAAAGTCTCAGATAAGGGAACATTCATAAAGGTCAGACTCAACTAGATGACAACAAATGGAACCTCCAAATGCTGCTAAAAAGATCACTCCCGGGTTGGGGATTTAGCTCAGTGGTAGAGCGCTTGCCTAGGAAGCGCAAGGCCCTGGGTTCGGTCCCCAGGTCCGAAAAAAAGAACCAAAAAAAAAAAAAAAAAAAAAAATCACTCCCGAACATTAACACCCAAAACATCCAGGCATAGGAACAACTTAGACATTAAGAGCACTGGCTGCTCTTGTAGAGGACTAGAATTCCATTTCCAGCACCCATATTGTGGGTCACAATCCTCAGCTCCAGGATACCCAACAGGCACACATGTGGTATGAATACATACATAACAAACAACCATACACACAAAGTAAAATAAATCTTAGGCTCAAATAATCAAAACAACTTGGCCATATTGCATAGGAATTTACCCCCATACACACTACCCTTGGGGTTCCTAAGATGTCTGGGTAGGAAATGCCCTGCTGTTCCCTCCCTGTCTCAGTTGATTTCCCAAACCATTTTGCCAACCCAAATTGCAGAAACATGTTCAGGATTCACATGGCAGTTCTGATCCGATTTGTCCCAATCCTGGCTCAAGCAGCTTTACACTACCCTCCTAACTAGATCAGCATCGGCCAATGGACTTATTCAAGCTCATCTGCGATGGATTAGATAATGAAACCTTAGCCATGTAAGCTGCCTGCTCCTGCTGGGGCAGCAGGGGAAAAGAGTAAGAAACTCAATACTTGCAGGGCCACCTAAACACCACATGCACTGGCCTGCCTCTCTCCATCTGTCTGCTCATGCTCCAGGGGCCGCTACACCCTTTCCAACAACTCTACGGCTCTTTCCTTCCTACCTCTACAGGAAGTTTACATGCACCCCAGAATAAAGGTGTTTATGATATTGTGTAAAACACTTAACAAAAACTCAAGCAAATCCACTTACTAAACAATTGTTTCTGTAATTAAAGCCCAACACACACTAAAGGCCGGAGAGATATCAGACTAGCACGTCACTAGCACCATTAAAGTGCGTGTTTAATGAAGGATTCAGCTTTTCTTTCCCCCATCCTGTAATCTTGAGGCCTGTCTGCACTAGTCTGCCTTATAACAAAATGAAAGTTTGATCTCTAGTGAGCTTAGTGTTGCATTCAGATGTCAGTGTGATAGAGAAAAGAATCACTAGATGGTTAGAAGAGGGGAGGGAGCCCAGGCACAGTCCCCTCAGCCTGAGCCGCCCAGAAGAATAATTCCAATTCTACTTGTAAGTCAAATACATCCCCAGGTTTATATTTCTGGGTTCCCATGTCACATATTAAAATAAAATTTTTTGAAAATTCTGTGATTTTTTTCTACGCCTCAGTTTTTTCCACCTAAAAATGTTCTCCCAAAATTCAGAGGATATGGCAATGATGGTACAGCTTTAATCCCAGCACTCAGGAGACAGGCAGGCAGAGTGAGCTCCAGGACAGTCAGGGCTACATAGAGAAACCCTATCCTTAAAAACAACACAAAACAAAACAAAAATCAGTGGACACTGTAGCACCCAATGTAACAGTCTTTAGAAAGTATGAGGATTGAATGAGGTTGTAAGGGTGGGGTTGCTGAGATAAACCGATTACATCGCTCTCACTTTCTCCACCCTTGATGCAATGATCACCTCGTCAGATAACCAGAGGGTATTATCTGCAAGCAAAGAAGCAGACCCTCACCAGGCCTCGAACCTTCCGGTACCAACTTGGACGTTCACAGCTGTGAGATATAAATGCCTGCTACTGAGCCACCCGTCCATGGCATTTGGTTATGGAGCCTGAGAAAACTAAGGCAAATAGAAATCAGGTTTAAGTCATTTAAGTGAGGCATTGCCCATGAAGCTATCTGGAAGGAAAGCACGTTACTCAGGAACATTACTGAAAGTAGCATGATGCCCAGCTTCAGAACCAAAAATCCAAACGAGGGTCCCAATACCTTCCTAGAAGGAAATCAACCCAAAAATGAGCCAACAGAAGATAGATACTGAATTCAACAGGGTACCTGGAATCCCTTCCCCGAAACTTCCCTAATACTAGAGTCACTAAAAAGTGAGCTACACCTGATGGCCAAGATCTACAAGGCTGACAAGACAGCAGGCCTGCCTGGGCCATAGTGTAAGTTCAAGGCCAGCCCAAGCAAAGTAGTAAGATACTGTCTCAAAGTTCAGAGTGAAAATGGGGCTGGGGAAAGAGCTCAATGGTGGAGTGCTTGCCTAGCACGCTTGAAGGCACTCTTGACTCTCCAGTACTAGAGACAAAACAAAATAGCACAGCTCTCACAGACTACCAAGTAGCTCAGTGGTAGGGCAATTACCAAGCAAGCACTAGGTTCACTCTCCAGCATGCCTATGTTTACAAACATACTAACACACACGTACATGTACATACTTGTTCACACTGCTGAACTCACGTAGCTACTCTAGACTGATGACTACGGTCAGAAGCAGGCACCACGCCACAAAATCACCACATACCAACTCTTCACTGCCATAAAGACTTTTGCTTAAAGTTCTAAGTAATAATTAAGACTCGCCTTACACAGCAGCCAAATTCCTAGAAAGTTCCATTAGAACACAATTTCTGATAATGACATTGTCTGACAGGATGCACGTGTGGTGTGTTTGGTAGACCCTCCATGTCATGTGTCTCAGCTTGATGAAGTCAGATGCACTTAGCTTCCCACAGCGCAGTAACTATTTCCAGGCTCCATCTTAAATAGCTACATTTCTCAACCCCTGCTTCCCTCCAACTGCACAGTCCAAGTCTCCACCCTCCACTCTCTCCGGGCTGGTAGACTCTTCTCCCCTCGGGAGGCTGATATGTTCTAAAAAGCACTAAGTCTTCCTCTCTCTCCCCCAGGTTCCTTCTGAGCCTAAGGCTTACAACACAAGCCAGACTCTCTGGAGTCCCAGGACTTCACTTTGGAAGTAATGACATCCAAAAGTTTAGTGACCCAACCAAGACTCAGCCTTGGAACCTAATTTAGGGTTGTAGTTCCATTTAGTAAGTAGTCTTGGGGAATTCAATCTGTCAACTACTGTATTCTGTTAAAAAAAAAAATTAATCCTTTGCATTTTTAAGGTACTGAATAATTTTGTGATGCTTCCTTCACTCAGGAATCTCATGATTAATTTAATCCCTAAGTTTTTTGTAAGTGGCAAATTTCAACTTCAATTTAATAGACATTGGACATTAATTATAAACCCAGGTACTATAAAGAATAAATAAAGGAAATACATTTTCTTCCTTGTGGAAGCTTACTGTCTAAGGAAGTAGGCACAATAAAGCCTCTAGTGACAATAAAAGGTGAAGCCTAAGTACAAATAAATATACCAACCAGCATAGCTGAGTCTAACTAGCACCAATTATGCTGTCGGGGAAGTTTAAAGAACCAAGCTATGACTTCAGAAAAACCCCAGCTGTCTTCAGAGATGAGAAACAAATACACGCTTTAAGACCAATCCACTAAAAAGCCTATATGAAGATAAGCTAGCTGCAGACGTAGAGCCTGCGAGCCCTTCTAACTTGCTGCTGGCATCTCCTGAGAAGACCCATGCTGCACATTCTGACCCCACTACCCTGGCCACCTGGTCAGCACACCAAGCTACTGGTCTCCCGATGCCTCAACCCTCTTCCCTAAACCACTGAAAGGCCTGAATCCTCTTCCCTAAACCCTCTAGAAGACCCTCATCTTCACTTCAAAGGTCACCTACAGAGAGAACTTCCTGAGCCACCTCTAAGCTTCTCTATCCCTTTCCCTGCTTAATTTCTCACATGGTACCAAAAACTGCTGATTTGTCTCTGTCCATAGAATAATATCCAATAAAAGTAGGGTTTCTTTATATATCCTGTAGGGTTAAAACAGTGCATAAACACCACCAGAAGCAGAGGCAGAGATCTGAGGGTTCAAAGCAACGCTGGTGGTCTACACAACAAGCTCCGAGAAAGCCAGGACTAAAAAGAGAGATCCTGTCTCAAAAAAAAAAAAAAAAAAAAAAAAAGTGTCACAGCTGCTTGATAAACATTACTTAAATAAGTATTAAACACCTGCAGGTTTTTTGTTTAACTTTTCATTCATTTGTCCCCTGCCCAGGTCACATGCACAGTTAAGCAAAGGGAACTTGACTTACATTTCTAAGAAAGCAACCTAGGAATTATTTTAAACAAATACTTTTCTAAATAAGAAAGCAGAGGCCTCCAAATACGGGTTTTCCCCAGAACAATACGGCTAGTTGAAAACAGAGGGCTAAGTCAACGATGACATAAGTACCTAAGTGACATGGAGTAAGACGCCTACAGTAACAGCTGGGCATGGTGGTGCATGCCCATATAATCTCAGAAATCTACTGGGAAGGTAGAAACAGGGAGACCAGAGGTCCAAGAGTTCAAGGTAATCCTCAGCTACTACAGGGAGTTCAGACCAACCTGGGCTACAAATAAGACCATGTCTCAAAAACAAAAACAAAAACAAAAAACCACCGCCAACAACAAAAGGTACAATCATAAGAATGTAGAAAGGGAAATATAAAGACTACCCACAAATATACAGAGTAAAATAATTCTCTGTGGGATACTTCTAAGTTATCCAATTGCACCCCAAGGGCCTAATTCTCTCCTTCCTCTGCACATCCCAAAGTCCCTATGCACCACTCCACTTCCAAGTTTTACTATCCTTGGCCAACGTGAAGGCAGTCAGCAAATAATAGGCCCCAGGCAGAAGAAAGGGAAAACAATGAGAACCCACGATTAACTAAGCCTGACATAGGGGGAAAAGGTGCGCAGATGTGTGCACACTCCAAGTGAACACACAACACCTCAATCCAGTGGTCCCTCTTTATCATCCACTAAGTCTCCCCATTCTTCCTATGGCTTTCAGATTGACCTAACAATCCCTCTGCCTGACAGACTTCTAAGGGAAATAAAAGCCAGCAAACAAAAGGATTCAAAAATAAACACCCAGGGAGTCCCTTTTGCCCAAATCAACAGAGGTAACAGAATGGATTCTGCAAAGGAGGCAAGAGGCACACAGCAAACATGCCAGGTTTTAAGTACAGCTCCTTCCCTGCCACAGGAAGTCAGACAGAGCACGGGAAGTCTCTCATCTCAGCACTGCCGAGATTTCCAAGAGTGGTGTAATGGAGAGAACACAGGAATTGGAATTAGAACCAGCTAACTGGGTGGTTTTAGGCAAGTTACTAGTTTTCTCTGGACTTCTAACTCCCTATCTATAAAAATGAGCTGTTAAAACACGCTGAAACTTGAACACACCCTTCCCTACCACCACCACCACCAAAAAAAAAAAAAAAAGATACAAAGTATTGACTCTTCACAGAAAGTGCACATAAGTCATTCTGCATAACTCTTCCAAGTGCTGGAACTGATGGAAAAGATGATAAGGTGTCTCTGGCCCCTTCCATCTCTAACATTCTATGGTTCTAAAAGAATTAGAAAGCATCCCATTGCTGCTGTGAGCCTCTCCATTTCGTAGCCAATATTTTCTAAAGAGACCAAAGCCTAAAGCCTAAAACGACTCATGCCCTTCTTCAAACTAAGTAGTAACCGCCAGTATCAATCTTTTGCCATTTCCTACCCTCATCAGTCAAGCTTACCCTTGAGGCCACAACTCAGAAACCAGTCTCCTAACAGCCCTATAAATTTTCTTTTCTACCCCAGGACACTAAGGAGCTACTCTGCAGCCTACGAATGTAGGATGCAATGATTTAAGCACTGGAGGAGCATGCCTGGTGTCTCTCTCCAGACTTAATAACATGCTGCACAAAATTGAGACTGAGCATCACACTACCAAACTCCGCGGACTTCTCAAGACTGCTCGAGTAACTGATTGAACCCACAAGCTAAGCCACATCCCCTTTCGGGCTCTCTCCAGGAGTTGGCTGGCTTTTCAGTCTGTCCTCCACATGCCGCTCTCCCTTTCCTCATCCCAGTGTGTGCCCAGGGTAAACCAAAAGGCGCCCTTCTTCTCGAGAGCTTTCCCACCAGCTTCCCTCGCTCTCAGCTCGACCCAACAGCTCTCCTCTGGACAAATAGACACAAAGATACCCCAACTGCTCAAGGAACTGAGGACGGGTTTAAGAAATGGACTGCATCCCGATCCTGTTCAATCGCAACTCCAAAGGGAAAAATCCCACTCCCTCTCGTTGCCTCCGGGCCCCCTTAGGAGCCCAGCCCCTGCACCGGGCCCCAAGCCCACTCTCCAGCCAGGCCCACCCGGCGCCCCGAGGCCCGAGCCCACCGCGGCCCTCCGTAACCGGGCGCCCGTCCCGCGCGGTCACCTGCATCCCTTCGTCGGCCGCCTCCTCTGTGCGTGGCCGCTTGCTCAGGCCGGGCTCGGGTCCGTCTGCCCCCGCTCCGGGCACCGGCAGCTCCACCTCCGACTCCCGCTTCATGCCCCGGGCGGCAGCGCCGGGCCCGAGCTGAGGCGGCTGCTGCTGTGCCTGGCCGCCTTCCGCCATCCGCCCGCGCCCCCTTCGCCACCGGGAGCCGGGCGACCCGCGACAGGCCACCTCCCCCTGGGCCTCGGTGCGGACAGTCGCGACAGGCGGGCGCGCGCCGGCCCCGCCCCCCGCGTGCGTGTGTGCGTGCGCGCCGGTCCGGAGCCGGGCTTCGGCTTCGGCTTCACTACCGCTCCGACTCAGGTTATGGCTCCGGCTTCGGCCCCGACTCTGGCTTCTGCTCCGGCTTCGCGCCGGCCGCTCGCTCGCTCGCTCGCTCGCTCGCTCACTCACTCACTCGCTCGCTCGCTCGCACGCGCGTGCGCCGATCCCTCTGTCCCTTGGTCCTTCGGTCCCGCGCTCCCTCACCACTCGCCGGCTGTGCGAAGAAGGGGACGGCCTGGGCTCCCAGCGTGGGGAGGGCTGTTTATTTGGGAGGAGGAGGAGCGCGAGGCCGCAGCGAGCTGACTGGTCGGGATCCTCCGTCCCGCCACTGTGGCAGCGCCGGGAAGGCGGGGAGAGAGAAAGGAGAGAAGGAGGGAGGAACCTGGATGTGTGGGACTCGGGCCGCCCGCGCGAGAGGAGGCTGTGGTGAGGGGGCGTGGCTACGCCCCTCGGCAATCTCCGCCGCCTCCGCGCGGGCCGCCCGCGGGAGGCCGGGAAGGGATCGGAAAAGTTCGGGAATCTCCGGGATGCTCAGGGAGGCAAGGAGAGAGAAGGGTCCGCCTCTTTTAGGGCGGTGGCCGGAGGGCGGAGCTTGAAGGGCTGGAGTACGGGGGAGCAGCTGTGGCTAGTAGCTCTAGTGCGAAGTACTGACCTGATCTCTCTCATCTGGCTTCTTGGGATTTAGGGAAGCAGAGAGCGCCCTGAGAGGAGAAGGTCTCTCTGCCTGCTTCCTCTCCAGCCCAAGAACTGGGAAGTCTAAGAATGAAGGCTCCTATGAAACTTTTCTGAGAAATTTTGCTATGAATGGAATAGTTGCATCTCTAATGCTATTAATAACTCCTGATGGTGCCAGGCATGGTGGTGCACACCTTTAGCCCCAGGACTCAGGAGACAGAGACAGGCCTATCTCTGAGTTCGAAGCCGGCCTGCTACACAGTGAGTTCCAGGACAGCTGGGACTACGTAGAGAAACCGTTTCAAAAAAATCAAAACTAATAATAATGCTTGGTGTTTTTAAGAGCTTCACAGTTTGAGGGCTGGAGAGATGGCTCAGCAGTTGAGAGCACCGGCTGCTCTTCCGGAGATCCTGAGTTCGATTCCCAGCAACCACATGGTGGCTCACAACCATCTGTAATGGAACCCAATGCCTGTTCTGATGTGTCTGAAGACAGTTACAGTGTACTCATATACATAAATAAATATCTTTTAAAAAAAGGGGGGGCTGGGGATTTAGCTCAGTGGTAGAGCGCTTACCTAGGAAGCGCAAGGCCCTGGGGTTCGGTCCCCAGCTCCGAAAAAAAGAACAAAAAAAAAAAAAAAAAGCTTCACAGTTTACACAATGCGTTCATTTATGGAACCACTTTGAGCCTGACAGTAGAAAACATGGTTATAATCCAATGGATGAACCTGAATTTGCTCAAGTCCTGAAGCAGAAAGACATGGGCAGTCAAGAAGGCAATCTCTTGTTTTCATTCCTTGCTGCCCGAGAAGCCTTTCAGAGCTTATCAGCTTCATGCAGCTAGGTCTGTCCAGTAGATTTTCTCTACCTGATTATAAATAGAAACTGCTTCTACCTCTCAAGGTTCCATACTGTGACATGTACGTGTAAAGGGATGTTGTGCAATAACCTAGCTTCTAGCCTTACCCTTGCTTTCTACCTCAAACAAGTTAGTTTTTCCCTTTGGAACTCAACTGCAGTATCTGAAATAATCGTTTGGGTCAGTGGTTTCCAGCCAGGAAAACTTTCAGACCCTTTCAGCATCTCCCACTTTCGTATTTGTCCTCCCAATTTCGTAAATTTTGTTCTTCACAAATGGAGACCTGCCTCTGGCATCTAGTGAATAGGGGCTGAGACTCTCAAAACTCTACCATGAATAGAGCAATCCCTGTGAGACAGACTTGTCCAAACCAGAATGTCAATAGTTCAGAGATTTCGAAACCCCAGGTCAGGTGACTTCTAGGGTTACTTGCAACCAGTCTATGACTTGGCCTTTGAACTTGAGTTAAGCACCTAAAAATGGACAGAGTGGTGAAGATCTCTGCTTCGGACCCAGACCAACCCCAGTGAGACCTTGCCACCTACTGCCCATGAAATGCTGGACCACTGGTGGGTGGTTAAGAGTTCCTTCAGACAGAGCAGGCAGGCTAGTTGGAAAAGACTGCTCTTGCCTTGAAGCTGGGATTTCCTACTGAGTATTTGTATGGTTGTAGGCTGCAATGGCTTAGCCATTTACAAGTCTTGACACCTCATGGAAGGAAGTTGATTAACGGCTCTTGTCCCCCAGCTTAGCTTCAATACCTGAAATTAGCATAATAATACTGTTTTTAAAATTATTATTATGAAGATCAAATGAGTTATCAGGATTAAGAACTTTGATCATGTTATGACTTGAATCTAAACGGAAAAAGTCCCCCAAAGGACCATGCAGTAACAGCTGACAGACTTGGGGCGAGTGTTTGGATCGTGAGAACCTAACTGCTGGGCCCAGTGACCTGTGCAGTGGATTAGTGCATCGACTGGTTCATAATTGGAGGATGGTAAGAACTGGAAGGTGAGGACAGATGGGAGGAAGCGGGCTGCTAGGGACTCGGTCTGAAAGTGTCCCTCTAGTCCCCAGCCTCTTCCTCCATCTGCCATTTCCAGTCTACCTGGAAGTAAGTTTGCTCCACCACAAAATCCTTGCTGTGGGGCTAATTATGCCTCACCTCCTTCACTCAGACCCTGAAGCCACAGAGTGATCCTGACTTGAAACAATGAGTTAAGATAAACCCTTCCTCCCTTGCATTGTTTTCTCAGGTGCTTTGTCCTAGAGACAGAAAGACTGGCCAACAGGAGCAAGATGGCCTGTCTCAACAGGTGTTACTAACATTATTGCCATTGTGAGTTTTATTGGTTTTTTATTTCTGTGTGTGTGTTTGTGTGTGTGTGTGTGTGTGTGTGTGTGTGTGTGTGTCTGTGTGTGTCTGTGTGCACTCACAGGCATGTGTGGAGGTAGGCACGTGAATGGCATGTGAATGTAGGCATCTGCACACCAGAGCACGCACGTGTTGATCAGAAGACAGCCTTCAGGAATTGGTTCTTTCTTCCACTGTGAGTTTCTGGGATCGAATTCACGTTATCAGGATTTCACAGCAAACACCTTTACCCACTGAGCCATCTCACTGGCTCAGTCATCATGACTTTATACACATCGTAGGTCAGAATGACCAAATAAATGTTTGTTATCGGGGTTGGGGATTTAGCTCAGTGGTAGAGCTCTTGCCTAGCAAGTGCAAGGCCCTGGGTTCGGTTCCCAGCTCCGAAAAAAAGAAAAAAAAAATGTTCGTTATCAAAATCAAAAACTGCCACTATCATTGTCTTAGTCAGGGTTTCTATTCCTGCACAAACATCATGACCAAGAAGCACACTGAGGAGGAAAGGGTTTCTTCAGCTCACACTTCCACATGGCTGTTCATCACCAAAGGAAGTCAGGACTGGAACTCAGGCAGGGCAGGAAGCAAGAGCTGATGCAGAGGCCATGGAGGGATGTTACTCACTGCCTTGCTTCCCCTGGCTTGCTCAGCTTGCTCTCTTATAGAACCCAAGACACCAGCCCAGGGACGGCACCACCCACAATGGGCTGGGCCCTGCCCCCTCTCCATCACTAATTGAGAAAATGCCTTACAGCTGGATCTCATGGAGGCATTTCCTCAAGGGAGGCTCCTTTCTCTGTGATAACTCCAGCTTGTGTCAAGTTGACAAACAAAGCCAGCCAGTACACTATTGTTTTAAGGTTTTTAAATGTTTTGTGTGCAACGATCTATCATGATCTCTTTTACCGGGTAGATAGTCTTGAATAATCTATTCAAGAAAGGACACACCACGGTCCAACTTAATGAGCCTACGTCCTTTCCATACCAACAGAAACACTGCTGGCTCGTGCTTAATCAGTATGTCTGGACCTGACTGTGGTAGTTTGAACAGACCCAGTAAGAGTGAGAAGGCTGGCTGAAATCTCAGGGGTGACTCTAGAAGAGACCCCCATACCCATCTTGCCTTCAGAGGTCCAGGGAAAGAAAAGGGTTAATCGTTATTATTGAAGTTGATACCAAGTTTGCTTGGATGTGGCTACGTAAGATTCAGATGGGAATGGACAAAGCTTCACAAGTCAGCCAAGGGCCTAACCACTAATGCTAAGCCAATTATTCATTTTTACTAAGCCTTACGTTTCTCCTTTGTAGGATGACAGTAATAATAGTTACAGCGTTTTCCTGAGCGTTAAACAAAAGCACTTGACAGAATGCCTAGCTTAGTAACTCCTTAATAGGCAGGAATTATTTGTCATCTAATTTATACAGTGCCAATAAACTACTGGCCAAGAGCTCATGGGGCTGGGAATGGAAACCCAGACATTTCTTTCTATTATCGTTTGCACCACCAAAGCCGGAACCCACCTGCCTACCACCTCAACGTGCAGCCTCCCTGAAGTCAGGGGTCTCCTACTGGCAGCATCTTACAATGAACAGATGGAGCCTGACCCTGTCCACCTGACCCTGATAGCTTGAAAGAAATCCCGGTGTCTCTGGGGCTGACCTATGAAGCAACAATAACTTAGCACATAAATAGTTGGGGGTTTTCTTTTATAGTCTTTTCTTGCTAAACCGGTATCTTTAGAACAATTATCTCCTCCCTACCTGCTTTGCTGAAATTCTGTCATCTAAATGATGTCAGATCCTGAAGAAAGAAACAGAGCTGCTTGTCACTGAAATTATAGCTACCTGGATAGTACCCCAGTCCCGGGCTGGAGAGAGGCTCAGAAGCTACCATCACTTGCTGCTCTCGCAGAGGACGCAAGGTTCGTCTTCAGCACTCACGCGGCAGCTCGCAAGTGTCTGTAACTATAATTTCAAGGGATCCAACCCTGTATTCTGACCTCTGAGGACAATACACATACGTGGAGCGCACACACGTGTGCAGGCGAAAACACCTATATAAATAAAATGAAAATAAATGTAAGAAGAGGAGAAAGAGGAAGAGGGGGTGTAGGGGGAGGAGGAAACTGATAGTCGGCCAGGTCTATCACACGGCCATAACTGTAAAAAGATAGTTCTTTCTGTGTTTCTTACAATCTGAAGCTACTTTTCTGGAAACAGATACATTGTGTAACAGTCTAAATGTAAACATTTCATCCCGGAGGATTAAAATCAAGAAGTAAACAGCTTCCAGCTCTCAGGAAGTTCCTGAAACTTAAAGGATTCACGATGCCCCCTCCTCCAAGGCTTTATAAGCTATAGGAGCTCTGGAGATAACCTGACCAGTGGAACAGCCTATAAACCCTGCAGTGAACCCCAGGGATGCAGTTTTTGTGAGTCATCACTCATGCTAGAAGGGGTTTTTCTTTGATGCATCTACCTTTGAGTTGTCCAAGCTGTTGACGCTAACGCCTCGTCCACGCTGCTGTAACTAGCCCTTGTAAACTTAGAAACTCGCCGGCTCGCAAACTAGACCTGGGTGAAATTGTTTCTTTGCTCTATCCTCGGTGCCCTATCTGGGGTGGATACATGTTTATTCACATCACCCAGGAAAAGTCACAAAACGAAGCAAGCAATAGTATAGAAGAAAATAACATTAAAGAATGTTCTCAAGATGGGGAGATGGCTCCATGGATAAAGTACCAGCTGCACCAGCTTGAGGACAAGAATTCAGACCTGAGCATGACAGTCCACAGTAATTCTGGCACTGCAGCAGCAGAGACGAGAGAGATGAGACTATCAGTGAATTCTGAATTCCACTGAAAGACCCTGCCACAATAAATGAGGTGTGGGGTGACTGAGGAACACCCTCAAGACTCCTTACACACACATGCACATTCACACATACAAATGCTCACATGCCAAACACGCATATGTATGCATGGGGGGGAGAACATTTTTATTATAGTTAATATATTCAATATTAATATGAAGTTATTAATTTGTTTAATCCATTTAATTATTATTGACCATACACTAATGTAGTTAATAAATATATGTAATACATCTGCTCTTTCTGCTAGTATCAAGTGCAGTACTTGTTTTGGTACTTAGTTTATTATCTAATGCACCCTCTGAGGACAAAGAGGCTACATTGTAAGAGTGGTATCGGAGAACCACCAGATCCGCACAAGTCCATCTACCTGTAATTCATTGTTATTTGAGAAAAGGAAGCTCCCAGTTGGCTAAGCCACTGTGGATAGGTTTCAACATGCAGCCAGCCCAACTCAAGTCCGAACTGATACAATCTATAAAGGATAAAGGTAGTGTCTCTCCTGGGGTTCTTTTGAGCATTAAATAATGCATGTAAAGCCGTGAACGTGACACCTGGTTCACAGAGACGTTGTGAGCGGACAGTGTACTGAAGACCTTTGTACCACAGTCACTCCAGCTCTCGTCCTTAGTAATGTGATTATTGCATGTGTCCAAACCAAGAGGGCTGCAGAGAGAGATGCTACTCCCTCTGGCTGGAGGACATAGACCAGTTTTCATGCAGAATGCTACATTTAACCTGGGTCTTTAAGGATGACCAATTTTCCAGACTGTGGTTGGGTTTTGTGGCTGTTGTTATTTTGTTTTTGCTTTGTTTCTTATATGTTCATTGTGTGTGTGTGGAGGTCAAAGGACAACTTGTGGGCTACAGGTCTTGTTTTGGGGGGATTGTTTTAGTTTTTGTTTTTTGTTTTCAGCCCAGGGGACCAAACTCAGCTCATCAGGCTTGAAGACAAGGACCTTAACTCACTTAGCCACCTTGCTAGCCCCAGGCTATGGTTTCTGGATGAAAGAGAAGTAAATTCCAAGTAAATTCCTGGCGCCTGCCTTTCCTCAGCAGGAAATCAGACGCTATCAGTTTGGCTCTGGAGCAATGGCAGCCGGTCTTCAAATAAACAAAGACTATGAGAGAGAGGCAAGCAGCCTTCCTCTCTGGAAGTGGGGACCAGAGCACCCATCCACAAATCTATTACAAGGCGCCTAGGAGATCAAAGATCATAGGATAAGGCAAGTCCAAACTAGTTAACCCAGTGACTGTTACCAAAAGCCGTTCACAAGCTGATGCTGTCTCTTTCTCTTTTTTAAAAAAAAAATTCATTTATTTTATTTATTGAGTATACTGTAGCTGTCCTCAGATATACCAGAAGAGAGCATTAGATCCCATTACAGATGGTTGTGAGATACCACGTGGTTGCTGGGATTTGAATTCAGGACCTCTGAAAGAGCAGTCAGTGCTCTTAACCACTGAGCCATCTCTCCAACCCGATGCTGTCTCTTTATAAGCTCTTAGAGAACATTAGAGCTTGACTTAGTCCCTTCTTGTTTCCCGTGTCCCTAGCACCTAGCAGGGACACAAGATATAGGTTTTGTGAGGTCACCATGAAAAAAAAAATAGCACTTTCAACCACGGTTAAGATATTTAAAAGGACAGGTAAGCTCAGTGATTATCACACTACCAAACTCCACAGATTTCTCTAGAGTCCTGGTGCAACTGCTTGAACCCATAAGCTGAGCCACATCCCATTTCCGGCTAGTAGCTGGCTAGCTTTTCGGTCTGTCTTCTACATGCCTCTCCCCAGTCAGGTCTAAGATCCCCACCCCCAAGAACAGATGGAGACCTCCAGCAGAGCAGATGCACCTAGACTGCAGCCCCCACCATGCACCCCTTTAAACAGAGTTCTCAAAGCCCAGTCCACACCATCCCCAGAACTGACTATCTTTCTAATCAGAGATGGGAGGGTGATGTAAATAGAAGAAACTGCTTTCTAAGCCAAAGCTTTCATTTTCCTCAATAAATAAATGAATGAATGAATGAATGAATGAATAAATAAATAAATAAATAAATAAATAAATAAATAAATAAGGAAAGACAGAGAATACCCTTGGTAATTCAGAGGCCAGAGGAAGTGGAAGCAATTCCTGTCCTGCCGTGTGGCTGGCAGATCCCAGAGCAGATACAGAGTTTAATGAGAAACTGAGTTCAGAAAAGAAAGAAAAACCAAAGGATGCTTAACCCTCATTAGAACTGTAAAAGCAGGAGTTGGGGATTTAGCTCAGTGGTAGAGCGCTTGCCTAGGAAGCGCAAGGCCCTGGGTTCGGTCCCCAGCTCCGAAAAAAAGAACCAAAAAAAAAAAAAAAAAAAAAAAAAGAACTGTAAAAGCAGCCATTTGCACACGAGCGCCGCTATTGACTCTGACCTTGCTTCCCTAAGCCCTCTCTGCTTGTGGCATTATTGAACCTGGGTTTTTCCTGCAGGCCAGGACCTTGCCAACCCTTTCGCCCTTCACATAATGTGTTTGTCTGGTTTCTATTTCTGTAGTTTGATGCAGGATGATGGCAGGGTATTGAGCTGTTGTCTTTCATTTAGTGCGGTCTCTGCCCTCGCCCTGCCCCCTGCCCCCTGCCCTGCTCTTAAGTCATGTTCTCATTGTCTGACTTGTGCCTGGCCCTAGGTTTTTATTACTTCCTCACAGAATGGAGGGAAGCCTTATTTTATTTCATTTTCCAGGCGCAGCTATACATAGCCTCACATACCCATCCTTCCTGAAGAGAATTGCGGGGTTTCAATACTGGCAATGACCTCAGAAGGGAAGGGCTGGGGAGCTGGGGCATTTACCAAGTCCCTCGTGGATGGCAGCCCTGCACTAGTTTTGTACTTGGTTTTCTTTTCCTTTTTCTTCTTGCTTTTAATTCTCACAAAAGGCCCATGACGTAGGTAGCTTTACATCATCTTCCATAAGTGAAGAAATGGAGACCCAGAGAGATGAAATGGCCTGTTCAAGGTCACATGGGATAATAAATGACGAAGACGCTCCTGTCCCTTTATTCTGTTTCTGTCCCTTCCAGTGCAGCCCTGTCTTTGTGTGTGTGTGTGTGTGTGTGTGTGTGTGTGTGTGTGTGTGTGTGTGGTGCGGGCAAGTATATGCAAGTGCGTGCGTGAGAGTGTGGAGTGTCAGAGGTCAATCTTGACTTCAATTCCCGGAACTTTGTTTGTTTGTAGTGAGCCAGAGTCATATTACTATGTGGCCTTAGTTGGCCTAGAACTTGCTACAAGGACCAGGTTTGCCTCGAACTCACTCTGCAGACCAAGTATATGCCACGAGGCCCCACCCAGACCTTGCCAAATGTGCTGGCCTATCTCCATACCCCCAAGTGCAGGGATTGTTAAGTGTATACTTATGCACAACCCACGTCTGGCTTTTGTTTGTTCTTGATACAGGTTCTAGAGATTGAACTCAGATCTTCCCCACTGACTGAAGCATCTCGCCAGGTCTGCAGACCCTCTCTTCTTGAGACAGGGTTTCTCCATGTAGCCTTGTCTGTCCTGGAACTTGCTCCGTAGACCAGGCTGGCCTCAAACTCTGAGATCCACCTACATCTGCTCCCCGAGTGCTGGGATTTTGCAAACCCCTCTTTGAGGACCTTTAAGTGTGTCTTCATTTGGGCAGGTTCAAATCTTACAAGGAGAAAAAGAGACCAAAAGAGGCTTAACATGTTACTCGCAGATACAGAATGTTCATGTCTTTATCGAGCTTTGAGTTGGTGGTGTGGGCTCCTGCACACTTGAGCCAAGGTGCGAGGTCTTTATTGCCTTCGCTGATGCTGCTGGCTCCACTCTGATGTCCTCTCTGGGTTCCTGTCTGGCTGTCAGTATCAATCTCATCTGCCTTCATCGAGCCGCCTATCTGATCGGCTGTCCTTGATCCTTGCTGGTTGCCTCAGTCAAGGGCACCAAAAAAATCATGGCCTCCGCACAGGCTCTGGGACCTTGGGACTCCAAGCTGCTGACTCAGGCCCTATTATGAAGACAATTAGGCATCTCTGCTCCCAATGCCTTGCTGGAGTGGAACTGCTAAGCTGCTGCCCCCAGGACCCCAAGAACAAAGAGGACTCCTCTGGCACAGGGACCTGGAGGGCTGAATCTCCCTCTGACTTTTCTGAGGCTCCATGTAGGAGGACACAGGCATCAGGGTCCTCCTGACATCCTCACCAGCCCTAGCCCTGGTTCCCTGCAGCCCCGGCTACACTTGCCTCTTCTGAGTGGGATGCCAGACTGGTCCAGCTGATTCTCACTGTTTTGAACCTCTGTCTTTTCCAGAGCATAGACGTCGTGTCCAGAGTCATACAGGGTTAGCTTGGCCAGTGAAAAAGACCAGGCGTTTCTGAAACATAGATTTTTCTTTCAACGATCATTACAAAAGTGTGTTTTGAGACACAAAAGCTAGGTCCTGAATATTTTTCCTCTCATTTTCATTGTAGCAACTGTGTGTACACATGTGGCATATGTGTGTATGTGTATGCGTGTGTATTCATATATGTATTAATGTATGACTATGTATGCACGTGTGTGTAATGACCAGATGTTAATGTCAGGGTCACCCTCAATCACTCTCCACCTTACTTGCTTATTTGCTTGCTTGGTTGAGACAGAGTCCCTTACTGAACCTGGAAAGATTGATTTAGTTACCCTGCCTGGCCATCAACTGCCGCACTAGGGTGCTCTTGTCTCTGCCCTCCTAGCTCTGGGGTTATGGAAAAGTCTACCTAACTTTTCTTCAAGTGCTGGGGATCCAACCTCAGGTCCTTACTTGCTTCCAGTGGCCATTTTCCCAACTGAGCCATCTCCCCAGCCCTACCATAGCAGTTTTATTGGCAAAAAGTAGAAGGGTGGGAAAGACAAAAGATACCTAGGATAGCAAAGAGAAGGCAACTCTGGGTATGTCCCCTGTGAATGCCAGGTGACAGTCCCAGCTTCCCCTGGAGTCAGGATGGGGATGTGTGACAACTCGGGCCGATAGAGTGTAGATAAAATGATGGAAGTCTCTTCCAGATCCCCCTGCCAGGCCTCTTGCCCTCTCTCTTCCTTCCACGGTTGATGGGGAGACCTGGATCTGAAGACAGGATCACCACAAGAGGAAGGGACCCAAACCTTAGTCATCAAATGGAGGGAGCTCTGGATAACACTTTGGGAGGAAGCAAGACATAAGTTCTTGCTTGGTTAAACTGCTGAAGTCTAACTTACAGAAACAGATTTATTTATTTTGAATTTTTACTTATTTTTAAGTATGTATATAAGTGTTTGTATACGGGTATGTGCATGTGAGTGCCTGTGCCTTCAGAGGCCAGAGGCGTTGAATTGCTTGTAGTTGAAGTTATAAATGGTGATGTGCTGCCCAGTGTGAGTGAAGGCCGCTGAGCTGGCATCCTGTGGGAGAACAGTAAGTGTTCCTCTCCACAGACGAGCTAGCTCCCTATCTCCCAAGAGTTATTTACTTTTATTTGCATGTATGTGTGTCTTATCTGCATGTATGTCTGTGTCCCAAACTTGTGCAGGACCAGCAGATACCAGAAGAGAGAGCTGGATCCCTGGAACTGGAACTACAGATGGCTGTGAGCCATCATGTGGGTGCTGGGACTCAAACCCAGGGTCCTCTGCAAGAGGAGTGTCCCTAACCACTGAGCCATCTCTCCAGCCCAGAAATCTGTTTTGGGGTTATTTATTTATTTATTTATTTATTTATTTATTTATTCATTTTATGTATGTGAATACACTGTGGCTGTCTTCAGACACACCAGAGGAGGGCATCAGATCACATTACAAATGATTGTGAGCCACCATGTGGTTGCTGGAAATTGAACTCAGGACCTCTGGAAGAGCAGTCAGTGCTCTTAACCACTGAGCCATTTCTCCAGCCCAGAAATTTGTTTTTTATTGTTTTATTTTACGCCACTTTACATTGCCCACCAGCAAAATATTTAAATTTTATTCTATTTACAATATATCAGAGATGAGGGACCAGAAGCTGGTTATTTTTTGTTTGTTTGTTTGTTTGTTTGTTTTTCAAAACAGGATTTCTCTGTGTAGCCCCGGCTGACTTGGAGCTCCCTTTGTAGACAAAGCAGACTTTGAACTCAGTGATCTACTTGCCTCTGTCTCTCAAGTGCTGGCATCTAAGGCTCGTGCCAGGATTCTAGCACTTGGAAGACTGAAGAAGGAAGATTGTCAAAATACAAGGCCAGCCTGGATATGTAACAAAACCCTGTCATTAAAAAACAAAACAAGGCGCAAGGTCCTGGGTTCAATCCCCAGCCCCGGAAAAAAAGAAAAGAAAAAAAAAAAAACAAAACAAAAACAAAAACAAACAAACAAAAAAAAAACAAGGGGTTGGGAATTTACCTCAGTGGTAGAGCGCTTACCTAGCAAGCGCAAGGCCCTGGGTTCGGTCCCCAGCTCTGAAAAAAGAAAAGAAAACAGAGAGGCCCTCCTATGCCCCACCCACCTGTAGCCTGAGCCACTACAATGAGGAGAAGCAGAACAGGAGACAGGTGGGTGTTGAGGAACAACCAGATGTGAGCAGCCTGTGCTGTCACCTGACACCATGGCAACATCCTGGCCTGGGCTGCCATCGAGGGCCATGTCTGGGTCAGTGACCCTGCAGCAGCGGCGGTCTGTGTTGATGTCCATGGCCTATGTTACCACCAAAAGCCAGCCAGACATCCCTGGTTTGGGCTGCCTCCTGGGGCCATGCTGAGGTCCAAGGGCTTTACGGATGTTCAGGCCTTAGGCATGCCCTTCACCAGCTGCAGCACATGGGAGAGTGGACCCTGAACCTCACCTGGGCAGCACAGTAGAGCTGGCACTGGTGGCAGGGGCTCAGGTGAGCCAGCCCCATGGCCTTGCCCCTCGCCTGGGAAAAGTGGGAGAGCTGGCATGCTGACCAACTCAGCCTCCACCCAGGCCCAGATTCAGGACTCTGAGTTGCCCCATTCCAGCATCTACCCCATCTATGAACCACTAGAGTACATGAAGGGGCCAGTCCTGTAGAACCAAGGCTGAGGGATCCCCAGACAACACAGGGCAACAAGAGGATGTCGAGAGGAGTCTTAGTGAGTATTGATGGCATCTTGGCAGCCCAAGGCTTTGAACCAGATGACTCGCAGCAATAAATGAACAAAGCTGTTCAGACGAAAGGAAATACTGCATGACAAGCTGCAGCTCCCAGGGCAAGATGGGTTTTTTGTTTTTTTTGTTTTGTTTTTTTGTCTTGTTTGTTTGTTTGTTTATCTGGTTGGTGTTTTATTTTATTTTATTTTGGGGAAAGATTGAAGGGTATAGGATGGATATGAAGGGGCAGGGAGATGACTGAGATTGGGGTATATGATATGAAACTCACAAAGAATCAATAAGAAGTAAACAACAAATAGCACCAAACAAACCCGGCTCAGGAGACTTTGGAGCGTTGAAGGAATTCCATACACACTTCCCTTTCATGTTACATCAGGAACTGCCTTAGACATTGCCACAGAGGAGGAGAGAGGAAGTCAGAGCATCCGATGTGTTATGGATAAGCAGTGGGGGTAAGTTCTGTGTAGTTAGACCTAGTGTGTAACCAAATAGAATAGCTAGGCCCTCCATCTAAACAGACCCAACCACCAACCTGTTGGTACAGCTGGGGACTTGCAAGCTGTCGCCAACAGAGACCAGTCCCTTACAGCAGAGCAAAAAGCTAGCTGGAATTTCCCCCTCTCAACTGTCATGTAGACTTGAAGAAAAGGGTCAAGAAAGAACTGAGCCTGGCCCTGTCCAGTTTCTTCTTCCAAAGTCAGAAATCCAATAAATTACTGCTTCTGTGCACCAAAGAACAGTAGCAGCGACTGGCAGCCTCTAAGGCTTCTTGTTCCTGTGGGCACTGTGATTGGCTGTCTGTTATCTTCACTCAACTCTGCTTACGGGAGGCACTATGATTCTGCCTTTGTTCCACTGGTCAAGTCTGTCTTCTATGGGGTAGGGCGTGTGGTGGTTTGAATAGGTATAGTTCCCAGAGACTTGTGTGTTTGAATGCTTGACCATAGGGAGTAGCACTATTAGAAGGTGTGGCCTTGTTGGAGTAGGTGTGGTCTTGTTGGAGTAGGTGTGGTCTTGTTGGAGGAAGTGTGTCACTTCCTTTGTCGCTTTGAGGTCATATAAGCTCAAGCTCCACCCAGTGTAGAACACAGTCTCCTCCCTGGCTACCTGTAGATCAAGGTGTAGAGCTGTCAGCTCCTCCTCCAGCACCATGTCTGCTTTCAAGCTGCCCTGCGACCCATCGTGACAATAATGGACTAAACCAGTAAGCCAGCCCCAATTAAATGTTGTCCTTTATAAGAGTTGCCTTGTTCACAATGTTCCTTCACAGTAATAAAACCGAAACCAAGACTGGGTGTTTAGTTCTTCTGAGGGAACAGGCTTACACACCTTTTTCACCTGGATGGGTTGAGGAATAAAGATGTGGCTTGCTTCTCCCAATTCATAAGCGGAAAGCCAAAGAGAAGCAGCAGCTGGTCTTGTCCCCCCCACACACACACCCTCTAGCCCTACTGTGAAGTCCTCTGCTGCTCTGTAGGCCACCCCCACATGTTCCACATATGTCATTTACTGCCATAACCTGGCAAACCTGTGACTGTGGGGCCTGTTGGGTATGTGTGCTGGGGTCAACCATGCCGGCAACCATACTGGATCACACACAGAGAGAATTCTGTATGAAGCGCCCAGCTCCTTCCCTCCTTGGTTAGGAAACATTGTGAGGAGTTTCTGAGTATATAAATGGCTCGTACTGGAAATAGTTTTTCCTTCCTCCCCTCCCTTCCATCTTCCTGCCCCATGGTGCTACCTCCAAATAAACCACAGTGGCACCCACATTGTTGACTCCAGGGAAATTAAAAAAAAAACCCAACTCATCAAGGAAGGATGTTCCCTTAGCTCCTGGACAAAGGAAAAAGAAAGTGGGGTGTTAGAGGCCCCTTTGAACACTAAAAACAGAATTACTAAGAGCCCAGCTATACCATTCCTGAGCATATTCCAAAAGGGCTCCATGTGCTACCACAGAGACACTTGCCCATCCATGTCTATTGCTGCTCTACTCACAATTGCAAAGATGTGGACCCAGCCGAGATGTCATCAGCAGGTGAGGGGGATGGTGAGAAATGCAGTAGGTTTGCACTGTGGAATCTCGTTTGTCTGCAAGGAAATGAAATTATGACGTTGAAAACAAAATAGTCAACAACTGGAAATATTATGTGAAGTGACTGAGTGCGGCTCAGAAGGATAAATACTGTGTCTTCTTCTGTATTCAGACCTTGCTTCTCATTTTAAGTATGTGTATTTGACTGTGGGTAGATGTCAAGAAACTAGAAAGGGGCTCATGAGATAGGAAAAAGAGGTCTTAAGGGGTGGTTGTCAAGAGGGTAATAAACAGATGACATAAAAGTAGAAAGGTGAATATTGGGGGAGGGAATTTTAAGTGGGGAAGAGGGAGGAGATGGGGAGAAAGAAGAACAGGGATAGGCAGAATCAACCAAATATAAGTATGTATGTAAATATGTATGAAAATGCCCGGGGGGTTGGGGATTTAGCTCAGTGATAGAGCGCTTGCCTAGCAACTGCAAGGCCCTGGGTTCGGTCCCCAGCTCCAGAAAAAAAAAGAAGAAAAAAAAAAAAGAAGAAAAAAAATGCCCCAGGGAAACCTATTGTTCTTTATGTGGATTGAAAATAAAAGAAACAATATGTCGGTATACATGTTCCCCTGTTTTAGTGAATTAATTTTATCTTATGTGTCTGAGTGTTTTGCCAGCACGTAAGTGCACCATGTACATGCAATGACTGCACAAGCAGAAGAGGGCATCAGATTTCTTTGCTCTTAACTTCTGAGCCATCTTTCCAGTCTCATGCCTGTCTCTACCCACCCCACCTCATAGACAGGGTTCCTCTGTGTAGCTCTGGCTGTCTTGGAACTTACTCTGGAGACCAAGCTGGCCTCAAACTCAGAAATCTGCCTGCTGAGTGCTAGGACCACCTCTGACAGGCTCATGTCTGTCTTAAGAAAGAAAGAAATCCTGCCGCTTGAACCACATGGATGAATCTGGAAGACTTTATGTTGAATGAAGCAAGTCAGGCTTGGGGAGACTAGGATCACACAGAGTCTAGAAAACGGGACCAGCAGAAGTAGAACGCTGGCTTCCACAGGCCGAGCGGGTGGACCGGAGGTTGTTGGTGTCAGGGCTAAGAGTTTGAGGTAGACTGGAGGAATGAGTCTGGAGATCTTCTGCACAGCATCATGTGGTTGTGCTGTCTCCGAGACTTGAATATTGCTCAGAAAACAGATTTGAAGTGTTTATCACACACACACACACACACACACACACACACACACACACACACACACAGTAGTAGAGGAATATATGTTAATTAGCTTTCTTTAATCATTTCCCAATATACACACATCAAAACACCATACTGTATACCATACGTATGTATAATTTTATCTGTTCATTTAAAAAATAAACACAAGCTTTTAAAAGGCCTATTTAAAAAAAAAAAAACTTATGTCATTCAGCAGGAAACGTTCTGTCTCTTTGGCCACGTACTCCTGACCCTGGTCTCTGTAGCCAAGAAGCATCTGACTCCAGTTCACTGTGGACACTCTTGAGAAAACGTCTGGTTTCCTGTCAAACCACTGTGACCTCAGAGCCATCTGTGCTGGTGCCAGCCAGTCTTGCCTTAAACATCTTTTTTGTTTTCCCCAACCCGACTTAAACATCTTGATTCCCTGCTTTCTTTCCAGCATGAAATTTAGGATTTGTCAACTGTCCCTTCGTATCCATTCAGCCGAGGTTGAGTGGGTCCTCACTGGGAACATGACCATGAGGAAGAAAGGGCCCTGCTCTACTGAGGAGAGAGAGAGAGAGAGAGAGAGAGAGAGAGAGAGAGAGAGAGAGAGAGAGAGAGAGAGAGAGGACGTGGGATCTAGGTTCTAGGTGAGTACTATTCAGGGCATGAGACAGGCTGGAAGACTGGTGGAAATTGGCTAGTTTTTTATGGGAAGCCTACAGAAGGCTTCTTTGTGAGGGTCACCTTTGGGATAAGGCAGAAAACAAGTCAGTGTTAACTATTGTAAAACAGAGAGAGGGTACACTCCACAGAAAGAGAACCCCATGCTGGAAGGCTCAGGGAAGTACCTGGGGCTTTATAGGAGCTAAAATCACTCTTTCTTGTCCCTCTTTTAGGAAAATGCTGAACACATAACAGGTATGCAGAGAAATGCAGACTGAAGGGCTTCTTGAGCGTATGCATGGTACACAATCTTTGTTGTTAACACACTTCCTCTCTGTACAGCGAGGACCAGATGGAGGAAAGTCTGTCGGATGGGGTACGCGTAGCTCATGAGGGAAGCTAGTTAGCATCAACTTGATTCTCATCTACGAAGCTGGATGTTTGCATGTGTGTGAACTCTCCAGATAGTAAAGTGTTAGTATTACACTAGGAGTATGAAAAAAGTGTTAGAATTAGTTAAGTACTTTGAAGGGTTAAGTGCGCTCTTGAGTTCGTTTTCTGATGCTATATCCAAAAAAAAAAAAAAAAAAAAGAGATTGTTTCCCTCACAATTTGGAATTTTTACATTTATTTGGATTTTTGGTAGGGGGTGGGGAGGGTGCGGGAGCATGTGTTGTGGTGAGAGGACAACTTGCAGGAGCCTGTTCCCTCCTCCCACCAAGTGGGCTCTGGGAATTGAACTCGGGTCCTCAGGCTCCGTGGCAAGCACACTTTCCTCCTGTGCCATCTGGCAAGCCTGACCCTCACAGTTTGGAAGCTGAAATCTAAGATCTCTGGTGAGCACATGATAGCAGATGCCATCACAATGGCGGGAGATCGCGCAGCAAGATGGCAGCCAGAGTACTGCAGTACTCATCTGGCCCCTCTAATTACAACCACTTGAAAGGAGGTTGGCACGAATGCCATCCTGGGCAGCACCCACACTGAACCTTCCATAAACGTTTTGCCGCCTCACTGCTGCCCAGGCTTCCAGTACATAAACCCTTTCCCTGGAGCAAGGAAAATGCTTGTTCCAGCTTATGGCTCCGGAAGGAAAGTCCATCACAGCAGGGACCGCACGGCGTTGGGGAGCTGAAGCAGGCAGATCAAGCTTTCATTCTCACACAGGAAGCAGAGAGGGAAGAAGTTGAGCCGGCTATAAATCCTCAAAGCTCATGTCCAATGAAACCCTTCCATTAGCAAGCCCCACCTCTTAAAGGTCCCATAACCTTCCCAAAAATTACCACCCTCTGTGGACCAAGTGTTCAAACACATGAGCCTATGGAGGGTGTTTCTCGTTCAAAGCAGCACAGTATGTCACATAATTAATGAGAGAGCATAGCCGCTAAACACTGTTTGTTAAATGAATGAATACTTTTTTTTTTTTTTTTTTTTTTAAGGAACATATTCCACACCCAAGAATGAATCTCACCAGCTCATTTCAACCGGGTCTAAGACTTAAATCAGTGTCATTTGGCCAAGTTTGGATTCCAATGGGACAGAGCACAGGCTTTGTTATCTTGTACAAGATTTACGCGATGGGGTTCAGTGTTTTCTTCACAACGCCACAGTCTCAAATGACTTGAGTGGCCCGGGGGCTTTCTGGTCAGGAGATCGAATGTCTCCAAAACAGACTAATTTCCCCAGGAGGCTCAGCTGCATCGAGTTGTCATGAGACAGACTTGTCTAAGTGTAACACTGTTGGCACTGCTAGAACAGTAGATTATGTACCCAGGAAACAGGCTCGAGTGTCTGTCACCAAGGGACAAGTCTGAAGCTTTAATTAGCAGAGGGAGAAACTGACTGGCAGGAGACCTTCTTCCTAACACCTTCGGACTCTTGAGCCTGTGTGGCTTCTCTTTCCCCATCTCTCAGCAGGAGTGAACACAGCTATAGCCATCTATAGAGCAGAGACGAGTCTTTGTGAGCGGTACCTATAAATGCTACAAAGCCTCCCTCGCAGATGGGAACAGTGAAGGCTGGCTGCGGGGTCAGCTGTTTTCTTCCGTCTTTATATGAGTCTGGGGCTTCTAACCCAGGTCGCCGGTCTCATGCGGAAGTACGGCTCCTAGCTGGGCCATTTTAGCAGCCTTGACGCTGTAGACTCTCTAACACCAGCTTTGCAGCCCCGACGGGGGTTTCTCCAGAAACAGAATTTGAACACAAATATGGCCGCCCTTGGTGTCCATAGTTCTCCGACTCTACAGGGACACTCACACACAAGGGACTCTTAAGCCCCTCACACAAAAAGATGGTGTGACAGCGCCTTGTAGAAGGCTGGCTGGCAATCCTTCCGCTTTGGTGTTACGGACCTGGAATTTAAGGCATGCGCCACCCGGTCCAGCTCCTCCCATACACTTCAAGTCTTCTCTGCTAACCTGCACTGCCTAGTGCCAAGTGAGTGGTGTGTACATAGCTGTAATGCGGGCTATTTGGGGGGTGGGGAGGTACCGTACATGTTAATGCAATCTTTTATTCAGATATTTTAAATTCGTGGTTGGCTGAATCCACAGATAAAGAAAACTAGGAAGGAAGGGAAGACTGACATACTGTCCTCTACCAGGGACCTCAGAAGGTGACAGTGGGGTGTGAGTTGGCGGGGGTGTCTTTTCTACGTGAGAAACATCTATATGACCTGGCCTAGGGCTTCCTGCACCTACCACGAGCCAGGCACAGGTCTAAGCAAAGGCTCTCAGAGTATTGTCCAGGCCCCTGGAAGAGTTTTTAACACCCCTTCAGAGGGTTGTTGAGATGAAAGGATTTTTAGAGAAATGCCAAACTTTGCCAGTCTTTGCATTCTTGTCTCCTCAGTCACAGCAGAACTTCCAAAAGCCACAAGACACTTGACAGCTTTGAGGGAGTTGACAAAACAGATCACAGACTGTATGTCTCTGAGGCTTTGCTTCCCAAGTCTTTGAATTTCGTTTTATTTTGGTTTTGGGTTTTTTTTAATCTCTTAAGGATTTTCACATTATTATTTCATTATTTTATGTGTATGGATGTTTTGTCTGAATGTGTTTCTGCACCACATGCGTGCCTGGCACCCTGAGAAGTCAGAAGAGGGCATCAGAGCCTCTGGAACTGGAGTCACAGACTGTTGTGAGCCCCAACATGGGTGCTGAGAATTAAACCTATGTCCTCTGCAGGCTTTTAACTGCTGAGCCAACTCTCCAGCCCCCTTTTAATGATTTCCGTTACACTCATTTACTTTGTGTAGGTGTATGTTACGGTTTGGGGGCATACGTGTGTCACAGCATGTACATAGCTCAGAGGACAATGTGAGGAAGTCAGTTCTCTCCTACCACGTGGGTCCCAGGAACCAAGCTCTTGTCAGGCTTGGCCAGAAGTGTCTTTACTTACTGAGCATCTCACTGGCCTTTAGAAAACACTGTTTATTTGTTTTTAAGATAAGACTCCACTCACTTTAACTTACTCCCTCGGCCTCCTGACTGCCGGGATGGCGAGTGAGAGGCTCTGGCTCAGTTGGCTTTATTTCTAACACCCGGTAAGTAGCCACAGATAAGAACCCCTGTAATGAAGCCTTTGTGGCTTTCCATCAGGTTTAAGAACATAACGTGTTTGGGTGGCTAAAACTTTGAGATCCTTGTTATTGTAGATACTGTAGGAAGTTTAGGAGAAGCATGAGAAGGTGGAGAAGAAAGAGGGAAGGGCTACAAGGGCCGTGTGGGACAGAGAGGAGAGGCGGCATGCAGTGTTAAGTAAGGATCTATATATATTGAATAAGGCTGTAGAGACGGCTGAGTGGTTAAGAGCACAAGCTACTCTTCTGAGGACCTGAGTTCGATTCTCATCATCCCACATCAGCAGCTTACAACTGTGTGTAACCCCAGCTCCTGGGGGGTCTCTGACATTTTGGACCTCTGTGGGCACTTGCATTTAGGTGCACACACCCACACACATACACGTAATAAAAATAATAAGAGGGGCTGGGGATTTAGCTCAGTGGTAGAGCGCTTACCTAGGAAGCGCAAGGCCCTGGGTTCGGTCCCCAGCTCCGAAAAAAAGAACCAAAAAAAAAATAATAATAAGAATACATCTTTAGGAAAAGAAGTTTTAAGTCGGTGAAGGTGGCACAGGCCTTTAATTGTGCACTCGGGAGTCAGAGGCAATTTTTAGTCTCTACCTGTTGCAGGTTAAGGATGTGACTGGGCTAGCCTTTGCTCTACCTCAAACTCCTCAGCTCAGGGACTGGGCTATCCTTCTCCCAGAGGCTTTTTCCTATATAATCCAGGTAGTTTGGTTACCTATCTCTCTTTCACCTTTTGCCCTCTTGGATGCTGCAACCTGGTTTCCCTCCCTCCCCTCTCTTCTGCTCTCTCCCCTTCCTCATGTGGCTCAGGGCCATGTCCACTCTGGACTCTCCCAGATGTGTCTGCCTCTGACTGTGCTCTCCCTTTTATGTACAATAAACCTTCTCCACCACCATACCTAGGAGCAGACATGTCCTTCCTTTTTGTTTTTATTTTTTTCAGTCTCCAGAGTGAGATCCAGGACAGCCAGCATTACACAGAGAAACCCCTATGGGGGTGGGGGTAGGGAGAATAGATAAGCATAAATCAAATATCTGATATTGGGCTGGGGATTTAGCTCAGTGGTAGAGCGCTTACCTAGGAAGCACAAGGCCCTGGGTTCGGTCCCCAGCTCCGAAAAAAAGAACCAAAAAAAAAAAAAAAAAAAAAAAGAAACCCAAATATCTGATATTTCTTTGCCCTATACATATTCACATGTCAGTTAAACTTAAAATGAAATAAAACAGAAGGAAAGAAATCAAAATGTTCTCATGTACCCTACCTTATCATGTTTTATTGTGATATATATATATATATATATATATGTATAAGATTTTATCACTTTTTAAAAAAAAAGAAACATTCTTCCAATTCTTTGAGAGTCTACTTGGAATTTCATCTCCCGCTTCTACAAAAAAGACCTCTGTTCTGACTCTTTTAAAGGACGTTCCTCTCCTTGAGGGGCTCTGAGAATGGAAACCAGGTCCTCTTATCTGCCAGACTCTCGCTAATACCGGGCTGCAGCCCTCTGTTCTCTTTCCCCATACTGCATTGTGGTTTCACCAACTACTCGAGTCTCCAGAAGTGACACTCTTCTTTCGTCATTCTGGAAAACCAAGAAGCCATCTGTACTTGTGGTGAGGGAGTGGTAATACAGTACAAATAGACAAATTCACCTAGCAGAGTGGGCTGGACTCTGGGCAGTTACAGGCTGGCTCAGCTGCTCTGAACCAGGACCATCCACAGGACAGGGCATCTGGAGAACGAGGCGCAGACCGGCAGACCAAGCTCTTGCTTGAGTAGGGAAGTTCTTGTTTTCGCTGATTTGTTTGCTTTGCTTTCTAGCTGAGTGCCTATCTCTGGGCCATGAGGTAGGACAGAGCTGAAGTGTGCTGAGTGTAGGCAGAACAGGGTCTCCAGGAGCTCCTGCCCCAGGCTAGTTGGACCAGGAAGGGCCAGCATGCTCATCTGCACAGTGTCTTTCTCAAGCTAGGATCCCGAGATAACAACCAAACCCGTGTCCACCTGGGGACTCTCAGGGCTCTGGACTAGGTGAACGCTTGTCTGCCCTCTGAACTGCTCGTCTGCCCTCTGGGCGGTCAGGACTAGGTGACACTTGTCTGCTCTCTGGACAGTCAGGCACAACAGTCACTCGAGCCTCAGCTCTGTGGTGTCTTTGTCCAAACATTTTGCAAATGGTTTTTCTCAGACCTTTAAAGGCACAGTGCCATTCCCGATTGGCAGTGTTATCCTGTGTCTGAAGTGATCTTGTTTCAGTTTTCCATTTTCTCTCTGGTTGCTTAGAGAATCCTCCTCCTCCTCTTCCTCCCCCTCTTCTTTTTTCTACTCCTCCTCCTTCCCCCTTTTCCTCCTCCTCTTCCTTCTCCTCCTCTCCCTTCTTCCTTCTCTTACCCCTCCCTCCTCTTCTTCCTCCTCTTTCTCCCCTTCCTCCTCCTTTTCTTCCTTCTCCTCCTCCCTTTCTTCCTCTCTCCTCTCCCTCCTCTTCCTCCTCACTCCCCATCTCCCTTCATCTTCATCCCTCACTGTTCTGAAGCTTTACTGTGGCAGGCCTCCGTGTGAGCTAGTTTTTACCCATCATGCTCAGCCCTTGTTGGACTCCAGTCTGTAGGGTTTTGTATTGTTTTGTTTGACTGTTTCATCCATGGCCCTCTCTGGTCTGCTTTCTTCTAGAATGCAGATGACCTAGCATCAGGTCCCCTCAACTGACCTTCCACTTCCTTCCCTTCACTTCTTCCAGTCTCTGGCTTTTTTTTTTTTTTTTTTTTTTTTTGCTCCTTTCTTCACTCAGTTTGCTCTTCCAAACTTTTAGTATTATTTTACTTTTTTAAATGATCATGCCTCCCTCCCTCCCTTCCTCTCTTCCTTCCTTTCTTTCTTTTTTTTTCTTTTCTTTTTTTTTTTTTTTGGAGGTAGGGTCTTGACCTTGAACTCCTGATCTTCCTGCTCATATCCTTTAGTATCAGAATTACAGAGCTGTACCCCACACTCTACTCAGATCTTTACTTTTTTCAGTGGCAAAGAGCGTAACAGGGTTTCACTGTGTAGCCTTGGTTAGCCAGGAATTCGACATGTGGCTCAGTCTGGCTTTGAACACATAGAGATCTGCCCAGCTCTGCCTTCTGTGTGTTGGAACTAAAGACACACACTTTGTCTCACAGTCATACATACATTTTCTCTCCCCCACGTACACACATTTTCTCACACACATACACACATACACACAGATACTTTCTCTCTCATATACACATACACACATTCTCTTTCATTTCTCTCTCACACATACAGATACACACACACACACACACACACACACACACACACACACACACACACACACACCCTTCTCCCTCCCAGCACCTCATCTGTTATCTGTTCCTTTCAGGTTGCCTGTTGTATTTGTTCTGGTCTCTCTGACTCTCAGGTTTCCCCAGACGGGAGGGGGGGGGTTCCCTGGTTCTCTCCTCAGGGCAGCGCCTGGAGGCTTTTTGGCAGCTCTGAGAGCATATGGGCTGTCCACTTAGAGCTTCACCACAGGGTGGTCTGGGTGGCTATTTGCTGGGAACTGAGAGTGCCTGTCTTCTGAGTCTCATTAAGCTGGTTACCCCCCCACTGCCTTCCCTGCAGGGTGAGGTCACACTAACTGCGAGGTGGGGCAACTCGAATGTCCTGATTTCTTATTCAGCAATTAAAACACCTTGCTTCTTCTCTTTTCCCAATTTAATTTTCCGCATATGTGAGAGTGCCTGCATGTATGTGTGTGTGTTACATGCATGTCCAGGGCCCTCAGAGGACAGGAAAGGACACCAGATCCTCTGAAACTAGAGTTGTAGGCAGTCGTGAACTTCTAGTGGACGCTACCAGGAAACAAACCTGAGTCCTTGAAAGAACCGCAATGCTCCTGACCGCTAATCCACCTCTCCAGCCTCTTTATTTTATTTTATTTCTTTTTTAGACAAGGTTCTATGAGAGTTCAAACTAGCCTCGAATTCACAGCAATCCTCCTGCTTCAGTTTCTCAAGTGCTCAGATTCCAGACACATGACACCACATCTGGTTCACTCTTTTTCTTTTTTAAATTATTTTTTAACTTTGAAGTGGGGGGTGGGTTGTTTTGTTGGTGTTTGAGACAGGGCCTTGCTGTGTAGCCCAGGTTAGCCTCCTGCCCCCACTTGCTCAGGTGCTAGGATTATGGCCACATCTTCTAGAGGACCTCATGCTTCCCAGGTCAGAGATTAATCTTACAGTTGTTTTATAGAACAGGAAGGTGGGGTGGATACTGGGAGAGAAACTTAGGAATCTGACTGATTCCTGCCTAGCTCCCCTGCCAGGCCTTATTTTAGCTCCACCCCAACTGTAGAGAGACTCTGGCGGCCAGCCACTTTGTCTCTGGCAGACTCCACTGTGTAAGTCACAACCTTCTTCACACCACCACCCTGGACTTGGCTTTCCCCCGGCCTCCAGCTTAGTCACCACCCACTCTCACAGCTGCGGCTCCCCATCCTGTTTTTCTCAATGCTGATTTTTTTTTCTTTTTCCTTCTAGAAACTCTGGTGAACTTTCAGGAGAAGGCAAAATCTGGTGTGAGGTTCTGTCTTTCACTCTCAATTGTAATGCTAAGTGCAGGACCCTGCCCTCAAGTTAATTCTGATTGGTGAATAAAGATGCTGACAGCCAATAGCTGAGGAGACGAGACATAGGGGGTGGGAGACATAGGGGGTGGGAGACATAGGGGGTGGGAGGCATTGAGACCACGAGGAGAGAGGGAGGCTGCCAGGGAAGAAGGAGAACAAGCAGGAGAGGAGGAAGGAAAGCCTTCATGGGTTAGCTGAGCTATAAAAACATGGGCCGTGTGGACTGACCAATTAGAGCTAAGAGCAGCCCAGATGAAACATAACACAGAATAACTCGGGCTATAGATATATGGATAGATAGATAGATAGATAGATAGATAGATAGATAGATAGATAGATAGATAGATATGAAGATATGTAGATATATAGATATATATAGATATAGAGATATAAATTCTAACAACGTGGAGGGTAGGCAACTGCCCAGCTATCGTGCTACATAAGACACATTTAAAAATATGTGTGTGTCTTTCATTCAGAAACATCCGGGGTCAAAGACGGGATGAAACCCCATGCCAAAATGTTTAATACCATTACTACCATGTTCAACCGGTCGTTGGGATCGGATCATTTCCAGAAAGTTCTAAGCTGCAGTCCTGCTTCTTAAAATGTGGCGTGGGAGATTCCTGTATAAATGCAACTGATTCTGTAAACCCTGCTGCTGTTGGAATAGAGGATGCATTGGTCTTGACCCCAGCATTGGTTAAGCAGGATGGTAGAGTGATTTGAATGAGAATGTTTTCCCCTAGGCTCACAGATCCGAGTGAGCACGTGGCTCCCCGTTTGGAGGTCATCTTTGAGGAGGTCTAGGTGGAGGAACCTTGCACGGGCAAGACTCCAGAGGTCATAAAACAATGTCACTCTGTGCCTCTCTCCCTGAGAAAATGAGCCACTAGGTAGCTTGAAATCTAGAGCCAGGGATCCCTGCCCAGAGGAAGCCCAATGTTTCTGTGGGATGAAAAGGGAGGTACACGGGGAGCCATTGGGCTTACTGCTTGCTGCCAGGGAGAGTCCGTGGAGGTGTTGAGTGTCAGGGGCAGCAAGCAAACCCTCTTGTTTATTGAGACGCGAGTATTTGGCAGGGGCTTTCTTCAAAAGCAATGCGGTGTGCTGCCGGCAAAGTGACCGTCAGAATTGAGCGACACTAATAAAATCCATGCTTTTGAGCAAAAGTTAAAATGCTAGACAATTTTCTACTGTGATGATTTGACAGAACCCTAAACCTAGTTGTGCTGGGGAATTTATTTCAACTTGACACACGCTATAGTCATTGGAAAGAGTGAGCCTCATTGGAGACAATGCCTCAGTGGGAGCCATTCTTGGTTGTCAGCCAAACTACATCTGGAACGAACTAAAACTCAAGCTGGGTGTTTTTTTTTTTTTGTTTGTTTTGTTTTGTTTTTTTTGTTTGTTTGGTTTTTTTTTTTTTTTTTTTTTTTGGTAATTAAATCTCTTTCTGTAGGAAGACCCATCTTCTTTGGATCTTTGGATCGACCACAGCTTCTGGCGGCAGCCCATTATAAGGACATGCAAAAAGGAAGGGTTTGCTCTTTGTACTCATTCTCCACGGCAAAGCCATCCCTTAACTGGCATTAGGGCCGACTTGTGGGATTCTGGCATGTACTGAAGACTGACTGAGACTTCCAGCATCATGGACTGAACAACTACTGGATCCTTAGACTTGCTATTGGTAGACAGCCATTGTTGGACTAGCTGGACCACAACTTGCAAGATACTCTAATAAATCCTACCTCTATCTCTATCTATCTATCTATCTATCTATCTATCTATCTATCTATCTATCTATCTATCTATCCCTGCCCCACCTTTCAGGTCTTAGGAACTGAGACACTGCTCAGTAGCAAAATTATAGTTATTAAGCAGCAACAACCTAAGGAACTATATTAAAGGGTCACAGCAGGAAGGTTGAGAACCACTGCTCTAGAGAACCCTGGCTAAAAGAGACAAGCCTATATAATATTTTATTAATTAGTGATTGATGGGGGGGGGCACAGCACATTATGGTGTGGCCACTGTGTGAGTTGGTCATCCTGCCTTCTATAAAAAGACAGACTGAGCAAGCCATGGGGAACGAGCCAGTCAGCAGCATCCTTCCATGGCTTCTGCATCAGCTCCTATCTCTAGTTTCCTGCTGGGTTTGAGTTTCTGCCTCGGCTTCCCTCAGTGGACTTTGATTCATGTTATATAAACCTTTCCTCCCAGAGTTGCTTTTGATCATGGTGACTCATCACAGTGATAGTAACCCTAAGACTCTAGGAGATTTCATTTTGCTTTCCTGATAGAAGGGACTTTAGGAGCCGAGGGTGTGGTTCAGGTGGTCGAGGGCTTGCTCTTCACTCCTGGGGCCCTGGGTTTGTTCACCAGCATTGTATAAACCTGCTGTGGCAGTGCACGCCCGCTATCCTAGCACTTGGGAGATTGAGGCAGGAGATTTAGAAGTTCAGTCATTGTGTATTACATAAAGAGTTTGGAATTGGAGGCTAGCCTGGGCTATGTGAGGTCTTGCTGGTAAAGAATCAATAGAAACCATTGTTATGGGAGCTGAAGATATGATTCGCCGTTTAGTCATGTGATGAATTCTGTCAGTGGTAGCGAGGTCTGATCAGTCGGTATTTTCCAGAGAATCAGTGTTGTAAGTTCATGCATGTGTCAAACCTCAACTCGAAACTGCAAAATAAATGAATCACGTAGTACACTAAGAAAAGGCCAGTGACACAGGAGCCACAATCCACATTGCAACCAATCCTTAAGAATCTACCATTTGGGGTTGGGAATTTAGCTCAGTGGTAGAGCGCTTGCCTAGGAAGCGCAAGGCCCTGGGTTCGGTCCCCAGCTCCGAAAAAAAGAACCAAGAAACTACCATTTGGGACTGGAGAGATGGCTCAGTGGTGAGGAGCTCCGACTGCTCTTCCAGAGGTTCTGAGTTCAATTCCCAGCAACCACATGGTGGCTCACAACCGTCTGTAATGAGATCTGGTGTGTCTGAAGACAGCGACAGTGTACTCATATACATTAAACAAACAAACAACAAACAAACCAACCACCATTTGGGGGTCTGGAGCGATTGCTCAGCACTGACGAACGCCGACTGCTCTTCTCCATGTCTCAGGTTCAATTGCCAGTGACCCATTTGGTGACTCATGGCTGCCTGTGACGCTAGTCTCAGGGGATCCAACAACCTCTTCTGGCCTCCTTGGGCACAAGGCATGCATGTGGTACACAGATAAACAAACATGCAGGCAAAACACCCATAAACATACAAATAAGTACATAGAAATGAATGAACAAATAAACAAACCTTACCACAGGGGCTGGAGAGATGACTCAGTGGTTAAGAACACTGACTGCTTTTGCAAAGGACACGGTTCTATTCCCAACACCTTCAAGGCGACTCACAGCTACCTGTAACTCAAGTTTCAAGGGCTCTGACACCTTCTTCTGGTTTCCAAAGGTACCAAGAACACACGTGGGGCGTACAGATACAGGCAGGCAGGACACCGATATAAACAGTTAAGACAAAGTTAAGCAAAGAAGAAACGGCCACTTGTTGAGCTCTGGTGAAGTGTAAGACTGGCTTACAGTGACCTGGGAGGTTTTTTAAAGCCCTCCTTCTTACCCAGGGGCGAGGCTCTGTGAAGCACGAGTGGATCCCATTCCTCCATGAATCTCAACCAGAGCCTTTTTACTTCTTCACAAAAATAGCACACGTGGTGGATTCACTGTTTTCATTTCATTTTTAAAGGTCAAAGAAAATGAATTTTGTGTGTGTGCCCACACCTATGCCTGCACCTGTAGATGGTACTGAGTTCCATGGAGCTGGAGTTACAGATAAATAACTGTGAACCACCCAAGTGCCTGTTAGGTCAGTGCACGTACGTCCCCATAAGAACAGCAAGTGCTAATGCCTGCGAAGCCATCTCTCCAGCCTCTACTCTTTGCTTTTTTTTTTTAAATATTTTATTCATTTGTTATATATAAGTACACCGTAGCTGTCTTCAGACACACCAGAAGAGGGCATCAGATCTCATTGCAGATGGTTGTGAGCCACCATGTGGTTGCTGGGATTTGAACTCTGGACCTCGGGAATTGCAGCCGGTGCTCTTAACCACTGAGCCATCTCTCCAGCCCCTCCCTACTCTTTGCTTTTTAAATCAATAAGCAAGTATTTAAAAAATACTCTCACTTTTTACTTATAGCATAGTTATTTAAAACAGCAGCAGTGGCAGCAACAACAACAGGGCTTTGCTATGTAGATTAGGCTGGCTTTGAACTCACAGAGGTCTGCCTGCCACTGCCTCCTCAATGATGGAATTAAAAGTGCATGTCGAACGTGCCCAGTCTGATACTGTAACCTTTGACAAATGTAAATCACACAAACCAAGCTCTTGGAGGTTTTTGTTTGTTTTTTTGTTTTTGTTGTGGTGGTGTTTTTTTGTTCTATTTTGGTTTTGAAAATTTTTAAGATCGCAAAGAGGCTGAGAGGAGAAAGAGGGACAGAGAGAGAGAGAGAGAGAGAGAGAGAGAGAGAGAGAGAGAGAGCGCAAGAGCGCTATTGCGCGTAAACAAAGAAATAGATGCCCCGCTAAGGCACTAAGGGGTGTGATATACTGAGACAAGAAAATGAAGGGGACAGTGATGGGAAAGAGAATTTGTTTCTGTAAACAGTGTCTCCTGTAGCATAGTTGGTCTTGATATGTAGCTGAGACTAATGTTGAACCTCCTGCCTCCACCTCTCACATGCTGGGATTTCAGGGGAGCATGGGCATTCCCAGTTTATGTGGTGCAGACATCCAACCCAGGGCTTCGTGCATGCTACACAAGCAGCCCCTTACAATGGCGTTACATCCCAGCCGTCCTAGTCAGGGTTCACTGCTGTGAGCGGACACCATGACCAAGGCAACTCTCATAAGGACAACATTTAAGTGGGGGTTGGCTTACAGGTTCAGAGGTTCAGTCCATTATCATCAAGGCGGGAACATGGCAGCGTCCAGGCAGGCATGGTACAGGAGGAGCTGAGAGCTCTACATCTTCCCCTGAAGGCTGCTAGCAGAATACTACTGGCTTCCAGGCAGCTAGGATAAGGGTCTTAAAGCCCACGCCCACAGTGACACACTTACTCCAACAGGGCCACACCTTCTAATAGTGCCACTCCCTAGGCGGAGCATATACAAACCATCACACCAGCCAAGGAGAGTGTTTGCAAGAAATCCCAGAAGTGGACATGACAGGATGTGCCGACCATCAGCCTGCCTTTCCCTGCCACTGCGGCCCCACAGTTTCACCCCACCACCACCTTCAATCTGTAGTCTTGCCTGCCCTGTAACAGACACATAGCTTACAGTACAGTACTTCCCCTGTGGGTTCTAGATTTATGCTTCTTGAAGTTTTCTGTATACAAAACAAACAAACAGACAAAAAAACCAAACCAACCAAATTAAAAAGCCTACTATCACCACCAACAAACAAAACCAAAGCCCTCCTTCCTTCTAGTTGCTTAAGCTAAGCACATCTCACCATCCTCTGCCACCCCCTGACCTTCTCTACCATCCTTGCTCTCCTCAGCCTGCTTTCCAACTTTGTTGACCTTTAACCATGCTAATCTTTGCCACCTCCGGGCCTTCTCACTGGCTGTCCCCTCAGCGTCTGGTGTCCGGCATCTGCAGCTCCCCTCCCCCTCCCCATCTACATTGTTTACTGGCCCACTTGTTTTTGATCTTTGCTCCAAGGCATCCTTATCTGAGAGACCTCCCCTGAGCCCACAGACAACATTGCTTTCTACATCTCTGCATTCCCCCCTTCCCATGCTGTGGATCCTGAGCACCAAGCAGTGTATTCCAGAGCATCCTCTGTCTGCTGGCACCCTTCATCTTCCCTCCAGCCATACACAAACTCTCTGAGACAGAGCAGAGACGGTTGAAGTCGGATCCCCCATGGCTACAACAGGACCTAGGCCGCAGTAGACACTCCGTGTTTGTTTGCTGAGCAGGTGGGCAAATGCTTGGGACCTGAGTGGTTGAGAAATCACCAACCACTCCAGGGGCAGTGTCTGTATGGTACCATCCTGGGCAGCACGGGTACAGCAGCTAGCAATGTCCTGAGCGCTTCCTGTCCATGGCCCTCAGTGGATTTCACATATCCTCTCCTGACCTGTCTAGTAACGTATGAAGCAGGCCCGTTGTCTTCATTTTACGGACAAAACCACTGAGGCCGGGAGAGGTTAAATTAAATCATTTGCCCAGGACTCAGCATCTATGTCATAATGAGAATGGGAACTTGGCCCCACAGGCCATATTCTAAGTCCTTTACCATGATCAACAGAGATGAGAGGTTTCAGAAGGCTTTGAGCAACCAATCCTGTAGGGCCTGGAGCTCGAAATTTTTATCTAGTATCGTCTCTTTTTCCTTTTTTTTTTTTTTTTAAGATTTATTTATCTTATATATGAGCACACTGTCACTGTCTTCAGACACACCAGAAGAGGGCATCAGACCTCATTACAGATGATTGTGAGCCACCATGTGGTTGCCGGGAATTGAACTCAGGTCCTCTGGAAGAGCAGTCTGTGCTCTAACCACTGAGCCATCTCTCCAGGCCTCATCTCCTTTTCCTAAGTAGGAATTATGATGCCCATCTTGTAATGAGGAGACTGAGGGTCATGGAACTGATCAAAGAGGCCTTCACAGAAACAGGAAGACCTGGTTTCATTCTGCTTGCTTCTAGAACTCCAGTTCCATTCCTGACCCCAGCCTGCTTCTTTTCTAGTTTTGGAGGATCTGTGTGCATGAGGTTCCGATGGCTTTTAAGAGTCCAGGATGAGAGCTGCCTCGTCTGCGCCCATGCAGGGCTCAGAGTCCAAGGGCACCAGCTTTGGTTCAGCTACCTAACTGGGGAGTCTTAGCAAAGATCCTTTGCTTCAGCCCCTTCCTTCCTTTAGCCTGCTGTGCCAAGGTCAGTCACTGAGGCATCTAACAATGCTCCCACCGCCTACGAGCTCTAAAGGACCCCCTTTCTGTCCTGCATCACTGTGTGGTTTGCTGAGTTAAAGGAGAGCGCCTGGGCTACCGCGGGGGAGGGGGGGTTTGGGGGAGGGAATCAGCAAGTACATTCAAATAGACCAAAATGAGAGCCTGGGTCATCTAGGGACCTAAGAGAAACCAGCCTGGCTCCAAGAAATTCAGGCTGGCCTGTAAAGTAGACAGGCCACGTGATGGGTGTCCCCCAATCTGGCAGTGCTAATGGAGTTACAGGCGCAGTGTTACCCGGGATTGCAAATGCTTGCGGTCCCCACCCATTTCGTGGCAGGAAGTCCAGTGTTTTCCAAGGGTTTTCCAAGAACGCCCAGAAGCCCGCTGGGGCGAGCCGCGCCTCCAGCCCGCGACCGCAGCAGAAGTTCTACTGCGCCCCCTGGAGGCGGCTCTCCTCTGGCTCCTGCCTCCTGGTGCGAGAGTGCTGGCTTGCCTCCACCTCTGTTTTGAGAGCATGGTGATTCATCACAAGCCTCCCATAAGTATCCCTGAATTGATGGAGAAAAGAAACCCTCTGCCCGCGCTGCAAAGCCTCACAGCAAAGCTACCAGAGTTCCCTTCTTGCTTCTCTTTTTCCTCTAGGGAGCACACGCATGTCCAGGACCAGTTTTGGGCAGCCTGACCTGCCGGCTTGTGAAGGAGCTCAGAGTAGCAACCTCGTACAATGAGCTTATGTTGTCTAGTTTCAAGCCCCTTTCACATTCTTGTGCTTTTGATTCCCATCACAGCCGTCCCACAGACAGCACTATAACCCTCTCCATTTCTCAGTCTGGAAAACTGAGACAGAGAGAGCTCACCAAGAAGGAACAGCATCGCAAGGCTAGTGGTAGCAGAGCAGATCCAAGCTGTTGGCATTTCGTCTAGGCTCCGCCCAAACCCAGGACTTCTGTGGGACCCCAGGCTCCTCCCAACAGGGTGTAGGCCTAAGCCACTCCAGAGGCCTGTGTTGTACGTGAAGTCTGCTAGGCTGCAGTCTCCACACGCCCAGGCTTTATGCGTTCTTTCTGTTATTCTGGGGGTACTTGCCGGATTTGTTCTCAGCTTACGGTTCCTTTACTTTTAAGACACCTAGTCCGGGGGGTGGAGATTAGTTCATTAATGGAAGAATCATCTAAGAATAGCTGAGCAGAGGGAATTCTGCTGTGAACAGCAGTGCTGGCACATGCTCACTCTTCCAGCCCTTCCAACCCCTGCCCTCCAGGTTTTGAACTTATCCAGTCAGCCCCGATAAGCACATAAACCCATTTCTTACAATAATCTCACACATGTGTATGGCCCCCTCCAAGTTCCCCTGTCCTACCAATAGGACCTGGACCAACCACCACATTCTCTTTTCTCTGGTCATCTCCGTAAAATATAAAATCAAACGGAATCTACGTTTTTAGTAGGGGTTGCATCTATCCGGGCCAGCGGGACTTCCTCTGGCAAGGCAGTGGTATGACGATGCTGGCATCAGGAAGAGCAGCCCCAGCATGGCGTCCGCGGCAGTTCGGGCTTTTCTTTCCTCATGAGACTCTCCCTGGGTTCTGAGACTCACTGCTCACTCAGAGCATGGTCAGCCCCTCTAGGTTTCTGCTCTCCAGGGGTCTGCCCACACTTCAGCCTGTCCTTAGCCTTTCACTGTGTGAACGAACGAGACCAGGGGTAGCTTAGCTCTGGATCAGAGCTTGGCCAACCGTGCCTGCTGGCTGGTTGTCCTAGAGCCAGAGACACTTTCTTTCTTTCTTTTTTTTTTTTTTCGGAGCTGGGGACCGAACCCAGGGCCTTGCGCTTGCTAGGCAAATGCTTTACCACTGAGCTAAATCCCCAACCCCAGAGACACTTTCTTCATCAGAGTTAAGTAAGGAGGATGGCTTAAGTGGAGTGACAGCACAGCAGTATGTGGAGTATAAAGTCCCTTGCTCTTATTCGGGGCCTCTTCCTGCACACCACCATCACCACCACCACCATCACCATCACCACCACCACCATCACTATCACCAGTACCACCACCACCCTCACCATCACCACCACCACCACCACCACCATCACCACCACCACCACCACCACCCTCACCATCACCACCACCACCACCACCACCACCACCACCACCACCATCACTATCACCAGTACCACCACCACCATCACCATCACTACCACCACCACCACCACCACCACCACCACCACCACCACCATCACCACCACCATCATCACTATCACCAGTACCACCACCATCATCACCACCATCATCACCACCACCACCACCATCACCACCACCACCATCACCACCACCACCACCATCACCGCCACCATCTCCATGCTAGCAACAAGGTAGGCTTGGGTAGCATCCACAGGGTGTCCTAATGAACATTACCAGAAGGTAGCAGCTATGATCCCACCAGACATCTGCCTCCCTGAAACAAAATGATTGTGGGTACCAGAGTCTCTGAAGGTTGTTGTGGGAAAGGAGAGCTTATAAAAGAAATGTCACATATAGATCGACTTAATTAACCCCAAGTGCTAGGCTCCCCACCCCACAAACAACTAAGAATCCTGCCTCAGGATGAGAGAATCACATCCTCCTTCTCTGGGCCTGTGCACAGCCCTTCTGCTGTCTCCCACAAGGTGACACGCTCTGACCTCATCCTCCAGGCCTGACTGACTCTACCAACCCTCTGATTCCACCCCTCTCCTGACACTCCCTTTAGTCTCCTGCAGCTCAGGAAAATCTCAGCTCCCTGCTTTTGCTCCCTGCCTGCAGCTCAGGTCTCACCACCTTCTAGAAGCTTTGGCTGTTCCTTCTACTCCTAGGTCAGGCCTGACTTCACCCTAGAAGCCTCTCCTGCCCTGGCCATGAAGCCCAGGAAGCACAAGGTGTGTGGTTTATGCCTCTTCCTCCACACTCTGTGGACTCTGACCTCTGTGAGGCAGGGTGCTCAGCACCCGGCTCTTACTATCAATCTGTAAATATTTACTGTGCTTCTTCTGCATGCCCGGCATCACCCATGGCCCTGCTGGAGACCTTTTCAAAACAAACAACTAAGAATCCTGAGAACAAAGACCTCCACTGGTTTATCCTGGGCACATGGGAGTCTCCCACACCTCAGTTCTCAACATGGTATCCAGATAAAACACAGGATTCTTAGCTAACTTTGAATTTCAAGCGAATAAATCATTTTTATCATCTTCAGCCAAATGGAATTTGGCTAACCATGCTAACATGCTCCATACAATACATAGAGCATTAAATAAACAAGCTGGGGATTTGGTGCAGAGGGCAGCATGCTTACCTAACATGCACACAGCCCTGGGTTTGGTCCTTAGCACCACATAAAGCCATAAAAGTCAGGCATGTTGACCCATGCCTGTAATTCTAGCATTTGGGAAATGAAAGAGAGATGAGAAGTTCAAGGTTATCCATCAGCCTGGGTGAAGGGAGATCCCGTCTCAAAAATTAAAAAAATTAAACAACATATCCTAAGCGCCATGTTATTTGACCCTCTTGATGGACCCTCCTTGGAACTGAGACTCTGATCCTAATTCCTGGAATATCTGGTGTGACTGGTGAAGCTTCACAGGAAAATACAGAGATCCAGCCCTTGGCAGGAGTGGCGTGGCTGGCAAATGTAGCTGTTCCAGTCATATCACCAATATACTTCCTTCAAAGGAAGCACAAGTCTGAGGACATCCTAATCTTGTTTCCTGGTTTCCTTGTTTGTTTGTTTGTTTGTTTGTTTGTTTGAGATCTCTGTAACCTGGGCTGGCTTCAAGCTCTTTGCCCCTTCAGCTTTAGTCTCCTGTGTGCTGGGATTGCAGGTGTGGCTACCACACTGGGCTGACACCCACATTTATAACACTCATCCATTCATCCATACTCTCTATATATATATATGCTTGGAATTTGGCTAAAGATAATAGGACAAGCACATGTTTTTATTGCTACATCCATCTCTACTTTGTAACAAAGACAGAAAAGAGATACTTTCAAAAGATAGACTCAGGGTTGGGATTTAGCTCAGTGGTAGAGCGCTTGCCTAGCACGCGCAAGGCCCTGGGTTCGGTCCCAGCTCCGAAAAAAAGAAAAAAGAGAAAAAAAAGAAAAAAAAAATAGAATGTGTACAGGAGAGCTGGGCTGGGGACTGTGGGGGGTCCCTGGAGTTTTCCCTGCATCTGAGGGGAAGGCAGTTGTTTGAGAAGTAACATCTCGATTTGTTAACCCCTTCCTTTCCCCTCTCTGCAAGGAAGCAGTGAGCAATGGCGCTTGATTCCAAACCCTAGGGGCAAGTCTCGGAGGTGGATGGAAGAAATAGGAAATGTACTGGCGTTGAGGGACCTGAGGGACGCCATTGTCCCAGAGGCAGCCTTGATAGCAGAGTGCCACACTTTGTCTCATCCTCTCTCTGGCTCCAGGCAAGTGACAAAAGCCTCTCAAAGCAATAAAAGACAAAACCATTAAAGAGAAGCAAGCACCAAGCCCCATAACATATGGGTCAGCACTTAAGGAAAGAGGAAGGACTATAATGGGAGTCATTAACTGTCTTCAGAGTCTTCGGAGACAACCATGAAGCCATTAATTCAATTGTATAGATTGCTAGCTCATGAGTCCTTGCCCACTCAGGCTCACAATGACCCCATTGCAGCCGGGAGCCGCTGTTATTTCTTTACTTGACTTTTTTTCTCAGTCATCTTCAGGGTTTCTTTTACCAACTGTGTACCTGTCTGATGCATCAAAAAATTAAGACTTCCTCTACTAGAAGTAGCCCTCAGCCAATGGTTGACAAGACCTGGAATAGACACCTCAGTTCTCCCACACCTTGGCCGGAATAAGTCCGATCACGTCCCATCCTGGCATTTCCTGGCACGGTTGACTGACTGCGGCTGTTGACTCGACAACACATACTTCCTTGGTACCTCCCTTCCTCCTCTTACTGCCCCGGTTGCCCTGCAGGTATTGCCTGGTATCAGGTTCCAAATGCTCTTTTGCACAGAAACTGTTTTTTTTTTTTAAAGATTTATTTATTATATGTAAGTATATAAGTATACAGCTATCTTCAGACACACCAGAAGAAGGCATCAGATCCCATTACAGATGGTTGTGAGCCACCATGTGGTTGCTGGGAATTGAACTCAGGACCTCTGGAAGAGCAGTCAATTCTCTTAACCACTGAACCATCTCTCCATTTCCCCAAACAGGCAGGTTCGAGAAAGGAATTGGGTCAAGCAGAGTAAATAGTTCGATGAGCATAGATGTAGGGAAAAAAAAACAAACAGTGAAGTGAATGTAGAAAACAGAAAGGTTGGGGCTGGAGAGATGACTCAGTGGTTAAGAGCACTGTCTGCTCTTCCAGAGGTCCTGAGTTCATATCCAGCAACCACATGGTGACTCACAATCATCTGTAATGGGATCTGATGCCCTCTTCTGGTGCGTCTGAAAACAGCTACAGTGTGCTCACATACATAAAGTAAATAAATAAATCTTAAAAAAAAAAAAAGCAGGAAAGTTACATGACATCAAGTAAAAGGACAAACAGTCTTATTTTCTTCTGTTATTTTGTAGAAGATTTCTTCCTTTAAATTCCTTCTTTTAGGCAGGCATCATTCTTCTGACAGAATTCATGGGCATTCAGGGAAGAAAGACCATCTCTTCAAAGTTCTCCTAGACATGTTTGGAACTTAAAATGCTATGCCTCGTCAAAGACAGTATGCAAGGCGGCAAATAAAGGCATTTAGAAATATGTGAGGGCCTATCTGGAATCAAGATTTTAAAATGTGTTCAATAGCATGGCTTACCACAAAAAGCTGCTAAGTTTTACCCTTCCCTTGAGTTCCCTTGAACAGATGGCAGACGTTGGAGAACAGTACACAGTCACACATCCACCAAGCTTCAAAACAATCAAGTTCCCCTCTTCTCAGAGCACGATGGTGTGGTGAACTGCCCCATCTTCTGCCCCAACTAAGTCACCCTACAAGCGGTTCTCAGCCTTCCTAATACAGTTCACCATGTTGTGACGATCCCCAACCGTAAGATTATTCCATTGCTACTTCATAACTGTAATTTTGCCACTGTTATAAATCATGATTAAATATCTGTTATGCAGGATGTCTGAGATGGGACCTCTGTGAAAGTGTCCCTGGACCACAAAGATGTGGGGACTCACGGTTGACAAAGGCTCTAAGTCCTTTTGAGAATTGCCCGTAGGCAGAGTGCCCCCTGCTGGACTCCTACGGTTTCTCTTACCATCCCTCCTCTGCCCCACCCTTGACCCATTGGCCTAAGTGGCTTTCCCAGAGGGTTCTCTCTACTCTTCTCCTGATCTGTACTGTTAAACCCAGGAGCCCTCATGGTGTCACTGGCAAGTGGCGGGAACTGGAAGGAATCCCTGGGGGCGTGTCCAGGAAAGGGGTTTCTTACACTGGTCCACTTTCTTTCATGTTTTTCAGCATCCTGACAGACCGTCAGAAAGTATATCACTGTATCCTCCACCATGATGCTCTCTGCCTCTGTATAGGCAGAAGCAACGGAGCCAGCAAACCAAGGGCTGTGACCTCAGAAGCCCCCAACTCCTTCCTCCGTCCGGTCCTGTGTCTCCCCTCGCCCCTAGTCCTGTCCCGTATCCTCTGCTCCCCTCCTCCCACCTGCAATTCAGGCCACAGAGGAGAAAGCCCTAGAACAGAACTGGAGTCATAGGATGAGAATTAGCTGGGGACAAAGGAGACGCTGGAAAAGGAGGCATGTAGTGATGTGAGGTTTGTGGCCACGGAGTTTACAGAGTGCATGTGCGATGTCCGTACTCAACAGAGTTTATAGTGGATGTCTGCACCTATTTTACTTTGTCCTGGCAGCGATATTTTGAGGAAGGCTGGAAGGGAATCTTTTTTTCTTCCCTCTCCATTTTATAGATATTTAGCCTGAGACTCAGAGAGGTTAAGTTACTACCTTAAGGTCGCACAGCCCAGGGCAAGGCAAGGCATTCAGTCACTTTTACTGCTTGATTCCAGGCGTTCATAACTTGAGCTCATGGCACTGAGTGGGAGAGCAAATGCCAGTCGGTGCTTAAGCGATGCCCGTTAGCAGTGGCGACAGAACGTGCTACTATTAATACCTCCATTGTCTGCCTTCTCTACAGAGACCCATTGTGTGTCTGTCTAGGGACTTCCTGTCCCGATAGGGCAAATCCAGTCAGTCAATCCTGTTCATGCAGTTGTCTGCGTTTCTTGCTGGACCCACTTTTGGAGCGGATGAGGGACAGGAAAAGAAGGTGCATGGGAGGAGATGCTTCTGGAGATGGGAATGCTTGGCTTTTCCACGCTGTAGGAGTGACGGTCTCCCCTCCATATCCCATGGCCATGATACTCTGCCTCTCCTGGTCTCCTGGTCTTCAGGCTGTCAGGGTAGGGATGGGAAGACTTGCAGAGAGCACGGCAAGAACTAAAGCTGACACTGGAACCACAGAGAGGCGGGAGGGAAAACAGTGGCCTGCAGCTTACTGGAGTTTGAAGGCAACACCTCAAGCACACCTCAGCGTAGTTCCTCCTCTGGGTTGGGGCAGGGACCCCACAAAAGGAAAGCTGTGGGTGCGGCTGGAACCTCAGAAGGAGAGCACCCAACTGGGGGCGCTCTGCCAGCGGACACGCCCATCTTCCCTTACCCAGAGCCCCTCTGACGGCCTCTGTCAGGGTTCCCTGAGCGGCTGAAACTTGCCCCTCCCTTGATGGGTAACCCCACAGCTTTTTCATGCCCCCAGTGTGGCCAGATGAGCTCCCTAGGTCGTGTGGAGACACAGCAAGAGGGTGCGGGGCTCAGAGGGCACCGAGCTGTCCTGGCTTTGCGCCTGACCCAAGTGCTGAGGAAGCAGAGGCCCCAGGAGGGGAGGGAGGAAAGGGTTAAGAGAACAGAGGATTCGCTCTTCACACTTCCCTCCCTGTAGCTGAGAGCCAAAGGAAAGGTCTGGGAAGGTCTGGAAGGGCAGGGAAGCCGGACAGGCTCAGAGAAGGGAGCTGGGACCTGGATAGCCTGCTTTTCTTCTCCCCCACCCCGCCCCCCAATCTCTGTCCAGGCGGGCAGCTTCCTACTAGACTGGAATATTATGGCAGCGGGCCTGTTTCTTTTTGAGTGCGTTTTGGAGCCAGGATCAAGGTGGAGAATCTCCAGTTACCAACATTCCTGAAACAGACCCAAAAAAGGCAGGCCTGACCGAAGGCAGAGACACCCGTGGGAAGGAGGAGGGGCCGAAGGGGCTGGAGGACAGAGCTGGGCCCGCCTTCTTGGTCCAGTTTTATAATTGTTCCCAGGCCTTCTTTCGTGTCACCAAGATGGGATGGAGCCACTGTCTTCCCTGGGCTCATGCTTGAGGACAAAGATTAGAGATCACTGTGTGACTCCAGCCTTTATGTGTGCCCGTATCCTGAACACTAGGTCGGGCGGGTCTTTAAAAGTCAGGGACGTGTGTGTGTGTGTGTGTGTGTGTGTGTGTGTGTGTGTGTGTGTGTGTGTGTGTGTGTGAGGCTGGGCCTCATCCTGTGCCCTGTACTGGTATTATCCTCTCTCTGGTTGGCTGGATGACTCCAGGCATCTTGTGACTTGCTAGACTAAGGACAGTGTGGATCCAGGGCACATTATCATTCCTATTTTTCCAATGAAGACACTGAGGGCCAGAGAGGCCAACTGACCTCACCAAGGTCGCAACCACAGTTGACTGGAGCTCTGGGACCCTGATCCTCCCACTGGCTCAGGGAGTCCTTCTCAAGTTTGCAGGGCTCTGACCTTATAGATTTTTCTGCCTTTGAAAACAGCTCAAATCCCAGCGGCCCCAGGGAATGTCACTTCCCAGATGCAGGTACAGCATCTGCAGCTTCCCTTGAATGCTGGCTGCTTCTTTATATCTTGGCTGTGCTTAAGTGGATCATTTAGTTAAATTGATGGGTTTGGGTGATTAGGCTCTGGGCTGCAGATCTGGGTTTGAAACCTGTTCTCTCAGCTACAGGCCAACCTCTGTGAGATCAGTTAAGAATGCAGCAAGTGGGGTTGGGGATTTAGCTCAGTGGTAGAGTGCTTGCCTAGCAAGCGCAAGGCCCTGGGTTCGGTCCTCAGCTCCGGGAAAAAAAAGAAAAGGAAAAAAAAAAAAAGAATGCAGCAAGTATGGGAAAAAAAGACTGTGAGTATGAGTGTGTGTGTGTGTAAATGTGGGTGTATGAGAGTGAGTGAGTGTGTGCGTATGAGTGAGTGTGCATGTGTGTGTGTAAATGTGTGTATGTGGGTGTATGAGAGTGAGTGAGTGTGTGTATGAGTGAATGGGTGAGTGTGAGTGTGTATGAGTGAATGTGTGTATGTGTGTGTGAGAGTATGAGTGTGTGATATGTGTGAGTATGAGTGAGTGTAAATGTGTGAGCAGGTGTGTGAGTGTGTGAGTGTGAGTATGTATATGCATGTGTGTGAATGTAAGTGTGTATGTGTGTGTATGAGTGAGTGTGAGTGTGTATGTGTGTGAGTGTGTATAAATGTGTGTGCAGGTGTGTGTGCATGAATGTAAGTGTGTATGTGTGTAAATGTGTGTGCATGAATGTAAGTGTGTATGTGTGTGTATGAGTGAGTGTGAGTGAGTGTGAGTGTGTGTGAGTGAGAGTATGTTTTCTAGATTTCCTCTGGTTAGCAATGATCCACAGGGATGGTGCTCAGCCTGCTTTAGCATCCTGTGGACTCTAGTTCCGCTCCACAGACTCTCCTACGCTATGGTCTGACTATCCTAGTAGTGAAAAAATATCAGCTCCTCTCCACAGCCCTGGAATTTAGTCACCATTGTCCCAGGCAGCTCAGAATGTGACACAGCCTACAGTCACACAGTCCAAGCAGCTTAAATGACACGCATGCAGTTCTTAGAACTCTGAAGGCAGACAACCCAGGTCAAGGAGCTGGCTAATTTAGTTCCTGAAGGAATGAAGTGAAGGCTTCCGTTTGCTTCTTGCTTTAACCTCACATGGCTGAGGGAAAGGTCACCTCTCTGGTGCCTCTCTAAAGAACACTAATTAATCCACAGGAGAGACTCTGCTTCAGTAAGTAAAACGGAATCAATCAGAGAAGACACCAGACATTAACCTCTAGCCTCCAGATGCATGTACACACACACACACACACACACACACACACACACACACGCATACATATAACCACTCCACACACCCATATAAGTGCAAAATTAAAAAAAATATACATTAATTTTTGCCTGCCTTGGTGAGATGGTTTCATGGTGTGGTGCTAATGTGGTCATTGGGGCTGTGTGTTTAACAGAGGCTGACCCACCTCAGAACAGCCCCAATGACCACATTGGCATGGTTTTCTTACTGTTGTCTGCCTGTGCTGGAAGCCGCTGTCAGAGGCTGGGGTTGGTTCACTTTGAAGAGATGTTTCCTCTGCACTCCCCTAGAAGGCTAGCTTAGACAGTGGTTTCCACTCCGTACCCCGAAGATGTTGCTGCTGGAGGAGAGAGCTGCATCCTGAACATCTCCTGAGCAAATGCTGAGTGTGCTGTATCCTGGTGGTGTTGATTAACGTGCTACACAAGTGTGTATACTGAGCAGATTACACACCAAAGTTCTCTGTACTATCAGTGTTGTACACTGCAGTCTTACAGATATCCAATGCATGTAAGCCACTTTCCCAGGAGACACACAGGGAAGTGTCCATGGGTGAAGGGTCAAAAAGCCTGTTTTGATGATGATAATAAGACTAATAATAAGAAGGGACAAAGGTAATGGGGACAAATGTCAGGCAATGATGACTCCAGGGCCCAATCTTTATTGTATTTTTTTTTTTTTGGTTCTTTTTTTCCGGTGGGGACCGAACCCAGGGCCTTGCGCTTCCTAGGTAAGCACTCTGCCACTGAGCTAAATCCCCAGCCCCTGTATTATTTTTTTGAATGCAAGTGAATATATTTTTTTTAAGACAGGTTTTCTCTGTGTAGCCCTGGCTGTCCTGGAACTTGCTGTAGACCAGGCTAGACTTGAACTCACAGAGATCAGTCTGCCTCTGCCTTCCAAGTGCTGGAATTAAAGGTGTGCACCGCCACTGCCCAGCTCTAAATGAAGATTTTTGAGAAAAGAGAAAAAGTAAGTTAGGGAGCTGAGAAAGAAACTTACATCCAAGCAGCAGGGCACAGGGGTCGAACAAAAGCTACTAAAGGGCAGGAAAATGGCTCAGGGTCTAAGAGCATTGGCTGCTTTTTCAGAGGACCTGGGTTCAGTTCCCAGGACCCACACGACTGCTCCCAACAGGCTGTAACTGTCCCTAGGAGATTAAATTCCCTCTTCTGCTGTCTATGAGTACCAGGCAAGCATGAGGTGCACACACATACATGCAGACCAAATACCCATGTACATTAAAAAATTACAAGTTCCTGCCCAGCGCAGGTTGTGCTTAAATTGCCCCTGTGCCAGTGAACAGACTAAGTGTGTGGACGAATATGCCCAGAGCCGGCCAGTGCGAGAGCCTTTCTGCAACACACAGGGGAGGCGGAATGGAGACTGCTGAGGAAGGAGGCGGTTTGAATGAGCACAGGACACTTACTGATGATTCTTTTCTCTGTCTATCTGTCTGTTTGTCCTTTTTTCTTTCTCTCTTTTTTTTTTTTGTGGGTCCTGGGGGTTGAACTCAGGTTGCCGTGTTTGTGCATCAAGTGCCTTTACCTGCTGGGCAATCTCTCTGCCTCCTGTTAAGCTTTTGTATTGAATGAATTATGCTTCTTTTTTTCCCTCGAGAGTTCTTCCCTACTGGATGGGAACATAGCTCAGTGTCAGAGTACTTAACCACTACCTATCATGTGCAAAACCATAGGTTCAATCCCCAGTGCCCTAAAAGTAGATAAAGAAATAAATGGATAAAAAACAAACAAGTGAAATTCTAGCTTTGTCTCAGTACTCTGGAGGCTGAGGTGAGAGGACTGCAAGTTCAAGGCCAATCTGAGACACTTAGGGAGATCTTTCCTCAATGACCACAACAACACAACCCATGAAGAAAAGGGCCAAGAAATCCGTCCCTGTCCCATGGTCCAGTCACAGAGTCTTTATTTTATATTATTTTTCCTCTAGGAGGCTACAGGGTTTGTCTTTCAGGTTTCTGCCTGGAATGGGTCTGTGCAATGTGAGGTAGGGAATCTGCTTCCGTTTTCCCCTCTGGATCCACACCTAGCAGGTTGACAAATACACCCAAGTTAGAGATCTGGTTGGGCTGTGACAAGCTGTGCAGGGGAGGGGTTACTCAAAAATTGAGCATGGTCCAGGGCTAGTGTCCCACCCCACACACTTGATCCAATAGTAGGTTTGATCAAGCAGGAGAGAACCCTTAGGTGAGGCTGCAGGGTGGGAAGAGGGACCTTATTAAGGAAAGGGATGTTTGGTAACCATGGTGATCTCACAGTGGTCCTATAGATACACAGCTGATGAGTTGAGCTTCTTTCCAAAGGAGGTCTGAAATCAGACTGGACAATGACTGGGGGCTGAGCAGGGACCCAAGCTCTCTTCTGCCAGCTCTCATTGAAGCCTAGCCTTGCCCTTGGCCCCACAAGCCTGCCTCCTCATGGCCCTGAGCACACTCAGACTTCTCAGAGGACCTCTCTCATCCCTGACCCCAGAACCACTGCATTAGCTGCAGCTAGGGGCAGAAAAGGATCTGACAAGAGGGCCCATCAGAGCAGGCAGCTTGCGGGGGGGGGGGGTGTCACTTCCTATAGGATCAAGTGCAGACATTAGTCCACAGCCCACTGCTGGGGTGACTGTTCCGCTCTGGCTCTGCTAAGGTGTGATCCAGGAGAACCGACTTCAACCCTAGTCGTCACCACAAGTGAGATTCTAACGATAGGCAGTTGCCGTGAGCTAGGTGAGTGGTGTCCGTCCAGGAGCAAAGTTCTTCATTCCCGCCAAGCTGCGTAGCTGAGCCTCGAAGCCACAGCATTTTCTCCCTCCACCCGCTTCTGTGCAGCGCACTCCTCTGCCTCAGCTGTGCAGAGCTCCCCTGTGCTGCAAGCCTCTTCTCCTGGGGTCTAGCTGGGTACACAGAGCCAATAACAGGCTGAGTTCTGTGGAGCCTTTAAACTGAATGCTCCAGAACTGGAAGAAGAGGAAAAATACCTGGATGCGGTACCCTTGGGATGAGGCAGGATGCAGGAGCGGGATAAAGCAGATGCTCCGACACCACCCTAAAGAGGATACTTCTCAACACACACACACACACACACACACACACACACACACACACGCACGCACACATGCTCATAACACACAACCGCATGCACACATGCACACGCTCACACACACACATACATACAAACACTCACATATGGTCCCGCACACGCATACACCCACGCACACACATACTTGCACGCACACTTGCACAGCTTGTTTCCTCTAAGGCTCCAAGAGAGCAGCCAATGCTGATTGCCTTCGAGCCTGCGGTCTGGGTTAGCAAATTTACTCCTCTTTTGATTACCGTCTGTGGCATTGGCATTCCTGGCAAACCTTGACCCGGTGCAGGCTTCCAGTGTTCTATGCAGGTGGGGGTTGGGGGAGCTCTGCCTCCCACTCCCTCTCAGCCTCAGCAGGCTCTGCTCTTCTCCCCATTGTTCAGGGAAAGCACAGAGGTTGAATAACCAACTCGAAGAAGACGCCTGCCAAGTAGGGAGGAGGTTGGGCTTTAAGGCAGGCCGTGGAGGTGGAGGTCCCCTTTAGCTAGCACAACGACACTGCCTCTCTTATTTTAATTTTACTAATTAATTAATTTATTCACTTTACTTCCTGATCGAAGCTTCCCTTCCCTCCTCTCCTCCCATACCTCTCCGTTTCGCCTCAGAGAAGGGGAAGCCTCCCGAGGATATCAGCCTGCCTTGGCATATCAAGTTCACCGCCTCTCTTTATATATTTAATAACCAACAGCCATTTTCTTTTTTTTTTTTTTTTTTTTTTTTTGGTTCTTTTTTTTCGGAGCTGGGGACCGAACCCAGGGCCTTGCGCTTCCTAGGCAAGTGCTCTACCACTGAGCTAAATCCCCAACCCCAACAGCCATTTTCTTACAGGGCATTTTTGGTTTCACTTCTTTATATGTGGTGTGTGTGTGTGTGTGTGTGTGTGTGTGTGTGTGTGTGTGTGTGTGGTGTCGATGTGTTTGTGTGTGTGTATGTGTGTTTGTGTATGTGTGGTGTGTGTATGTGTGATGTGTGTATGTGTGTGTGTATGTGTGTGTATGTGGTGTGTGTGTGGTGTGTATGTGTGTGTATGTGGTGTGTGTGTGTGGTGTGTGTATGTGGTGTGTGTGTGGTGTGTATGTGTGTGTATGTGGTGTGTGTGTGTGGTGTGTGTATGTGTGTGTATGTGTGGTGTGTGTATGTGTGTGTGTGTATGTGTGTGTGTGTGGTGTCTATGTGTTTGTGTGTGTGTATGTGTGTTTGTGTATGTGTGGTGTGTGTGTATGTGTGTGTGTGTGTATGTGTGGTGTGTGTGGTGTGTATGTGTGTGTATGTGGTGTGTGTGTGTGGTGTGTGTATGTGTGTGTATGTGTGGTGTGTATATGTGTGTGTGTGTATGTGTGTGTGTGGTGTCTATGTGTTTGTGTGTGTGTATGTGTGTTTGTGTATGTGTGGTGTGTGTGTGTGGTGTGTGTATGTGTGTGTGTGTATGTGGTGTGTGTGGTGTGTATGTGTGTGTGTGTGGTGTGTGTGTGGTGTGTATGTGTGTGTATGTGGTGTGTGTGTGTGTGTGTGTGTGTGTATGCGTGTGCAGGCTCATAAATAAAAGCAAAACCAACAAATGGCTCGTAATTAATGATCCCGTTGTTGAGAGTCTTATTGTCTTCTGCTAGTTTTCATCTCTCCCTTAGCATGGCTTGATGGGCGCCCAGGTGAGGGAGGAGTGTGACTTTGGCCGTCTGGAGACCATGCTCACCCAGGCCTGCACTGAGGACAATATGACCTTCCTCTCCCGGACTTCAGCTTCCATCTGCAGAGGTAGGACAATGCCAGAGCCCATAGGCTCTGTGGGCCTGCTGCACAAGGAGTCTCTGGTTCTCTCTGATCTATTTTTGCCTGATACCTCTCCCGGGGGCTTGTGGGCTGAGCTAATTTCTCTGGCTGGCCCTGATCCAGGCAGCTCAGGTGGAGAGTTCTAAGCTAATGAGGCCAAGGTCATGGGCCAGTTAGCATCCCTTGGAGAAAACTGGCTTTGCAGCCGGACTGCAGCTCTTGCCACCCATCTCTGGGCTGAGGCACAGGCAGGCAGCCGTGGAGGGAGGGAGGGAGGGAGGGAGGGAGGGAGGAGAGCAGAGCCAGCCTCTGCAAGTCACCATGTTCTGTAGGAGAATATCCAGGTCCCAGGTGCCCCTTCGACTTCAGGGTGGTGCATCCTGAAGTCACATCCATAACACCAGAGGGACTAGAGTATGGGAGGTGGGGGAGGGGAGAGGACCAGATGGCCCATTATATTCATCCCCTGACAGCCAGTCAAGCTGAGAAGAGGAGGGCCAGTCCTGCTTCTGAAAAACTAAAGCAGAGGACATGTCCATGTCACTGAGGCCCCCAAGGTCACCGTGGCAGGACTTGACTGCTGCTGGTGACAGACTTCATCTGTGAACACAGTCACTCCCTCAGCCTGGAGCCAGGGCTGAGAAATAGAACTTCCTCCTCGGTATCGATCCTGCCAGGAGGGTAGGGTTTGGAGGAAGTCTCTGCTTTCTTCTCTGTTGCCTTCCTGGCACCTAGACCAGCACCTGGAGTACATACAGTAGGCACTCAGTAACTATTGTTCCGGTCCATCCTGTCTCCATTGTCACGGGGAGAGGCTGCGACTGCATTTGAATGGATGCAGAATCACCAATGGGTTCTGCTGTGTTGTTTTCAAATATTTGTATTTCAATGAATCTGGGGAGCTCATTATTCGGAGAGAAATTATATGATGGCTCCAGAAAAAAAAGAATGGTTTCTTTGAGCGTGTGACACCGCGCCCTGAACTGAGCATTCTGCAAGTTTGGATTGTCTCATCCCAAACTTGCCAATTCAGCCCAGCATATGCATAGTATTTAATTATAGTTAATAGTTGTGAATTATGTTCTGACTGTAAGGCAGGCTGTGAGCTAAACACAGGCCATGCGCTGATTTGTTTAATTGTCATGGCAACCATATAAGACGGGTGCTACCCGGGGTCCACACCTTACAAGTGGAGAAACAAATGGATGGAAATGACATCATCTGCTTGCTCTCACCTGCATGTTGGGTTCAGGGTTTCCTATTCCAGTGCCCATTCTCCAAGTCATAGTCTCTGCATCTGTGTATAAGGCACTGTGAGTGAAAGATATCCCCCTGGGCTATCTGCAGCTCTGACCACGTGTATGATAGCTTGAGTGAGTCCCTGGATAACTGTGCTGAGTATAAAAAACTAGTCAGGGGGTTGGGGATTTAGCTCAGTGGTAGAGTGCTTGCCTAGCAAGCGCAAGACCCTGGGGTTCGGTCCCCAACTCCAAAAAAGAAAAACAAACAAACAAACAAAAAAACCCAACAAAAAAACTAGTCAGTTCCCAAGGTTACTTATACATCTCTCCCCTCTCTCCTGTCAACATCCTGGAAGGAAAAAGTATAGAAAAGATGGGGAGAATTAAGGTGAGGGAGAGTTAAGGAGGGGTTAGAGTTAAGGTGGGGGAAAGTTAAGGTGGGGGAGAGTTAAGGAGGGTGAGAGTTAAGGTGGGGTGGGAAGGGAACGGGTGTCGTTCTGTAGCTTTAGGTGAGGAGATGATGGCTGGGGTTAAAGCTGCTGGCTGCCAAACTCTTCTCAGTTCCATTCCTGGAACCCACGTGGTAGAAGGAAAGAACTGACTTGTGCAAACCGTCCTCTGTCCTCTGTGCCAATGATCATGCTTTCTCTCTTCCCTTTCCCCTTCCCCCTCCTCCTTCTTCTCCCTGTCCCACCCTCCACTTAACAAAGTGTGCACAGGCACAGGGTTCCAGAGCTGGGAAGGCAGACAGGAGGATCCCAGGGGCTAAATGGAGATCTGAGTAAAGAGGTCACACAGCTCGTCGGCTGTATCGTCTTATTCTCTGGTGTCTGTATCCATCCACCCACCACCTCCCTGATACAGCAAGAATGTGTTCTGTGCTCTCGCCCCCACTTGGCTCAGGTCTGGAGATGACACTGCGTTCTACCACGCAGAGCAGTGGTGACAGAGAAGGGAGGAAGGACAGTAGGGTATGGTATGGTGTGGGAATGCGGCACTGTAGGCTGCTAGGCCTCAAGGGAGAGGATGCCTGGGCAGGCCAGCCGAGTTTCCTCAGTCATGGCCACGCCTGAAGGTCTGGGACCATCCACTCTGCTATGCAACAAAATGCGTAATGCAAGCTGTTTCCCGGCTTGTTCAGACCAATTTCAAGTGACAGGCGAAATGATTCCTTTGAGTTTTTCTCAACCCTATGCTGCTGGCCGAGGCTTATCTGGCAAAGCACCTAATCAGAGGCGAAATGAGGCTTCCTGCACGTGCGTCCCGCGGTCCGTGCTTCTTCCCGCACGTGCGTGCGTCTCGCGGTCTGCGCTTCTGGACCGCCTTTCACATTCAATTCCTTCCTTGAGCTGACGTTCATGTTTCTCCTGTTAAAAAATAATTTCTCTAAAAAAACTATTTGCTTTTTTTTTTTTTTTTTTTTTGGAATGCCTCGTCCAGCTTTGTGTAAAGAGAATGATAGAAAGAAGGGTTTGAAACCGGAAGCTTCTGTAGTCAAATTGTAATCTCAGTACGCACTGAGCTACTGTCATGACCTCCGGCTATCCTCTGGCCTTAGCCTCTGAACCCTGCAATGAGATCACTGATACTAAACGGGATGATGGCACAAATCCAGAGGATGTGGAAAGGGGCTAATAAACCACCTGCTATCCCTGCTAAAAAGTCCAGCGCTGTCCCTGACGCAATCAAGCGATGCTCATTATTGTTAATAATTCTGGCAAATGTAAGGAGGCGCACACTGCACAGCATTCTGCAAGTAGCCCCATCACCATACGACTTTGTACCAGTCAGGAGGGTTAAGGGTATGGTGCTGTGACAAACAGCCCCAACAGAGCCCACGTTCATGCTACATGTCCATTATGGCTTGTCTGATTTCTCGGACCCAGGGTTATGGAGCGGCTAGTATCTACGACATCACAGAGTGTCATGATACAAGAGAAAATGCGGATCTATCAGCATTAAGTACTTGGCTTAGAAACACATCTTCCTTGGGCAGAGTTGGCTCTACAGAATTGTGTGACTATAAGTGTGTGTATTTGCGCATGTGCACACATGGAGGCCAGAGGTTAATATTGGGTATCTTTCTCTATCTCTCTCTCTTTTTTTTTTTTTTGGAGACAGGGTCTCTCAGTAAGTGTGGAGCTCACCTACTTCACTGGACTGTCTGGCCAATGTGCCCCAGGGATCTGTATGTCTGTACCTCCCTAGCACTGGGATTTCAGGTGGACAGCTTTTTATATAGGCGCTGAGGATTCGAACTCAGGTCCTTATGCCTTTGCTGCAAACACTTCTCATTCTGAGCCAGCTCCACAGCCTCTACTTGTCAATTCTTACACGATGTCAAGAAGCCAGCAAGAATAAATCCTACCAGATTCAGAAAGGAGGAGGGCTGGAAGGATGAGGCCAGCGGTCCTAGCAGCTACCATGATGGTTTTGAAAACTGCTGCCTAGGCCTCTGGGTACCTATCTCAGACGGGCCTGAGCCCAAACAGCCCGGGGATTCTCTCTCTCTCTCTCTCTTTAATTCTCCTCCAGGTACAGCAGTTGTTGCTGATGGAAGCAGGGAAATGGATTGTCCACACTGGTGGGGAAGCCTCACAGAAACCCGCGTTTTCCTGGCCCTTCCATGTACACAACGGCCACTCGCACTCGGTTGGATTCCAGAACCTAGTCAATTCTTTCTGGTGTGTTTTCAATTTAGGGCCTCCCCCTTCTTCCTGACCACGGCCCCTCACAGCTCCTCGGGCTTTGTACAGCTCCCATTACTGCTGACGTGGGCAGCTGCTCCTCTGTGGGTGCTGGCTTCCAGGTCCCCAGGTCTGCAGAGGGGCAGTTCCAACTGAGGTCGAATGTGCTGACAGTGCCACCTGCTGTCCTTACTGAAGCTGCCGGCTGTACACTGGCTTCCATTGTCCTAGATCCCACACAGCTTTGGCCAGAGGGTCCAGGGAGGGCCCTGTACTGTACTGTCCTGTACTGCTAGGGGCTGACCCCGTGGTTGGCTCACTGTTCTTTCAGACCCCTGCAGATCATGCTTACGTTCTGGACTTCTCCCTGGCCATCCTTTTGGGATGCAGCCTGCTGCCCAGAGCACCCTTGGCTCTATTTCCCTTTGTTAATCTTCAAGGCAACAAGGCTCCAGCATCACTCCTGAGGGAGCTGTCTTTGGCTCTTTGAATGAAGTCCGGCCCCCTGCCAGAGTTCTACTCACTTTGTGTTGAGTGACTGGTAATCATGGAAGCTATGGCAGAAGGACCACCATCCAAAAGCATTCTCAAGGGGCAAGTGATGCCTGCGGATTGGCTGCCCACACTGTGACCTTTCTGAGAGATGCAAACTAGCTCAGCTTGCTGGCCTTTCAGTGAGAGACCTCTAGGTTTCTTTTGTCTTAATCGCCTGCTGGAGGTGGCCCTGAGAGGGATCCTTTATTCTCTCATCGACCTTCTAGTACAGAAGTCCCAGCATCCTTCAGTAGCTCAATGAACAGATCCTAGATTGGAGTGCAGGCTGTTACCTCAGAGGGGTCACCTGAATGCCCTGCACTTTGGGCCCCCATTTGCCATTAGATAGTGGCCACTTCCTTTAAGGGTCCTGTGGAGATGGCTGGGCGGGAGGCAGTGCTCTCCCACTCTGGCCCTGGGATCAGCGAGCATCTGAGGATCTGGGTTCCCGGCGTCCAGCCAGCTGTGCACTCTCTAGCATCCAGGAGACAAGAGACTGAAAGGGAAACTGAAACCACACAGGAGGAAGTGGTTGCATCCTGAGCGTCAGCCCCACCCTGGGCCACTTCCAGTCTCACCACTACTCTCCAGATTCCAGCCGTGCTAGGGACCTGCTGGAGGCTCTATGGTGACTCGGCTACATATTTTCCTTTGGTACTGGCACCCCACCCCCCTTGACCTTTGTTCATTCTCTAGTCTCACATCCTGCAGACCCCGGGCCCCACCTCAGCCGGCTCTGAGTCCGGATGTAGAGTGTAACAAGTGCTCCAGAATATGGCCCGATGGTTGTTTTGTTTAATCTGATTTTGCTTTTATCCCCAAACCTCTAATATAACATTGCCACAGGGAGAGGGCTGGAGAGATGGCTCAGCAGTTAAAAGCACTGGCTGCTCTTCCAGAGGCCCTGGGTTCAATTCCCAGACTCCATGTGACAGCTCACAACTGTCTACAGCTCCAGTTCCAGGGGGCCGTTACTGTCTCACACACATACACACAGGCAAAACACAAGTGCACATAAAAATAAATAAATCTTAGAAGTTAAAAAGAGAGTGGGTTGGGGATTTAGCTCAGCGGTAGAGCGCTTGCCTAGCGAGCACAAGGCCCTGGGTTCGGTCCCCAGCTCCGAAAAAAAAGAAAAAAGAAAAAAAAAAAGAAAAAAAAGTTAAAAAGAGAAAGAAGGTTGTCATAGAAGACGGTGGGTACAATTCAGACTCCCCAGATGGGAGTTAAGTTCTGAGACATATCTGGGGCAAGTTTTCACACAGACATCTGTGTAGACCCAGTGCCTTTTCCTTCTCTGTTCTCTTGCTTTTCAAGGATTCAGTGACTAGGGATCAGCTGAGATCCGAAAATTAATAAATGGAAAATTCCCGAAATAACATAGCTGTGACTGAACGTTTCTTTAAATTTTATTTTTTTCACTTTTTTTTTAAAGATTTATTTATTTATTTATTTTATATATGTGAGTACACTGTAGCCGTCTTCAGATACACCAGAAGAGGGCATCAGGTCTTATTACAGATGGTTGTGAGCCACCATGTGGTTGCTGGGATTTGAACTCAGGACCTCTGGGAGAGCAGTCAGTGCTCTTAACCCCTGAGCCATCTCTCCAGCCCTAAATTTTATTTTTTTAAGTACTTATTTTTATTTTATGTGAATGGGTGTTTTGCCTGCACGTATGCATATGCAATATGGACATGCCTGGTGCTCACAGAGGCCAGAAGAAGGCTCCCCATTCTCTGGAACTGAAGTGACAGGTGGTCGTTGAGTGTTGGTGTTCTGTCTAAGCTCCGCCCCCACAGCTACCTGGCATCAGCCAGGTAGGTATGCTCCGCCCCACAGTTGCCTGGCAACAGCCAGCTGTGCCTGACACTATAAAAGGAGCTGCTTGGCCCCTCCTCCCTCCCTTCTCCCCTCGTGCTCTTTGCTCTTCTCTGTTCTTGCCCCTATCCCCCCTCCACGTTCCCATGGCCGCCGCCTTCCCTCTCTTCGACTCTTCTCTCATTAAAACCCCTCCACGTGGCACCATGTTTGGGTGTCTTCTGTTGGGGCACACGGGCCGAGATCTAAATCCTAACAGTGAGCTGCCACGCGGTGCTGGGAATTGAACCCTAGTCCTTTGGTGTTAACCACGAAGCCCCCTCCGCAGCTCCACTGAAGAGCTTTGAGGCAATGGGAAGCACAGGTGAGGAAGAAATGAAGCCATCGCTTACACTGTCCAGTTGGTGCTTAATCAAGAACGCTGCCTGCTGCATCTGACTTCAATTCTGATGAAAAGTAGTTCCTATTCAAGTCAGAGATTCCCCAGAACACCCTCAGGGAAGACTCGAGGATTGGAGTTCGAGGTAGAGGAGTTAATTGGTTGTGATGTCCGAGGAAACAGCCGGAGGCCCAGATGACCCCTCGAGATCATTGCTGTGTGCCAGGCATGGTGGTGCATGCCTTTGATCCCAGCGCCTGGGGAGCAGGGACAGGAGGATCTCTGTGAGTTCGAGGCCAGTCCATGTCAACAGCACACATTCGCTCAGGGCTCATGCAGGGCTCTCTCCTCTCCCTATACCAAGTGTAATAGACCCTGGGAGAACTGGTATCTCGGAAGAGGAATTAGAATGTGGAAAAAAATTTAAAGAAATAATGGCCAGAGCCTTTTCAATTTTGGTGAAAGGGATGAATGCATACATATAAGAGGTTCTGTGAATCCCAGAGTCAACATCATAGCAAACCTGCTGGAAATCGAAACTACATATTGAAAATCATCCCGAGAACACATTACATATATGTTGCATATGTGTTACATGCATGTTACATACATGCTGATACACATACAACAGGGATGCTCAGGTAAGAAGCTTTGTGAGGCAAGTGTGTGACTACTATAGGCTGTTTCTACATCCATTTGTTTGTTTTGCTTTTGTTTTTTATCTGGACCAGCTGCCTCTGTCTCCCCAGTGCTGTGCCACCATGCCCAGCCCTCAGCATCTATTTTTTAATTAATTAATTTATGTATACAAGTATATGAGTCCTCTGCCTGCATGTTTGTCTGCAGAAGAGGGTGTCAGATCCCCTTACTACAGATGATAGTGAGCCACCATGTGATTGCTGGGATTTGAACCCAGGACCTCTGAAGAGCAGTCAATGCTCTTAACCGCTGAGCCATCTCTCCAGCTTCCTCAGCAACTATTTTTAAATAGAAGTTTGATTTTTCTCTTGCTAGAAGCAGAGAGGCATCACCTCTGACATAGTTTCCGATCTATATTTCACAGGAAACATGCTTGCATTACTCTGTGCACCAAATAAAGGGGTAGACTTGTGGGTCCCGATACTCTTCAGACCATATTCCTCCTCCTTCCCTCCCCCACTCCCTCCCTTCCCCCTCCTCCCTCTCCCCTCCTCCCTCCCTTCCTCCTCCTCCCTCTCCCCTTCTCCCTCTTCCCTCCTCCCCCTTCCTTCCCCTCTCCCTCTGGCGCTCTCCTCCCTCCCCTCCTCCTCTCCCCCTTCATCCACCAGGCATGCTGGGTACCCCCTGGGGCCTGCAGACACCACAAATTCTCACCCCTTCCTATTGACACTGTGCCACCGAAGCTGTGCTGACTGTAACCCCTGACACCAAGGGCACATCAAAGGGACCCATGTGGGGGACCCTGCAGGTATTCTTCTGTCTGGGTCTATGATGGCTGCAGGGGACTGGACCCACCTGCTGAGTTGACGGAGCACACGCAGAGTGAGCCATTCAAAACCCTAGGGAAGCTAGAAGACACTGGCTCAGCATCATTAGCCGGTTGGGGAAAGCCTGTCAGCTCAAAATCCTAAACGAAATGAAAACAGGTGATGTGGGCAGTTGGTCGAGTGGTAGACACCCAGCAGTGCACACACCGGACAGACAGCATGGCTCTTAGTCTCAGCACCTGGGAGACAGAGGCAGGAAAATCAGGAGTTCAAGGCGGGCCTCAGCTACGTGGTTAGGTCAAGGCTAGCTACAGGAGAGCCTGTCTTACGTGAACAAACGAAACCCTGACGACAATGGGATTTCTGGATGAAGGAGAGTTAGACATCCAGAGGGGCTGGAGAACTGCTCATCAGTCTAACTGCCCTTGCAGAGAGGACCTGGGTTTAGTTCCCAGCACCCATACGACGGGTGGCTCACAAACATTTGCAACCACAGTCCAGGGGTTCTGACCTCCTCTGGCACCAGACAAAGCATTCATGAGCATGAAAGCAAGGGATGGAGGGACAGAGGGAAGGAAGGAGGGAGGGAGAACAAAGAAATCATCATCTTTAGAAATGAATGCCTGTTGGCAGAAACAAACCCCTCAGGCCAAAGTCAAATGACACCAACAGGAGAATCATTTCTCCAGAATCAGGCAGACATCAGAAATTATAAATATACCATGCGACTATAATCCCTCCCACAGGGGAAGCTAAGGCAGGACTTGTGGATTCAAGGTCAGCCTGGGCTACCCTGCAAGGGTACCCTGTTACCAAAAGGGAAAAAAGAAATTATTAGTAACGGAAGGACTACACTTTCTTTCTTTCTAAAATATGCATTGCTTGGGGCTCAAGCAGTTCAGAGCCCTCGTTGCTCTTGCAGAGGACCTGGGTTCAGTTTCCAGAGCCCACATGGCGGCTCACAACCATCTGTGACTCCAGTTCCAGGAGACACTCTTCTGGCTTTCTCTGGCACCAGGAAGGCATGTGGTGCACATACATATGTGCAGGCAAAACATCCATAGCACATGAAATTTTAAAAAAAGAAAGAATTCTAAAATGCACGTTACATTGACACAAAAGGCGACATTCTCGTGAGGTTTATGTTACAGGCACGCCCGGCAACAAGAACCTGAAGGGTGGAGGGTGGTGGACTTAGCTTCGAAGCTGCAAGGCCCCTGTGCTCGCCAGGACTGGTAAATAGGAACTACCAAGTGGGAAACAGCTCAGAGGAACACCTGTGGGATGATGGGAGTCTAGAGGGGCATCGGCCACACTGAGGGGCCGGGCAGATCCCTGCAAGAACTCGCCCCCTGCTGTGTGTGCTATGAAGAGCAAAAGGGGCCAGATGTGCGAGGTGGGGTTGTGGTGGGGGCATCCAGAGAAGAATGAAAGCGAACGTGGGCGGTGTGGGGGGTGGGGTCAGAACTTAAATGCTGTCGGAGCTCAGGAGGGAGCAGGGACAGAAAGAGGAGGATCATGGGTAAGGCCTGTGTGAAAGCCTGTGTCTACCGTCTTTGTGTCTGTGTGCGTCCCATCTTGCCTTGGAGCTCCAAAGAGGAAAAGACTCTGCCTGACTCATCTTTATCTTCTCGAGCCTTGAAAGTACCCACTACTACCTCGGAAGGTTTGTTGGGCGGATAGATAGGTAGATGAATGACTGAGTGAATAAACGAGTGAGTGAATGAATGAAGTGTCTCTACCTCTCTTCTGTAGTCTTCTTGCCAATTCATACACTCTCTAAGGTATTTGGGTGGTGGTGGTGGGGTGACGCTTTCTTCGGGTCCTTTGTGTCACTTGCTACATCTCAGCTTTGTGACCTTGGAGTCAGCCGTGCTGGTGGGTGAGAAGCAGATCCCAAGTGGACCTTTTAAATATTCATGGCTCAGAAGCCATCCCAGCTGGACCTTTTAAATATTCATGAGAGCGAGGCTCTGGCAGGCCGGATGGATATGAGCAGAATTCGGAAAGGCCTCGTGCAGTGGACGTGCTGAATTAAAAATGAAGCTGGGGTGGTCTGTCCGAGGGGTGCGATTGAAGTTAGGAGACCCTCGCAACCTTCCTCTACTCCTCCACAGAGCCTCGTGCCCTTGGACAGTCAATTTCAGGCTCCGGGAAATGGCGAGTAACTCTGGTGGCAGCTGGATCATTCCTCCTTACAGCCCCTGTTCACATGTCATCACCGTGGGGCCCTTCTCCTTCTCCAACCTGGGCAGGCGCTGGCATGGTTTTCTGGGTCACAGCACCTCTGATTTAGTCCTTGGCTGTTTTCCCTTGTAGAGACCACCATCCTGAGAGACATCGAACCAAGAAGCATGGATCTCCAGAAGTTCTCATTGTGGAAAAAATACGGCACCTCCACCCCCTTCACAGAGTGGTTGACTCATAGGTGAGGTCTCCTCCCACCAGCCAACATCTAATTTAGGTTTGAACTCCACCCATGGTTCCCTTGTCTGAACTTTTTGAATGTGTCTTTCCTGGACCTTTTTTTCTTGGTGTGTGTGTGTGTGTATGTGTGAGCACACGTGTGCGTACATGTGTGTGTGTACATGTATATGTGTATGTGTACATGTGTGTGTGTGTATGTGTACATGCAGAAGGTAGAGATCAGCCTTGGGTGTTGTCTCTCAGGGGCTGTCCACATGGAATTTTTAGACATAGGTCTCTCATTGGCCTGGAGATGACCCATGGTAGGCTAGGTTGACTGGCCAGCAAGCTCCAGAGCGCCTGTTCCTGTCTCCCCAGCTCTGGGATTACAGACATCTGCTACCACAACTGGCTTTTTTTTTTTTTTTTATTACTAAATTTTTTAAAACTCTGGGTGTTGAGGATTGAACTTGGGCCCTCATAACTGTAGCAAGCACTACCTCCTGACTCATGTTGTCTTTTCGGTCCCATCTCTGCATCCTCCGGCTCCTAAAAGATGGCCTGTTCCTTCTTATCTCCCTGAGTCTCCCGCACTCATGAACGGAGTCTTCTGAAAGCTCCGCCCTTATCTGCCCAGATCTTAGCTGTTCACCTGTGTTGTTACATAGCTTCTGTCACCTTTAGAAAGTGCCTCTTGCTCATTTCCTGCATCTCAGCTCCTTACCGCCTTGTGGACATTCCCCTCTGCCTCTTACTGGGAGGCAGAAGTGCCCCTCTGCTTCCTATTGGGAGGTGGAAGTGACCCTCTGCTTCCGATTGGGAGGCGGAAGTGCTCCTCTGCCTCCTACAGGGAGCCGGAAGTGCCCCTCTGCCTCCTACAGGGAGCCGGAAGTGCCCCTCTGCCTCCTACAGGGAGCCGGAAGTGCCCTTCTGCCTCCTTCAGGGAGATGGAAGTGCCCCTCTGTCTCTTGGATCTTGCACTTCGCTGAAGCTCCATCCGATTTACACATTTGACTTTTCTGATCTTTGCTGAGGAGCAGCTGGAGGCAGCCGCTGGAGTTGCCCAGTCCACTTGGCCTTTACACTACAGCCTTCCTTCTCGGAAGATCCATCCATTTCCCCTCTCAGTTAAAGTGCTACCCTCCAAGTCCCCAGATGAGTCGGACCTAGCATTTCGACAGCAACTCTAAAGTTTCTGAGTAAACCCCGCATCTCCCTGCTCCCCTGAGCAACTGGATAGAGGTCTTTTAAATTGGTCTTAGTTGCTGGGACTTAAAAATCCACCTGGAAGATTTCACTATTTCAAGGGTGATGGGACAGGACAGAGCTCGGATGAGTAGGACTCTGGTCCCCTTTGCTGTTTACTGTAGTTGCTGGGAGCTGCCACCCAGGGGCTGAGGCCAACATAGCAAACCCCCAGAGATCCCTGCCGAGGTCCGTGCTGGGCAAAGGGTGGCTCACTAGTCCATGGTCATCCATCTGAGAGGTGGGCCTCATTCTAGTTCCTTCTCAGAGAAGACAAAGGACAGAATCTGGGGAAGCGGGTAGAAGGGGAGTGGAGAGCGATCTATGTCCAGGGTCCCAGTTTGCTCTCTGTGACCAGAGAAAGCTTCTTGGGGAGGAAAGGGCTTACTGGGCTCACATATCTCAATCATAGTCCCTCCTAAGGGGGAGCCATGGCACAAACTCAAGGCAGGAACTTGAAGGCAGGAGCTGATGTAGACGCCGTGGCTGGCTCCCATGGCTTGCTCAGCCTGCTTTCTTATAGAACGCAGGACCACTTGCCTAGGACCACAGTGAGGTGATCCCTGCCACATTAGTCACTAATGGTGAAAATTCCCCAGACGCTTGCCTATGGACCAATTTGACAGAGGCAGTTCTCCAACTGAAGTCCTCTCTTCCCAGATAATCCTGGCTTGTGTCAAGCTGACAACAGACAGACAGACAGACAGACAGACAGACAGACAGACAGACAAACCAGGATACCCAGCAATTCCCAGTGCTAACAGCTGAAGGCCCTGAACCTCATACCTGAGTGGTCCCTCATTCTCAAACACGGTCAAGAGATTTTAAAATTATTTATGCATTTATGTTTTTAGCCAGTGTACTACTAATAGATTCCATAGATCCCATTTTGGCATTTTCAAACGTAATTTGTTTTTATTAAGCTCCTCCTTCTTCCCGTTACCCCCACTCACTCTTTTTTTTTAAAGATTTATTTATTATTTAATGTATATGCATACACTGTAGCTGTCTTCAGACACAGCAGAAGAGGGCATCAGTCCCACTATAGATGGTTGTGAGCCACCATGTGGTTGCTGGGAATTGAACTCAAGTCCTATGGAAGAGCAATCAGTGCTCTTAACCTCTGAGCCATCTCTCCAGCCCACCCCCACTCACTCTTAAACCTTTCCACCTCTTTCCTGTTTTAATGTCACAGGCATTCTACCCCCCCCCCCCCCAGGAAAAACAGTCCCTGCTCATGGTATCCTTTCTAGTTTTCACGAGCTGTACTCACATTCATATCTGTACATGCACATACATGTACATAGCTACGCATGTACACACATGCGCACACACATGTATTAATAACTAGGATTTGACTATGAAAGACAACATGTGGTATTTGTCTTCCCGAGACTGAATTACCTCACTATAATAATTTCCAGATCCATCCGTTTTCCTGGAACTTTAAAAATAGAACCATCATATGACCCAGATATTCCACTCCCCGGCATGTACCCAGAGGACTCCATACCCTGCCACCGGGATGCTTTGCTGCTCTCTCTATTCACAGAAGTTGGGGAATAGAAGCAACCCAGATGCTCAACAACCGACGAATTGAAAGTGAGATGTAGCGTGTGTGTACACATGCGCGCGCAAGCACACGCACACACTCATACACATGGGATTTTATGCAGTAGCAGAGGTCTCACTGGTGTTTCCAGTGTGGGTCTGTAACAGAATTGAAAAAGTTAAGGAAGGAGAAACAACCATTACACTTACTAACACCTCCGGAAGCCTGAATGACAGAAGTACCTTTCCAAGCATAGCCTCTGAGAGCCGAACAGAGCGGCCTCTTTCCATCAGCCTCAAACCTTTGCCTTGTCTCAGTATCCACAGCTGCAGTCCCCACGTGAAGGCTGGTGTCCCCACATTGTCCCGTGGTCTCATTGCCTGGTCTGGGTGTGTGCGTGCGTCTTCTCAGCACACAAGTTACTCCCATGCAGGGAGGGAGGCTCCAAATACAGCCATGCTCCCTAAATTCTGTCCTGCACTGTCCTTGGTCTTGGGCATCTTGTGGCAATCAACACAGAGGACGAAATGAGATCAGTGTTAGGGAGCTTCAGCGGGGGCCGCTGGTGGAGATCTGTACCCCACTCTTGTGGAGGCTGAGGCAGGAGATTATGCACTCAAGACCCCTTCTTAAAATAGAGATAGGGATGGGGATGGGGGATAGAGAGAGAAGAAAGGAAGGAAGGAAGGAAGGAAGGAAGGAAGGGAGGGAGGGAGGGAGGGAGGGAGGGAGGGAGGGAGGGACTGAAGACAGTTCCGTAAGTTACTGTCTCCAGCCCAGTACAGAAACCCTTTGGTGTTTGGTCCTGCAGCAGAAACCGGCCTTGGAGCTTGGTGAGGCTTTCCCTGTGTCTCCTGGTATCATATATGGTTTTCTCCATGAAGCCATGTGGTAACCAGTTTATTCCGCCAGCTCCTCCTCCACCCGCCTTCTGCCAGATGCTAGCAGGGGAAAACTGAACCAGGAGGCTGGGGGTGGGGGTGGGGTGGAAGCAGGGAGGAATTGGGAAGAGCGGGCAGAGAAGCTAGAAGTCCTTGATACAGAAGAGCAAGGCTTTGTGAGAGCGTTAGGAGGAAGCAGGAGCTTCGGAGGCTCGGTCGTCTTGCTCGGACAGTGAATACAGCCACACAGCCGGCCCAGAGGCCGGCAGCTCCCGTCCCGTGCCAGGACTTGACAAAGGCAGAACCAGAGGGAGGAATGTCGGATTTCTCAACTAGTACATGGGGATGAAGAGGAAGCCCTCAAAAAGGTTCAGGTTTGCTGCCTGCCTTCTCAATTCATCATCCTGTAGTAGACTACGATGTCTACTGTGTCTTTGAGCTACGGGTCATGGCTCTAAAACCCCTTAAGGGTAATGGAATCTCTCCCTAGGAAACAAGGAAATCCTTAGAGGGAGAAGGCTGTGGAGCGAAGGCCTGGAGGGAGGCTCAGCCCTGCCGCGGAGAATCCTGGTCCCCCTGGGGACCTGCTTGAGCCAAAGCGTCTTTTAAGAAGTGTGTGGGCACCCTCGTGTGGACGCTTTGTTAGTACTATGCGCTTGCTTTCTAGCTCATTTTATTCCTGAGCGAAGTGTTTTCTAAGTCTGGTGGCGCTATTTTAGGAGACAGAACCTTTCCGGAGGTGGTCCTGGCTGACAGAGGCAAGTCACCTGGGTGGACCTTTGGAGGTTATCCCTGCCCCTTCCTTCTGGGCTGCAGTTTCGCTCTAATGTTTCATTCCTTTGGCTTCTCTAACTTCCTGGTGTCGCCCTTTCACTCCCACAGCTTCCCTCGTGCCCCCTCATGGGCTGTCGGAAAGAATCTGACTCTGTTACACATTCTGCGACATTGGAAGTCCCCATGCTCCTAACTCTTGTGTTTTCTGTGTGTGCAAAACCAACATGATAATGGTTGATATGCAGCTGGGTTTCCTTAAACCATGGCTGCACTGACCTCTGGGCAACTTCCCACAGCAAGTGAATCTTTTAGGTGGCCCTGGGGAAGCAATGTGTAGTAAGGCTGCGGGGCAAAGGTGCTGTTCATACGTTCACACAGGTGTGCAGTTACCTTCCTTCTTTAAAATGCAGTCTCCCAGGGCAAGCGGGGGGAAATCTGTTTTCAATAACAATACAAAGTCATTTAGTCATTGTACAGCCCAATCTTAACTCTCAACCTCCCAGCTAGCTACAATAGGCTTGCTTGTGCCACTAGGCCTGGCTAGGACATGCACAGTTTTTTGTTTTTTTTTTTGTTTGTTTTTTGTTTGTTTTTTTTTTTTTGTTTTTTTTTCTTTCTTTCTTTTTTTTCTTTTTGGACTTCATTATTCAGTTTGGTACAGATTGGTTATAAAAGAATTTCCAAAGGCAGGTTGAAGAGATGGCTCAATGGTTCAGAGAATCTAGCTTCCACTCCTAGCACCCACACAGCGGCAGTTCACAACCATGTGTAATTCCAGTTCCAGGGGATCTGATGTGTCCAATGGCACTAGGCAAGGGTGGCATATATCTAGGCAAAACACCCATACATATAAAATTAAATTAATTAGAAAGACCAGGCATGGTGGAGCATGCCTTTAATCCTAGCACTCGGGAGGCAGAGGCAGAGGCAGAGGCAGAGGCAGAGGCAGGTAGAGCTTTGTGAGTTCGAGGCCAGCCTGGTCTACATAGTGAGTTCCAGGACACCCTAGGGTGTTAAGACAGAGAAACCCTGTCTCGAAACAAACGAAACCGAACAGAACAGAACCAAACCGAACAGAACCAAACAAAACCAAATAAAACCAACAAAAATCAAAAAGAAGAAAGAAATTAGAAAAAAAATTTCAATAGGGATATCTGAAGGAATTTGTTGAATCCCAATTCTGATCAAAAAGTCTAAGGCCTCTTTGGACGTGTAGCCTTTGATAGAGGAAATTACACTACTCTAGGAACATCTGGGCCCAGGCTCTTTTTCTGTGCAGTCAGACGACAAAGACTGGAAACCAGGACTCCAACCCCTAACCACGGGAAAAATGCAGACTAGAAAGGCCAGCGACTCCATAGAAGCAGCGTTGGAGCGCCCCCGTGTGGACAAGATGTGCGTGAGCGGCATCCAAAGTTGATCAATAAGGGGAGGCCATACTGTTGCTGTGCTGGTCCTCAGCTGACAGTGTTAGCTCCTGCAACTGTGGCTCTGACTGTGCTGAGAATGGACCCTGCAACGCGCGACCGAAGGCAGGGCACTGCCCCGTGACTCCAAAAGCCAGACAGGCTTTGTACGAACTAGAAAGAGAAGGGGAGAAAATGAGATGGGGAGCAAGAACAAGGAAGAAGGGGTTGGGGATTTAGCTCAGTGGTAGAGCGCTTGCCTAGGAAGCGAAAGGCCCTGGGTTCGGTCCCCAGCTCCGAAAAGAAAGCACACACACACAAAAAAAATAGAACAAGGAAGAAAACGGCAAGAGGCAGGGAAAGCAGAAACGAAGGGAGAAGGGAGGAGAAAATGCCTCGAGGGCTACAGGACTGTTAGAGTTAGGTTCCCAGGGAGTTTGGTTCCTAGGGACTTCCACCACCCTGTGTTCTTGCCTGGGCACGGGGGGGGGGGGGGTGTCACTCTATTTTGGTGTGAGGAATAAATGATTAAGTAGGAACCCTGTTGAATAGGATGAATAGGTCCTGATCCCTCTAGGGAAGGAGAACGTCTGAGAGACCTCTCCTCAGAGGTAGTCTATGGCCAAAAGAAAAGTGTGGGCAGTGAGTACTGTGTTGAATAGCAGGACTGGAGAAGGAATATGAAGGGAGCTTGGCTGAGGGTGCTTGTGGTCCGTCTGTCTTGGTCCCGCTCCAGCTGACCCTTGTCCACACCTGGACACAGGCCCTCCAAGCAAAATCAATCCTCTGCTTAGCGATAGGGAAGGAATGCTCCTGTGTTCACCCCAGCCAGACATGTGTGAACTTTACCCTATGTGACCTGAGGTGACAGAATCTGAAAGAAATGCCTGGGTGAAGGGGCAGTGTGTGCACAGGAGGAACAGAAGGGACTTGCTGACACCCTGACAGAACTGTCCAGGGGAGCCAGTCAACGTAGCATGGCTCAGTGAGTCAGTGCAGGGATGCGGCTTGGTAGCAGCCATCTTGAGTCACAACCGTCAGGAGTATCTGTGAGAAACCTTCCCCTGCATGGCCTCCCTGTCCTTTGTAGTGACATGTAGACTTGTTATAGCAAGACCCAGTGCTGTCAGAATTAGAGACATACCCTGTCTCATTGGTATCAGCTGAGGCAAGCAGACACATTTGTCTTTGGTGGAAGTCACCCTTACCCTGCTTAGCATATGCGCCCCTCCCTGTGACCCGGCCTTCAGGCTTCCTGCTTCCCTTGGCCTCACACTGGCCATAGTTTCTGCATCATTGCTGTAATAAAACACCATGACAAGACAACTTATAGAAGGCTTTATTTGGACTTGTGGATCCAGAGTTCGTCGTGTCGAGGAAGCCTGGCAGTGTGCAGTAGGCCTGGTGGCTGAAGCAGAAGCTGACGGTCCACATCTTGAACTGCAAGCATAAAGCAGAGTGAACTAGAAGTAACAAGAGTCTTTACATTCTTAAAGCCCATCTCCAATGACACGTCTCCTTCAACAAGGCCATGCCTTTAAGCCTCACTGTTAGCTATTCACAGCACTCGGGAGGTGGGGAAAACCTTCTGGGTCATGGACTCCAGACTGGGGAAAGTCTTCCCTGTGTAAACTGTAAGCTTCCTTTACTTTGTAAACTTTGTAAACCAGAAAGGCAGGAAAGTGGCCAGGCCTTCACCTCATAGGCTCCAGCAGCCAGGCCCCTCCCCCAGACCTCCCTAACTGTCGTAACAGGTTTCCGCCTCTTTAACTGTCACCAAGCTCACCTCCAGCCCCTCACCAGGACCGTCCCTGGATTGTGCTAATTCTAGGTGGAACCGCTGGGACTTGAAAATCCACCAATCTTCACTCTGGAAATCCCTGCCCCTCCCCCTAGAAAACTCCACCCACTAAGGGATCCTATATAAAGGCTGTGCCTACTCAGTTCCCTGCTGTCTGCCCCCCTGGATTCAACCCTCCACACCTTAGACCTTACTAATAAATCTGTTATGAGATTTGCTGCCTGCTGTGACTCCCTCATTGGAAGTCAAGAGTAATGAAAAGAAGAAGAGGAGCAGGGCTGAGGCTCCTGAGTCCTCAGCTCGGCTGGGCCTACCCTCCTCTGGGACTGCCAAGCCTCTGCTGAGGAGGCCTCCTCTCAGAGCTGTGAGGTTCCTGGACCCCCTTGTCTCAGGACGCCCTTCCATTGGGACATCTTTTCCCCTCAGAGCTGTTTGATTCTTGATATTCTGAGTCCCAGGACACCTTCCCATTCCTGTAGAAAGGCCGTCATTTTGGTTCCGTGACTCAGAGAGGCTCTCCTGGTGCTCGTGCTCCCCCCATCTGAGCAGCACTAGGACCCTATCTTTCATCCGGTTGGTCTGTAGCAGACACCTTCAGGCTCATCCCATCCATCAGCAACTGCTAGATAAGCTGCCCCTTCTGGTCGGTGTAAATGCTTCCCTGAGTCCGAGGAAGTGACTATTGAGTGTCTGGCACCCCTCTAGTACTCTGGGAGGTGGAGGTACCCCCATCCATGGTCTTTAAGGCTACAGTTGGTCCTCTTCACCTTAGGCCCTACTGGGCCATCCTGCCTCTCTCTGCCCTCTCTACCTGACCCCATCCAGCACCCTCGGAGCTGTAGCCTTGCAGGTTTTTTAGGCCCCCCCCTTTTTAAAGATTCATTCATTATATATAAGTACACTGTAGCTGTCTTCAGACACACCAGAAGAGGGCATCGGATCCCATTACAGATGGTTGTGAGCCACCATGTGGTTGCTGGGATTTGAACCTCAGGAAGAGTAGTCGGGTGCACTGAGCCATCTCTCCAGCACCCCAACTGTGTTTTTGTGTCTCTCCATGACCTTCTCTCACCATCCCATCCAAGCTGCCTATAATTCCACAGCCTCTCTAGGCTCTTGTGGCTTTTGTGATCCCTTTCCTTCCCCTTTTCCTGTGGATGAGACCCCATTCCTAGAGACTCAGTTCTCTGCCTTTAGACTTTAGCCAGGCTAAGGTCTGACCCCCATTGAGTGTGTGACAATCCTCTGAATCCCCTAAACAGACTTGTGTCACTCTTACATTTTCCTCCCCCTCTCTCACCCATGGGAATGGGGTCTTCTGTGCCCTCTAATTCACCCTGGGGATGCCTTTTAGCCTCCCCACCTGGCACCCGACCTGAAGGGCTCAAAATTTACCTTTGCAATCAGATATGGCCTCCATATCCCATGGAGAGTCACAACCCAGATGGCTTACAATGGCACCCTAGATCCCAGTATTACTGGAGGCCTTTACAGATGCTGTGAGCAATCGGGGACGTGGAAAAGGATTCCTTGCATCTAAGCCTTCTCTTACCTCCGTTCCAAGGCTTCTCTCTGTTCTCTCTCTCAGTTCCTTTTAGCTACAAAACCTGAACAAGATGATTTACTCCACTGTTTTCAATCCAGCTAACGAACCCCCTCCCCATCAACCTAACCCCACAGCCCCTCTCCTCCTCCTGTTTCCCTGTCTCTGTCTTCAGCAACAGGTTACCCAGATGGACTCTCCCTGGTGCCCTCTCTTAGTCCACAAGCAGCCCCTCATTGCTAGTTTCCTCTTTGCCAAAGGACTTTACCTCCCTGTACCGAGCCTCACCCAGCCATGGCTCCCCCTTTGTGGGAAGCTGCTGGAGTGAATGGCTTAGGCTACATGCTATATGCTACCTTGCCATTAAGCAAACTCTCTCAGAGAAGCGATTAGAGGTCCTCTACTGCTAATTTCTCCACCTTTGTTAGGCCATTCCGGTTTATATTACCCAATCTTATAATCTCACCTTCCGCCATGCCCCATGACCTGTACGAACAATCTTGTCCCTGAGGAGCGCAGGTGAGTCTGGGATTAGGCTAGGGCACGTGCAGATGAAAACCACTGACTGAGGCAGTTCCAGCTGGAACCCTGGATGGGATTACCGTATCCCAAGAGACATCAGAGCTAGGGATCAATTTGTGACTTGTCTCTTGACTGGACTTCGTAAGGCCACCCTTAAGGTGGTAAATTATGAAAACGTCCGAGAAGCCATCCAGGACAAACAGGAAAACCCATCTTAATCCCCAGAAGGCCTTACAAAGGCCCTCTTCAGTGAACCAGTCTGGATCCTAAGACTCCAGATGGAAGATAATTCTTCATGACTTATTCTCTCAGAGTTTCTCTGATATTAGGACCAAACTTAAACGTCTAGAGAAAGAATCCCTGATTCTGCTGGGATTCCACTGGCAAATGCCTTAACTGCGGTCTTTAAGGTATACCATGGGAGACAGGAAAAAGCCCCCATACAAAGATTCCTTATGGTACCTGAGACCTACATCCTGCTTCAACAACCGCCCAGGCCCCCAACTCTCCCGAAGCCTAAGAACCTCCAGCTCCCTGTTTTAAATGAGGTCAGGGAGGTCAGCTATTCTGTGTCCAAGGTGCCATCAAGGTAAGAGGGCATCAGGCCCATGGACAATTGAAGGGGCCCAGCTCCCTTGGCCTGACCACCACCATCTCCACCAGGAGGCTTGGGTAGTTATCAGGGTGTTCAATCTCCTTCCCTTTAGATGCTGGGGCCACCTACTCTGTCCTGACATAATCTAGGGACCCATCTCTCCTTGTTTTCTCCTTGTTTTACCAGGCTCACCAAATGTCACCTCTTAGCTGTATGTTTAGGGGTATCTCCCTTACCCATTCCTCCGTAGTGGGACCAACCCGTCCTTCTCCTTGCTAGGAAGGGGCCTTGAAGTGGACATTTCTAGTTTCTTTGGAGACTTAGTTGTATCATGTGATGTTTTCGTGGACGCTGTTTTGTGAGAGGGCATATGGTGTTTTGCTGAAACAGACACATGAGAGGGCGTTTTGCTGAAGCAGACACGTGAAAGGGTGCGCGATGTTTTGCTGGAACAGATCCTTGAGAGGGCGCATGACGTTTAGAAAGAGTGCAAATGGAACTCCATAAACAGGGAGAGAATGCTCTTGCATTGCTGTGCTTTGCAACGCTTTGATGGTCTTCACTTCATAGAGAGAAACACGCTGGAGAAATTTCTCGTGTTATTCCAGCTGACTCTTCCCACTTCCGCTGGCTCAAACTGCTGCTTCTGACTTGGATCCAGTGTTTGCTGTTGGACTGAGCTGCTGGTATCCTGACAATGGAGATTAGAATTGCCTTAAAGAACTACTTTAAACAGGACCACCCTTGTCCTATCAACCATGTTTCTCCCCTATCTTTGGTCTGTGCTCTAGAAGGTAGGTTAAGAACCCCAAATAAAATAGCTTTTGAAAAATCAGCCCACAGGACCTCCTAGCCAAAATGGAAGCCTCTGCTTCTTTTGCTCCCCAACGTGTGCTTGACCTCAGCCTTTCCAGTCACCCCTCCCTCCTTCCCTCCTCCTCTTCCAAACCATGCAGCTTGAAACACCACCTCCCTCAGCAGCTTCCTCCGGGGGCCCCAGGTATGGGACCCCAAATCCTCTCTAGCCAAACACCACCCTTCTCTCATCATTCAGTGGACAGCCAGTCCTGCCTCCTGGCCACATGTCTCATCTACCACCTCTCCCTGATCACCTCTTCCCTTCTCTGTCACAATATCTTTGCATGCACACCCACCCCTACTTGCTTCAGCCTCATACTGACCCCCTTTCCTCCTCAATCAACACTGGGACTTGGTCTTCCTCTCTCTCCTGGTCACAACCCCCAACAGACAGGCCTTTTCAGGGTTGTCCTTACTACCCCAACTGCAGCTAAACCCGATGGCTTCCCTCACTGGATTTACTTTTCTCATCCAAGGCCCTTTACACCATTCCCTCAAGGTAATCTTTTTTTTACATCTCAACCCGACTAAGCCCGTGCTCTCTCAGGTTTTAGAGGATAGCAAGGTGGAGCAGCTTGCTTCATCCATCGGCCAAGACCCAAGCTGACGCTTTTGGGTTACGTCTTACCTCTTTTCCTTCTCCTCCCTTTGGCTCTCTCAAATCACCAGTGAGCTCTACATATGGAGATGAGAGGTTCAGGAAACCTATACTCAAGGATCTGACCAGACCATGCAGGTGATAGGGCTGCACAGTGCTCATGGGCAGAGCGCCAAGAGGAGATGCTAATCCCCACAACACCTGTCCCCTAGGCTCGTTTTCTCTATGATCAAGCTGGGGGTTACTGTTGGCCAGGGACTTCTGGAGGCTGTCCTCATTGGTCCTGTAGCAGACATGATGCACACTCAGGAAAGCATACCACCTTTTATGCAGAATGGGGAGTTTTTATATTCAAATTGAGGACCTGAGGCACCCCAGGTGGGGGACAGGCGTCACAGGTAGACTTTGCCATAGCACTCATCAGATAGCACGATCAAAATACAGAGGGTACGCACCCAGTTAGCTCAGCGTACAGACGCAGTAAAGGAAGTGGTCTTTACAACGTTCCTCCAGGTCTTTACATCTCCAACTTCATTCCCCTTCTACAAGACTGATCTTCCCATCGCGCCATCTCCCATTTCAAAACCTCAACCTCTGCGTAACGGTTACCGGATGACGCTCTGCCTGCCTGACCACTTTGGAGAATGCTGGCTATGTGTCCTGCCTGGGTCAAAGTCACAACCACCGTTCAAGGCCTCACCGATTAATTTATCAGACTATTTCACCTCTCTTGCTCTAAGGCAAACATTACCACTATCATATCTCTCCCACCTCTCTCTCCTTGGTAGGGCATATAGCTTTGACTCCTCAGGGCACACTTTGTGGCCACACTTTGTGGGCACACTAGATCCTGCAGACCTCGATAATGCCTTAACCCTTGACGCCACCACCCAGCCCCTATGCCCAAGTGTTCACAATGATTCAATTCTCCATGGCACTCAGGTCTACGACTGCCTACTCACTGAGTGATCTGGGACTTGTGCCCTGATGTTCCTCTCTCTAAAGCCTAGAGGTGGTACCTGGTGAGGGACATTTGCCAGTTCCATCACAGGGTTTGTAGCAGCAAGGCATAACAAACGAGCAGCTCGGAGCCTGTATTTCCTTGCAATTCTGGGTGTAACTGCTGGTGCTTCCGCTGGCACAACAGGACTGACCACTTCTCGGTTTCCCTTGAAGTTCATTCAGGATCTCCAATGAGTGGCTCAGATCATCACTGTCCAGGGTAAATAGACTCCACACCGGACGCTGCAGTGCTACAAAATCAGCAAGGGTTAAGGTTTGCTAACGGCAAAGAGAGGTGGCCTTTCTCTCTTCTTAGGGGTGGAATGTTGCTTTTATATCAGGCAGTCAGGCATGGCAAAAGATAGGATCCCACCACTCCAGATGAATCTCCCAAAATGGAGACAACAGCTTGATGCCCCTGGCCATTAACATCCACTGACGGTTGACACTCTGGTATGGACCCTTCCTGTCTCCTCTTTCCCAATCCTACAATCACACCCTGTCTCATACACCTCTTGTCTAGGTTTTTTCAACAACAGATCCAAACAATGTCTAATCAGACTTGTACTCCGTTGTTATCACAGGACTACTGGCCCTTAGTTCTAAAGCTGGAGGCCTGCAACTCCTGATGGTGCCCTGACAGAGAAGATAGAACACACTCTACAGACCAAAGGTCCACACAGCAGTGGGAGGATGGGACCTGTACGCGGACACTCAGCACGAAGTAGTCTAATGATTACATCGCCAGCTTTCCCAAGCCCTGACTGTTCATCCATAGTAAACAAAGTGTGTGTGTGTGTGTGTGTGTGTGTGTGTGTGTGTGTGTTAACTGTTCACACCACTCACGTGGCAAGAAAGGCTTTCCCTGCCATGGGCTCCTTTGTAAACTTTGCACACTTTGTAAACTCTCAAGGCTGGAAAGTGGCCAGACCATCACCTGAGAAGCCCCAGCACCCATCCCCCCCCCCAGACTTCCCTAACAGTCATAACAGACAGTTCTAGCCTCTGTAACTGTCACAAATGTCATCTCTAGCACCTCAACAGGACCCTCTCTGGATTATGCTAATTTTAGATGAAAAGCCTGAACAGAAAAACCCACCAAATCCCTGAGCACCCCCAAGCTCAGGACTTGAACTCCCACCAATTCTCACCCTGAAATCTCTACCCCTAGAAAGCTCCAACCACTAAGGGATCCTATATAAAGGCAGTGTCTGCTCAGTTCCCTGCTGTCTGCTCCCTGGAGCAGAGGCACCATTTCTGGATTCATCCTTCCATACCCTAAACCCTCCCAATAAATCTGTTAGGAGATTTGCTGCCTAGTGTGACTCCCTCATTGGAAGAAGCCAAGAGGCAATGAAAAGAAGGGAAGAAGGAAGAAGAGGAGCAGGGCTGAGGCTCCTGAGTCCATAGTTCAGCTGGGCTTATTCTCCTCTGGGAGCCGCAAAGTCTCTGCTGAGGAGGATTCTCTAAGACCTGTGTGGTTCCTGGGTCCCTTGCCCGTGTCAGGCAGGATAGCCTTCCATTGATATACCTTCTCTCAGAGCTGTGCGGTTCTGGGCTTTCAAGTACTAGAACACCATTTGAGTAGGAAGGGCAACAACAGCAACAACACACAGTGACCATCACACAGTGGCCATCACACAGTGACCATCACACAGTGGCCATCACAGAGTGACAGTCACACAGTGTCCATCACACAGTGACCACGACCCAGTGATCATTGCAGAGTGGCCATCACACAGTGGCCATCACACAGTGGCCATCACAGGTGGTCATCACGGAGTGATCATCATACAGTGTCCATCGCACAGTGACAATCACACAGGGACCATTACACAATGACCATCACACAGTGACCACTACACAGTCAGGATCGCACATTGTCCATCACACAGTCAGCATCATACAGTGACCATCACAAAGTGGCCACCACACAGTGGCCATCATACAGTGACCATCACACAGTGGTTATCAAACAGTGGCCTCACACAGTGGTCATCACACAGTAACCATCACAGAGTGGCCATTACAGAGTGACTGTCATCCAGCATCCATCACACAGTGACCATCATACAGTGACCATGTCACAGTGACAATCATTTAGTGATCATCGAACAGTGTCCATCACACAGCGTCCATCACACGGTGGCAATCACAAAGTGACGATTACACAGTGTCTATCACAAAATGTCTATCCCACAGTGACCATCACACAGTGACCATCACACAGTGACTATCACACAACGTCCATCACAGAGTGACCATCAACAGTGGCCATTGCACAGTGGCCATCAAAAAGTGGTCATCACACAGTGACCATCGCATTGAGTTCATCACACAGTGACCATCATACAGCGTCCATCACAGAGTGACCATTGCATAGTAGCCATCACACAGTGGTCGTCACACAGTGACCATCAATCACCATCCCACAGAGTCCAGCACACAGCGACAACCAGCACTGTCTGCTACAGTAGTGGACAGTGATGAACAGTGGTGGACAACAGTAGTGGACAACAGCAATGGACAGTAGTGGACAGCGGTGGACAACAGTAGTGGACAACAGTAGTGCACAGTAGTGGGTGGTAGTGGACAGTGGTGGTGAGTGGTGGACACAGTGGTGGAAAGCATTGGACAGTAGTGGACAGTGGTGGACAACAGTAGTGGACAGTGGTGGAAGGTAGTGGACAACAGTAGTGGACAGTTCTGTTCAAAAGCAGTGGACAACAGTAGTGGACAGTAGTGGACAGTGGTGGACAACAGTGGTGGACAACAGTAGTGGACAGTGGTGGACAGTGGTGGACAACAGTGGTGGACAACAGTAGTGGACAGTGGTGGACCACAGCAGTGAACAGCAGTAGAGAGTAGTGGACAGTGGTGGACAACAGTAGTGGACAGTAATGGAGATTAGTACAACAGTAGTGGACAACAGTGGACAGTGGTGGACAACAGTGGTGGACAGTAATGGACAGTAGTGGACATTAATGGAAAGTGGTGAACAACAGTAGTGGACAGTGATGGTCAGTAGTGGACAACACTGGTGGGCAACATTGGTGGACAACAGTAGTGGACAGTAGTGGACAGTGGTGGACAACAGTAGTGCACAGTAGTGGATGGTAGTGGACAGTGGTGGTGAGTGGTGGACACAGTGGTGGAAAGCATTGGACAGTAGTGGACAGTGGTGGACAGTGGTGGTGGACAACAGTAGTGGACAGTGTTTGACAACAGTAATGGATAGTGGCCATCACACAGTGGCCATTACACTGTGACCATCACACAGCATCCATCACAAAGTGACCATCACACAGTGACTGTCATACAGTGACAATCACACAGCGTCCATCACACAGTGTCCATCCCACAGTGTACATCCCAGTGACCATCACATTGTGTCCATCACTGTCCACCACACAGTGGTCATCACAGAGTGACCATCATACAGTATCCATCACACAATGACCATCACACAGGGCCATCTCACAGTGACCATCACACAGTGTCTATCCCACAGTGTCCATCACACAGTAACCATCACAGTGTCCATCACACAGTGTCCATTACACAGTGTCCATCACACAGTGAACATCACACAGTGACCATCACACAGTGTCTATCCCACAGTGTCCATCACACTCTGTGTGTGTGTGTGTGTGTGTGTGTTTAATTTGGGGGAGAAGTTTCCAAGGCAAAGGACAGATATGAAGGTCGGGAGATGAGTGGGATTGGGGTTCTTGATGTGAAACAAAGAATCAACAAAAAGCTAAAAAAGAATTCAAGGATGTCAGCCTACTCCTTTTCTCTGATATAAAGTCTCCATTTGTGACTATTCAAAGAATTTCTATTTATGAATACACATGGATTCTTTTTTTTTTTTTTTTTTTTTTTTGGTTCTTTTTTTCGGAGCTGGGGACCGAACCCAGGGCCTTGCGCTTCCTAGGCAAGCGCTCTACCACTGAGCTAAATCCCCAGCCCCATACACATGGATTCTTAACCCTCCCCTAAATCAGAAATTTCAGCCCTCCTAATCCTGTGACACTTTAATACAGTTCATCATGCTATGGTGACACCAAACTACAAAATTATTTATGCGACTTCATAACTAATTTTTCTACTGTTATGAATTACAATGTAAATATATGATATGCAGGATATCTAATATGTGACCCAGTGAAAGGGTCATTCAATCCCCCAAGGAGTTGTGAACCACTGGTCTAAATGATTAAGAATTTTCCTCAAATCACTAGTTAGCTGTATACAGCTTCTTGCCCCAAGCCATCGATGAGATCAATGCTTGGATCTGTTTCCTGAGGATCTCACAACTATATCCTACTTGAGGTCTCTTTGGACTTGGCATGGCTGTCAGCCTGTACACAGTACCCTCTGGGTGGGTGATGGGACAGCCACTTCCCTTGGCTTTGTATTGATTCTTTCCTTTACGTCTTCACACTGCCCAGCAAGGAAGAAGGTCAACTCTACACATCTACTAGCAAACCTGTCAGGGTTCTAACAAAAGCTGCTACATTTTTTCCCTTGCATACCTCTGAATGAGTCATAGAAAAAAGAATGGCAGTAGGCAGAAGGGAGGTGTGAACGGTCACTGCGATTGTCCACTTGGCTGAGCTGCAAGGCAGTATGGAGACCAATAGAGCTTGCCTTCAGTTGTATCTGAGTTTCTGGAGAAGGCTCGGGGAGGCCTCTGACTTGATGGCTCATTGACTTTATTGAATGAATAAAATTCTGAATATTCCATTGGGAAATTTACAACAGACAGTGGGTCACTGAGAGCACACCACCAAACACCACATCTTGGCTATGTCCCCTTCCTCTTACCCCTTGTTGTTTCTTGACTGCCCACGTGGTAGGCAGCATTCATTTGCCATGCCTGCCCCGTGAGCTTGACCACAGAACACACCTTGATTCCACTGGCTTTGACTACACTCATTTCCGTGAATCTGCAGTAGTCCCTGATTATTTACCTCAGTTATGGGTTCATAAAAATCACTGTGACAATCAAGGGAAAGACTTTTCTATCCCCACAAACTTGACACCCTGTGGTTAACTTTTCAGGCTCCTGTGCCTTTTCTAAACCCAAGGCAACGACCCAATGCTCTATAGAGTTCATACTTTCTCCATTTCAATAGTTTATTTCCTAACAGGAATCACGGATGTAATAGTCTGTTACACTCAGCTCTGCTTTGACTAAGCACGTGTCACGGACAGCCGTCTGCCATGCTGTGTGCAGTTCTTTCTTCCCTTTACGGGCTGAGGAGTCACAGATCATCGTGAGGACCTCCTAGTCTCTCACGCAGGTCAGGACACCCTCAAAAAGCCTGAAGCGAATGCTGTGCCTGTGCAGGGGAGCAGCTGCAGGCACAATCTTTGTTGCCTGTCACTTGTGTTCGTCAGTGACAGACCTGGTCACAGTGGCTGCTCCTCCACACTCTCCTCCCTTTCTGCCCATCCCTTCTGTCCCTTTCAGGGGCCTCTCCTCATCTCTGAGCTTCTCCTGGTCTCTCTCCACAGCCTTTGTTCTTGCTAAGAGCACTTTCAAGAGGTAGGTTACTACATCACATGATTTAATTTTAAGTTCTTTTTTTTTTTTTTTTTTGGTTCTTTTTTTTCCGGAGCTGGGGACCGAACCCAGGGCCTTGCGCTTCCTAGGTAAGCGCTCTACCACTGAGCTAAATCCCCAGCCCCAATTTTAAGTTCTTTTAAAAGGTATCTGTTTTGACAACATCCAACCACTTACGAGAATACTTTCCCCACCCATACAGTAATGTTGCATCTAGAAGACGTCACATAGGCAGTCCCGATTCTCTTTTTTAATTTTTTTTTTTTTCGGAGCTGGGGACCGAACTCAGGGCCTTGCGCTTGCTAGGCAAACGCTCTACCACTGAGCTAATTCCCGACCCCGGCAGTCTCGATTCTCCCCCAACACCCACCGTGGCTGCTGTATCCTCTTCTTTGTAAAGGAAGGTAGGTGTGCTCCCAGGTGGCAGAACTATGGAGGTAAAGTGACCCTGGACTGGAACCTGTCTGGGGACTGGACACCTAAAGTGGTTATTCATACAAAGGACTGTAGTATAGAAGTTTTCAGGACATGAGAGCCTTCAAGAGTTCATTGACAAAGGCACAGGGTTTCACAAAAACAATGTCCCAAAGGGCCAGGCTGAGAGGTTCTGGAGGGAGTATAGGGGTTCAAGGTTCAGTAAGGGGTGGAGCCTGGTGATAGCTCTTGGGTTGGTCACTGGAGAGATGCTGAAGAGCTGGCACAGGGTTCACTAGTGTTCACACATGGGATCACCAGGAGAACTAGGGTTCACTAGTGTTCACACATGGGCCCACCAGGAGAACTAGGGTTCACTAGTGTTCACACATGGGTTCAACAGGAGAGGGGACTCGATGAACTTGGACACTGAGGTGCAAGCTGCTAGGTAGCTCTAGGTGTAGGGAGCTTTCTTCCCCAGTTCATCCAGGAGGCCATCCTGTCCCTGCATGTGCACCACAGAAGAGGCTGACTCCACACCATGCTCTCACTTAGTCACATACCCAGCCCAAAGGGAGGACAGATGGACTATGGAAGAGTCTTTCTCTAATGGACAAGACCTAGACACCTCACAGGTCATCCCTTAGTCTCCATTTGCCAGAACATGGGAAGGAGGCCACCTGAGCTGCCATGATGCAGGGGACACTGTGCACTGTAGTGCAGTCTCAGGGGAGCCTCAGCCGTCAGAAGTGCAACAAGGAGGAGGAAAAGGCCCACGTGGAAATCTCAAATGTTCCTCTTAAAGCACAATAAAGAAGATGATTTTTGAAAGAGGAGATGTTAAAAATTGGGAGGGAATTATCACCTGACAGTTAATAATCCAGAAAATATGATATTACTTGCAGAAAGCACACAAAGCATGTCTGGGTCAGCGCTCACAAATTTATTCTTCAGAAATCATGAATCAAGTGTAGCCGTTTTCCTGTCCATCTCGGCAGATCTCATCCAATTACAGCAGATTTTAAACATCGATAGTCATTAAAGCTTATGATTTTCCCAGGAGTCTGGTAGCAGAGAGAGGAACTCACCAGTCATATCCTGTCACTCTCCTTCCATAGCATCCATGGTGACATGTAGGGCTTGTGATGACTGGACAGTTGGTATTCCCAGCATCCTCTCTGTCTAGTCTTGAGCATTTCACCCACAGGACCCACAACCAAGAACAGGAAATGATGTTCACAGTCAGAGTCTGATTGTTAGGACTCCCCAGCATGGGAGCTTGGTTTAGTTGGGAAGTTGGGAGGCTGATGGACCTAAGAGCTGGAGTCTGGTTGGAGGTCATGAGACTGTCCCATTTGTGTTCTGACTTCCTGTAGCTTAGTGTGCCCTCTCCCTTTGGCAGGAACTGCCTTAAAAGGGATACAGTCGGGGGCTCCCATGTGTTCATGGCTCTGTCCAGCACACTCCCTCCCAGTCCTCTGAGCTGCACTGAAGAGGAAGAGGTCACTGAGTCAGGCTGTCGTGAACCTGGTTGAGCTCCTGCAGCTTCTGCTCCAGGTCCTGAGCCTGCTGTCGCAGCTCTGCAGCAGACACTGACTTAGCTCCCTCATGCAAATGCTTTGAGTCTTCCACAAGCCTGACTACATCCATCAGGAGGAAAAGACCTGCAGTGGTTGCACCCATGATCCGGGCTTCTTTGGTCATTGCCAGAGCTGTACCTCCAAAGGCTTTCTGTACCTGTCTAGTCTTTCGGGCAGATATTTTCCCTGTGGTCATGAGACGCTTGGCATTAGTTGTTAGGCGAGGGTTGGCTTTGGTCAGTTTGATGGCTTGAATGCTAGTCTTGATGTTTTTCAGGTCCTTGAAGGAATTCGTGGATACGGAAAGAAGTCTGGGGCCACTCTGCTCCAAAACTTCTTTCATGCCGTTCATCGTGACTTTGTTGGTTAGCACTAGCTTGCTGGCTTCAGCTTCAGCAGACGCCAGGCTTACCTTCTCCACAATGATTGTGGAAACACTAGTCACAGCTGCTGCTGCTCCCAGCCCCATGCCAGTGGCTGACAGTGCCAGACTGACTCCTGCTGTCACAGGTGCCAGAGCCAGGCCAAGGATTGTGAGGACTCCAGACACAGCACTGCTGGAGCTGGCCACCACCTGTGAGATGGTGCAGTCCCTGTGCACCTTGTCAACCTTGTCTGCCAGGGCGTGGAGCTTCTTGATGCGCTCTTCGAGCTCCTGCCTCACCTGAGGATAAGCCTCCAAGAACCTTTCCTTGTCATTTTGGAGTTGGTCTTCATCTTCTGTATCAGAGTCAGCTGCATTCCCACCAAGGGCCTCCTTCAAGGCATCTTCCTCTTTCCTGTAACGGGAGAGCTGAGCTGAGTGAGGCTGAGCTGAGTGAGGAAGACAGCTTGTAAAGTAAGATCTGTGCTGTGGAAACCACAGAGCATTCACGCTGAAGCACAGAATGTTACAACTCTATAAGCTCTTCCTTACCATGATGCACATGCTCGACAAGCCATGCCATTCTTAGTTCCTAAGGACCAATGAATTCAAAACCATCTATAATTGACCTTTAATTTTTTGTCTTATGTATATGAGTGCTTCCTGCATTGTGCCTGGGTACCATATTCACCAGTGGGGCCCATGGAGGACAGAGGAAGGAAGGCATCGGATTCCTAAGACTGGAGTTCCAACAGTTCTGAGCCATTGTGAGGGGGCTGGGCACTGACTGACTCAGTCATCTGGAAAAGCAGGCTGTGCTCCTCATCGCTGAGCTGCCTCTCTAGGGTGCCCTCCAGCACACCCTGTTATTGCTAAACATTCAATAAAGGAGCCTTCCCCTCAAGGTCAGTGTCATCACTACCAAAGTACTTCTCTCTAGGAACTCAATACAAAGAGAGAGAAGTTAGAGGAAAAAAAATAATCCTTTCATTTAGGGAACGTTAGTGTTCACTGAAGAGTTCACTTCCCTCAAGAATAGCAGTCTCTGGACCTCAGCTTCTGAGACCTGCCCTGTGTATCCTACAATGCCCTGCTGGTCAGGAGTGCCCATGTTTGCTTGGAGTCCTGGACTGTGAGACTCTGCAAATTGCACATCCTTAAGAAAGCAATTTTATAGGACATTCTTATATAGGACATTCTTATATAGGACATTCTTATATAGGACATTCTTTGAGGCCTGAGGTCTTTTTGCCCTGTAGTGGTGTGTATTCTTGAGCTGGTGGAGAAGCTCACAGTGATCCATCCACTCAAAACACAGCATATAGATTTCCCTCCCAGCTCTGACTGGAGATAAAGAAACACGAGGGGTTGGGGATTTAGCTCAGTGGTAGAGCACTTGCCTAGGAAGCGCAAGGCCCTGGGTTCGGTCCCCAGCTCCGAAAAAAAGAACCAAAAAAAAAAAAAAGAAACACGAGTGGATTCCGTGATTCCGTACTCATGTGGGGGATTCCCATTCACAACATGAGCTCCCATCCCCAAGGCATCTCACTGTGCCTCTGTAAGAATTTAAGTAACAGGCAAAATTGAGAATTCAAAAACACGTAGGTTCCTAAGCCCCCCCACCCCCCAAAGAATTCTCAGCCTGAGAAAGGTGAGGTGTGGTGAGGATTTTTGCTGTCACTTCTGACCCCAGACCCCAGAGGAAGGAGACACGGAAGGTACTGACTTCCTTGGTGGAAAAAGACCCAGATCACTCATGGGGATGGTGTATTTGATGAAGGCCCAGCAAACTTCTGGACACTGAAGCTTAGATTGACAAGATGTTTGTTCTTTGGAAAAACTTTGTGTCTTCTAAACTTCTTTCCCAGTATGGATGGGCCTTGGCTTCCCATGACTTTCTTGTGCATCTTGCACTTGTCCTGCCAAGGCTTGGCAGGAATCAGAAGTCAGGTTGTGCGAACACCCTACCTTTGATGCTTAACCTCCACCAGGTTCTCATGTCTGGTCTTTAGGGAGGGGCGTTGGCCTTGGCTTTCCTCAGGAGGAACCCCATGAGGTCAGCTTCACAATGGCCCCTCTCTGCTCTCTACTACCTGTCACTCTGCTCCTCTGTGGTAAGTCTCCAGCTGAACGGATATCCAGAATTGTTCTGTCTCTTTGTCTTAGAGCTGTAGTCCTGAACAGTGTCCGTCTACCTGTGTTAATGTGTGTCAGAATAACTGTTCTTTCCCATGGGAGCTTTCTTGGTGTGTGACACTCCATGTGACCTCTCACATGAGGCACTGTGTCCTGAGGACAACAGAAGATTCTGCTTAAAGCCCTTCAAGGGACCTGAGGATGTGGCTAGGCTGGTGAGGTGTTTGTCACACAGACAGCAGGACCCGAGTTCAGTCTTCCAGAGGCCACATAGGAAAGCCAGGAGCTGGGCCTGGGCTTGTCATCCCCATGTGGGGACACAGAGTCAGGAAAGTCCTCGTGCTTTCTGTCACCCAGTCTAGTGACAACAATGAGTTCCAGGTAAAGAAAGGCACTGTTATTGTCCTTCATTCAGATTGTATGGTTCTCTTGCAGAAAAAGTGAGTTCCGGTCCCAGCACCCACACTTGGTAGCTCAGCTGTAGGGGATCTGCTGTCCTCTCTGGGCTTTGATGTACTATGTACTTGCTGGTACTATGGGTCAGGGAGCTCACACACACCCTTGCTTACTGTATGTTCTTAAATTCTCCTTCTCCAAATACAGTCACCAGGGTTAGGGACGCAACTCAGTCACTAACATGGGTGACATCATTCAAATAAGTCTGGTGGCAGGTGCTCAGACACACACTTAACCAGTTCCATTTAAACTCCTATGCACTGTATTCTAACCCTGTTCTTTTCCATTCACATCTAGGGAGAAAAAGGCCTCACTGAGTCTTTGCCTGAGTACCTCTCTTTCTTGCCCTGAAGGTCTCTTTGGAGTTTGTCTCCTTCTTCTCCATCAGAATCTTCAAAGATCTCAGCAAGAGCTTCTTGCAAGGCATCTTCCTCTTCCCTGTAATAGGGGAGACTGACTGATATAGGAAGACTGCTTGTAACATAAACTCAGCCACATGCAAAACACACACATGCACACATGCACACACGCACACACATGCACTCACATGTACAGAAACACACTAAAAAACTTTGAAAAGCTAACTTTTGATGAACACCTACTGCGTGCAGGCTGCCTACTGTGTGCTGGCCATATGCTGGACTCCCCACATGTGTTATCTTATTATTCTCACAGTGCCAGTCAATGGTGACCAAATAAAGGAGAAGGTAATAAACTAACTTCTCATGGTCACAGGAACGGCAATGGCAGGAATAATTTTGTTCCCTGTGGCTGCTGCCATCTTCCCTGGCAGAGAACATGGAGAGGGGAATATTTGCTAAGAAGAGACACCCTGAACCCTGAGTACTTGGTCTGTCTGGGGAGAGTATTCCTGCCTAGAAAAAGCCAACCAGGCCTGAACTCTGCTACTGCAGGCGTCCCTCAGGGAGGTGACCTGGACAAACCAACTCCTTCCACAAAATGTTTCCAGGATTCCTCTTCAGTCAGCAGGAGCTGCAGGTCCTCTAGGCTCCTCGTATCCAGGAGGTAGAAAAACACAGTCTCAAGGAAGCATTTCTCCTCTAGATGGGAAGGAAATGTACATGGTTAGAGGACTATGCACAAGAGTTTGAATGGATCAAGGACAAAGTCACATTTGGGTCTGGAGAATGCCTCAGGCTGGAGCAGGTTGCCCTGCCTCCACAAGGACTGTGACACCCTGGGCTCAGCTGATAGGAAGCCACCTTGAGAGGGGTAGGGCTGCCTCTATTTTCCTTCCCTCCCTCTCCCCCTCTCTCCTCCTGGCTTCCATTTTTCAGGCTGGGTATTGAGGAGGTGATCCTGGGAATTTACTCAAGACAAAGTGTGGAAGGGAGCTGCTCTGACCCTGGACTGGGGAACTCTCTCTGCTCCCCTCAGGTCTCTCATCTGTATCTTTGACTCCCCAGCAGGAGTTCAGCGCAGAGGCTCTGGCACTCACAAGCTGTGTAGAACAAGACTGCTTACCTGGGGTGCCCATGACAGCTGCTAGGTCTAGGAGTCAGGCAGAGGACTTGACAGGTGTTCCTTCAGCTCACCAGGGTCCAGGCTACAGGAGGAAAAGGCACCCTGTGAGATAGAATGGGGACAGCTTAGTGATCAGGGATCTGGGACGCACAGTTCTTTCAACAGTGACTGCCAAGGACCAAAGAACTTGACCCACAGTTTTTTTGTTTCCCTGGGCTCTGTCACTGCTATTTAATGACGTTGGTCTTGTGATCCCAGCCCTGCTGCTCTCTCCCCAGCAAGGCAGAGGAATACTGTCCTATTGGGGACTGCTGTTCTGTTGGGGACACTGGAGAAGGCATCAGGTGAGAACACAGCCGTGGAGAAAGGACTGACTCTCAGAAAGAGATGGGGAGGAATGTTCTGGTGGCCTCTGCAGGCGGAAACTGTGTTTATTACACAGTTACTTTGAATTTGTTACATTGTTACTTTGAATACTTACTCTCTCAGTCACTGTTTCATTGTTGGGAAGAGACACCATGGCCAAGGCAGGGCATATACAGAAAGCATTTAACTGAGGCTTGCTTACAGTTACAGAGGTTTAGCCCATTTATGGTCATGGTGGGGAGCATGGGGTCAGACAGGGTGTTAGGGAAGTTGAGGTTGTACATCCAGATCCACAGGCAGCAGGAAGAGAGAGAAAAGCTCAAAGTCCACCTCTAGTGACACACTCCAACAAGACCACATGCCCTAATTCCTCCCAAGTATCACCACACCCTAACGACCAAGCATCCAATATATTAGCCTGTGGTGGCCTTTCCTAGCCAAGCCACAACCCTTACTCTCCATGATGCTCTTGACTCCTTACTCATACAAAGTGAAGTCCTTACACACAATGGATGTGACTTTTCAGTATTGATAGAGTGAGGCCTTGAATCTGGGACTTTCTAATCCACATCCACTTTCTGATGAGCAAACTCCACCATCTAAAAACACACTGCACTCCCTCCTGTTCATATTACATGTGTGCATTGTAGCATGCCTATGTTATAAATGGTTCTTCTGTATCCACAGCACTGCCTTGTACCAAGTATCAGGTCCTCAGTTTAGCAAGTTCACTGGGGTCCTCTGTGGCTTCCAAGGACCACACCCTCCTTGCTTCCATGATATCCTTGTCCCATCAGGCCCTGGAGTCCTGCCTGGTCTCTGCGCTGCTGGGTGCTGCCTTCGACTCCTGGACCTCATGATTTTCCTAATCACATGCCAACACTACTGCAGAGAATGTTCTCATTCCTGTCAGTGCCTGCATTTGAGATTATTTCTTTATGATGTTTGTAGAAGTTGATGACTGGATTAAAGAACGGTCACATCTAAACCCAGGCCACGTGTGTGTGTGGGGGGGCTCATTCCTTCATTCTCATCAGTGCTCAGTAGATTTTGCAGAGGGGTGGACCTCATAAAAAGAGAAACAGAAACTACAATGAGACTGCCTTGGGAGCCGAGGATGAAGGAAAACGAACATTCTTAGCAGTATCTGGAGAAGACAGCAGCTCCTCCTCCCGGGACCTGACCTAGTTTGAGCATGAATGTAGTTGTTGCTATGGTGAGAGCTGGTGACTCATGCTCAGGACTGTGCAACACCCTTCTGATAGTTTCCTTTTCTTGCCAAAGCTCTCCAAGTGTTCTTGTAGCCTTGTCTCGCTTCACACGCAGTGTGTAGCCTAAGAGAACTTGAACTCCTTATCTCAGGTCTGCACCACCCACAAGTCAGGGTAGCAGGTGTATTTTCTCCCACCCATCATCTTGCTCGAGCTTTCCCATACTCACTCACCTGAAGTCAAAAGGCGATAGAAAGAGAATCTTTCAAAAAACAGAAGAACCGGTCAGAGTCTGAGACATGGCATGTATTCTGAAGTCCCCTCCCCAAAGGGAAACCAAGGTCAGCTTCTAAAGCCCAGCCTCCTGTTCAATACTGCTAACAGGGACTTGGGACTTTAAGGGACAGGGAGGGAGTCATAACTGACAAAAACAAAATCACATAAATACAGAGATGCATTTTAAAGCTAACTTAGTGGCCAAAGAACTTACATTTCAGGACAATGTCTATTGATCCCATCCTAGGGGCTCATCTCTGCTGTAGCTGTCGGGTTGTGGAAGTGTGGAGCTTTATAGGAGAGTCAACCCAGCCAGGACTGTAGGATGCCCAGGTGGGGCCACACATCCACATGCTCGGCAGGCAGCAGAGTGAGCAGAGGAAACCTCCTGCCAGGGTGTGAGGGGTAGCTCAGACTAGCTAGCTGTAAGGCCATAGTGAGGTAGGAGGAACTGACCATCTGTATTCATCAGGGTTCTATAGAGCAACAGGGCTTATATAAAGACTCTATGTATACAGAATCACTAATATAGATTCATTAATTAGAATGACTCACAGGCTGTGGTTTAGCTAGTCCAACAAAGGCTGCCTATGAACGGAAGGTTGGAGACTCCAGGAGCTGCTCAGTCCACAAGGCTGGATGTCTCAGTTGGTTTTCAGTACACTCTGGAGTCCTAGTGCCTGTGTAGAAACAGACTCGCTAGTGAGGCGAAGGCAAGCATGCAAAGAGCAGACACTTCCTCCTTCCATGTCCTTATATAGGCTTCCAGCTGAAGGTGTGGCCCAGATTAGAGGCTGGCCTTACATTCTCAACTGGTTTGTCTTTATAGCCATCTGAAACAGAGTCCACAACACGCATGCGTGCTGAGCCACCCAGAGGCAAAAACCGATAAGAAATAAACACTTTTGGAAACTTGTGTGATGAAGTTTGAAATCCACAGCTGAGTGAAGCAAGGTATGATTGGGAACTATGTGTGCGCCTGTGTTCACTGGGCTAGCATGCTGTTTAAATTGGTTCAAGAAAGACGTTTAAATTATTTCTACAGTCTATACTCCAAGTCCCCCACAGCTGTGGGATCCAGAATGGGTGGTCTGGCTTCTTCCCTCTGAGCATCTCCAGGATCAGAGACAAGCACAGGTTTCCTGCTACCTAGTTCCCCTTGGACTCTGTGTCCTGCACGTATCAGCTGAGGAGAGCAGGTACTGGCTAGGGATAGCAGAGCAGCCAATCCTATTGTTGGGAAGGCTATTCTGAGATGGAAATTACAGTACATAATGTCACAGAGCTCTGATTCTGACTTTAAAGGGGAAATGCTATCTTTTAGTAGTCCAAAGTTTCTAGAATATTCTTTGCTTGTACAGGCACATAGGTGGCCCCTACCTGGACTCTCTCCTTTGTTCTTTCAAACACACTATGGCACCGTTCACAGGACTGTGCACCTCCTGTCCCCACACTGACACTCTTTCCCACACAGACACACAGAACACCCTCTGTCTCCCTTCTACAGTCCCACAGACTGAAGAGAGGCTGGCTAAGGCCAAGGGTACAGGCTTGACCCCCACCTACTTAGCTTCCTTCAAGTATATGGAGCAGGGCAGTCTTTTCTGGGCCTCAGATTCCCCCGTGGAACCTGGCATACAGACACACACTCAGTGAGATTCATGGCCCAAGCTCTGGGTTCCTTGCGTCTCACAAGGCCACATGTGCCACCCTCAATTCATGCAGCAGTACCTTAGGGTCAACCCCAGGGTGGCCACGACACAAGGATGGGTGGATGGACTGTGGGTTCTCTCCTCTCCCGATTCACATCCTTCAAATCCTCCATTCCCAGAGGGCACCCAGCACAGCCACATTCCCTCTCCAGTTCCCTAGTCGTATATGAGGCAATCTGGAACTAAGTTCAATCCTTGGTGAGCCCATCCGATGGTTTCCCTTATTGAGCTTCCCAAGAGACTCGTTAGCTGGTTAGAACTTCAATACTTGGAGAGGTTGGAATGTTGCAGATCGAGAGCCCTAATTAATTAAAGTAGTTTCTGACCATCTAGATTGCCCTGATAGCCACTCCTTGTCATCTCTGCATTGACCTTAACATCCCGAGACTATCAGATAGCGACCTTTCAAGATGTATTAACTTAACAGACTCCTAGGTTCACCAATCCACAAGCTAACGATGTCATCAGCCAGCATCTGAGGCCTGGAGCTGAGATTTGTCCCTCTGCTTTGCTGTCACTGTCTCTGATGTTTCCACAAATGGATCAGAAAAGTGCTCTGATTCGAGACTTTTTGTTTTCTTATTACAAAGGGGTCACGACGTGGTTAGTTGCTATGTTGGAGCATGGATTTTGGAATAACATAAATCTGCTTTCCTGGTCTGTGGTCACTCCCATTTGGCTCCATGTCTTATGCCTTTCAAGGTGAGCGTTGGATTTTTGTGTTGACAACGGTAATGAGCAGGGCCTCCGACCCTAGACTTGGGACTTGCTGTCAGTTCTTGTGTGTGTGTGTGTGTGTGTGTGTGTGTGTGTGTGTGTGTGTGTGTGTTTTCAGTTACTGCCTCAGGGATGGAGGGGAGGGTTCAGGCACACAGTCCACCCTGGCTCCATAATCCACAGGAACAAAAACCCCAAGGATAAAGACGGGAGGGGAGGAGTACCCACCCACACAAACATGGAGCCTCCTGAGGGAGCTTTGCCATAGTGTCCCAAAGCTTGCACAGGAGGGTACCGTACTGCATCTGGTGCTCTTGTAAAGAACCCGGGCTGGCTACCAGCAGTTACAGGCTACGCTGAGAGTTCCAAGGATCCCTGTTAAAGTCCCCAAATTCTCATGTCCCAGGACAAAGAACTGAATCAGACACTTGGTGAAATGGAAACAATTTATTTGATGCCACCCCTGAGGGTGGGAGTGGGCTGGGGAACTGGGGGCCACGACTTGTTTAGAGAGCACACACTTTTCTCTCTGGTTTGTGTTTTGTGGGGTTTCCAGTGGCTCAGATGGGGAGGGTTTTCTAGTCTTTCGAAACTGCCTTTTTTCCATGTTTAGTCTAGATTTCAATTTTCCCAGTCCCTCTTGCAGCACATCCTCTGGTCCCTCGTCTCAGGCTCCAGTGGATCTCACTTGATCCACTGCTCCATCCTCTAACCTGCTGTGTTCATCAACAGGCCTCCACACTATGTCCCTCGGACCTGACTGTAGTCTTGCTCTCCTTCTAACAGCACCTCCATGGTCCCTACCTCTGTCCAGATCCTCTCCCCTGATGTCTGCATGTCTTGGGGATGGGGTGACTGGCTGGAACCTGATCAGATTGTCTCGTAGAATTTCATGAGCTCCCCTAGCTTCTCCTCCAGCTCCTGAGCCAGCTTCCTTAGTGCTGCTGCCGATTCGGAAGCAGACCCTTCGTACAACTGCTTCGACTCGTTCACAAGGCTCCCCACATCACACAAGAGGGTGACCCCAGTGGTGGTGGCACTGCGGATCCGGTCTTCCTTGCTCATTGCCAGAGGGGTTCCTTTCAGACTGGCCCGCACCTGTTTAGCCCGTTGGGCAGGGATGCTACCTGCATTGATGAGGGCCCTGGCATCTTCTTCTAGGCGAGGGTTGGCTCTGACCAGACTGAGGGCATTCATGTGCTGCTCAAGGGCTTCCAGGTCTCTGGTGATATCTCTGGTAGCCTGAGGGATCTCGCTGGCAATCCTAGCCACACTTGTGCCAGCTTCCTCCAGTATATCCATGGCGGTTGAACCATGGTGACCAGCTTCGACTCCATCCAAAACCCTGCTTGTTTCCTTCATGATTGAAGTAGCAACATTAGTCACAGTAGCTGCTACCCCCAGCCCCAAGCCTGCTGCCGAGAGCACCAGACTTCCCTCTGCTGACTCAGGTGCCAGAAAGAGACCAAAGAGGTTCAGGATGTCGGAGGCAACACTGAAGGAGTCAGCCACCATGTTGGAGACGGTGCAGCCCCTGTGCAGTTCCTCAGCATGGTCGGCTAGGGCATAGAGCTGGCTGATGTGCTCCTCCAAGTCTGCTTTCAAGCAAGGAAATGCTTTCACAAACTTCTCCTTGCCTTTCCAGCCTTTCCGAGATCTGCCTCTTTCTGCTATGGCCAAGAGTGCTGTCAGATCCCTCAGTGCTTTGTGGAGGGCCACTGCCCTATCCCTGTAAGAGCAGAGGCGAGCAGTGTGAGAAAGACGGCTCGTCTCTGTGTAAAACAAACCTGCCCCACAGTGATCTGAATTATCAGGGCCCAGGAAGGACCCTAGAGTCATGTGGAATTTCCCCTTTGGTGAGTGATGTTAGGTGTTTTAAATGGTCTTTCATAGGGGCTGAGTCATTTTAAGGCTGGGGAGACACTCAGCTGAGGAAGTGCTCACCATATAAGCACACAAACCTGAGTGCCATCCTTCAAACCCAAGCCAAAACAGCTGGGCCCGGGTGGCCTGGTTCTATAATCTCATGCTCGGATAGGTAGAGACAGGTGGATCCTGGGACCCACTGACCTACGTGTTAGAATATTTCCCAGAGGCCACCAATTGGGACTGGCTGGAGTGGTTATGCTTGTCCTGAGAGAACCAGTCATGTAGAGATTAGAGGAAGTGTTGGGGCATCCCATAGCAGTGACCTGGGCAACTTGGCCTTTGATACAAACTCCTCCCAGGCTCCCTCTGCAGTCAGCAGGTGATGCAGGTATCCACGGCTTGCCATGTTCTGGAGATACCCAGGGGCTCCCTGATGGTGTGTCTGCTGTCTACATGGAAAACAGAAGGAAGTCAGTGACAGGGTAGAGGAGCCGGCCTGGCATGGAGCCTCCGGTGCTTAATGTCGTGTCTTGAGCGTTTGTCCCAGGAAGCTATGTTGATGTGTTGGTCACCAGTGTTGTCACCATCTGAACTGTGTCCTTCGTTTCTTATGTTCTAGCCGTGAGGCCCGGTATCTATATTTACAGATACAGTCTCCATGGGAGTGAAGTAATTATAGTTAATCAGTATAAACATGGGTCCCTAATCCGCAGTCCTGTGCAATGACTCACACTCTCTTCCCTCCCTTCTCTCTCTCTCTCTCTCTCTCTCTTTCCTCTTTCTCCATACAACCTCCCTCTCCCGAGGTGTTGGAAAGCACACCAGGAGTGTCCCCCTCACAGTAACCAACCTGCCTCACCTTCATGATAGACATTGGCTTCCAGAGCTGAGGGAAAATCTCTCACCCTGAGGCATTGTGGGATGGGAGCCAAGATAACTCGTGTGCCAGAGACACCACATTGCTTTGCAGGGAAATGAACCATTTTCAGCTTAGAGCAAACAGAAAGTAAAGACTGAGCACTGGAAAGGGGGGAAAAACTCAAAACTGGTTTACATCCACCAGAGACATCTGGGGCAACAAACACTGTGGTGCCCGTTCCCTCACGAGTGACTTCAGTCTATCTGGTTCTGATCTGTCTTTTTCCTTTTCTTTTTCTTTTTGGCTCAAGAGGAACATTCAGAGGGGAAATTGAGTCCGCATCAGAGCATGTTGAACACAGTAAGGTGAATATTAGTTTTGTATTATAGTCACAGTGCATGGATCTATGTAGATTACAGAGCCCCAAATCGCCCTCTAATAAGTCTAAGAGACGTATTTCTTCCTCAATGGAAGCCTTACATCCTTAGATTCTCACAAATTACACGAAAGTCATTCATCTGCACTGACTTTGGGAGTTGTGACTAGGCCACATGGCCTGCTGTCCTCCATACCCTCAGGTTCTCCCTGTCACGGTCAGGGCACTGGCTTTGATCCTTGGTGACCTCATCCTTGTCTGCTGTAAAGGCTACCAGGTCTAGTCTGAGAGCAGAACACGGGCAAGGTAGACAGTTATGGCTACCTCGAGAGACTGTGAGAGCTTCTGGGTCTTCGGACCAGTCACAGGATCTTTCAGAGGTTTTCCTTACAGCTCACCAGATGCTCAGGCTCCATGAAAGAAGAAACACAGTGTGGGAGAAAGTGGGGGACCCCTGTAGCAAAAGCAGACGGGTGGCCATGGGTCTAGTTGTTCCACAGTCCCCCTCCAGGGTCGCTGCCAAGACTCAAAAGGACTTAATTCACAGAGCTCAGCCTTTCCCTGAGCTTCACTGCCACTCCCTGATGAGGTCAATCATCCAGCTCCATTCTGTCTCCCTCACCCCAGCCAGGGCAGTGGCCTCCTGCCCTGTGGTGTCCAAGGTAAGTAAGTGTGAGAAACCGAGGCTGTGAAAAAGAATCAAGTCAACACAATAAAGGGAGAGATGGGAAGAATGTTTTGGCGACTCCAAGGGGATGGGAATTATGTTCGAGTTATAATAGTGAGTTTCAGCTGAGCAATTGTTTCAGGGGCCTGAGTTCCCAGGCCGTGTGTGGATGAGGTCTCTGAGAGGAGGAGGCAAGTGTGAGTTCTGCTTGCTTGCTCTGTGTAGATCCTGGAGGACATCCTGTTGTTGTGCATGAGCAAGATCCTATGCAAAGGTAAAGTTAGTGTCTGGGCCATGCTCCGAGGCCTTCTAACTGCCCTGTGGTGAGCTCTGTGGGTATCTCCCTTTGTAAATTGCATCCCTGCAGATAATGTGTTACAGTCCCAAGATGGAGCCATCCAGGAATGAAGACAAAAAGTGAGGTCCCAAAACGGCAACCAACAGATTGGGAAAAGATCTTTACCAATCCTACAACAGATAGAGGTCTTCTATCCAAAATATACAAAGAACTCAAGAAGTTAGACCGCAGGGAGACAAATAACCCTATTAAAAATGGGGTTCAGAGCTAAACAAAGAACTCACAGCTGAGGAATGCCGAATGGCTGAGAAACGCCTAAAGAAATGTTCAACATCTTTAGTCATAAGGGAAATGCAAATCAAAACAACCCTGAGATTTCACCTCACACCAGTGAGAATGGCTAAGATCAAAAACTCAGGTGACAGCAGATGCTGGCGAGGATGCAGAGGAAGAGGAACACTCCTCCATTGTTGGTGGGATTGCAGATTGGTACAACCATTCTGGAAATCAGTCTGGAGGTTCCTCAGAAAATTTGATATTGAACTGCCTGAGGACCCAGCTATACCTCTCTTGGGCATATACCCAAAAGATGCCCCAACATATAAAAAAGACACGTGCTCCACTATGTTCATAGCAGCCTTATTTATAATAGCCAGAAGGTGGAAAGAACCCAGATGCCCTTCAACAAAGGAATGGATACAGAAAATGTGGTACATCCACACAATGGAATATTACTCAGCTATCAAAAATAATGACTTTATGAAATTCGTAGGCAAATGGTTGGAACTAGAAAATATCATCCTGAGTGAGGTAACCCAATCACAGAAAAACACACATGGTATGCACTCATTGATAAGTGGCTATTAGCCCAAATGCTTGAATTACCCTAGATGCCTAGAACAAATGAAACTCAAGACGGATGATCAAAATGTGAATGCTTCACTCCTTCTTTAAAAGGGGAACAAGAATACCCTTGGCAGGGAATAGAGAGGCAAAGATTAAAACAGACACAGAAGGAACACCCATTCAGAGCCTGCCCCACATGTGGCCCACACATAACAGCCATCCAATTAGACAAGGTGGATGAAGCAAAGAAGGGCAGGCCGACAGGAGCCGGATGTAGATCGCTCCCGAGAGACACAGCCAGAATACAGCAAATACAGAGGCGAATGCCAGCAGCAAACCACTGAACTGAGAATAGGACCCCCGTTGAAGGAATCAGAGAAAGAACTGGAAGAGCTTGAAGGGGCTCGAGACCGCATATGTACAACAATGCCAAGCAACCAGAGCTTCCAGGGACTAAGCCACTACCTAAAGACTATACATGGACTGACCCTGGACTCTGACCTCATAGGTAGCAATGAATATCCTAGTAAGAGCACCAGTGGAAGGGGAAGCCCTGGGTCCTGCTAAGACTGAACCCCCAGTGAACTAGATTGTTGGGGGGAGAGCGGCAATGGGGGGAGGATGGGGAGGGGAACAACCATAAAGAAGGGGAGGGGGTGGGATTAGGGGGATGTTTGCCGGGAAACCGGGAAAGGGAATAACACTCGAAATGTATATAAGAAATACTCAAGTTAATAAAAAAAAAAAAAAGTGAGGTCCCTTCCTATGTGGAAAACAGTACACCACAGCAGGGTCCTTTCTTGGGTCTCTTTCTCTATACACAGAATAGTAGAGAAATTCCATGGACACAGCTGGCCAACACTTCCTGTAGTGCACATCTAGACTCCCCCAGGCCTCCTGCTCACAGCCCTGATCTGTGGCTGGTTCTTTTACCAACCTGTATCCAGCCTTGGGTGAGCCTTCCCCAGCACTGTGAGCTATTGCAGGTTCACCTGCTCATGGGAGCCCATCTGGGACTTTGGGCTGGAGGACACAACTGCTCCTGTGTCTTTGAAGAAAGCTATGGGGTGTCCCTGCCAGGACACCCAAGGTTGGCTTCTCTATTAAGCTGTAGCAGCCCAGGCCACTTCCAGGAAGACGGCATCTCGTTAGCTTCCCGGCCTCATCTCAAAAGGACAGTGGCTCTGATGACGTCAGATGTCAGGGTACTCTGTGCAGAAACCAGGACCACCACCCTGCCTTACTGTTCTCCACCTAGAATTTGTTTTTCTCAGACATGAGGCCCCTAACCCAGTGATTGAGGGACCCAGTCTTGACCAACAAGCACAAGAAGAAGGTTGTTGAGGCCCTCTCAGGGACCTTCCTGAGGCACAGGTGTGAAGGGGAGCGGGCTGCACCCCCTCACTTCCTTTTTTTCTCCAAAGTTTCTAGAACGTTCTCTGCTTCTACAGACACAGAGGACTAATGCCTCCACCCACACACACCTGAGGTCTGATTATTCACCTCATGGTAATTAACAAACAGGTCATGAACTGTTTACATGATTGTTCATATTTCCCTCCCTGCCCTCATGCTGACACCCTTCCCCTCCGAATTCACAGGGACCCCTTTCTGTCTTCTCTATCCCCCCACAGACTGGATGGAAGGCTAGCAGAGGCCCAAAGGAGTCAGGCTGTGACCCACCGCTCAGCTTCTTTCACAGACTCCTCAGCACAACACAGCCCCGTCTTCAGTTGCCCTGGACAGGGTGAAGACAGGCTCGAAGACAGTTCATGGCATAATCTTTGGACTTCTTTTATCTGCCAGCCAACATTTATCCCAGACTGGTCTTGACAGCAATAATCCTGATCCAATGTCAGCATGCTCGATAAAACTGCTGGGTTCTGAGCCTCCTGTTCTCCTCCACATCCTTCAGTTTCTACATGTCCCTAACTGGTGACATCTCATAAATTTGTTTTCTGTCCAGGTCATAGGCGTCCTGGCACTTGAGCTGAGCCCGAGACCACTTGGTGATCCCATCGGAGGGATTACCCATCCTGCCTTGTGTTTAGTGCAGAGGGAGAGGAACAGCCTGACGCCAACCTGGCTACAAGTCCAGTTTTTCTGAACGCAGGGTTGCACAGGACACTTACCTTCCCCGAGTCCACTCCTAGAATGAGGCAGTTACGCTCTGTCTTGAGGTAGCTTTATGAGGATGCAGAGGCAGAGGGGTGAAGAGGCTCAACTTACTGAGCTTGAGCAGGATCAGATGGCCGTGGCTGTGTAGAAGCAGCTGGCCGATGCACCTCTGAGTCATAAGGACAAGCAGCCTCCAGCCTTATATCCAGATCCAGGAAATGGAAAGTGAAACTCTCATCTCCTAGTTGGCTGTGGACCAATCCACACACTGGAACAGGCACATGTAGGATGCCGCCAAGAATCTCGCCTACTTTGCCTACTCAAAAGAGTGACTTCAGTTCAACATTTCATATTCTGCTTTGGCTGACCCATCTTGGGTGGGGCTTCCAATGGTGGGAAGACCCACGACCACTAACTGTGGAGCCCTCCCCTGATCACTTCCACCATCTCCTGCTCTGCCAAACCCCTGAAGTTCCCTAGCACACCTCCATCCCAACCCCTCGTACACTTCAGGAGAACATCTCTGTCCCTGTTGGTTGATGAAGAGAGAGCTGATGCAGAAGGTGGCAGGCTCCTGCTCTGCCCTGAGACCCATCACCCATTGACTCTGTGAGAAACCCCCAGCATCTTCCACTACAGACTCACTGGCTCCCTGATTGGCTCTATGACCCCTGGAGTAGAGGAGACACAGCCTCTTGCTGACAGAAGTATCAAATCTACAACTCAGGCAGCCTGAGGGCCGTGGGAGAGCTCAACTTTGCTCTAGGAAACAGGGGATTTCAGCATGGCTGGACCACAGTGGCCAAGTACTCCTACATTGGGACAGGTTCTGTCCCACACATGTATGGGCCTCAGTGGCCATCCCCACACGGCTTTTGAGATAAGGACAGCAGGTGACATGGGATCCTGAACCCTACTGCTGCTAACATACTTTAACATTTGGGAGGGGCAATGGTTAGACCTCAGGATTCCTGGACTTGCCAAGACTTAAACTTAGACCATAGACACTTGCTACCATACTTAGTTGTTTGAAGGTGGGTAGTTCAGTTCCCAGCACCCATATCAAGTGGATTGTAACATCCTATATCTCCAGCTCCAGGGGATTTGACACGCTGTTATGATCTCTGTAGGCACTGCAGGCAACTGGAGCACACACACACACACACACACACACACACACACACACACGCTGATATTTAAAGAACCAGTAATATTTAAGAAAATTAAAGTTATTTCTGTTATTCTGCCTCTCTGATATCCCTTGCCCTGTATCTTTTTTCTTTATCAACATGTTTTTAGTGAGCAAATCCACAACAATATGCAGAACCATTAAAATATCCACAACAGCTAAGAGGCAGCCTTAAAAGGGACTCTCAGAGAAAAGCACAGAAGGAATCGGTACATCAGTGCAGTACTGAATAGATGGAGGGTAGTGTATCTAGATCCTGGGGCAGCTTTACCTAAAGACAGAAATAAGGGTCTCAGCCTCTAGGTATACAAGCAGAGCCCATCCTACCTGGACATCTGGAAGATCTGCTAAAGGACTGCTTGGTTGACCAGTGACATGGCAAGACATGTAACCCAGGGTGGCTGCCATTTCAGAGGTGGGGATTTTGAACAACCTAGGCAAACCTATAATGGCTTAGGAATCAGAGGGTGAACACCAGCACCACCTAGTGGAATTCGGAGGGGGTGAGGTCAGATACATTTTGTTATCTCAGTTTTTATATCTGTCCAGTCCACATCAAGGAGAGTTTACTCAACGAAAACATTCTGAACACTGTACTAAGTCCTCTGAAACACAGATCCTTCTCTCTACTGGTCCCCTTTTCTCTAGGAACATCATATAGTAGGGACAGAGATTTCCAACTAGCCATGTGACATAGGTTGCTGAAGTCACTCAAGAGCCAAATATTCCAGGCTACAAATCACAGGGAAGGGAGTATATCCCACGCCCACAGCTCTGGGTGGTCACCTGAGAGTAGAAGGGGCAGCCACTGACAGACCCACTCCAATCTAGCCTACTGCCTGAATCCAAGGACAATACTATGTACCTTTGCTCAGATGGGACCTCAGGGCCCAAAGAACAAGTGCTGTCTTCAAGGGGACCATAAAGGAACAGTAACTAGAGGATGGAATGTAACTTCCGGTTGTCATATGTGTGACAAGTTGCAGACAACTCACCTTCAGCTTGACTCATGTGGTGGTCAGTAACTCCACACGCATTTGCAGAGGGAATGCAGCATCTCTGGGATTCCAATTTAGACGGGGTCCGGTGATTGACACGGAGCCTGTGTGTGGCTCACCTTGAAGACTTTCTGCTGAGGGTGGAGCTAGTGAGCTTTAAATAGACCAAGGATCCAGCCTTGGTAACTGTTCCAAAATAGCATCGGGTTGAAATTCAGGAGGCAGAGGAAGGTCAAGGAGAGTCACCACCGTCAGGCAGTTCTACAGAATGGACAAGGCCACCACTCATACCTTGTTCGCCACAGAAGGTTGGCTGTGTCACTGTCTGTCATTAAGCCTCAAATATCTCAGTATTTTCATCTAGGTTTCACTTAGTCTGTTGTAGTAGACATAGTGAGATGGGTGTGGCTGGGTTCCTAATAACCACTGCCTTTGACTCTGAGCTGTTTGACACATTCAAAAACCACGGCTCACAGCCTGATATGAACACCAGCTGCAAAGTTGACATTACAGTTGACCAGGCAACAATTGCAGGTTGTAGCTTCTACCGTACACTCTGTTTCCTACACACACACACACACACACACACACACACACACACACACACACACGGAGGAGGGAGGGAGGGAGGCATGAGCCCTGTTCTCTGATCTAACCTTTAGATTCAGGAAGAGAGGAGAGTTTGTGGCTGTCCCACCATCTTGAGGTGTTTTTGTCGGCATTGCTGTGGTCTTTGGTTTTGGGAATCTGTAACAGGTTGTGAAGTTATTCATCTGTTGGAGGAGGGGAACGTGCGTGGCTACAGCTAAGGATGTGACTATATAGAGTAATTGCACATTCACATTCTGCCTGACCTGAGATACCCTTCAGAGGATATGTCTATTACCCATTACCCTCTTCATCATTTGGCTAGACAGTCCAAGGTCCACTCACCTCAGTCAATCTAGTGTGTCTCCCGAGAGTTTGCAGTTGTATCAGGGCATTAGAAGTGAAGGCAATTGGACCTAATCCATCTGATGGCAGAATCCTGGTAGGGTGTCCTGGTGTTGGATCTGAGTCCTCATGTCTGGGACCAGAGTTGATATTCTTTTCCATTCTCTGAATGCACTGATTCCCTTCGATGGATACTCTTCTTGTTCAACCATCTCCATTGCATCACTTACCACCCAAAGACCCTCAATGCACTAGAGAACATGAAGGGAGTTCAGTGGTCCAGGCACAAGGGAAACTTCAGCACTTGGTGTCTGATGCACATGGCACCCAGGGGGCATCTCAGAAAGAATGTAGAGTAGGAAACAGGTAACAGTTGGCCAAGAAGTGAAGCATGTTATTCAGATGGGAAGCTAAAAGGTGACCATGGCTCTGTGGACTTCTTCAGGAGAAATGAGAGTCTATTGCAGGCCACCTGGGAAAATGGGCCAATGGACAGAGACGCAGTGAGGAGTCTTCAGCAGAATGGCAGGCACTCAAGGACTCACTGGGCACTGCAGGCTCCTTGGGAGGGACAGAGGGAGAGGGATCCGTTTGTAGACCCGAAGCTCTTGCTCCTGGATAGTGAGGGCTTCCACTCAGATGTCCAGTGTGGGCAAGTGGAGAACTGATCCCTAGGGTGAACCCACACAGAGCTTTCTCGTGTCTCCATAACTGGAAATTCTGAGGATGGTCTCTGAAAGTCTGTGCATAAGGTTTTGGCAGGGTTGACCTCTCATGGGAGCAGTGGAATGAAACATGTGCTGTTTTATCCACCATTGCTCTTCATTCCTTGTAAGCAGTAAGTGTGCTCTAGATTGGTTTCTTAATAAACCACATGTGAGGTCATTATCCCTGAAGGTGCCTCTGGGGAATCCCTGGGTTCGGCATTCAATTATTAGCATAAAACTGTGGGAATTTGTTTAAAGGTAATGGAAGCCTTCAGGAAGCTGAAAGCAGTATTTAACCAAATCTGTATTTTCAAGGGCCAAGAAGGCCCCCTTTAGTGTCTGTGTAGGCGTAGTATCATAGAAAGAGATTTCTGGAAGCTCTTGCATGAGCCAAGATGAATCCAAAAGTAGCCTCATTGTCTCTCTGCATCTGGGCCTTGCATAAACCTTTATAGAATCCCCTGAGCCTAGCCAGTCTTGGCCTTGCATAATGGCTGAAGAATGCCCCTGTGCCCAGCCAGGCCAGCCAGGCATGTGTGGCAACCATTGTACTAGTGCGACCTGTACATGGCAGAGAACAAAGGAAGTGCCTGACTGAGGGAGAGAGAGTGAGTGCACAGGAAGGTTGTGGTGGACTCAGTTTCCTGACATCCTCGATGAGGGTTCACAATGAAGGGAAGTCACGCATCTGGTACTCAGGGAGCCAATCAGACGATACAACACAGGCTCGGTGTGTAATGGCAAGGATCCAACTTGGCTCAACTGCAGGAATCTTGAGGTGCAACCATCAAGAGTGGCCATTAGATTTCCCTCCCTGCTGTCCCTGCCCAGTCTCCCTGCATTTCAGTGGCACATGACACCTTACCACAGGATCCTGTGCTGTCAATATTAGACACACACCTGAAATCCTTGGGGTCAGTGAGACAAGAGCAGCCAATTTCTAGCTCTGGTGGATGCCACCATTATCCTGCTGACCACACAACCCTCCCTCTAACCCCTGGCAAGCCTTTGACCTCCTGCTTCCCCTGACTTCAATTCATCCATAGCTCCCATTAAAGAGTATAGTGCATGGCATCCCATCACTTTCTGTGCATTCCTTTTGTCCCATGCCACTTTCTGTTTATGGTTGGTTTTTCGTCCATTTTTCCTGAACAGTCAATAGTATTTATTCCACCCAAGTCAGCAGACAGACAGAGTCAGGGGATCTGAGAAGTCGTCTGGGTCAGCAACTGTGTTCCCAACTCTGGAAGGAGCTGGAAGCATATGGACTGTGCCTCCTCTTCCTTTCAATTTCTAATAACGGGGTTGGGGATTTAGCTCAGTGGTAGAGTGCTTGCCTAGCAAGGGCAAGGCCCTGGGTTCGGTCCCCAGCTCCGAAAAAACAAAACAAAACAAAACAATTTCTAATAACATCAGTGCCTTCGAAGAATGATATCTACTTACACTTACTTAGTGTGCTTGCTTGCGTTTGGTAGGGAGCTAGGTGATTGCCACGGCAGGCGGAGGGTTGTCAGAGAACAGCATGAGGAAGTCAGGCTTCACCTTCTACTATGGGTTCTCCAGGATCAAATCCACATCATCACATTGGTAGCAAGAGCCTTCGTCCTTTGCGCCATCTTGCCCAGGCTAAAAATGTAGCTCTTGACTTCAAATTGGTTTACACTCTGCCACCACAAAGTTTTTGGCTTCTGATAAAGTCAGTCTACACTCACTCCCCTGAAATGTGCTGTGGTGTAAAATCTGACCAGCAAAGGAGCAGGTGGCACACAGAGAGTTGGAGAGGCCAGGTTCATTTTATGCTCTCTGGCCTGGACCTAGCTAGTGCTTTGCAAAATGTAGCCCCAACCTGGTTCTTCAGGCTGTTCTCAATGGGCTGAAAACTGTGTTGAATTTGGTCCCTCTGCAGCCACCCGCAGAGGGCACTTCTTGGTGGAGTTCCACTGAATTTAGTGTGCTTACAGAAGCAGGGCTTACAAGGTTCCAGCACCTTCTGCAATTTCTGCCTTGAGAGGTATCTTTCCCCAATGTTATCCCTTGGTGGGTATGGGTGGTGTGAGGGGTTGTGGGGGCTCCTCTGAAGCACACAGGAATTCAGAAGCTGAAGTGAGCATTTTATCTTGAGAATTTTAAGAGTAAACCTTTAGTTCACTTTATTTCTACACAATCCTAGAGCCCTGAGGGAGGAATTATAGGTTAAGCTTCTATAGTGTAGAGAGCACTTTGACTACTCAGTGCACATTAATGGCAATACATGTATAACATAAATTCTTTCTTACCTGCACCACACAAGATCCACTTTAATTCCATTGGTTCTTTAGAGGGCCTCACCCCTGGCAAGGGCTCCACCCACTCTCCTGTCACTACAATGCCACCCTCAACACCATCACCAGCTCTGTCACTACCCAGAAGTCAATACCTAATAGACAAAGGGCGAGTTGGCGCTGTTGCTGCTGAAGAGGAAGGGCTGTGGCCGCAGCTCACAGCACCCATGGGGAAGAAGAGGGAGGAGCCGCTGTGTCTCCTCCATATTCAAAACTCTCTCTCTGGCTTTTGCATGTTATTGGTTCAATTTCCCCAGATGTCTCGTTGCACAGCCCACTCTGTGTTTTCACACTCTGCATGGGGAACATCCTCTAGTCTTCTCTGCCCCTCGCTTCAGACCCTCAGACCCTTCTGCTGTCTTCTCTTTGACCCACTAGCTCTCCACACTAACCTTGTTCTCAGTCCCAGAAACACAAACTCCTCAGTGTTCAGTTCCACAGACTTGCTCTCACCCACTTACCCCTATAACAAAATACCCCCAGTGTTGCCCACTGTGCCCGGGGCATCTTTCTTGATCCCTGTGCTGCTTAGAGCGAGGTGTCACTGGCACACTCTTACTGCAGTCTTGTGGGCTTAGACAAGTTCTGCAGACACAGCTCAAGCTCCCAAGCCACCCGTTGTCCTACTGCTTCAGCATCCATGACTATCGTCTCACCGTGTGGATGTGTTTTGAGTCTGCTACAACGACATACACATCCAGTGCAAGGAAGGTGATCCCAAATCTGCCCCTCTGACTCTGGCCCCTCTCTTCACTGACCAAGCAGGCTTTTCTATGCCTGACCAGACGCCAGGCAGGGAATTTAACAGTGGTGATCCTCCTGGCTATCCTGATGGCCTGGACACATTACCCGATTGCTTTCAAAGTTCTGATGATAGCATTCAGTACTTTAGAAACCTCCCCAGAAGCCTTAGCCAGGCTCACTGAAGTCGCATTAATTATTTCCCTGGTGGTTGAAACCAGGCGTCTGGGTTCAGCTTCGTCTGACAACATGTTTGCTTTAGCCACAGACACAGTGGTAGCACCAATGGCAATAGCTGCTACTCCCAGCCACGGCTCAACTCCTAAGAGCAGCAGCCGTCCCCTAATGTGAAGGGAGGCCAGAATTATACCAGTGATGCCCAGAACCCCAGAGGCTGTGCCCCTGGACTGGTCACCGCGTTGGAGAAGGCACAGCCCACGTGTATCTCTTTAATCTGGAGACCCTGGGCTCAGAGCTTCCTGATGGTCACCTTGAACTTCCTTTTCAAAGAAAACCATCTAAAACCTCTTCCTGTCCTACTCTTTTGGAGGCTGTCACTGTCCCCCACAGCCTTGTGTACTTCGTGCTCCTTCACAGCGTCATGTACCACAGCCTCCTGCTCCTGTGATGGAGGAGACAAAGCACCCGGGCCTCACTGAGCAAGTCAAGGCCACATACAAAGATTCAGGAGCATTTGACAAGTGCTAGGCCCTAAGTTGAATTCCCCCCGAATTTGGACCGTGTAAGAGGGGAATTTTTCTTGTGGATAAGGACCCGGGGAATCCTCAGTCTCCAGTTGTGCAAATTGTCTTCTGACCACGCTGACTTTGGAAGCTGTCTCACCCGTCCCGATATTCAGGGAGCTCTGAGTAGAACGGAGAAGAGTCCCAAATGCTACCTGAGAACTCTGTAGCGAAGCCTGCATGTGGAGGGCTCACTCAAGCACATCCATGCACACCCTTGGATGACATCAGAGCAGGGGTGATAAAGGTACCCTCCTCCTCTTGCGTGTCCTCTGCTGGACCTCTGCTTTGTGCCTTCAACCTTCCCTCTCCTTCTGGCCCTGCTGTCCTACCTTCCACCTATACCTTCATTCTAGGGTCACTCACAGTGTCTCCTGACCCCGTGGGGTGACCTGGTTACTCTGGGCTTTGAGAAGGATGCTGACATTTGGTTTTCCATCCCTGATGTGTTGCTCATCCCAGTCTGTCACCATGTCCCATCAGACTGAACTCTTTCCCACTGTATGGGGCTTATGATCTTAGCAAGGACATTTAGGATTGAACCCAGCTCCGTGCATCTGCATCGTGGGCTCTGTGTCTCCTAAGCCCACAGAAGGATCCTGCTGTTGTTCTAGCTCCTCTGCTGGGAGGAAAGTGACTGAGTCAGAATTGGATCACAGGCTGACTTTGTCTATACTTCCCTGACTTGCCCCAAAACAAGTTCTCTCCTACAAGGAGAATTTTGACTCTAGTTTCTTTGCACTAGGCTCTCAAGGGCAACTTTAAGAGTACCTACTATGCACTGACCATATTTTAAGCTCTCCATGTCTAGGATTCTGTTTTTCTTACACTAAATCTCAATGGCGATGACACTAAGCCAGGAAGTGGTAACTGACTTGTCTTCCTCACATAACTGGTAGATGTGGTCCTGCTACCTACAGGCATCCTAGTGAAGGCTGTGCCCTCCTCTCCTGTCAGGGTCCTGGTGAAAGATGATCAACTGAAGATATGGCCAAGAGAAGGGGTTGAGTGGGTACTTGGGAGAGATAAGCAGCCATGTTCTAGTATCTGAAGGTGGGAACTGTGTATAGCAACAGGAATAGCTAATGTCAATTGTGAATATGGTACATGGGTATGGACTTTTGTTGAAGGTCAGCTTTGACAGGTCAGGGGAAACTGAGGCAAGGGCATAGAGTTGCTGATTTCTCACTCAGTGGACTTTTCTCAAGAGAATAAAGTTTGATTCAGTGGGACCCAAACTCCCTGTGCCTGGGAAGAAACCCTTTGAACTCTTTGAGGGCTGGCAAGAAAAATAAAAAGGGAGAAAAGAATCCTGTTCATACACACACATACATGCACACACATACAAACACATGCAGACATATGCACATGCACACACATACAGGCACACATTCATGAACGCACACACACACATGCATGCATAAACACAGGCATATACACATACATAATACCAAAAGACACACTCATACATGCAAACACACAAATGCACACACACATGTACACACATACACACATGCAGACACACACATGCACACATATACACACATACACATACACACACATGCACACACATGCAGATACACACAGACAGACAAGTGCACGTACACACACACACACACACACACACACACACACAGAGTTGTGAAGCTAAACAAGCTCCAACAGTTTATTTTTCTTCCACATCTTATATATCCAAGCAAACTCTTTCAAGCAGCATAAAAATTACAATGTGACTATATTCTATTAATCTTTAAGCAAATGATTACAAAGAAACAGTATATCCCTTTTTCATAAAAAACATTTTACATATCACAGGTGAAGAAAAAGCAAATTATTCCCAACAACCCACAACATTTGTAACTAAGTAACTTTTTATAGCTTAACAAAGTGTAAGCAAGCAAGATCATTTTCTCAGGCCCTTTGTTTTTTCCTGGAAGGCTACAATCTGCAGTTAGAAAGAAACAATTACTTTGTTATTTATCTTAAAAGGCAGTCTTATAAAAATCTTGACAGAGCCACAAATCTAAACATTTATATTAAAAATCAGTCATTTCTATCTTAAATTCTCAGAGTGCATGAATAATCTACTCATCAATTTTTTATTAGATTGCATCAGGAAGTTGAGGGCAAAAATGGGTATAAGAAATCAATCATCACCTTGATCACAAGCCCTGTTACAGCAAGAGTGGCATCTCACAGCAGCCTTTTATTGTTCATGTTCCCTGACCATAAAATATCCCTAACTCAGCTATTAAGAGGGTGCCTTTCTGAACTTCAAACTGTATTCTAGAATTTTTACATCAGAGCCACTAGCAAAAAACATCTTAACCTAATTTCCCCATCTCCAAGTTCTTTGTAAGTGTGGTGGTCACTGCTAATAACCTACATTTCAAAGTTCTTTCCCAGGGTGGCGAGCAAATCATTAATCTGCTCCAGCAGCAATGCTGGAAAAAGGTCAAACCCTATTATTGTGTGCCCATGATCCTGCTCACTGAGGGGCTGCAAGCCCCATTAGACTCTTCACACATCACAGGGATTAGGAAGGACATGGAGACTGGGAAAACAGCAAGAAGTCCTCAGGACGCGTAGTCCTCAGGGCTCTGCTTCTCCAGGGCACACCAATCCTGGTTGTGCTATCAGGTGGCCCATATTCCATGAGTTCTAAGGCCATTTGATGTTTGTGTCTACACACAGCATCCTGCCCTGAGCTGATCAGGCGATCGATGCTTGGATCTGTTTCCTGAGGATCTCACAACTGTTATCCCACTCGAGGCCTCTTTGGGCATGGCATGGCTGTCAGCCTGTACACAGTACCCTCTGAGTGGGTGATGGGACAGCCACTTCCCTTGGCTTTGTATTTATTCTTTCCTTCACCGTCTTCTGGGTGGCAATGGAACGAGGCTGCCACCAGTGATGGAGGAAGAAATGATCAATTCTATGAATCCACCTGCAAAGTTTCCAGGGTTCTTAAGAAAGCTTCTACATTTTGTCCTAGTGTAGCTCTGAAGGAGTCAGAGAGAAAAGAATGGTCACTGTGATGGCCCACTTGGCTGAACTGCAAGGCAGTATGGAGACTAAAAGGGCCTCTCATGTGTTCACGGCTCTGTCCACCACACTCCCTCCCAGTCCTCTGAGCTGCACTGAAGGGGAAGCGGTCACTGAATCAGGCTGTCGTGAACCTGGTTGAGCTCCTGCAGCTTCTGCTCCAGGTCCCGAGCCTGCTGTCGCAGCTCTGCAGCTGACACTGACTTAGCTCCCTCATGCAAATGCTTCGAGTGTTTCACAAGCCTGACCACATCTATCATGAGGAAAACACCTGCAGTGGCTGCACCCATGATCCGGGCTCCTTTGGTCATTGCCAGAGCTGTACCTCCAAAGACTTCCTTCACCTGTCTAGTGGTTTGGGTTGATGTCTTCCCTGCGGTCATGAGAAACTTGGCATTAGTTGCTAGGTGAGGATTGGCTTTGATCAGTTTGATGGCTTGAATGTTATCCTTAAAGTTTATCAAATTTTTGGATATGGAAACAATTCTGGGGCCACTCTGCTCCAAAACTTCTTTCATGCCGTTCATCGTGTCTTTGGTTGGCACCAGCTTGCTGGCTTTAGCTTCAGCAGACACCACGATTACTTTTTCCACAATGATTGTGGAAACACTAGTCACAGTCGCTGCTGCTCCCAGCCCCATGCCAGTGGCTGACAGTGCCAGACTGACTCCTGCTGTCACAGGTGCCAGAGCCAGGCCAAGGATTGTGAGGACTCCAGACACAGCACTGCTGGAGGTGGCCACCACCTGTGAGATGGTGCAGTCCCTGTGCACCTTGTCAACCTTGTCTGCCAGGGCATGGAGCTTCTTGATGTGATCCTCGAGCTCCTGCCTCACCTGAGGATAAGCCTCCAAGAACCTTTCCTGGTGCCACAGGTCATTTTGGAGTTGGTCTTCATCTTCTGTATCAGTATCAGCTGTATTCCCACCAAGAGCCTCCCTCAAGGTATCTTCCTCTTTTCTGTAACGGGAGAGCTGAGCTGAGTGAGGAAGACAGCTTGTAAAGTAAGATCTGTGCTGTGGAAACCACAGAGCATTCACGCTGAAGCACAGAATGTTACAACTCTATAAGCTCTTCCTTACCATGATGCACATGCTCGACAAGCCATGCCATTCTCAGTTCCTAAGGACCAATGAATTCAAAACCATCTATAATTGACCTTTAATTTTTTATCTTATGTATATGAGTGCTTCTCCTGCATTGTGCCTGTGTACCATATTCACCCATGGGGCCCATGGAGGACAGAGGAGGGAAGGCATCGGATTCCTAGGACTGGAGTTCCAACAGTTCTGAGCCATTGTGAGGGGGCTGGGCGATGACTGACTCAGTCATCTGGAAGAGCAGGCTGTGCTCCTCATCGCTGAGCTGCCTCTCTAGGGTGCCCTCCAGCACACCCTGCTATTGCTAGACATTTAATAAAGGAGCCTTCCGGGGTTGGGGATTTAGCTCAGTGGTAGAGCGCTTGCCTAGGAAGCGCAAGGCCCTGGGTTTGGTCCCCAGCTCCAAAAAAAAGAACCAAAAAAAAAATAAATAAATAAAGGAGCCTTCCCCTCAATGTCAGTGTCATCACTACCAAAGTACTTCTCCCTAGGAACTCTAAATGAAGAGAGGTGAGGTTGGAAAAAAGAAATAACCCCATATTTTGAAGAACATTAGTGTTTGCTGTAGAGGGCACTCTCCTAGGAACAGCCATCTCTTGGTCTGACCTGGGACATTACCTGTCTGCCCTACATTGTCCTGCTGGCCAGGAGCGTCCATGTTTGTCTGGACCCTTGCGCTGCAAGCCTCTGCAAGTTGCACATCCCTAATAGAGATAGGGCATTCTTTGAAGCCTGAGGTCTTTTTTGGCCTGCAGTGGTGTGTACTCCTGAGCTGGTGGAGATGCTCACAGCTAAGATCCATCCACTCAAAACCCAGCACTGAGTGAAGGTAAAGAAACACAAGTGGACCCTCCATTCACATGTGGGGAATCCCCATTCACATGTGGCCCCATTCCCAAGGCATCTCAGTGCTTCAGAAGGAGGTAAAATTGGGGTTGGGGATTTAGCTCAGTGGTAGAGCGCTTGCCTAGCAAGCACAAGGCCCTGGGTTCAGTCCCCAGCTCCGAAAAAGAAAAGAAAAAAAAAAAAGAAGGAGGTAAAATTGAGAAGTCAGAACAGGTAGGTTTCCAAGCACTTCCATGAAGAATTCTCAGCCTGAGAAAGGCAAAGTAAGATGGGGATTTTGCTGTCACTCTGACCCAGAGGAAGGAGACACTGAAGGCAAGGACTTCCAGGAGGAAGGGAGACCTCAGTCACTCATGGGGACAGTGTATTTGGTGAAGGCCCAGCCCCAATGCCAGACAGGCAGATTTCTCTTCCTCAAGACAATTAAACACCACCACTCTGAAAATAGACCTTGTGAGACCAGATAACAAGGTCAAGGCAAATTCTACAGACAATTCAAAGAACTTAAAAAGGGACCAACAGGGTTGGGGATTTAGCTCAGTGGCAGAGCGCTTGCCTAGGAAGCGCAAGGCCCTGGGTTCGGTCCCCAGCTCCGAAAAAAAGAACCAAAAAAAAAAAAAAAAAAGGGACCAACAACAAATATTTTGGCAAATTTCTATAGAGGATCAAAGGTCCAAGCTTAGAGTATTGGTAAACAACATTGCAACTGAAGAAATGGTTGATACCGGATCCAGTGTCACCACTATTCCTAAAATCTTGGCCTTCAGATTGGCCACTTCAAGAAGTAGGCATCCAGTTTCAAGGAGTTGGGACTTTATTCCAAAGAAAGCAAAGAATTAGATGACTTAAATGTACAGGGCCTGAGGGTTCTATAGGAAAATTAAGGCCATACATTGTTACTTGGAATTTTAAAAACACTCTTGCTCCTTTATCCAGAGCCAGGCTCTTGGCTTAGTTCCCAGATCATGACCAGAGCCAGCCCGAGCTCCCAGTGTAGCTCTGCCAATGGCCAGTTGGTCATTTTTCCCTGGAACTGTGATCGTTCCCCAATCCCATCCCCTCACAGCTCGCTTTTCCAAGCTGCCCACAACCACCCTGGCTGCCCACTTTCTCCTCCTGCCCTTCTTAGTGTAGCGAATGGAAAGTACTAGACAGTTTCGTTGTTTTAGAACTAGCCAGATAACCCAATGGCTGGTCAAAAAGTTTCCCGCTCTAATCTTATCAACTAGCTCCCTCCTTCTTCCCCGGTTCCTGCTTGAGGCAGGGGCTACACACTCTAGGGGGTCTCAGGACCTATATGTTTGCTGCTTTGTCCTTGCTCCAAACCTGGTCCGTCAACTTTTTTCTGTGTCCCTTAGTCCCACCTTTTCCCCTTCACCCAGCAGTTAGCTTCCACCTCCTTTTCTGACACAGTCAAGAACCAATTAAGGAATCGACACCTCCCTATACACTATGTGGCTGATACAGCCATAAACTTATGGGGAAGAGATCTGTTGCAACAGTGGAAAACACAAATTAATATCCCTTCAGTTTCACAGGCTGGCCAGAAAACCGGTCAGGCACCTAATTAAAAAAAAAAATCAAAATGTTGACCAATGTTTCCAAAGGCAGTTACAGACTGTCCAGTCTGTCCATAAGCAAGAGGCAGCAGGGGCTGACAAGTCAGCTTTACACCGGGAGCTCCTGTTAAAACACCAACAGCCTTACTGCTAAGGTGGGTGACTGAACAACCCAGTTGGGTTGACCAATGGTCTATGACAAAAGAAAAACTTCAGGCGCTAGTCCAGGAGCAGCTGGAGGCTCGGCATATAGAGGAGTCCACCAGACCTTGGAATTCTCTGGTATTTGTCATTAAAAAAAAAATCTGGCAAATGGAGGATGTTGACAGATCTCAGAGCCATTAATATGATTATTCAGCCAATGGGTTCCCTGCAGCCTGGAATCCCATTGCCTTCCATTGTTGCCTAAGGAATGGCCTATCATAGTGATTGATCTAAAAGATTGTGTTTTTTTCCCACCAATTCCTGTACATGGACATGATAAGGACAGGTTTGCTTTCTCAGTACACCCAATAAAAAGACTGGAAGGACCTGCCCCAAGAATGTTTAATAGCCCTACCAATATTTTGTACAACAGCCATTGGAGATATTTCCCAAACAACTTCCTTAATCCATTATTTACCATTATATGGATGATATCTTATTGGCTCATTCAGATATAAGTTTCCTGGAAAGAATGCTTGATGAAGTAAAAAAAAAAAAGTACAAAAACAAAAAACCCCCTGCCTTGCTGAGGATTGTAAATCACTCCTGAAAAATACAAAGAAGGGATTAATTATCTTGGATATCGAATTTGCCTACAAAAGGTTAGGCCATAAAAGGTACAAATCAGAAGAAACCAACTGAGGACTCAATGACTTTCAGAAGCCACTAGGAGATATTAACTGGCTGTGGCCCTCAGCTGGCTCAGCTACTCAAGAACTAAGCAGTTTACTTCAAAGGAGCACTTGTCACGGACTCAGGTGACATCATGGGAAGCTTTTGCCCATTTTTACTGGTTAGAAAAGGGCGAGAGCCTGTGATTGGGCAGGGGAAGTAAAAGGTCTAGAGGAGAGAGGAAGAGGAAGAGAGGTTGGAGCAGAATCACATGGGGGGGTGGGAGAAATTGCAAGTAGCAAGGGTGTCTTAGCTGGGGGGTAGGCTGGTGTGCTGATGGAGATGCTCAATCTAGGCTAACAGCTTGTAAATATAGTAAGTGGAGAGTGTGTTTTTATACGGGTTTATTGGGAGTAAAAATTACCGCAGCACTCCTGCTGTCATCCACTCTAGTCATAATGGTGAGTTCCAGGCAAAGAAAGGCACTGTTATTTTCCTTCATTCAGAATGTATGGTTTTCTTGCAGAAAAAGTGAGTTCAGGTCCTGGCACCTACACCTGGTAGCTCAGCTGTAGGGGATCTGGTGTCCTCTCTGGGCCTTGATGTACTATGAACTTGATTGTATTATGGTTCAGGGAGCGCGCACGTGCCCTCACTTAATTTCAATACTGTGGGTCCTTAAATTCTCCATCTCCAAATACAGTCACTAGGGATAGGGCTTTTCCAATGAGTTTAGGGACACAACTCAGTCACTAACACAGGTGACATCATTAAAAGTGGTCCAGTGGCAGGTGCTCAGACACATACTTAACCAGTTTGTCCCTGATCCATTTAAACTCTTATGCACTGTCTTCTAACCCTGTTCTTTTCTCTTCCCATGTAGAGAGAAAAAGGCCTCACTGAGTCTTTGCCTGAGTACCTCTCTTTCTTGTCCAGAAGGTCACTTTCTTTGGAGTTCATCTTCTTCTTCTTCTTCATCAGGATCTGCAAAGTTCTCAACAAGAGCTTCCCACCAGGCATCTTCCTCTTCCCTGTAATAGGGGAGACTGACTGATATAGGAAGACTGCTTGTAACATAAACTCAGCCACATGCAAAACACACGCACACACTCACATGCACACAAACATACTAAAAAACTTTGAAAAGCTAACTTTTGATGAACACCTACTGCGTGCAGGCTGCCTACTGTGTGCTGGCCATATGCTGGACTCCCCACATGTGTTATCTTATTATTCTCACAGTGCCAGTCAATGGTGACCAAATAAAGAAGAAGGTAATAAACTAACTTCCCATGGTCACAGGAACGGCAATGGCAGGAATAATTTTGTTCCCTGTGGCTGCTGCCATCTCCCCTCAACCAGAGGCTCTCCCTGGTAGAGAACATGGAGAGGGGAATATTTGCTGAGAAGAGACACCCTGAACCCTGAGTACTTGGTCTGTCTGGGAAGAGTATTCCTGCCTAGAAAAAGCCAACCAGGCCTGAACTCTGCTACTGCAGGCGTCCCTCAGGGAGGTGACCTGGACAAACCAACTCCTGCCACAAAATGTTTCCAGGATTCCTCTTCAGTCAGCAGGAGCTGCAGGTTCTCTAGGCTCCTCGTATCCAGGAGGCAGAAAAACAGAGTCTCAAGGAAGCATTTCTCCTCTAGATGGGAAGGAAATGTATATGGTTAGAGGACTATGCACAAGAGTTTGAATGAGTAAGGGACAAGCTGTGTAAATGCTTTTAATCCAGCACTTGGGAGGCTGAGGCAGGGAAATCTCTGTGAGTTCGAGGCCAGGCTTCTCATCAGAGTGAGTTCCAGGATGGCTTGGGTTGGAGCAGGATGTACTGCTTCCCCGAGGACTGTGCCCCAGGCTCGAATGAGAGTAAGCCACCATGAAAGTGATGAAATAGAGTCGACTCTAATGTCTCTTTTTCCCTTCCTCCCTCCCTTCCTGCCTCCTTCCCTCCCTGCCTCCTTCCCTCCCTGCCTCCCTTTCTCCCTCCCTTCCTCTGTCTCTGTCTCCTTTTCTGGCTTCCATTTTTCAGGCTGGGTATGGAAGAGGTGACTCCTGGGAATTTACTCAAGACAAAGTGAGGAAGGGGAGTTGCTCTGACCTAGGACTAGGAAACTCTCTCGGCTCCCTTTGGGGTTTGTGGTGGTTTGAATATGCTCGGCCCAGGGAGTGACACTATTTAGGAGGTGTGGCCTTGTTAGAGGAAGTGTGTCACTGTGGTGTGGGTTTTAAGACCCTCTTCCTAGCCTCGAGGAAGCCAGTCTTCTCCTAGCAGCCTTCAGATGAAGGTGTAGTACTTTCAGCTCCTCCTGCGCCATGACTGGCCTGGACGCTGCCATGCTTTGATGATAATGGACTGAAATTCTGAACCTGTAAGCCAGCCCCAATTAAATGTTGTCCTAATAAGAGTTGCCTTGGTCAGGGTGTCTGCTCACAGCAGTAAAATCCTAAGACAGGTCTCTCATCTGTATCTTTGATTCCCCAGCAGGAGTTCAGCGCAGAGGCTCTGGCACTCACAGGCTGTGTAGAACAAGACTGCTTACCTGGAGTGCCCAATATGGCTGCTAGGTCTAGGAGTCAGGCAGAGGACTTGACAGGTGTTCCTTCAGCTCACCAGGGTCCAGGCTACAGGAGGAAAAGGTACCCTGTGAGATAGAATGGGGACGGCTTAGTGATCAGGGATCTGGGACGCACAGTTCTTTCAACAGTGACTGCCAAGGACCAAAGAACTTGACCCACAGTTTTTTTGTTTCCCTGGGCTCTGTCACTGCTATTTAATGACGTTGGTCTTGTGATCCCAGCCCTGCTGCTCTCTCCCCAGCAAGGCAGAGGAATACTGTCCTATTGGGGACTGCTGTTCTGTTGGGGACACTGGAGAAGGCATCAGGTGAGAACACAGCCGTGGAGAAAGGACTGACTCTCAGAAAGAGATGGGGAGGAATGTTCTGGTGGCCTCTGCAGGCGGAAACTGTGTTTATTACACAGTTACTTTGAATTTGTTACATTGTTACTTTGAATACTTACTCTCTCAGTCACTGTTGCATTGTTGGGAAGAGACACCATGGCCAAGGCAGGGCATATACAGAAAGCATTTAACTGAGGCTTGCTTACAGTTACAGAGGTTTAGCCCATTTATGGTCATGGTGGGGAGCATGGGGTCAGACAGGGTGTTAGGGAAGTTGAGGTTGTATATCCAGATCCACAGGCAGCAGGAAGAGAGAGAAAAGCTCAAAGTCCACCTCTAGTGACACACTCCAACAAGACCACATGCCCTAATTCCTCCCAAGTATCACCACACCCTAACGACCAAGCATCCAATATATTAGCCTGTGGTGGCCTTTCCTAGCCAAGCCACAACCCTTACTCTCCATGATGCTCTTGACTCCTTACTCATACATAATGAAGTCCTTACACACAATGGATGTGACTTTTCAGTATTGATAGAGTGAGGCCTTGAATCTGGGACTTTCTAATCCACATCCACTTTCTGATGAGCAAACTCCACCATTTAAAAACACACTGCACTCCCTCCTGTTCATATTACATGTGTGCATTGTAGCATGCCTATGTTATAAATGGTTCTTCTGTATCCACAGCACTGCCTTGTACCAAGTATCAGGTCCTCAGTTTAGCAAATTCACTGGGGTCCTCTGTGGCTTCCAAGGACCACACCCTCCTTGCTTCCATGATATCCTTGTCCCATCAGGCCCTGGAGTCCTGCCTGGTCCCTGCCCTGCAGTGTGCTACTGTCGACTCCTGCTCTTCTCTGTGACTCTTGGACCTCATGATTTTCCTAATCACATGCAAATACTAATGCAGAGAATGTTCTCATTCCTGTCAGTGCCTGCATTTGAGGTTATTTCATACGATGTTTGTCTAAGTGGATAACTGGGTTAAAGGGCATTCACATCTAAACAAAGGCCGTGTGTGAGGGGGTTCATTCCTTCATTCTCACCAGAAGAGTGTGTGTGTGTGTGTGTGTGTGTGTGTGTGTGTGTGTGTGTGTGTGACTTCATAGACCAACAGAAACTGTACTGAGATTCCCCTGGAAACAGAGGAAGGAAAGAAACCGTGTTTAGCAGTGTAGGGAAGGCAGCAGCTCTGCCTGCTGGGACCTGGCTAAATTGACAGTGAATGTTCTTGTTGCTATGGTGAGAGCTGGTGACAATGGCAGCTCTCCCTCAGGACTGCTCTCCCACCTAGTCACTGAAGCATTTGTTCTCAGTGCGAGCTACTCTTGTTCCTGTTCACAGGTGAGGAAAACAGACCTGAAGTGACTCATCCAGGGTCACACATTTAGAAAGGGGTGAAGACTGCCTCACATGCAGCCTCTGAGACACAAGACCTTGCTTGCTTTGACTCCCAGGCTGCCAAGGGAACCAGGGAAGCCCCGATCAGCAGCTTGAACTAATACTTGGAAGTGTAAACTGTAGAAAGAAAGCTGAATAAGCCACAGTGGGAGGAGAGGCTGTCTAGAGAACAGAAAGATGGCAGACAGCCTGGAGGAATGGCCTGTTAGGTGGAGTCTCTAACAGGGAGGCAGAGAGGACAGCAAGGGAGGTTCACCATCCCGGTGCCCTGCCGGGTATTCATAGCAACTTAAGAGTGGAGGAGAAAAATCAAAGAGCTCACGATTGAACTAAAATGCTTCAGAAATGATATCTGTCCTCTGGTGTCCATTTAGTCTTTCTACTTAGGAGCGACATGAATGGGCAGTGTAGGGTCTCAGAAAGGAGAAACACTCAGAGGAGGAGTCCCTGAGATATGCTGAGATGGCTCTAGTAGAATCAGGGAACTTGAAAAGAGGCTGTGATTTACACACACACACACACACACACATACACACACACACACACACACACACACACACACACACACACCACTCAAGCTGGCGGGTGGTGTAGGTGGTGCACTAGGCAGGCAGACGCAGACAGATCTCTGAGTCTATAATGCAAAAGCCACTGCTGTCCCCTCTATAGATTGGTCATATACCTTTATGTTACTTAGTATGGGTGTGTCTCAGTAATTATGCACTCTCCTAGTATGGACAATATGATATGGAAACACACACACACACACACACACACACACACACACACACACACACACGGGGGGGGTATTGAGAAGAGTGAGTGGGGCTGGAAAGAAGGCTCAGTCAATACAGAGCACAAGGACCTGCATTTGGATTACCTGCAGGCATGTAAAAAGCCAGGCACAGTGGCACATGCTAAGGAAACAGGAAGAGGAGGGTCCTTGGAGGCAGTTGGCCAGGCAGTTTAGTAAAAGCAGGAAGTTCCAGGTCAATGAGAGATCCTGTCTCAAAAAATAATTGGAGTGTAATTGATGAAACATCTTACACTTTTCTCTGGGTTTTACATGTATATACCACACACACACACACACACACACACACACACACACACACACACACACACGCATACACACACACAAGCACACACAAGCACACATATGCATTACACTTACACTTTTCTCTGGGTTTTACATGTATACATCACACACGCGCACACACAGACACACACACACAGACACACACCTTCTCTCAGTGTAACCCTTGGTCTTTCTGTGTACAGTGAACCTTCCTGCTGGTCACTCACATGTGAGCCCCTCTAATGAGTGCCTCCCAGATAAGAAGTGTAGGTGAGTCCTGTCCTGCCTGCTCCTGACCAGCTGAAAGCCCAGGCTGGAACTTCCCTTCCCGGGTTCTCTAAATGGGGCAGAGGGAGCTTTTCAGCAAACCCTCACCTCTTCAGTGGCTGCTTGGCACCTTCCCTGGGCAAGGAGCCCAGGGCTCAGGACTGCAGGCTCCTCCCTTGAATCTCTAAATTTCTACCTTTCATCCAGTACCCCCTCCTACTGATGTGTCCTCCACTTTCACCATGCCCAACCCAGCTCTCACCAGAAACACCTTCCAGTGCTCCAGGTCAGTGCTCCAGGCATCCCTGAAACACAGCCCCCATCCCAAGAGAGGCCCCACAAGCCACCTGCTCCCAGCTGGCTTCTCCAGTCTAGCTCAGGAAGTCAGTGTAGTCTGAATCATCTGAGCCTTGGGCCATGCAGAAAAGCAAACCCCACAGAATTGCTCAGCTAGGAGGAAAGGTTGAAGGGGCTATGCCCTCCAACTGCTGGCTTCGTCAGTTTTCTGAGTGTTTCTAGTAATTTCTGTGCCTGTCTGTCTCGGTTTCTTCCATTGTTCCCCTCTCTTGCTCCCTCAACCCCATTGTTTCATATAGCCCAGGCTGGCCTCAAACTCACTATGTAGCTGTGATAGTTTGAATATGCTTGGCCCAGGGAATGGCACTATAGAAGGTGTGGCCCTGTTGGAATAGGTGTGTCACTGTGGACATGGACTTAGACCCTCATCCTAGATGCCTGGAAGCTAGTATTCCACTAGCAGCTCCTCCTGCACCATGCCTGCCAGGACACTGCCGTGCTCTTGCCTTGACAATACTGGACTGAACCTCTGAACCTGTAAGCCAGCTCCAATGAAATGTTTGCCTTTATAAGACTTGCCTTGGTCATGGTGTCTCTTCACAGCAGTAAAACCTTAACTAAGAAGTCTAGGAGAACCTTGGACTTCTAACCTTAGGCCTGCAACTCCCAGTTAGGATCACAGGTATGTGACTTCCAGCCCCTGCCTTACTCAAGTCTTTCCATTCTCACAGGACATCAAAAGGAGAGAGAAAAGAGAACATCTTAAAAAACAGCTGCGTCCCCTCTCAGGTTCCCTAGTCATATATCAGGCAGTCTGGCACTTAGTTCAACCCCTGGGTGGGCCCTTCTGAAGGGTTTCCTGCCCTTCTTTTGCTTAGGGCTGAAGGAAGGAAAATGAAACTAAATTCTATCCGGGTGCAAATTCATCTCTTGGCTGCTGAAGTTGTGACCTGGGCCAGCGCCTATATCACATGCTTAACGTGGGGCAAGAGTTCTTCCCTTTTAGAGTGGCTGTGAGCATGGGAAGAATTATCTACTTATGAAATAATCTTTCCCAGCTGAGGTGGATGGGACACAGGGGTCCTTAGCAGTATGTACTGTCCCCAGGTGTGTCGCAACCAGAAGCTCTGGGCTGATACTCTCAGCTCATAAAGGCACGTGAGAGTCACCCCTGCTGAGCAGCTGAGGACCCAGAGGACATCCCGGACAAGCCACCCCTTGGGACCACCCTCAGTCTAGCCCTCTTCTCAAACCCACCCAGAGGAGCTACCTCACACCCTTCTCATCTGCCACTGTTGGATGCACCTCTGTGGTCTCAGCGGCACTGATTGTGGGACTCTCTGGATCACTCTCTTGCTCTGCCCGTCCCCTTGCCTGGCTTCTGGGTGCATGGTCTATGACTCAACATTCAGTCACAACTGTGCATGGTGCAAATAACAGTTTCCAGAGGGAATCCCCAACTGAACCTTCCAAGACGCTCCTTAGCTCATCAGAACTTCGATGACGGTGGAGAGGACAGAATGTCAAGAGCCTAAGCCCATTTGTCTCTGACCATCTTTAGTGCCCCGAGTAGCCATTTTTCACCACCTCTGTAACATCCCTTGAGTAACGGATATAAAACGTTCAGGTGTAATAACTTAGATCACTAACCTTCACCAACTGTTAGTTTAAGACATCCTCAGACGGCATCTACGGCCTGTGACAGAGATTTTTCTGTTTTTCTGTTCTCTCTCTCTCTCTCTCTCTCTCTCTCTCTCTCTCTCTCTCTCTCTCTCTCCTCTCATTGGTTAAGTTTTTCTGTATTCTCTCTCTCTCTGATTGGTTAAGTATGCTGATTATGATGTTCTGCGTCCTCTTCCTATGAAAGCTTCCTGAAATGGTGACTGTGTTGAAAGAAGGACTTTGGGGTAACCCAAACCTGTGTTCCTGGGCCTTGGCACCTCCCGTTTGGCTTCAGAATGAACTACGTCTTACCCCCTTTGAGGTGAAAGCTGGACTTCTGTGTTGACATGGTAGGTAACAAGCAGCTGCCTCCCTCCTCTGGCCCAGGCTTGGACTTGCTGTCCATTTCAGTGCTTCTTTGTCCCAGCTCATCTCAGTAAAGGATCGGGACCCATGGTCAAAACTGTAAACTCTGGGCTCTGGTCCAAAACCACCAGGCTGACTGCTGCTCCCCACCTCCCCCTCATCTCCTCTATTCTATGTGAGGCATTATTTGTTAAGGTGTGAGGCCAGTCAAGGCATCCATTTTCCTAGACTTAACTCCGTCCTGTTCTGACAAGCGCCAACAGACCTGTGTGGAACTGTAACATGTTCTCTATTGGCAAAAGTTTACTACATTTATGGTTTATGCTAATGCTAAAAGATCTGATTAAATCTTTAACTCTATGGCTCAAACTGGGCGGGGATAAAGCTGTGAAATCTTAATGTTATTAAAGCTGCGTTAACATTGTAAACCGTTGAACATAATTAAGACATGAAAGTTAATATGTCACCTTACAAATAATCTAAATCTTTAACGGGCTCCAAGCTAGACTTATAATCATGATTAATTACAGAAATAGGCATTTATTTAACTGTCCACGTGTTTCTTTTCAAGCTTAAACCTGAAATGATGTAGACTTAATACATACTTAAGTCTTCAAACTCCTCAGAGATCTGCCGAATACAGCATTTAAAATGTTCACAAAACACCCCCCACAACAAGCAGACAAGCGTCCTAAAAAGAGAACTTTAGGGGCTGGGGATTTAGCTCAGTGGTATAGCGCTTACCTAGGAAGCGCAAGGCCCTGGGTTCAGTCCCCAGCTCCGAAAAAAAGAACCAAAAAAAAAAAAAAAAAAAAAAAGAAAAAAGAGAGAGAGAGAGAGAACTTTAAGGTCTCCAAAGAGAAGAGATGGGACACTACACCAACAACTCTACCTGGACTGTGGTGATGCTAACCACTGGACAAACAGCCCGTGCCTCACCTGCCGAGAGGAACCTGAACAAACTACAGACACTTTGGGTTCACTGTCGGTCTCTGCCTCGTCAGATTAAGTACAGTTTTCCCAAGTTCCTCCTCTATAGGAAAAATTGCTCAGAGCTGGGTGTGATAGCTGAGGGCCTACAGCTCTGTGGGACATCTGAAGATGAAATGCGGTTCTTCTCTGACAATGCAAGACCGGCTGCTTCTGTAATGAACCATGGGAGCCCCAACCACCGACTAAATGAGGCCCTGCCATTTTAATTGGTACAATTAATTGGTGCCATTTAAATTATGCTTCCTACTCAAATTAACCCTTCACAGATCTCTGAGGCCACTGACGACCAACTGTGGCTTTAACAACCGCACACAGCTGCCTTGTAAGTCAGTCTCTTATGAACAGTTCGCCTTGCCAACTGGTTTCATCTCGAGGAAGTTCCTGCAGGTCTAATAAAGTATTAAAGGTCTATAACGACTGATCTGAAAATAATTCAAGACCAGTCTAAAAGTCTCTCTCGGTTCCTATGGGGTCGGCTCCCCTTCTCTCAAAGCACATCAAAGACCCTCCACCTACATCTCCAACCCCAGTCCCCCTACCCTCAGCCAGCCTCCGAGGCCTCACATCCATCATTCACTTCCTTTTATACAAACGGTTTCTACCTCTCAGCTCCTCTCCCTTATTAACAGTCAGAATCCACTGGAATCTCGTCCTTGGTCCAGGGCCTTTCCTCCATTGCTGCTGCTCCTCCACACCCAGCAGTCTCTAACCCTTAGGCTATCCTCTCCATTATCCCTGACAACACCACTCACTTCCAGTTCCAAATCTTAAAGACGATTTCCTCTCCATACTCTTGGGTGTCACTCCCAAGCCTTTTGTCTTTACATAGATGGATCCTGACACTAAAGTCCCGACACTGACCAGGGCTGTCCCCCCACTTCAGTGTGTAGATGCCCTCCTCCTTTGCAGGCTTTCCCTCTTTACTAGCCAATCTGATCCTGCCTCGTTCCTAAATTTCCTCAGTTCCATAAGTCACCAGGTCTCTCCTTCCAAAGCTCAGCTTTCCCCAAGTCACCGATCTAGGATTCTCTCTCATGCCAACCCTTAAGCCCATCTCACTCCTGACCGCTGCCCTCATGGCCAACAATGGTCAGCAGCAGCTGTGAATGGAAGTCCAAAGATCTAGCAGTTGCTCTGTTCCACAAGGTAAGCAGGCAAAGGAGAGAATCTTCCTTTTCCCAATGTCCTTATGTAGGTCTCCAGCAGAAGGAGTGGCCCAGATTAAAGGTGTGCACCACCATGTCTGGATCTGGGACTTGCTTTGTCCCAGGTGACCTTGAACTCAGAGATCTCCTTGCCTTAGTCTCCTGGGATTCATAGCCACTTTGCCTCCAGATCACCACACCAAGATCCAGGTCAGAAACTTGTATCTCCCAGCCTCAAGATCAGGATCACAGGTGAGCCCTCCAATTCTGGATTGTATTTCATTCTAGATAGAGTCAGGTTGACAACCAGGAATGGCCGCTACACTGCAGTCTCTACACTTACCTCTTTGCCTCGGTGTTCCTCAGATCCCCTACATTCCATCGAAAACTCTTTTTTTATTGGAATTTTTTATTTATATTTCAAATGTCATCCCCCTTTCCTGTTTCCCCTCCAAAAACCTATCTCCTTATGCTTCTATGAGGGTGCTCCATCACCCACCAACACACTCCCTCCCTCCTCTCTGACATTCCCTTACATGGGGGCATCGAGCCTTGACAAGACCAAGGGCCTCTCCTCCTACTGATGCCTGACAAAGCCATCCTCTGCTACCTATGAAGTTGGAGCCATAGGCCCATCCCCGTGTTCTCTTGGAATGGTGGTTTAGCCCATGGGAGGTCTGGGTAGTCTGGTTGGCTGATATTGTTGTTCTTCTTATGGGGTTGCAAACCCCTTCACTCCTTCCGTTCTTTCTTTATCTCCTCCACCCGGGACCCTGGTCTCAGTTCAATGGTTGGCCGCAAGCATCTGCCTCTGTATTTATCAAACTCTGGCAGAGCCTCTCAGGAGACAGCTATATCAGACTTCTGTCAGCAGAGAGTTCTTGGCATCAGCAATAGTGTCTGGGTTTGGTGGCTGTATATGGGCTGGATCCCCAGGTGGGGCAGTCTCTGGATGGCCTTTCCTCCAGTCTCTGCTCCACAGCTTGTCTCCATATTTCCTCCCTTGAGTATTTTGTTCCCCCTTCTAAGAAGGACTGAAGCATCCTCACTTTTGTCTTCCTGGTTCTTGAGCTTCATGGGGTCTGTGGATTATATCTTGAGTATTCTGAGCTTTTGGGTTAATATCCACTTCTCAGTGAGTGCATGCCATGTGTGACTTTTGTGACTGGGATACCTCACTCAGGATGATATTTTCTAGTTCTATCCATTTGCCTATGAATTTCATGAAGTCATTGTTTTTAATAGCTGAGTAGTACTCCATTGTGTAGATGTACCACATTTTCTGTATCCATTTCTCTGTTGAAGGACATCTGGGTTCTTTCCAGCTTCTGGCTATTATAAATAAGGCTGCTATGAACATAATGGAGCATGTGTCTTTGTTATATGTTGGAGCATCTTTTGGGTATATGCCCGAGAGTGGTATAGATGCGTCCTCAGGTAGTTCAATGTCCAATTTTCTGAGGAACCTCCAGACTGATTTCCAGAATGGTTGTACCAGTCTGCAATCCCACCAACAATGGAGGAGTGTTCCTCTTTCTCCACATCCTCGCCAGCATCTGCTGTCACCTGAGTTTTTGATCTTAGTCATTCTGACTGGTGTGAGGTGGAATCTCAGAGTTGTTTTGATTTGTATTTCCCTGATGACTAAGGATGTCGAACATCTCTTTAGGTGCTTCTCAGCCATTCAATATTCCTCAGTTGAGAATTCTTTATTTAGCTCTGTATCCCATTTTTGATAGGGTTATTTGATTCTCTGGAGTCTAACTTCCTGAGACATCTAAAACTCTTAAAGGCCTTCCACCCCACCCTCTCCTACCCAAGAGGGTCCTCTAGCTGCTTCTGCCTACACTTTCATACAATGGCAGCTCCTTCCTGTCAGAGCCCACATAAGACAGACTCCTCCATTATCAGTAAAGTCACATGGACGGACAGACGGGCAGAACAGCTCTTCCAGCTGCCCTTTCATCCTCTAGGACTCACCCCACTTCCTTCCAGATTCTGCATTCCATGACCCAGGTAACAACACACCTAGGCTCTCACTTCAGCACAGGATCCTCTCATAGCTTCTGCTCTGCGTGTTCACCCTCACCCCCTCTCTGTTCCTTCAAGGTCACCTGGGGCCCACAATCTCCTCTCTCTTCTATCACCTCTACTTCCCTCACTTCCCTAAATTCATTAACTGTTCTCAGACATCAAACACTATGAATAAACCCCCCATTCCTTCTTCTTTTCTTTTCTTTTCTTTTCTTTTCTTTTTTTTCGGAGCTGGGGACCGAACCCAGGGCCTTGCGCTTGCTAGGCAAACGCTTTACCACTGAGCTAAATCCCCAGCCCTCCCCCATTCCTAATAACTAAACCCAAACCATTATCTCCGACACACACAAACGCACACTCTCTCTCTCTCTCTCTCTCTCTCTCTCTCTCTCTCTCTCTCTCCTTCTACTCCCTTTTAACCCCCTTTCCCATGCTTTCCCATGTCCCCAAACGAACTCTATACAATATCTGACCTATGGCTGGTACCTCAGGGAGAAGGGATGCCTCAGCATGGGCCTACTGAAGCACCCTTCCTACCTCACCATACTTGGCTCTATAAAACTGTCCTTGCCTCTTTTTATAAAATACAACACCATGGGGGTATGCAGTTAGGAAAGCTTAATTCCCCAACTTACCAGGAATCTTCGGCAGGTAGTACTCAGCTGTGTGGGTCCAGGGATCATCTGTGCATCCAAGTCATAACCAAACGCCATTTGCTGCTTATACACCCAAAGCACAAAGCGAAAGAGAAAGCCCTACTTACAACAAAGTCACCACCAAAACAGCACAGGAAACTTGCAGCTTGCTGAATGCTATAGCTTCACCCAACACTTCCTGTTGACCCACTCAAAGGAGTGACTTTTGGCCTGTCATTCTAAGTTCTCCGTGGCTGAGTCCATTTCAAGTAAGGGTCTCTGTAGTCTGTAGGAGTCCTTCTACAGACTAGAGGACCCTCCTCAGAACACTTCCTGTACCTCCTGGGCTCTGTTCAGGTCCTCTTTCTGCACCTGAGGCCTCAGGACCACCTCGACTTCCTGGGTCCTGTTGATGTTGATCATGGCCGGGCACAGTGTCAGGACACCTGCTTTCCCGGGTTCTCCTACCAGGACCTCTGAAACTGGAACACTAACTATCACATCCTCTCAGTGTAATAGGCTCCTAGAACTTAGTAGGCCCTCAGATCTAAGCACAACTGACTCCATGATGGAAATACCATCCAGGCTGTAAACCGCAGTGCACAGACAGCACCACATAAACCAATGAAAACGAAGACCTAGTCCATCAAAGTCCATAGGTCTTGGGAAATGTCTAAGTGTACTGACCTTGCTCTTTTGGTTTTACAGTTCCATTTCTGGCTAACTGTTCTTGTTAATAGAAGCGTGACAACCTAGGATATGGTTTTTGTGCTTAACAGCTCAGCCTAAGAAAAAAAGTGTGAAGCTCCACTGAGATTCTGAACCCTGCTGTCATTGCTGGCTGGCAAATACATACTGTCTATTGTCTCTACCCCATGTCTCAGTAGTTTCTCTAGTAGATATCCTGTAATATTTCTGCAAGTCCCACAGGTATTCCCAGATCAGGGAAGAGTGTACTGTCCAAGGATCCCCTAGGTTGTGTGACTGAGATGTTTCAGGTCCCTTTGATTAACCTCTACCTAATAGTTCAGAAGAGTCTGACACTTCCACCCCCAAAGGAACCAATTAGAGAGTCATCTCGTCTGTCACTTCTAGAGGTAAGTCTGGTCAAGGCACCTTCTGTTTAGGACACAAAGAAAGGCTTGATAAAACCACTGAGCCAGTATCCAGGATCTGTGGGAAACATCCCTAGACTTCTCTGGTCTGCTCAGATGTATGAATAATGAGTGTGTGGTAGCCACCTCTGGTTTTCTTTACTGTGTCTCTCTGGGTGTCTGTCTGTGTGTTCCTGCCAGTTCTATTTCTCTGTATTGACAAGTGGCTTTCTCAGTGTGAGACCCCATCTCACCCCAACCTTATGATGTGTCTGTCAACAGACTTGAGTTCTGTTGACTCTGCCAGGTCACCCAGAGAACTCCCCCAAACCTTCGTCTTTCCCATTCCCAGAGCAATTGCTTGTTTCGTTGCTTGACCCCCGCTCATGGGCAGAATCAGACCTAGTCCCTATGTAGAGGTGGGGAGGGGATGGGCCTCTTATGCATCGGGGAGGTCTGCCATCTGAGCAGAGTGCACGCAGGGAGGAGAAATACTTCCCAAGTCCCACACTGACTCTGCCCTCCCGACCCCCCCACCTTCTATAACCAGCCTCAGGGAATGGGAAAAATTCCGCTGGGCAAAAGAGTTCTGCTTCTTCCTCTTTTGTAATTGATTCGCCCTTCCCAACAAGTGATCTGCATAACTGGAGAACTCAAAACGTACTATTCTCTGCAAAAAGTAGAAAAACCACCCTGGGAATCATGGGGTGAGGGTCACTGCTGGGTCGTGCAACCTGGACAGAATGGGTTGTCCCTTCTGTCCAACACTGACTGACCAAGGGGACTTTAAATAATTTCTGCAGGGTCCTTTTAGGAAGATCAAGAACAGCTGCTGCGAGATTTGCTTTGTCATCCAGTCGGGCCCAGATGGTAGGAAACAGTTAAAGTTAGAAAAACGTAAAGGCTCAGATCGATGATATTGGCTGCAGGCAGCTCAAAAGGTGTTTAACAACAGAACCAACTGAGAGACCAGATCCTTTGCATAAACTGAAAGGCACCGTCACCTTCTCTGATGATGAGACACAGTTGAACTTACACATGCCCTGCAAAACTTTGGTGTCCTGCACTGTCAGAAGAAAAATTTCTAGCTGAAAGTCCTGCCTCCAACCAAAATATACAGTGGCACTGTCTCTCAGATTGACAACAAAGATTCCCAGAAGTATAGGTAGAAACCAACACACCAGGACTGGCCCAACACCAAGTTTCTATAAGTGTTCAACTAACCAGTTCGGCCACCGCATCCAGGTTAAACAATACCCGAGGGGCCTGGAAACACAAAGGGAAATTGCAGTCCACTCTGCCCGGTTCAGGGAGACCAGCATCCTGGTGCCCTGCCAGTCCTCCTGGAACACACCTCTCCTTCCTGTGAAGAAACCAGGGACCTCTGATTCTCATGAGTCTGATTCTTCCAGAGACAGAGATGTGCTCTGCCTTGCACCTGAAAGCTACATTCTTCAGCCTCCCATAGAAACAGTTAAAACCACACATCTTTGCTTTTACATGGACAGAGCCAGAGGGAGGTTACAGCAGGCAACTTACCTGGACCAGGCTGCCTGAAGGATTTAAAATTCTCCAATCCTGTTTGATGAGACACTACATGCTGACCTGCCTGTCCGCCCTTGTGTCGGTGTCTCTCTGGGTTCACACTCTTACAATCTGTAAATGGCATCCGCCTAGCCTCTAACGTTAAAATAAACTATAAAGGGGCCACCGAGGGACTGCTGCAAGAGCTACAGACCTTGGGCTACAGAATGTCAGCTAAGAAAGCCCAGCTTTGCATACCCAGAGGTTTCCCATCCTGGCTACCAGCTGAGGGGAGGAAAGAGGAGGCTGATTCAGAAGCCACCCTTCAGATCCCAACTCCAAAGAGTAAGAGACAAGTTTGTCCAAGACTTCCTAGGTGTTGCCTGGTATTGCTGTGTCTGGGTCTCAGAGACTGCAGAAATGGCAAGACCTTAGCACCACAGAGGAGTTGTCACCAAGCCCCTAGTATGGACTGAGACGAATCCAAAGGCTTTTGAGGCTCTGACCGACTTCAGTGCCAGCCCTAGCACTTCCAGATGTCTCCAAACCAGTGCGTCTGTTTGTCCATGAAACAAAACACATTACAAAAGGGATTTTAACCAAACTCTGGGGCCATGAAAACACAAATGATAGCAAAAGGCGACTGGAGAGATGGCTCGGATTAAAGAAGCTGCCATTCACTGTGGCAGTTCTTGTCAAGAACCTGGCTCAGATTCTGCTCTCTGGGTTGATGAGCCTGGCTTGAACTAAAAAACATTTCAGTTAAAGCAAGTACTCCGGGCTCCACATACCTGGTTTCACCTTTCACCTCAAGACAGTCATGCATGAAGACAAGTGTGCTATTATCAGGGGAAAGGGTAGCAGGGTTGGAGGTTTCTGAAACCTTGAAGGTGGTCCAAGAGCAGGACTGGTACTGAATTACATGAATATTAGACACCCAGCATTCTGGGATTCCTCAGAGGAGAGCCCAATCTCAGTGTGGGGTGCTGTGGGTATAAGATCCTGACCCAGAGTTAACTTGATTTTGTTGTTGTTTTGTGTTTGTTTATTAGATTGATGGTAGCCACCGTAGCCCTAGACAAGTGGGCCATCCTGAGGCTACAGAGTCCAATTGTTAGGACAGATACGGCACAGGCAATGCCTCGGTCACGGAGTCTGCTCACAGCAATGGGAATCCCAACTAGGAAGAAGTCAAGGCAGGAACTGCAGCAGCAGCCACACTGCATCCAAGCAAGAACAATGAGAAATGAATTCATGCCTGCATGCTTACTGGTGTTCAGTCTGCTTTTTATTGTACAGTTCAGAATCCATATCTAGAGAACACTGCCACCCACGGTGGAGGAATTGACACACACATTAATTAGAGTCACTTAGAAAAGTCTCTCTCAGGCATGCCCACAGGACGTTGAGCTAGAGGATCGCACACTGAGACTCTCTCCCCACACAATTCTAGATTGTGTCAAGAAGACAGTGAAAGGGGTTGGGGATTTAGCTCAGTGGTAGAGCGCTTGCCTAGGAAGCACAAGGCCCTGGGTTCGGTCCCCAGCTCCGAAAAAAAAAGAACCAAAAAAAAAAAAAAAAAAAAAGAAGACAGTGAAAGCTGATCATCTCATTCCCCCTCTAACAAATGCCTCAGCGCCTCCTATCTGTCCAGATTATCTCCACCGACCTCCGTGTTCTTTGGGGCGGCCGTCAGTAAGGCACCAGGAGGCTCTCATAGATCTGGACAACCTCTTTCAACTTCTCCTCCAGCTCCTGAGCCAGGGCCCGCAGTTTATTGCCTGACTCTGATTTTGCCCCATCACATAAATCCATTGAGTCCCTCACAAGGAAATACACATCCATGGCAAGGAAGACACCTGCAGTGGCTACACCCTTGATTCTGGCCTTTTTGGTCATTGCTAGAGCAGTGCCTTCAAAGGCGTTCTGCACCTGACTAGCACGTGGGGCAGAGAGTCTTCCAGAAGTCATGAGGCGCTTGGCATCTGCAAGTAAGCGAGGGTTGGCTCTGGCTACCCTAATGGCACGAATGTGCTGTCCCAAGCTTTTCAATTGCTTGATGACATCATAGGCTTTTTTACTAAGTTTGAGTGCTTTCTGACCCAGGACAAGAGCTGTGTTTAGAGTGTCCATGGTGTCTGACAACAGGCGCCTGGCCTCAGCCTCATCCAACCACTTGTTTGTTTGCTCCACAATCTCAGTGGCAGCTCCGGTCACAGTGGCTACTGTCCCCAGCCCCAGGCCAGTTGCAGAGAGCAGTAGACTACCCCCTGCTGTCACGGGTGCCAGAGCCAGACCCAGGATGCTCAGGACACCTGAGGCAGCGCTGGTGGAGTTGGTTACCACATTGGAGATGGTGCAGCCCTTGTGCACCTGGTCAAGATGGTCGGCCAGAGCTCGGAGCTTCCTGATGTTTTCCTGCAGCTTCCTTTTCAACTGAGGAAAAGCTTCCACAAACTTCTTCCTGTCCTGCAGTTCCTTTTGAAGTCTGACTTTGTCCTCCCAGGTGGGGAGTTTCAGGAGCAGCTTCAGAGCCTCATGCAGTGAAGCGTCCTCATCTCTGTAACAGGAGAGGTCAGAACATCAGGAAGACGGCCTGCTTCACTGTAAGATGGGCTCCCCCATGACCTGTCTTGTCACACTCAGACTTACGTCATAAAACCAAGGTCTTTGCATTCTACTCTGATCCTTAGTCCTTAGATGTCAAAGTGTGAAGACACGCTAAGACACACTTCGTGACAGGCACATGATGAAGACGCCTTCACTCAAGGTCTGTGCCATCGCTATCAAAATATTTCCCCAGTGTGAGCTCTGTAGATGAGCACAGGGAGGTGGGATTACAGAAAAACTGGGGACAAGCTGGGGGTCCCCTGGAGATTACCTGGACAATTCAGCCTCTGCCACGAACACTTTCCAGGCTTCATCTTTGGTCAACAGGAGCTGCAGGTCGTTTTTGCTGACCGTGTCCTGTAGATACTCAGTGACATCCTGAATGAATTGTTTCCTCAAGACTTAGGGAGAAAAAGAAATTCAGGTCAGAGAACAGTATGGACAAACATAAATGGTAACGAGCACATGGAATTGGGTACGAGCATCTGCCATTGGGTATCTATGGAGCACTGAGGAATGAGCTGTGCTCTTAAATTCATATATAAAAGGCCCTATGACAGCCAGATATAGACCTTTAAGAAAGGGACGTATGAGAATTAGGTGATGCCATAAATATATATCCCTAATTCATGGAAGTGTGGTACTGTTAAGAAACAGAATAGACCTCATATTTATAGTGTTATCTATCCATCTATCTGTCTGTCTGTCTGTCCGTCCATCCGTCCGTCCATCCACCCACCCACCCACCCATCCATCCATCCATCCATCCATCCATCCATCTATCTATCTATCTATCTCTCCCTCCATCTATCTCTATGAATCTATCATCTCAGTCATTCTCAACTTTCCTAATGCTGTGCCTCTTTACCACAGTTAATTATGTTGTGGTGACTGCCAATCCTAAAATTATTTTTGTTGTTACTTCACAAATGTAACTTTGCTACTGTTGTGAATTGCAATCTAAATACCTCATAATTCTGATGGTTTTAGGGTGATCCCTATGAAAGCATCCTTTGACCCCCCAAAGGGGTTACACCCCCATGTTGAGAACTGCTAACTATACACTTATGTATCATCATCTACCTCTCTGTACCTGTCCCTTCCTCCTTTGGTCCCTTCCTGCCCTCCCTATGCACACAGAAGAGGCTATGTGCAGACTCTCAGTTAGCAGGCTGCTGCTACCAAGCAGGAAGCGGGCTCACACCCCAGCCAACCTGCCATTTCCTCACGACAGGCACTGGCTTTCAGAACAAAGAGAAACAGAGGGCTTTGTTCATGACCTCAGGCTGTGGGTGCCACAGGATGGCAGCTTCAAAGACTCATACACCAGGAAGGTGTCATGGTGCTTTGCAATGAAATGGAATGTCGTCTGCTCTGAGCAATCCAAAGGAGAATCTTTCTGCCTCAGATAGTGACCATCTTGAAAGGATGACTTCTTTCTGCCTTAAGGCTCTTGAATGTCAACACCAGAGCCTGTGAATGGGACTTTCAACTCCTCAGAGGGTTGTGACATTGGTTTGTTGGATTAAAGAAGCATTTCAAAGAAAACAAAGTTCACAGTGTCAGAACTGACTGCACGCAGAAAATTAGGTCTAGCTGTGCTGGGTTGAATTTGGATTGGTCTCCATAGGCTCACGTATCAGAATGCCTGGTTCCTACTTGGTTGATCTCACAAACAATGACCTTGTTGGAGGAGGTGTATTATTGGGAATGGTCTTTGAGTTTTCACAAGGCCAAGCCATTTCCAGCTTTCTCTCTCTGTGTCTGTGTATGTCTGTCTTTGTCTTTCTCCCTCCTCGTTCAATGCTTTCTTGTACATGTTGCCTTAGCCATGATATCTTAGCACAGCAGTAGGAAAGTTACAGAGACAGCAGTGGGCACCAGGGAGAAGCGTGGTGTTGTAACACAGCTGACCATGCTTGTTCTGAAGGACTGAAGGACGTAGGAACTCAGGACTAGGAAAGTGGGTGGACCCTGTGTAGGGGTTAATGGGACATCCTAGTAGGATCTCGGAAGACAGAGGTGCTGAGAGCAATGTGTTGGTCCATAGAGAAAAGCTCAGGAGTTTCAAAGGGGAGTCATATTAGCAACTGTGCTAGAAAACATTTTGTGTGGCTGGAGAGATGGCTCAGTGGTTAAGAGCATTGACTGCTCCTCCAGAGGACCTGAGTTCAATTCCCAGCAACCACACAACCATCTGTAATGAGATTTGATGCTCTCATGTGGTGTGTCTGAAGACAGCTACAGTGTAGTTATATATAATGAGTAAGTCCTTAAAAAAAGAAAACATTTTATGTTATTTTGGCAAGAATGTGTCTGCTTTCTGCCTGTATCCAAACAGTTCCAGAGGCTAAACTGAAGACTTTTGGACAACTTTTTTTTTCTTTTTCCTTTTTTTGGGAGCTAGGGACCAAACCCAGGGCCTTGCTCTTGCTAGGCAAGCGCTCTACCACTGAGCTAAATTCCCAACCCCTTGGATGACTTTTGTTGGCAGAGGACACTTCAAGACAGCCTAGAGTTGACTCCTTCCCTTTGTTCTTAGTAACCACTCTCATGTAGATGTACCACTAAGAAGAGGAAGCCAGTGAGCACTGTCTCTCTAGGGCAGCCAATCAGCTCCTGTCCCCAGGTTCCTTACCTCCTTGACTTCCTGGCACGACTGTGTTTGATGATAAACTGTGGTATGGAAATGGGAATGAAATAAACCCCTTCATCCAAAGTTGCCTTTGTTCACAATGTTTAGTCAGAGCAATAGAAACCCTTGCTAGTACACTACGTCTGGTGAATTTTTGTAGGAGTGGAAGGACTCATTGACAGGAGCTGCCAAACATGTGAAACCTGGTTTAAAGGAGACACAGAGAAGAGTTTTCCTGTGTGGTGGGGAGTCTGGAGTCTCCTCAGACATTGGACATTCTCACTAAGCCACATGGCCTGCTGACCGCCACTTTCCCAGGCTGTCTCAACTCCTCTTGAGAGGCAAGGATAGGAAATCAGGATCTCTGAGCATGACCCCTAGACAGAGTCAAGAAAACAACTTATACCCAGGTTTAGAAGAGTCCCCTTAGTATGTTTTGGGAAATCTCTTCCTGTCCTTAACTCAACAGGCCCTCAGTGTGGAGGCCCAAAGTTCTAGATCACACATAGGCAATAGACAGAGAAGAGGAGTCAGTACCTCTGGCGGCCATGAGGGCGAAGGGTCCTTGCTTCCTGGTGTGGGATCTCTCAAAAGTCTTCCTCACAGCTTTCTGTGAGTCCAGGCTAAGAGGAAGAGAAGAAACAAAACAAAACAAAACTGTGGGATGGAGTGGAGACAGTGGTAATGACAGCTGGTGTCTCATGGTTCTCTCTGGATACCAGAGCAAGTGAGGTCAAAGGTTGACTAAACACCCCTCTATATATATGTGTGTGTGTGTATAAATGGAGATGGAGATATATATATATATATGCATGTGTGTTTATGTGTTTCTATTTTATTTTATTCTCTTTTTTGGGGGAGATTGCAAGGGAAGAGGAATGATACAAAGGGACAGGAAGATGAGTGTGATTGGGGGGTACAGAATGTAAAATTCACAAAAATCAATAGAGAGTTGTTTTAAAGAGTCACTGACCCTGGATTCTGGATTCTCCCTCACTCTCCCATCACCATACCCTTATTATAATGCAGTGACCCTGCCAGACCCGGAAGCTGGTGTCTGTGCCTTCCTCTGAGCCTTCCCATCCTCCTGCTGTGCGCTACATTAATCTCTCTTGGTAAAACATGTCTTCACAGGTAGCTGGTTATAGCCTCAGAACGTACTGAGGTGCCCTTCACTAGTGAGGAAGAATGAGTGTTATTTCTTTGTCGAGTACAGCTTTGCCTCCCATTCTTTGTCTGTGGAGTTTGACAGACACCACGGACACACTGGTCTTAGCTTTCTGCAGCACATACCTAGACTCTCCTTCAGGCTTCCTATCCAAAGCCATGATCCTGTGACAGGCTCTTTCTACCGCCCTAGGTCCAGCCTAGGATCCCCATGGTGAGCCCTTTTCATCGAAGAGAAAACCAACACAGGCTCACTTGATGACAGCAGTGTCCCTTCACCAGGACAGCAGAGCACAGACTACACAGAAACCTGTAGATCTGTCACGTGGGGAGGGAGGAGTGAGGCCAGGCAGCGACAAGGCACCCCTGTCAGTGACAAGGGGCACATAAAGCTTTCTTTTGGTCCTTTACCCACAGCTGTCCTGCCCTGTCCTAGGACAATTAAAGTTCAGCTGCTGGTCTTCATTCACCTCAGGAGGATAGTCACCGTGATTGTCACAGATGCCTGCCCAGCCTTCTGCCAGGCTGCCCTTCCTTCTGGACCTTGTTTCCTGCAGACATGACTTTCCATACTTGGAGTCAGTAACACAATGACTGAGTGACCCAGGTGTATGAGCAACCGGACACACGGAAGGCAAGATAGGGTCTTGCCAAAGGCACCAGAATGACAAGAGAGCCTTCTCTCCCTACCTCTTATGTCCTGTTTTATAGGATACATGACCCAGAGGCTGTCAGACAGAAAGACTGTGGTTTGGGGAGACCCTCTACATGGGTGACACATGTGCACTCTGAGTTTTCTGTTTCTGCATTACTCTGAACTGGTGGGATAGCCCAGTGGTAAAGCATTTGTTCAGTGCACAGGTCCTGGGACTGATGTCTGGTACCACAAAAGAAATGAGAGCAACAGGGACAGGAAAGGCCAGGCCTCCTTCACCCTTCCCTTCTGTTTCCTACTGATCTGCTCTAAAAAGCCTCTCAGGATGCCTGCTGCATGTGTGCCAGGAGGAAGTGTGGGAGGTCCTAGCCCTTCCCTTCTGATGGCCAGGGGGAGCCCAGACTGGGAGCCTCCCTTCCCTAGCTGTGCACAAGCTCTCCAAGTGGGGCAGGGTAGAGGCTCTTAGCAAGTCTTGCTTCCCAGTGGCTGCAGCGCATCTTCTGAGGGCTGAGGACAGAGTGAACCTGAGAAGCTTCACCTCCCAGGAGCAAATGGAAGCCCATTTAACCTGGGGGGATGGTCTTCTACTTATTGCGGCCCCTCCCTCTGTCCGATCCCCTCCCCCTTTTCTCTTCCCCTCCCCCTCTTTCTTTCTCCTCCCCCTCTTCCTTTCTCCTCCCTCTCTTTCTACTCCCTTTTTCTTTCCCCTTCCCCACTGCCACCACAAGCAGCTTCCCGCCCTCCTGGCTGACCCATGAAACAACCTTAACTCCACATCCCATGCCCTTCTCAATCCCTGACAACTGGTTGGGACTTCTCTGTGGACTTGAGGAAGAAAAAGCAGCCATCATAGATTGTGGGACCCTCTTTAGTTCATCTCCTAAATGACCTGTGGTGCCTGGATCAACTGAAACAGCTTCAATGTGCCTAGCCTGCTGCCGTCTAGGCTTGGAGACATTCATTTGACATCGAGCCTCTAGCTCCTGAAGACACAGCCTCCTTGAAGGAGAAGTGTGGATTTTAATAAAAAGTATTTAAAATTTCTAGGACTTTTTGCTTTTGCAGACCCAGAAATAATTTTCGCTTCCCTCACCTGTGGTCTGGCCTTTGACCTTTTGATTACAAGGCTCATATGTGAATATGTGGTTCTGCAACTGTTCCCTCCCTACCCCACACTGTTACCCACCCAAACACACAGGACAGCCTGTCCTCCTGCACAACCCCTCACAGGCTGGGCAGAGTCCAGGGGAGGCCGGGCTGCCACTTACCTGCTCAGCCTGATTCAAGACATCCCCACCAAGGTTCAGGTTCCCCCAGGCCTCTCATAGACACATGCTGAGAGACACAGTGTGTGGCACAGCTCCTGGGCATCTTGTATCTCCCATGCCAGTCAAAGTTTGTCTCCTGTGACCTTGGTGGCAATAGGTACCCTGGGCCAATCTCAGGGTGCACAGGACACCTGGACCAGTGGGCCCTGGGTGGCTGCCTGCCTGCCTTCCTCTGCAGCCTTCATATCCTCCATCCCCAAAGGAGTGGGGACCCCCAACAGTCACCTTCCCCTGGGAGCTGGCCGGCTGGATCTCAGGCAGTCCTTGAGCAGAGCGATCTCGTCTGATAGGTCCCCACCTCTTGAGTTCATGGCAGAGAGGGAGAGAGGGACAACCAGACCCATCTTGGCTGCAAGTCTAAACTGTGTTCTGACCTGATGTCTAACCTTGGTCGTTTCTCTCTTTAAGAGTTGCTGAGGGGTTGGGGATTTAGCTCAGTGGTAGAGCGCTTGCCTAGTGAGCGCAAGGCCCTGGGTTCGGTCCCCAGCTCCGAAAAGAAGAAGAAGAAGAAGAAGAAGAAGAAGAAGAAGAAGAAGAAGAAGAAGAAGAAGAAGAAGAAGAAGAAGAAGAAGAACAACAACAACAACAACAACAACAACAACAACAACAACAACAACAAAAAAAAAAAGAGTTGCTGGGTGTATGAAGAGGTAGGGGAGCTTAAGAGCTTACCAGAAAATCTTCCTGTGCCTGAGGTGGAAGGGAACACAGCCATCCTTCCCGTGTGTATCCGCTCACTAGCTGAACATCAGGATCCCAGTAAGGAGCAGCTGCCTGCTGGTTATGCACGGCACTGAAAGTGAAAGTCCTACGCTCCAGAGCACAGCCTAACTTACACAAAAGAATCTACTTGCAGGAAACCACCCCAACCCCACCCTCCTGGCTGACCCGTGAAACAACCTTAGCTCCACATCCCATGCCCTTCTCAGTCCCTGACAACTGGTTGGGACTTCTCTGTGGACTTGAGGAAGAAAGAGCAGCCATCATAGATTGTGGGACCCTCTTTAGTTCACCCCCTAAATGACCCTGCTCTGTCCACTCACGATCTCCAGCAAAGTGCTTCTCCCCCCTCCTCCACTTTGGCTGCCCCTCATCCTGGGGTCTCTTATGCAGACAGTGGTGCTGCTGTGTCCACCATGTCTGGCACCTGGATATCTGCTACATGGCTTCTTCTGCCTCAAGCCCAGGTTCTGCATCTGGAACCATCATGCACTGCTTCCTCCCAGACACCCCCAGCACCCTCGGCCACACACTCCTCTGGTCCATTCTTATCTCTTACAGTAGATCCCGCCAAATCTCTTTTCTCTAAGCTCACCTAGCTTGATGGTTGTTGAATAGCTCTCCTTTTCTCTTAACTTATGGGATTTAAGCAGGGCTGGATGAAGGGACCAACTGGCCATTACGTCAGGACAGGCATCATCCCATATGTATGTACTTGGGGTTTGATGGCCATCTTTTTTTTTTTCGGAGCTGGGGACCGAACCCAGGGCCTTGCGCTTGCTAGGCAAGTGCTCTACCACTGAGCTAAATCCCCAACCCCCTTGATGGCCATCTTAATGCAGCGTCTCAGGGAAGGACAGCAGGTGACACTGGGCCTTTAAGCTACTGCTGGCGTCTCTTCTAATGTACTCTACGTTTGGAGTTTTAGAGTCATTCCTGAGAAACAAAACGTCTCGGTGTTTTATCAGATCAACATTTTCCGCCATTGACAATGGGGGCTGTGCTGTGAGTTTTTTCCTGGTGGGAACAGGTGGACCGAGAGGTAGTGCCTTTCATACCTCAGCTCAGGGACCAGTTGAGACTCAATCCATAGTCAGACAGTAGAATCTTGTGTACACACATTTTTTTTCCTAACGTTCTTGTCATTATTTTCTGTAGCTGTTCTTGTCCCCGCTTTCCCCGCTCTTCCCGGCATAGCTTTATCTCGGTCATTAGAGGACACCACAGAGAGATGCAGAACCACGAAACGGCCATGAAAGCTGTGCTGTCCATGGGCTGGCTACGACGGAGACCCCCCTGATCAGGGCATAGAATGAACTGGAACATTCACACACCCCTGAAGAGAGCCAGGGTGGGGCTGCAGGACCCTCCAGGTTCACAGGCGGAGCCCATCTCTCGGTGACATGCCAAAAAATGTCACCCAGTGTGCCTGCCACTTCAGAGGTGGGGATGCTGATAAAGCCTTTGGTCCAGAGGCAAAAGCAGCCAATGGGAACGGGACCTTAATGCAGTGGGAAGCATCCCCCAGTGGCTTTGCGAGGCAGAGGAAGAACACCAACACTGGGAGACTCCCTGGGTATGAAGGGACAGTCTGATGCTGCAGTCTGGACACCAGACTCATGCTCGGGAAGCCCCTGTTTGTCTTTGCTCGTTTCGTACATCAAGCTCTGAATAAAGTGGAAACTCGAGGGGAACTTAGAAGTAAGTATATGACAGCAGTGTCGAACCCCTGACTGTGGAGTTTTCGTGCTGCAGTGTCAGTGATTCTGCCCTCTGTGTGATGCACACACAGTGGTCGGGAGCATTAGACAGGGTTGCCGAGTGGACACAGGAGCTCTGCGATTGCAGAAGGACTAGAAATGGACTCAGAGGCCGGTGTTCACCTGGATGACTCTAATAGGTTCTGGGGGACTTGTCAGTGAGCTTCAGTCAGAGTGAGGAGGAAACCTCAACTTCAGGAGATTCCCACGCAGACGGAATGAGAGGGGCAGTGATTATGGAAGGGGCTAGGGAGCCACAACAGGCAGTTCTGCAGCATGGGTCAAGGACATGGCTGCAGTCATCAGTCACCATTGAGGGCTGGCCAGTTCACTGTTTTGCCATAGACTGGCCTTGAAATCTGTGGAACTTGACTTTGGCAACCAGAGGGAGAGGGGGATGGTAACACAGATGTAGAGCTGTCATGTGGTCTACCCATCCCAATTCTGAGCAAACGTGAAGCGGACAGACACTTGACACCCACTTGTAGTAACGTGAGGAATGCTGTGGCCCCGAGTCCTCTGCTTTCTTTTTCTCACGGTGTCCAGACCCCATCATACACAGGGCTGGAAGACGAAACAGAGTCCAGAAATGGCGGGATCCTGGTCCCATTGGGAGAGAGCGCTGGGATGAGGACAAAAGGCCTCAGAATGGAAGTCAGGAAATGTGTTGCATCGGGGAGAGGATGTGTTTTTGTTTCAGTGGGAAGTGAGAAGCTGGGAATTCCTTCTCAATTAATTAAGCACAGATTTGACCGTGGAAGACCTCCTGAAAATCTTGGCTGTGACTTGGAGGAAGGAGCAACAGGTGATGTGAATGCCGATCCCTCTGTATGGGGACAGCTCTGTGTCTGGCTGAGACATGAAAGCCTCCGCATAGCCACACATCTTGTTGGCCATTTGGGCCCTCATGACTTAGGATTACTTGCCATCCTATGTGGCATGGATGGAGATTTATATTATAGTTCGTCTGTACAGTCCAAATAAAGTTTGATGCCTTTTACCTGCTCAACCATAGGGCAGAATCACCCTAAGCTGATTTGTGCACACTGCATGCATGTGTTAGTGAACGTTTCTGTGTTTTCAGACCAGAAGGACCAGACACCAGTGAAGACAAGACAAGCAGTCCAGGTGACCCAGACTCACAGACTGCCTCAGTAACTGCTTCCTTAGAACCTGCATCCAGAACAACTTCAAAATGGCTAAGATGGTCCAGCCTCACAGCCTGTTCCAGCCAGGACTTCAGTTAAACCCTGCACTTTCCCATTCTGCAGAGACTGGCAGCAAATGATGCAGCTAGCTCTTCCGGGACTTGGCAAATGCCTCAGTTTTCTTAGGGCCCCAGAAGATGCCATTGACCCTAGACAGTAGGAAGCAGTATTAAGAGGGTGACACCCCTGTGGGGTGGTGGGCAGTGAAAGGTACCCTGATTCCTGGGAGACCCTAAAAGGGGCGCAGGTGCATTCCCATCTCCTAGGATAATAGTGTCACATATCTGCAGCCCCAAAGACCCCTGCAGAGAGGTTGGAGACAGAGCAGTAATGTAGGGTAATGCCCCGAACCCCTCCTCCACAGGTGAAGACGTGACCACAGGTCACATAGGCTCCAGACAGATCAATCATAGAAGCAGTACCACATCCCCAAATATGTAGATGAGGTCTTCCCAAGCTCTCAAGCCAAAGCAATAGGAAGTACCTGCTATTAGACACTGACCCGTCCAGAAAACTGTATTTGAGTGTCCAGTTCAGAATTAAAGGTGTGCAGGAATCATTCCATCGTCTGAGAGCTTCTGTCATAAGAGCTGTAACACTGCCGCTTGGGGGAAAGATCCACTCTCCCGAAATCATCACCACCAGAAGCTCTCCTGCACCCCTTGCCAGCTGGTCAGCCCCTGCTGACTCAGCCCAGCCGGGAGCAACCCAATCACAAAGAAGGACTGGCAGCGAGGGCAGCGAAAGCTGTTTCCCCTCCCTGCCCGAGTTCTCTCTCCTCTGGCCGGAACCCACACACCTAGCCAGGCAAGAGATCTCCGTGGGAGAGCACACCCGGCCCCAGAGAGAACTACACACCCCCATTCCTAAGAGGTCTGCTTTGGTCATTCAGAGGGTGACAGATGCTTGTTGTCACTTAAGCAAGGTGGGGGTGGGGGGTGGGGGTGGGGGTGGGGGGTGGGGGTGGGGGTGGGGGGATGGGGTGTTCATAAGCTGCTATTGGTCAGGGAGGAAACAAGGTAAAGGAGGTTAGAGTCAGGGATCTCGCTCTCTCTTTTCCTTTTCTCTATCCCCCTTTCTCTCCTATCTAGTGTTGGGGGAAAGGGAGGAGAGGGTATGAGAAGAAAGAAGAGGAGAAATGTACAAGGGTAGATTACTGAATCTATTTTTTAAATTAAAGAGCATCAACATGTCAAATATTTTACATTGATATGGATTTTTGTATATTGATACAAATTTAAGGTTATCTTTTGGTAGAACATTATATATATTCAAAGGGTAATATATATATATACATATATGCATATATTTAAGGTATTGTACTTATGAAACAAATCTAAAAATGTGATATAAAGTTCTAAGTTCTTGAAAGCTATTATTACAAACAGTTTTGGGTGATGGGTCGGGCAGCCGTCAGTCTCTGTCATTCCTGTTACTCAGGCAATATTGATCCTTCTCAGGTCTGTGATGGGACTGAAGACCAAATAGTTAGTTTCACAGGTAAGTTTAAGTTGTTTAGGATGTAAAAAGATGATTTAAGGTCTAAGAACATGTTTTTAGGTTGATAAATGTAAGTTACGGTAGAAAGTGATTTAGGTACAGAACTTTGGACTCACAAAGTTGCAAAGTACAAATGGACTAGACATTGTGAATGTAATTCTTTTATAAAAAATAATTATTTATTCATTTATTTAATATATACTCATATATTACTGTAGCTGTCTTCAGACACACCAGAAGAGGACGTCAGGTCCCATGACAGATGGTTGTGAGCCACCATGTGGTTGCTGGGGAATTGAACTCAGGACCTCTGGAAGAGCAGTCAGCGCTCTTAACCACTGAGCCATCTCTCCAGCCCCCAGTGAGTGTAATTATTACCTGATAGTTCATGTAATTGCTCTTATCATAGACAGTTTATTAATGTTAGAGTCTTTTATTGGACTAAAAGGGGGAGATACTGGGATAATCTTCTTGTGCACTGTGTCTGTATTTGGCCTTGATTCGTGCCTAATCTGGGGTCTGAAAAGAAACACCCCTGCCACCCCATTTCTATGCAGGAGTATCCCTCCTTTATTGTGTCATGACTTGTATGGACCAGTGATCCCCCAATCCTTGTTTCTCATGGTCCTCCTGGAGCCCTGTTTCCTTCATCCAACAGTGGCTGACTGGCAAGTCCCCAAGTCTGGCCATTCTAGACAGTCCCCAGGTTGTTGGATGATAGACACTAAGTGTCCAGTGTTCCCGTTCTCACCTGTAGGATTGGGGAGACTGCACTGCCACAACCTTAACTGGTTATGGCAGACTCCCGTCAACTGGCTGCTAGGTAGGCACACTCAGTCCAGTCTGGTTTGTAGGGCTTTCCCCTTTTACTCTTGGTGGTTTCACTGATGGAATCCGGAGTCTTTTCCCCCTCCTTGAATCCTGTTGACAGGTCCCAGATTCGTTCTCAGACCCACTGGGGACCCTCTTTTGGTGATGGAGCCTGGGTGAAGCCCAATTATTGTGCTGCCTAGGGCATATTTAAAAAATATGACTTGTGTGTGTCTTTCATTCAAGAACATAGAAATGGTCTATGCAGGAAGAAATTCTGCACCAGGGTTTTTAAAATATTCTTTACAACATTGGTGAGTCATAGACAAAGTCAGGCACACAGACACACATACATGCACACTAGATGAAGCAGAAAAAGGTTACATCACGCCTTCATTTTTGCTTTCAGCTTTTAATAACTTTTTAGATAAAAAATTACGTCATAGCCACAAAAGCAATTGTCAGATTGAACTGTTACAGCAGAATAATCTGTTACGTCTTTCCAAACGCTTTCACATTCCATAAGTTCACAGTAAATTTAAAGCAATAGTTCATGCCATACGTTGTTTCAAGCCTCTTTTATCCTCCCAGTGCAATTAGCTTGTGACACAGAACTCTATTTGCAGCTTTTTATTCTACAGGGGCATTAAAATTACTTGAATCGATCCAAGAGTTCTATAAAATCATTATCAGGAATTAAGAAAACATCAATTCGTCTAAATATTAGTACAGGAAAGGTATATCAGCAGCACGAAGCAATCCTGGGACAAAGTCTCTGGGGTTCATGCCTCTCCAGAGTGCACCCATTGCATCCATGCAAAATGGTGAGCCCTTTGGTAAGGAAAACTCCCTTTCCTGTGTGACTCCTGTCACCTAACATTCTTCAGAGTCTTTACAACTCTGTGGGCCACAGGAAAATGGAAAGGAACTAAGAAATGAGCCACACCCTCTCTGTCACACCCAGGTCCTTCACAGGGTCCTGGAACCTGAGAGCACTCACAGGATGATGCCTCCCCTGGCCTGGAGGGTCAGAAGGTTCTACAGGAATTGAATCCGGAGGGAGCCGGCTGCCTAGAGGACATCATACTAGGGAGAAGGTGGTGGGCTGAGTGGGTTCCAGGCCTCTGTCTGACCCGTGACTCCTCACAGTCCCTGAACATCTCAGGATTCTTACTAACACCTCAGGCTCTAGGGCTGGGGCTGCTGACACTTTTGCTTTTTGGGAAAAGAAAAGGGTAACTGGGATGTGGCCCTGGGACGAGCAGACATTCGTGCACCACATCAACCTCCGCCCCCAGTACCCAGCTCTCGTGGAACAGGAGAGACTGTCAACACCTCCCCCACCCACGGCTTTACTGCCCATTTGTCTGCCTCCACGAGTCATCTTGAACTTCAGTGTCTCGATCCATCCGCTCCAGGCTCTGGTCTAGCTCTCGGTTTTCTGCCTGGAGACAGGCCACAGTGGCTCCAACTTCTGACAGATCTGGTGGAATCAGGTACAGGGTCAGAGGCCTGATGCTTGGATTTACTGGGGCTTAGCCTGGCTGGACTACCTTCCGGGCATCACTAGGTTCCTCATCTCATCTCTGGGAGATGCATAACAGATTTTTGTTTGTTTTTTAAGGGGTGTGGATCTGACACAGCACTAGAAGTGCTCTGTCTCTCTCCCTTGTGAGACTGCCTCACCATCTTCTGGGTTTCTGCCTGTGTGGTACCTCCTACATCTCTGTCAGATGCTTTTTTATTATGTATTTAACTTTTATTAAAACAGGGTTTTGATGTGTAACTAACTCAGACTGGCCATAAGCTCGCAGTCCTCTTGTTTCAGCATGCAACGACTGGGATAACAGACAAATACCAACATACCCAGCTTCTGTCTTAGTCTTTTTTAAAAATGTGTGTCCTTTGTACCATATGCATACAGATGCCAGTGGAGGTCAGAAGAAGGTGTTAGATCCCCTATACCTGAAATCACCATCGGCTGTTAGGCATCTGCTCTCGGTGCTGGAATCTGAACTGGGGTCCTCTTCAAGAGAGCAAGTGCTCCTTCTTAATTGTTGAGCCATCTCTCTAGTGTGCTCTCCTAGTCTTCCTGGTATTCCTTAGCAGCCCTCTCAACCCTGCCCTCCCCCATCTCCTCTCATCAGATTTTTAAAAAAGATTTATTTATTTTATATACAGGTACTCTATCTGCATGTATACTTGCACACCACAAGAGGGCATTGGATCTCATTACAGATGGTTGTCAGCCACAATATGGTTGCTGGGAATTGAACTCAGGACCTCTGGAAGGGCAACCAATGCTCTTAACCACTGAGCCATCTCTCCAGCCCCTCATCAGATATTTTTAAACCTATTTTTGACAATGCCTCACTCTGTAGCCCAGGCTGGCTCATGGGCTCATGGGATCCTTCTGCCTCCTCCTGAGTACTGAGACTATAGAACTCAGGACCTTCCTCTCTCCAACACCAATGCCCCACGTCCTCATACCATTGCTCCCTACACTATCTAGCTTGTGCCTGACTCCCTCCTGGACTACAACCCTGGGAGTGCAAAGAGCTGGGCTGTTTTGTAACACAGTGTCCCTGACATATTCAACACCTCCAGGCTGGAGCAAAATATTTGCCAGTTCATTTTGGTTGAAAGAGAATCTTAACAGGACAGTCTTCTTACCTTTGGATTGCCCGGATGGCCATACCTAAAGAAATAAACCAGAGTTAGGAGATGGCTGGGGCTTTCAGGGGAGAAGGCAGCAAGTGAAGGCTGTGGTCGTGGACAAGGCTAGACAAGACTGGGGAAGACAGGAATCAATGATTTTAAGGAGCAGTTACAAGAGTAGGTTTCCCCACATCATCTGGACACTCCTGCATTGGGAAGATGGAGGGAGAGGAGTTGTTGCAGGCCTTGCCTATGTCTTTGCCCTCTCTAGCCCCTTCCCCCGTATTAGGTTTGGCTGACCTCTGACTATACATATCTTGCGAGATGTGGGTCCAGATGTCAGCACCCTAACTCGGACCCAGACTGAAGGGATTCAGCATGAGGTATGTTTAGGGTATTGCCCAGGAGGAAGACTCTTCATGGTCCCCACATTTATGGTGGTGGAAAGTTCCAAGATTTCTCACTTCTGAGGAAAGAGGGTAGTGCTCCTAGGAGTGGGCGCGTGGGGGGTGGGGGGTTGTCACTGAGAGGGTGGCCTTCTCACTAAGTGTGAGGGTATTCTTATTCCACAGTGGAGTTCTCTTTCTTCTAAGAGAGGACTAGCTGTGGTCACTTCCAGAGGTAGGTACGAGAGGTCTCCACCCAGGAAATGGTCTTTCACAATAGGGTCATGGTTTATTGTTTCTGCACATTTGGTCCCCAATTGAACAGCCATTGCTAACTGCCTAGTGGCATCTTTGCTTAGGGTAAGAGTGGCAGAGGAGGTGAGGTGCTGTTGAGACCCCCTTACTTTGCAGATCCCGTTTTCACACTGGGTAGAGAGGGGTTCCAGCAACTCTTAAGAGTATGCAAACAGGTGTCAGGGATCCTGCTTTGTGCAGCGTCCCAGGAAGCACCAACTAGACTTATCATCCCGGGGTGAGCCACTTGGGTCACCCCCATCTCTTCTGTAGTCCAACAACTCAGTATCAGCTCTTGCTGCGTTAATTTGGCTGTCACTGGACTCAGCTGCACTCTCTTTAAGTATGTCGCCCACCTATGACGTCAAGGGTGTAACGCTGAGACACCACCGGTTGCCAAGCCGATTGCAGGTCGGTGCTGCCAGGTCTTGGAGCCAGGAGGCAGTTACAAGTTGTGGCTCTTTGAGCTCCAGTGTATTTTAATAAATGAAAATGAAAAGGATGGGGGTGAAGTTCAGACGCCCACTTATCCAGATTTGTTCTTTCACGCACTGTAAGAGGCAAAAGTCCTGAAGGCTTCACTCTATTTTCTTGAAATATGGGATTTGCAAAAAATTCCTTTTCCCAAAGTCCGGCATTTAGACAAAAGCCAGCATTCTCTCGGGGACGTAAGGTAGTTTTTGCTTGCTAAAAGTAGTTAGTTCCCTTATCTTTGGCAGAAGGGTCATTTGAGTATTCCATTAGCCTATACCGATTCCGGTGCCTATTAGCATGTCGAGGCCCACAAGTGTTGCACCCAACTCAGCCAGCAAGGAAGACGCAACACTGTCGGATTCTTCTCAACAGCCTTTATTGTAGGACCACCTCATTGTTGATACGGGGACCCCAAGCGACAAAAGCGCTCGCCTTTTATGGATAGCAGGCAATGGTTATGTTGTTTGTCCCCCAGGGATTGGTGGAACATAAATCGCCTCATTAGCATAGTGTCGCCCAAGTTGGGCAAATGCCCAAGGCAACTCTGCACATGCACAGTGCTGTTGTTTACCACCAGAATAGCACTGGTACACCGGATGTCGGCGCCATCTTTATATATGTGTGTTGCTCCCTACATCTCTCCCTTTTTTGTTTTATAAAAAGATCACCTCGGGGAATTTTGGAGAGTGATGACTGGTCTAGATCAGGATATCCTGCCAAAACGTCATTGTTCCTGTCTTAGGTCGTTCTCATCTAAACTCGGCCTTACCCGTCATAGGGTAACCTTATTGCCACTGGGCCCCGTGTCTTAGGTTGGTCCGAACTCATGGAAAGTTGTCTGTCTCTGGATACAATGACCTCATATGACAGTTATACAAATGATCTACGGCGAACTCTCAATTCTTCAGAGAGGCCAGCCAGATATTGGGAGAAGCACCAATCTCTATAGCAATCATTGTCTGATAAACAACAGCTTTGCGTCGGGCATGTTCTCCTTTTAAACGGCAGAAGAGCCAGAGACATACTCCGCATCCCAGTAGGACAGTAGCTCCCCAGGCTGTCATGTCAGCCCATTCCTTGAAAAAGGAGAGAGCGTTGGTGATCCAGGAGGTAAAGTCTTTAAGCGTGATGGGGTTTAACTTAGTACTGTTAAGGATCACAATCTGTATTAGCAATTGTCTCGATAGTTGTTTTGTTTTAATGGACCAATTTCCTTTTAGATAATTTGAGGTTTCTTTGTTCTGTTGAGAATGTTGAGAAAAGTTAGCTTGTAAGGGGGTAATACACAAAGGGGGTTCTAAGGGAAGCAACGCAGGACAATTGAGCCATATGATATAGTGTTTTTATTTGTTCTTGAATTAAATCTATCTTTTAATTAGCTAATAAAAGACCCGACGTCAAATGGGTATTGAATTCTTCTTGTATCTCTAGTGTCACTGTAGTTCTTTTTACAATTTATTTATAGTCTCAGCTGTCTGTACTTGATTAGTCATGGCTATTGTGGCTGTAGTTGTCGTAGCAGCTGATAGTACAATGGCTGAAATGATAGCTGTCATAATTTCAAAATCCCTTTTGGTTGTTAGTAAATGAAGTATGGGAAAATTATCTGGATTAGCTTCCACAGGGATAGGCCCAAAAGAGGGAAGTCTAACCAGCACAGCAGTACTGTTAGTGTCGTCCCAACATTCGGCCAAATAGCATTCTATATCTGAGCTATTACAATTTAAAGCATCATTACTTGTATAACTACTTACCAAAAAGAAGAAGGGCGGTTTGACACATACTGAAGCATTAGTGGCAGCATCATTTGTCAAGAGACTATTATACTGAATGTGATACAAACTGGTATCATTTTTTTAGTAGCTGACACATTATATAGTGTAAAATTCTCACCCATCAATCTAGCAAAGGGGGTCAGGGATGTATATGTCTCTTGTTCATTGGACAGCACCCATTGAAACAAAGGCCAGAGATTTTTCATGTCAGGCTTATTCTGTTTCCAATTAAATTGTGTTTTGTTAAGCGGTGGGGAAAACTCAAATCCTGGCAAGATTTGTTTTACTCGATGTGCCGGACTTTGACATGGGGTAAAGTCAGGTGGGAACTCTTGATATGGGGGGCAAATGGGCAAAACTCTATGGTGGGTGGAGTTACATATGGTTACTTTGTCTCGGGGGCGATGGTATGTTATAATTATGTATCATAATAAATGTTGTGATGTTTAGATCAGCGGATTGGCTGTTCGATAAGTTACCGCTGTCTGACTGTTGTCCCTGGATGATTTGAGTCAAGGCTTCTAAGATTGGTCTAGTGTCCATAGTGTTTTGGCTCATAGGGTCCAACCAATTAGCTAATGTAGCTCTACGTATCCAAATGTAGGGCGAGAGGAGTTCTGAACAGTAAAACATAAGGTATGTGATAGAGAAAGATTAGTGGCATCATACCGTTGGGGTACTTCTCCATTTGGCACTATACATGGAGTATCACGCAAACAGGAAGTGGAGAATAAGGTTGGTAAGACAGTGGAATTGTTATGAACTGGCATGGGTACTGGCCAGGATCTGGCAATAGCCCACAAGATGAGTGACTCAGCCTGTATTACCATTCCCAGTAGTAATAGGGCTCGTAGTCTCATCTTCAGGAAGAGCAGAAGGCAATTTTTGAGTCAAGCGCTCAGGTACCCAAATTGGATTTTCTTGATTTTGTGGAAAAACACAAACAGCTCTCCTAGATCTCGAAATCACGGGATCTGGGCCACGCCATTTATCAGTTAAGACATCCTTTCACTTTACTTCTGTATTAGTCATAGAGTCATAGGTATAGTAGTAGCATGGTGATCTGCGGCAGAGCGGCCATGCGCATCTAAAATTAAAAAATTTAGAGTAAAAAGAGCTAAAGAAAGTTGTCCTTTTGGTGTTCGGCCGCTGGCAATTCCCTCTTTTGCTTTTGTATAAGCTCTTTTAAGGTACGATGTGTTCTTTCTACAATTCCTTGACCATGGGGATTGTATGGTAATCCTGTAGTATGACCAACCTGTATTGTCTGGCAAAATGTCTGAAAGGACTTTGTTGTGTAGGCAGGCCCATTGTCTGTCTTGAGACTATCAGGCTTTCCCCAGGCCGCCCATGTCTCTAAAGCAATGACTAATGGCATTACGAGCCTTTTCACCAGTCATCAGAGTAGCGTGTATAATACCGGAACAGGTATCAACAGAAACATGAGCATATTTTAAATTTCTAAATTGAGATATGTGTGTGACATCCATCTGTCAAAGTTTTAGCGGGATCAGACCACGAGGGTTAACCCCCACATGAGGAGGGTGGTGAAATTGAACACAATTCTGGCAATGTAACACCACATCACAGGCTGTAGCTCTAGAGATTTTAAATTTTTGTTGAAGAGTAAAAGCAGGAACATGAAACTTTTGATGAAAATCTTTAGCAAGGTTAACCAGAGTGGCATGAAATATAAGTTCTCTGCAGGTGCTAGCATCCACCAGGGCATTATTACTGCTCATGGGACCAGGCACACTATTATGGGCTCGAATATGTTGTATGAAAAATTTATTTTTTCTGGCCCAAATCACCTTTTGTAACTCTAAAAGAATTTGACATACGGTACTAGTCGACCGGATTGGCCCTGCAATTTCAAGTGAGCACACAGCATTAACTACATAAGCAGAGTCAGAAATTAAATTAAAAGAATCATGAAATCTTTTAAAAACTTCCAATACAATTTTACATTCTGTAATTTGGGGGGTGCCTGAACTGTATTGAATTAATATTGGTTCTTGAGAATCAACCATATAGGCACCTACACCTGTTTTGGAGCCATCTGTATAAATATCTAACGCTCCAGACAAAGGCTCTGAGGCAGTGACCTTAGGAAAGATCACTGGATGTTCAGTAAAAAATTGTAGCAAAGGATCCTTAGGATAATGATTGTCAAACTCTCCATCAAAACTATAGTGTAATATGGCCCAATCATCTATTAAAGCACACAATGTTTCCATCTGAGCTGTTGTATATGGTATAATAATTTTCTTGGGTAAAATATCAAAATGCTGAATGCAAGATTTAATGCCTAACACAGCAAGCTGTGCAACGGCAGAAGGGTAATATTCAAGGGTCTTATTAGGAGAAATATGGTGATAAATCTAAAGAAGCGGTCCTTGTTGCCATAGCACTCCTGTAGGCTGACGAAAGGTTCTCAGTATACACAAAAGGAGATCCTCCTTTTCCTTGTACCTTCTTAGCATTGTCTTTTCTAGTCTTTTTTCTACTTTCCATAAGGATAATCGTGCTTCCTTGGTTAAAGCATGGGGTAAGTTGAGAATCCCCTTTTAGGATCTCATAGAGTGGTTGTAAATCTACATTGGGCATTTTAATATAGGGTCGAATTGGGCTGGAGAGATGGCTCAGTGGTTAAGAGCACTGACTGCTCTTCCAGGGGTCCTGAGTTCAAATCCCAGCAACCACATGGTGGCTCACAACCATCTGTAATGAGATCTGATGCCCTCTTCTGGTGTGTCTGAAGACAGTGACAGTGTACTCATATACATAAAATAAATAAAAGACAGCTAATATTCTTTAAAAAAATATATAGGGTCGAATCCAATTTATGTTTCCTAGTAATTTCTGAAAGTCATTTAATGTTTTTAAATAATCTTTCCGTAATTCAATTTTTTGAGGGGAAATACTATGAGGAGTGATTTTAGTTCCTAGATATTTCCCCATTTGGCCCATTTGAACCTTTTCAGGTGCTATGAACAATTGATTGTTTTCAAGCACCTTAATCACTTTCGCATAGGCCGCTTTTAAAGTGCCACAATCTTTAGCGGAAAGCAAAATAACCTTAGCCAGATTGGTGGGGCATTTTCCAGCCCCTCAGAGACCCACCCTTGGAGCTTGGAGGTAGACCTGGGTGTTAGACGTCAAGTGGCTGACAAAAGAATTGTAAACCAGTTCATCTGGGACTTTCAGGACCTCAGTAGCAGCCCTTTATCAAACTGTCTCAGTGGGCTAAAGGCCCATGGAAAAGAAAACATTAATCTTGACCTCAGCCACCAGTTGGAGTAAGCTGAAGAGCCAGTGACAAGACTTTCTCCTCTTATCATCCTAGAGTAAAGCCTGTTCTGTCTGGCAAAACAAAGTTACTCACAGTCTGCTGTAGACTTTTTCTGAAACTACTTCAGGGGCTCCCCTGTCCCCAAACCTGGGGCATTTTGACCATAGTGCAGGAACTGGCTGCTGAGGGGATAGGATCAAAGGCACTCTTCATGTCAATGATGACCAACAGGAAAGGTAACTTAATGTTGGAGATCAACTCCTCTCTTGGAATAAGGCCAGCAGATAAGGTAGGCTCCCTTAAAGAACTTCTCTTAATGAACGCTCTCCTTCTGTGAGCAAGTGTTGAAGATCAGGCCACTAAAACTGGAATTTTTTTTCTCTGACCCTGTTCTTTGAGGGATGGATAAATTCCTTTTTTGTTCTTGTTTTCCTTAGAATCTTCCCCCGCCTCACTCTCAGCCTTTTTAGATCGTTCCTCCTGTAGCATTTCTAACACAGCCTGTCCCTTTTCTATAGCCTGTTGACAGCATTTCTGATCTTCTAGGCAGCTATGCACTAAGCGCAATACCGGCCGAAACCCCGCCTTTAAGATTCTTTGCTCCCAAGCAAAATCTAAATCCTTCCCCAGCTTATCCCAGTTGCCCACCATCAGATTCCCAGAGACAGCAAACCAAGGTGCAATGGCATCGCACTCACTAAGAAATCTCTCTATAGTGTTTCTTTTCATCCTAAGCCTTTTTCTTTTAAACAGCTCTTGAAGAGCCAGAAAAATTGGGTGAGACTGAGAAGTCCCCATGCTTACTGTAGTGGCTCCGCGGCTAGTTTCGCTCCCCCCTACTGTGTGGGCCGAGAGCATGAGCACAGATAAAACACTATGTTTCAAAAAAAATAACGTTGGCTATCAACCAACACACCGCCACTAGAGCGGGGTCCATAAAATTAAATTTCCTACTCACTACACTTGCTCCATACCCGGATGCCTTATCACCGCTTACTACTGCGGACTTGAATTGTCCCACGTTATCTGGGGATCTTTCATTTACGAGTGGTTTTATGAGCAGGGTGGGCTGGCCTGTTTGTTTACACACGACTTCGTAGCCTGGCACTTGTTGGCTATTCCCAGCAAATGTACTCCTGTCCGGGACGGTGGCAATTCAAAAGAAAACAAATCCACCACACAAAGAAGAAAAGAAACAAAATTACAAGTCCTACCCACAAAGGGTCAATCGGGGGAGAAAAGCATTGCTGTGTTCCTTAGACTTTTTAGCCTCTAAACCAAGGCTTTCATAGTCTCTGTTTACCTCCAGAGAACTTTATTGTCCTTTACCCGGGAACTTCCTGACATCACCTAGAACTGAAGAGTTCTGAATCCACGAGGATGTCCTTGGTTCCCTGTATAGGCCACCAGTTGTCGCGCCCAACTCGACCAGCAAGGAAGACGCAACACTGTCGGATTCTTCTCAACAGCCTTTATTGTAGGACCACCTCATTGTTGGTACAGGGAACTCCGAGCAACAAAAGCGCTTGCCTTTTATGGATAGCAGGCAATGGTTATGTTGCTTGTACCCCAGGGATTGGTGGAACATAAATCGCCTCATTAGCATAGTGTCGCCCAAGTTGGGCAAGTGCCCAAGGCAACTCTGCACATGCACAGTGTTGTTGTTTACCACCAGAATGGCACTGGTACACCGGATGTCAGCGCCATCTTTATATATGCGTGTCGCTTCCTACACACAAGTACCTCTCACAGAGCCTCCTGCATGGCATAACCTTTCCCTATTTTGAACCTCTCTAGTCCCTGAGCTTCGCCAGCTTTCGATTCTTATATAACTTAGCCATTTTGGCTACTCCCCTTGTGATTCCTATGCACTCTCTGGGTCCTCTTGGCACCCTCTCTCCAGTCTTTCTCTCTTGCCCACCCCCAACCCCACCTCTCCTCTCATGGCCTGGTCTATTTTGCTGGCTACGTTCAGTCTAGATTCTTCCAGATGCCTCTGGCTGTACTCACCTTCATATCTACAATAAAACCCTGATTTTCATTCAATGAGAACCAAAGGAGAGACAATGGGCATATTGTTCAATTTATTAATTTTTAATTTAACTTATTTTACATATATTTTAAATATGTCAAATCTTTTAAATTTTATCTTATGAGTATGGGTGGTTGCCTGCATGAAGAACTGTAATTCCCCAAATTAATCTCTAAGCATCACCCAGAAGTCGTCAGGTAACTTCCTAGAGTGCCAGCAATTAACTAAGGGCTGCCACATGACTTATGGGAATTTCTGCTTTGTCTTTATATATATATATTTTTTTTTATGTATGTGAGTACACTGTAGCTGTCTTCAGACACAAGAAGAGGACATCGGATTCCATTACAGATGGTTTGAGCCACTATGTGGTTGCTGGGAATTGAACTCAGGACCTCTGGAAGAGTAGTCAGTGCTCTTAATTGCTGAGCCATCTCTCCAGCCCTGTTCTGTCTTTTTAAATCGGATTTGTTAAAGAATTTAAAACAATACTTGTTTAATAAGATATCAAAACTACACCTCCATGCTGCCAGCCACATTGTAACATAAAAATAACCTACTTAGTATTAACATTAGAAACAATAAATTGTTTATACTGTTAGAACTTGGTGTTACCTTTTGAAAAATATGGTTATGTTCTATGACTTGTCTCTTTAAAAGGTGCTTTATTTAGATATTGCAAAATCCCAGCTGAGAGGTATTAAACTTCATTTAAAAGTTTTAGAGGCGGGGCTGGGGATTTAGCTCAGTGGTAGAGCGCTTACCTAGGAAGCGCAAGGCCCTGGGTTCGGTCCCCAGCTCCGAAAAAAAAGAACCAAAAAAAAAAAGTTTTAGAGGCTTACAACATTTAAAAAGGTTAATCACTAGCTTAAAAATATGTCTCTCCTGACCTAAGGTCTAACAGAGATTGATTTAAAAATGTATGTCTTGGACTGGAGAGATGGCTCAGTGGTTAAGAGCACTGACTGCTCTTCCAGAGGTCCTGAGTTCAATTCCCAGCAACCACATAGTGGCTCACAACCATCTATAAAGGGATCTGATGCCCTCTTCTGGGGTGTCTGAGACAGCGACAGTGTACTCATATACATAAATAGAGTACAACTCATCCTTCTCAGGTCTCTGATCTTATTGGTGGCTAGACTAACTGTAGCTTGTCAGGTAGGGAACAACAGACAACTACCTCCTTTATCCCAAGGTGACCAACCACCATATCAGATCATCAATCACTTCATTAATTAATTAAAGCTCTTATTAAAAGAGGACAAACAGGTTTGCCTTGCTCACAGGCCTCACATTAAAAGACAGATTTTAGATGTAACTTTTCACTAAAGAAACATGATTTATAGTTTTGCTACGACCTGATCAAAGACACGAGTCTACTCCTACTGTCTTAAAGACCCCTGCTAACTCCTTTTTCTACTGTATGGATTTTAATACCTCCTTTTGTAAGCTAAAAACTCATGTAAGCCTCAGAGGCTCAAAGAAGCCCTAAACTTGGATCCGTCTGCCACAGGTCGGACTCCAGACGAGTACATCTGCCTGTTCTTACAAATGGGTTTTTCTCTTGGTCTTGGGATTTCTCACCTTCCCCAAATACTAGACAGTTTTAGCTTCTGTCCCTAGTCTGTATTTCTCTCCGTGGATTTTCACCTGGATGACAGAGTCCATCCAGGGATCACCTGTGCACTGCAAGCTGCCGAGCTCTGGCTTGCTGGAGGCTGATGTAAGCTGGTCTAGCCAATGGGATTGCTCATCTATCCAGCTAACTCAGGTAAGTGAAAGAATAAAAAATGCAGCTAAGAAGTCAGAAGTTTAAAAAAGCCCTAAATACCTCAAATTCCAGACCCTGCCCTCTACCTGTACTAGCTGACCATAAAGTTAGATTAAAATCTTAGAGAATAATCTTGAGAAGCAGGGCTTCTCAACATTCTCGACATTTTCCAATGACACCCTCCCTACCCGTTGGGGTTGTGGTTTCTTCCTTTAAATTCCCCTTGTCTTAGTTACTGGGGGTCGAACTCCACTGCCCCTGCATGGGATATGAGTCTGACCCCAGTGCACTGGTTCCTATCAATAAACCTCATGTTTATTACAGCAAGGACGGTCTCACGTGAGTTCTTGGGGGGGGTCACATCATCCCGAGACTTGAGTGAGGGTCTCCCCGCTCCAGGGGTCTTTCATAAGCAGACACAGCATCTGATTGGCCTTTCAGACTTCCCAGGCCCTGACAGCAACGTCCTAATGTCAGCTGGAATCATCCACTGTCCCACCCAACAGGCTGACAGGCTGAGTCAGGGAATAGGGACAAATGGCTCCCTGTGACTTACCAAGCATGGGCCCACCTTTGTCAACTGATAGATTCATTAAGCAAAAGGGTTCTACAACATATTAAGACACCTTGGCCTGTTTTATGCAAAACAAAAAAAAGTTACATGGATTTAAGAACTTATTGTTCCTAAACAAACCATTTGAGATTCTAATCTGGTTACACTAAAAAACATGAAAAGGGTCCTGCCCATTTGCAGGCTCCTTCTAGATAGCAGTGCTGATGGGTATCAGATCCAAAACAAACAAATGCCTGTCATAGGGTCAAAGACTGACCTAATGTGCAACTCCAGGAGGAGATGTAACTCCCAAAATTAACATGTGCGTCCCACCTGCCAAGAACCAGGTGTCTCTTCCTGGAATGCTGGGGATTGTAGTTCTTGGGAAATAACAAGGCCTCATGGGAAAATGCGTAATATTTTTGGTTTGTCCTTATAAGCCCCTGCAGCAGGTGGCCCAAGGCCATCGTAGCTGGCATTTCAGGGGGGAATGGCCCTGGCTAAACCTCTTGGTCAGTATTTACTATTTAATAGATGCTTGCTTTAAATTTGGCTCAAAATGGTGGAGTTGGTTTTCTAGCAAATCCCCTCACAGTACCTGCAGAGGCCAGAAGAGGATACCGGATGCACTGAAATTGGAGTCTCACAGGGTTGTGAGCTGTCTTGTGGGTGATGGGAACTGAAACAGATATTCTCTGAAAGAGGAGCCAGGAGCCAGTTCTTTAACAACTGAGCATTTATTTCCCAAGCCTCGTTTATTTTATTTTGTTGAGAAAGTGTCTATGTAGGTCAGGCTGGGCTAGAACTTGCAATCTTTCTGCCTCAGCCTCCCAAACTCTGGAGTGACAGGCCTGAGGTACCAATGTTTATTTTCAAAGACAGTGTCTCATGTCTGAGTGGAAAATATAAGACAGAATGCTTGGCCCATATATCTTCTTGGTATGCAGATTTCCAGGCATTTTTTATTTTAAAATTCTGACAAATAAAAATTTGTTTATTCTGAGTGTATGTGTGTGTGTGTGTGTGTGTGTGTGTGTGTGTGTGTATGAGAGAGAGAGAGAGAGAGAGAGAGAGAGAGAGAGAGAGAGAGAGAGCACACACCACAGCGCTCCAGTGGAGGTCAGAGGACAACTTTGCAGAGTTAGTTCTTGTCGTCCACACTCCCATGGGTTCCAGGCACTGACCAATCGTCACGCTTGCACAGTAAGCTCCTTCACTCACTTGGTCCATCTTGTTCACTGTCCCAGATTTAATGCCCTGTCATTCACAAAGCTGATTGTTCTCCATGATGCCAGTGACACCATGGAGAGAGAGAGAGGGAGAGAGAGAGAGAGAGAGAGAGAGAGAGAGAGAACACACCACAGCGCTCCAGTGGAGGTCAGAGGACAACTTTGCAGAGTTAGTTCTTGTCGTCCACACTCCCATGGGTTCCAGGCACTGACCAATCATCATGTTTGCACAGTAAGCTCCTTCACTCACTTGGCCCATCTTGTTCACTGTCCCAGATTTAATGCCCTGTCATTCACAAAGCTGATTGTTCTTCATGATGCCGGTGACACCAGAGAGGAGAGGAGAGGAGAGGAGAGGAGAGGAGAGGAGAGGAGAGGAGAGAGAGAGAGAGAGAGAGAGAGAGAGAGAGAGAGAGAGAGAGAAGATATGGGGCTCAGCCCTCAATGTGGAGAGCTCAGAATTCAGTGTGGGAGAAAGTGTTTCATCTGGTGAGGATGGTTAAAAAAAAAGCTGTTGGAGGAGGGTCTAGTGCACATGTATTCAGATGCTGATTCCTGTGTCCTGAGATCTGCTAGCAGCCCAGACATGGGACATGGGCATTGTAATGAGTAGTGAGCCATCTCTCGTATCAACGTGGTGTACAGAATGCTCCACAGACATCTCTGACTGGTCCATAGAAAAGCGAACAATCAATGAGAGCCAATAGGAAGGCTGGACTTCTGATCCAGTTAGGGGTTTTACAGGAGAGAGGAGGGAGGAGTTTGCTGTGAGTCCGGTAAGGGTCCAGGAGAAGGTCACCATGAGGCAGGTAGAGCACCATGACTCACCAGGAGGACATGCATGGAAGAGAGTGAGTCAGGTCATCTCTAAGAGGGCAAGTGAGTCTGGGGATGTGGCTGCAAAGTAGCCAGACCAGGGTAGAGGATCAGAACAGATGAAAATCTGCTCAAGAAGTTCTTGTGCTTCAAGCTTGTTAAAGAAATCTAATCAGTCTCTGTCTCATTCTTTGGGGGCTTGCCGGTTTAGAAAAAGCTAACACCTTTAAATGTCTTATTACAACAGGCAGGAGGGTTGAGTCCTTTTAGGATAAAGAAGGGTCTATAGGATGCCTTGGAAGGTGTTAGTTCTGGAGAGCCCCACAGGTCCAGGGCAGTGTGGGAATGACTGTGAAGCTCAGAACGCAGTCTCAGGCAGGGTTCTGAAAAATGGCGACCATTGGGGGCCTTTCATTCAATACACATGGCAAGGACAGTACTCTGTTTCCTGTCCTCAATGTCCAGAAAAAACTCTTTTAATTTTCAACTTTCTTTTAATGCAAACATGTGTGTGCATACGCGTGTGTGTTTTGTACACCCCCGGTGTGTGCTAATGAGCACCCCCATATATGTAGATGTAGTGGCAGAAAATGATGGCAGTCATCTCTCTCTCTTACTACCTTAAAACAGGGTCTGTCACTGAGCTGGATTCCTGGATGTGAGCTGGCGAGCTCCAGCCGCCCTCTTGTCTCTGCCCTCCCCTCAATCCCCACCCATCTCCACTCCCAGCAATGGACTTACAGGCTCGCATCCCCACAGCCATGCTTGGCTTTTTTACGTAATTGCTGGGATCCAAATTCAGGTCCTCGTGTACACAGGTCTACTGAGCTGTCCCCGAAGCCAAAAGATGAGGTCTCCTAGCCCTGGCTAGACTAGGATTTGCTATGTAGATCAGGCTGGCTTTGAACTCACAGAGATCTACCTACTTCTGCCTCCAGAATGTTTGGATTAAAGGCCCATGTCACCAAAGCCTAGCCTTGTTTTGTTCAGAGACAAAGCCTAGCTATAAAGTCCAGGCTAACATTGAACTACGACATCCTCCTACCTCATTGTCCTAGCAGCCGATGACAGAGTGCAACTCTATGTGCAGCTGAAAAGAAAAATTCCTTTTAATGTACTGGCCATACATGTGGTAGTTCATGTATGATGTGGCCGTGTGTTAATATACTTGATGTCCAGACACTGTGGCCACGGTAGACTTAAAAATGTATTTGTAAAAAAAAATAAAAAAATTCAAAAATATATATCTTACGTATATGAATGTTTGTGCACCACATGCGTGTCTGATGCATGTGTGCCTGATGTCTGAGGAGGTCAGAAGAGGACTTTGGAATCCCTGAATTTGGAGACATATATGGTTGTGTGTGTGTGTGTGTGTGTGTGTGTGTGTGTGTGTGTGTGTGTGTGTGTGTGAAATCAAACCCAGTTCTCTGCAGAGCAACACGTGCTCTTAACTGCTGAGCCATCTCCCCAGCTCCTAGTTCTTCATCATTGAGTGGCTGACTTGGGTTCTTTCCGATCAAGCTGCCAGCCCCTCCTGCCTCTTTTGTTCCTCCAAGCTTAGCCCTGTCAAGCCACCAGAACTGACCCACTTCTCTTCCTACCGGCCTTGGCTCCTGGAAGGATCTATTTATCAGTCCCTCCTGAGACCTTTGAATCTGCGGATAAAAAAACACACACTCGGCTTTATTACTTTAGAATTTGCCTACGAGCACAACTGCTGGGCCCCAATTCCCCCGCCTCTCTCCTTCTGCCCTAAGCGTAATGGCTTGTATCAAGCTAGCCTCCGCCGACCTCCTTGGCCATCTGCCTCTCTCTTTCTCTGCATCTGCCTCTTCCTCTTCAGACCCGGAAGTCCAAACTGTACCTTCTGCCCAGCCATTGGATCCTGGACTCCTTTATTGACAAAATCAAGAACCAATCAGGGCACCAGACCTTAGTATTAGCACCTCCCCCCACAGTCACAGTCTCAGTCTCTCTCTCTCTCTCTCTCTCTCTCTCTCTCTCTCTCTCTCTCTCTCTCTGCTTATATGTGCAGTATGTCTGCACAGTGTTAGTGGACACCAGAAGAGGGGGTCAGATCCTTGAAACTGAAGCTACAGACAGTTGTGAGCTGCCATATGGATGCTGGGAATCAAAGTCAGGTCCTCTGAAGAACAGCCAGTGCTCTTACCCACTGAGCCACCCCTCCAGCCCACACCTGAGTGTGGTGTGCAGGATGATTTCTCCTGTGGTCAAACCCACCTGACGCCCTCAGGAGCTAGGCTTTTCCTGCCTCCCGTGGAGCCAGGGCCCTAACCCACGTCCTGTCCTAATGGAGTTGTTTCTATATCTGACTCATGCATAGTCTTTTCCCCAGTCCCTACTCGTATGTGCCTGTCACACATTTTAAACTCCGTGTTAGCACCTCAGCCATTCTCACATCCTCCCCTCTTTCAACCTCCTCCAGCTCACAGGCTTCCCTCTCCCCAGCTACTCCTTCTCCTCATAGCCTGCCCTCTCACTCCCCCTTGCTCTCTCTCTGCCTCTTGCTGTCCATTCACCTGCTTGCACACACTCTCACCCTCTTACCCTTTCTCTCTGTCCTCCATTATGTCTCCTGCTGACTTGGTATCTCCACCATTCTTCCCTGGTTCCCTAGCCCTGGCCAGTCCAGTCTGATGGCCATGCTCAGCCTACTTCTTTCTCTCTGTGTCTGGACTTTTCCAGATGCCTCTGGCTGTATCTTTCTCGTATCTACAATAAAAGTCTTAACCAAACCATGGAGTGGTCTTCTTGGCACTTTCTTCCCAGCACCCCCACACATACACTGTAAGATAATTCTCTCAAAGATGCTGGATAGCAGATGAGGAAGGACTGTGATGTACAAGAGAAAAGGGAGTAGATGAGTCCTAACATTGTCCTAGCTTACGGCTCAGGAGACCAGGTGTTGGTTGTGCAAGGAGGGAATGCCCAAGCTGAGGACAAGGCTAGAGTTGCAGGGAAGCTAGGATTCACAAGATAGAGAAGAGAACAAGACAGGGAGAGAACCTGGAAGTCTGCAGAAGTTCTGCCATGAGTGGAGTACACGCTGACACAGGATCCATGGAGGAGGCTGGCCCAGGCTGAAGGATCAGCCATTTGGAACTAATGGGGTTCAGTACCTTCTGAGCCATGGAGGGGAAGGGAAAGGGGGAAGGCCCCACATGTCAAAGTGAAATAATTTCCTCCTTCAGTGATCACTGAGAAGTGGGTGAATGAAAAAATAAAATAAAAAAGGGAAGGTCGTGACTGCTCCTAAGTATTGGAGGAGATCATTTGCTGTAGATAAAAGGGAGAGCACAGCCAGAGGTGGGGACACAGAAGAGGCCAGAGTGGACATCATCCTGACAGGGTAGGCTGTGTGGGCTGAGGGAGAACTTAGTAGAGAGGAGAGAGGGGAACCAGCTCAGCAGCCAGGAGGCCCAATGGTACAAAAGGGTGAGTAATTAAAATGGCTGGATTAAAGGAAGAGTCTGTGGGGGAAGGGCAGCCCAGCACCTGGGCTGCAGAATTTGGGGCAGAGGGCAGAGTATGCCAGTCATTCCCTGTAAAGGGTGGTGACTGAGGCATGTTGGGAGAACCTGGTGGGCAGGTCTGCTTTGATCTCTTAAATAAGCCGCTCATCCATTTGTCCTGGGGTTTGGGAGGCCTGGGTAAGACTAGCCCTCGACTAAATAATTCTCAGATGCTCACGGGAAAGGAGTAGAGAGAAAGAAGATCTGGGTGGATCAGGCTGACCCGTACTGCAGCAAAATGTTCAAGAATATTTATAAAAATGAAATGATCCAGGATCAAATAAGGTAAAAAGTAATGGTTTGGGTTTTTTTGTTTGTTTGTCTTTTTCTTTTCACCAGTAAAAACTCACACCATATAAAGATGTAAGGAAGTGTGGCTCAAACTGATGAGGAAAATCACGAAATCAAAAGTGACACAGGGCTGGGCAGTGGTGGTGTTCACCTTTAATCCCAGCATTGGAGAGGCAGAGGCAGGTGGATCTCTGAGTTCAAGGCCAGCCTGGTCTACAGAGTGAGTTCCAGGACAGCCAGGGCTACCCAGAGAAAAAGCCAAAATAGAAAGAAAAAAGAAAAGAAAAGCAAACTAAATCCAAACAAACAAAAAAAAGTGTCTCAGGGCCAGAAAGGCCTTATTTTCTGACGAATTTGTAATCAGAGGGGGAAAAAAAAGACAACTCCAAAAGCAGTAGCCCTGGGGACCCCATGAGGTCTGGGACTGGAGCTGCACTGGTGTCCTGATAGCTCTCCATCCCCGTGCCCGGGTCATTCCTGCCGTCATCCTTGCTCTCCCTCTAGCACCGGAGTCCATAAAGACCTGTGTCTTGTAGGTGGAGCTTCAGAATTGACTTTCGTTTTAGGACGTTCAGTTGGTGTCTGCTGTCGACTCTGACATCTGAAGTGCCCGACAGAGCACTACACAGGCTGTAGGAACGGCATGTAATCATTGTTGTTACAAAATTTATTTCTGATCTCATTCAGCCCGGCACTTTCACACATTAAAGGGAAGGGGTCCAGGGAATCCAAAGCGGCAGGCAGGCTCACTTGCACTGATGTATGTATCTGATGGACGTGTCATGGGCCATGACAGAGGTTACATATAGAAGAGTCGGAATAATAAACAGAAAAGGATGATGGACCCTCCAGTGATGGAGCTCAAAATATAAATGAAGGTGAATTTGGAGGTGGCTTTGGCCTTCTCGTACTCCTTCTGTTCCTTGTACAGTCTTGTCTGAGTTTTAGGGGAGAGGGGAAAAGATTAGTGTTGTGGGTTCTCAGATAAGGGCTAGAGAGATGGCCTGGTGGTTAACAGCTCACACTGCTTTGACAGAAGTTCTGAGTACAGTTCCCAGTACTTATGTCAGGGGCTCACAGCTTCCTATAAGTCCAGCTCCAGGGGAATCTGACACCTTTTTCTGAACTCTGAAGGCATGTGATACATGAAATTAAAGCATCTTTAAAAAAAAAAAAGGATTCTGAGATAGAGGCTGAAGTGGGAGCTGAAAGGACCCAACATAGGGCGTGGATCTGAATCTGCAGGAAGCAGGGGTAGTGAGGGCAGAGAGGGGATTGATAAGGCATCTTACAAAGCATCACCTTTTGACTTGAGCGGTAAGCTAAGTAGCCTAGTGGAAAGAAAAAACAGAGAGCCAACATCGCTAGGCAGCGGTGCTCCTGGATGTGTGAGATGTCTTCAATCTCAATTTGCTCTTCATTCCATTCCTCATCTTTGACAGACATTCGTTCAGACACCTGGAGACAGACAGTGAGGGACTCAGGTCTCAGCATGGGATTAGGACTTTGAATTCATCCCTACTTACCTCTTTCTTTTACAAATGCTTTGGGAGCTGGACAGTTTTAGACCTGAAAATTGCGAGGAGAAAGACCAGATGATTATCCAATTAAAGCAAGCTTTATTAAATACTGGCCAGGAGGATGGACACTGGCCGAGTCTATACCTGGGTTTTCCCAGAGAATGGCTCTGAATTAGGTCAGGCGTTCTTAAAGGCAAAACCCACAAGGATACAGTGTTTCCTTCCTTCATCCAATAGGAGGCAGGCTTACATCCGGATGCACTTCCTGCCTATGCTCCTCCCACCTATGTGTGACCAAGCACATCCTGTGCAGGTGGGTCAACCACCCTCGTTTACTGAAGAGAAATCACCTGACTTGCCAGTTTACAGGAACAGCCTCCCCCACCAAACCAGGAAGTTGTCTGCCCCTGAGCAAGCGGGGCTCACAGGTTAACTTTAGCCCTTTCAAAGAGAGAGCTGAGTGGCCAAGAACACACTGGCTGCTTTCGCAGAAGATCCTGGTTTGATTCCCAGCACTCACACGGAATCTCACAATCATCCAGGCCAAGGGCATCTGACACCCTCTTCTGGCCCCCACGCACATGGTTCACAGACATACGTGCGGGCAAAACACTCAGACATAAAAAATGAAATGAAATAAAATAAACCAACCGGTAAAGATTAATCTTATTATCGTGTGTGTGTGTGTGTGTGTGTGTGTGTGTGTGTGTGTGTGTGTGTGTGTGTGTGTCTGTGTGTGTGTCTGTGTGTGTGCAGGTGCCCAGGAAAGTCAGAAGGGACCCTGGATGGCCTGGAGCTGGTGGTCGTGCACTGCCTGAGGTGGATACTGAACTGGGTCCCCTGGAAGAGCAGCCAGGGCTCTTGAGCAGTGAGCCATCGCATCACTGCAGCTCTGGGTGCTTCTCCTTTTTCACACTCACACACTTCTACGTGGCCCATCTAACATCAGCACCGAGTGACTTTAACGTCCTCACAGGCACCACCACCAAGATGTCCCCTCTAAAGGTTGTCATTCACTCTCGTTCCCTGTCCACCAGCCCTTCCCACCCCCACACTCTATCACCTCCCTTCTCCAGTGTCCCCAGACTCCCTCTCTCTGTCTGTCCCCTCCATACTTGCTTCAGGGAAGGGTTGTTCTTGTCTACTGCCTCGAAAGTCCCTGCCTCTGGTGAAGTTTCTCTCTAAAACATCCAATGGCCTCTTTCAACATCTTGTTCCCCAAACAGTGCCCCTGACCTGCAAATGCTTCCTTTTCACCCCCCATAAAACAGTCTGAAAATAAGACTCTCTTTGGGCGTGGTGATGCCTTTAATCCTAGCACTCAGGAGGCAGAAAGGGGTAGAACTCTTAGAGTTCCAGCCCAGCCTGGTCAACAGCAAGATCCAGCCAGGGTTACACAGTGAGAATGTGTCTCAAAAAGGGAAGGAGAGAGGGAGAGTGTGAAGGCAGGAGGGAGGGAAGGAGGGAGGGAGGGAAGGAGGGAGGGAGAGAGGGAAGGAAGGAGAGGGAAGGAGTGAGAGGAGGGAGGGAGGGAGCCTTACTGGCATATTGGTATCCAGCACTCTGAAGGCAGAGGCAGGAGGATTGTGAGTTCCAAGAAATCCTGAGAACTGTAATGAGGCCATGTCTCAAAAACACCAAACCAAGGAAACACAATGAATAAAGCTGGCCGTGGTGGTGAAGTTCAGGCAGGAGGAGTCAACAGTGGTCTCAACTGTGTAGCTAGTAGGAAGCCAGCTTGAAGTACCCAAAAACTTCCTTAAAAACAAACAAGCAAACAACAAACTCCCAAACCAAACCAACCAAACAACCCCCGAGGGTACAGAGGATGGCTCAGGATAAAGTGTTTACTGCATAAGTGTGAGGACTTGAGCTCAGATCCCAGTACTCAAGACAACTCTGGGTATGTCGGCACATGCCTGCAACCTCGGCACTGTGAGGCTGGAGACAGGCTGGTTCCCAGGGACTGGGTGCACAGCCAGCCTAGGAACAGTAAGGTCCAGGTCCGGTCCTTCTTCATAGAAGCACATACAAGCACACTCACACAGACACACACACACACACACACACACGTGCATACACACACACACACACACACATGCTCACATGCACAAGCAGGCAATCATGCGTGCATGACACAGAAAACAAGAGCAAATAAGACCAGGATCACTTTTTGTAAAACCTTCGTTAGAAATTCTTCATTCCCTTCTAAAACTCTCAGCCCCATGGCTTCCAAGGTCTGTGACCTCTTCTTCCTGTGACTCCTTCGCTGTTCACCTATACACCTCTCCCCCTGCTAATCACTTGACTCCTTGAACCCTTTCTTTGACACCCTATAAACGCTATGTCCTCCCTGTGTCTGCCTGTACCCTCTTTTACGTCTCTGGATAAAGCAACTGCTCATGTCTGACTAAGACATTTCGCCTAACCTTTAAAAAACCTTAAGTCTAATTGTATGCGATGGGTGTTCACCAGTGTGTATGTCTGTGCACCTACTGGGGGACAGATGGGTGTGAGCTGCTGTGGGGACCTTGGAATTAGAACCTCTGGGAAAGCAGCCAGCGCTCTTAACCCCTGATCAGCCTCTCCAGCAGCCTCCATAGCCTTTGGAATGGCTCTCTGGTCCTCTTAGAATAGCTGCTCTGCAGGAACCTTTCCTCCTGGGAACACTGCTCAATCCACTTTTAGCCAGCCCCGCCTGCCCCCGTGATTCACCAGTGTTGCTCCCCTGCCTACTCCCTGCCACCCTCCAAAATTCCCAGTAGGTACCTGGAGCCTACATCCCAGGCCCAAGGAAAGCTCTCAGTGCCAAGCAACTCCCTGGAGATTACTATGGCAACCAGGCAGGGCCTGCCTCCCACACTGAGATTTCTCTTTCGATTGGATGCTTACTATAATGGAGGTTCAGTCCTGGCTGTTTCATTGGGCAGCTCCAGAATTCCAGGTTCCACCTGGAAAACAAATGTGAGGGAGGCCTTATCTTAACCCCCCTGGCTTGTTTCTGGGTTCCTGATCAGCACCTTGAAGCTTAGAAAAGGACATCTGAGGCAAGAGCAATGTGGCCTTGTGGTCTCAGACCACACTGGAGGCTCGAGGGCAGTGATATTCCTGTGGTCACACACACAGTCATGACCTTTGCCCCTCCCATGCCCAGGACCTCTAGCCAGTGACCTCATGGGGCTCAGGCTAGCCTTCAAGTTGCTGTGTAGCTGAGGTTAGTCTTGAATTTCAGACCCTCCTGCTGCTGCCCTGTGGTGCTGGGGATCCGAGGCAGGGCTGTGGACACAGGCAAGGCCTCTCCCCACAGAGCTCCATCCTCAGCCTCTTGAGTTTCTTATTAGTTGTGTCAGGTCTGTCTGATCTCAAAAGCCCAGAGTAGCTTCCAACTGACTTGGAATCCAGGTCTAGGGAGGTAGAGTCAGGAGGATCGGGGGTTTATGATTGTTGTAATAGAAACAGCAAGTCAAGGTTAACGAGACGCCATGAGATACTGTCACAGACAAGGAATATTGAAAGGGCTGGGGAGACCCATGGCTCATTGGGCTCATTGAGATAGAAGTTTCTCTTAGCCTCCTTAGTAGAAGAAAACGGACTCAGCATCCACTCTCCTTTTAAAGGTTCCGGTCTTTCTTCTCTCTCTCTCTCTCTCTCTCTCTCTCTCTCTCTCTCTCTCTCTCTCTCTCTCATATATATAATGTTTTTCTCAAGATAGGATTTCTCAATGTTGTCCTGGCTGTCTTGAAACTCACTTTGCAGCCCAGGCTGGCCTTGAACTCACAGAAATGGACCTGCCTCTGCCTCCTCAGTACTTCGATTAGACCCATGCACTCAAAGGACCTAGTTTGCCAGAGCCAGGCTGACTCCATGACAAGCTGAAAACTGGCAGTTTGGGAGACTAGGCCTAACTTTCTGTTTCTCTGCACTGGAAAAGTCCAAAACAGTCAATTCCAGGAAAAACTACCCATCACAGACAGCCAGTCAGCAGCAAGCTGCCCCACCACTTAGCCTGGGCAAACCTTATGGGCAGCTAATCAGGAGCTGTAGAAGGTGCTTCACCACCTAGCCTGAGCCAAGAAGAGTTATTCAATAAATCTGCCTACACCCCAGAGCCTTACCCCTTCACTAAGGCACCCATACCCGTGGAGGTAGAACCAACCAATCAAGGGAAAGAAAGGCAAAAGTCACCCAGGCCTACCCCAACAGGCATTAAATTGATCAGTGCCTGTCCGTGCAAAGTCCACACTTCTGTCTTCCATCCAGACAAGTCATAGACCCCTGCATGCAGCTTCTTCACAGAATAAACACTCTCTGCTGTCACCTTCTATCTGAGTCTGGGGTATTATTTTTTGCAAACCATGGACTCTTACAGCGCCACCGGCACCTGGCCACAGATTATTTTTGTACAGATATGTATGGATGTGTGTGTGTCTGTGTGTGTGCTTCTGACCCCACCGTGCCGAAGCTTCAGGCAGGTGCCCTGAGCTCAGGTCTTTGTGTGTGAACTGGGAATCTGACTCAGGCAGCTCTACCCACAGAGCCATCCGGCTACGCCCTTGTGGGTTTCTTCATTTGTTTGTTTGTTTTGAGAACGTCTTGGGTAACCCAGGCTAGGCTCCCTCTTGCTTTGTAGCTGAGGCTGGTCTTGAATCCTCTGGATGCACAAGAGTGAATCTGGATCCACAAACCTCTGTAAACAACAACAACAACAGCAACAGCATCAACAACAAGGGTTTGTGTCCTGTCCGTGATCTCAGCACTAGGGGACAGAAGTTAGCCGATCCTGGGAGCTCACTTGGCTAGTCCAGCCCCAAGGGCAAGCTCTGGGTTCAGCGAGAGACATTGTCTCAAAACTCTATTGTCTAGCAGACAATAGAGGCAGACGCCTAACTGTGACCTCTCACCTCTCACTGGCATGCACACACTTTCACTAGGTAGGCACACAGAGGCATGCACACACTGCCTAACACACACCAGCTGAAGATGGTGAAATTGCTGCTCACTACCAACAGATGGCAGTGCTGCGCCTACTGTCCAAAGCTTGGCTGTGCTGTTTCCTTGTCTGGGCTCCTTAGCTCACTGAAGTTGTTTAGCCTACACTACAGCTCCCTGTTTTTGAGTGCTTCATTCTTCAGAGTACAAAAATAGTTGTGTGTGTGTGTGTGTGTGTGTGTGTGTGTGTGTGTGTGTACCAACTCTGTGTCTGGTAGCCAGAAGAGGCCATTGTATGTCCTGCCGTTGGAATTAAAGGAGGCTGAGCCACCTGACATGGGTACTGGGAACTGAACTTTGGTCGTCTGCAAAGCATGGAGTGCTGCTCTTAAACACAGGTATGTATCCATTTACCTAATTTATCTATAATCTATCTATCTGTGATTATCTATTATCCATCATCTGTCATGAATATATTTCTTCCTCTCTCTCTCTCTCTCTCTCTCTCTCTCTCTCTCTCTCTCTCTCTGTCTCTGTGTGTGTGTGTTGAGACAAGGTCTCAGACTTAGATAGCCCAGGCTGGCCTCCAACTTGATTAGTAGCCAAGGATGACCTTGACTTGACCTTCCTGACTCCACTTCCTGAGTGAAGAGTCACAGTAAGCACAACCACACCCAGTTTATGCAGCGCTGGGGACTGAACCCCAGACTTCATGCATGCTAGGCAGTTGCATTCCCTCATTCCCTAGGCCTCTGCAATCCACTGTGATTCCTGGAAATATTCCCCTTCCTCTCTTACCAGTTTGTGTGTTGGTGGCTCGCCAGGGTCTAGCCTTCCTATAACTAGGACATGTTTGTCAATAAGGCCTAAAGCCACGAGTACTGAGTCCATCACTGACCAGTTTGAGCTGAGTCCGGGCAAGAGTCTTCCCTGTCATTACACCGATTGGCTTCATCAGTCTGTGAGCCTGGTATCTTGGGTATGGGTTTCTGTTGGCGCCTGCGCCGCCAGTGTGTGAGTATCGGGCGTAGGTCTGCGGGATTGAAAGAAAGCACATACATGGGTCACCCATTTTCAGCGAGTGCCACCAAGGCTTTACTGAGATCTCCTTATATACCCAAGGCAAGAGCCGTGGAAAAACAACAAGGCTGGTGGAAATCCCCAACCAGGAAAACAGGAAAAGTCTCTGTGGTAAAAGTTCCAGCCCAATCAGGGCATAAACAACTTCTTAACAGCAACAAGCAGGAAGGCTCGGTGGGGAGGAAGGGTGCCATGGAAAATCCCAGCCCCAAATCGGGGGCTAAGAGCAGCTGCCAATGGAATAAACAATTTCTTGCTATAGCAGGCTAAAAGGCTCAGCGAGGGGGGAGGGAAACACCAAGGTAGGGCCCAACAGGTTTCTGAGGCCAGAAGCTCTTGGGAGGAGGGTTGGAGTCCTATAGCCACTTCAGGGAGAGCTGGACCCAAGACATGGGGCATGAGCAGTGGCAGGTGACAAGCAGAGGACAGGATGTGCCAAGTTTGGGGAATAGTTTCACCTGGCATCTGAAGTAGAGGCCTGCCTACCCCAAGGGTGTTTGGAATCCCTGTGCAGACCATCATGGTGAAGTGATTGCGTGTAACATGACAGTTCTTCTGTAGTCTGTGGACAGTGCAGTGGCTTCCTAATATTGGGAGCTGGGGCTTCCACAGGAGTTGGGGCACCTGAGCTCGTGAGGTACCTGGTTGGACTATAGCTATGATCTTTTTACTCAAAGACAGATCCTCCTGTCTTGAAAACAGAAACCCAGACCCACCAGGCCTCTGTTAGCTCTACCCAGAACCCTAAGGGCTGTACTGTCCAAGTCCGTTCATCACTATGGAGATAAGAGCATCTCCAGTCCTGTGTGGCTGCCCTCAATAGGTGGGTGTGGTCCTGTGGCTTTCAGTCACTTGGGGCCTAAGCTGAGGAGCCAGGTTTTGTGAACAGAGTTCTCACTGTGCTCTTCCTGGGATTGGTTATGGGGAAGTCTGCCTCTTGTCTCTTCTTCCAAGTGCTGAGGAACAGAGCGAGGGAGGCCTCTGAAGAGCAGACCGAGAAATCTGTGAGAAAGCTAGCGCTAGCCGGATGGTGTTGTACATACAGCTTTAATCACAGCACTTGGGAGCCCGAGGCAGGTGAATCTCTTACTACATAGTAAGGCTTTGTCTCTAAATAAATACATACATAAGTAAATAAAAGAAAAGGGGGTAGATTTTCTAGCCAGCCTAGTCCACACGATGAGTTCAAGACTGCCTACCAGGTCTTCATAGGAAAATCTCAACCATAAGTAAATAAATAAGAACCCGAGGAAGTGTGGCCACATTGCATTTGAGAAAGGATTTCATACAACCCCGCCAAGGATGGGTGACTTTGATCTCCTGATCCTCTATTCTTGGCCTTCTGAAGTATCAGGGTTGCAGACATGGTTTCCTGGCTTCGTGTATGTCTGGAAGAACTGTCTTACAGTGGAGGGACACTTAAATGTAGAGATAGCTCAATGGCTTTAGTCCCCCAGAGCTGTTTTTATAAAAATGTAAATGGCATAGGAAATCCTGGGGGTTTTGTTGTTGTTATTTTTGTTTTTCGAGAGTGTACTCCTCTGGTCACCCCCACATTCCTGCTGCCTCACAAGTATCCCTCCTCCTAGTTGTTCAGTCAGTTACTAAAGCGCTCCCTGTTATGACAGAGTAGCGCAGCTGCCATTAAGATCTCAAGTCCAGGGGTTGGGGATTTAGCTCAGTGGTAGAGCACTTGCCTAGGAAGCGCAAGGCCCTGGGTTCGGTCTCCAGCTCCGAAAAAAAGAACCAAAAAAAAAAAAAAGATCTCAAGTCCATTCGTGTTGTGTTGGCCAGAATACACCCACTGAGGCTAAACTAATAAAGTGAGTTCTTCCAAGGGCCGTAGTCTGACTGGCAAAAGAGGCCTGAGGGCCGGATGCAAGAGAGAGTTGTTTGGATAGAGTTTGAAGCTATTCAGAGTCACACAGTAAGGGGTGCGAGCCACCAGCTAGGAATAGCAAGGCTCTGAGTTCAGCTGAGACGTATTCATCTGGAAGACACCTGAGCCTGAATGAGGACCTAGCAGAGGTGACATCTTATTTTAGCCATAGGAGATCCTGAACATCAGACAGCTGGCTGTGCCCACCCACAGAACTGCAAGTTAGTAAGTGAGCTCATGGGAGATTGTTAAGTTACACTGGAGAATGAACTGCATTTTCAAGCAACGTGGTAGTTAACGATTCAGATGACAGCCATCAGTGGACACTTGTAGAGTGCCACTGGCATTCAGTTGGGTAGTACTCCCTGAGCTTGTGCTTTTAGGGAAGTGGATGCTGTGAAAAGCCACATGTAGACTCTAACACACACACACACACACACACACACACACACACACACACACACACAGTCTCATATTTATCAGGCAAACACTCTAAGCTGAGCTATATCTGTAGCCCTTTAAACAAGATCTGTCAATTTTTTAAAGATAGGTTCTCACTATGTAGCCCTGGCTGGCCTGTCTCTATATTTTAAATGCTGGGATTAAAAATTTGGGCTATCGGGGTTGGGGATTTATCTCAGCGGTAGAGCGCAAGCACAAGGCCCTGGGTTCGGTCCCCAGCTCCGAAAAAAAGAAAAAAAATTTGGGCTATCATGACAAGCTTTAAAGGTGTGTGTGTGTGTGTGTGTGTGTGTGTGTGTGTGTGTGTGTGTGTGTGTGTTTGTGTGTGTGTGTGTGAAGTTGCTCATAGAGATCACAAGTAGTCACTGGATTCCCTGGAGCTGAAGTTACACGTAGCTGTGATCCACTCGACTGTCATATGGGTGCTGGGAACTGAACTCATGTCCTCTGCAAGAGTAACAAATGCTCCTGACTGCTGGGCCATCTCTCCAGGTCCCTCTCTTTACATTTTTAAAATCTGAGACATGGTCTCCTTAAGTTGCCTAAGCAGGCCTTGAACTTTCAATCTTCCTCCTCAGCCTCCCAAATACCTGGGAGTACAAGCCTGCATACCAGGCCCAGAAACAACTGTATTGGATTTTAGACAAGGACCTTAAAGACCCTAGTCATAACAGCAGCAAGCCACTATAGTCCTCTCTTCTCCTCAGAAGCTGTCGGCCACCAGCCTTTGACTTGTGTTCTAAGTTATGCAGCCTTGCAGAGAGCTCTGTACAAGGTCATTTTTCAGACAAGGCCAGCCCCCTGTGTCTGGGGTCACTCTCCAGACAAAGTCAGGCAGAGACAAGGAAGCCCATGAGATGCTCTGACCTTAGTAGTAGAGTTGCTCTCTAACAAGCCATGGTTCAGAAGTCAGCGAATCCTTCACGGAATGATTTGGTTCAGAGTGGGAAGCAGAAGAGATGACCACTATATTCAGCTTACTTCCTTCCTCTCTCTTTTCATTTGGTCCAAGACCTCAGCCGTGGGTTGGGGTCTCCCATCGTCAGGGTGGTTCTTCCCCACTCTGTACAGACACAGCCTTAAGAGCTGTATTCCCAGGTGATTCCAACTTCAGTCAGGGGCTGTGGAGATGACTCAGTGGGTAAAGACTTTGCTCCACCAGCATGAGAACCCGAGTTCAGGTCTCCAGCACCCAGGTAAGCACTGGTGCGGTAGCAGCCTCCTTTTACTCCCAATGCACAGCAGCTAGAGACAGACATTTTCCAGAGCAAGCTGGCTAACCAGATAAGCCAAATTGTCAAGCTCTGGGTTCTCATGAGAGATCATGCCTCAACATATAATGTGGACAGTGATTGAAGAAGAAACCTAATGTCAACCTCTGGTACACACACAGATTCGTGTACACACAGACATGTACACACATGTGCACTTGAACACACACATGTACACTTGCACACATGCAGCTAAACACATGAGAACATGCATGCATACACACATACACACATGTGCACTTGAACACAAGTGTTCTCTCTCTCTCTCACGTGTACATACACGCACACACACAAACACATGTGAACATGCATGCATACTTATGGATTAACCATCATTATTACTATAAGAAATTGATTATTATGGTTCATTTTCAGAACGAGGTGCATTTGGAGTTTATCACAGAATCACAGTTAAATTGCAGGCATAAGCCCTTGTCTTCCCTAGGTGGAAGCTGATGTTAGGTCTAGAAATTCCCCGTTCATCCTAAGATTGAACAGTTACAAGCAGTCTGCTCTGCCACTGGGCCCATGTATCAGAAAAGGAGGGAATCTCAAGCCTGTGGTATATGTTATTTACTGAATTCAGAACAAATGTCATCTGGGATAGGGGGCAATACCAGACACAGGGAAGATTGTACCTCCCTTAAGAAATTAGCCAGTGAGGAACTCAGGAGGCAGGGTGACGTGATCAGGGATTTAAAAGCCCCTGGTGTGCAGCGAATTGGTGTGGCAGCTGTCTTTGCCTTTTCTGTAGGCTGATGCCCAAGTTTGGAAGACAGAAAATGTGTCACTCCTGCTACTCAAGGGTCTCCAGCACTCTTATTATGAAGTGAGGACCACTGTTACTGCCACTGTGGGCTTTGGCTGCAGGGCTGCCCGGCTTATAAGAAAGAGATAAAGTGTAGAAGTTGCAAGGTTTTGAAGCATCCCAACATGTCCCTCCTGGCTGTGGGACAGTGTCCAGTGGGCTTTCCTGACTGATCTACTGGGGGGAGGAAAAGCAGAAGTTTGTGTCTTCCTGGAGTTAGTTGAATAGACTGGTCTGGGTCTCCATGAAGATTCCAGAGACAGGACACTATCTACCTGCTGGTTCAACTTCGGGTGGACTGGGATGCTGGGTGGGAAGGGGCTGCGCACAGTGGAGGTGAGGGACTGAGCACCTAGAGACCAGGCACTTTTTTGTTGTTATACTCTGTGGCTTTGAATGGCCTGGAATTCACCATGTAGACCAGGCTGCCTTCAAACTCACAGAGATCCTCCTGCCTCCACCTACCAAATGCTGGGATTAATGTTGTGTGCCAGTACATCTTGGGCATCATTGACAATTTTCCCATTCTTACTTTATTTTCCTTTCTCCTTGTCTTTCCTTTCTTGCATACATTAGGTGGTTTGAAGGAGAGTGTCCTCACAGGTCCATGTATTTGAAAGCCTGGGCCCAGGTGCCTGTGGTATTTTGTGAGGTTGAGGAACCTTTAAGAGGTGCAGCCTTGCTGCAGGTTTTGAGGGCTTACAGCCTGACCCCACCCCTCCCTACTGCTTCTGCTTCCTGTGGGCAGGAACAATGAGATTGATCAGACAGCTGCTTCCTGCTCCTGCCTCCATGTGATGCCTCCCCCAGCACGATGTCCACTACTCCCCTAGGAAGCCAGAACAAACCCTTTCTCTCTTCAATTGCTTTTTGTCATGGCATTTTGTCCTAGTACCAGAACAAATGAAGTTAGTACAATCGGAGATTTCTTGGTTCGAGTGTTTAGTGTTTGTTTTCTAGAATAACAGGATTATAGAATGAATCTCTCTATATAGAGAAAATGGAGTTATTTGAATGACGTCCAGACCATGGTCCAGCTAATCCAAGAATGGAGGCCTATGGGCAGAAGGTCTAAGACCCCAGTTGATCGGTCCAGGAGGCTAGATGACTCAGCTGGTCTTCAGTATCCACTGGCATCCCAAAGAAACAGGTTCTAATGCCGGAGAAAGAAGGAACTTGCTAGCAAGATGAGAGCAAGCAGGCACAGGACAAAAAATTCCTTCTTCTATGTCCTCTACAGGCACCTAACAGAAAGTCTGACGCAGATTAGAGGTGGGACTTCCCTGCTCAAAAGGTCTGGATTAAACTTCTGTCTTTCTGCCTCAAGAACTGTATAAAGTTATGACTTCCACTGCAGAGATTCAGAGTAGAAGTAGACCTTTCCAGTTCAAATTAAGCAAAAGCCCCTCACAGGTGTGTCCCTCCATTTTCAGGTTTTAGTTCATTCCAGATGTACTATTCCAAGGTGACAACCAAGAATAGCCATCCCTCTGGGTTTCAATTTCCAGACAGTAAAGGCCACAGGCAGAAAGGAACGGTCTCCCACTTTCTGATCTCTAATTGGTTTCAATGGGGGCAGGGGGCAACTCCAACTTTTCCATCACAGAGATAACCAAGCCCCTCCCCTCCCATCCCTCCTGATTGGCACATCAGAAAGTCACACTGAGGATCTACCTAAACCTAGTCAGAGGACCTTCCTTCTGATTTAACTTTTTCTCTAGAGGAGACCTGATAGACGGACGGTTGGTTGCCAAGGACTAGACTCCCCTTTCGGAGAGCTTCTGAGGAAGAGGTGTTCAGGAGCAGTGACAAGAACAACTCAGAGTCCAATGGTGGGTACGAGCTGACAGTTTTCTGAAGATCACCAGACAGCTCAGCTCTCATGAGCCAAACCCTGGTCTCTTATTTATCTATCAGTTCAGTCGTCCACCCCAGGGTCCCTTTTGTTTATCCCACCATTGAGCGCTCTATGTTAGCCCCTTGATTCCTAGGCAAAAACAGCAATCACACTTCTTGGATGGATGTGTGAATGGTTCCACACAGTCCTAGTGACGGTTTTTGATTTGCGGCCTGGGTTAGATGGAACCATTCTCTTCATCTTCCTCACCTATCCTTTTTCTTCTCTTGGAGCAGATTTTATTTTTCCTTGCTCTCTCTTGGCTACCTCTACTGGTTTCTCGTACTTCACTGTTTCTTCTCTGCCTGCCCCAAAGCCACAGGTCCTGGTTCCCAGGTGTGCTGGGAGAGCCCAGACTGGATAGAAATGGCTGAGGATGCACACATGTAGTAGCCACTGCCACTCTGGAATGTGGTAAGTGTTGGGGTTCAGGAATTGACATACAAACCATACGAACACTGATCTCAGTTAAACAAGAATAGTTTATTGACTGCACACCCCGAGACTGATAGAGATCAAGAGGATGTGAGAGCCTAATTATGGTACCAGTCTGTTCTTAGAGCAGACTTTTTATAAGAAAATCCAAGTTCAGACGTTCAGAAGGCCAAGGGTGGAGGAAGTATTATATTTTGGCTAAGAAATTGGCTAAAGGTATTATCAGCTAAGCTTTAATCTGATGTTCCTCGGTGAGGAAGGAAGGGTGGTGGAGGTGGACAGGGAGTTTCGGAACATTGAGATAGCAGAGCATAAATAACAGAACCACAGTGTTAGGACATTGTGGGAGAATTTTTCAGCGTCTTCTATGGAGAATGACTTCTGGGAAGCAGACTCTGAGAACCTGAACTTAATTTCACCTTTGGAGCAAAATGGAGGCTGAATACAAAATGACCACAGTTGTTTTAAAAGGATCAGACCTCAATGATAAGCGACTCACCAATATTTCCTCCAAAATTGAGCCAATCAGGACTTGATTAAAGGAAGTGAGAAGGGGGAGTGGTGGAGTCCAAGGATGCTGAGCCTTAGAACTAGGGTCAGTTAGCAGAAGAGTAGGAGGGACTTTACCTCATCATAGCAACTGCCCAAGCCATAGAAAATTCCCTCTGCTGAGGGGCAGAAGTGTAGAGATATGGAGACTCCCCGTTTTTGGGTCTGGGCATTTCTGCTCGGACATGTGAAGTCTTTCTAGCTGTAGACACATGTAGTCCGAAATCTTGGAGGTCTGAGGCAGGAGGATCATGGGTTCAAGGCCAGCCCAGGCTACAAAGTCAGACTCTGTTTCAAAACAAAAGAAAAACCATCTACCCTCAACCCTAAACTTTTAAACCTTGGAATCTGAGACACTGAGTGCAGTTAAGGACCCAATACATAATCTCGAGATCTTAGCTTGGACCAAGCATGATGGCACATACCTCCAACCTCAGAACCCAGGAGGCAGCAGGAAGCAACAGGGCATCTGTGAGTTCTAGGCCAGCCTGGTTTGTGTATCAAGTTCCAGGCCAGCAGGAACTACATAATGAGACCAGGTTGTCAAACCACAAAATAAACAAACGAGACCGAGAATTAAACCTCTTCAATTCCAACCCCTTTAAAGCCTGAGCAACTGAATACAACATTTAAAAGATTATTTTATCCTATGCGTGTGGAGTTTTGCTTGGATGTATATGTGTGTGTGTTATATATGTGCATGGAGACTCAGGAGGGCAGAAGAGGGCGTTGGGTCTGGAACTAGAACTACAGAAGGCTGTGAGCTGCCACGTAAGTGCTGGGAATCAAAGCCAGGTCCTCTGGAAGAGGAGCCAGCACTCTTTGCCCGTGAGCCATTTCCCCAGCCCTATCCGAGGAATTTCTATGTGTCCCTGGAAACAGAGATGTAGAAAAATAGGTCTAAGGGTTGGGGATTTAGCTCAGAGGTAGAGTGCTTGCCTAGCAAGCGCAAGGCCCTGGGTTCGATCCCCAGCTCCGAAAAAAAAGAAAAGAAAAAAAAATAGGTCTATAAATCTAGCATGTACTAATAAAACTAATTAAGTTATTTAAAAACAATTCTTGGGTGTACTTCTGTCCTGTTTTGCCTCTCTGTCACTGTGATGAATCACTGACCAGGCTAGTCTGGGAGGCAAGTGTTTATTTGACTTAGAAGTTGACATCAAAGTCCATCAGGAAGGGAAGGGAAGGCAGGAACTCAAGTAGGAACCCGGTGGCAGGAACCAAAGCAGAGGCCATGGAAGGAGAGTGCTCACTGCCCTGTTTACCATGTACTCAGCCTCTCACACAGCCCAGGGACACCTGCCCAGAGGTGACACCACCCACGGTGGACTGGGCTATCCCACATCAATCATTAAGGAAATGTTCCACAGACATATTGATAAAAACTGTCCTATAACATATAATCTTACCATTTATTAAAGGCTAAAGCAAATTTGTATACTAATTCAATGGGTTGCTTGTTGGTTTTTATAGAAAGGATTAAATGCCAGAATATTTTATACTGTGGGACATGGGGCATCCTCAATATTTCTGAGTCGATGTACATCTTGATTTTGCTCCATTAGCATTGAGGTTGCTACTTTGCATGAATACTTAATACTAAGTGGCAGACTTAACTTTAGGGTCATTTCAGAAAGCTTTGGAAGTTCTGTCGTAATCTCAAGATAAAATTCACTTAATGCTTTTCAAAACCAAATTTTATCTGTTTTGGTGGCTAAGCCAGGAGCCATAGTGTGTGTGTTTTTGTGTGTGTGTGTGTGTGTGTGTGTGTGTGTGTGTGTGTGTGTGTGTGTGCAACTTCCAGGAGTTGGTTCTCTCCTTCCTGCCTGTGGCAGGTGCCTTTACCCAGGATCCATCTTTAATTCCAGCAACATTTGTCTCAGCTAAACAGTTCTTAGGATGCCCTTCACTCCCTCAGCTGAAACTGTCAAGAGTTAGAGGTATTTTCCATTCATCTTTAAAGTTTATCAACTTTTTCTGATGAGTTGGCAAAGCCATGGAAAACACCTACCTCCCACACACTGCCTTAAGACATGGTCTCAGTATGAAGCCTGGTGTTAGCACCACATTTAAGAATCTTGTCCTCAAGCTGGTCCTGGTGACTGATGTCTTTCATCCAAGTTTTCGGGAGGCAGAGGCAGGGGATATTTGTGTTTAAGACCAACCTGATCTATAAAACAAGTCCAAGATAGCCAGGGCTAGTTACACACAGAAGCCCTGTGTCTGAAAACAAACAAACAAACAAACAAACAAACAAACCAAATCTTGCCTTCAGACTCAACTAAACCAAAAGGAAGTCCCATTTAAACTATCTGCTTTTTTCTCTGCACCTTCCAAGTGCCTCTGTCTGTTGTTCCTGTCTGAAGTCTGCGTGTCCCTAAGAAAGGCCTTTGCTCCTTATGTATGCAATAGTCCATGCACGGTATCAGACAGGAATGAGAGGTCATTTTCTATAGAAACTTTTAGGAGTTTTGCAAGCTGTCTTAGTGACAGTTCTCTTGCTGTAAGGAGACACCATGAACAAGGCAACTTATAAAGGCATTTATTTGGAGTTCACTGACACCTCCAGAAGGTTTGTCCATGACCATCCTGGCAGGGAGCATGGCAGCAGGCAGGCATGGTGCAGGAGATGTAATTGAGAGCTCATATCTGATCCAAACATTTCAGGAATTGAGATCGAGTTGAGAGAGGGAGGGAGGGAGGGAGACTGGGACTGACATGGACTTTTGAAATTCTAAGCCATCCCCCAGTGACACCTCTCCTTCAATAAGGCCATACCTCCTAATCCTTCCCAAACAGTGCCACTAACTGGGGACCCAACCTTCAAACATGAGCCTATGTGGGCCATTGTCATTCAAACCACACAAAGGAAAACATTTACTTTCCTCTCTCAGCAGCGATGCAGAAGAGGACACGGCACTGCACACACGTCATCAGACTCTAGCCACATGAAACTTCCAACACGAACTGTTGGCTGCCTTCAACAAACTGTTAACAACCAGGGATCCTCTTTCTGCTGACAAAGAAACAGGAGACCAGGAGACGGCAGCTGAGCAGCTCCATCCTTTTTCAAAGACTGTGACAGAAAGCAAAGCATGGTAGCAAGCACACTGTCATGGGCAATTTGATGTTTTGTTTTTCAAAAATGATTTTTGAATAGTCATTCATTTTTACTTTATGAGTGTTTTTGTCTGCATGTCTGTCTGGGTACATATGCAGTCCTGTGGAAGCCAGAGGACGTGTTGGTATCTTCTGTTACAGAAGGTTTTTAGCCTTGTAGCTGCTCATCCAAGCCTTTTTTTAGCAGATCTTTGGGATGTCCAGGTGGCTCGAACTCTATCATACATGGAGCCTGAGACCCTTACTTCTCAGTTTCAGCTGAATCTGCAGCAGGATGCTGAGGCCATGCCCTGACTCTGTGCAGGAGTGTATTGACGATGCAGTCCATTCTATGCCCTGATCAGTAGGTCTTCATCAAGGCCAGCCCCATCACTTCCATGGACATATTCATGGTTCTGTATCTCACGGTGGTGTCCTGTAACTGCGGAGATAAACTCATGCTGATAAAAGAGGGAAGAATAGAGAGCAAGAAAAAATATGGATGAATATGTCTGAATGTGGATCTTGGCTTGAGTCTTGACTGGTCCCTGAGCTGTCGTTGTGTAAGACATTATCTCTCAACACATATTGCACCTCACACAATAATAGTAGGAGATTTCAACACCCCATTCTCATCAATGGACAGATCATGGAAACAGAAATTAAACAGAGACGTAGACAGACTGAGAGAAGTCATGAGTCAAATGGACTTAACAGATATTTATAGAACATTCTATCCTAAAGCAAAAGGATATACCTTCTTCTCAGCTCCTCATGGTACTTTCTCTAAAATTGACCATATAATTGGTCAAAAAACGGGCCTCAACAGGTACAGAAAGATAGAAATAATCCTATGCGTGCTATCAGACCACCATGGCCTAAAACTGGTCTTCAATAACAATAAGGGAAGAATGCCCACATATATGTGGAAATTGAACAATGCTCTACTCAATGATAACCTGGTCAAGGAAGAAATAAAGAAAGAAATTAAAGACTTTTTAGAATTTAATGAAAATGAAGGCACAACATACCCAAACTTATGGGACACAATGAAAGCTGTGCTAAGAGGAAAACTCATAGCGCTGAGTGCCTGCAGAAAGAAACAGGAGAGAGCATATGTCACCAGCTGACAGCACACCTAAAAGCTCTAGAACAAAAAGGAGCAAATGCACCCAGGAGGAGTAGAAGGCAGGAAATAATCAAACTCAGAGCTGAAATCAACCGAGTAGAAACAAAAAGGACCATAGAAAGAATCAACAGAACCAAAAGTTGGTTCTTTGAGAAAATCAACAAGATAGATAAACCCTTAGCCAGACTAACGAGAGGACACAGAGAGTGTGTCCAAATAAACAAAATCAGAAATGAAAAGGGAGACATAACTACAGATTCAGAGGAAATTCAAAAAATCATCAGATCTTACTATAAAAGCCTATATTCAACAAAACTTGAAAATCTACAGGAAATGGACAATTTCCTAGACAGATACCAGGTATCGAAGTTAAATCAGGAACAGATAAACCAGTTAAACAACACCATAACTCCTAAGGAAATAGAAGCAGTCATTAAAGGTCTCCCAACCAAAAAGAGCCCAGGTCCAGACGGGTTTAGTGCAGAATTCTATCAGACCCTCATAGAAGATCTCATACCAATACTATCCAAACTATTCCACAAAATTGAAACAGATGGAGCACTACCGAATTCCTTCTATGAAGCCACAATTACTCTTATACCTAAACCACACAAAGACCCAACAAAGAAAGAGAACTTCAGACCAATTTCCCTTATGAATATCAACGCAAAAATACTCAATAAAATTCTGGCAAGCCGAATCCAAGAACACATCAAAACAATCATCCACCATGATCAAGTAGGCTTCATCCCAGGCATGCAGGGATGGTTTAATATACGGAAAACCATCAACATGATCCATTATATAAACAAACTGAAAGAACAAAACCACATGATCATTTCATTAGATGCTGAGAAAGCATTTGACAAAATTCAACACCCCTTCATGATAAAAGTCCTGGAAAGAATAGGAATTCAAGGCCCATACCTAAACATAGTAAAAGCAATATACAGCAAACCAGTTGCTAACATTAAACTAAATGGAGAGAAACTTGAAGCAATCCCACTAAAATCAGGGACTAGACAAGGCTGCCCACTTTCTCCCTACTTATTCAATATAGTTCTTGAAGTTCTAGCCAGAGCAATCAGACAACAAAAGGAGGTCAAGGGGATACAGATCGGAAAAGAAGAAGTCAAAATATCACTATTTGCAGATGATATCATAGTATATTTAAGTGATCCCAAAAGTTCCACCAGAGAACTACTAAAGCTGATAAACAACTTCAGCAAAGTGGCTGGGTATAAAATTAACTCAAATAAATCAGTAGCCTTCCTCTACACAAAAGAGAAACAAGCCGAGAAAGAAATTAGGGAAACGACACCCTTCATAATAGATCCAAATAATATAAAGTACCTCGGTGTGACTTTAATCAAGCAAGTAAAAGATTTGTACAATAAGAACTTCAAGACTCTGAAGAAAGAAATTGAAGAAGACCTCAGAAGATGGAAAGATCTCCCATGCTCAGGGATTGGCAGGATTAATACAGTAAAAATGGCCATTTTACCAAAAGCGATCTACAGATTCAATGCAATCCCCATCAAAATACCAATCCAATTCTTTAAAGAGTTAGACAGAACAATTTGCAAATTCATCTGGAATAACAAAAAACCCAGGATAACTAAAACTATCCTCAACAATAAAAGGACTTCAGGGGGAATCACTATCCCTGAACTCAAGCAGTATTACAGAGCAATAGTGATAAAAACTGCATGGTGTTGGTACAGAGACAGATAGACCAATGGAACAGAATTGAAGACCCAGAAATGAACCCACACACCTATGGGCACTTGATTTTTGACAAAGGAGCCAAAACCATCAAATGGAAAAAAGATAGCATTTTCAGCAAATGGTGCTGGTTCAACTGGAGGTCAACATGTAGAAGAATGCAGATCGATCCATGCTTATCACCCTATGCAAAGCTTAATTCCAAGTGGATCAAGGACCTCCACATCAAACCAGATACACTCAAACTAATAGAAGAAAAACTAGGGAAGCATCTGGAACACATGGGCACTGGAAAAAATTTCCTGAACAAAACACCAATGGCTTATGCTCTAAGATCAAGAATCGACAAATGGGATCTCATAAAACCGCAAAGCTTCTGTATGGCAAAGGACACTGTGGTTAGGACAAATCAGCAACCAACAGATTGGGAAAAGATCTTTACCAATCCTACAACAGATAGAGGCCTTATATCCAAAATATACAAAGAACTCAAGAAGTTAGACTGCAGGGAGACAAATAACTCTATTAAAAAATGGGGTTCAGAGCTAAACAAAGAATTCACAGCTGAGGAATGCCGAATGGCTGAGAAACACATAAAGAAATGTTCAACATCTTTAGTCATAAAGGAAATGCAAATCAAAACAACCCTGAGATTTCACCTCACACCAGTGAGAATGACTAAGATCAAAAACTCAGGTGACATAAGAAATACTCAAGTTAATAAAAAAAAAAAAAAAGAAAAAAAAAAACTCAGGTGACAGCAGATGCTGGCGAGGATGCGGAGAAAGAGGAACACTCCTCCATTGTTGGTGGGATTGCAGACTCGTACAACCATTCTGGAAATCAGTCTGGAGGTTCCTCAGAAAATTGGACATTGAACTGCCTGAGGATCCAGCTATACCTCTCTTGGGCATATACCCAAAAGATGCCCCAACATATAAAAAAGACACGTGCTCCACTATGTTCATCGCAGCCTTATTTATAATAGCCAGAAGCTGGAAAGAACTCAGATGTCCTTCAACAGAGGAATGGATACAGAAAATATGGTACATCTACACAATGGAATATTACTCAGCTATCAAAAACAATGACTTTATGAAATTCGTAGGCAAATGGTTGGAACTGGAAAATATCATCCTGAGTGAGGTAACCCAATCACAGAAAAACACACATGGTATGTACTCATTGATAAGTGGCTATTAGCCCAAATGCTTGAATTACCCTAGATGCCTAGAACACATGAAACTCAAGACTGATGATCAAAATGTGAATGCTTCACTCCTTCTTTAAAAGGGGAACAAGAATACCCTTGGCAGGGAATAGAGAGGCAAAGATTAAAACAGACACAGAAGGAACACCCATTCAGAGCCTGCCCCACATGTGGCCCATACATATACAGCCATCCAATTAGACAAGATGGATGAAGCAAAGAAGTGCAGGCCGACAGGAGCCGGATGTAGATCGCTCCTGAGAGACACAGCCAGAATACAGCAAATACAGAGGCAGATGCCAGCAGCAAACCACTGAACTGAGAATAGGACCCCCGTTGAAGGAATCAGAGAAAGAACTGGAAGAGCTTGAAGGGGCTTGAGACCCCATATGTACAACAATGCCAACCAGAGCTTCCAGGGACTAAGCCACTACCTAAAGACTATACATGGACTGACCCTGGACTCTGACCTCATAGGTAGCAATGAATATCCTAGTAAGAGCACCAGTGGAAGGGGAAGCCCTGGGTCCTGCTAAGACTGAAACCCCAGTGAACTAGACTGTTGGGGGGAGGGCGGCAATGGGGGGAGGATGGGGAGGGGAACACCCATATAGAAGGGGAGGGGGAGGTATTAGGGGGATGTTTGCCTGGAAACCGGGAAAGGGAATAACACTCAAAATGTATATAAGAAATACTCAAGTTAATTAAAAAAAAAAAGACATTATCTCTCAGCACATCGGTCCCCGCATCCCATCCCCCATTATCAACCACGATCATGTGTTGGTTTGCTAAAACACTGGCATGATTCATTTTAAAGAACTGACTCTAAAACATTAATCAAACAGTGGAATGAGTTGCCAGCAGCAGTGCGAAGATCATGTGTCCCCTGCTGTCCTTCCCTGAGAAGCTGGGTGGGGATGTTGCTTCAGCCCCAAGGACATACTGTGGGACGATACCCATCCTATGCAAAGTTCAATTAGTCCCTGGGGTTCAGCCTTGCTTAAAGTGTCTTCTGCCTGGAGCAATGCAGAACTATTCCACAGCCATCTAGCTATGTGATGTGATGGACAGGAGACATTGGCCAGAAGTTGGAATTTGAGCCCAAGTACTGTAAAAGACAAGAGTGAAACAGAGGAGTATGGTGGAAGATGTTGGGGGTGTCTGGGAGGAAGCAGTGCATGATGGTTCCAGATGCAGAACCTGGGCTTGAGGCAGAAGAAGCCATGTAGGCAGATATCTAGGCGCCAGTCATGGTGGACACAGCAGCACCACTGTCTGCACAAGAGACCCCAGGATGAGGGGCAGCCGAGGTGGAGGAGGGACAGGGAGAAGCGTTCTGCCTCGGTCACGGAGAATTCCAAAGTGTCATGAACTAAGAACAACTTGGGATGGGGGGCTAAGGTTGTTCCTACATGTGGATCACCCCGGAGGGCGGGACGTGGTGGTTCCCTGGAGGCAGCCATTCTGTTGAGTAGGTCTGACTTAGCTCCAGAGGTGGGCCTTTCACTGGTATTTGCAGAGTATAAGGGGCAGGCAGCTGCTTCTTACTAGGATGCTGGTGTGCAGTTGGTGAGTTGATGCACACAGGAAGGACAGCTGTGTTCCCTTCAGTTCAGCCATGTGAAGACTTTTCTTAGACACTAGGGACCTCATAAGCTCCCCTACCTGCTCATCCTCCCTGCAACACTTGAGGACAGAGGTGATCGAGGCTAGACATCAGCCCAGGATATCTTCTAGACTTGCCGCCATGTTAGGCTCTGGGTGTCCCTCTCTCCCATAAGTGAAGAGCCTCTGGCCAGCTTGAGCGTGGTGGGTCTGGCTCTGTCAGTCCTTGCCCATCTCTCCAATTCCCCCTTCTTGCTAAAGACCATTAGATTGCATTCCTGAAGTGAGTCCCCTGCCCCTTATACTCTGCAAATACCAGTGAAATCTATTCCCTTAGACAGCAAATCCCTCCTCTTGAGACTCGCTACCAAGGTCCAGCTATCATAGTGTTGAAATCCAGCAATCAAAAGCCCGCTTTGGCTCACCTAATTAGCACGTCCAATTAAAATTAAACACCTCGTGCTAACACAGGACTTCCCCTACACCTTTATAAACCACCATTTCAGTATGGCCTTGTCTGTCTCCTCGCTGTCCAGAGGCATTCCTATGTCCCACCATGGAACAAACACTCCTTTCCCCTCTCCTTTGTTCCCTCCCCTATTCTCCCTCATCCTCTATCTCCTCCCTTTGCCTCTTATTCCCACCCGCAGTCTCTCAGGACAAATAAATATTCTTTGTGCAGAGAATTGGCCTTGGGGGTCCTGAGCCAATATTTTTCTTTTCAATAACCACAAGAAAGGATAGAGGCTTCTCACATGACATCACCCAGCTTCCCAGGGCTCTGCTCAAGTGCCAGCATTCCTGAGACCTAGCCAGCAGGCTCAGCAGGGAAGATGACTGTTGTGGTTCAGCACTCTCCAGCCCCCGCAGGTCATGTGCCCTGTGCACCCTGAGGTTGGCCTGGCTAGTTTTTGCTGCCAAAATGAGTTGGGACAAATGACTTGTGACATACAAGAAGCTTGGGAGCTGTGACACACTGTGTCTCTGAGCATGAGTCTGTGTGAGCTCATGGCAAACCTGAGTCTTGTTAGGATTCTGTAAAGCAAGCTGGGTAGGCAGGTAGCAGGCTCACTTCCTCTAGGTCTCTCCTGTTCTCTGCCCAGCCTATGAAAGGGTTGAGAAGGAAGACAGGTTGTCCTGTGTTTGGGTGGGTAGGGGGGCTGTGAGTGTCACAGAAAGACATGTCAAAGGCAACACCACAGGCGTGGATAGAGGAGATGACCTCTGTCTCTGTAACAGCAGAAAGTCCTAGAGACTTTTAAGAGTATCTTCTTTTTTTTTTTTTTTTTTTTTTTTCTTTCTGGTCAGTTTTTATTTTGATCTCAGGCACCGTTGCGGAAGATGGCTCTGCCTTGCAGGGAGAGGCTTCACATAAACACATCTCAGTATCTGAGGGTCCCTTCCACCGTGTCAGAGTCTGCCCACTCTCTCCAGTCAGTTGTCTACCTCCTCCTCTTCGTTCTGTTCTTCCTCATCCAGTCTTTCTTCATCTTCATCCTCCTCCTCTCTGCTTTTGTCCTGCTCTTCGCAATCTTTTTTGTCTTTGTCCTTCTTCTTTTGCTCTGAGGCTTCCTTCTTGCCTTTCTGCTCCCGCCTGTATGCTTCTAGCGCTTCTTTCAATGGCGTTACGAACCGTTGGAACTCCATCTCTTCCATGGCTGACAGTACATCACTGGCATTGAGAGTCTTGCGCTTTCCTTTCATTGCAAAGTTATTGGCACAGGATGTGGCATACAAAACGAAAACACTGGCCGCGCGGGAGATGGCGCTTCGGGCCTCCTTGGAGATGTTGACACCGTCCGGTAGCGCCTCCTTGATGATCCTGGTAATGACGGCATTGGGCAGATTTAGGTCCTCAGGCCTCTCCGCCATTGCCTCCGCTTGGGCCCTACCCTCCTCCTCAGGTCTCCTCGCAGACAGTTCTGGTTAAGAGTATCTTCTTAATCCATAATTTTTCCTGGAATGGAGCTGTGTCCCTCAGAAGCTCGTAGTTCCATATCCTAATAATGTCTCCAGATCCCAAACAGCAGCGGGCTGCTGAGGCAGGCAGAGTGAGGCAGTCCTGGTTGGTTTGGGCACCACATGGGAGTGAATGATACTTCCTGTAGGGAAGAGATTCCACACAGTCCTAGACCACTGCAAGCTGCATGTAGAGGCATTAAGAGGGGATCGGACAGAGGGAGGGGCCGCAATAGGTAGAAGGCCTTCGGCCCAGGATAAATGGGCTTCCACATGCTCCGGGAGGTGAAGCTTCTCAGGTTCACTCAGTCCTGAGCCCTCAGAAGATGCTCTGCAGCCACTGAGAAGCAAGACTTGCTGAGAGCCTCTATCCCGCCCCACTTGGAGAGCTTGTGCACAGTTAGGGAAGGGAGGCTCCCAGCCTGGGCTTCCCCTGGCCATCAGAAGGGAAGGGTTGGGACCTCCCACACTTCCTCCTGGCACACATGAAAGGCTCTTTGTAGCAGTAGGAGGCAGAAGGGAAGGGTGAAGGAGGTCTGGCTTTTCCTGTCTCTGTTGCTCTCATTTCTTTTGTGGTACCAGACATCAGTCCCAGGACCTGTGCACTGAACAAGTGCTTTACCCCTGGGTTATCCCACCAGTTCAGAGTAACGCAGAAACAGGTAACTCAGACTGCAGGTGTGTCACCTAAGTAGAGGGTTTCCCCAATCCTAGTCTTGCTGTCTGAGCCTCTGGGGGTCCTGTAGCCTCTGTTCTCATGAGATGAATGAAGACCAGCAGCTAAAACTGGATTTGCCTGGGAATTGCCAGGGCAACTGTGGGTAAAGGAGGGTCCTGGCAGTAATACCTTGCCACCGTCTGGTCTCACTCCTTCATCCCCGCATGACAGAAGCAACAGGTATCTGTATACTCAGTCTTCTCCTGTCCAAAGGTCTAACAGTCATAGCATCCTGCAAACCTGTGCTGGTTATTCTCAGTGATGAAGAAGGCTGACCATGGAGATCCAAGACTGGACAAAAGGGACTAGAAAGAATCTGCCTTGGAATCAGGGCTTTGGATGGGGAGCCTGAAAGAGTGTTTAGACGCGTGTCCATCACATCTGAGAAAATCCTATCTAGAGACAAACCAGAGGTAAAGCTGCACTCTCATCAAAGAAGTAACACACATGCGTTCTCACTGACACAAGATGACTCTATCCATTCTGCGACTTTTAAGGAATAAACTAAAAAAAAAAAACATGATTTACTGATATAGACATTTACTTAGTCCACAGTAGGAGGCTGGGGAGGCTCAGAGCATGTGCCAGGCACCAGCTTCTGTGACTGGCAAAACTTTCTCACTGCACTGTATAATAAGATGCCCTCTTGACGCTGGACAGAGCCAAGCGTGAGACTCAGGGTTTCTTCTCTTCGCAGAGCCCCAGATGATATTACCGGTCATCGATCACCGCGACACACAGTTCCCACCACAGGGGCCAGACCCTTGCTTCTCATCTAACCTGAGCAGATTCAGTCCGTTCTCATGGCCTTGTCTACAGCTGATCATGTTTTCCTTGGATCTAATTGGGATCTAACTGACCTCTCTGGCTCTGCTGTCCAGAAAGGACCATGAGACCAGCCTTCATCACAGTTGTCCCCACTTTATCCCACAGTTTGTTTTTCTCTTCCTTTTATCCTAGAATAACAGAGAGCTGTGAGAAAACCATTGAGACCCCAAGGATCAGGCCCCAAGGGCCCTGCAGCCCTCATGGCCTCCAGAGGTACTGACTCCTTTTCTTGTTCTGTTTTCTGAGTGTGGTCTCCAACGTTGGGCCTCCACAGTGAGAATCTGTGGAGTCAAGGAGAGAAAGGAAGTCACCAAGGTAGACACAGGGGAATCTCCTGAACCTGGGGAGAAGATGGTTTCCTTTTTGACTCTGCCTTGAGGGGCATCCTCAGACATTCCCTGCTCCCTTCCTAGCCTCTCAAGAGGGGTTAGGAGAATCCAGAAAAGTGGCTTAAAGTAGGCCATGAGAATTAATGACAACTTACAACATCTGAGGAGACTCTAAACTCCCCACCACACAGGAAAACACTTGTCTGTGGTCTTGTTCAGGCCAGGTGTCACATGTTGGGCAGCTCCTGTGGATGGGCCCTTAATGTTCTATCTACAACTCACCACAGCTCATCCTGCAGAATTCGTGAGTGTGGTTGCAAGCACCTTGGGGGGAGGACTGATGGTTTCAAGAAGCAGGTGTCCCTGAAAGATGGGGTGAGTTTGAAAGGAGAATTATTGAAAGGAGAATTCTAGGTTTGGAGATACAAAATTAAAAGAATAAACCCCAAAAGGCCACAGACCCAGGGCTAAGCCCTGCAGCCAGGACTAGCACGCCATAAAGATAAAGGAGCACAGGAAACTGTCCAGGCAGGACTGGCAAGCCATAAAGATAAAGAAAAGGAATGCAGGAACCAGCCTGAGTTAATGGGACTGATTCATGGGACGTCTGGCAGGAAGACATCTCCCCCCAGCTCACTCAGGGCCATATTTCAACTAGGTGTCCTCCAGACCCTGATAAGCCCCTGACTTCTAACACGTAGTCTTTCTGCTTTGTTCTCACTGCTATGTTTGAATGTAACATTCAATTGTATGTAACCACGCCAAAACTCCCTAGCTTTCTCTATATAACCCTCTGACTTTTGAGTTTCGGGCTCGACACCTCTGTCTCCTGCACGGGATACGTGTCGGCCCGGAGATCTCTGTAATAGGTCTCCGTAATAAACCTCGCCTTTGCTTATTACATCCAAAATGGTCTCTCTGTGTCTGGGGTCCGCGATTTCCCGCGACTTTAGAAAGGGTCTCTCTTCGGGGATCGTTCATTTTGGGGGCCCGTCCGGGATCTTCGCGACCACCCCAGACTCTGAAGACCCCTTGGAGGTGAGTTGGATGTTTGTCTGAGTGTCTCTGTGTGAGCGGCGCCGCATTCGTCAGTCTGTGTCTGTCTCTGTTTTGGTTCCGCCGTGTGTGTATATATGTGTGTCTTAGTACTGGTCAGTGTTAAGAGGGCAGATGGGTATTCCTGCCCTGTGGTAAGAGGGCAGATCTGTGTTCCTGCCTTGTGCTAAGAGGGTGGATGTGTATTCCTGCCCTGTGCTAGGAGGGTGGATGTGTGTTCCTGCCCTGTTCTAGGAGAGTGGATGTGTATCCCCACTCGGTGCAGCTGCCTTTGTGGTCTGTGAGGACCCCCTGGCTGCAGAAGGGGGGACGCCCCGGGCCCGCAAGCTGCAGCCCCTGGAAGACGGGCGGAGAACAGTCGGGAGAGCCCGGCTGTGGGCAGTCAGGAGGACCTGACTGTGGTTTTCTGGAACAAAGGAGACAGAGTGCTCCTTAGTGTCTGCTGTCTGTGTTCTGTTTCTGTTTGGTGTTCGTTTTCTTTGCCATGGGGCAGACTGTGATAACCCCTTTGTCTTTGATGGTGGACCATTGGACGGATGTTAGGACAAGAGGACACCCTGAAATCCTGTTGGGAGGTGGAATCAGATGGTCCATCTCATCCCAAAAGCAGCTAAGGTTAAGCTGCAGTTTGGGCCAGGTACTGAAGGTACCAGACATCTGTGGAAATTGGTTATAGGATGCTTTGTCTTGGTCTCGCTTGTCTCGTTTGTTTTCTGTGGTATTGTCGAGTGTCTTTTTGGCTTTTGTTTCGTGTTTGAACTTTGGACTGACGACTGTGTTTGAATTTGGACTGACGACTGTGTTTAAAATCTTGGACTGACGACTGTGTTTGAAATCATGAAAAGGAGAGCGCTCATTAAGAGAAGTACTTTAGATCTTCCTGGTTGCTGCCGCTGCGGAGAGCTCTTGGGCAGCACCCCGCGAGCAAACTTGAGCCTCGGGACCACAGTGGGTTATGTTGGTGGATTTCTGTATATTGAACCATCCTTGCATCCTTGGAATGAAGACTACTCCATTGCTGGTGAGACTGCAAATTGGTACATCTACTCTGGAAATCGAGCTGGATTCCTCAGAAAACTGGAAATAGCTCTACCTGAAGATTCAGCTGTACCACTCATGGGCATATACCCAAAAGCTGCTCCACCATATTATAACGACACGTGCTCCACTGTATTCATAGCAGTCTTATTTATAATAGCCAGAAGCTGGGAACAACCCAGATGTCCCTTAACCAAAGAATGGATACAGAAAATGTAGTACATTTATACAATGGAATACTTCCCAGGTATTAAAAATGACATCACAAATTTTGCAGGCAAATGTAATGGGATGGACTAGAAAATATCATCCTAACTGCAAATCCAGACCCAAAAGGATATACATGTTATGTACTCGCTGATAAGTGGATAGTAACTAAAAAGTACAGAATACCCGTGATACAACTCACAGATTCTATGGATCTTAACAAGAAGGAAGGCACAATTGAGGATGCTTCAATCTCACTTAGAAGGGGGAACAAAATTATCACAGGCAGAAGCAGGGAGAGACATGGGTGAGAGAGGGGAGGACGATGGAGAAGGAGAGGGCATGATCAGCTATGGGGGGAGATGGGAGAAAAACCTAGAGGGTCAGGAGAATGAATAGAAATATGCAGCAGTATGGGGAGACAGGAGGAATCACTAGAAAGTCACAGACACCAGTGTTGTGAGAGGCTCCCAGTACCCGATGGGGGTGACATTAGCCAAAATGTCCAATATTGGGAAGATGGAAGCTGAAGAGACCACCTCCAGTAGATAGACATGGACCCCTGTTGAAGGGTGGGGTCACCAGTCATGTCAAAATTTTTGATCCAGAATTGTTCCTGTCTAAAAGAAATGCAGCAGCAGCAGCAGCAGCAGCAGCAGCAGCAGCAGCAGCAGCAGCAGCAACAAAATGGAGCAGAGGCAAAAGAAAGGTCATCCAGAGACTGCCCCAATTTGGGATTAATCCCATGTACAGACACAAAACACTATTGCTGATGCCAAGTGTGCCTGTAGTCAGTACCTGACTGAGATAGATGCAGACATCTACAGCCAACCATTGGACTGAGCCCTAGGACCCCTATGGAAGAGTTAGGAGAAGGACTGAAGGAGCTGAAGGAGATTGTAATCCCATAGGAAGAACAACAGTATCAACTAAGATTAAGCCATTAACAAACGAGCATACATGTCCTGGTTTGCTCTCCACCCCACTCCCCTTTATATGTAGCAGAGGACTGCCTTGTCTGGTCTCAATGGGAGATGTGCTTGGTCCTGTGGAGTCTTGATGCCCTAGAGAAGGAAGATACTACAGAGGCGAAGTGGGAGTGGGTCAGGAAGTACCCTCCTAGAGGCAAAAGGAAGGGGGAAACAGTGTGGGAGGCTCATGGAGGCAGGGCCAGGAGGGGACAACATTGGAAATGGAAATAATTAATAAAAAGCAGAATCCTATTTTTTTTTAAAAAAAAAAAAAAAGAGAAGTACTTTAAGGAAGCCTGCCTTATCTGCTGTCCTTATTGCAAGGGAGGAGCCAGTCTCCAGCATTAAATTACTTTTCTCACTGGTCATCATTGACATGGAGAGTGCCTTTGGTCCTATCCCCACAGCAGCCAGTTCCTGCCCCTGTGGTCGAAATGTCCCAGGTTGGGGGACAGAGAAGCCCCTAAAATAGTTTCAAAAAATCTACAGCAAACTGTAAAGAACTTTGTTTTGTTTTGTTTTGCCAGTCAAGAAATGTTGTTTGCCCTCTTCAGTAGACCTCTATTCTCAAGATTCTCTTGTTTTCTCACCATCCCATTTGAGACGCTTGTTAGTAACTGTTACAGGTCTTCTTTACCACTGAGGAAAGACGGAATCCTACTAGAGGCCAGAAAAAATGTTCCAGACATGGATAGAAGGCCCTCACTTCTGCCTGCTCTCTTCAGATGCCTGAAGGTAGGGAGTGCTCCAGGTCTGCAGCCAGGCTCCAAGGGTGGGTCTCTGAGGGGCTGAAAAATGCCCCACCAATCTGGCTAAGATAAAGAAAGGATATAAAGAGAAAGTTACAGAAATTTAAAGGGTTAAGTTAAGTTGCTGAGAGTTAGTACAAGTTACAGAGAAAGAGGTAAAAAGAGCAGAAAGCTGGGGAAGAAAAGAGACAAAAAGAAGAGGAAATTAGAGAGCTAAAGAGAGATAAAAGACAAGAGTGGAACATATACTGGCCACAGTAGTTAGGGAACCTAGGAAGATAGTACCTGGCAACAGAAGAGAATTCCTGGCTAAAGATCAGTGTGCCTAATGCAAAGAAAAAGGACACTGGGTCAGGGACTGCCCAAAAAAGAACAAGAGGGGCCACTGGAGAGCTTCTTGGTCCTAGAGTGCTGGCTATGTACAGAGATAGAAGAGAAGTGTGGATACAGGGACCCAATGCTCTGTGCTCCTATGCCCCCCCAGTGGGCCAATATCCAAAGACCTTGAGTGCAAGGGGCTACTGGCAACGAACAATACTTATGGACTGCCCGAAGAACAGTGGACCTTGGCGTGGGCCGGGTAACCCACCCACTAATTCATGGTCATCCCTGATTGCCCCCATCCCTTGCTCAAAATTGTTCTCCAAATTGGCTTGTGTGGGCTGAAATGGCTGGGTGAGTCCCATATCTGCAGACTGTGAATGTGGAGCTTAAGACCTGTCTCAGTGCACCAGTACCTGATGGTGGGAGATGTGTGACTTAGTCCTGTTCTGCCTGGAACATATCACTCCTGCCAGCCGGGCACTAACAATTATCACCCAATCCAGGACTTAAACTGTGATAGAGTGGCTGATGTCTTGCCTTTGAATAGAGTGTCCCAAAAGATGGGACCACTGGTCAGCTGCCATGGACTAGATTCTCCACCGGTTGGGGACAATCTGGTCACCTTGCTGCCCAATCCGGACCTGGAGCCACCACAGCACGAGTGTCATGTACTGGCAGAAGCCCATGGGTGGAGAAAAGACCTCTGCGACTGGCTGATTGACCCCTGCTGAAAGCCGAGGACCTTGTCCACAGATGGGAACAGTTCTCTTCATGAATGAAGGTCAGAGACAAGTGGGTGCTGCCATGGTGGACAACACGACGTCATCTGGGATAGCTGAACATCTACCCCCCAGCACATCAGCACTGCAGATGCCTTTACCATCTCTTGGATGCCCTGGTGAAACCAACAACTGCAAGAGACAGCCTCGATAGTCATCAGGAAGATACTGGAAGAAATCTTCCCCCAGTCTGGAGTGCCCAAGGTAATCTGGTCAGACAACGACCCTACTTTCGTTGCCAAGGTAAGCCAGGGTGTGGCCAAGTATTTAGAGGTCGATTGGAAATTACATTGTATCTACAGACCTCAAAGTTCAGGACAGGTAGAGTAAATAAATAGAACTCTAAAAGAGACCCTGACCAAATTAACCATGGAGACTGGCGCAGACTGGGTGACACTCCTTCCCTCTTGCTCTCTTCAGAGCAAGAAATACCCCTTCCAGATTCAGCCTTATTCCCTTTGAGATCTTATATGGGGCCTCAGCCCCCCCCCCCGGCTGTATTAGATGATGTTACTGAACCAACATGTCATAGTGCCATAGTAATAATGATTTGTGTGCCAGGCTAAAAGACCTACAGGTGATACAGAAAGAAATCTGCTCACAGCTGACATCAGCCTATGCCCTGGAGACCCCTGAGACATCCCATCAGTTCCAGGTCGGAAGCAGCTACACTGAGCCCAGACACTCGAGCCTCGCTGGAAAGGACTGTACCTGGTGCTACTGACCACCCTGACAGCCGTCAATTCTCAGCCCTCGCCAGCCACATACTAGCTGTTGGGGCTGAGAGCTGAGACCTAGAGGGAAATTCAGATCTTCAAAAAGCTCCCTAGACTTACACATCAGATAAGTGGATACATCAGAAACTGACTGGAAGGTTGCTATAATGCTCACTTGAGGAGTGTGCTTTAGAAACAAGAATTTCATGTTTGCCCTCGTTCCATCGGGATAGGTGTGGAATAGGCTTGATTTCTATTGCAAATGGTGTAACATTGCATATGTTAGTACTCCTAACACTTCTTGGGACTGTGCCTCAGGGATCACAACCTGTATAAGTTTAGAAGTTCTGAAAGACAGTCATGACCTTGGTGTATAGGTTCAGATAGTGTCCAGATTGGAATCCTGATGCTAAAGACTTAGTAAGACACAAAAAAAAAAGGAGTTGAGAATTACTTAGGGCTAAGGCTATCTAGGTGCTGCAAGGGCAGCACAAGGACATCTGCTGTTACAATGCAAGGCTTATAGAGAATTCAGAACTGCCATTGACTCAGGTATAAAAAGAGTGAAAGACTTTTTAGCTGACCTCCAAGAATACCTAACCTCCCTCTCAGAGGTAGTCCTTCAGAATAGGAGAAGATTAGACCTGATATTCCTTAAAGGAGTCTGTGTGCTACACTGAAAGAAGAATGTTGCTTCTATGTAGACCATTCAGGAGTAATTAAAGACTCCATGAATAAATTTAGAGAAAGGTTAGATAAAAGACAGAGAGACAGAGAAGCACATCAGGAATGGTTCGAGAGCTGGTTTAGTAGATCTCCTTGGATAACTACTCTGATATCTTCCCTTATGGGACCCTTCTTAGTTTTGCTTCTGCATCTGATTATAGGTCCATGTGTGTTAAAGAAACTAGTTAATAGGCTTGACTCCTACAAAAAGATAGAGACGCTTAACAAGGTTGGTTTGAGTCTTGGTTCACTCAGTCTCCCTGGATGACTACCCTACTCTCTGCTACAGCTGGGCCATTATTAATAATTTTCTTGGTTTTAGTTTTTGGACCCTGTGTGACAAAAAGGTTAATTGCTTTTGTTAAAAATCGAGTGGGTGCTGTGTGGTTGATGGTTCTGAGACAACAGTACCAGTCAGTTAGGACAACTGGTGAGACCAAATACGAGACTTGATATCGAAATTCTAAGATTAGAATTATTTAGTAGAAGGAGAAGGGAATGAAAGGAGAATTATACGAATTCTAGGTTTGGAGATGCAAAATTAAAAGAATAAACCCCAAAATGCCACAGATACAAAATTAAAAGAATAAACCCCAAAAGGCCACAGACCCAGGGCTAAGCCCTGCAGCCAGGACTAGCACGCCATAAAGATAAAGGAGCACAGGAAACACTGTCCAGGCAGGACTGGCAAGCCATAAAGAAAAGGAAAGGAATGCAGGAACCAGCCTGAGTTAATGGGACTGATTCATGGGACGTCTGGCAGGAAGACATCTCCCCCAGCTCACTCAGGGCCATATTTCAACTAGGTGTCCTCCAGACCCTGATAAGCCCCTGACTTCTAACACGTACTCTTTCTGCTTTGTTCTCACTGCTATGTTTGAATGAGCCAATTGTATGTAACCACGCCAAAACTCCCTAGCTTTCTCTATATAACCCTCTGACTTTTGAGTTTCGGGCTCGACACCTCTGTCTCCTGCATGGGATACGTGTCGGTCCGGAGATCTCTGTAATAGGTCTCCGTAATAAACCTCGCCTTTGCTTATTACATCCAAAATGGTCTCTCTGTGTCTGGGGTCCGCGATTTCCCGCGACTTTAGAAAGGGTCTCTCTTCGGGGATCATTCAAGTTCTACTCTGGATGGCGGTGCCAACTTCACAAGGTGAATACTGTGCCCTCTGTCTGGGTAGAGAGATGCCTATCTGGATTAAAAGCAGAATTCACACACTTGCTCCGTCTAAGAGTACACTGGTGATGGTGACCAAAGGCAGGTGCTGTATGAAGTGGGGAAGGGGAAGGAGGAACTCCAGGCAAAGGGAGCTAGCAAAGAGTGGCTCTAATATCTGAATGTGTAGACTTCCAACCAAAACTACCAAGAAAGGATCGGGATGACTGCCAATTGTAGGGACAGCAGTCAAGGGGACGCCATAGGTGTAGATACGTGGACGCAGCAACAGGCACACCAAGCTCTGTTCACAGGGCTGCTGGATGCACAGCAAAGATGCACCTGGCTCTACTACAATAGAATCAGAGAAGGAGAGGAAGGAAAAGCACAGGGAATGACAAGGGTGACTCCCTGTGATCAGGGGTGGGGTCGGCGGGAGTGACAGGGGCACAGGAAGGTGTATGGGGTGAGAATGTAATAACAAAAGCCAGCATGCTGGGTAGTTATCATGCTTACACAAAAGTTCAATGGGAAGAGAAAGAAAGGAAGAAAGAGAGAGAGACAGAAAGAAAGAGAGAGAAAGAGGAGGGAAGAAAGGAAGGAAGGAAGGAAGGAAGGAAGGAAGGAAGGAAGAGAGAAAGAAAGAGAAAGAAAGAAAAAAACAAACAAAGGGAGCCTCTTGCCTGCAGGCTTGCCCCATCTCTTGTGGAATAGCCCACACAAAGGCTCTCTATGTCTGGGTAGTCAGCCTTTGTCCCCATCCTGCTGTAGCAGCTGCACCCCAGAGACAGCTTTACTTATGAGGCCCCTAAGGTAGGAAGGCTTGAGGTCGATGTCCGTTTCTTCATTTCCTCCATTTGTCAGTGCAGCAGCCACTCACGCCAAGCTCCTTCCCTCTGGAGTGCCCTGCCAGGTCCCAAGCCCTCTGTGACCTAAGCTGACCCCTGACGGCTTGGTGACCTGAGGGAAAATTCTCTTGAGCTTCAGAAGCACAGAGAGACCCAACATGGCTCAGGGTCCATCTCTCCTCTCACAGTGTGTGTACATCAAAGGGGTGCAGAGCACCTACCAGAGACTGGTGAGGGTAAACTCGTGGGGACATTGAGCATGGCCCCCCAACTTACCAAGGAGTCTGGCTCTCCTTAGGGGTATGGGATCACCACTGGCTTTGTGTGGTAACCTCAGACTGACTTCCTAAATTATTCTCTGCCTCCCCACGTGTTTGTTGGTTCTGCATAATGTTCGAGTAAAAACAATCCTGTCACCTCAGGATCAGGGCCCTTCCAGAGATCACTCTCTATAGCTTCTGATCTCTGGCCAGCCCCGTCTCCCTTCACAAGCTCCTGCCTCTCCTCACTCCTCAGCACAGACCTGGGCTCTGGAGTGTTTGACGCTGACAGTGGTCTTCAGAGGTTGGAGAGAATGGCACTTGGAATATGTCTTTACTTGGAATCATCTTGTATTGCTTCCTCTCAGAGGTTCCCAGAACCTCTATGCCATAGTCCACTCCCTCAGGTCTCACCTTTGGTTGAGAGGAGAAAGTCCTCTGCTCTACCAGGTGCCTACAGCTGGATGGCTATGTGCCACCTCTGCTCTGTCCCAGGAGGAGAGACTGATGGGAGCTGGGTACCAGGGGTAACGAAACCCTTCCTCTCGCGTCTGTTTGGTTTTTCCCAAATGTTACTGGGTTTGATTACCATATCCTCCCAGTTTGAGGGAGGAAGAGCAAAGAACTACACAGGAACTAAACCTGACAGTTTCAACACATTTAGTTCGCCATTTGATTGGAGTCTTCCAATCATTCCCTGGAATACAAATCTTTCCCCATTTTTCAAATCAGTGTGTGATTACGAAGTGTAACAAGGGGCCGTCCTGTGGTTTTTCAGATGAGGAGACTGGCTGAGGAAGAGGCATTGGCCTTCACTCCACAACCAGAGACTGAGCCGAGACAGAGCCTAAGATATGAGATGCTGGAGACCACGTTTTCTCGAAGAGAGATATTTGTTGCTATATTTTTAATAGTTCTTTCTCTTGATTTTTCTCTTCTTAACATCGCATGACTTCAGCTTGGCAGAGAAAAACACACGTGTAGGACCGTGTAAATGTCCACTGAGTCACAGGCCTACTATGACAGGACCATGTAAATGTCCACAGAGCCACAGCTCATCTTGCTGAGCCACCATGATGGGTCCTAATAATCAGAGTGAGGAATGGGCTGGAACAGTCAGGATGGCAGGGTTTAAGATACTGTACTGGCTCTATTTCTAAATTCAGGGACAGAAGCAGAACCCATCCCACTTGGACATTAAAAAGATCTTCTAGGAAACTGCTCAGCACGCTTTGTGACAACACTAGGAAGTGAGGCCAATGTTTGTCACCTCAGAGTTCCGGAATCTGCCAATACCTGTGGGCCCGAGGTTGCAAGTGACTGCTTTTACGCCATATTCCAGACCAGCCAGTTGACATTTATTGAACACAAGGCTATAGAAGGCAAGAAGACAAGAGCCCATTGATCTGAGACACCACCGTGTCCAGTGAGCCTCCACAGATTGAGAAGGAGCTGAGAGCCACATGCCCAACCTCCTGTCACAAAAGTGTTGGCTTCATCTCCATTCCTACCACTGTGTAAAGCCTTATGTAAATCTGCCTTGACTCTCACTCTGGCTCTCCCCCATTTTCTGCTCCCCAGGCTTCCTGACTTCTCATTACTTGTACCGTACAGCCCTCCCTGACCATACCCACCATGTTACAATCCCATTACCCACACTCTAGGCCACTCTGGTCACCCTTTTAGACTCCAGTTTCCCCTTCTCCTGGCATCTCTGGCCACCTGCATTGACCTAGCTCTGTTCACCCAGAGAAATTCAAAGGCCTCCATAATCTGTTCCATCACCTCAACATTGGCTGTTCCCCTTGTTACAGCATACCTCCACTGTCCCCACCCCTGTCCCCTGAACACTTAGCTGCTTGGAGGAGGGGTCACTGAGGCAGGTCTGACTGCAGTGCCTTGTATATCTGCTCAAATATTTTCACCTTGTCATCCAGCTTGTGACACAGTTCCCGCAGTGCCCCAGCTGACTCTGTTTTTGCCCCATCATACAGATCCATGGAATCTGCCACAAGGTGATACACATCCCATGCAAGGAAAAAGCTTGTAACCCCTGCTGCTCCAAACCTGGCTCCTCTGGTCGTTGAGAGAGGAGAGCCCGTGAAGGCAGCCCCCATCTCTCTAGCACTTTGGACAGAGCCTCTTCCAGTGGAGGTGAGGCTCCTGGCAGCTGCTGCACCCTGAGAGATGGACCTGGCTCTCCTGATGGCTCGGATCTGATCCCTGAGGGTTTTGAAGGCCTCGACTAACTCCTTGCCTGTATTATAAAGCTTGATTGTGATCTTAGGTGTGATCTTTAGAATCTCCCCAAGTACATCCATGCTGGCTCCAACCAGGCGACTGGCTTCAGATTCATCTGACAGTTTGATTGATTCTTCTACAATGTTAGTCACAAGACCATTCACAGATGCTGTCACTCCCAACCCCACGGCGGTTGCTGAGAGTATCAGACTGGCCCCTCCTGTAAAGGGTAACAGAACCAAACCAAGGATTCCAGAGACAGTGCTAACAGAGCTAGACACCACATTGGAGATGGTACAGTCATGGTGAACCTGGTCAAGATGGTCAGCCAGGTCTCGGAGCTTCTTGATATGGTCCTCAAGTTTCTTTTTCAGCTGAGGAAACACTCGTAGAAACCTCTCTTTCTCCTGTTCCCTTTGAGGGCCGTCATTTTCATCTGTGGGATGCTGTTGTAAATGCTCTTTCAGAGCATCATACAGCGCAGCTTCCTCCTCACTGTGACAGAAGTAAAATGCAAGAGGGAAACAGCAAGTTTTTTTAAGATCAAAACTTATTCAGTCTTTAACTTTATACGAAAAACCCAACCAGAAATAATTTTACAGAGATACAACATTTTCCATTCTACTATGAACATTTGAAACATTTTGGATGCCCACAGTCCATAGGGGTTAGTGTGTAAGGCAGAGTCAACACAGCAGTGAAAGGCACTTTATAAAATGTCATATAAGAGCAGTGTCATCACTACCTGTGGGGACCCTGTGATGTCATCACTACCTGTGGGGACCCTGTGATGTCATCACTACCTGTGGGAACTCTGTGATGTCATCAGTATCCTATCTTGGGGAAGCCTTTGATGAGCGCAGGGATGTGGGATCAGAGTAAATGCTCTTTACTTCTGAGAATTGTGTTGTGAGGGATGCAACTTTCCCAGAGGCTCTCCTGTCCCTTTGGATGCTGGGAAGGTATCTGCATTCCCTGCAGCTTCCAGTCTGCAAGAATGCCTGAGCTTGCCTGGGAGCTCTGCAGTGGGATACACAGACTGAGATGCTAAGAGTGGATTCCTGTGTCTGGAAGGCTCCCAGACCTAAGCAGATGATCGCTGCACATCAGGCCTCATACGACAGCACACGGTGACAGGACACTTGCTTTAAAGCTTTGCACAGACCTCCTGCATCTGCTGCACACAGCGTCATCATTGAGGTATTTCAAGTGGGGAAAATGAAGGCTCTGAGATACACAGTTCCCAGGAGTTATCTATAAAAAAGCTCAACCTTAAAGATGTCAGTGTGATGAGGAATTTGCTGCCATTTGTGACCTCCAGAGGAACTGGAAGCCTAAGGCATTGACCTTAGGAAGATTCCCATAAGGCCATGTCCCTGGAATTGATCTGTTGTTGGTGTCCCTGTAAGGGATGTGCAGTCTTCTGCCCTTGTTACCAGGTGGCCCTAAGTCCCCAAACCCTTGTGTGTGCAGAGTGGTTCCTTCTTTCTCTCCACTGGGGCAACAGTCTTGAACAGCGTCCTCCTGGTCCTTGGAAGTTGTATCAGGATGAATGTCTGTCCTAGGTGGGTTTTCTGGTGTGCAAGGGTCATGTGACTCCTCACGCACTCCATGCAGGGCACCTCATTCCAAGGGCAAGAAATCTGAAGCCTGAAGCTCTCTCAGATCTGACTGGGGCCTGTCTTCAGTGGTTTCTTTTAACCCCCTGTGCTATGTGCTATCAATCATCTGTGTGAACTCTGAGCTGTTTTTACATTTTCCCAATACTGTCCTGATTTAGGGGAGTCTTCCATTAATAGCTGGTGCCAAAATGAGAAAGCAGGCTCACTGAGACCCTTTCCTCAGACTTTGTCATCTAGCTCTTCCTGAGAATTGAATAATAAAACCTTAACCAATCCCTTTAGGGCCATGAGACCGTCCGGATTATTTTCCCTGCTGCCTACTCCCTGTAGACACACAAAGTTGTCCCCTTCCAGGCTAAAGCTTCCAGAGCAGTGGCTGGGTGTGGTGACTGGGACAGAACAGCTGCGACCAGTCATGGCTCCACACTGACTGCCACTCTTCACTAATTCCTGACTCTCAACATGGCAGATTTCTGTAGACAGAGATCACCAGGCTAACAGACACCATAGCTGATGACAGCGTCTCTGTGGAACACCACAGGGCCATGTGCAAAGACACAAGGGGCCTGGAGATCAGCTGTAGTAACCGGAAGGAGAGAAATTCCCTGAATTGGTTCAAGACAAAGGGCAAGGATTTTCTCTGGTGTGTTGACATGGGCTCCTCTCAGATTCTCGACTTACACGAATCGTCCTCCAAACACACTGACTTTGGGAGCTGTCTATAGCCACGTGTTCTTCCGAATATTCAGGGAGCTCTTTGTAGACCAGAAGAAATTTCAAATAACCTCTGAGAACTCTGCAGTCTTTAAAGACAGTGTATGGAGAGCACACCCATAAATGGCCCTGCACACACATGAGACATGACATCAGAGCAGGGGAAATATCCCTTCTCCCACTTTTATGTCTTTCATTGGGCCCCTGACCATTCCCCTTTGTACCTTCAACTCTCCCTCTCCTTCCAGCCCTGATGTTCTCATGTATAAGCACACCCTATCTGTCTTCAGACACCAGAACAGGGCATCAGATCTCATTACACATGGTTGTGAGCCACCACAGAGTTGCTGGGATTTGAACTCAGGACCTCTGGAAAAGCAGTAGCACTCTTAACCACCCAGCCCTGCTCTTCTGGCCTGCTACCTACACCTCCATTCCAGAGTCACACACAGTCTCTCCTGACCCCTGGTTGTGACGGAACAGCATGGGGCTCTGGATCTAAGCAGCGACAGTCAGGGTCCACCCCAGCTCTGCCGTGGCACCATGGGCTCTCTAACTCCCCAACCCACAGAAGGATCCTGCTGTTGGTACAGCTCCTCAGATAGGAGGAAAGTGACTGAGACAGAACATGGAAGACAGCCTGTTCAGTGTACGTTTTTCTCACTTGTCTCAAAATAAATCCTTGATTCCTCAGTCCTACAGGAGACCCTTGTTTGTTCTCACTTCCAAAAGTAGCTTTCCAAGCTGACTTTCAGGAGCACCCACTGTGTGCTGGCCCCATGCTGAGAAAGAACCCCACTGTGTTCCTGCCCCATGCTGAAAACCCCACATGGATGGTCCTATTTTCTCACACTACAGTTTCATGTGGTGGAAATCAGGAAGCAGTAACTAGCTTGTCAAGGTCACAGAACTAGTGGATGGCAGAAATCACCCTGGCACCTTGAGCAACATCTTCAAACAACCTGAAGTGACTTCCACCAGGAATAGCGTATTGTAAACTCTCCTCTTGGATAGTTGAGAAGGAGGCTCCATGACACCAACCCCTAGGACTGCCTGGAGTGGATATGCCTGACCAAGGAATAACCCTCATTCTCCTGGTGTGGGGTGGAGGGTGTGGCACTGTGTGCACCCTACAGGTCACCTTGACAACTCTGCTGCTTCCACAAATCCCTTCCAGACTCCATCTTCAGTTATCAGGCTCTTCAGGTCTCTTTTGCAGAGTACTTCTGTGAGAAAATCAGTGAGTTCTTCAACACTGCGGCGTGCCACTATTTATGAGGAAAAGAATGAGGTCAGATGATGGCATGGGGTCCTATGAACTACTATTGTCTTCTACCTCTCCACTCTCCTTCATCAGACCTGCTGATCTGGAAGCAGACAGGTTAGAGCCTTTCCTGCACCCATTTCCCTGCCCACTGAGTCCTCTGGAGCACACCCAGCTGCCCAGAGCTGTGTGATATTCCCCCTCCCCTAGCTACATGGTCCCACCATTTCTCTGTCCGCCTCCCCCTGCCTCCCAATCCCAACTGCTGGGAGACTTGCACTGCCCTCCTGACTTCCATTGCCCAACCCAAGGCTACCTACCCAGCAGGGTCCTGCTGCACCAGGAACATTGAGGTTACATCCCCTTTCCTATAAATGTTACATCAGGAAAACTCAGGGGCAACAGTTGGGTTAAGGCCAGAGTAAGGGCACAAGCAACAAAAGGTAGGGCAGTGTGACATCTTCAGAGCCCCGCTGTCCTACTACAGCAAGCTCTGGATATCCTAACACGACTTAAGCAGAAAGTAAACAAATCTCAAATCCAATTTTATAAAGATGATGGAGACCTTTACCAAGGAAATGATGAATTCCTTAAGGAAATATATGAAAATACAATCAAACAGGGAGAGGTCGTTAAAGAGGATACAAACAAGCCTCTTAAACAAATACAGGAAAAGCACAATTAAAAAGGTAGAGGAAATAAGTAAAACTGTTCGAGACCCGAGAATCGAAACAGAAGCAATGTAGAAAACATGAACTGAAGGGATCCTAAACACAGAAAGTCTAAGGAAGAGAACAGGAACTACAGACACGAAGATCACCATCCGAACCCAAGAGCCAGGAGAGAGAATCTCAGGCAGAGAAGGTATGACAGAAGAAATGAATACACCAGTCAAAATGAATAAATCTAAAATTTCCTCACACAAAACATCCAGGAAATCCAGGGTTTCAGGAGACTCAGCCCCCAAATGCATGTGTATGTAAAGGGTCTTAGGCTCAGAAAGCATTTGGGAAGGAGGAACTTTACAGCACTAGTGAAGACCTAATAATGACATAAGTGTAAGGAACTGCTCAGTGGGACTGGGGCCCTGATGGCACTGAGATCCCAGATGTCTGTCTTCTGTCACCTGCCTGTCATTTCCTTGTCTGTCACATGTACACACCTGTCTCTATGTCCCACCTCCCCTTTTACAGTGACCCTGCTCCTCACACGCAGAGGAAACGCCGTGTGCAGAGGACTGACCCTGCTGCACTCTGGCAAGAGGTGCTTACTGGGACCAACTTTCCATAAGGTCATCTTGGACATCGGCTTCCGTTGCTGAGAAATAACAGGCCACTTGTCAGTGTCTCTGTTTTTGAACCACATGAGCCTCTTACACATCAACACTGGGCTGACAGAGCCTTCAAATGTGACTTTCAAGCTGCCATAGGCTCTCCATGGCCTCGTGTGTCAGTGGTAGAATTTTTAATAAACTAAGGATGAATATCAGTTTATATTGAGCATGGGAAGAACTCAGAGCTCCCTGAAACCAGTGAAAAAACATCCACGTCCCCTTGGACTATTGCAGATTTCGCAACTCTAAAGCCATTGATGAAAAGACAGCACTGCTAGGTTTGGTTGCAGCTTGGGGTGAGCCCTTGTCACACTCAGCCATGTCAACTGCAGGTTTGCACATTGTAGCAATCCCTTCCCAGGGCAAGCGTGGGATTTTTCTCCCTTCACTGCTAACCTGGAGCTTAGCTGGCCTTGCCCAGACTGTAGCCCCTCACTTTCACCACAGAGCAGGAGCCTCCCCTTACTTAACCTCCTCAACAGTGACAGCTACTTAGACATTGAGATTCCCGGCGCCCCTTTTTTGTCCAAATGCAAGTCGTAAAGCAGTCGGCATTTTTTTCCAGTTCCATTTGCACTTTCTGTTGTGGACACAAACCACTGAGTCGCTGGTAATATGTATCTACAGTCAACGTTGCGCTGTATTGACCTCTTCCCCACCTAAGAAATTAATCCATTGCCTTTAAGGTAGCCTTATGTGATGTCTTAGAATATGGGCAGAAAATAGCTTGGTTCCTGGTCAACCTATCATGGGACTGACCTCTAGTCCAGTTGCCAATGAAGTCCTTGCACCCCTGTGAGATCACATGACCAGTGTCCACCCTTCTGCATTGCACAGCAGGACTGTCTGCCAGGGGCTACATAGACCCTTTGGGCTCTGCTGACAATATTCACCTGCACTTCTAGTCCAAAGTTCCAAAGTCTTCCCCTTCTCTCTCTTTCTCTCTCTCTCTCTCTCTCTCTCTCTCTATATATATATATATATATATATATATGTATATATATACATATATGTATACATACATATACATATGTATATGCAGGTATTGTGGTTTGATAATGCATGGCCCAGCGAGTGGCAGTATGAGTGTGTGTGACCCTGTTGAATACACTTGGCCTTGGAGGAAATGTGTCATTGAAGGGGTGGGCTTTGAGACTTTCCTTCTAGCTGCCTGGAAGACAGTCTGCTTCTTGACTTCCTTTGGGTGAAGATGTAGAACTCTCAGCTCCTCCTGTACCATGGCTGTCTGGAAACTGCCATGCTCCCGCCTTGATGATAATGAACTGAACCTTGAACCAGTAAGCCAGCCCCAATTCAATGTCCTTATAAGAGTTGGCTTGGTCATGGTGTCTGTTCACATCATTGAAATCCTAAGATAACAGCAAATATCTATGATTTATTTGTTTTGTGTGTATGTGTGCTTGTGTGTATGTGTATTTGTGTGTATGTTTGTTTGTGTATGTGTGGTTTTTTTGTGTGTTTGTGTGTGTGTGTGTCTTTGTGTGTGTATCCAGATAGAGAGTGCAGAGAGTATGTCAGGTATTCACAGCGCTCCACAAGGATAGATGCCCAGAGTGTTAGTGAAGAGAGAGAAGCAGATACTGGAAACTGAGAGATCGCATCTCATCTGCAAGTAAGAAATGTGGAATGTACTGGAAGGGGGCAAGACTGTCAAGTCTTTATTTATTTAACTTTGTATATTTTATTTTATATTTTAATTTTTGAGACATGGTCTCATTAAGTAGCCCTGGCTGGCCTGGAACTCACTATGTAGACCAGGATGGCCTTGAACCTACCTCAGCCTCTCAAGTGCTACAATTAAGTATGCATACCCCGCACAGCAGGGCCATCTACTCTAAAGTCCCACCCCCAGGAGCAGAAGTCCTCCAGTGAGGTTCTGTGTCCTGTGAGTTCCATGATCTCCCCCAAATGCATCACCCTCTGGAGCCCAAGTGTTCAAGTGCGTGGCCCCTGTAGGTATCGCACACTCAAGATACACACACGGGCCACACAAAGGTGGGTCACTGAGATCAAAAGGACCTGGTTAGGATGAAGAAAATTTGCAGCATCTGCTCTCCCATTGCAACCCTTGTGAGATGGAAACACAGAGAGAGGAAGAAAGTGACTACCTTTGCTGACTGCTGCTCGGTCCAGAGCACGAGCCATTGGACTTCTTACTGTCCTGCAGGTGTCTGGGCTGGAGGGAGGAAAACACAACAAATAAACAAAAGCCAGCATGCGTTGCAATGGAGACCACTGCAGAGATGTGGGGTGTAAAGTAAAGGGCACAGTCAGATGCTCCTCCAGGCGGCCCTGCACTTCTACTTAGAGATGACAGCCATCTGGGTCACCCTCTCCCCTCATCCTGGCCAAGTCAGAGCCCTCCTGCCCTGCTAGTATCCGTGGGGGATGTCCCCTTCTAGGGACATAAACATGAAGAGAAGACCTAAATATAATCTTCGTACAGGAGAGATGGCAGGAGGTGCCCTGCCAGTCATTAGGTGGGAATGCGCTCAATGGATGCCACAGCAAATATTTCCTGTGTGTCTGTTGCACACAGAGCTTCTCAGACACACCTCGTTGGGGGTCATTCCTGAGATGAGGACTCCCGAGAGCCTTACCGTAGTGCGGAGGAATGACTGCAAAGGACTGCAGATTTGACAGCAGTGCTACGCCAGGCACTTGACCCCAAAATGTCATGAATGTCACCCCAACTTTTAGACATGAATTTCCACTCTCTTGAACATACAACAGCATCTTCTCCTCTCCCCATGTGACTGTGGGGGTCACTGTGCCTGGGGCTCTCGCCCACATCAGGGCCTGTGTCCTGTGTCGAGTTTAACCCATGAGTGACACGTTGCTCTCCCAGAGCCCACACACTCTCCTCGTTTCTTCAGGATCCTGCATCCCATCAGGGCTGGTGTCCTGTTAGATCCTGTCCCACATCTGCTCAGGAACCACCCAGTCCTCTGCCCTCTTTCTAAGTGTTTAGCCTTAGGCAGTTTCTAATGTTCCTGTGAACAGCAATTTAAAAAAAAAATTTTCCTTAAAAAAAAATCCTTCCTGGGGGTTATTTGCTCTAAGATAGTCCAAGAAGTAAAATGACAGGATCACCATTGAAGTTTTCATGTACTGAGGCTCACTACTGATGAAATCAATTGTGTGAGCCTAGGCTCCCACGGGCAGGGCACTCAGGAGTGACAGGCGTTCTCCCTAGGTTTACAGTGACAGCAGCCTTCACCACACAGCACATCTGACCTGCATGTTGGGGAATCTCAGCACTGGAGACAAGGAGACTGGAGGCTGAGGCTTCACAGGCAGACCCTCGTTCTAACTGAAACCAGACGTCACTGTGCTGTGTGGCTAGGGCTGCAGTTTCGTGGTGGAAAGGCCCTTAGTGTACAAAGTCCGGCACAATCTCTACTGATGCATTCATTCGTGAGCAGAGGTTCACTGTAAAAGGGGCTGCTTGCTCCTCTTCACTTTTGCTTTCCTGCCCTTGTTTCAGCTCCTTACCCTCTCTCCCTATTCCCCTCACCCCACCCCCTCTCTCTACATGCTCATGGCTGCCCTCTACGCCTTTATACTCCTCTCTGTCTCTCTCTGTCCTCTGTGTCTCTGTTCCTCTCTCTCTCTCAATATCTCTCTCTCTCTCTCTCTCTCTCTCTCTCTCTCTCTCTCTCTCTCTCTCTCTCTCTCTCCCCCTCTCCCATTTCCTCTCCCTCTCCCCCCACCTCTCTGTGTGTGTGTGGGGGGTGTGTGTATGCACAAGTGTGCGTCTTTCTCTCAACTCTCCTCCCTATGCCTTGATTAAACTCTATCCTGTACTATAGTCTTGTGGCTGGTCCCTCAGGGGAGGATGCCACAGCGTGGGCCTGCTGAGGTCTCCCCTTCCCCCACACCTGACTGCACATGCAGCAAGCATACCCTTCTTCTCCTTCTTTTTATACACACAACACTGGTCCTTCACTCTCCGTCCATACTTGTGGCATCTGAAGGACTTAGGGGTGGCTCTATCACTACACAGGCTTCCAGAACACCACAGGCAGAGGAGAGCAGCCTGTTGGGGCTCTCAGCAGGGTAGGAACTCTACATCCATCCTTCAAGAGGGCAAAACAGAGGCCCAGAGCCCATTCTCAGTCCGTTACCTGCTTCCCTTCTGCACCTGCACTCACGAGACCATCCTGGCTTCATCCTCTGTCTTCCTCAGGCTAGGCAGAGGCTGGGTGAGAGAACCCAGGAGTGTGGCCTCTCATCTACCCGTTCTGCCTCCTTGAGGCCCCTCAGAATAGTCACCGACTGTGATGCCTTAGTGTTTCCTCAGGGGTTAACACAGCATAGGCAGGCAGAGCTGTGCCTAACCAATTAGTTTTTCTGTACATCTTCATCAAAACCTCCTTCCCTTTGGTTCAGTAAGAGCACCCCAAGGCCAGTGTGCTTGGTGGCTCTGTGTTCACCCCTCCTCCACTTCTTTTTCTGTTTTTGTGAGATCCAAAATGACCGAGCACAGGCAAGAAAGTTACCTTCCTGCTAGCGACTTCTAATCATGTCTTAGGCCTCCTTCCAAGGAGGATCAGGCCCCAGGCAGTGTGATGATCCCATCTGAGGGCTTCCAAGGCCTCTTGTATGCACTGTGTAGAGGAGGAGAGAGGAGCAGGCCGAGCTCACTTGACTGAAAGTCCAGCCCCACAGCTCCTGAGGCTGTGACCATTCTTCCCTGAGCTCCTCCATCCATGGGCCCTAACCCTTCTCCAGAGCCATTGAGAGGATGAACACATGGGGAGTGCGTGCTCCCCAACTCACCAAGGAATCTTCCTGTAGGCAAGTTTGGATGTGTCCCTGCTGTCCTTCGCTGTATGGATCCAGTCACCAGCTGCCTGTCTGAGAGACAACCAGGCACAAGCTCTGGGCATTATATAGCCAGTGCATGAAAGTGAAAGAAAAAGTTCTGGTATGTGGCTCCTCAAGACACACCCAGCCCGGTGCCTTCCTGGGCCTCCCTGCTCCTCGGCCATGGACAGCAGCGTCTCTGGATAGAAACAGAGCCAAGAATGATGGTCAGTGATGAAGCTTGAGCCATGCTTCAGTCTCCAAGTAAAAGGAACACATTTATTACTGAGATGGCCACAGATGCTTGGTCTCAAAAAGGGGGAACCTTGCTTTGTGTGGACTTGTGAATAGGAAATAAACTTGGGACTTCCTACATTCTTGGGCCAGTCCCAATCTTTTATTCTCCCTCTCTTCCCCTCTCTCTGTCTCTGTTTCTGTCTGTCTCTCTGTGTCTTTGTCTCTCTCTGTCACTATCTATCTATCTATCTATCTATCTATCTATCCATCTATCTATCTATCCATCTATCTATCTATCTATCTATCTCCCTGAAATGTTTGGATCAGATATGAGCTCTCAATTACGTCTCCTGCACCACGCCTGCCTGCTGCCATGCTCCCTGCCAGGATGGTCATGGACAAACCTTCTGGAGGTGTCAGCGAACCCCAATTAAATGCTTTTATAAGTTGCCTTGTTCATGGTGTCTCCTTACAGCAAGAGAACTGTCACTAAGACACCTTGCAAAACTCCTAAAATATTCTGTAGGAAATGACCCCCCCCCCTGTTCCTGTCTGATACCGTGCATGGACTATTGCATACATAAGGAGCAAAGGCCTTTCTTAGGGACACACAGACTTCAGACAGGGACAACAGACAGAGGCACTAGGAAGATACAGAGAGAAAGGCAGATAGTTTAAATGGGGTTTCCTCTTGGTTTAGTTGAGTCTGAAGGCAAGATTTGGTTGGTTTGTTTGCTTGGTTGGTTGGTTGGTTGGTTGGTTGTTTTCAGACACAGGGCTTCTGTGTGTAACTAGCCCTGGCTATCTTGGACTTGTTTTGTAGATCAGGTTTGCCTTAAACACACAAAGATTCCCCTGCCCCTGCCTCTCGACTGCTTGGATTAAAGGCATGAGTCACCAGGACCAGCTTGAGGACAAGACTCTCAAATGTGGTGCTACCACGGGGCTTCATACTGAGACCATGTCTTAAGGCAGTGTGTGGGTGGTGGGCCTGGCAAAACAGATAAACGTGCCATGGTTTCCCTCCATGCTGGTGATTTCTTGGCTGGATTTTTGGTTCTGTAAATTCTGTGGCTTTGCCAATTGATCAGCTAAGGTCAAAATATGCTGCTTACTTGGGACAAATGGAACCTGGGTGAATGAGTGAACTGATAGGTTAATAAAAGACTGGGGTTTGGCATCAGAGAACTGAGCTGTCTGGTGATCTTCAGAATGCTGTCAGCTCGTAACCGCATGGCTTGTCTTCAAGACAGTGTTCTCTCAGAACCTCTCTCCAAGCCCAATCTGGTCCTTGGCACCCAACAGTCTACTAAGTCTTATCTAGAGATAATATTAATCAGAATAAAGGTCCTCTGATCAGGGTTAAGTACATCCTTACTGTGTCTCTCTGAGGTGCCAATCAGGAGGAATTGGAGGGGAAAGGTGCCCCACGAGCTCAGGTGCCCCAACTCCTGTGGAAGCCCCAGCTCCCAATATTAGGAAGCCACTGCATTGTCCACAGACTACAGAAGAACTGTCATGTTACACGCAATCACTTCACCATGATGGTCTGCACAGGGATTCCAAACACCCTTGGGGTAGGCAGGCCTCTACTTCAGATGCCAGGTGAAACTATTCCCCAAACTTGGCACATCCTGTCCTCTGCTTGTCACCTGCCACTGCTCATGCCCCATGTCTTGGGTCTGGCTCTCCCTGAAGTGGCCATAGGACTCCAACCCTCCTCCCAAGAGCTTCTGGCCTCAGAAACCCATACCCACGATCCCAGGCTCACAGACTGATGAAGCGAATTGGTGTAGTGACAGGGAAGACTCTTGCCCGGACTCAGCTCAAACTGGTCAGTGATGGACTCAGTACTCGTGGCTTTAGGCCTCATTGACAAACATGTCCTAGTTATAGGAAGGCTAGACCCTGGCGAGCCGCCAACACACAAACTGTAAGAGAGGAAGGGGAATATTTCCAGGAATCACAGTGGATTGCAGAGGCCTAGGGAATGAGGGAATGCAACTGCCTAGCATGCATGAAGTCTGGGGTTCAGTCCCCAGCGCTGCATAAACTGGGTGTGGTTGTGCTTACTGTGACTCTTCACTCAGGAAGTGGAGTCAAGAAGGTCAAGTCGAGGTCATCCTTGGCTACTAATCAAGTTGGAGGCCAGCCTGGGCTATCTAAGTCTGAGACCTTGTCTCAACAGAGAGAGAGAGAGAGAGAGAGAGAGAGAGAGAGGAAGGAATATATTCATGACAGATAGATGATGGATAATAGATAATCACAGATAGATAGATTATAGATAAAGTAGGTAAATGGATACATACCTGTGTTTAAGAGCAGCACTCCATGCTTTGCAGACGACCAAAGTTCAGTTCCCAGTACCCATGTCAGGTGACTCAGCCTCCTTTAATTCCAACGGCAGGACATACAATGGCCTCTTCTGGCTACCAGACACAGAGTTGGTACACACACACACACACACACACACACACACACACACACACACACACACAACTATTTTTGTACTCTGAAGAATGAAGCACTCAAAAACAGGGAGCTGTAGTGTAGGCTAAACAACTTCAGTGAGCTAAGGAGCCCAGACAAGGAAACAGCACAGCCAAGCTTTGGACAGTAGGCGCAGCACTGCCATCTGTTGGTAGCGAGCAGCAATTTCACCATCTTCAGCTGGTGTGTGTTAGGCAGTGTGTGCATGCCTCTGTGTGCCTACCTAGTGAAAGTGTGTGCATGCCAGTGAGAGGTGAGAGGTCACAGTTAGGGGTCTGCCTCTATTGTCTGCTAGACAATAGAGTTTTGAGACAAGGTCTCTCACTGAACCCAGAGCTTGCCCTTGGGGCTGGACTAGCCAAGTGAGCTCCCAGGATCGGCTAACCTCTGTCCCCTAGTGCTGAGATCACGGACAGGACACAAACCCTTGTTGTTGATGCTGTTGCTGTTGTTGTTGTTGTTTACAGAGGTTTGTGGATCCAGATTCACTCTTGTGCATCCAGAGGATTCAAGACCAGCCTCAGCTACAAAGCAAGAGGGAGCCTATCCTGGGTTACCCAAGACGTTCTCAAAACAAACAAACAAATGAACAAACCCACAAGGGCGTAGCCGGATGGCTCTGTGGGTAGAGCTGCCTGAGTCAGATTCCCAGTTCACACACAAAGACCTGAGCTCAGGGCACCTGCCTGAAGCTTCGGCACGGTGGGGTCAGAAGCACACACACAGACACACACACATCCATACATATCTGTACAAAAATAATCTGTGGCCAGGTGCCGGTGGCGCTGTAAGAGTCCATGGTTTGCAAAGAATAATACCCCAGACTCAGAAGGCGACAGCAGAGAGTGTTTATTCTGTGAAGAAGCTGCATGCAGGGGTCTATGACTTGTCCGGATGGAAGACAGAAGTGTGGACTTTGCACGGACAGGCACTGATCAATTTAATGCCTGTTGGGGTAGGCCTGGGTGACTTTTGCCTTTCTTTCCCTTGATTGGTTGGTTCTACCTCCATGGGTATGGGTGCCTTAGTGAAGGGGTAAGGCTCTGGGATGCGGGAAGATTTATTGAATAACTCTTCTTGGCTCAGGCTAGGTGGTGAAGCGCCTTCTACAGCTCCTGGTTGGCTGCCCATAAGGTTTGCCCAGGCTAAGTGGTGGGGCAGCTTGCTGCTGACTGGCTGTCTGTGACGGGTAGTTTTTCCTGGAATTGACTGTTTTGGACTTTTCCAGTGCAGAGAAACAGAAAGTTAGGCCTAGTCTCCCAAATCGCCAGCTTTCAGCCTGTTATGGAGTCAGCCTGGCTCTGGCAAACTATGTCCTTTCAGTGCATGGGTCTAACTGAAGTACAGAGGAGGCAGAGGCAGGTCCATTTCTGTGAGTTCAAGGCCAGCCTGGGCTGCAAAGTGAGTTTCAAGACAGCCAGGACAACATTGAGAAATCCTATCTTGAAAAACATATATATATATATATATATATATATATATATATATATATATATATATATATATATATAGAGAGAGAGAGAGAGAGAGAGAGAGAGAGAGAGATAAAGACCAGAACCTTTAAAAGGAGTGTGGCCGCTGAGTCCGTTTTCTTCTACTAAGGAGGCTAAGAGGGACTTCTATCTCAATGAGCCATGTGTCTCCCCAGCCCTTTCAATATTCCTTGTCTGTGACAGTATCTCATGGCGTCTCATTAACCTTGACTTGCTGTTTCGATTACAACAAACATAAACCCCCGATCCTCCTGACTCTACCTCCCTAGACCTGGATTCCAAGTGAGTTGGAAGCTACTCTGGGCTTTTGAGATCAGACAGACCTGACACAACTAATTAGAAACTCAAGAGGCTGAGGATGGAGCTCTGTGGGGAGAGGCCTTGCCTGTGTCCACAGCCCTGCCTCGGATCCCCAGCACCACAGGGCAGCAGCAGGAGGGTCTGAAATTCAAGACCAACCTCAGCTACACAGCAACTTGAAGGCTAGCCTGAGCTCTATGAGGTCACTGGCTAGAGGTCCTGGGCATGGGAGGGGCAAAGGTCATGACTGTGTGTGTGACCACAGGAATATCACTGCCCTCCAGCCTCCAGTGTGGTCTGAGACCACAAGGCCACATTGCTCTTGCCTCAGATGTCCTTTTCTAAGCTTCAAGGTGCTGATCAGGAACCCAGAAACAAGCCAGGGGGGTTAAGACAAGGCCTCCCTCACATCTGTTTTCCAGGTGGAACCTGGAATTCTGGAGCTGCCCAATGAAACAGCCAGGACTGAACCTCCATTATAGTAAGCATCCAATCGAAAGAGAAATCTCAGTGCGGGAGGCAGGCCCTGCCTGGTTGCCATAGTAATCTCCAGGGAGTTGCTTGGCACTGAGAGCTTTCCTTGGGCCTGGGATGTAGGCTCCAGGTACCTACTGGGAATTTTGGAGGGTGGCAGGGAGTAGGCAGGGGAGCAACACTGGTGAATCACGGGGGCAGGCGGGGCTGGCTAAAAGTGGATTGAGCAGTGTTCCCAGGAGGAAAGGTTCCTGCAGAGCAGCTATTCTAAGAGGACCAGAGAGCCATTCCAAAGGCTATGGAGGCTGCTGGAGAGGCTGATCAGGGGTTGAGAGCATTGGCTGCTTTCCCAGAGGTTCTAATTCCAAGGTCCCCACAGCAGCTCACACCCATCTGTCCCCCAGTAGGTGCACAGACATACACGCCGGTGAACACCCATCGCATACAATTAGACTTAAGGTTTTTTAAAGGTTAGGCGAAATGTCTTAGTCAGACATGAGCAGTTGCTTTATCCAGAGACGTAAAAGAGGGTACAGACAGACACAGGGAGGACATAGCGTTTATAGGGTGTCAAAGAAAGGGTTCAAGGAGTCAAGTGATTAGCAGGGGGAGAGGTGTATAGGTGAACAGCGAAGGAGTCACAGGAAGAAGAGGTCAGAGACCTTGGAAGCCATGGGGCTGAGAGTTTTAGAAGGGAATGAAGAATTTCTAACGAAGGTTTTACAAAAAGTGATCCTGGTCTTATTTGCTCTTGTTTTCTGTGTCATGCACGCATGATTGCCTGCTTGTGCATGTGAGCATGTGTGTGTGTGTGTGTGTGTGTGTGTGTGTGTGTGTGTGTGTCTGTGTGAGTGTGCTTGTATGTGCTCCTATGAAGAAGGACCGGACCTGGACCTTACTGTTCCTAGGCTGGCTGTGCACCCAGTCCCTGGGAACCAGCCTGTCTCCAGCCTCACAGTGCCGAGGTTGCAGGCATGTGCCGACATACCCAGAGTTGTCTTGAGTACTGGAATCTGAGCTCAAGTCCTCACACTTATGCAGTAAACACTTTATCCTGAGCCATCCTCTGTACCCTCAGGGGTTGTTTGGTTGGTTTGGTTTGGGAGTTTGTTGTTTGCTTGTTTGTTTTTAAGGAAGTTTTTGGGTACTTCAAGCTGGCTTCCTACTAGCTACACAGCTGAGACCACTGTTGACTCCTCCTGCCTGAACTTCACCACCACGGCCAGCTTTATTCATTGTGTTTCCTTGGTTTGGTGTTTTTGAGACATGGCCTCATTACAGTTCTCAGGATTTCTTGGAACTCACAATCCTCCTGCCTCTGCCTTCAGAGTGCTGGATACCAATATGCCAGTAAGGCTCCCTCCCTCCCTCCTCTCACTCCTTCCCTCTCCTTCCTTCCCTCTCTCCCTCCCTCCTTCCCTCCCTCCCTCCTTCCCTCCCTCCTGCCTTCACACTCTCCCTCTCTCCTTCCCTTTCTGAGACACATTCTCACTGTGTAACCCTGGCTGGATCTTGCTGTTGACCAGGCTGGGCTGGAACTCTGAGAGTTCTACCCCTTTCTGCCTCCTGAGTGCTAGGATTAAAGGCATCACCACGCCCAAAGAGAGTCTTATTTTCAGACTGTTTTATGGGGGGTGAAAAGGAAGCATTTGCAGGTCAGGGGCACTGTTTGGGGAACAAGATGTTGAAAGAGGCCATTGGATGTTTTAGAGAGAAACTTCACCAGAGGCAGGGACTTTCGAGGCAGTAGACAAGAACAACCCTTCCCTGAAGCAAGTATGGAGGGGACAGACAGAGAGAGGGAGTCTGGGGACACTGGAGAAGGGAGGTGATAGAGTGTGGGGGTGGGAAGGGCTGGTGGACAGGGAACGAGAGTGAATGACAACCTTTAGAGGGGACATCTTGGTGGTGGTGCCTGTGAGGACGTTAAAGTCACTCGGTGCTGATGTTAGATGGGCCACGTAGAAGTGTGTGAGTGTGAAAAAGGAGAAGCACCCAGAGCTGCAGTGATGCGATGGCTCACTGCTCAAGAGCCCTGGCTGCTCTTCCAGGGAACCCAGTTCAGTACCCACCTCAGGCAGTGCACGACCACCAGCTCCAGGCCATCCAGGGTCCCTTCTGACTTTCCTGGGCACCTGCACACACACAGACACACAGACACAGACACACACACACACACACACACACACACACACACACACACACACACACACGATAATAAGGTTTATCTTTTACCGGTTGGTTTATTTTATTTCATTTCATTTTTTATGTCTGAGTGTTTTGCCTGCACGTATGTCTGTGAACCATGTGCGTGGGGGCCAGAAGAGGGTGTCAGATGCCCTTGGCCTGGATGATTGTGAGATTCCGTGTGAGTGCTGGGAATCAAACCAGGATCTTCTGCGAAAGCAGCCAGTGTGTTCTTGGCCACTCAGCTCTCTCTTTGAAAGGGCTAAAGTTAACCTGTGAGCCCCGCTTGCTCAGGGGCAGACAACTTCCTGGTTTGGTGGGGGAGGCTGTTCCTGTAAACTGGCAAGTCAGGTGATTTCTCTTCAGTAAACGAGGGTGGTTAACCCACCCGCACAGGATGTGCTTGGTCACACATAGGTGGGAGGAGCATAGGCAGGAAGTGCATCCGGATGTAAGCCTGCCTCCTATTGGATGAAGGAAGGAAACACTGTATCCTTGTGGGTTTTGCCTTTAAGAACGCCTGACCTAATTCAGAGCCATTCTCTGGGAAAACCCAGGTATAGACTCGGCCAGTGTCCATCCTCCTGGCCAGTATTTAATAAAGCTTGCTTTAATCGGATAATCATTTGGTCTTTCTCCTTGCAATTTTCAGGTCTAACAGGGTCCAGCTCCCAAAGCATTTGTAAAAGAAAGAGGTAAGTATGGATGAATTCAAAGTCCTAATCCCATGCTGAGACCTGAGTCCCTCACTGTCTGTCTCCAGGTGTCTGAACGAATGTCTGTCAGAAACGAGGAAGAGAATGAAGAGCAAACTGTGGCTGAAGTCATCCCACACATCCAGGAGCACCGCTATCTAACCATGCTGGCCCTCAGCTGTTTCGTCCCAGTGGGCTACATAGCCCTATTCTGCTTTCTAATGGTGACACTCTATACGATTCCTTTTCACCCACCCCCCTGCTCTCAGTCCTCCCACCCCACGTTTCCTGTAGAATCAGATCCACACCCCATGTTGGGTCCTTTCAGCTCCACGCTTCACCCTTTATCTCAGAATCCTTTTTTTTTTTAAAAGACATTTAAATTGTGTATATCATTTGTTTGTTTGTGCATGTGCACACACATGTCCAAAGGCACATGTGTGTGCATGTGCACACACACGTCCAAAGGCACATGTGCCTTCAGAGTCCAGAAAAAGGTGTCAGATTCCCCTGGAGCTGGAGTTATAGGAAGCTGTGAGTCCCTGACATAAGTACTGGGAACCGAACTCAGCACTCTTGTCCAAGCAGTGTGGGCGCTTAACTACCACATCATCTCTCCAGCCCCTATCTGAGAACCCACAAAAAAACTAATCTTTCTTCCTCTCCCCTAAAACTCAGACAAGAAGTTATATAGAACGGAAGGAGTACGAGAAGGCCAAAGCCACCTCCAGATACACCCTCTTTTTTGCCACAGTCTCCATTTTTGGAGGACTCGTCTTTCTTCTCTCATTATTCCGATTCTTATTAAAGTAACCTCTGTCCCTCCTCATTGACTGACCACCCGATACCTAGAACACAACTGGCCCTTCCTGCAACTTTGGATTCCCTGGACCCCTTCTCTTTAAAGTCTGGACTCCTGTGCTGATTGAATCAGTAACAAATTTTGTGACAATGATGGCATGCTGTTCCTAGAGCCTGTGTAGTGCTCTGTTGGGCACTTCAGATGTCAGAGTCGACAGCAGACACCAACTGAACGGCCTAAAACGAAAGTCAATTCTGAAGCTCCACCTACAAGACACAGGTCTTTGTGGAATCTGGTGGAATCCCACAATGGCATCCAGAATGCTCTAAATGGAGACCCAGAAAGAAGATGACCCAAGTCTGAGAAGTGAGACCTTTCCCCTGAACCAGATCATTGGCCGGGGGTCACTTTGGGGGAGGGGTGTTGGGTTTGGTTTTTTTTTTTTTTTTTTTTTTTTTTTTTTTTGGCTTTTGGAGACAGGGTCTCTTTGTACAGCCCTGGCTGCCCTGAAACTCAATAGTTTACAGAGATCTGCCTGCTTCTGCCCCCCAATGCTGACATTAAAGATGAGATCTACCACCCCTGTTCTTGAGTCACTTTTGATTTAGTGATTTTCCTCGTGAGTTTGAGCCACATTTCCTTACATGTTTCCATCGTGTAATGTTTTACTGATGCCAAAAACATAGTACTTTTACCTTGTTAGTTTCTACATATTTTTCATTTTTATAAATATTCTTGAACATTTTGCTGCAGTACGGGTCAGCCTGATCCACCCAGATCTTCTCTTTACTCCTTTCCCGTGAGCATCTGAGAATTATTTAGTCGAGGACCAGTCTTACCCAGGCCTCCCAATGGAGGACAAATGGATGAGCACCCTATTTAAGACATCAAAGCAGACCTGCCCACCAGGTTCTCCCAACATGCCTCAGTCACCACCCTTTACAGGGAATGACTGGCATACTCTGTCCTCCACCCCAAACTCTGCAGCTCAGGCACTGGGCTGCCCTTCCCCCACAGGCTCTTCCTTTAATCCAGCCATTTTGATTACTCACCCTTTTGTACCATTGGGCCTCCTGGCTGCTGATCTGGTTACCCTCTCTCCTCTCTGCTAAGTTCCCCCTCAGCCCACACAGCCTACCCCATCAGGATGATGTCCACTCTGGCCTCTCCTGTGTCCCTGCCTCTGGCTGTGCTCTCCCTTTTATCTACAACAAATGTCTCCTCCAACACATAGGAGCAGCCACGACCTTTCCTTTTTTATTTCTTTTATTTTTTCATTCACCCACTCCTCAGTGCTCACTGAAGGAGGAAATTATTTCACTTTGACATGTGGGGCCTTCCCCCTTTCCCTTCCCCTCCATGGCTCAGAAGGTACTGAACCCCATTAGTTCCAAATGGCTGATCCTTCAGCCTGGGCCAGCCTCCTCCATGGATCCTGTGTCAGCATGTACTCCACTCATGGCAGAACTTCTGCAGACTTCTGGGTTCTCTCCCTGTCTTGTTCTCTTCTCTGTCTTGTGAATCCTAGCTTCCCTGCAGCTCTAGCCTTGTCCTCAGCTTGGGCATCCCCTCCTTGCACAACCAACACCTGGTCTCCTTCTGAGCCGTAAGCTAGGACAATGTTAGGACTCATCTACTCCCTTTTCTCTTGTACATCACAGTCCTTCCTCATCTGCTATCCAGCGTCTTTGAGAGAATTATCTTACAGTGTATGTGTGGGGGTGCTGGGAAGAAAGTGCCAAGAAGACCACTCCATGGTTTGGTTAAGATTTTTTATTGTAGATATGAGAAAGATACAGCCAGAGGCATCTGGAAAAGTCCAGACACAGAGAGAAAGAAGTAGGCTGAGCATGGCCATCAGACTGGACTGGCCAGGGCTAGGGAACCAGGGGAGAATGGTGGAGATACCAAGTCAGCAGGAGACATAACGGAGGACAGAGAGAGAGGGTAAGAGGGTGAGAGTGTATGCGAGCAGGTGAATGGACAGCAAGAGGCAGAGAGAGAGCAAGGGGCAGTGAGAGGGGGGAGTGAGAGGGCAGGCTATGAGGAGAAGGAGTAGCTGGGGAGAGGGAAGCCTGTGAGCTGGAGGAGGTTGAAAGAGGGGAGGATGTGAGAATGGCTGAGGTGCTAACACGGAGTTTAAAATGTGTGACAGGCACATACGAGTAGGAACTGGGGAAAAGACTATGCATGAGTCAGATACAGAAACAACTCCATTAGGACAGGACACGGGTTAGGGCCCTGGCTCCACGGGAGGCAGGAAAAGTCTAGCTCCTGAGGGCGTCAGGTGGGTTTGACCACAGGAGAAATCATCCTGCACACCACACTCAAGTGTGGGCTGGAGGGGTGGCTCAGTGGGTAAGAGCACTGGCTGTTCTTCAGAGGACCTGGCTTTGATTCCCAGCACCCATATGGCAACTCACAACTGTCTGTAGCTTCAGTTCCAGGGGATCTGACCCCCTCTTCTGGTGCCCACTAACACTGTACAGACATACTGCACATATAAGCAAACACACACACACACACACACACACACACAGAGAGAGAGAGAGAGAGAGAGAGAGAGAGAGAGAGAGAGAGAGAGAGAGAGAGAGAACAGCCAAGGTGCTAGGCCACTCAAGGAGCTGGAGAGATGGCTCAGCAGTTAAGAGCACATGTTGCTCTTGCAAGGAAGTGGGTTTGATTCCCCGAACACACATAATGGCTCACAACCATCTGTAACTTCAAATCCAGGCATTCCAAAGTCCTCTTCTGACTTTCTCAGGAATCAGGCACACATGCATCAGACATACGTGTGGTGCACAAACATATATGCAGGCAAGACTTTCATATGTACATAAGATAAATATAAACAAATACATTTTTAAGGAATGAAAAGTCTACCGTGGCCAGTGTCTGGCCATCAAGTATATAACACACAGCCACATCATACGTGAACTACCACATGTATGGCCTGTATATTAAAAGGAATTAATTTTCCTTTTCAGCTGCACATAGAGCACTCTGTCATCGACTGCTAAGACAATGAGGTAGGAGGATATCATAGTTCAATGTTAGCCTGGACTTTATAGATAGGCTTTGTCTCTGAACAAAACAAGACTAGGCTTTAGTGACATGGGCCTTTAATCCAAACATTCTGGAGGCAGAAGTAGATCTCTGTGATTAAAAGTCAGCCTGATCTACATAGCAAATTCTAGTCTAGCCAGGGCTGTTTAGTGAGACTGTTTCTTTAAAAGAAGAAGAAGAAGAAGAAGAAGAAGAAGAAGAAGAAGAAGAAGAAGAAGAAGAAGAAGAAGAAGAAGAAGAAGAAGAAGAGGAAGAAGGAGGAGGAGGAGGAGGAGGAGGAGGAGGAGGAGGAGGAAAAGGAGGAGGAGGAGGAGGAGGAGGAGGAGGAGGAGGAGGAGGAGAAGAAGAAGAAGAAGAAGAAGAAGAAGAAGAAGAAGAAGAAGAAGAAGAAGAAGAAGAAGAAGAAGAAGAAGAAGAAGAGGAGAAACTGAGTGGAAGATGTCTCTGCCAATGGTAAAGCACTTGCTGTTTACACTGTGTACACATGAGGACTTGAATTTGGATCTCAACAAGTAGGTAAAAAGCCAAGTGTGGCTATATCTGTGGCTGTGGTTTTAGCTGTGGCTGTGGCTGTAGCTGTGGCTGTATCTATGGCTGTAGCTGTAGCTGTGGCTGTAGCTGTGGCTGTATCTATGGCTGTAGCTGTGGCTGTGGCTGTAGCTGTGGCTGTATCTATGGCTGTAGCTGTAGCTGTAGCTGTGGCTGTATCTATGGCTGTAGCTGTGGCTGTGGCTGTAGCTGTGGCTGTATCTATGGCTGTAGCTGTGGCTGTGGCTGTAGCTGTGGCTGTATCTATGGCTGTAGCTGTGGCTGTGGCTGTAGCTGTGGCTGTATCTATGGCTGTAGCTGTAGCTGTGGCTGTAGCTGTGGCTGTATCTATGGCTGTAGCTGTAGCTGTGGCTGTAGCTGTGGCTGTATCTATGGCTGTAGCTGTGGCTGTGGCTGTAGCTGTGGCTGTATCTATGGCTGTAGCTGTGGCTGTAGCTGTAGCTGTGGCTGTGGCTGTATCTATGGCTGTAGCTGTGGCTGTAGCTGTAGCTGTGGCTGTGGCTGTATCTATGGCTGTAGCTGTGGCTGTGGCTGTATCTATGGCTGTAGCTGTAGCTGTGGCTGTACCCGTGGTTGTGGCTATGGCTGTAGCTGTGGTTGTGGCTGTATCTGTGGCTGTAGCTGAAGCTGTGGCTGTGACCCTGTCTGTGGCTGTATCTGTGCCTGTGACTGTGGCTATATCTGAGACTGTAGCTGTAACTGTGGCTGTAGCTGTGGCTGTGGCTGCAGCTGTGGCTGTGGCTTTATCTGTGGCTGTAGCTATGGCTGTAGTTGTGGCTGTGGCTGTAGTTGTAGCTGTGACTGTGGCTGTGGCTATGGCTATATCTGAGGCTGTAGCTGTAGATGTGGCTTTGTCTGTGGCTCTAGCTGTGGCTGTGGCTGTATCTGTGGCTGTGGCTTCTTGTAGCCTTGATTTTTCAAAACCTACTTTTAATAAGGGTTCGTAAGTGCTTTAACTTCCCTTCTAGACCACCACCCATCAAAGGTAGTGCAAAAGAAAGGTTATTAGGATACAGGAGAAGTGGAGCTGTTTAGATAATTGTTCTTTGGAGCAAATCAAACCTGTGTTGTCAGGAAATCAGCAGCTCAGTTCACAGGAATCGACAGCTTGATCCACTTGCAAACACTTCATGAATATACCACCAGTCCAGCTCAATAGTGTCAAGATAGCAAACACAAATCAGTAGAGGCAGCACAACCCAGCAGAGACATCCAGGCCTCCTCAGGAGCTGCCCAGGACCAGCAGGGACACCAGTGTATGTCCTCTGCCATGCCTCTGTCGATAAGGCAAAGATCAGCAAAGACAAAGACTAAGAAGTACTACAAAGCAAGCTGTGCAAGCCCGTTACTGTCCATTTAGTCCTATTTATACTCTGACCAAACATCATGTGTCCTCCCATGGGTCTTGCCTCACCATGTGAGTCTGTCTTAGCAAAACTCCATGTGGGTCTGTACCAGCTGACATCACTCTGCCAATCGGCCTGAGTCCATAGAAGCAGCAAGAAGCTGTCAGAGCAACACCAGAAGATTTTTGGTGCATTTCTGTCTATGGAGTCACGACAAACAATGAGCAATGAACAATGTCAAGGTGTACCAATACCAACCGGCATCATCGATCTTCTGTTGGGTCCTTCCTAACATCATGGGTCCTTTCACAGTTTTGCTTTAGCAAGACATCCTTTCGCCTATTTCTGCTTTAGTGAAAACATTCTTTCATATGTCTGTTTCAGCAAAACATCCGTTCACCTATGTGTGCCTCAAGAAAACACCCTTTGACATATCTAAATTTCCAAAGAAACCAGCAGTTTCCACTTCAGCCTCTCTCCTTCATCCTGAAAACCCTGGCTGGGATCAGAGTCCAGCTTTCTTATCTCCTGTGCCCAGTCATTGGCTGTTTCAGTTTTTTATTTACCAATCAAAGAAAATTGGGGAACATTCTTTATACCATGTTGATACAGGAGGGAGTTCACTGCTGAGGCCCACAGGGCATTCAGGTACCCAGGAAAGGAGGTGAGGGTGGTGTTGGCAATTGGGGTCAAAATTGGACGAATTTTAGCATTTAATTCTCTTTATTTAGAGTCCAAAAGCTGATGGCTTCTGACAATTAACTCCAGCTGGTACCAGCAGAGGATTTAAGAAAAGAAACTTAGTTACTCATTGACTCAAGCCTCTTGCTGGCCAGACAAGAGGTTCAGAGTTCATTAACTTTTCTTGAGTCATGAGAGAAAAGAAAAGAAAATAAGTCAGGAGCACACAGAGACACACATACTAGATGAAGCAGAAAAAGGCTACAAGACCAGTTTATTGTTCTTAGTTTTTATACCTTCTTGGGATAATCAATCATATGAGTTTCTAAGGTCTTTTATTTAAATGTACATAGTCTAAGTAAAGTTACTTAAACTTACATAGTAGGTTTAAACTAATAGTTCATATCATTGATCAATAAGGTTTAAGGAGTTACAGCAGAATTGTTTACAGGTCTTTCCATTAAGGTTAGTAACTGACTAAACATTCATTACCTATTTTATGTCTTCACAAGTTCATTATAAGTTTAAGGCAGTAACAAATCAGAGACCAGGAGGCAGACACGCCTGGGAGACCAGAGAAGGCTGCACTCTGTGCACGTCCAGACGCCAGAGGAAAACACCAAACGCCATCTGGAACCCTGGTGCACGGAGGCTCCTGGAAAGAGCGGCGCAGATCTTCCCGGTTGCTGCCACAGCGGAGAGGACTTGGGCAGTACCCCACGAGCAAACTTGAGCCTTGGAACCGCAGGTAGGACCAACTTTTCCCCTGCAAGAAACCTGCCTGGTGAACTCAGGACACACAGAGGCAAAATTCCTCTGGGACTGGGCACTTCCTGTGTTTACCGGAAGTCCCACACCCACGGATCCCGGCCCGCAGCAGCTCTCTGCTCCCAAACCCCGTGGGAGAGAGACCTCACCGCCTGATCAGGTGGGCACTCCTGAGGCTGCAGAGCGGAGGAGACCACCAACACTGCCCACCCCTGCCCACGTCCCTGACCCAAGAGGCAGCTGTGTAAGGCCTCTGGGTTCCCGTGGGGGAGGGCCCAGGAGCGGCAGGACCCCTGCGCCTGAGACACCGCCGGAACCTGAAGGAAACAGACTGGATAAACAGTTTCTGCACCCAGATCCCGTGGGAGGGAGAGCTGAACCTTCAGAGAGGCAGACACGCCTGGGAGACCAGGGGAGGCTGCACTCTGTGCACGTCCAGACGCCAGAGGAGAACACCAGGCGTCATCTGGAGCCCTGGTGTGCGGAGGCTCCTGGAAAGAGCGGCGCAGATCTTCCCGGTTGCTGCCACAGCGGAGAGGACTTAGGCAGTACCCCACGAGCAAACTTGAGCCTTGGAACCACAGGTGGGACCAACTTTTCCCCTGCAGGAAACCTGCCTGGTGAACTCAAGACACAGGCCCACAGGAACAGCTGAAGACCTGTAGAGAGGAAAAACTACACGCCCGAAAGCAGAACACTCTGTCCCCATAACTGGCTGAAAGAAAACAGGAAAACAGGTCTACAGCACTCCTGGCACACAGGCTTATAGGACAGTCTAGCCACGGTCAGAAATAGCAGAACAAAGTAACACTAGAGATAATCTGATGGCGAGAGGCAAGCGCAGGAACCCAAGCAACAGTAACCAAGACTACATGGCATCATCGGAGCCCAATTCTCCCACCAAAACAAACACGGAATATCCAAACACACCAGAAAAGCAAGATCTAGTTTCAAAATCATATTTGATCATGATGCTGGAGAACTTCAAGAAAGACATAAAGAACTCCCTTAGAGAACAAGTAGAAGCCTACAGAGAGGAATCGCAAAAATCCCTGAAAGAATTCCAGGAAAACACAATCAAACAGTTGAAGGAATTAAAAATGGAAATAGAAGCAATCAAGAAAGAACACATGGAAACAACCCTGGACATAGAAAATCAGAAGAAAAGACAAGGAGCTGTAGATACAAGCTTCACCAACAGAATACAAGAGATGGAAGAGAGAATCTCGGGAGCAGAAGATTCCATAGAAATCATTGACTCAACTGTCAAAGATAATGTAAAGCAGAAAAAGCTACTGGTCCAAAACATACAAGAAATCCAGGACTCAATGAGAAGATCAAACCTAAGGATAATAGGTATAGAAGAGAGTGAAGACTCCCAGCTCAAAGGACCAGTAAATATCTTCAACAAAATCATAGAAGAAAACTTCCCTAACCTAAAAAAAGAGATACCCATAGGCATACAAGAAGCCTACAGAACTCCAAATAGATTGGACCAGAAAAGAAACACCTCCCGTCACATAATTGTCAAAACACCAAACGCACAAAATAAAGAAAGAATATTAAAAGCAGTAAGGGAAAAAGGTCAAGTAACATATAAAGGCAGACCTATCAGAATCACACCAGACTTTTCGCCAGAAACTATGAAGGCCAGAAGATCCTGGACAGATGTCATACAGACCCTAAGAGAACACAAATGCCAGCCCAGGTTACTGTATCCTGCAAAACTCTCAATTACCATAGATGGAGAAACCAAGATATTCCATGACAAAACCAAATTTACACAATATCTTTCTACAAATCCAGCACTACAAAGGATAATACAGGGTAAAGCCCAACATAAGGAGGCAAGCTATACCCTAGAAGAAGCAAGAAACTAATCATCTTGGCAACAAAACAAAGAGAAGAAAAGCACACAAACATAACCTCACATCCAAATATGAATATAACAGGAAGCAATAATCACTATTCCTTAATATCTCTCAACATCAATGGCCTCAACTCCCCAATAAAAAGACATAGATTAACAAACTGGATACGCAATGAGGACCCTACATTCTGCTGCCTACAGGAAACACACCTCAGAGACAAAGACAGACACTACCTCAGAGTGAAAGGCTGGAAAACAACTTTCCAAGCAAATGGTCAGAAGAAGCAAGCTGGAATAGCCATTCTAATATCAAATAAAATCAATTTTCAATTAAAAGTCATCAAAAAAGATAAGGAAGGACACTTCATATTCATCAAAGGAAAAATCCACCAAGATGAACTCTCAATCCTCATCTTCGGTTGGTTTATATACAAGTGTGCAATTTCTAGGCTTGAAAGTAAAATGATGCTATCTGGTGCTGGATAGAGGAGCCTTTTTTTTATTATGGCAGCTTGCTATTTTTGTAACATGGTGATTTGGTTGAACACAATAAAGTACAGTAGTAACTGATCTCCCCTTCTTCCTGGATGAGTGAGGAGATGATTAAATGTTGATGTCAGCATCCTTGAGCATATTCAGATGAGCTTCTGCTTCTGTTGAAAAGGATGCTGTGTTTGATTGTGGTCCGAAGCTTTGAAGCACTACTTGGCATCTCCTTCCTTGGAGGTCTCACTGTTTAAACATAACAGATTTGATAGCTTGTTGGTAAGGTGAGGTCCAGCTTGTCTCCACTAGGTCATCTTCATGTGAATCCGGTGGTTATACGGTTTTGTTCTAGGGATATTTCATTATTTTAATAACGGTTTTAGCTGACATTCATGGAGAGAATGAATCCTTAGAACTGTGCCACTAGTGAAAGGAAATCCTGTCTAGAGTATGTTTCTTTACAAAGCTGTGTCACACCATCCTTTGGGCCCTCTGCTGGAAAAGTAGAATCAAGTCTCAAATAATGCCTTTTAAATTGTATCCTCTAGTATTATAGATGTAGGACAGTACTGTATCATACCTCTGTGGATGTAAAATAGCTTGTACCTGCTTTATGATACGTAGTAGTGACCGTGCTTTATCAGAGCTGTTTTTAATGATGTTGCTCAGAATGTTTTCTTTCCAGATGATGATTGAGAAGCTAATTTAAAAAAAAAATGGTGCCAGGTACCACAAGAGTAACAGAACTGTGCTGTCTTCTCGGGTTTTGTTATTTTACTTTTTTTTTTTTTAATGGAGTGTGCTGGATGTCTCTACAGTTTTGTTCAGATGACTGCAGAACCTGGAAAAGCTGTTGCTGCTGTTGATGCATAACACACTGCTATTATTGGTCTTTTTATATAAATATAAATATATATATACAGATATATAATTTGAATTTTTTGAAACTTTAGCTGTGCTGTCAACTTTGGAAAAAAGTATCCCCGTTTACTGTGTTGAGTTGGCACTGTACAGAAATTAACAGCCATATTGGTCTAGAAATGTTGAACTTAAGTTTTTTCCATTTGTACAGGGGTAACACACTGTATTAAATATGTAAGGTCTTATCTACGTGGGTTTGATTACAAAAACTAATAAAGTATTCTCTAAATTTAAAAAAAAAACAAATCAGAGACCAGTCTGGGTCACATTAAAAAATAAAACTGGAGGGGTTGGGGATTTAGCTCAGTGGTAGAGCGCTTGCCTAGGAAGCGCAAGGCCCTGGGTTCGGTCCCCAGCTCCGAAAAAAAGAACCAAAAAATAAATAAATAAATAAATAAATAAATAAATAAATAAATAAAATAAGTTTAAGGCAATAGTTTTAATGTCTTAATCTAGCTTTTTTTTTTCAAGAAACAAATCATCTGTCTTTATCTTATTATTTTGAAGTCTGGTATAGATAAACTAGTCCATTTATTTCCTCTCTTTGCACCTACAACAGATTGCCCATTCTCAACTTATAACCTTTAGTTATTAAGATTAATGGACTCATTTGTAACCTAGAAGGAATGATTTCCTTGATGATAAATTAGTTCCAAGCCTGCTTTCTAGTGCAATTATTCTGTAACACATGAAGGTTTAAAAACCTCTATTTGTGGCTTTTATTCTATAGGGATCTTGAGATTACTCATCAATTTAGGATCTTTATAAAATCATTATCAGAAATTATGAAAACATCAATTCGTTTGCACAGCTTTACTACATGAACGTACATCATCTTCATGTTGATTCTTTGGGAAATTTGCCCAATATAGTAGGATGATGCCCAGAAATGATAGGCTAAGTAATACAGACAGAAAAGGTGTATCAGGAACAAGAAGCAATCCTGGGATGAAGGCTCTGAGGACCCTGCATCTCAGAGTACACCCAACATAGCCATGTAAAAGGGTGGGTGGTCACCTTTAGAAGAGTCATATACTTGCCATAGCCTTTCCTAGATGGCCTCTGATAATTCATTAATTATTACAAGCCCATGTCTCATATCTGAGCTGTAAGCAAATCTCAGGACACATAAATCAGCATCTGAATATGCAGTGCACAAGACCCTCCTCCAACAGCTAATTTTTTTTTACCCATCCTCACCAGATGAAACACTTTCTCCCACACTGAATTCTAAGCTCTCCACAATGAGGGCTGAGCCCCATCTCTCTCTCTCTCTCTCTCTCTCTCTCTCTCTCTCTCTCTCTCTCTCTCTCTCTGTCCATGGTGTCACCGGCACCATGGAGGACAATCAGCTTTGTGAATGACAGGGAATTAAATCTGGGACAGTGAGCAAGATGGGCCAAGTGAGTGAAGGAGCTTACTGTGCAAGCATGACGATTGGTCAGTGCCTGGAACCCATGGGAGTGTGGACAAGAACTAACTCTGCAAAATTGTCCTCTGACCTCCACTGGAGCGCTGTAGTGTGTGCACTCTCTCTCTCGCACACACACTCAGAATAAACTTAAAGAATTTTAAAATAAAAAATGCCTGGAAATCTGCATACCGAGAAGATATATGGGCCAAGCATTCTGTCTTATATTTTCCACTCAGACATGAGACACTGTCTTTGAAAATAAACATTGGTACCTCAGGCCTGTCACTACAGAGCTTGGGAGGCTGAGGCAGAAAGATTGCAAGTTCTAGCCCAGCCTGATCTACATAGACACTTCCTCAACAAAATAAAATAAATGAGGCTTGGGGAATAAATGCTCAGTTATTAAAGAACTGGCTCCTGGCTCCTCTTTCAGAGAATATCTGTTTCAGTTCCCATCACCCACAAGACAGCTCACAACCCTGTGAGACTCCAATTTCAGTGCATCCGGTATCCTCCTCTGGCCTCTGCAGGTACTGTGAGGGGATTTGCTAGAAAACCCAACTCCACCATTTTGAGCCAAATTTAAAGCAAGCATCTATTAAATAGTAAATACTGACCAAGAGGTTTAGCCAGGACCAACCCCCCCCCCCTTGAAATGCCAGCTAGAATGGCCTGAGCCACATGCTGCAGGGGCTTATAAGGACAAACCAAAAAGATAACACATTTTCCCACGAGGCCTTGTTATTTCCCAAAAACTACAATTCCCAGCATTCCAGGGAAACACCTGGTTCTTGGCAGGTGGGACGCACATGTTAATTTTGGGAGTTACATCTCCTCCTGGAGTTGCACATTAGGTCAATCTTTGACCCTATGACAGGCATTTGTTTGTTTTGAATCTGATACCCATCAGCACTGCTATCTAGAAGGAGCCTGCAAATGGGCAGGGCCCTTTTCATGTTTTTTAGTGTAACCAGATTAGAATCTCAAATGGTTTGTTTAGGAACAATAAGTTCTTAAATCCATGTAACACTTTTTTTGCTTTGCATAAAACAGGCCAAGTGTCTTAATATGTTGTAGAACCCTTTTGCTTAATGAATCTATCAGTTGACAAAGGTGGGCCCATGCTTGGTAAGTCACAGGGAGCCATTTGTCCCTATTCCTTTTGACTCAGCCTGTCAGCCTGTTGGGTGGGACAGTGGATGATTCCAGCTGACATTAGGACGTTGCTGTCAGGGCCTGGGAAGTCTGAAAGGCCAGTCAGATGTTGTGTCTGCTTACCTGAGTCAGCTGGATAGATGAGCAATCCCATTGGCTAGACCGGCTTACGTCAGCCTCCAGCAAGCCAGAGCTTGGCAGCTTGCAGTGCACAGGTGATCCCTGGATGGACTCTGTCAGCCAGGTGAAAATCCACAGAGAGAAATACAGACTAGGGACAGAAGCTAAAACTGTCTAGTAATTGGGGAAGGTGAGAAATTTCAAGACCAAGAGAAAAACCCATTTGTAAGAACAGGCAGATGTACTCGTCTGGAGTCCGACCTGTGGCAGACAGATCCAAGTTTAGGGCTTCTTTGAGCCTCTGAGGCTTACATGAGTTTTTAGCTCACAAAAGGAGGTGGTAAAATCCATACAGTAGAAAAAGGAGTTAGCAGGGGTCTTTAAGACAGTAGGAGTAGACTCGTGTCTTTGATCAGGTCGTAGCAAAACTATAAATCATGTTTCTTTAGTGAAAAGTTACATCTAAAATCTGTCTTTTAATGTGAGGCCTGTGAGCAAGGCAAACCTGTTTGTCCTCTTTTAATAAGAGCTTTAATTAATTAATGAAGTGATTGATGATCTGAAATGGTGGTTGGTCACCTTGGGATAAAGGAGGTAGTTGTCTGTTGTTCCCTACCTGACAAGCTACAGTTAGTCTAGCCACCAATAAGATCAGAGGCCTGAGAAGGATGAGCTGTACTCTAAGTGGTCTATGTATCAGTTGAAATACAGAGACTAGTCCACAGTCCATAACGTAGACAGTCTTCAAGACTGTCTCCATGGCATTGAGGGCAGAGGCAATCTTTGACCATCAGACCCGAAAAATGAGAGGCTTTTCTGTGGAGGAGGAGCATGGGAGAGACTGACCTTACCTGATCCAGGCAAAGTGGGGCAATCAACTCTCTGGTGTTCTGCCTGCCCACAAGGGCTGGGCCCTAGCAGTGGGTGAATCATTAGGGCAGTCTTGTCTGGTGGTTAGCATTGCCATAATCCAGATGGAGCCCATTATCTTCTTGGAGATCTTGGGGGCCAGGGTCACTGCTAGGATCTGGGAGCCTCTGTCTGTCATAAGTTTAAACATCTTCAATGTAGTATCCAGCAGATCTCTAACAGGTTTGACGGCTGGGACCTGCCAAGCCTGTCTGAGGTAAACCATCCTTCTCTCGTTTTATTATTTAACACTACGATAAATTTCTGAACATATTAAAGAAGTTGATTATTTTAAGGTGACTATCAACATGCATTTTTAAATTATACTTAAGTGTTTACAATAATTTAATAGTTTTCATAAGATTAGGACTTTGTTTTATCCCTGTTAGGTTTAGATTTAAACTAACAATTTTACATTGGAGTTCTCTTTTTAATCCATAAACATAGTTCATAAAGAGACTGGGAACTTTCTGACCTTTATCTGGTGTATCACTGTAGAACATAACAGTTTCCTGTATGACTTGGTTTATGAAAAAAGCTACAGTTTCATAATACTGGCATTAGCAACATTACACATATATTCTTTTTATGATATTTTTTAAAGATTTATTTACTTATTTCATGTATATGAGTACACTGTAGCTGTTTTCAGACACATCAGAAGAGGGCATCAGATCCCATTACAGATAATTGTAAGCCACTATGTGGTTGCTGGGAATTGAACTCAGGACCTCTGGAAGAGCAGTCAGTGCTCTTAGCCACTGAGCCATCTCTCCAGTCCAAGACATATATTTTTAAATCAGTCTCTGTTAGACCTTAGGTAAGGAGAGACATTTTTAAGCTAGTGATTAACATTTTTAAATGTTGTAAACCTCTAAAACTTTTAAATGAAGTCTAATACCTCTCAGCTGGGCTTTTGCAATATCTAAATAAAGCACCTTTTAAAGAGACAAGTCATAGAACATGATAATTTTCAGAAGGCAACACCAAGTTCTAACAGTGTAAACAATTTATTGTTTCTAACATTAATACCAAGTAGGTTATTTTTATGTTACACTGTGGCTGGCAGCATGGGGGTGTAGTTTTGATATCTTATTAAACAAACATTGTTTTAAATCCTTTTATAAAGCTGATTTATAAAGACAGAACAGAAATTACCATAAGTCATGTGGCAGCCCTTAGTTAATTGCTGGCATTCTAGGAAGTTACCTGGCTCCTGGGCAGGTGGGGCTTAGAGATTAATTTGGGGAAATACAGTTCTGCATGCAGGCAAACACCCATACTCATAAAATGAAATTTAAAAGATTTAACATATCTTAATATATATGTAAATTAAGTTAAATTAAAAATTAATAAAATGAACATTATGTCTATTGTCTCTCCTTTGGTTCTCAGTGAATGAAAATCAGGACAACAATGCTCTTAAGTATGGTTGAGGGGAAGGGTTTTATTGTAGATATGAAGGTGAGTACAGCCAGAGGCATCTAGAAGAATCTAAACTGAACGTAGCCAGAAAAATAGACCAGGCCATGAGAGGAGAGGTGGGAATGGGGGTGGGGGTGGAGGGTGGGCAAGGGAGAAAGACTTGAGAGAAAGAGAGAGGGTGCCAAGAGGACTGGGGTCTGGAAATGGACAGTGCCACCAGTCATTTATTTTATTTCGGTTCCCCTTTTTATAATGTTTTTTAGTGTAGCCAGATTAGAATCTCAAATGGTTTGTTTAGTAACAATAAGTTCTTAAATCCATGTAGCATTTTTTTGTTCTGCATAAAGCAGGTTAAATGTCTTATCATATTGTAGAACTTTTTTTTTTTTGCCTAATCTATCAGTTGACAAATGTGGGCCCATGTTTGGTAAGTCACAGGTAGCCATTTGTCCCTATTCCTTTTGACTTAGCCTCTCGACCTGTTAGGCAAGACAGTGGATGATTCCAGTTGACATTAGGACGTTGCTATCAGGGCCCAGGAAGGGTGAAAGGCCAGTCAGATGCTGTGCAATGAGGTATTTATTAGAAGCATGTGGTTAGCTGACCCAGCTGAGAGACAGGGAGCAATCACATCAGCTGATCTAGATTAGGTCAGTTTTCAATAAGTCCACAGTGAAACAGTTTGCAGTCCACAGGTGAACCCTGGATGGAGTCTATCAGCCAGGTGAAAATCTGCTGAGACTAATATAGACTAGATACAGAAGTTAAATTTTTCTGGTAATTGGGGAAGGTGAGGAATCTTAAGACCAAGGGAAAATCCCATTTTCAAGAACAGGAAAATGTACTTATCTGGTCCATTGGACCGGTGGATCCAAGTCTAAGAATTCTTGAATTCCCTGAAGCTTACAAGAATTCTTAGTTTACAGAAGGAGGAGGTATATTAGCATTACCATTGTGTTAAAATCCATGTTGTAGAAAAGTTAGTTCACACTTGTCTGTAAGACAGCAGGAGTAGAGTCGTGCTTTTGAACCTGAACAAAACTATGCAACATGTTCCTTCAGTGGAGTTACATCTAAAATCTGTTTTACCTTTTAACATGAAGCCTGTGAGTAAGGTAAACAAACCTGTTTGTCCTCTTTTAATAAGAGACCTCGTAGCTTTGGTTAGTTGATGGACTGACTGATGAACTAACGTAGGGTTGATCACCTTGGCATGAGGGAGCTAGCGTTGTTGTCTAGCTGACAAGCTACAGTTAGCTCCTAGTAGCAAAGTTCAGAAAGTATTGGAGTCTCTTAGAAGGCTTGGAGCAAACAGAAAAGAAGGCAGAGACGTAAAGAGTCTCTTTCCATTTGCCTGTGGGTTCACAAAGTTGTAAAGACTCTGAATGAGGGGTTGGGGATTTAGCTCAGTGGTAGAGTGCTTGCCTAGCAAGCTCAAGGCCCTGGCTTTGGTCTTCAGCTCTGGGGGGAAAAAAGTTGTCAAAATAAATAAATTAATTTATTAAAAAAAAGACTCTGAATGATATTAGGTGACAGGAGCCATGAAGGAAAGGTTACGGCGAGCACTCGAGTTTTCTGGAGACAGCTCCCCATTTTTGCTTAGCTGTGGTGAGTGAGCTCTGAGAGGCATGGACCCCAGAGACTGCCACACCCACTCCAGTGGAGTCTGTGTGACCTGAAGCTCTTGTGCTTCGTTTCTATCCAGAACAGAGGGATGTGCCTGGAATGGCTTGGCCTCCTGGAGGTCCTGGCAGTCTCCCTACAAAAAGATGATGACCAGGGTCTATGCTTTCAGTGGAGGTGCCTTCTGTGTTCTAGCCTTGGTGATCTTAGCAGCTTTAAGCCTGTCAACAATATCTGATTTTAAGAACATAATAGTGTGGGAAGATGGTCATGTACCTTTAGACATTTCAGGAACTGAAAGTTCAGAGACGGAAACGTCTCACACCACCATGATCCTGATGAACTCAAGGGCTGCGATGAACTCAACTGCTGCACCCATTAGTTCCCAGCAAATAGGAGAGAAATCAATTGCAGCTACTAAGAGCATGACTGTTCCAGAAAAGCCTTTCCCCCATTTTGGGAAAGTTTTGTTTAGCATGATTCAGAATAGTAGTGACTCTTTTAGAAAGACCGTGGATAAGTTCCAACAAGTTGAGCAAACTTATCAAGAGTTAACTAGAAGGAAAAGAGAAGGTAACATTGAGCAAGAAATGAAGGAAATTATAGAATGGTTACAAAAGTTTCCATATTATTCTGAGTAGCCATAAATATAGAGTTTAAACTTTATTAAAATAAAGGTAAATGTTGAATGCATATCTGGTGCCCCCAAGTCTGGCAGTATAACTGCAGTCTTCTAAACTATTGTCTGCGGCTGAGAACTGTTTCCTGGACTGTGCATTCAGCTCTCCTCCTTGCAAGGGACATTTGGTGGGGTGATGAATAAGAGCTGGATGATTGCCAATTATGATGCACCTGTTCTAACTGCTTAAATCTATGCAGCAGCACACACCTCGAGTTTGTGTCTGTCTGTCACACCGAGTCCGTTCTGTACCTGAAATCCAAGCCTTGGTCCCTCTGCTGATACACTCCCCTGGGTGGTCTGCGGCAAGAGACTTCATCCCATTGCTTCTCGCCGCTGATATGCCTTCTCTGTCCCTATTCTATAGCCTAACGGTTCCTGGGCATCATCTCGCCCTATTGGGCAGATTCCCACAGAACCAATATGAAGATGTACTTTCATGTACTAACGCTGTTTAAGCAAATTGATGATTTGTCTGATAATTATCTTATAGATTCTTGAATTCGTTTGAGTAATAGTAAGTCCCCTATAGGATAAAAAACTGCAAATAGAGCTCTGTGTCATGAGCTAATTACAATAGGAGAAGAAAATAGAATTGGAACAAATTTATGATCAAGGGAAACATTCCCTCTAGGTTACGAATGAGGCCATTAATCTCAATAACTAATGGTTATAACCTGTAAATGGGCAATTTATTATAGATGCAAGGACAGAAAGTAAACTATTAACTAGTTTATTTATACAAGACTTCAAAACAATAAGACACAAGGTACAAGAGACAAAATAATAAGACACAAGAGACAAGATTGGTCTCTTGACAAAACCTTGCTAATTGTGACATAAACAATATTGCTTTAAACTTATAATGAACTTGTGGAGCTAGAAAATAGATAAGGAATCTTTAGTTGGCTACTAAACATTTTCTTAATGGAAAGACGTGTAAACAATTCTGCTATAACTCCTTAAACATTATTGACCAGGACATGAACTTTGGTTCTGAACTTTGACCCACTGTTGGGGTGTGAGAATGCCACTGGACTGATGAAATGCACTACACTGCTTTTACCCTGCCCTACTGTAGGGTGGTGGGCTCAAGGAAAGCACTGATATATGACTCATGGGGTGAGAAAACACAGCCTAAGATGTGGGCCTCAGCCCATGTGAGAAACAGCATAGGCTGAGTCCAGAGCTGGGGTTTCCTGACTCATGGGCATCCAGTTGTAGCTGGAAACCTGCAGAGCGGTCTGGAACAGAGGGTTGGGGGTCCACGGGCCTGCGATGAGGAGGCAGGGGCTGGGGTTCCCAAACTCCTGGGCATCCAAACGATGCTGAGTCATGGGGAGTTGGGAACAAAGTTGTGGGTGTGGGGGTTGTGGGCTAAGGATGATAGCTAGGGCTGGGTGGGAATGGGGAACTCTGGCTTGGCATATCGGTGGCCAGTCCTGGAGCACAGAGGGGCCTTCTGCGGGAGACTTAGATAGTGTAGTTCTGTAGATGAAGGCTTCCTCCATGTTCCTCAGGGCAGTTCTTGCTTCTCCGTATCATTTATTGGCAGTTCATCATGGAAAATGGGTGCATACTACATCCTCAGGGTGGACCAGAGACTAAATATCTTTTGCAGGAAGGAATGTCAGGGAAAGGAAGCTTATTGGATGAACCCTCACCTCGTTAGCATGGAAAACTGTTCTTGGCTGGAAGACCGACCCCAGAATCTAGTAGGGCTCCGCTCACCTGTTCCCACCTGGAAAAAACTCACAGCACAGCCCCCATTGTCAACGGTGGAAATTGTTGATTTGATAAAACACTGAGACGTTTTGTTTCTCAGGAATGACTCTAAAACTCCAAACGTAGAGTACATTAGAAGAGACGCCAGCAGTAGCTTAAAGGCCCAGTGTCACCTGCTGTCCATCCCTGAGAAGCTGCATTAAGATGGCCATCAATCCCCAAGTACATACATATGGGATGATGCCCGTCTTGACGTAATGGCCAGTTGGTCCCTTCATCCAGCCCTGCTTAAATCCCATCTGTTAAGAGAAAGGGAGAACTTTTTTGGACGAGAGCGAACATGGAGGCGCAATCTCTTCAGAAACCAGCTACTCCAGAAACCCCTCCTCCTGCAAAATCTCCTGGTCTTCTGCCTTCACCACCTGCTCCTTCTGCTGCGCAGCCAGGATTCTCCCTCGCAGACCCCACCTTAATCACCAGATACACCACCTCCTCAAACAAACGCAAAATGTAAGATTTCTCCATGGTCATCTGGTCATGGAGCTGAGGGACTTGTCTGTCCACCGGAAGCCTGGCACCACAAAGGCTGCTGACGAATGAAAGCAAGCTATCCATCTGTGATAGACTCAACCACCACAGTCATTCCAACTCTTTCTGTACCATACATGTGCAGGCATAGTGTCTGCAAGCTGGTTTGATACTTTGTTAGAATAATGGAACTGTTTGAGTGTGAATAAATGTGTACAGGGTTACACCCAGAAAAAAAAAGAGAAAGAAAAGGAGAGCTATTCAACAGCCATCAAGCTAGGTGAGCTTAGAGAAAAGAGATTTGGTGGGACTCTACTATAAGAGACAAGAATGGACCAGAGGAGTGTGTGGTGGAGGGTGCTGGGGGTGTCTGAGAGGGAGCAGTGCATGATGGTTCCAGATGCAGAACCTGGCCAGATATCCAGGTGCCAGACATGGTGGACACAGCAGCACCACTGCCTGCATAAGAGATCTAGATAATTTTGGTCTCTCTCTTTCCCCTTCCCCTCCCCCTTCTTCTTCCCCTTCCCCTTCCCCTTCTTTCCCTTCCCCTTCCCCTTTCCCTTCCCATTTCCCTTCCCCTTCCCCTTCTTCTTCCCCTTTCCTTTCCCCTTCCCCTCCTTCTCTTCCTTCTCCTCCTCTTCCTCCTCCTCCTCCTCCTCCTCTTCCTCCTCCTCCTCCTCCTCCTCCTCCTCCTCCTCCTCCTCCACACTCCCTGTCCTCCTTTTCCTTCTCCTCCTATAACCTAGGCAGATATCCAGGTGCCAGACATGGTGGACACAGCAGCACCACTGTCTGCATAAGAGACCCCAGGATAGGATAAGGGGCAGCGAAGGTGGAAGAGGAAGGAGAAGCATTTTGCTGGAGATCGTGAGTGGACAGAGCAGGGTCATTTAGGGGGTGAACTAAAGAGGGTCCCACAATCTATGATGGCTGCTCTTTCTTCCTCAAGACCACAGAGAAGTCCCAACCAGTTGTCAGGGATTGAGAAGGGCATGGGATGTGGAGCTAAGGTTGTTTCATGGGTCAGCCAGGAGGGTGGGGTTGGGGTGGTTTCCTGCAAGTAGATTCTTTTGTGTAAGTTAGGCTGTGCTCTGGAGCGTAGGACTTTCACTTTCGGTGCCGTGCATAACCAGCAGGCAGCTGCTCCTTACTGGGATCCTGATGTTCAGCTAGTGAGTGGATACACACGGGAAGGACGGCTGTGTTGCCTTCCCCCTCACCCACAGGAAGGATTTCCAGTAAGTTGGGGACCTCTTGAGAGTCCCGACCTGCTTGCTCATCCACCCAGCAGCTCTTGAAGAGTGAGATAATCAAGGTCAGTGATAAGTTATTTCTCTACCACCGTCAAAATGAGTCAATTTAAGCCAGATTAGACTATAATTAAAGGCAGGTTTATTGGGAAGCTGCAATTGGGTCAGTTCACTGGCCCCAAGGCCAGGGGAGTCACCACAGGGAAAGTGATGAGGGCCATTATGGGGGAGAGCTGAGAGAGAAGAGAAGGAAAAGGAGGACAGAGAGGAGGACAGGGAGGAAGAGGAAAAGGAGGAGGAGGAGTAGAAGAGGAGAAGAAGGGGAAGGGGAAGGAGAAAGAGAAGGAGAAGGAGAAGGAGGAGAAGGAGAAGGAGAAAGAGAAAGAGAGAGACCAAAATATCTTGATTATATAGGGAGGAGCCCAGGTAAAGGGCAGAAAGTTCAGGCTTGGGAGCAGGATGTGCCAGCTAGGGACTGAGGGGGCACTGGGTGTTAGAACTTCAAATCTCGGCCAGACACAACACACCCAGACAACATGGTTCCACATGGAGAGGTTTAATGAGAGAAGAGTAGAAGAGTGGAAAGGCAGCTGGCCATGGGCATGGGGGAGTGAGAGGGGTGAGGAAGGGGGCAAGGACATCGAAGAACAAAGAGCAAGAGAGGGTAAGAGGGGAGTAAGAGGGGGTAAAGAGGGGGTGAAGAGGAAGAGGAGGGGGCAAGCAGTCCCTTTTACAGTCAGGCACAGCTGGCTGTTACTAGGCGACTGTGGGGCAGAGCATACCTGGAAGCCAGGCCTGCTTTGGTATATAAAATACGCACCTCAGTCCCTTGTCCCAGGTCTGAAACCGAACAGTCAGACAGGATACAGTCTAGACTTGCAGCCAAGATGGGTCTGGTTGTCCCTTTCTCCCTCTCTGCCATGAGCTCAAAAGGTGGAGACCTATCAGATGAGATCGCTCTGCTCAAGGACTGCCTGAGACCAACTCAGCCAGCTCCCAGGGGAAGGTGGCTGTTGGGGGTCCCCACTCCTTTGGGGATGGAGGATACGAAGGCTGTAGAGGAAGGCAGGCAGGCAGGCAGGCCACCCAGGGCCCACTGGTCCAGGTGTCCTGTGCACTCTGAGATTGGCCCAGGGTACCTATTGCCACCAAGGTCACAGGAGACAAACTTTGACTGGCATGGGAGATACAAGGTGCCCAGGAGCTGTGCCACACACTGTGTCTCTCAGCATGTGTCTACGAGAGGCCTGGGGGAACCTGAACCTTGGTGGGGATGTCTTGAATCAGGCTGAGCAGATAAGTGGCAGCCCGGCCTCCCCTGGACTCTGCCCAGCCTGTGAGGGGTTGTGCAGGAGGACAGGCTGTCCTGTGTGTTTGGTTGGGTAACAGTGTGGGGCAGGGAGGGAACAGTTGCAGAACCACATATTCAACACTATGAGCCTTGTAATCAAAAGGTCAAAGGCCAGACCACAGGTGGGGTAGGGAAAATTATTTCTGGGTCTGCAAAAGCAAAAAGTTCTAGAAAATTTAAATATTTTCTATTAAAATCCACATTTTCCCTTCGATGAAGCTGTTCCCTCAAAAAGTACTGGCTCGATGTCCAGGGAATGTCTCCAAAGCCGAGACCGTAGCAGGCTCAGCACATTGAATAAAGCTGTCTTGGTTGATCCCGGCACCACAGGAAAATGAGTGACATTTTAATGAAGGAAGAGCCTCAGCATAGGGCTGCAACCCCAGAAGCTGCTTGTGGTGGCAGTGGAGGAGGGGAACGGAAGAGGGGGAGGGGAAGGGAGAAGGGGAGGGGCCGCAATAGGTAGAAGGCCATCCCCCCAGGATAAATGGGCTTCCACTTGCTCCTGGGAGGTGAAGCTTCTCAGGTTCTGAGCCCTGAGAAGATGCTCTGCAGCCACTGAGAAGCAAGACTTGCTGAGAGCCTCTACCCTGCCCCACTTGGAGAGCTTGTGCACAGCTAGGGAAGGGAGGCTTCCAGCCTGGGCTTCCCCTGGCCATCAGAAGGGAAGGGCTAGGACCTCCCACACTTCCTCCTGGCACACATGCAGCAGGCATCCTGAGAGACTTTTTAGAGCAGATCAGTAGGAAACAGAAGGGAAGGGTGAAGGAGGCCTGGCCTTTCCTGTCTCTGTTGCTCTCATTTCTTTTGTGGTACCAGACATCAGTCCCAGGACCTGTGCACTGAACAAATGCTTTACCACTGGGCTATCCCACCAGTTCAGAGTGATGCAGAAACAGAAAACTCAGAGTGCACATGTGTCACCCATGTAGAGGGTCTCCCCAAACCACAGTCTTTCTGTCTGGCAGCCTCTGGGTCATGTATCCTATAAAACAGGACATAAGAGGTAGGGAGAGAAGGCTCTCTTGTCATTCTGGTGCCTTTGGCAAGACCCTATCTTGCCTTCCGTGTGTCCGGTTGCTCATACACCTGGGTCACTCAGTCATTGTGTTACTGACTCCAAGTCTGAAAAGTCATGTCTGCAGGAAACAAGGTCCAGAAGGAAGGGCAGCCTGGCAGAAGGCTGGGCAGGCATCTGTGACAATCACGGTGACTATCCTCCTGAGGTGAATGAAGACCAGCAGCTGACCTAGGACAGGGCAGGACAGCTGTGGGTAAAGGACCAAAAGAAAGCTTTATGTGCCCCTTGTCACTGACAGGGGTGCCTTGTCGCTGCCTGGCCTCACTCCTCCCTCCCCACGTGACAGATCTACAGGTTTCTGTGTAGTCTGTGCTCTGCTGTCCTGGTGAAGGGACACTGCTGTCATCAAGTGAGCCTGTATTGGTTTTCTCTTCGATGAAAAGGGCTCACCATGGGGATCCTAGGCTGGACCTAGGGCAGTAGAAAGAGCCTGTCACAGGATCATGGCTTTGGATAGGAAGCCTGAAGGAGAGTCTAGGTATGTGCTGCAGAAAGCTAAGACCGGTGTGTCCGTGGTGTCAAACTCCACAGACAAAGAATGGGAGGCAAAGCTGTACTCGACAAAGAAATAACACTCATTCTTCCTCACTAGTGAAGGGCACCTCAGTACGTTCTGAGGCTATAACCAGCTACCTGTGAAGACATGTTTTACCAAGAGAGATTAATGTAGCGCACAGCAGGAGGATGGGAAGGCTCAGAGGAAGGCACAGACACCAGCTTCCGGGTCTGGCAGGGTCACTGCATTATAATAAGGGTATGGTGATGGGAGAGTGAGGGAGAATCCAGAATCCAGGGTCAGTGACTCTTTAAAACAACTCTCTATTGATTTTTGTGAATTTTACATTCTGTACCCCAATCACACTCATCTTCCTGTCCCTTTGTATCATTCCTCTTCCCTTGCAATCTCCCCTCCAAAGAGAATAAAATAAACATCACAGATAGATACATAGATACATACATAGATACTTAGATATATAGATTGATACATAGACACACAGATACATAGATATATAGATACACAGATACATAGATACATAGATATATAGATACATACATAGATACATACATAGATACATACATAGATACACAGATTGATACATAGATACACAGATACATAGATATATAGATACAGAGATACATAGATACAGAGATATATAGATAGATACATAAATACATAGATAGATACATAGATACATAGATACACAGATACATAGATACACAGGTACATATATACATAGATACACAGATACACAGATACATAGATACATAGATATATAGATACACAGATACATAGATATATAGATACATAAATACATAGATAGATACATACATAGATACATAGATTGATACATAGATACATAGACACACAGATACGTAGATACATGGATACACAGATACACAGATACACAGATATACAGATACACAGATACATAGATACACAGATAGTGAAGTGGAAGCTATAGGACTCAGTGTGTCAGAAAGTACACCCTTTTTCTCCACACATCTTTACTTGCAAATGTTCATTGCAATGAGACATTAGTCTCTTCCGAGGCCTTCAGCTTTTGCTACGCTATCAATACTGGATCCTCAGAAGAACTTCTCTGGGAGTCCTTTCGAGCTACCAAATCCTAACAGGAGGGCAAGCTCTACTGTGCTTGTCCAGGACTTGAGCAAGACCAGCTGTTCCAAGTGCTGCAGCTGGTGGGGGGCAGTGAGAGCTCTCCTGTTCCCATGACCCCAGAGTAGAGCAAGGGGTCAAGGAGGGGAAGAGGACATGTCGCCCTTGACCAAGCCATCCCAAGACAGAGTGGGGACAACTCTTCTGCTCTCATGACCTCGAAGCTTTGTCTCTCACCTGTCACAAGTGGAGAGGGGTGTTTAGTCAACCTTTGACCTCACTTGCTCTGGTATCCAGAGAGAACCATGAGACACCAGCTGTCATTACCACTGTCTCCACTCCATCCCACAGTTTTGTTTTGTTTTGTTTCTTCTCTTCCTCTTAGCTTGGACTCACAGAAAGCTGTGAGGAAGACTTTTGAGAGATCCCACACCAGGAAGTAAGGACCCTTCGCCCTCATGGCCGCCAGAGGTACTGACTCCTCTTCTCTGTCTATTGCCTATGTGTGATCTAGAACTTTGGGCCTCCACACTGAGGGCCTGTTGAGTTAAGGACAGGAAGAGATTTCCCAAAACATACTAAGGGGACTCTTCTAAACCTGGGTATAAGTTGTTTTCTTGACTCTGTCTAGGGGTCATGCTCAGAGATCCTGATTTCCTATCCTTGCCTCTCAAGAGGAGTTGAGACAGCCTGGGAAAGTGGCGGTCAGCAGGCCATATGGCTTAGTGAGAATGTCCAATGTCTGAGGAGACTCCAGACTCCCCACCACACAGGAAAACTCTTCTCTGTGTCTCCTTTAAACCAGGTTTCACATGTTTGGCAGCTCCTGTCAATGAGTCCTTCCACTCCTACAAAAATTCACCAGACGTAGTGTACTAGCAAGGGTTTCTATTGCTCTGACTAAACATTGTGAACAAAGGCAACTTTGGATGAAGGAGTTTATTTCATTCCCATTTCCATACCACAGTTTATCATCAAACACAGTCGTGCCAGGAAGTCAAGGAGGTAAGGAACCTGGGGACAGGAGCTGATTGGCTGCCCTAGAGAGACAGTGCTCACTGGCTTCCTCTTCTTAGTGGTACATCTGCATGAGAGTGGTTACTAAGAACAAAGGGAAGGAGTCAACTCTAGGCTGTCTTGAAGTGTCCTCTGCCAACAAAAGTCATCCAAGGGGTTGGGAATTTAGCTCAGTGGTAGAGCGCTTGCCTAGCAAGAGCAAGGCCCTGGGTTTGGTCCCTAGCTCCCAAAAAAAAGGAAAAAGAAAAAAAAAGTCATCCAAAAGTCTTCAGTTTAGCCTCTGGAACTGTTTGGATACAGGCAGAAAGCAGACACATTCTTGCCAAAATAACATAAAATGTTTTCTTTTTTTAAGGACTTACTCATTATATATAACTACACTGTAGCTGTCTTCAGACACACCACATGAGAGCATCAAATCTCATTACAGATGGTTGTGTGGTTGCTGGGAATTGAACTCAGGTCCTCTGGAGGAGCAGTCAATGCTCTTAACCACTGAGCCATCTCTCCAGCCACACAAAATGTTTTCTAGCACAGTTGCTAATATGACTCCCCTTTGAAACTCCTGAGCTTTTCTCCATGGACCAACACATTGCTCTCAGCACCTCTGTCTTCCGAGATCCTACTAGGATGTCCCATTAACCCCTACACAGGGTCCACCCACTTTCCTAGTCCTGAGTTCCTACGTCCTTCAGTCCTTCAGAACAAGCATGGTCAGCTGTGTTACAACACCACGCTTCTCCCTGGTGCCCACTGCTGTCTCTGTAACTTTCCTACTGCTGTGCTAAGATATCATGGCTAAGGCAACATGTACAAGAAAGCATTGAACGAGGAGGGAGAAAGACAAAGACAGACATACACAGACACAGAGAGAGAAAGCTGGAAATGGCTTGGCCTTGTGAAAACTCAAAGACCATTCCCAATAATACACCTCCTCCAACAAGGTCATTGTTTGTGAGATCAACCAAGTAGGAACCAGGCATTCTGATACGTGAGCCTATGGAGACCAATCCAAATTCAACCCAGCACAGCTAGACCTAATTTCCTGCGTGCAGTCAGTTCTGACACTGTGAACTTTGTTTTCTTTGAAATGCTTCTTTAATCCAACAAACCAATGTCACAACCCTCTGAGGAGTTGAAAGTCCCATTCACAGGCTCTGGTGTTGACATTCAAGAGCCTTAAGGCAGAAAGAAGTCATCCTTTCAAGATGGTCACTATCTGAGGCAGAAAGATTCTCCTTTGGATTGCTCAGAGCAGACGACATTCCATTTCATTGCAAAGCACCATGACACCTTCCTGGTGTATGAGTCTTTGAAGCTGCCATCCTGTGGCACCCACAGCCTGAGGTCATGAACAAAGCCCTCTGTTTCTCTTTGTTCTGAAAGCCAGTGCCTGTCGTGAGGAAATGGCAGGTTGGCTGGGCTGTGAGCCCGCTTCCTGCTTGGTAGCAGCAGCCTGCTAACTGAGAGTCTGCACATAGCCTCTCCTGTGTGCATAGAGAGGGCAGGAAGGGACCAAAGGAGGAAGGGACAGGTACAGAGAGGTAGATGATGAGACGTAAGTGTATAGTTAGCAGTTCTCAACATGGGGGTGTAACCCCTTTGGGGGTCAAAGGATGCTTTCATAGGGATCACCCTAAAACCATCAGAATTATGAGGTATTTACATTGCAATTCACAACAGTAGCAAAGTTACGTTTGTGAAGTAGCAACAAAAATAATTTTAGGATTGGCAGTCACCACAACATAATTAACTGTGGTAAAGAGGCACAGCATTAGGAAAGTTGAGAATGACTGAGATGATAGATTCATAGGGACAGATTCATAGAGATAGATGGATGGATAGATAGATAGATAGATAGATAGATAGATAGATAGATAGATAGATAGACAGATGGATAGATGACACTATAAACATGAGGTCTATTCTGTTTCTTATCAGCACCACACTTCCATGAATTAGGGATGTGTATTTATGGCATCAACTATTCTCATTACTTCCCTTCCTTAAAGGTCTATATCTGGCTGTCATAGGGCCTTTTATATATGAATTTAAGGGCACAGCTCATTCCTCAGTGCTCCATAGGTACCCAATGGCAGATGCTCGTACCCAATTCCATGTGCTCGTTACCATTTATGTTTGTCCATACTGTTCTCTGACCTGAATTTCTTTTTCTCCCCAAGTCTTGAGGAAACAATTCATTCAGGATGTCACTGAGTATCTACAGGACATGGTCAGCAAAAAAGACCTGCAGCTCCTGTTGACCAAAGACGAAGCCTGGAAAGTGTTCGTGGCAGAGGCTGAATTGTCCAGGTAATCTCCAGGGGACTCCCCAGCTTGTCCCCAGTTTTTCTGTAATCCCACCTCCCTGTGCTCATCTACAGAGCTCACACTGGGGAAATATTTTGATAGTGATGGCACAGACCTTGAGTGAAGGCGTCTTCATCATGTGCCTGTCACGAAGTGTGTCTTAGCATGTCTTCACACTTTGACATCTAAGGACTAAGGATCAGGGTAGAATGCAAAGACCTTGGTTTTATGACGTAAGTCTGAGTGTGACAAGACAGGTCATGGGGGAGCCCATCTTACAGTGAAGCAGGCCGTCTTCCTGATGTTCTGACCTCTCCTGTTACAGAGATGAGGAAGCTTCACTGCATGAGGCTCTGAAGCTGCTCCTGAAACTCCCCACCTGGGAGGACAAAGTCAGACTTCAAAAGGAACTGCAGGACAGGAAGAAGTTTGTGGAAGCTTTTCCTCAGTTGAAAAGGAAGCTGCAGGAAAACATCAGGAAGCTCCGAGCTCTGGCCGACCATCTTGACCAGGTGCACAAGGGCTGCACCATCTCCAATGTGGTAACCAACTCCACCAGCGCTGCCTCAGGTGTCCTGAGCATCCTGGGTCTGGCTCTGGCACCCGTGACAGCAGGGGGTAGTCTACTGCTCTCCGCAACTGGCCTGGGGCTGGGGACAGTAGCCACTGTGACCGGAGCTGCCACTGAGATTGTGGAGCAAACAAACAAGTGGTTGGATGAGGCTGAGGCCAGGCGCCTGTTGTCAGACACCATGGACACTCTAAACACAGCTCTTGTCCTGGGTCAGAAAGCACTCAAACTTAGTAAAAAAGCCTATGATGTCATCAAACAATTGAAAAGCTTGGGACAGCACATTCGTGCCATTAGGGTAGCCAGAGCCAACCCTCGCTTACTTGCAGATGCCAAGCGCCTCATGACTTCTGGAAGACTCTCTGCCCCACGTGCTAGTCAGGTGCAGAACGCCTTTGAAGGCACTGCTCTAGCAATGACCAAAAAAGCCAGAATCAGGGGTGTAGCCACTGCAGGTGTCTTCCTTGCCATGGATGTGTATTTCCTTGTGAGGGACTCGATGGATTTATGTGATGGGGCAAAATCAGAGTCAGGCAATAAACTGCGGGCCCTGGCTCAGGAGCTCGAGGAGAAGTTGAAAGAGGTTGCTCAGATCTACAAGAGCCTCCTGGTGCCTTACTGATGGCTGCCCCAAAGAACACAGAGGTCAGTGGAGATGATCTGAACAGATAGGAGGCACTGAGGCAATTGTTAGAGGGGGAATGAGATGATCAGCTTTCACTGTCTTCTTGACACAATCTAGAATCGTGTGGGGAGAGAGTCTCAGTGTGCGATCCTCTAGCTCAATGTCCTGTGGGCCTGCCTGAGAGAGACTTTTCTAAGTGACTCTAATTAATGTGTGTGTCAATTCCTCCACTGTGGGTGGCAGTGTTCTCTAGATATGGATTCTGAACTGTACAATAAAAAGCAGACTGAACACCAGTAAGCATGCAGGCATGAATTCATTTCTCATTGTTCTTGCCTGGATGCAGTGTGGCTGCTGTTGCAGTTAGTTCCCGCCTTGACTTCTTCCTAGTTGGGATTTCCATTACTGTGAGCAGACTCCGTGACCGAGGCATTGCCTATCAAGGCTAACATTTCACTGGGGCTGGCTTTCAGAGATTTAGTTCATGGTTGGAAGCATGGTACAAGCTTGCGAGCAGACATGGCCCTGGAGGAGCTGAGTGTTCTATATCTTGAATCAAAAGCATCCAAATGGAGACTGTTACACTGGGCATAGCTGGAGATTAAGAGCATTAACCCCCCCACCCCCCTAGTGACACTTCCTCCACTACGTCCATACCTATGCCATAGTTCTGGGCCCTATGGCCAAGCATTTAAACACATGAATCTATGGAGGTCATATTTATTCAACCCTCCACATTCCACTCCCTGGCCCCCATAGATTTGTATCCATAGCAAGGTGCAAAATACATTTAGTCGAACTTCAAAAGTCCCCGTAGCTTTATCACCATCTTAACTAGGTTCAAAAGTCCAAAGTTCAAAGTCTCTTCTGAGATTCATGCAATCTCTTAACTGTAATCTGTTATAAAATCAAAACGAAAAGCAGATCACATCCTTCAAACATATCATGACCCAAGATATACATTCCTGTGCCAAAACATAGGGAAGAGAACACAGTGAGGGGATACTGGGCCAAAGCAAGACCGAAAACTATCTGGGCAAATTCCAAACTCTGCATCTCTTCAGATTTTCAACTCCTTTCAGCTATGTCGACTGCAACACCCTTCTTTCTCTGAGGCTGGCTCCCCTCCATGATAGCAGCTTTCCTTGGTACATACCCCACTTCTCTGGCACCTTTAACCTCTTGGGGTCTCCAAGGCAATCCAGGCTTTACCTTTATAGCTTCACACAGTGGCCTCTCTGGGCCTCAATGCAGGGACACCCCTGAAACATTCCTGGCCTGAGAAGCTTTTCTAAACCCAGAACCAAGTGGCCGAAGCTGCCAAGTTCTGCTGCTTCCTGGAACGATGCCTCTTCCTCCATTTAATTACAACTTCAGCTTTCTGTTTTTCATGGTTTCCTTCACTGCCTAAGCTTGGCTGTCCTGCAGCTTGATCTGTAGACCAGGCTGACCTTTTACTCAGAGATCTGCCTGCCTCTGTCTCCTGAGTCCTGGCGTTAAAGACTCCTTCTGTCAGACCTAAGTTGTACTTTAATTCCTTTTCTTTAGATCTTTATAAACTTGGCCACTATTTCTCATGAGGTGTATTAAAGAGGTACATCAACCTGGATCAAATGGTGAATCATTCCCACCTCGAGATCCGGATCAAGTGTGCCGACCATTTCTGGATTGTAGTTTATTCCAGATTTAGTCTAGTTGACAACCAAGGAATAGCCATCACAACCCACCCTTTGCCAACCTGACACACAGTCATATCTCCTTAAGTCCACAGGAAAGCAATAACCAGGTCATATTAATGCCTGACATAATATAACTATTCTTTTTACGACCTCAAATGCACTGTAAATTAGAATAGGTGGCAATGTCTGTTGGGGGAACATCCTTTTCACAAGATAGAAGTTTAGCTGGGTGGGATCTTGCCCAAAGGTCACCACTCCCTTAATTCCATTGTATATCATTAATCTATTTATCTCCTTGATAAACAATTTCCTGTTGTCCCTTACATCCTGGAACCACAAATTTGGGTTTTTCCTTTATCAGCATGCTACCTTTGATCAAAACATTCTTCATAAGAGTGAACCACAGGTCAAAGTCTGGGATACATTGTTTTAGGAGTTCCTTTGCCAGTGCTATTAAACCAAATCTCTTCACTTTGGCCTCAGGTAAACACTTTGGGCAAAGGAAAAAGCAGTCAAATGCTACACCAAAATATCACAAAAATGATATCTAGGCAACACACTAAAATCTTCTCCTCTGAATCCCCTTGAGTCAGACTCCCATAGTTCAAATTACCCTCAACACGACTTCCTTTCATAGTTCTACGGGTGTAACCCATTAAACCCACTTAAAGCATTTCTACTGCTTTCCTAATCCAAAGTTCCAAAATCTAAATTCCTCCAAACAAAAGCATGGTCAGGTCTATCATAGCAATATCCCAGCCCCTAGTACCAACTACTGTCTTAGAATTTCCATTGTTGTGAAGAGACACCATGACGAGACAACTCTTACAAAGGCTAACATTTAGTAAGGGCTGGCTTACAGGCTCGGAGGTTTAGTTCATTATCAACATGGTAAGAAGCATGGCAGACTGCAGTTGCTGGAGGAGCCTAGAGTTCAACATCTTGATCCAAAGACAGCCAGGAGGAAACTGTCAGAGATGTCAAACCCTCTCTCACAGTGACACACTTCCTCCAAAAAGGCCACACCTACTCCAACAAGGTCATATATCCTAACAGTGCCACTCCACTATGCTATGGCCAAGCATTCAAACACACAAGTCTATGGGGACATATCTATTCAAACACCACACTGGGCAAAGTAACAATTTGGGAAGACTGGTTTGGTGGATATAGAGTTCCCAAGCAATGCATGGAGCATGGAAAAGGATGGGGTGACCAATCAGAGGTGCTCCACACACATCCTTGCCATCACCATGTCAACGAATGACTCATCTCTACCAGATCATCTGTCTCATAGGAGCTTCCTTCACCAGCCCCTCCTCCACTATCCTAAGCCAGAACCTCTATTTGGGACATGGTCTTCTCCTTTTCAGTGTTTTGTTTTGTTTTGTTTTGTTTTTTGTTTTGTTCTGTTTGCTGAGACTGCCATGTTGGGAGAGGAGGAAAGAATGCAAAGGTTCACCCATCTTTTTAATAGGAAGTCACGGACAACAGAAAGGCCCAGGGAGTCAGGAAGCCTGATGGCCCTGCCACTTGGCTCAGAAGGAGGGACTTTACGCTGAGCAGGATAAGGGTGACATTCATCGGAGGCAGAATGTGCCTGCTCTTGTCTCTGCTGACAGCTAGGGTGGCAAGCACATCTCTAATGTTCACAGCACATTGCAGCTGGCAAGTCCCACAGACATTGCAGGACCCATGCAGGGAAAGCAGGTCAGGGTTGTGACCCAAGATGGCTGCAGCCAAGCCAAGCTGGATGCCTGGATGCACTGAGCCTCTCTCGTGCTAGCCAGATGGCTCCCTTAGACACAGCAGCCTGACTTCCCTGTATCATGTGTGACCCGCTGGTTCCCCTGGACACTGGATGCCTGACTTCCCTGTATCATGACCCTTTTTCTCAAGGCGTCAGAGAGCAAGTCCTCTGTTGTGTTTCTTTGTGGTTGCTCATTCTACAGAGACTCATTTCCCCCAGACTTTGCTACCTGCATGCCACACTAGGGAACCCAGTGAAACCCATTCCTGTCTGCCTGGGCTAAGCTCACATGTATTCCTCACCCATGAGTCATAGGCTAAGGGCGCTATGAGGTGAGGCTCAACTGTAGATGGGACAAGACAAACACCTAGACAGCATCTTTCCTTCCTAAGATACCTTCTTGTGTACTTCTCAGTTTCCAGGAGAGCTTTAAGGATGGTCCTTTTCAGGGTGCCCCTGCCCAATTTGCCTACAGGACAGAATGGCCATTCAGACTCTCTCTGGTTAACTGCTGAGTTGTTATTCTCTTGTGGGTTTTATTATCCTTAGGATAAAGATCTCACTCTGTCCATTGATGCCTGTTGTATCCAGCAGTGCTCAAAGGTGTAGCCATGCAGAGGAGCCGACTCTGGGTGGGAATGTTAGGAGGAGTGGCAGAGAAAAGGGCGAAGAGAATAGGTGTGGTCTCCATTTCACCGTTCACAGGGGAGATGAGGCCACCAGGGCTTTCTGAGAAGTCTTCTGAGAACATCCTTAGATGATCCTTTCTAGGGAAAAGAGGGATGCCCAGCATGGGTCTACAGAGCACAAAGCTCCCATGGGAGGACTTGTGTTTATACCTATAGGTGACATTTCCCAGCCTTGAGCAGCCATGAAGTTGCCCCTCTGAAAACTTGTGCTGTGATCTCAGAGATACAGGTTTTATGAACTGTCATCTATGCTATAGTGACTGTTTCATGAGAGAACTGTCTTTAAGTCACCCACACTCCTGTAAGCAATCCCTTAAGTATGCTCGTGTAGGTAAGCCAAATAAATTCACTTGGTTACTAAGCTCGGCTCAGGTAAGATCATTCCTTTGGTCTGGCACCGGCACCTTGCCTTACCTGGTGTAAATAGGCATTTGTTCACATCTCCCCAGGAAAACTCACAAAACCATTTGAAACTCTCAGAACATGGTCAGGTGAAGCAACTCTGGGATCATCCTGCCAGGGGATGGGTGACTCACACACACCCTGTGGTTCAAACATTTCAGGAAACCTTGCTGCTTCTTTAGACAAACCAAAGGGCTTGAGAAACATGTAGACAGTTGACAGCAGTGGCAGTTGCTCTTGGGGAACCCAGGCAGACAGACCTCCCTATGTCCGCTGTCCTCAAGGCCAGGTGGGGGGCTGGGCGATGATGATCTTGAGGGATTTGACGTGTGACTCATCTTAGACCTCAGGGAAAATGCAGGAATGGAGATCAAATTCTTAGAACCATTGACAGTTTGAGGATTTCTCTCCCTTTGGAGAGGAAGACTGTTTCAGGATGGAAGACAAAATAAAACAAATAAACAGAATCGCACCAGGATATAACCCCCAGCAGTATCACGCTTAAGGTTAGTTTCCTCATTTGCAAACAAGGAAGTAGATGTTTTCATATCAGGGCTGTCTCTGAAGCGCCTACAATCTTAAGACAAAACATTGTGAGCAATTATGTTTTTAATTATAAAAATCTATTTATCATTCACACTCTATGGGTCCAGGTGCTTGCCTGCATGTGTGTGTGTTCGTACAGCATGCATGTCTGGTTTCCCAGGAGGCCAGAAGAGGATGCTGGATCCTCTGGAATGAAGTTAAGGATGGTTGCAAGCCGACATGTAGGTGCTGGGATTTGAACCCTGGTTCTTGACAAGAACAGCCATGGTGAATAGCAGCAGCTTCTTCTTCTTCTTCTTCTTCTTCTTCTTCTTCTTCTTCTTCTTCTTCTTCTTCTTCTTCTTCTTCTTCTTCTTCTTCTTTTTAAAGATTTATTTATTTTATGAGTACACTATTGCTGTCTTCAGACACACCAGAAGAGGGCATCAGATCCCATTACAGATGGTTGTGAGTCACCATGTGGTTCCTGGGATTTGAACTCAGGACCTCTGGAAGAGCAGTCAGTGCTCTTAACCGCTGAGCCATCTCTCCAGCCCCTTTGGCTGCATTTTTGCCAGAGAAGTTTGGATTCTGAAAAAAAGTAGTGGATTTACTCCACTGTGTTTATTTACTGGCTTTATTTATAATAGCCAGAAACTGGAAACAACCTCCATCTCCCTGAACCAAAGAATGGATAAACAAAATGTGGTACATTTACACAAGGAGTTTTACTCGACTGTTAGGGGAAAAAATGACATCGTGCAGGCAAATGGATAAAAGTAGAAAAAAGTCATCCTGAGCAAGGCAGTCCAGAGCCAGAAAGACAAACATGATATGTACTCACTTCTAAGTAGATATTAGCTGTGAAGGGTAACCACAACACAATACAGACCCAAAGAGGCTAAGTAATTAGGAGGGCTATTGGGTAGACACATGAGTCTCTCTGGAAATGAGAAGTAGAATAGATCTGTGGTTGGATTGGGGGTACAGGTTGGGGAGCACACAGGAGAGATCAGGTGAGGGATAGAGGGAGAGAGGGAGAGAGCACTGCAATCGGGGGTGGGGATTCAGGGGATGATGTGGAAACCTAGAGCAGTGGAAACTTCATGGAACCTATGATGGTGACTCTAGTTAGGACTCCTATTAATGTAGGATAAGGAGCCTGAAACCAGTCATCTTCTGTAACCAGATGAGGCTCCTAGAGGGGGATTGGGATACCAATCCAGACACAAACCCTTCAACCCACAACCAGTTGATGGGGCAATAGTGGCCAACCAGTGACTGGTCTACCTTGAAGGTGAAACTACCAGAGGGAACCCATGCCCTGTTTGCATGGCCAGTAACGGGAAGTCAGATAGCTCAGAGACCTATGGTAGAACCAGGTATGACTAATCAAAAAAAAGCAGTGAACTGATTCTTAATGCTATTCTACTATACTCAAAATTGGTACCTCAGTCATCATCAGAGAGGCTGATGGGGGCAGATGCAGAGATCCACACTAAAACATTAAGCGGAACTTAACAAATTCCACAGAACAGAGAGAGAAGTGGGGGGGGGTATAATTGGAGGAGCCAGAGGGGTCTAGGCTATCAGACGAGCATGGTCCATGGAATCAACTAAGCAGGCTCATAGGGACTCACAGGGTCTGAAGGAACAACTACAGACTCTATGTGAGTCTCGGCTAGGCCCTCTGCATACATGCTGTGCTTGTTTACCTTGGAGTTTGGGGGACTCCTAACAGGGTGAATGTGGGTGCCTACAACTCTTGCCTGAACCCGGGACCCTTTTCCTTCTATTGGATTGCTATGTCTAGCCTTGGTATGTTTATGCTACTCTTACTGCATCATATAAACCATGTTCAGTTTATATCACTGGTGGGGGTGGAGTGCTGCTCTTTTCTGAAGGGGAATGGAGGAAGAGTACAACTGTGGGAGAGGGGAGGTTGGAAGGGGATTTGGGGGAAGAGGGGGAAGGGGGCATACAAATGTGCTGTATGAGAAAAATAAAGTTTTATAAGTACACTGTTGATGTCTTCATGCACACCAGAAGAGGGTATCAGATCTCATTACAGATGGTTGTGAGTCACCATGTGGTTACTGGGATTTGAACTCAGGACCTCTGGAAGAGCAGTCAGTGCTCCTAACCACTGAGCCATCTCTCCAGCCCCAAAAGTAAAGTTTTAAAAGAAGAAAATATAGAGTCAAAACTGTGGTAAAATAACATGAGGCCTCCTCCTGTGACCTCTGTGGTATGTGAGGTTCAGCAGAATTTCTGCTGCTTAGCAACATCTCCACCATTTAGGTAGGAACGCTCTCTATCTTGTGAACTCACAGTGAACCCTTATGGGGTAATTCCTCTCTACAACATGTGGAAACACTACTGACTTCTGCTCTGTGGGATCTTACTTCCCCATAGTTCTCACGAAGAAGGGATGCAGGGTTTGTCCTTTCACATTCAGTTTATTTATGCTAGTGTCCCCAGGCTTGATCAGGTTGTGTGGGGTCAGAATTTACTGTCTATTCAGTGCTGAGACAGCTCCAGGCCATTCCTTTGACTGTTATCAATGGAGTGGCTATGAACGTGGGAGAACAAACATCTGCCTGTGTCTCTGATTTCATTTTTTAATGCATTTTCTCAGAAGTGTGTTGGCTGGATCACAGGACATTTATTTATCTGGGGTGATCCTCCACACTGGTTGCAGAAACCAGGTGTGGTGGGTTTCAAGACTCTGCTGAAACATAACCATGACACCTGGCCAACTCTCTTGTGTCTTTTAACTCAGGGGTATAGGTGGGTAGACCAGTTGTACCTTTAACACATGCTGTAGAACTGCCTTGTGACGTGATTTTCATAACCCATCCTTGACCACCTGCCTCTTCTCCTCTCTCCCACTCAGGAATCTGCTGAACACCCTGCTGTGTCCTCTCTCTGGCTGATCTTTGTTGGCAACTTCTGCAATCATCAGCAGAAAACCTTCATTGTGATTTCCAGTGTTTCTGAATCAATCACTCATCCAGTTTTAAGCTGGCATCCCAAAGCTATTGTGTTCCTTCAGCAAAAGTGCATGATGCTTTTGATGATGATTATACATGCAGCAAACTGAGGACAAAGTTATCTGTGCTTCAACACAGAAATATTACACTCATGGGTGAGATCTGTCATCTTTACTTACAGCTCTACAATTGGTTAGGGGCCAAAGGCCGAGAAGTGATCCCCATGTTTGACTCTAAAACTTGGAACCTTCTTGAAACTGACAATTGTAATCTAGGTCATGATATTTTCCCTAATGAGCAAAGACAGATGGCCAGACGATGGTTATCTGGGAGCAGTGGCTGTCTTTCCACACCCAGGAAGTTCCGCGGGGCTCTCAGGATGGCCTACTCTCTTCTCAGTGCTTTGCAGCCCTGGATGGTTTTTCTATATGGCCACGTAGAAGACAATTTTAGAAGACACCAAGTTACATACTCATTTGGAAGATCCCAGCCCCTACAAAAGGGGTCCAGCAGACAGGTGAGTGTAGTTCTGTGGCCAAGCCTCTTCTTCAGTGAGTAGACTGTGACCTGGTGACCACAATGGTCACCCATTGGCCACTGACCACTCCACTAGAAGGTGCTGGAATGCAAACAACCCTCCTGAGGCTCCTTCACTTTATGGTTCCCACTCCATCAGGGTCACATTCCTTGGGCTTAAATTACCTCTAGATCATCCCCAACTCTTAAGTAACAGCCATCCTGAGTGACCTTTCTTCTCATGCCACTGGTCAAGCTGAGCCATCCTAGAGTGGATCTTCAGGATGTCCTGGTGGGATGGGCCCTGTTCATGAGCCTTGAGTTGAGACCCCCTACTCCACTCTCTCACCATGTGAGTCTACAGCTCTGACCTGGTGCTCAACCCTGAGACTGTTCAAGTGTCTCTGGGCATTCCAGTCTATTCTGTACTCTGCAGAGAATCCACATACCTGCTAGTCTGCAGCTCGTGTGGACTCTTTCACATCCCTGCATCTCACTGTGACGTTCTCTGACTGTCTAGATAAAGTCATGCTAATAAGGAGGACAGTCAGAGCAAGGGAATTTATCAGAAGAAACACCGTCAACAATCACTGTAAACTGGAAAACATGGTCACTCAGGTTTGTGGGGAAGTCAAATTACCTCTTGGAGAGCCAAGATTTTCTCTTTGTTTTTAGTGTTCTTTCCTCTGAGGAGAGAAGGTGTCTAGATAGATAGATAGATAGATAGATAGATAGATAGATAGATAGATAGATGGATGGATGGATGGATGGATAGATAGATAGATAGATAGATAGATAGATAGATAGATAGATAGATAGATAGATAAGTACATAGGTTGGTAGATAGATATCTTACTGTGGACTTGGGAGCTGGTAAAAGCATAGCAACTGTCTGTGTATATGGTGGTGAACTGTCCTTTCCCCATCTGAACCTGGCTCAGACTGATCAGTTCTGCTCTCTGGGTTGATGAACCTGGCTTGGACTAAAACTATTTCCGTTAAAACAAGTACTCCGGGCTCCACATATCTGGTTTCACCTTTCACCTCAAGACAGTCATGCATGAAGACAAGTGTGCTATTATCAGGGGAAAGGGTAGCAGGGTTGGAGGTTTCTGAAACCTTGAAGGTGGTCCAAGAGCAGGACTGGTACTGAATTACATGAATATTAGACACCCAGCATTCTGGGATTCCTCAGAGGAGAGCCCAACCTCAGTGTGGGGTGCTGTGGGTATAAGATCCTGACCCAGAGTTAACTTGATTTTGTTGTTGTTTTGTGTTTGTTTATTAGATTGATGGTAGCCACCATAGCCCTAGACAGGTGGGCCATCCTGAGGCTACAGAGTCCAATTGTTTGCACAGATATGGCACAGGGTGTTTTCATGGCCCCAGAGTTTGGGTTAAAATCCTTTTTGTAATATGTTTTGTTTTGTGGACAAACAGATGGAAAGGTTTGAAGACATCTGGAAGTGTTAGGGTTGGTGCTGATGTCAGAGCTGTTTTGTTTCATCTCAGTACATATTAAGGGCTTGGTGACAACTCCTCTGTGGTGCTAAGGTCTTGCCATTTCTGCAATCTCTGAGACCCAGAGGCAGCAATACCAAGCTACACCTAGGAAGTCTTGGACAAACTTGTCTCTTACTCTTTGGAGTAGGGATCTGAAGGGTGGCTTCTGAATCAGCCTCCTCTTTCCTCCCCTCAGCTGGTAGCCAGGATGGGAAACCTCTGGGTATGCAAAGCTGGGCTTTCTTAGCTGACATTCTGTAGCCCAAGGTCTGTAGCTCTTGCAGCAGTCCCTCGGTGGCCCCTTTATAGTTTATTTTAGCCTTAGAGGCTAGGCGGATGCCATTTACAGATTGTAAGAGTGTGAACCCAGAGAGACACCGACACAAGGGCAGACAGGCAGGTCAGCATGTAGTGTCTCATCAAACAGGATTGGAGAATTTTAAATCCTTCAGGCAGCCTGGTCCAGGTAAGTTGCCTGCTGTAACCTCCCTCTGGCTCTGTCCATGTAAAAGCAAAGATGGGTGGTTTTAACTGTTTCTATGGGAGGCTGAAGAATGTAGCTTTCAGGTGCAAGGCAGAGCACATCTACGTCTCTGGAAGAATCAGATTCATGAGAATCAGAGGTCCCAGGTTTCTTCACAGGCAGGAGAGGTGTGTTCCAGGAGGACTGGCAGGGCACCAGGATGCTGGTCTCCCTGAACCGGGCAGAGTGGACCGCAATTTCCCTTTGTGTTTCCAGGCCCCTCGGGTATTGTTTAACCTGGATGCGGTGGCTGAACTGGTTAATTGAACACTTACAGGAACTTGGTGTTGGGCCAGTCCTGGTGTGTTGGTTTCTACCTATACTTCTGGGAATCTTTGTTGTCAGTTTGAGAGACAGTGCCACTGTATATTTTGGTTGGAGGCAGGACTTTCAGCTAGAAATTTTTCTTCTGACAGTGCAGGACACCAGAGTTTTGCAGGGCATGTGTAAGTTCAACTGTGTCTCATCATCAGAGAAGGTGACGGTGCCTTTCAGTTTATGCAAAGGATCTGGTCTCTCAGTTGGTTCTGTTGTTAAACATCTTTTGAGCTGCCTGCAGCCAATATCATCAATCTGAGCCTTTACGTTTTTCTAACTTTAACTGTTTCCTACCATCTGGGCCCGACTGGATGACAAAGCAAATCTCGCAGCAGCTGTTCTCGATCTTCCTAAAAGGACCCTGCAGAAATTATTTAAAGTCCCCTTGGTCAGTCAGTGTTGGACAGAAGGGACAACCCATTCTGTCCAGGTTGCACGGCCCAGCAGTGACCCTCACCCCACGATTCCCAGGGTGGTTTCTCTACTTTTTGCAGAGAATAGTACGTTTTGAGTTCTCCAGTTATGCAGATCACTTGTTGGGAAGGGCGAATCAATTACGAAAGAGGAAGAAGCAGAACTTCTCTTTTGCCCAGCGGAATTTTTCCCATTCCCTGAGGCTGGTTATAGAAGGTGGTGGGCGGGTGGGGGGGGCAGAGTCAGTGTGGGACTTGGGAAGTATTTCTCCTCCCTGTGTGCACTCTGCTCAGATGGCAGACCTCCCCCCTGCATAAGAGACCCATCCCCTCCCCACCTCTACATAGGGACTAGGTCTGATTCTGCTCATGAGCGGGGGGTCAAGCAACGAAACAAGCAATTGCTCTGGGAATGGGAAAGGGTTGGGGTGAGATGGGGTCTCACACCTGAGAAAGCCACTTGCCAATACAGAGAAATAGAACTGGCAGGAACACACAGACAGACACCCAGAGAGACACAGTAAAGAAAACCAGAGGCGGCCATCACACATTCATATACTTGAGTAGACCAGGGAAGTCTGGCGACGTCTCACACAGATCCTGAGTGCTATATCCAGCCCCTATGTCCTAAACAGAAGGCCTGCCTCCAGAGATGACAGACCAGACGACTTTCTCATTTGTTTCCTTGAGGGGTGGAGGTGTCACCCCTCTGAAGCATTAGGCAAGGGTTGATTAAAGGAACCTGGAACTTCTCAGCTTGCACACCCTATGAGCTCCTTGGATAATAAACTCTTTTCTGCTCTGGGGACTTCCGTGGGGCTTCCAGAAATGTGGGATGGTCACTAGAGGAGACTACTCACACATGGTGTCTTAGTTAGGGTTTACACTGCTGTAAAGAGACACCGTGACTAAGGCAACTCTTATAAAGGACATTTATTTGGAGCTGGCTTACTGGTTCTGAGGTTCAGTCCATGATCATCATGGCAGGAAGCATGGCAGTGTCCTAAGCAGGCATGGGGCTGGGAGAGATGAGAGTTCTACATCTTGTTTGGAAGGCAAACAAGAGAAGACTGTCTCCCAGGCAGCTAGGAGAAGGATCTCAAAGCCCACGCCCACAGTAACACACCTACTCCAACAAGGCTACTCTTCCTACTAGTGCCACTCCCTGGGCCAAGCAGACACACACCATCACATTCCACTCCCTGGCTCCCGCAGGCTGTTCAAACACATGAGTCTATGGGGCCATACCTAAACATAACATAATGCAAAATACGTTTAGCCCAACTTCCAAAGTCCTCATAGTAAAAAGTCTCTTCTGAGAGTCATCCAATCACTTGACTGTCAAAGAGTAGATCCATACCTCCAACGTCACAGGATGTTCGTCACCATTCCGAAACGTCATAGTGAGGAAATGCTGGACCAAATCAAAACAGAAAACCAGTTGGGCAAACTTTAAACTCCGCATCTCCATGACCAGTGGCAAAGTTCCCTTCAGATCTTGAGCCACTTTCATGCCTGTTGACTGCTGTGGGCAGATCTGGCATTCAGAAGCAACAAACTTTTCTCCTGGGTTGGTTCCACTCCCGGCTAGGAGCTTTCCTTGGAAGACGGCTCTGACATCTCTAATAACTCAGGGTCTCCAAGGCAACTTAATCATTACAACTTCGTGTTCCAATGTCTGGGACCCACACATGATCCTCTGGGCTCTTCCAAAGGACTCAGGTCACTTCTCCAGCTCTGCCTTCTATAGCAATCTAGGCTCTGGTTGACTCTACTTCACTGCTGCTGCTTTCTTGGTGATCTTCCCATGGTACTAGCATCTCCAGGACACTGGGGTCTTCCATTGTAACTAGGCTTCACCAATAGCCTCTCATGGGCTCTCACAGTGCCAAGCCTCAGCTGCTCTCCATGAAGCCTTCATGCCTTCAAAACCAGTACTACCTGGGTGACCCAAACACATTATCAAGTCCATCTGCAGCACAAGGTACATCCTTGACTATCTCTGGAACACAGCTTCTTTGTGCTCTTAGAAAACACTTCCCAGAAAATTGCACCTCAGTGATGCTAGTCTCTTCTTAATCACTGCTAATTTCTTAGCTCCAGACAGCCAATATCAATTGTCCCAGTAGTCCCTTCTATTTGTGGCTCTAAAGCCAGAGCCACATGGCTGAAGTTGCTGAGTTATGCTGCTTGCTGGAGCTGAAACATGCCCCTCCCCCCGCCCTTGTTCTATTACAGCTTTCTTTTTTTCTTTTTTTTTCTTTTTTTTTTCTTTTTTTTTGGTTCTTTTTTTGGAGCCGGGGACCGAACCCAGGGCCTTGCGCTTGCTAGGCAAGCGCTCTACCACTAAGCTAAATCCCCAGCCCCATCTATTACAGCTTTCTATTTTCCAACTCTGCCACAGCCTAAGCCTGGCTGTCCTGGAACTTGCTCAGTAGACTCACCTTGAACTCAGAGATCTGCTTACTTCAGTCTCCTGGGATTAAAGTGTGTACCACCATGCCTGGAACTAAGCTTTTCATGGACATTGTTCCTCAAGATCCAGATTCAAATGTGTCCTTTTTTTCTGGATTGTAGTTCATTCCAGATTAAAAATCCAATTGAATATAATAACCAAGTAAAAATAACATCTAACATGATATAAATTGTTCAATGGCAAACACACAAACAATAAGCTTAGCTGGGTGGGCTCTTGCCCTGAAGTCACCACTTCTTAATCCATTTATTGCCTCAAAAACAGGATTTAGCTCCATTGTACTACCTGGTGCCCTTTTATTGCTTGCACCATACATTTTGAATTTTCCCTTTCTAAGCTTGCTACACTTGATCAGAAAGCACTTCATGAACATGAACCTGAGGACAAAGTCTATTCTGGACTTTTCTGAGACTTCCTTTGTCAATGCAACTAACCAAAATCTCTTTACTTTAGCCTCAGTCATATTCTTCAGACAAGGGCAAAAAGCAGCAACATTCTTCACCAAAACATAAGAAAAATCTCCAGAGTTCAGATCATCCTCAGCACCAATGTCTTCTATATTCCTACTAGGATGGCCCATTAAATCCCACTTAAAGCATTCCATGGCTTTCTAAATCCAAAGTCTCCAAGTCTACATTCCCGCAAACAAAAACATGGTCAGGTCTATCACAGCAATACCCCACTTCTGGTATTAACTTCTGTCTTAGGGTTTCCATTGCTCTAAAGAGCCACCATGACCAAGGTAACTCTTATTAAAAAAAACACATTTAATTGGAACTGACTTACTGGTACTGAGGGTCAGGCCATTATCATCATGGCAGGAAGTATGGCAGCATCCAGGCAGACATGGCACTGGAGGAGTTGAGAGTTCTATATCATGTTTTGAAGGCAAAAAGGAGAAGACTGTTTTCCAGGGAGCTAGGAGGAGGATCTCAAGCCCACTCCCACAGTGTCATACTTTCTCTGTCAAGGGCACACCTCCTAATAGTGCCACTCCCTGGCCTAAGCATAGTCAAACCACCACACATGGATTAGACCAAATAGAAAGTATTTATTAGCCAGCCAGCAACTACAACAGTGCTCAGAATCCCAGTGTAGCCTTGTACTCTTATGAGGCTGTTAAGCCAAAAATCTATATTCTGTGTTGACACAATTCAATTAACAAGAAGAGTTAGCCAGAAATGAAACTATAGAAACCAAAGGGCAGGTTAACACATGTAGATATTTTTGCAGAACTATGGGCTTTGACGGACTAGGTCTTTGTTCTCATTTTTTTCATGTGGAACTTAAGTATCTGCTGAGTTTTATGACCTAAATGATACTTTCATCATGGAGTCAACTGTGCTAAGGTCTGAGGGCCTTAAGATGTAGGAACCTATTCTACCGAGACAATGTGATACTTAGTGGTTCAAGGTTCATAGCAAGAATTCCTGAAAGGAGAAGCCACGAAAGCAGATGTTCAGATGCTGTGCATGCTACCCCAGGAAGCCATCAACAGGATCCAAGAGATGGGGGTGGTGCTGAGGCTGCAGGTGAGAAAGGAAAGGACTGAACAGAGCCCAGGAGGTGCAGGAAGTGATCTGTGGAGGGTCCTCTAGTCTGTAGAAGTAGGTCTTTTCCACATACAGACTACGGAGATCCCCACTTGAAATGGGGTCAGCCAAGGAGAACTTAGAATGACAGGCCAAAGGTCACTCCTGTGAGTGGGTCAGCAGGGAGCATGGGATGAAGGTATAGCATCCAGCAAGCCACAAGTTCCCTGTGTTGTTTTGGTGGTGAGTTCCTTGGAAATGGGACTTTCTCTTTCATTTCCTTCTTTGGGTACATAAGCAGGAGATGGTACTTGGTTGTGCCTTGGATGCACAGATGGTCCCTGGATCCACACAGCTGTTGAAGATTCCTGGTGAGTTGGGCAATGGCTAAGCTCTCCCACCTGCGTACCCCCATAGCCGCTCGGAAGGAAGATTATGCACCTGCTTTGTTGATAAATTCTGCTAGGCTGGCATCTGCTTCAGGTCATACAGGAGCAGTAAAGCTGGCCTTGCAGCCATGGCCTTCCACCTTTTCCATCTGCCCTCAGCACAAGACAGGATGAGATTCCTCAGACGAGACCATAGAGCCCGTAGGGGCTCAGCCTGGGCACCAGGATGCCTGAGACGTGACCAGGAGACCTCAGACAGATGGCTGCTGTCACTCTGTCTACTGGGAGATGGAGGAAAAGAATGGAGGGTGGGGACCAAGCCTCTCTGTTCTTGGGGCCTGGATACCCAAAGCTGGCTCTAGGGTGCTGTGACTGAAGCAAAATGGGGACAGGGCTGCATCTGAGACACAAGGACCCAGGGTTTTCTCACCCAACCTGTCTCTGAATGCCCCACTCTGAGTCACACCTCATGAGGAAATCAAGGGTTCAGAAGAGAGTGACTGGACCAGGGTTCTGGGACAGAAACTGACAGGTGGCTGGCAGCCACCTACCCTCTGATCGACTGTAGGGAATAAGTGGGAAGAACAGGACCTTCTTGTGTACCCAAGTGGGAACTGGGACACACCCATAAGCCTGAGTTTTGTAGTCAGAATGTTTTAAGTTTAAGGAATTATGTGTGGGTAGGAGGAAGGTGTCATGAGGAGATCCAGAAGTGGCTTGGTACAGGAATGGATTAGGGAGGAAATTGGCCATGAGGGCAGCGGTCGGGAGTGAGATGGGCAAGGTGGTGTACAGTGATGGCTTAAGTGTTGATGTGAGAGAGAATCCTAGGTCTGTGACTTTGGGAGAGCTGAGCTTTAGGAAGAGAGACCTGGTGACTTGTGGACCTGAGGAAATTTAGGAATGAGGCAGGATCAGATTGGCTAGTAAAGAGGGAAAGCCTGCAAAGGAGGAGAACATCTACACACTGAAGTGGGGGGACAGCCCTGGTCAGTGTCGGGACTTTAGTGTCAGGATCCATCTATGTAAAGACAAAAGGCTTGGGAGTGACATCTGGGAGTATCAAGAAGAAACTGTCTTTAAGATTTAGAACTGGAAGTGACTGATGTTGTCAGGGATAATAGAGAGGATAGCCTAAGGGTTAGAGACTGCTGGGTCTGGAGGAGCAGCAGCAATGGAGGGAAGGCCCTGGACCAAGGACAAGGTTCCAGTGGGTTCTGACTGTTAATAAGGGAGAGGAGCTGAGAGGTAGAAGCCGTTTGTATAAAAGGAAGTGAATGACGGATGTGAGGCCTTGGAGGCTGGCTGAGGGTCGGGGTTGGAGATGTAGGAGGAGGGTCTTTGAGTATGTTGTGCAGAAGGAAAGAGTGATGGAAGAAACCAGGAGTGACAGGCACAGAAATTACTGGAAATTCTCAGAAACCTGACAGAATCATCAGTCTGAGGGCATTGTCCCATCAGCCTTTCCTCCTAGCTGAGCAATTCAGTGGGGTTTGCTTTTCTGTCACCAGGGATCCAAGGCTCAGATGATTCAGACTACACTGACTTCCTGAGCTAGACTGGAGAAGCCAGCAGGGAGCAGGTGTCTTGTGGGACCTCTCTTGGGATGCGGGCTGTGTTTCAGGGCTGTCTGGAGCACTGACCTAGAGCACTGGAAGGTGCTTGTGGTGGGAGCTGGGGTGGGTGTGGTGAAGGTAGAGGACACAGCAGCAGGGGGGAGTGTGTGCGGAATGGAGGGTAGAAATTTAGAGATTCAAGGGAGGAGCCTGCAGTCCTGAGCCCTGGGCTCCTTGCCCAGGGAAGGTGCCAAGCAGCCACTGAAGGGGTGAGAGTTTGCTGAAAAGCTCCCTCTGCCCCATTTAGAGACCTCAGAAAGGGAAGCTCCAGCCTGGGCTTTCGGCTGGTCAGGAGCAGGCAGGACAGGGCTCACCTACACTTCTTTTTTTTGGGGGGGGGTTCTTTTTTTCGGAGCTGGGGACCGAACCCAGGGCCTTGTGCTTCCTAGGCAAGCGCTCTACCACTGAGCTAAATCCCCAACCCCTCACCTACACTTCTTATCTAGGGGGCACTCATCAGAGGGGCTCACGTGTGACTGACCAGCAGGAAGGTTCACAGTACACAGCAAGACCAAGGGTTACACTGGGAGAAAGTGTGTGTGTGTGTGTGTGTGTGTGTGTGTGTGTGTGTGTGTGTGTGTGTGTACAGTTCCCGCTTGCAGATGGCCACCAGAACATTCCTCTTCATCTCTCTTTCTGTGTGAGAGTCAGTCCTTTCTCCACAGCTGTGTCCTCACCTGATGCCTTCTTCAATGTCCCTAACAGGACAAGGGTCCTCTGCCTTGAGGGGGAGAGAGCAGCAGGGCTGGGATCACAAGACCAACTTCTTTAAATAGCAGTGACAGAGCCCAGGGAAACAGAAGAACTGTGGGTCAAGTTCTTTGGTCCTTGGCAGCCACTGTTGAAAGAATTGTGCGTCCCAGATCCCTGATCACTAAGCCGTCCCCATTCTATCTCACAGGGTGCCTTTTCCTCCTGTAGCCTGGACCCTGGTGAGCTGAAGGAACACCTGTCAAGTCCTCTGCCTGACTCCTAGACCTAGCAGCTATCATGGGCACTCCAGGTAAGCAGTCTTGTTCTACACAGCCTATGAGTGCCAGAGCCTCTGCGCTGAACTCCTTCTGGGGAGTCAAAGATACAGATGAGAAACCTGAGTGGAGCAGAGAGAGTTCCCCAGTCCAGGGTCAGAGCAGCTCCCTTCCACACTTTGTCTTGAGTAAATTCCCAGGAATCACCTCCTCAATACCCAGCCTGAAAAATGGAAGCCAAGAGGAGAGTGAGGAGGAGGGGGGAGAGGGAGGGAGAGAGGGAGAGAGGAATTAAGAGACAGGGGAGGGTTGGGGATTTAGCTCAGTGGTAGAGCGCTTGCCTAGGAAGCGCAAAGCCCTGGGTTCGGTCCCCAGCTCTGAAGAAAAAACAAAACAAACAAACAAGAGACAGGGGAGTGGTGTCTTAGGGTTTCCATTGCTGTGAAGAGATAACTGTGACCAAGGCAGATCTTATAAAGTACATTTAATTGGGGCTGGCTTACAGTTTTAGACGTTTGGTCCATGATCATCATGGCAGGAAGTATGGCAGTAGGTAGGCAGACATGGTGATGGAGGAGCTGAGAGTTCTACATCTTGACCTGAAGGCAGCCAGGAGAAGATTCTGTCTTCCACAGCCACCCAAGAGGAGGCTCCCTTCCATACAAGGCTGGAGAATGAGCATAGGACCTCAGAGCCCACCTCCACAGTGACTCACTTCCTCAAACAAGGCCATGCCTACTCCAACCAGGTCACGTGTCCTAATAGTATGCTTCCCATGGGCCATGCATATTCAAACCACCATGGTGTAGACTGGAGGCAACCTGCTCCAGATCCAGTTGTCCTCAAACTCACTCTGATAGCCAGCCTATCTTCCAACTCATAGAGATCCTCCTGCCTCAGCTTCCCAAGCACTAGGATTAAATGAATGCACTACTATGCAGTGCAGCACTCCATTTTATTTTTTAAATTCTTCTATTAGCTCTATAGAACCTTCATCCATCCATCCATCATCCATCCACCCATCCGGCCATCCATCCATCCATCCAACCATCCATTGTAATTACTTTGTGAAGCTTGCATTACTCACTTGTACCATTGTTGTAACTAATGGAGACATTTATTTTACTTACGACGTAGCATGATCGGTCCACCCAGGGATGCAGAGAGGCAGGAAGGAAGGGTGGGCAGTTCACATCACAGCAGATAAAAAAATAAACAAAGTGGTTGGGGATTTAGCTCAGTGGTAGAGCACTTGCCTAGCAAGCGCAAGGCCCTGGGTTCGGTCCCCAGCTCCAAAAAAAAAAAGAAGAAGAAAATAGATAACATATAAAAAAATAAACAAAGCAATAACAAAAATGACCAAGACAAGACGATGCTCATCAACCCCAGAGACACACCCCCACTGCCCTCCAGACCCCAGCAGGCCCCACTTCCCATGGTGCCTCCCCTCAGTCTTTGAACCTCTCATTAGCTCAGGCATTATGCTCTGATTAGATAGAGAAGCACCCTCACAACCCCCAGCTAAGGGCTGCTGAACTCCCAGATATTTAAGCCAGTAGAGTTGAAACTCGGGATTGAAAACTGACCATTCCTGTGTCGAAGGTCACATTTGGGGCTGGAGGATGGCTCAGTGGTTAGGAGCACTCACTGCTCCTGCAGAGGACCTGGGTTCAGTTCCCAACACCCACGTCAGCTCACAAAAGTTTGTAAACTGCCACTACACGGGATCCAATGGCCTCCATGGGCACTGGGCATGCACATGGTACGCACACATAAATGCAGGGAAACATTCATATACACAAAATAAAAATAAAGGAAAATCCCTGCAAAGTACCAGGACACCTCCCAGGGACATTAGTCTCCTCAACATGTCATGGTGAAGAAACACTGGGCAGATGGCTTAAAAAGAAAAGACCTCTCACTGCTCTGGAGTCTGATGGCCACAATCCAAGTGCAGCAGGTTGGCCCTGGAGAGCACTTTCTTCCTGTTTGGCAGAGAGTTCCCATGTCCTGTCTGTGTGCCTGGACAGAGGGACCGGGACAGGGAAAGAGAAAACGAACAGCGGGAAGAGGAGGGAAGGCAGTTTATTCTTGTATTGTAAGGGATTACCACAGCGGGTCAGGAGCTCCATAGCAGATCAGGAGCTCCACAGCAGGTCAGGAGCTCATGCACACCCTCACTTAATTTCATTACTATGTGAACTTAAAGGCTCTGTCTCCAAATACAGTCACCGGGGTTAGGGCTTTTACAAATGAGTTTAAGGACATACTCAGTCCCTACCACTAGTGACATTAAAATACCCCATGTGCTAGGTGCTCAGACATACACTTAACCAGGTTTCCCACACACTGACCCATTCAAACTCTTGTGCATAGTCCTCTAACCATATACATTTCCTTCCCATGTAGAGAAGAAATGCTTCCTTGAGACTGTGTTTTTCTACCTCCTGGATACGAGGAGCCTAGAGGACCTGCAGCTCCTGCTGAATGAAGAGGAATCCTGGAGACATTTTGTGGCAGGAGTTGGTTTGTCCAGGTCACCTCCCTGAGGGACGCCTGCAGTAGCAGAATTCAGGCCTGGTTGGCTTTTTCTAGGCAGGAATACTCTCCCCAGACAGACCAAGTACTCAGGGTTCAGGGTGTCTCTTCTCAGCAAATATTCCCCTCTCCATGTTCTCTACCAGAGAAGAGCCTCTGGGTGAGGGGAAATGGCAGCAGCCACAGGGAACAAAATTATTCCTGCCATTGCCGTTCCTGTGACCATGGGAAGTTAATTTATTACCTTCTTCTTTATTTGGTCACCATTGACTGGCACTGTGAGAATAATAAGATAACACATGTGGGGAGTCCAGCATATGGCCAGCACACAGTAGGCAGCCTGCACGCAGTAGGTGTTCATCAAAAGTTAGCTTTTCAAAGTTTTTTAGTGTGTTTCTGTACATGTGAGTGCATGTGTGTGCGTGTGTGCATGTGTGCATGTGTGTGTTTTGCATGTGGGTGAGTTTATGTTACAAGCAATCTTCCTATATCAGTCTCCCCTATTACAGGGAAGAGGAAGATGCCTTGCGAGAAGCTCTTGCTGAGATCTTTGAAGATTCTGATGGAGAAGAAGAAGACAAACTCCGAAGTGACCCTCAGGACAAGAAAGAGAGGTACTCAGGCAAAGAGTCAGTGAGGCCTTTTCTCTCTACATGGGAAGGGAAAGAACAGGGTTAGAGGACCGTGTGTAAGAGTTGGAATGGATCAGCGACAAGCCAGTTAAGTGTGTGTCTGAACACCTGCTACCAGACCTATTTTAATGATGTCACAGTGTTAATGTTTAATGTGTTAGTGACTGAGTTGCATCCCTAACCCTGGTGACTGTATTTGGAGAAGGAGAATTTAAGAACATACAGTGAGCAAGGGTGTGTGTGAGCTCCCTGACCCATAGTACCAGCAAGTACATAGTACATCAAGGCCCAGAGAGGACAGCAGATCCCCTACAGCTGAGCCACCAAGTGTGGGTGCTGGGACCTGAACTCACTTTTTCTGCAAGAGAACCATACAATCTGAATGAAGGACAATAACAGTGCCTTTCTTTACCTGGAACTCATTGTTGTCACTAGACTGGGTGACAGAAAGCACGAGGACTTTCCTGACTCTGTGTCCCCACATGGGGATGACAAGCCCAGGCCCAGCTCCTGGCTTTCCTATGTGGCCTCTGGAAGACTGAACTCGGGTCCTGCTGTCTGTGTGACAAACACCTCACCAGCCTAGCCACATCCTCAGGTCCCTTGAAGGGCTTTAAGCAGAATCTTCTGTTGTCCTCAGGACAGTGCCTCATGTGAGAGATCACATGGAGTGTCACACACCAAGAAAGCTCCCATGGGAAAGAACAGTTATTCTGACACACATTAACACAGGTAGACGGACACTGTTCAGGACTACAGCTCTAAGACAAAGAGACAGAACAATTCTGGATATCCGTTCAGCTGGAGACTTACCACAGAGGAGCAGAGTGACAGGTAGTAGAGAGCAGAGAGGGGCCATTGTGAAGCTGACCTCATGGGGTTCCTCCTGAGGAAAGCCAAGGCCAACGCCCCTCCCTAAATACCAGACATGGGAACCTGGTGGAGGTTAAGCATCAAAGGTAGGGTGTTCGCACAACCTGACTTCTGATTCCTGCCAAGCCTTGGCAGGACAAGTGCAAGATGCACAAGAAAGTCATGGGAAGCCAAGGCCCATCCATACTGGGAAAGAAGTTTAGAAGACACAAAGTTTTTCCAAAGAACAAACATCTTGTCAATCTAAGCTTCAGTGTCCAGAAGTTTGCTGGGCCTTCATCAAAAACACCATCCCCATGAGTGATCTGGGTCTTTTTCCACCAAGGAAGTCAGTACCTTTCGTGTCTTCTTCCTCTGGGGTCTGGGGTCAGAAGGGACAGCAAAAATCCTCACCACACCTCACCTTTCTCAGGCTGAGAATTCTTTGGGGGGTGGGAGGGGCTTAGGAACCTACATGTTTCTGAATTCTCAACTTTGCCTGTTACTTAAATTCTTACAGAGGCACAGTGAGATGCCTTGGGGATGAGAGCTCATGTTGTGAATGGGAATCCCCCACGTGAGTATGGAATCCACTCGTGTTTCTTTATCTCCAGTCAGAGCTGGAAGGGAAATCTATGTGCTGTGTTTTGAGTGGATGGATCTTAGCTGTGAGCTTTTCCACCAGCTCAGGAGTACACACCACTGCAAGGCAAAATTACCTCGGGCTTCAAAGAATGCCCTATATAAGAATGTCCTATATAAGAATGTCCTATATAATTGCTTTCTTAAGGATGTGCAATTTTCAGAGTCTCACAGTCCAGGACTCCAAGCAAACATGGGCACTCCTGACCAGCAGGGCATTGTAGGATACACAGGGCAGGTCTCAGAAGCTGAGGTCCAGAGACTGCTATTCTTGAGGGAAGTGAACTCTTCAGTGAACACTAACATTCCCTAAATGAAAGGGTTATTTTTTTTTCCTCTAACTTCTCTTTGTATTGAGTTCCTAGAGAGAAGTACTTTGGTAGTGATGACACTGACCTTGAGGGGAAGGCTCCTTTATTGAATGTTTAGCAATAACAGGGTGTGCTGGAGGGTACCCTAGAGAGGCAGCTCAGTGATGAGGAGCACAGGCTGCTCTTCCAGATGACTGAGTCAGTCAGTGCCCAGCCCCCTCACAATGGCTCAGAACTGTTGGAACTCCAGTCCTAGGAATCCGATGCCTTCCTTCCTCTGTCCTCCACGGGCCCCCACTGGTGAATATGGTACCCAGGCACAATGCAGGAAGCACTCATATACATAAGGTAAAAAATTGAAGGTCAATTATAGATGGTTTTGAATTCATTGGTCCTTAGGAACTGAGAATGGCATGGCTTGTCGAGCATGTGCATCATGGTAAGGAAGAGCTTATAGAGTTGTAACATTCTGTGCTTCAGCGTGAATGCTCTGTGGTTTCCACAGCACAGATCTTACTTTACAAGCTGTCTTCCTCACTCAGCTCAGCTCTCCCGTTACAGGAAAGAGGAAGATGCCTTGAGGGAGGCTCTTGGTGGGAATACAGCTGACTCTGATACAGAAGATGAAGACCAACTCCAAAATGACAAGGAAAGGTTCTTGGAGGCTTATCCTCAGGTGAGGCTGGAGCTCGAGAAGCACATCAAGAAGCTCCACGCCCTGGCAGACAAGGTTGACAAGGTGCACAGGGACTGCACCGTCTCACAGGTGGTGGCCAGCTCCAGCAGTGCTGTGTCTGGAGTCCTCACAATCCTTGGCCTGGCTCTGGCACCTGTGACAGCAGGAGTCAGTCTGGCACTGTCAGCCACTGGCATGGGGCTGGGAGCAGCAGCGGCTGTGACTAGTGTTTCCACAAGCATTGTGGAGAAGGTAAGCCTGGCGTCTGCTGAAGCTGAAGCCAGCAAGCTGGTGCCAACCAAAGACACGATGAACAGGATGAAAGAAGTTTTGGAGCAGAGTGGCCCCAGACTTGCTTCTTTATCTACAAATTCCATCCAGAACATACAAGCCATCCAGAAGAACATGAATGCCATTCAGCTGGCCAAAGCCAACCCTCACCTAGCAACTAATGCCAAGCGTCTCATGACCACAGGGAAGACATCAACCCAAACCACTAGACAGGTGCAGAAAGCCTTTGGAGGTACAGCTCTGGCAATGACCAAAGAAGCCCGGATCATAGGTGCAGCCACTGTAGGTCTTTTCCTCCTGATGGATGTGGTCAGGCTTGTGGAAGACTCAAAGCATTTGCATGAGGGAGCTAAGTCAGTGTCAGCTGCAGAGCTGCGACGGCAGGCTCGGGACCTGGAGCAGAAGCTGCAGGAGCTCAACCAGGTTCACGACAGCCTGACTCAGTGACCTCTTCCTCTTCAGTGCAGCTCAGAGGACTGGGAGGGAGTGTGCTGGACAGAGCCATGAACACATGGGAGCCCCCGACTGTATTCCTTTTAAGGCAGTTCCTGCTAAAGGGAGAGGGCACACTAAGCTACAGGAAGTCAGAACACAAATGGGACAGTCTCATGACCTCCAACCAGACTCCAGCTCTTAGATCCATCAGCCTCCCAACTTCCCAACTAAACCAAGCTCCCATGCTGGGGAGTCCTGACTAAGCCATAGCATGGCTGCTCCTGAGTTGTGCCCACCACACTTCTCCCAGCTGAGGTCACCGTCCTCATTGTCCACTGAGCTGTCAATCTTCCCACTGCTTTTTGATTGGTGGCACAGAGACCTCCTCTTTCCTTCTTTTGCCTAAAGTGTGCTTTTCAAATATTTCTCAATCTTACAATCAGACTCTGACTGTGAACATCATTTCCTGTTCTTGGTTGTGGGTCCTGTGGGTGAAATGCTCAAGACTAGACAGAGAGGATGCTGGGAATACCAACTGTCCAGTCATCACAAGCCCTACATGTCACCATGGATGCTATGGAAGGAGAGTGACAGGATATGACTGGTGAGTTCCTCTCTCTGCTACCAGACTCCTGGGAAAATCATAAGCTTTAATGACTATTGATGTTTAAAATCTGCTGTAATTGGAAGAGATCTGCCGAGATGGACAGGAAAACGGCTACACTTGATTCATGATTTCTGAAGAATAAATTTGTGAGCGCTGACCCAGACATGCTTTGTGTGCTTTGTGCAAGTAATATCGTATTTTCTGGATTGTTAACTATAGTCAGTTGATAATTCCCTCCCAATTTTAACATCTCTTTCAAAAATCATCTTCTTTATTGTGCTTTAAGAGGAACATTTGAGATTTCCACGTGGGCCTTTTCCTCCTCCTTGTTGCACTTCTGATGGCTGAGGCTCCCCTGAGACTGCACTACAGTGCACAGTGTCCCCTGCATCATGGCACCTCAGGTGGCCTCCTTCCTGTGTTCTGGCAAATGGAGACTAAGGAACGAACTGTGAGGTGTCTAGGTCTTGTCCATTAGAGAAAGACTCTTGTGTTCCACAGTCCGTCTGTCCTCCCTTTGGGCTGGGTATGTGACTAAGTGAGAGCATGGTGTGGAGTCAGCCTCTTCTGTGGTGCACATGCAGGGACAGGATGGCCTCCTGGATGAACTGGGGAAGAAAACTCCCTACACCTAGGGCTACCTAGCAGCTTGCACCTCAGTGTCCAAGTTCATTGAGTCCCCTCTCCTGTTGAACCCATGCGTGAACACTAGTAAACCCTAGTTCTCCTGGTGGGCCCATGTGTGAACACTAGTGAACCCTAGTTCTCCTGGTGAGCCCATGTGTGAACACTAGTGAACCCTAGTTCTCCTGGTGGGCCCATGTGTGAACACTAGTGAACCCTGTGCCAGCTCTTCAGCATCTCTCCAGTGACCAACCCAAGAGCTATCACCAGGCTCTACCCCTTCCTGGACCTTGAACCCCTATACTCCCTCCAGAACCTCTCGGCCTGGCCCTTTAGGACATTGTTTTTGTGAAACCCTGTGCCTTTGTCAATGAACTCTTGAAGGCTCTCATGTCCTGGAAACTTCTATACCATAGCCCTTTGTATGAATAACCACTTTAGGTGTCCAGGAAAGAGACCAGGAGAAGCTCAGAGATGAGGAGAGGCCCCTGAAAGGGACAGAAGGGATGGGCAGAAAGGGAGGAGAGTGTGGAGGAGCAGCCACTGTGACCAGGTCTGTGACAACGAACACAAGTGACAGGCAACAAAGATTGTGCCTGCAGCTGCTCCCCTGCACAGGCACTGCATTCGCTTCAGGCTTTTTGAGGGTGTCCTGACCTGCGTGAGAGACTAGGAGGTCCTCACGATGATCTGTGACTCCTCAGCCCGTAAAGGGAAGAAAGAACTGCACACAGCATGGCAGACGGCTGTCCATGACACGTGCTTAGTCAAAGCTGTCCATTATATAGGTGGCAATGTTCCCTTTCCAATGTCCTTTTCACTCTATGTTTTTATATGCACAGTCACTGTGCCTCAAGATCTGGATTAGAGGCTTGTGTTGATCCAGATGTGTTATCCCTGATGTTTTTATAAAAAAATATGGGGGGTATGTTTTATACAGGTGTAGTCAGGTATGGGGGAACGACCTGTGGAGGCAATCCCTTCCCATAGAGGGACCTGCCACACAATGGTATAGTATAGAAGGGAGTTTATTTAAGGCATTGGGAGAGGAGTCAAGAGGGCAGTAGAGGGAGGGAGGGAGGGAGAGAGAGAGAGAGAGACAGAGACAGAGACAGAGGCAGAGAGACAGAGACAGAGGCAGAGAGACGGAGGCAGAGAGAGAGAGAGAGAGAGAGAGAGAGAGAGAGAAGTAGAGGCCATGAGCACATGGAAGGGGGGTGGAAGGGATGAGAGAACAGGGGCAGGGGCAGGGGCAGGAAGACAAGAGCAAGAGAACAAGAGAAAGAGGAGGGGCAAGAAGGCCCTTTTATAGTGAGTCAGGCATACCTGGTCATTGCCAGGTAACTGTGGGGCTGAGCCTAGACAAAATGCTAACAATTCCATCTCAAGTTCTTGGATCAAAAGCCTGTGTGTCTTCCAGCCTCAAGATCTAGATCAATGGCATGCTGTCTTTCTGTCTCAAGGTCCAGATCACAGGAGTGCCCTCCATTTCTGAATTGTAATTCACTCCAGATAGAGTCAAGAGGACAACTGAAAAACAGCCACCAGACCCAGTGACCTCATACTAGGATCCATCTCTGAAAAGCCTCACTGACATCAGGAGTTAGACTCTGTCAAGCAGTCAGGATGGGGCCCTGACCCTGACAGCTTCTAACTTGCCAACAAGCACTTCCTAGGCACAGCTGAAGACAACTTGTTTCCTGGAAAAACCACAAAAGCAAACAACAGACTGGAGACTAATAGGCAACCAGTGGCTTCCCTGACTACAGCCCCCCCCCCCATACTCCTTTGCAAAGTCCATTTTTGGCCCCCAAATAGGAGCAGATGTAGAAACCCACAGTCGAATATTAAGCAGAGCTTAGGAAATCCTGAGGAAGACAAGAGAAAGGATTGTAGGAGCCTGAGGAGGGATCAAAGATACCAGGAGAACACAGAACCAACTAAACAGGACTGAAGGGGCTCATAGGCTCTGAGCTAGGTCTTCTGCATATGTTTTCTGTAGCTTGGTGTTCATGTGAGACTCCTAACAGTACGAGCAGGGTATCTCTGACTCTTCTGCCTGCTCTCCAGACCCCCTTTTCTCCTACTGCATTGCCTCATGAGAGTCTATGCCTGGTCTGATTGTAACTTGCTACACCACGTTTGTTTGCTCTCCCTGGGAAGCCTGTTCTTTTTTGAAGGGAAACGGGGGAAGTGGCTTTGGGTAGAGGAGTAACGGTGAAGAGTGGAAGGGAGAGAAAACATCAAGAAATAATGGCAGCGATGCAGTCTTGAGGCCCCTCCCTCCTGTTAGGTGGGAGCTGTGGAGACCTTTGGTCATCCAGCTGCTAGATTCCAGCAGGACTCACAAGAGCTCCCCTGCTACACAGAAACATGCCTCCGTTTTAGCACTCACTGCTAAATGTCTACACATTTCATTCATCACACTCTGAAACCCAGATCTCAAACTGACTCCTGGGGTAGGATGCTCTGACTACTGCTTTTATGCATCTCTGATTTATTCTTTGGTAATTTTATACACGCAGGCTATGACCTTCATCATATTCTTCCCCAAACCCTTTGGCTCTCCCCAGACAGCCCGAGACATGCCCTTCTATCTTCGTTTCAACTTTTTAAAAAACCTACTGAGTCTCATCAGTGCTCCCTGCTAGCATGGTGACTGATCTAGATGGCTTGGCCATAGGCAGGTAGCCATAGCTACAATCAGCCCTGTCCAGTCCGGAAGATAACCAACCCTTCAAGGGAATGCCCTCAGCTCTAAGTGCTTCACAGTCTGCTGGGCTCTTCTGGCCATCAGAGTCTGCTGTCTCTGGGCTCGACTCCTGTTAGCCCTTGCCTCCACAACCTGAACTCATCACCATTTCTCCATCCACTCCTTCTGCGATCCGCATAGGCCACAGTTCTTGTCCCCTCTTCCTTGGCCTACTACTTACCGCCATCTTCACTTCTGTGGCCCATGACTCTCCCTGTCACCAGCTTAGCCCAATATGGAGGCTATGAGTTGGGGACTGCTCAAAAAATTCTTTACTTGGGGGCCGGAAACGTGGCTCTGTCAGTAAAGCGTTGGCATTACAAGCATGAGATCCTGAGTTCAGATCCCCAGCTCTGAAGTAAAAGCCAGATACAGCAGCGCACATCTGTAATGTCAGAGAGACAGTGATGTAAGGGTATCCCAGGCTTGCTGGCCAGGTAAGTCTAGCTGAATCAATTGTGGGAAAACCCTGCTCCTTGAGGTCAAAGTCCACCACCAACCGGATAGCCTTCTGAGCTCAGTGCTATATGAAGGACTCTTTTTACTAGCAGGGCTTCCACTTCTCTGACCTTGTCTGGGGAGTTTAACAACCCCCCCCCCAATACACACACATCTCTAGCTGAAAAATATCACATGGGCTTGGTTAAGATTACAGATTCAACTTCCTTTCTCCCAATAAGAATCCATTCAACTAGCACCTGAGATTCTGGAATGACTCCCCATGGTAACGAGGCATCTCAGTACCTTATGCCTTCAGCCAATGGTCTTTGCCCATCCTGGATATTCTGACCCCCATCCCTAAAATTATATAAGCTTTAAATCGCCCCAAATAAAATTGATCTGCCTCCCTGAAGCTGGTCCCTGTGTGTTGTCATTGCTGTAAATACTCACAGAGCTTCTGAACCCTTTGCCGTGCCTGTTCTCTTTGCCCTCGTGAATCAATATAGGCCTGCGATCCCTGGGGACAGGGAGGGTCACAATCAATAAACTACAGCCTGAGTGAGAGACCTTGATGCAGAGAACAATGGGGCCTGACTCAAAGACTCAGATCCCCAAAAGTCGACTGTGACTCTCACCTTCATTGCCTTACGTCAATGATGATTAGTGACATGGACACACACGGGAGCAAGCAAGAGAGGATTTTGTTAAGGAAAAGTTAACAGGAGAGATATTCCTGGGAGGAGGAAGGGTTGCAAGGGGAATAAGAGCCCAGAGCTACTTGCCTGGGGGTCTTTTCACTGGACTGACAACAAGAACTAGACAGGACTGGATGGCAGGAACTGAGATAATTTTTCCTGAGATTGGTTCATTCCCTGGGCCTATCAAGGGTCAAGTCGCTTGGGGTCCCCTTGGCCCAGCTGGAGAGATAGATGATCGCACACTGTCCCCACACTCCTGCCCAGGTTGGCAGACAGCCATAAACTGAAGTGTATCATTGACTTTTGCTTTATTCACTTTGGATGCTGGCCCCCCTGCTGCCTGCTAACCCTGGCCAGAGTTGCCAGTAGCCAACCTTGGAGGTATCGTTGACTTTGGCTGACAACTTGCAGGCTGTCAGGTAAACTAAATGCTACTGTGTGGTCTTGGTATTTTTCACTGTGGGGCTGGTTCCTTTATTACCTGTGGGGTGGATACCTCCTGCTTTCCTTTGTAAAACTCGGAAAGAGCATCCTGCTGGGTGGTCTCTTCTTAGCACTCATTCCTGAGACCTGCATCATAAGGCAAACCTGGCACCCTTGAAGGAAGGGATGAGGGACTGGGAAACAATCCTGTCACACACCACATGTACCACCTGCTAACATGCTTCCACTGTTCTCATGAGCCTGGAGCATCCTTCAGGTAATGGTGGATGAGCCGAAGACACACATGTGACTCAAACTGTTGGACACTGACCAAACGTACACAAATAGCTAACACCATGAAGACACACGTGTAGGCACCTCATTGACTATTTTCACAAGAGCACTAGCCACAAAGTGTTGCTGTAAAATTATTTTTAAAAAAATTTCTTTTACCCTGCACTAGGTCCGTCACGGCAGCGCCCCAAGGTATCTGGTAGACATCTTCATCTCAGTCAGCAAAGCCTCTCACCTGCTCTGCTCCATCCCATATCACACTGCCGAAGGCCTCTCTCTGAGCCTGGCAGCAATCTCTCTACCCATCTAGTTCCCCAGGCAGGTTGCCACCATACACACGTCTCCAGCCACCACATACTTAAACTTATGTTGAACTTAAATCATTACATTGAACTACATACATTGAACTTAAATCGCCACATGAAAGAACACACAACACAATAACCTCTGATCCAACTGATAAGAGATAATTTGCTCATCTAGACACACAAATCCCTGTGCACATCCATCCCTTAAGAATATTCATAACAACCGTAGCCGTGCAGAGAGGAATCTTAACATCCACCTCCATGTTCTCCTGGCCTCTTCTCTCTCCTCTTGTTCCAGTTTCCTCCTCTTCCCTAAAACTTTTCTCCCACCCATCCTTCCTTCTCATCCAATGACAGGCCTCGTGTTATCTTGTACCTGCCTTCATCCATATGGCATCATCCTACAACAAAGGGCACATGTCACATGTCCTCAGTTTCCCTTGCACTAATTCTTTCACACCTCACCCCCTCCCAGCTGCCATACTTCAGCTTCTGGCGTGTACGCTGACACTGGTTGTTGGTATTCTGTCTAAGCTCCACCCCCACAGTTACCTGGCAATAGCTGTGCCTGACACTGTATAATGGGCTGCTTGCCCCCTCTTCACTCTCTTGCTCTTGCTCTCTTCTCTGCTCTCTTGCCCTCTTCCCCTTTGTCCCTTATCTCCCCATTTCCCTCCCCACTTCCCTCCACATGCTCGTGGCCGGCCTTTCCTCTCCTCTTCTACTCTTCTCTCATTAAACCTCTCCACGTGGAACCACATTGGTTTGGTGTGGTCTGTCTGGATGTGAGCCGAGATTTAAATCCCAACACTGGTGCCCTTGGAAGCTGCAGGAGGTCCTCTAGACCCATGATTGGGGTAGGGAACAGTCAGTGCTCTATTGCTATGAAGAGACACCTTGACCACGGCAAATCTTATAAAAGAAGGCATTTAATTGGGGCTTGCTTACAGTTGCAGAAGTTAGTCTATGATTATCATGGTGGGGAACATGGTAGGGGATAGTCAGACATGGTGCTAGAGAATTCTACCTCTGGACCAGCAGGTAGCTTGATTGGTAGTCTCAGGGTCACCAGTGTGGCTTAAAGGAAGGAATGGGGACATCTGTGACACAGGGGCTCGCCTCTCTGGCTTGGCTAGTGCTCAGCAGTCATACGTCTTAGAAAACAAAGGCAAGAAGTCATTAACACCCTCAGCCTGAAGCAATACTCCAGTTGTCACTCCAAAGTTGATCCTGTTAATTAGGACAAATAATGCAGCCTTGGACTCTTGGTGTGTGTCAATCAGCCAAATGACAAAATCAGTATTGCATGAGTAAAACAAGAAATATGTCCGGTTGGGTGTAGGGAGGTGGTTCTGATGCTAAGTTCCTGCTCCCCGATTGGTGCTTGATCCATCAAACAAAGATGCCAGCGGCCAATGAGCTGGGTGGAATAGGTGGGACTTCCAGGTCCCTGCAGGCAAACTAGCAGACACAGGGGAGAGAGAACTGGGGAAGAGAAGGAGGCAGTAGCTGCAGGAGATAGAGCCAACCAGCCACGTAAGTTTTCGGTTAGAGTGGGCAATGGCCACTCTATCCCATTATTCCTGGGCTGGTATACGAGGCTTAGAAGTGCCCAGCAATTGAGCCAGTAAGGCAGGTTGAAATTGAGCATCACGTGTGTTTGTGTTTTTCATCAAAGGATCTGAGGGAACCTGGGTGGGGGCTGGTATGGCCCGTTAAGGCTGGGTAGCAAAAACTACATGCAATGAATGACACGAAGTTACCCTAATTCGGCAGAAAGCTGGAAAAGAGTCTTGGGAAATGAGAAGAAGATTTTTAAGACATCACAAGGTCTCTAAGGCAGAACTCAGACACCCGTTACCACTCCCCGCCAGTCTCTGAGAATGTATTCTGACACCCATGAGCATTTCCTCACTTGCTCCAGATCTGGGAGCCCAAGTCGGAGCAGACATTTACCCACTACACGTGGCTTAGGATGGATGCATGGATACTAGGACAGGGATGCCGGGGGAGCATCTCATCTGTCTTTACATAGAAAAGTAGGGCCAACCTCCCTGTAACATCACGTCACGGGGAAGTCACAGGCTGGGGAGAGAGCAGGGGTGGAGCAGCTCTGTCGTGTGCTACAGACCCATCATACCCGGGAGCCCCAAGCAAGGCTGACTTTGCTTAAAATGGGCAGCTGCCAAACTCCAGCTTGCAAAAACTGGAGAGTAAAATGACTGTGCACCGATTACGCCAAGACCACGAAGACTTGGTGTCCAACACCCGGCTGTTGGTATTCAGTCTTGCTCAGATAGTCTGGAGTTTTGTCTACACGCAAGCTTTAGTTAGCCCTGGAGAGCTGCGGAACAGCTCAGGTGAGGCTGAGAAGCAGACAGCATCTCCCCATCCTCTCTACCTGGATCCTACATCCTCTGCATTGTAGCCTGGATATCAGCAGAGGCTCTGGCTAGAGTTCAGCACTCCAGTAGGACTAAGAGATTAGCAGCAAAGATACATAGGGGAGAGGATGGAGCCAAATGAGAAATTCCTCCTGTCCCATAGGAATGCTCTCTTGAAAATCTCTTCTACCTAAGAGGCTTTTTTTTACTTACTTACTTATTTATTTATTTATTTATTTATTTATTTATTTATTTATTTATTTATTTATTTATTTATTTATTTATTGAGGTGTTGGGTGAGACAGGGTCTCACTATGTAGTTCTTTCTGTCTTGGATCTCATTCTGTAGACCAGGCTGGCCTGGAACTCAGAGATCTACCTGCCTCTGCCTACTGCGTGCTGGAATTACAGGTGTGTGCTTCCAGGCCCAGCCCTAAGAAACACTACAATCAAGGGAAGAACATGGCTTTGTAGCCACCAGGCCTCTGCCCTCCCCGGCGGCCTGGTGTCTCCAGAGATGTTTCAGAACCACGTGGCAGAGAGAGAGGCCATGCTTATCCACATATGATCCATGCCCCATCAAGACTGACTACTTGCCACTTAATGACTCTCAACCCTGGGAATGACCACTTGGGACACTTCTGAAATGACTGAGAAGGATTCCACATGGGTAAACTGGGTCTCTGTGGCCACCATGACAGGTAGAGAAACAATCTGCAAGAGGCAAGAAAGGTAATTTGATTCGATACAACCAAATAGCCAGTGTTGGTTCAAACTGCTGGGATCTTGCCCCAGGTAGTTTATTTTAGGCATATTGAAGCATACCACAAGTTGGGCAACACTTTCTTGGTAATAATTAACTCAATCTGTGTGCACAATAAAGCTCACGACATGACTACATCAAACTCTTTCTGTACACATGACCTCTTTCATAAAGATGGGTTCTATAGGTGGACAAGTTCACAATAAGGGTCCAGAGGAAGGATCTGGTGTGGTCTTAGACACAGAATAGCATAAAGGGTCACCAAACTATTAACCATATCTGCTCCCAACCTTCTGGGCAGATAACAGGTTGTACATCCCTTCCTTTGAAGGAATAAATCTGGTGTTAACCTCCTGATTCCTCTGGTGCTGATCTATGAGCAGAATAACCTCTGGGCCTCCTACGAGGCTGTGCTCTACCCCTGGACCGAGTACATTGCCTCACAGAAGGGGCTGTGGATCTAGCTGTTAGGTGGTTAGGATAAGGGTGGATGCTCTCCGATCCCACATCCTAAACCCTGCTCTAATGCCTTGTTTTCCTTTCCTATGACTTTGGGACCTTCAGTCTGGGATGCCCCGTTTTCCTAGAGTAGTTGGCTAATATTCTTTGAGCTAAAGTCTACATAGAACACAGGGTAACAGAGGAAGATGAGCAGAGAGGTGGTCTTGTCCATCACCCTCCCCCAATCTCCCCCCCCCCCCGTCTCCTGAGGAAGCTGTGCCTCTGAAAAGGTATGTCAGGCTGGCCGACCTGGACATGCTACAAAATCTCTTGACCTGTCAGTCCAATCTGGGTCACTCCCCAGCCCTAAATCAATCACCATCCCAGCACACCCTAGAGAGAGTCAATAGAATTTCACTGGTCCTCAAGAGCACCCTGGTCCCTTGACAACTCTTGTGCCCACTCTGTCATCACCCCCACTCATCACCACCACCACTGTTATCTAGGACGACTGAGTTGAGCCTGACTGCAAACCGTCATAGATCTGGACAAGCACCTCCAATTTCTCCTCCAGCTCCCGAGCCTGCTGCCTCAACTCCTCGGCAGACTTTGCTTTTGCGCCCTTGTACAAATTCTTGGACTCTTTCACCAGGCTGATCACATCCCCAATGAGGGACACACCTGCGGTGGCTATGCCCATGATCCGGGTTCTTCTGCTCATTGCCAGGGCAGTGCCTTTAAAGGCTTTCTTCACATGCTTATCGCTTTGGGCAGAAATGCTTCCCACGGTCATGAGGCGCTTGACACTAGCTGCTAAGGCAGGGTTGGCTTTGGTAAGCTTGATGGCATAGACGCTCTGCTCAATGCACCGTAGGACTCGGCAGCAACTCTCAGATAAGGAAAAGACTTGGGGTCCTGAATAAACCACGGCCTCTGCAGCCATCTTCACTTTAACCATGCTGGTTGACACCAGGTGGCTGGCTTCTGTTTGGGCTGATGACTTACTTGTGTAGTCCACGATACCCGTGGAGACACTAGTCACAGCCGCTGCTGCTCCCAGACCCATCCCTGTTGCCAAGAGCACCAGACTGACCCCAGCTGTCACAGGTACCAGAGCGAGGCCAAGGAGGGTCAGGACTCCAGACACAGTACTGGTAGAGCCAGCTACCACCTTGGAAATGGTGCAGTCCCTGTGAACCTTGTCAACCTTGTCTGCAAGGGTGCGAAGCTTCCTGACGTGTCTCTCCAGCTCCAGTTTCACCTGGGGAAACACATCTATGAACCTCTCCACATCCTGCAGGTCATGTTGGAGCCTGTTCTGGTCTTCCTCAGCCATGTTTGCTGTGAGCGCATTGAGGGCATCACGTAAAGTGTCTGCGTCAGCTCTGTAACAGGTATCAAGTGATAAAGAGAGATTTAGCTAGGATTTAGGTCAGTGGTGGAGTACTTGCCTAACACACATGGGGCACCAGATTCCATCCCCAGTGCTATAAAAATATGAAAATAAACAGTTTGTTATAGGCTCCGTAACATGTACTCTGCCCAGGTCACAGAGTGCCTACTGTGACTTGGGAGGGATTTCACAGACACACAGAATCTTCCTTCTGATGGTGAACACTTATTAATTGTAAATTGTTCTTAATCAACAGACGATAATGGGTAAAAGTTGTGTTCAGATGCTCTTCATGGGGCTGGGGAATTTGCTGCACAGTTAACAGTGCTTGGTGCATGGTCTATGTGGTGAAACGCTCAGGATCGCCTATCCCTCCAACTTCAGGGGATCTGGCACCCTCTTGTGGCTTCCCTAGGTCTGTGCATGTGCACATTCACACACAGGTAAGTTGATAGATAGATAGATAGATAGATAGATAGATAGATAGATAGATAGATAGATAGATAGATAGATAGATAGATGGATGGATGGATGGATGGATGGATGGATGGATGGATGGATGGATGGATGGATGGATGGATGGATGGACGGACAGACAGACAGACAGGTAGACAGACAGGCAGATGGACAGGCAGGTAGATAGATGGACAGACGGATGGATGGACAGATGGACAGACAGACATATGGACAGACAGGTAGATAGACAGACAGACAGACATGTGGACAAGTAGACAGACAAACAGGGATGGATGGATGGACAGACAGACAGATAGTTAAAAAGTTATTAAGTTGCCAAACATGGTGGGACACTCCTTTCACTCTTTTAATCCCAACACTTAGGAGGCAGAGACAGGCAGATCTCTGAGAGTTCAAGGCCAGCTTTATCTACAATCAAATTCCAGTATAGCCAGAGCTATGTGGAGAGACCCTGTCTCAATAAATAAATAACATAATAAATCTTATTTGTTCATTAACTGCTTTTGTTCTTGCAGTTAGAGAGATGGCTCAGCAGCCAAGAGCACAGTCTGCTCTCCCAAAGCATCCAGGTTTGGTTCCCAGCACCCAAATGACAGCTCACAATTGCCTATAACTACAGTTCTCGGGGCTCCAATACCCTCTTCTGGTCTCAGTGGGCACCAGGTCCACACATATACACACAAGCAAAGACATATAAAATAGAAATAAACAAGTCTTTTTAAAAAACATAAAGGGGTTGGGGATTTAGCTCAGTGGTAGAGCGCTTGCCTAGCAAGCGCAAGGCCCTGGGTTCGGTCCCCAGCTCCGAAAAAAAGAAAAAAGAAAAAAAAACATAAAAAACATTCTTTGGGAGGGGTGGGGATTGGCACAGTAAGTAAGATGCTTGCCTACCATGTATAAGGCCTGGGGTCTAGCACTGCATAAAGACAGGCATACTGATACACATCGATAATTCTAGCACTCGATAGGTAGAGGCAGGAGGATGAAAAGTTCAAGATGGTCTTTGGTTATGTCTGAGTTCAAGGCCAATGTCAGACCTTGTTGAAAAAATAAATAAAATGCCCTGAGTACCAAGCACTGGATAAAATAGAGACGCCTTCTTGCTCAGGGGTGACACTATGACCATTGGCAGATTTATCAGGGGTGGGGAGGAACTGTGAGTGGGGGATGGGGGATGGCTCTGCTGTTGAGCACAGGGAAGCAGGACTGTGTTATAAGTCATCCTTAATTCATGGCATGTTTGCTAATGTGTCACGAGGTGCCTTCCTTTGCCCTCTGCGGCTGAGATACAATCAGAAGGCCCTGTCATGCCTGCCTGCCAAGACTGTCTGCTCCTGGCTGGGCACTTTGGCTGGGAACTCATTTGAACCGAGCCACGGTGAGTGAATGAATCTTCTAAGTGTGAATGGATCCAGCAGATGAAGTCGTTTGAGCATTGTCAGGAAGCCACAGTAGGAAGCACCACAAGTGACCTCAAGGGATGGGTCATACACATATGCAAGGACACTAAAAAAGGCGTAGAGGACCAGGGTTCAGTTCCCAGCACCCACATGGCAGCTCACACCTGTCTGTAACTCCAGTCCCAGGGGATCTGACGCCATCGCACAGACAGCCATGCAGAACAAAACACCAATGCACATAAAAACAAATAAATCTCTTTTTAAAAAATTAAAATGAGCATAGATAAGATTGTGCTGGGTGTAAAAATAATTACAGGGGCTGGAGAGATGGCTCAGCAGTTAAGAGCACCGACTGCTCTTCCAGAGGTCCTGAGTTCAGTTCCCAGCCACCACATGGTGGCTCACAACCATCTGTAATAAGACCTGATGCCCTCTTCTGGTGTATCTGCAGACAGCAACAGTGTTTCATGTTGAGATGTGAATCTCGCCCCCACAGTGTATCATAGTTGAATATATCTTAAAATCAGGAAAATCTAGGATCTGATTTCTGTACCCAGGCATTTTCTATATTAATGAGTGTTCAGTCTTTACCCTATGGTGTGCAGAAGGGGCTTTGGTGTCATTTCTGACCTCCAGGAAAGTAAGAAACCCCAGGTCAGCCTTAAGGACAGTGTGTGTGTGTGTGTGTGTGTGTGTGTGTGTGTGTGTGTGTGTGTGTGTGTGTGTGGCCCAGCCTTCGGATGCCTCTCAGTTTCACTGAGAGACACGGGCACATTCCCAAAGCACAGTTGTGGGTGTATCCAGGAGGTGCTTTGGAGAGCACCACCCATGTGAACAAGGGCACTGGGTGAGGAAGACACGAGGTGAATAAGGCTGCACCATCCACAGGCAGGGGACGAGAAGCCAGGAAGAGGGAAGTCCTTAACTGCAGGTGACCTGGACAACTCAGCCTCAGCCACAAAGGCCTCCCAGGCTCCATCTTCAGTCAGCAGCAGCTTCAGGTCGTCCCTGCCCGACGTGTGCTGCAGATACTCAGTGGCTTCCTCAATGAAGGTTCTGCTTGCTGGGTGGAGAGGAGAGGAGGTAGGAGGACAAATGGAGGAGCTTGAGTAACGCTAAGCATTGAGCCGGCTTCCCAGGCTGCCCTAGTCCCACCCGAGGAGGTGGGATTAGGAAGGAGGTGAGTCCCGCTGTACTCCCCAAGGACAGGGCCAGACACAGACCTCCCCTGTGGAGAGCTGGTGTTGGGAGAACACCTATAATGCCCCCTTGGGTCACCCCTGTGCTGTCCTCAATTTCTCTACACTCGGTATGGAGGTCCAGGCCACTGCAAGAAGAAGCCAGGGGAATATAAATAACTACCTGGAGAGTCCTCGCCATCTGAAGGGTCCATGGTGTCAAATGCAGGATCTCTGCCCCAAGCTGCAAGGAGGAGAAAACAAACTGCAACAGAGGGGGATCAGCTACAGAGAAGGCAAACACCTAAGCCCTGTAGCCCACTGTTCCCTCCACAGTGTCTGCCGTGGACCAGACATTACCCAAAGTGTTTCTCTTCCCTGTCGTCTGCAGACACCTGCTTGTCATCTAACTGTCCATCCCAAATCTGCCATTCCAGCCCAGGCAAAGGCACCTGTCCCATTGGGATCAGCTGATGATGCAGCTGTGGGAAGTAACTAACTTTGTATACAGAAGGCAAGAAGAGGGGGAATGCTCTGGCAGCCCTCTGAGGGTAGGAACACATGGGAACTAATGATAAGAACTGGTGTTTACAAGGCTAGCTAACACCCCCAGTCTGCATACCAGTGTTAGAGCCAGCATGTGAGCCCAAGCCGTTCTGAGGCGTGACCCCCTTGACTAAGCCTGGGTCCCTTAAACACTCCAGCAGGATATATCCTCCTGTTCCCGTGCAGTGTGCTGCTGATGCTTCCCATCAACAGCCACGCCTGTGCCCTCCAGGGGACAAGTTCACACTCCTTGCTTCTGCAGGATCCTGCATCTAACCAGGGCCTAGAAGCCTGCCACTCCCTGTCTCTGTTTTTGTACTTGCTCTGGGCTGCCCATCTACCATCCCTAACCATTGAACCTCAGGTCATAGCCATCCTTTATGTAAGTCACAGCACTAAGAACATTCTCCTTTAATAGAACTTTGCATTTCAGGTTACTTCCTCAAGAGGTCTGGTAAAATGGCACAGTAGGTGAGGGTGCTTGTGGCTAAGGCTGATGAGCAGAGTTCAATCCCAGACCCTTATAGTGGAAAGACAGAGTTCACTCTCACAAGTTGTCCTCTGGCTTACACACACATACACAAACACACACACACACACACACACACACACACACACACTTGAAAAATAAGTCTAGGCTGGTGTGGTGGCACATGCCTTTAATCCCAGCACTCTGGAAGCAGAGGCAAGTGGATCTCTAAATTTAAAGCCAGTCTGGTCAACATAACAAATTGGGGACCAGCCAGGGCTACACAGTAAGACTCTATTTCTAAAAACAAAAACAAAACAAATAAAAAAGAGAAAAAGAAAGAAAGAAAAAATATTTTAAAAAATAAAAAGAAACTAGCTTACTTCCTAAGCAGAAAGCTAAAAGTAGTTCCATCCCACTGGTATGGTGGGTGTGGGCAATCAGTAAGAATTGTTTCTGGGGCTGGAGAGATGGCTCAGCGGTTAAGAGCACTGACTGCTCTTCCAGAGGTCCTGAGTTCAAATCCCAGCAACCACATGGTGGCTCACAACCATCTGTAATGGGATCCGATGCCCTCTTCTGGTGTATCTGAAGACAGCTACAGTGTACTTACATATAATAAATAAATCTTTAAAGAATTGGTTCTGGGGGTTGGGGATTTAGCTCAGCGGTAGAGCGCTTGCCTAGCAAGCGCAAGGCCCTGGGTTTGGTCCCCAGCTCCGAAAAAAAAAAAAAGAAAAAAAAAAAAAGAATTGGTTCTGATGGTATTTTTCAGGCATAAAAAGGCCTGACAGAAACAGAGAGAGGCCTGCAAATGTCCCCCAAGTCACCAGATGAGATGAAGTGGCCTTTTCAAGTGCCTGTCCCTTTCCGACCTTCACTGCCATTTCCAATCCTGCCCAGCTCTGCATGCACACTTGGTACACCGAGGCACTCCATTACAGGGTTAACTACCACAGGGTTAACTTAACCAAGACTTGTCTGGCTCTCCCCACCTCTCTGGAGCTCTGGGAAGGCACCTACCAGCCGCCAGGACCAAGAACCCCAGTTCCTGCAAGAGCAACAAGGAGGAGAGTTTCTCAATGTCTTCTCAGAAGGTTCATCAATATTCTGTCCTTTCATAAGCAGATAAAATCTTCTTGCTCTGTTATTCTTGTCTTAGTGGTGACTACTCACTCCCCACCCCCAGGCAGAGAAGTTCATATGCAAAGAAAGCCCCCAGTCTCAATTCTTTGGCCCCTCAGTAAAGCCTTGCACTGACCTGGTCCCGTGCTGCTGTAGCCGGGTGCTAATATGGGCACAGTGGACCTCTTAACGCGGCTGTGACTCGGTTTATAGAAAGGCTGTTCCAGGAAGGACTACCCCGCCCTGCTTCTGGCCAGCTGTGCAGCCCTGATAGGAACCCTCTTCTTCCCAGCTGGAGCTCCAGCAATCAAGCAAAGCCCGACCCACCCCTTCTCAGGGCATCCTCAGGGTAGGGAGGGAGGAAGTGAAGACAGCTTGCTCCTTCTAAGGGGTCCCTGATGACCTTTCAGGGTCATGTTGAAGCCCCTCTAGCCAGAACTCCAGGCCTCAAGCCTGCTGCAGCCCCTCTGTCCTCCCTCCTTCCCTCCCAACCATCCAATTCTATCATACACCTTCAAGTGCATCCTGCCCCACTGACCGTGACACCTCCACGTCTTTGCTGTGACTGACCCTCTAGTGAGACTTTTCACACTCCACAGTGAGACACTTCTATTCTTCCTGACCCTTCATCTCCCCACAGTGGCTGTGGCACCTTCCTCCCACTGTAGAGACGCCAACCCCATCCCACAGGTGGGCAGTGGCCTTTGGGGTGTCAGCAGCACAAACGATGTGTCCATCAGTTGAAAACACAGGTTCTGGGGGTTGGGGATTTAGCTCAGTGGTAGAGCACTTGCCTAGCAAGCGCAAGGACCTGGGTTCGGTCCCGAGCTCCCAAAAAAAGAAAAAGAAAAAAGAAAGAAAGAAAGAAAGGAAGGAAGGAAGGAAGGAAGGAAGGAAGGAAGGAAGGAAGGAAGAAAGAAAGAAAGAAAGAAAGAAAGAAAGAAAGAAAGAAAGAAAGAAAGAAAGAAAGAAAGAAAACACAGGTTCCTGGTGGGCAGAGTGGAGATCAGTGCTGCCCCATTTACTCCGAGACTGAAGTACTAAGTGTGACCTTTAAAAGACACATTGGTGGCACAAACCTAGAACCCCAGCACTCAGGAAGCTTGGATGAAAAGGTTTAGAGCCAGACTGGACTATGTAGGGGAACTGGGATTTCTAGAGAGACACTGTCTCAAAAATAAAATAAAATAAAATAAAAATTAAAATAAAAAAAGGCTGTGAGTTAGTCTGCACCTCTGTGCACTCAGTCTCTCACACCCATGGTCTACCCAGTGATCTTAGGATTACAGAGCTGGTATGGCTCTAGGGATAATGTTTGGCAATGTGTCCCTCTTAGTCCCCACACCTTATGTCCTTGCCTATCTGGACTCCCAGGACAGCTCCTGCTTTCTGATATGAGGAGTCAGGGGTGAGGTGATCCAGCTGATTAGTCTGGAGCCCTTGGCAAATCGCCCCACCACTGGGCCCTCAGTTTCCCCCACAGGACCTGAAACAGACTTGATGCTCAAAAGGAGGGTTAGATGAGAGCTCTTTGGGCTGTCTGCATCTCAGGAGCCAGACTTAGTCCCTGTCAGACAACCAGGGAGGCAGCACCAAGATTCAAACTGAGATAAACATTCTGACATGTGACACCCATAATCCCCCCTTTTTGCTTATAGTTATTTTGTGGTCTTTTTTTCCCTATAGTTTCCCTTCCATCAAGTCTTCCCCCTTTTCGAGAACTGACATTAATAGTAATTCTACAGCCAAACAAAACTACTTAAAGGTGCAGAACCAGGTGAATTCCCAGTATGAGCAGTGAGCAGTAATCAGGCTGGAATAGACCAGAACATGGTCTCTCCAACAGTCTTGGATGGAGCCACCTGGATGGGACTCACTTGGCAGGTTAGGGTACAGAGATCTTGAACCCTAGAGACTCCCCGACATCTGAAGATCTGCTACACAACAGCTCAATTTGACTGGTGGCATCCTAAGCAAGTCTCCCAGGATGCACACACCCCATCCCACCCCGGCACAGGGATTGATTGACATCTCAGCCTGAAGTCAGGCAGAATGCAACACCATCTAGTGGATGGTGGAAGGATCAGCAGCCAAAGCCATCTATCTGGCCACCATGATCACCTCGATCCCAGCACACATTGGCACAGACAAGCCAAATTTTAAAAGCTTGTCTGGGTGCTATACTGGTGGCCCCAGGACAGGCACCCATGTCTCAGAATGCAGAAGGGGACAGGGACCTCACAACTGAGCATTTGACCCAGGACTTCTAAAGTACCTACTGGTCACCCCAGACTAACCTGCCAGGACTATGAAACACAGGAAGGAAAACCATATCCCCCATTCATAGTCCTGCATGAAGGCCTGGGAGTGGGAAGGGCAGCCATTGCTCCCAGCCACCGCAGCCTGGTCACCGGCCTCAATGAGAGAACTGTGCTGTCTTTGTTCAGATGGGATGTCATGTCTCCAAACATGTCGGCTTCAGGGTTTAGAGTGAAGTATAAAAATGACAGGCTCGGGGTTGGGGATTTAGCTCAGTGGTAGAGCGCTTGCCTAGCAAGTGCAAGACCCTGGGTTCGGTCCCCAGCTCTGAAAAAAAAAAAAAAAATGACAGGCTCTAAATCGCCATTACTGAACTTTTTTGATGCCATGCAAATAACGCTGCCCTCGGTTTGAGGCACAGATAACTGTCAGGAGCGTCAGACACATTGGCTGAGTGAATACAGCAGCTTTGGGACTCCGATTTCAAACAGGACAAACTATTAACCCGAGAGGCTGGAGTTCACCTCAAAACTGTTGAGAGCTGAGAATGAGGATGGTGCTGGTGAGCTTTAACCAGAGAGAGGATCCCGTTTCAAGTTCAGTAGACTCTCAAACAGGAGGGAAGAGGGGCTAGGAGCCACCCCATTGGACAGCTCTGCAGCATGTGTCCAGGGCATCACCACACTCCTCAGTCACCAAAGAGGGTTGGCTGAGGTCAGTCATGCCACAGCATGGCCTTGAAATTCATAGCACCCGGCCCCTAGAACCAGACAGAGGCCAGAGTGTGACGCTGGCAGAGCCTGTAAACCAAGAATCTGGGATTGTGTGGGCCTTAAACCCAACGCCATGTGTCCTTTTAAGAGACCTACAGGGCTGGAGAGATGGCTCAGCGGTTAAGAGCACTGACTGCTCTTCCAGAGGTCCTGAGTTCAAATCCCAGCAACCATATGGTGGCTCACAACCATCTGTAATGGGATCCGATGCCCTCTTCTGGTGCGTCTGAATATAGCTACAGTGTACTCATGTAAATAAAATAAATAAAATCTTAAAAAGAAAAAAAGAAAGAAAGAGAGAAAGAAAGAAAGGAAGGAAGGAAGGAAGGAAGGAAGGAAGAAAGAAAGAAAGAAAGAAAGAAAGAAAGAAAGAAAGAAAGAAAGAAAGAAAGAAGAAAGCTAGCTACAGAAGGGGCTGACAAGATGGCTCAGTGAGCAAAGGCACCTGCTGCAAAGCACGGTGGGGTTTGAATTTGATCCCTGGGATCCTGCTCCTTCAAGTTGTCCTCTGAATCAAAGAAGCTTATGTGTACACACACAACACACACAGATGGGGGTGTGGGGAGGTTGTGTGAGCACACACAAACATACACACAGAAAGAGGGAGAGAACGGGGGAAAGACAGACAGACAGACAGACAAAGGCTAATTTTTTTAATTTTTCAGGGCTGAAGAGAAGGCTCGGTAGCTTCGAGTACTTGTCTTGCAGAGGGCTGGCGCTCACAAGCATGTGTGACTCCAGTTCAGGCAGGAATCTGATGCCCTCTTCTGACCAACAGGCATGCAAGTAAAACACAGGCATACACACAGATAAGACATTAATATACAGAACATCATTTTTATCCTTAAAAATACTTCAAAGATGGGGAAGCAGGCCACGTGAAGACAAAATACTGGAGTGGTGCTGGTCCAAGCCATGGGATACATGGACCCACCAGATTCTCCTGGAGATAACGCCTCAGCTCAGAACTTGAGAGCAGCTCTGTTGTAAGCTATCTGGCCAGTGGTAATGCTACAGTAAGCCCAGGAAAGGCTGGTAGAGGCTGGTCTAGGAAGTAGGACTTGCCACTGGTTTCCTCCGGAGGGGAATGAAGCATCCACGAGGTTCGAGCAAAGATTCCCATCTCCATCCTTCAGACTGAACACCCCTGCGGGTCCCACGCCAGGCTCTGGGAGGCTGGCATGCACCTGAATCCTCTGGAGGGCTGGTGGCATCCTGGGTCCTGATCCTCTGAGGCAGTGGTTAGAAGAATAGACTCTCAGAGGGAGAGAGCCCTACTCAAGTTGTTAAGAGCACTGGCTGCTCTCTTGCAAAACTCAGGTTCGATTCTCAGCACCCGTGTGGTGGCTCACAGTTGCCTTTAACTCCAGTTTCAGGGAATCTGACACCCTCTTCTGACTTCCATGGAGACCAGGTGCATAACAGCTCCACACGCAGGCAAAACATTCACACAATAAAAAGTACTGCAGCCAGGCTGGGGTTCCACACAGAGCTGCTGGCTCAGCCAGGCCAGCTCATACCCCAAAATCTTCATCACAAGACTTGATAAGAGAACTGCAGTCGATTCCAGTGGAGGGCTGGAGCCCCTTTCCTACTAAGAAGCACAGGGCGGGGATTCTGAGCCCAGTGCTGCAGAAAAATACGAATCATGTAAGGCAAAATATGCAGAGGCACACTCAGGACGAATCAGGTAAGGGATAAAAACAGTGAGGATTAGCGTGTGTAAATCTAGCAGGCTGCAGGAGGCCCTGGCGGCGTGGCCATCAGAACTGACTAGTCTGCCAGAGTTCGATTCCCTCCTAGCACCACCATGCATTGGTCTGACACATTCTGGATCCTTTCTTTCCTGTAGCACGGGGCTCCATCCACCACTACTGCTGGTTTGTTTGCTGTGCACACTGCGCCCTTCCTTAGGCTTCTTCTGCTCACCACCCTCTCCTCCCCACTCTCTTCTGCTAGAACTGTAGCATCTCTCCCCATAACCCCCTTCCTCCTAGAGGAGAAAGGTGCGTCCAGCATGTTCCAGGGGAACTAGAGGGATACCTGAACCAGCCCCGGGCCCATGGCTGCCCAGCCTTAGCCTGCATGGAGGGAGGAGGCCCTTGATTCCTAGGGCTGTGAGCCCCCACCTGCCCAGGATACCTCTAGCTCTCTCAAATTGCTAACTAAGCAGAGTCAAGTGTGGTCTCTTGTGACAGCCGGCCCGGCCCTCCCAGGCCTCCTCCTGCTGTGGACAGACTCACAGACACCAGACAGCAGGACATGGTACTCTTTTATTGTGACGCTCAGTGGAAACATCTGTAAACCAGCTTACTGTAGTGGTGACAGCTGCAACACATGCTAAGGCACTTGTATTATATAAAAAAGGGGTGCGGGTCCCACTCACTCCTGTGACAGCAACTGGGACCTGAATTCAGAGCTTTTCTAGCATATGTAGCTTCATGATTTGACTGTTTCTCCTTTAAAAAAAAAAAAAAAAAGCCTTCTTGCCATAGGGACTCTAATCACAGCATTTATAACACAGTGAGGAGGAGCACAGGGAAACTCAGCGACCAGTGTAGACCATTGTAGGGCAGGCTACTCTCTTCTAAGCGTGGCTCCAGGGGCAAGGCTGTGAGGACCCACAACTAGAGCGCTTACTACAAGAAGGGAAAATAAAGCCTTGGTTTTCTCTCAAAGCATCCGTAGAAGGCAGACTTGAAGCTATAGAGAGTGGGTGGTGCAGCTCAGCCACCCTTGGCCCCAGTCCTAGGAGAGGCACAAGAGCGCACGGCGGGCCCAGCCCTTGGATATTCTGGCTGCCGGGCCCTGCAAGTCCCTTAACCATTAAATATATTTGGTCCCCTAGAGTGCTGGGAGAAGCCACCGGAAGGCTGCTGGCCTTTCTAGAGTGGCCCTGATGCCCTGTCTGGTTTGCCCCAGTGCCAGGACAGTCTGCCCTGGGCAAGGGAGGGAGGGGCATTGCACTTGAGACATTTTTACAGTTGAAAGGAGCAGAGGCACCAATGCTGCCCAGAGGGGGTAGGGGTAGGGGTGGGGGTTCCCAGAGTGCCCCATGTTCTGCACCCAGCACAGAGGCGTAAGCCCTGGACTGCTCCTTCTGGACCAGGAAGGGCCCAGGGAAGAGGGCCAAAGGGCAAGTGTGAGGTTACCGTGTGTGATTGCCAACAGCAGAGGAAGGAGTGGGGAGGAACTGGCAGCAAAGGCAGGGTAAGGTGACACTTCTAGAGGGCCTGAGCTATCAAAACCTTTATCTCAAGAAAAAATAGATTCATAGAAAACTCTTGTGGCCACTCCCATGGCCGGCCTTCTCACCCGCCATCCGTGCTTTCAGGCAAGTGGGGCAAGACCTTGCGGGTCATCCAGCCTGGACTCTTTGGTATCAGATTCTCAAGGGCAAGGAAGACTGACAGGGCTGCAGCAGAGGAAGCCAATGCCCTCAGGAAGGCCTGGGAGGAAGAGGGGCATGGGCAGAGCAGTCTCAAGGCAGGGGTGTGGAGGGCTGGGGAAGGGAGGTGGAGCCGTCTGTCCATCCGTCTTGGGTAGCAGAAGTCCCTACTCGGCTGCCTTGGCATCAGCCCCGTCTGCTTTACCGTCGACCTCCTCGTCTGAGCAGTCGCCAGTGCCTTTCCGGACAATTCGGCGGGTCACAACAAATGGCATGTCCCCACGCCTGTGGGCAGAGGCAGAGGGTCAGTGGGGCCCAACTGAAGAGAAGTGGGCAGCCCAGTGAGTAGATTTCAAAGGGATCCTTAGAGGGAAAGAGGCTGGGGGCATCTCTGCCAGCGGAAGTGGACGACCATCAGAGCAAGTGCAGGTCGTACCCGCCGGGTGCCTTGACGACCAGCAGAGGGCCTAATGGAGGCAGACGGAGCTGCCTTCTGCATCAGCCGCCTGCGCTCAAGCCTCACAAGTGGGCAGGGTGGGTCTGAAGTGGCAGACACATGCCTAACCCAGGTGAGAGCCCAAGTTCCCTCCCAGCAGCACATGACAAAAGGAAATAGGTGGACCCAGAAGCTCTGGGACAACTGTTCACGTAGGAGTCAGGGGCATCCTCTGATCATGTTAGAAAACAGATGAAATTCTCAGGAAAGTCCGCTTTTCATGCTTTAAAAAAGATTGCCTCTGATTGGAGGGAGAATGGGGACTCAGCGACATTCTGACACTAAGAGAACCAAGCTTCCCTGCGTGCTGCACAGTGAAGCCAGGCTTCTAGGAGAGCTGCCTCAGGACAGAAGGCCTCTAACAGCCAACTGCAAACCCCACCCTGGAGGCAACGCTCATCAGGCAAGATGGACCATGAAGATAGGCTGGGAACGAACTGCCAAGATTCTGCAGCTCACTGGAGAGCCTGGCTAAGCCCCAGAGGCAGAGACCTCAAAGGGCACACCAGGGAGGGCGACCTCTGTGCCTGTCATTGTACCCCACCACCTTCACACTGAAATGTGCTCAGGCCAGGCTGACCATGTGCTCATGGTCAGGGCAGAAGGCCGCTTACCTCAGTTTGTTCTTCAGGGAGCTGACCTCTCGGTTCATAGCATCGGCAGTCTCTGTGGCATCCTCCAGCTCACGCTGCAGCTTCCGGCGGGAGGCATTGGCCCGCTGGGCCTCCTCCTCGGCCTCCTCTAGCTGCCGCTTAAGCTGCTTCAGGCGAGTGGATGCCTTGTCGGCCTGTAGAAACAGGTGGCCAGGGACACTGGTGAGTCGCTCTGAGTGCAGCCCACCCGGAGCCGAGGCTCGGCCCGAGCACAAACCTGGTCCTTGAACTGCTCCGCGTTCCTCCGCTCGTCTTCCACTTGCAGCAGCACATCCTTCAGCTTCTTCTCCGCCCGGCGCACCTGCTTGGAGGCTGCCTGGCGCTCCCTGGGTACGACAGAAATGGTGACTGAGAGGGGGCACAGCCAGCAAGCTGGCAGCTGGAACTTCCACTTCAGGGGCCACATGGAGGTCTGGAGGCTAAGCTGCTAGTCTCTTCACTCAGTCGCTGCTATCTCAGGATGACACCTGGGCTGACCCGGGAGACCAGTCATAGACTGTCTATGGAGAAACGGAGGCTTGGGACCCAGAAGGATCCCATAACCTCCAAGTTTCAGTTCTGGTGAACCAAAAAATAACTAGACAGAATCTCTCACTAGAAACAGCCCACAAAGCCCCCAGTTCTAGGTGTGGGCGATGGGTTTCCATTCAAACTCCACAAACTTCTCAGAGCAAAGGAAGATGCTTGTGGAGCCTGGAAGACAGAACCGGTTCTTGACCCGACCTGAGGTGACAGACCAACACTGCCTGCCCTCAATCTGAGTAGGGCACCTACTTGGTCTCGTTGTCCAGCTGCTCCTCCAGCTGTGCAATCTTGGCCTCCAAGGCAGCGATGGAGGCCTTGTATTTGGACTTGACAGCACTCTCCATCTCCTGCAGCTTGGCCTTGAGCTCCTTGTTCTGGCGTTCCAGCTGCTGCCGCGCATTCTCGTTCTTCTGGGCGTGGCTGCGCTCCAGGTTCAGGTCGGTATTTATTTGGTCGATCTGTAGGCAGCAAGTATGGTGACCTGAAGGAAGGCTGGCTCCCAGCTGCAGGGGCATGCAGGACTCTCCTTCTCACACGCTAGGACCAACAACATCCCAGCTCACTCGGAAAGGGATCCATCCGCCCATGAACAGGACCCAGAAACTTCCTGAAACCTAGTCTCAGAGGCACAGGACTTCAGAGTCAGAAGCAATCAGAGCACCCATTCTACTTCTGCTCGCTATGGCCTGCTTCCCCACAAGGAGCTCAGAGTCTGGAGCCCAGTGTGCAAGGCCTGCTGCTGGCCTGGTGCTCACCTGCAGATTGGCCTTCTTCAGCCGGTCGTTGATCAGTTCTGTGTTGCCCTGCTCCTCCTCCAGCTCTTCCTCCAGCTGGGCAATGCGGGCCTCTAGTCGCCGCTTCTCCTCCAATGCTAGGGCCCTGGGGAGGACCGGGAGAAGTGAGCGCTTGAACAACTGAGGTCCTCCCCGCACCCCTGCACTTCCTCTCTGGCTCACCCTTTGCCACTGCTGTTGGCGATCTCATCGGCCAGCTCATCCCGCTCCTGTTGGGCCTGGCGTTTAGCACGCTCGGCGGCTGCCAGTTCCTATCACAAGGACACCAGAACATGACCCACTGGGACCAACAGTCTTCAATGCCAACAGCCCCCTCTCATTCTCTGTGCCCTTAGCACATTCCTCCGTTCCTCCATAAGCCCTTTCCCAGGAGCTCCTCTAAGCTCTCAGGTCAAGTCCACCCTAGGGCATAGTGTAGGCCTGTGTTTATAAAGCCCCTGTGTCTAAGAACTTGGAGTGAAGCCAGGAGCCAGGGCTATAAACAGGAAACGCCCAGCCCAAAAGGGAGGGCTGTGTAGACAGACCTGCAGTGCTGGTCCCTCTGCACATGGTCAGACCAGATACTGAGGTTTATGAGGGAGGCTAGAGTCCAGGGTCCTGTGCCCACCAAGGGCAGCAGATGGGCTGTGGAAGCCTCCAGAGCACCATGCATGGTGGGATAATGGAGGGGTCACCCCAGACCCAGCAGGGGCAAAGAGCCATGCCAGGGCAGAGGGTCTGACTGAGCACTCATGAACTGAGGATGGCCCTTTCCTCCAGACCTGGAAACACCACCCCACCCTCCCCACCACGCGGTTCCTGTGTAACTAAAACAGCACCCAGGGGGCACTCAGGCCCCTCCTTGCCCTTCGCAGTTGATAGAGAATCATAATCAACTCAGCATTGGCTCGTGAAATTAACTGGGGACTCGAGGGTCACAGATTCATTTAAGAGAGGCGGGGTCTGTAGCCACATGGAAGGCTGCGTCTCACCCTCTTCCCCATTACAGATGTGCACATACATGAACATACCACACCATGCACCATGCCAAGGTGTGCAGCTCAGTTTCTTTCTGCCCTTCCCTCCCTGCTGACTCCTAAGGACAGGGAAAGGCCCCAGGCTGCCGCTTGCTGGCCAGAGGCAGTGGCCCTGCATCCCCCGCTGGCCCACCTCCTGCAGCTGAATCATCTCGGCCTCCATGCTCTTGAGCTTCTTCTCATTCTCCTTGGCCTGGGCCAGGATCTCCTCCCGGGAGGCTCGCGTGTCGTCCAGCTCCCGCATGCAGTCCTTCATCTGGGCCTGTGTGAAGGAGGCGTCAGCATCGCCAACTACTTCCGCCTGCTCGGGGTCTTGACCCCTTAAGGGGCCATGTCCCCAACAGTGACCTGCTCTACGCCTGGCATGGTTTTAGCCAACCTTTTTATAAACAGGCAAAAAAGTAACCAAAGGCAAGTGGCTCTGCACGTCTGTCTTCCTGACTAGACTTAGAAGGTGGCTCTTCAGGGCACAGACCCCTGCACACAGTGTAACCTGGGCCCGTCTGCCTGCTCTAACTTCCTGTTGGCTTGCAGCTAATGCCAGCGGCATCATCCAATGTGTCGTCCATGACGTCCAGTCAGTGACCAGGGAAAAGCAGGGACAAGACACGAAGTATGCTTCCTGCCAGGTAAGGCAACAACGAAGCGGAGAGCTCGGTCCCCTGTCCCCTGATCTGAAGCAGACAGGCCTCACGATGGCATACACCCTGAGGGCAGAGTGTGACTCCTGTTATGTGTGACTCTTAAAAACGCCATCAGCAAGCTGACCTTCTTGCTCACAGCCTTGCCCACGTGATGGTTAATCTTTCTTCCTGCTGCTACACTCGGCATGAATGGGCACACAAGAGCTGTTTGTACTAATGTTAGTCTTTGACCACACTGGTGAGTGAAAACTGCTCCCAAGTGTATGTCTCAAGCTCTGAGCCACTTCTCAGAGCCACCAGCTTAGACCATCCATCACTGAACACTCCGGTCTCTTCCTGAAGCCTGAGTGTGTGTGGCCGCCATCCTTGACTCTACTGCACGTCCAGCTACCTTTCCTCTTGATTTAATGGACTCAGCCCCCTCTTGTTACTGTGTCCCTCTGAGCCCACTTCTCAGAGCCACCAGCTTAGACCATCCATCACTGAACACTCCGGTCTCTTCCTGAAGCCTGAGTGTGTGTGGCCGCCATCCTTGACTCTACTGCACGTCCAGCTACCTTTCCTCTTGATTTAATGGACTCAGCCCCCTCTTGTTACTGTGTCCCTTCTGAGCCCGAGCCTCACCTGTGAGACAGGCCCTGACTCCCAGCCTCTACCTGTCCCCATCTGTGACCAGCCTGGGTCTGCCTCACCTGAAGCTTCCGTAGCTGTTTGATGGCCTCCTCCCGGTTCTTGTTGGCTGTGTCTATGTGAGCCTCCAGGTCCTTCAGATCCATCTCTAGTTTCTTGCGAGCAGCCATGGCAATGGACCGCTGCTTCCTCTCATCCTCCAGCTCCGCCTCCATCTCCCGCACCTGAGGAACAGCAGGGCTCATGCTTAGCGCTCACTGCTGAGCACTGAGTTCAGGTGAGCTCAGACCAGTTCTGGGCTGTCCATGGGGCCACCCGAGACAAAGTACAAAGTAAAATTGCAGAGCCCTAAGACAGAGTCTGAGAAACAAGGCAGTGGAAAATGGTCCAGGAGCCCCTCTGAGGCCCAGGTGTTGCACAGGGGGACAGAGATGCAGTCCCTGGTGTCCCTCCCCATAGCGAGGAGGCCATACGCACCTGTCTGACCAGCTGCTTCTTCTTCTCCTCGCTCTGTTCATCCCGGCCCTGCAGATCCCGCTCAAACTGGGCCTTCATGGCCTGCAGGTTCACCTCCAGACGGAGCTTGGCATCCTCAGTGGCCTGAAGCTCATCCTCCAGCTCCTCCAGCTGGGTCTTCATCTCCTCAACCTGCTGCTCCAATGCCCTCTTGGACTTCTCCAGCTCATGGACCTAGCAGAGCCCCATGTTAGTTACAGACACGAACAGCTAGGGGCCCTGAGCTCCAACCACACACACCAGGCTCCCCCGAACCCAGGACGCCAGCCCAGCACTCACGCTCTTGCCCACGTCATCCTTGGAGCTCATGAGGTCCTCCATCTCCGTGCGGAACTGCTTGTTGAGCCGTTCTAGCTCTGCCTTCTGCTCCATGGCCTCCTCAAGTGCCCGGGCCAGTGACAGTGCCTTTGTCTCCTTCTCACGGGCCTCAGCCTCAGCTCGGTCTCGCTCCTCAGCATACTTGGCTGAGATGGTCTTCTCCTCAGCTAGGAGCTAGGGAAAGAAGTCTTGCTGTGAGGCTGAGACTGAAGACCACTACCCTACGGCCAGACCCAGACCAACAGGCCCAAGGCTGCTACCCAGGGGCTCGCTGGCTCCCGGGACGGCAAGGACTCCTGTAACACTGTACTTTGATCTTTGTTTAAATTTTTAACGACTTTCATCTGTGTGTGCACACACATGCACACACAAACGTGCATGTACACATACATGTGCATGTGCTGGTGTCACTAGAAGCCAGGAGAGTATGTTGGACCTCATAGAGCCACAGTTACAGGTGGCTGTGAACTGCTGGGTGATAGGAATGAAACTCATCTCTTAGCAGCTGAACATCTCTGCAATCTCTCTGCTCAGTCCTTCATTTATGTTACCCAGTGAGGATGCCCACATTCCTGAAAAGCCGTGCTCAAAAGCTTAAATCCCACGTGTGGTCCTTCTCCAAAGATGGCTGCACCACTGTACCTGTTCTATGGGGCCCACCCTCACTATTCCTCACCTCCCTGCCTTCCTAGGTTCTCTGCCCACCTTCACCTGCTCCACAGATTGGGCCTCTCATAAAGAACATTACTTAGAGGTTGTAGGCTGTAGTCTCTCAAAGCAGCCATTCAGCTCTGCCACTTATCACACTAGGAGCCAGTGGCAGCATGTAAACAAGTGTAGCTACATACAATGAAACTTTATCTGGAAAAACATGGGGACAGGAGATGGCTCCACAGGTAAATGACAGAAGATGGACTTGTGCAAGTTGCCCTCTGACCTCAGCACATGCATACATGCACACACACTAAATGACTAAGTGTAAGACAAACAGAAGTTTTAAGTCACAGCGGAGGGACTGGATTTGTCTACCACGTGTTGACCCAGTTGTTTTTTTATTATTATTCCATCTGACCCCAGTGTCTGCATCTCCATGGGGGAAGGAGGGCTGGCCAACGTCTAAAACCTGCTCCTAAATCCCCTTCTGGTTACTTCCTCCCCACGCCCCTCATGAAGCTGCAGACTGGGGGGGCCTGGCTGTGCCCACCCCACTGCTCTGCCGAGGGGAGAGGACATAAGAAGGTGGCAGGGAGGCCATACCTGGTCAAACTTCTTCTGCTTCTTTTCCAGGTTGGAGACGCTCTGCCGCTGGTGGTCCAGGTCCACCAGCAGGTCATCCAGCTCCTGCTGAAGCCGGGTCTTGGTCTTCTCCAGCTTATCATAGGCAGCCACCTTCTCCTCAAGCCGCTGGCTCAGGCCTTCCAGGTCCTTCTGAAGCCTCCGCTTTGCCTCCTCTGCTGTCTCCAGGCACCCTACACCGTCCTCCATCTTCTTCTTCATATCAGTCACCTGGGCAGCACAGGGAAGTGAAGCAAACACCCACACTGGCACCCCGTTTCAGGACAACCTGGGACAAGCCTGCTGTACCGTAAAGGGAGACCAGGGATCTAACCTAGTTTTGGACCCATTCCATCACCTCCCTCTTCCCAGGAGGGAGAGGGCACCACACCTGGGCATGGAGGGTGGCGATCTGCTTCTCCAGGTTGCGCTTGGCCTCCTCTTCCTCCTCCAGCTGCTCTCTGAAGGAGTTTTTCTCATCCTCCATCTGCTTGAGCTTGGTGCTGAGGCTCAGCTTCTGCCGGTTCTCCTCCTGGAGCAGCTCCTACTCAAGAGGGCAGAGGGGCCACTCAGGAGGTGCAGGAGTACCCCAAAACCCAGCAGAGGATGAGAGAGGATGTGTTATCAGGTATGTCTGTCCGCAAGCAAGAAGCACGGTGTGGCAGCTAAGGCTCGTGGGGCTTGCGGGTCATGACACTGTCCTCACCTGTGTGTCCTGGAGCTGGGACTCCAGCGCAGAGAAGTCCTTTGTAAGCTTGCTGGACTTGCTGTCCGACTGGTTAAGGAGACCAGTCACGCTGTCCAGTTCAACCTGGGCAGGGAAGAGAGAGGCGGAAACTGTGGGTGCTCAGAACTGTTCCTGCAAAGCCGGACTACTCGAGCTGAACCATGGGCTTCTGGTTGAGAAGCCAGGATGCAGAAGCACACGTACGGTGCAGCACGCCCCTGGCCTGGATCCAGCAGAAGCCTCACCTGCAGCTTGGAGACCTTGTCAGCCAGCTCGGTCCGTACACGCTCTCCCTCGCTGAACTTGACCTGCAGTTCTTGCAGCTGCGCCTCCACCTTCTTGCGCTTGTGCTCCGAGTCGCCCTTGCCCTGCAGCAAGGCCTTCACCTCATTGGCCAGCTCTCCCCGCTCATTCTCCAGGGTCTGCTTCGCCTTCTCAAGGGTAGCTTTTACCTGGAGGAGGAGGAGGAGACAAGGGTGTGGTGAGCACCCAGTGTTGGGTATGGTTGCTGAAGAGGTGAGGGCTCTAGCAGTCTCTGGACTGCTGCCTCCGACTCATGCGCCCGGACAAAGAAAGCCTAGGTGGTGCTAAGGGTAGGTGATCGCATACTGCAGACTTTCCCTCTCTGGATGGCGGGGATGTTCTAGTATATGAAGTTTCATGGTCATCTGTAGGGATTTTAGCAACATCTATAGTACAAGGAAAACTGCGCTGAGACTTGAAATGTGATGTGCAAAGCAATAATGTGACATCCTTCCAAAAACTACGAAGGTGTCAGGTGAGGTGGCTTGTGCCTTCAATCTTAGCACTCAGGAGGCAGAGGCAGGTGGATCCCTGTGAGTCAAGGCCAACTTGGTCTATGCAGTAGGTTCTAGGACAGCCAAGGTTATATAGCGAAACACTAACTTAAAAAAAAAAAAAAAAAAAAAAAAGAGCAAACAAAAACAGATCACGCAGTGCTGGTGGAGGTGTGCTTCTAAATGTTCTAGACTGCCACATGGAAGAAACTGTCCAGTCACCCAGAGGAACATGAGCTGGAAGCCAAAGAGAGGCAGAATTTGTCTAGAAGGAGCCACCAGCAACCAACTGCCTGGATGGACATTAGGGTTTCCTTGTAAGACTCCAGCTGAACGTTGGCTGGGAGTGTGTAATAAAGGACCTCCTAGTCAGAAGAGGCCATTGGGGCCTCCTTAGGTTCAGGGTGAAGGTCGTGGCTGTTCCTTGAGCTTTCTGGTCAGGTTAATGGAACATTAACTATAGTTCACAGTATGATCAATTCACCTCAGATGATCACAAGACATCTTCCCACAAGCTGAGGCACTGTGGGAATTATTTGCCCATGTCATCTGACGAGGCTGGGACCCAGCCTCAAGTCTGAAGCAGCAACTGCTCTGCCCTCCTCTGGTTCAGATGCTACAAGGCCCATCTGGGCCCTGAACTCCTGAACGCCTCTCCCTGAGATCCCATACCCGCTTAGTCTGCTCCAATTGCTCGGCCAGCTCCTCCACGGCCTGCGAGTGCTTCTGCCTCATCTCCTGGATCTGGGCCTCATGGGTCTTGGCCTCATCCTCAAGAGTCTTCTTCAGGATGCTCACTTCCTGCTCACGCTTTGACCTGGACAGAGAACACCATGAGACTGGAGGCAACATTCGTAGGGGGGGTGTTGTCCCTTGTCCCATCTCTAACTGCAGAGTCCTGAAGGGGACATAGCCATTCACACAGCACCCCTACCCACCCTTTAAGACAAGTTCTTATGTAGTCCATGCTGGCCTTAAACTCACTTTGTAGCCAAGAGTGACCCTGAACTCCTGACCCTCTGCCTCCATCTCCCAGGTGCTGGATTATGGTGTGTGCCACCATGACCAGACTCCCAGATTCCCTACCACTGGCCTCCCTCCTTGGTCATCTATCCATCCTCAGGCCCAACCCAGCATGTACACTGCAGACTCGTGCCTTGTCAGCCTAACCTCCACTCCATCTCACGGGGTTCTGCAGCAGGACCTGCACTGTGAAGAAGCTGCTGAGAGACCACCAGCACGCATGCTCCCTGGTTCACGCGGTCAGGCTTCCCTCCCCAGCTATCGGCCCGCCCTGGCGCACCTCAGTTCCTGCTGGGCAGCGGTGGAGTCCAGAGTGTCCTCCAGCTCTGTCTTCAGAGCCTCTAGCTCTTCTCCAAGATCCCGTTTCTGCTTCTCAGCTTTGTTCCTGCAGGCTCGCTCCGACTCCAGGTCTTCCTGCAGCTCAGAGATCTGAGTTTCCAGTTCTCGAATCTTCTTCAGGGCCATGTTCTTCTGAGCAGCTTCTTCTTCCACTCTGCCAGAGAGATCAGCGACATCAGTGTGAGGCCACTCTCACCTCCAAGCAACAGGAATGCGCAGAAGAGCCTTAGGAAGGCGTGGCCAAAGCACCATGTACAGTCAGTCAGGGACTGAGGAGCAACCTGAGCAAAGCCGAGCCATCAGGATGCTTCAGAACAATAGCATGGCTCAACAGAGAGACGGCTCAACAGAGAGACGGCTCAACAGAGAGACGGCTCAACAGAGAGACGGCTCAACAGAGAGACGGCTCAACAGAGAGACGGCTCAACAGAGAGATGGTTCAGTGGTTAAGAAGAACACTGGCTGCTCTTCCAAAGGACCTGAGTCCAATTCCCAGCAATTACATGGCAGCTCACAATTCTCTGTAACTCCAGGACACATGGGGACACATGGGGACACACACACACACACACACACACACACACACACACACACACACACACACACAAATAAAATTTAAAAATATATATTAAAGAGAAATGCCAAAAAAAAAGAGAGAAATACAGCAGAATTTAAGACTGCCTCAAATATATAAAACTTCAAATGTTTACTGGAAAGATACAAAGAAATAAAACAGTATAGGTCATGTGGGTGTGAGTGCTGTGAATTTACGTCACTAGGAGCTGGTAAGTCAGCTGAAACCACTGTTCTGTGGTGGTGGCAGACGGAGGGAGGGAGGGGCTGTACAAGGGGGGCAGGGCACGAATGAGAAATCACAACTTTCTGTTGTAAATCTAAAGATACTATTTAAAAAGAAATGTATGCAGGGGGCTGAATGGCTCAGCAGGTGCAAGGTCAAGCCCTGGACCACACAGGGAAGAAGAGAACTGACTTAGGCAAATGCCCTCTGACCTCCAATGTACAGCGTGGCACATTATCCTTCGGCACCCCCATAGGTAAATGTAAAAAAATTGAAAAGAAAAAAGTTACTTTTAATATATGCCTACAGCCACAAAATAAGGAAAGAGCAGGGGACAGGAGACCATAGAGGGGAAGTAAGAAAGGGAATGGGTGGAAGGGGAAGGGAGCACTACAGAGAATGGGGAGGGGAGGAGGGAGGACTACAGAGAATGGGGAGGGGAGGAGGGAGGACTACAGAGAGTGGGGAGGGGAGGAGGGAGGACTACAGAGAGTGGGGAGGGGAGGAGGGAGGACTACAGAGAGTGGGGAGGGGAGGAGGGAGGACTACAGAGAGTGGGGAGGGGAGGAGGGAGGACTACAGAGAGTGGGGAGGGGAGGAGGGAGGACTACAGAGAGTGGGGAGGGGAGGAGGGAGGACTACAGAGAGTGGGGAGGGGAGGAGGGAGGACTACAGAGAGTGGGGAGGGGAGGAGGGAGGACTACAGAGAGTGGGAGCGGGGAGTACAGAGAATGGGCAGTAGATGGCTTTTGTGAAGATTAAACACTCCGGAGCACACTGTCTGTGGAGCAGACATATCTTGCCATAGGCTCTGAGACAGAAGCAGAGAACACGCTCACGGCTTACTGCAGCACCGAGAATGGGGCAGGAAGCCCCTGCACATGTGACACTGGCTAGGAGCTGAGCCTCACCTGGCCAAGGCAGCCTGCAATTCCTCCTCCTTCTTGGCCAGCTGCATCTTGAGCTCTGCGATCTGCGCCTGGAGCTCAGCAATCTGGTCGCTGAGGTCTGTGGAGTCTCCCTCTAGCTTGCGGCGGGTCTTCTCCAACTCCTGCCTTTGCTTCTCCTCCCTACGAAGGCGCTCTGCCAGGAAGAGACACAGAGCCTTAACTACTCCTGTAAAGCCAAGCACTATGCTCTTGTAGGACACATGGGCAGCTTAACCATGGACACGTCCACTTCCAACTCGAAGATGAAGCGGAACCAAGGCGTCTGTGTCCCCATGGCAACACAGCACCTGGAGCTTTCGTCTCCTTCCTTCTTCCCTTCACAGCTGTCAAAAGCTCAACAGCTTCTAGAATGGCTGTGTCCGACACATGCCATATCAAAGTTTCCTGCTTATCACTCCTCACACAGGCACCCAGCCAGCCATGCAGCAATGAGTCTGCAGCCCTGACTCCCAGGAGAACCAGATAGTGTCCCTACAGCCTGATGGCTTCACCCCGGGCTGAGCCGGGCTTGCCTATGAGCAGCACGTGGCTCGGCGCTCTGGATGGGCAGGACGCTCATGGTCAGCACCTCACCTTCCAGGTCGGTGATCATCGCCTCGTGCTTGTTCTTGAGTTTGGCCAGGCTCTTGGACTTCTCCTCCTCTTCCATGAGGTTTGTAGTAAATTCAGCTACTCTGTCTTCCAGCAGCTTCTTCTCCTGCAAGTGGGGGAAGGATGTCAGAGTTCGGCGTTGGCTGAGCACATACTTTAGGTCTTCCAAAAGAAGGCTCAACCAGAGATCTATATGGATCAAGGGTAAGGCAGAGCCTTAAAGGTCTGACCTGGGACTTCTGGGTAAATACATATCCTTAGACACTACAAATGTAGGTATCCAAGACCTCCCTGGGGTCAGGTACAAAAGACGTCTAGGTATCAACTAGCTTAGGGAAAGAACAAATAGCCCCACCCCTAGCCCTATTAAGAGGCTATCATCTGGTATTTCCTCAGTCCTAAAGACTGGGAAAGACCGTTACCAAGGAGAAACAGGAAGCCTCTGGCCCAGCCTTCTCATTCACGAGAGGTGCTGGTGTCCAGAGGCCTTGTGTGCCCTGGGAGAAGTGTTTGCCACTGGACGGAGCCATGGCACTGCGGGTGAACAGGCAGGTAGGCCTGTCTGGGCCTGCCCTACTGCATCCATAACTGCACGGAACAGCAGGCCCCACCTTGGCCAGTTTGCAGTTCTGATCCTCCATGATGATCTGGTCCTCCTCCAGTTTCTTCAGCTTGGCCTCAGTGGTCACCTTCTCAAGCTGCAGCTTCTGCCGGGCACTCTCCTCCTCCTCCAGCTGCTCCTCGAGTTCCTAAAGGGAGAGGAGATGTGAGAAGGGCAGAGGACACACAGACACACAGACATGTACACGCGCACACATGTACTTCTGGCTCCTACTCAGGAAACCTGTATGAGAACTGGGGCACATGACTGACATAGCATTCCCAGGGTTGCTTGAGCCAGCATGCCACAAAGAGGCCTGTGCTGAGGCTGATGGAGGAAGGACCAAAGAGAGAAGCTCGGTGGCCTATTCAATGTTCAGCTGGTAAGACTCATGGAGATGTGAGTCGTGGACATTGGGCGACTGTCACCAACAGCCTCCACAGAGATGCCCAGGTGGACAAAGAAGGCTGCTGTGACAACTGATCTGTGTGTCTGTCTTGTGCCACTGGGTGCCCCCAGCTGACCCCTCACAGGCCTGTGCCCCGCCCTGCCCGGCAGGCGCAGGCGCAGGCGGTACCTGGATGTTCTGCTGCATCTTCTTCTTCTCTGCCTGCAGATACTGGCAGCGCTCCTCCTCCTCCTCTACCCTGGCCTCCAGGTCATGGCAGATCTCCTCCAACTCCTGCTTCTTCGCTGTCAGGCGGGCCCGGAGCTCCTCAGCCTCGGCACACAACTCTGTTTCCGCCTGCAGCTGCTCCTGAAGCTGCAACTTCTCTGCCATGAGCTGCAAAGAACACGTACAAAGACTAAGCTCCCTGCGGCCTCCTCGTAGTCCAGATAAGAAATGTCCCCCAAGGCAGGCACGAAAGGCTTGGTTACCAGTGGCTGGCACTGTTTGCTGCTGAGAACTTTAGAAGCGGGGCCATGGCGCAGGGAATAAAGACCCTTCTTTCCCTCTGCTTCCTTGGCACAAAGAAGTGAGTAGCTCTGCTCTACCACACTCAGTGGTGGCATTCCGCCTCAACAGGGGCCAGTGACCGCAGGCCCAATCTCTTCATCCCCCTTAAGTTACTTATCCTAGGTCCACTGTCACAGCAACAGGGCCCCAGGGTGGGATTATGGCTCAGTCTCCCCGCTGACTACTGCTCTCCCACTGGACTGCAAGTGTTTTCTAAGCTGCAAAACCAGCCAGCCTGCTAGTGTCCAATAGGGGCAGCACTGAGAGCAGCTGGGATTGACGGGTAAGACTGACACCTACCTGAGACTGCATAGTCTCCATCTCTGTCAGCCTGTTCTCTGCAGCCAGATGCTTCTCTCGAACTTTTGTCAGTTCCGCCTCCTTGGCTAAAAGCTCATCCTCATGCCTTATTGAGTTCAGCAGGGGCTTGACCTGGGAGAGAAGACAGGGGCAGAGTTAAGGCCAGCTGCTCACCCCTAGAAGCCTCTGGAATGTAAGCTCCAGAGGTGAGCAGCAACCAGACCTGCTCTCTGGGGAGAGGGTACAAGTAGGTGCAACCTTCCTAGAAGTCAGACTGTACAACATAAAGACGTCCATGACACACTGTCTATAGGCCCAAGACTTAGGAATGACCCGTCCATCCTCTAGGCAACAGCTCCTAAAAACTGATGCTGATGGGAATTCTAAATACAAAGTGCAAAAGACAAGACTATGTACACAAGTCAGCGCTTGGCTACGTAAAAATGCAGTTTCCATAGCTGAGACTTACTGCACATGAGAATACAGAAACATCATGGCGTTGGCTCAGAGTGAAGGGCCCATGATTGAGGTTCTATGACCTTTCTAATGTTTTTGGCATTTAGCATACGTTATACATTATAAACTAAAATTGACAGAACAAGTTGCAAAGGAACTTTTTTTGCAACAGGGTCTCTGGGTAGTCCTAGCTGGCCTAATTCACTACGTAGACACAGATATCCACCTGCCTCTGCCTCCTGAGGGCTGAAATTAAGGCATATGCCACCATGCCCAGCTTGCAAAAGGCATTTTAAAGACACAAGGTATACAGGAGAAGTTCCCAGCAGCTAGCTGCCATGGGGTACCACAAGAGGCTAGTCTCTGCCACAGGGCCCATGTGTAGGAAAGGCAAGCCCTCGCCAACAGGAGCTGCTCTGGTTTTGCCCAGCCCGGACACTGCCATCCACAGCAAACAGGCGGAGCTGCTGGCAGGCACTCCCAGCACCAGGTTAGGCTCACACCACTGAGCACTGTGGAGCTACAGGAAAGGCTTGTGATGTGAGCAAGCACCACGAGCAGAGGAGGCTGAGCGGCCTGTGGAGAGCCCACCTTGGTGAAGAGCCTCCACCACTGCCAGTTGCGGAGTCTGAGGTATGCAGCACAGTTCCTCTGTAGGACCTTCATGGCAGTCAGCTGCTGCTGCCTCTTGGCAAAGGCCCTGGAGATGAAGAGCTCAGTCAGCAACTCAGGGATGAGGGAAGCACACACCAACAACCCTGACTCACGAAACACTGAACACACAATGAACGACAAGGGCTCAGGTCATTCAGCCACTGCCCTCCACTGAGGTGCTCTCAGGCATAAAGGACCTACGAGAACCAGTGACAAGACTCCCACTCGGTGCAAGATCCAACTGTAACCTTACAACCTTATGACCTTATGACCTTAGTCATGATCCATCTGTGCCCAGGGCACTTGGGCTTGACTATCCAGCCCTGCTGCCTCCCCGCCTGAGCTGCTGCTGGTGCACAGCACTGGCAGCCGGTGTGCTACAAAGGTGGGTGTAAGGCGTGGGCGCCCAACACAAGCTCTTGCTCATTTTTAGGCTCAAAGCTCACACTGGGACTGTCCTGGAGCATGTCTGCCTGCTGCGGCAGGGGAATCTGAGCATGGTGAGCTCAGGATGCCTCCATGGAGTATGACAGGCACAGACAGGCCTGGTGCCATCCCCACATGGTGAAAAGTCTGGATTAAATAAGCAGACACCTGGGACAGTCAAAGCTCATTTGGCTGACTCCCAGACACCCCTCTAGACAGGCCTTCAACTCCCAGAGGCCTTCAACCACAGCTGACCATACTGTCCTCAGAGCAGGAACATGTGAGAGGTGTGGGTTAAGGGTCCCTGCCACTTACTTCCTGGCCAGGTAGCCTCTGCAGCAGGCCTGGAAGCCAATGATGACATCAGTGATCTTCAGGTCCCGCTCTTCCTCCAGGTGAGCTAGGACTCCGGCCCGGAAGAACACTTTGCTCTGGCCGATGCGGTACAGGTTGCTGTCAAGCTCCAAGGCTTTGATCTAGAGAGAGCAAAGCAGACCACTCTGTGCCACTCTGCACAGCGGGAGAAAAGGCCAGGACTTGCCTCAGCCCAGTCATCCAGGGGTTCAGGAGGGGCTGCACCTCCTGCAGGAGCCTTCTGCCCCAGGACCAGAGGGCATGGGTTCAGGAGCACTAAGAGAAGGAGTAACACAGAGCAAGGTGACAAACCAGACTGTCAAAGAAACACAGGGCTCTTCAGAGACCTCGTCTACCTCCTGCCTCTGCACCTGGAGTCATACTCCACAAATGCTCAACCTGGAAGCCTCCACCTGAAGTTCACTGGTACCAAGGGCCTTCAAGGGCTTCAGGACCCAGCACCACCTGGAGACCCTGGCTTGTATCCTCTCTTGAGGCCATGTCTCTCAACTATATGGGGGTGATGCTTCAGTTTAAAAAGAAAAATAGACACAAAGCAAATGACACTGTCTTTCCCAGCAAGGCCACGAGCCCTACCCAAGAGAATGTCAGAAGACTCAGCACAGGGCCAAAGCACCAGTGAGCTCCAAGCAAGTTTTAGTCATCATGACAAACTTGGGTAACTCCAGCCAGGGCAGCAGCTTGCTCAGAAAGCCCGAGTGGCAGGGTGTTCTCTGCTGTCAACTGACTGGATTTAAAAATCAGTCAGGAGACATGCCTCGGGAAGTCTCCAGAGTTTCCCCAAGGAGGGATAGGTGTCACCATGCTATAGACTGGAGTCCTGAACTGGATAAACTGGGCAAAAGGAGAAGGCAGTTGAGTGCCACTCATTTCTCCTGCCCATGCAGACGCCACGGGAGCAGCTGCCTCCCTGTCTTCCCACCACACCCTCATGTCCCTCATGATAAGACTCTACCCTCGAAATGGGAGTCCAAACAATCCCTCTCTTCCCTGAAGTTGCCTTTTGTCAAGTACATGGTCCCACAATGAGAAAGTAACTAACACAAGTAGATATGTGTGCCAGCCAGCCAGCCTGTCTGACTGTCTGGGAGGGATTTAGAATAAGCTCCCACTGGCACTGTCAATGAGTAGTCTATGTGCATTCTGGAAGACCAGACCAGTCTGTCAAGAACTCCTGGTAGAAAGTCAGGAAAGTAGGAATGGGTATGGGCCTGTCTCCTGCCGTGTCCCTAGCTCTCTTACAATGTGACAAGACCTAGGAATAGTCTTACCCATCTTTCCTGAAGAGCCAGGGAGAGAACTCTGGTCCCTGTAGAAGGCACATAGCCCACGCCACAAGAAAGTGGGTAAGGGTCCATGGAGAAGAGGTAATCCAGATCCCAGAGGAGACTTCCCAACCCTGCCCTCCCCTCCCACACTGGCTGACAAGCATTTGGAGAGCAGGCAGCACCCCCCCACCCCACGTCCTTCCCTATCTCAATCTCAAAACCACCAAACATAAACTTAATCTACAAGAGAAGTGCTGAGCTGTTTCTTCTTATAACTCTTCATATCAGCAGCCCTGCCTCCATAACTCGAGACAGCAAGCAGTGGCCCCTCAGAGGCCAGGCTGGGAACAGGAAGCTGCATAGGAAGCCCAGGAAAGGGCCCATGGTGGGCTGAGCCCCAGTGAGGCTATGGCACGGGGACCACTGGTGACTAAACCAGAACCCAGAGTGTGCACCTCTCATCGAGCTACGGCAGGAGGTGTAGGGAAGAAAGTCCTGATGTCGGGTCAATCCCTGGACCACTCACAGCCAGCTGCCTGTGGACTCACTGAATACAAAGGCCAAAGAAAAAAAAAGCCAGGAGAGCAGTAGACTTGTTCCCTGAATAGAACAGAGCCACTCCTGTCAGAATCCTATCTCCTTTGGCCTCGTCCTTGGGGACCATACTGGCTCCCACATATCCCTGACTACCTTGAGGCCTCTGAGGGTAGCCTCTCAGGAAACTAAGAAAAATCAGAACCTAAGCACAGCAGAGACCACATAGCACAGGCATCTTCAGGTCAAAATGACCAATGGACACTCGTCACATGAGCAGCTGTGACCCAACAGCCAAAGGTGGCCACTCTAGGGAATTGCAGCAGGACTCACCATGAGCACACATGCCTGCTTCCCATCCATGAAGCCCTTCGGAATGGAGTTAGGTGTGAGGATCTCATACCTGAGGAAGGAGAGAGAAGTTAGTCATTCTATCCACGCTTCACTTCTGCACGGACTACACCTTAATCAAAACCTAAGGCCAGCCACCCTTCTAGAGTAGCAGACCACTGAGTCTCCCAGAGAAGGAACCCCACCCCAGTCACACCCTGCTCCTTCCTGGCTAAAAGGGAGTGAGCTTGGAAAGAACACTGGAACATTTCTGACACCAGGAATAAGCTACCGGCTGAACCTGTTCCTGCCTAACCAGAGAGCCCTCATCTGGGATCCAGGACAGGCATGCTCCCAGGTCCTCTGGGCACCACATATCAGCCCAAGGAATAGATAGCAGCATTGTGGTAGCAATCAGCACTCAACATCACTAGACAGACTAAGCCCAAGGCACGAGCTCCTGCAACACAGCAGGAAGCTACAGCACCTTCCAGCCCTGCTCCATAGTCTCTTTGGTGAGCGTGTGTCTCTGGCTGCTCCCTTTGCACCCACCCATCATCGTCCCTGGAAATGAAGCCCCACACAATGTTCCTTCTGGTGACAAGATGGGGCAACTCTCCTCACATACGTGGGTGTGCTGAATTGATTCTCAGACATTTGAATTTAAGGTCTCCATTGGTGGCCCTGTTTGGAAGGCTTAGGAAGTGTGACCTTGTGAGAAGAAGTGTCACTGGAGATGGGCTTTGAGAGCTTAAAGACTTGGTGCCGGGGTTGGGGATTTAGCTCAGTGGTAGAGCGCTTGCCTAGCAAGCACAAGGCCCTGGGTTCGGTCCCCAGCTCCGAAAAAAAGAGAGAGGAAAAAAAAAAAAAAAAAAAAGACTTGGTGCCATTGAGTTTGTTCTGCTTTCTGTTTAGTTAGAGATGTGAGCTCTCAGCTTCCATCGGCGGTACCGGCCTGCTACCGCTGCCCTGATGGTGATGCATTCTTACTCTGAAACTATAGGCCCCAAGCAAACCTCTCCTTCTTTAAGTTGCCTTGGCCATGGTATTTTATCACAGTAACAGAGAAGTCAGTGAGACGTGGTGGTACCGAACTAAGAACCATCTCCCCACAGGGCACAGAGGAAGGATCCAGAGACTGTGCGTTCAAACATGTGGACACAGGCCCGGCTGAAGGTCTCTTCAGGAAACAAGGCACCTGAGACTTCCGGCACGTGTAGCTTGGGCCAAACAAAGGGCCTAGGCCAGCTCACCTCTGCCGGAACTCCTGGAAGACCACTCTGTTGGGAAAGCCCTGGCGGCAGATTCGGATGCCTTCAAGGACGCCATTGCAGCGTAACTGGTCCAGCACCAGGTGTGGGTCCAGTTTGCCGGCCTGGAGAGTAAAGTCCATGTAAGCAACCTCACTACTGTACCAGGGGCGCGTGAGTAAAGGGTAGGTGAGCCCTGCTGCTAGGGGCACAGTCGAGCATCCGCACCTTCTTCTCGTGGTTGGGAATGATGCAGCGGACAAAGTTGGGGTTGGTATTCCTCAGTGTGGCCATGAGCTTGGCCAGCTGCTCCTTGTACAGCTGCCCCACAGTACGGAACATGCCCTTCCGAGTCTTGAAGGCACCGGGTAGCGCTGTCTCAGACATTCCAGCCACCTGGTCCAAGCCAATGATTCGATCCACTGTGAAGAACAAAGCCTGTGAGTGCCGACGCCACACTGGAGGGTCAGGGGCACAGGAGACACAGCATCAAGACAAAGAGCCTGTGTGGAGCTGCAGGACCCTTCTGCTCTGAGCTAAGACTTGCAAGGGTCTCTGGTTAGGGCAGACCTGACCTGGGGAGGAGGCACATCCTTTTCCACGGCAGGAAAGAACAGGGGCACATCTCTAGTTCATCACCAAGGCTGACCCTATGCTCATGTCCCCTACCCTGGCCAGCTTGGGAAGCCCCTCCAGAGCTGATTCCCAAGGTAAACCTCCCCCAGCACAGACCTCTAAAGCAGGAACCAGGGCAGCCCATGGTAGCATTAGAGACAATTCTGAAAACCCAGTGCTGCCCTAAGGATCTTCCTGGAGCACTGATACAGTATTACATGGTACGTGGGTGCCGCCCACAGGTCTCTAGTCTCTAGACCAACCCCAAAAGACATGTTCAGTGAAGTGAGCTGTTTCTCCAAGGTAACAACAAAAGCAATCAACAAATCCAAGCAACAGCCACTGATATCAACATAGCTAGTGCTAAATCCGAAGGCTACAATCACTAGGAACAGGTTATGGGTTCTGCAGCCAAGCCTAGTTCCTACTCCTGTTCACCAGGGGGCTCGTTCTTATATGAGGACAATTTTTTAAAAACTGAAATGTAGCTTAAAATGAAAGCCACAGTGGAGCTTGCGAGCCACTGACTTCAGGACCCTGCCATGGGGCCTATTGAACTGGCCTCCAAAGCCCGGGGGTGAGTGGCTGGAGGAAACACTTGGGTCCTAGAGAGGAAGGAGCATGTGGCCCCATGGCGACTGGCCCCTGTACATATCCTGCTGCTGACCTACACACATGGCAGTGCTCTCTGAATAACTGCTGAAGGATCGTACAGCCGCCCTTCCACTTGACACACAGCAGCACACACTGTACCTGAACCTCATGCAAGACACACAGCTGTGCACACAGAAGGCGGCCTCTAGGGGGAGCTCTAAGGAAGCCAGTTTTTCCATGGTTTTCCCTGTGTGTGAAACTTATTGGAGGCCTGGGACAGGCATACAGAGGACAGGAGACCAGGGCAGCACAGGAAACAGGCACAGCCAGGCAGGAGGAGCCGTGGGGTAAGGAAAATAAGACAGAAACGTGCAAAACGTACACAGCCCTGGGTATGGCACACAAGAGACCCAGTGCAGGCAGCCAGTCACCTGATTCTAGGTGGAGAATGGGAAAGCGGCGATAGAAATAGGCTCTCTGAGTGCTCTGCATCTCTGCAACAGAGAGGTTAAAGCAAGACCCAGGCAGAGGAGAGGGGAAGATGAGAGACAGAAAAAGAACAGGCTTCAAGGCAACCAGTGTCCTAAGGAGGAGAGGGAAAAGTACAGGGAGGCTTGGGGGTTGTAGGCCTGTATGCTTAAGGCTGGGGCCGCCTATGGAAGGTGCCTGGCCGCTTGGCCAGAGAACCTGCAAAGCCTAGGGAGCCTCTGCCCTGGAGGAGATGGCTATGGTGCTGTGTGGGGCAAACTGTCCCTTTCAGTCCTGACACATCTTTCTTGTGACAGTCACAGAGGGCAAAAGACACCTGACCAATGTCATGGTCCTTTGTGTGGTGGCTGGGTCCTCTGCAGACTGGGAGGAGGACAGGCCCAGTGTGAGGCAGGGCTGGAGGGCAAAGGGCGTACCATCCTTCCACAGCTCAGAGACAAACTTGTCTGAGGACTGGTGAAGCAGGGTGGCAATGTTGTCGTTCAGAGGGTCCATGTTCTTCATCAGCCACTCATCGGCCTTATAGTCCACCTGGAAGACGCAGAGACCCGTCACGAGTTACTTGGGGGAAATAGACTCTCGGAACTGCTAAAGGGACACGAGACCCCTGGTGTGAACACCATTCCGAGAGGCAAGGGACAAGGGACAGACGCAGCAAGTACTGGCAAGACACTCTCTGAGGGGCTGCAGATCGAAGCCGGCCATTAAGACAAAAACAAGCTGACAAGGGACAGCTGAGGGGATGATGTCACGGCTGGCCACAGAATGCTGTTGTCTTTAAAGAGGAACACAAGCAAAAGTCCTTTTTATACTCACCACTCCATGTTAACTAACATTTCTTTGTAGCCATAAGGTAAGTTATTTCTGCTTTTTCTTGTCTTTTCAGAACACCATGTTTTCTATAACTGCATGCATTGCTCTAACCTTTTCCAAATACATTCTCAGTATCACAAGGCCCACTTCCATTGCAGGAGGTCCCAGAACAACACAGACAAAGCAGCAGGCATACTGGCCTCCCTCTCTCTAGCCCACATGGTTAGCAGCTGCCACTGAGGAACAGGATGGAGCTTCCTTTGTCCTAAGACCAGCACACACATGCTGTAAGAGGGCAAAACAGAGTGGGTGCCACCACCCGACCCCCGGCACAGACATGGCACAACTACTTCCATTGGTCAGACCTGAGTGGCAGGCAGTGTCCCCCCTTCCATGCATCCTGCAGCAAAGCATCTGCGGGCTGCTGTGCTGGAAGCTGGGCACCGATGGGAGGCGGAAAGGGGCATAAGGCCAGAAGCCTTCCGAGGGCAGCATGTACATTGTGCTTTGGGTTTTACTGTATTTTTCTGGGAAATTTCAAGAGTTGCTTCAGCAGCCTTAGGAAGTACACAGGCTTCACAGGAGAGGCAGGCAACACAGGCCAGGAGAGCACCACTGAAAAGGTGCCAACAGTCCAGACTGTGTGCCCCAGCTAGTACTGAAGCCTTCAAAGAGCAGCTTCAGTCTCAGCATAGACTACATTAGGCTGAGGCCCCAGAAGCACAGACTCTGATGAATCCTAGCCAAGGGTTGAGCGCAGCTCTACCACACACCAGCTGTGTAGCCCCACGACAATGGCTGCTATCTACAGCAGGGACAACTCCCTTCCCCCTGTAATAGAACACAACTGGCAATGTCTGGAGACAGTGTGGGAAGGTGCTAAGCCGGAATTCTTTCAGGAGAAACCTGGGGTGCTACTCAACACTGCAGAAGCACAAGTCAAAATAAAGACACCTGGGCTACTAGAAGCCAAGAAACCTTGCCCTGGAGTATGGACCCACAGGAGCTCTCGTAATCTCTGCTCCCAGGTCAGGAGACGGAAGCTCAAAGAGATTAAGCAAAAGTCACTCAGTTCCTAAGTATTGGGGTCTCATTTCAACTCCAGGTCACAGCTACAGCCCCTCCACCCATAAAACACATTACACCACACCCTGACGCCCCAACCATATTCTACACCATAGCTTCCAACCATAGCTAGGCCTGTGTGAAGGGCTCTGAACGCAGACTGCAGGCTCACTACTTATTACGCATACTACACATTATCAAAAGCTGCCGGGCCACGCCCTTCTCCGGCTGCCTCACCTTGCCTGCATAGTGGATGATGCAGAAATCAGCCTTGTCCTTCAGTTGCTTGGGCTTCTGGAACTTGGGGTGGGTGCCCTGCTCCTGCACCACCTTCTCCACGAAGCTCTTGTCAGTGGCTTTAGGGAACCAACATTCCTCATCTAACAGGGCCAGGATGCCTGGGGGACCCGCCTGGAGGAAGGACAGCAAGGGAACAGGGTGAGCAGGGTATGGAGCCACGCCCACCCACAGGAGGAGCCAGGGTTGGTGCGTGAATCCTCAGAATTCTTACACAGAGGATGGGCATTCTCCAAACGGGAAAGATTGTGTCATTAGAGGTCAGGACCTGAGTTAAGAATTCTGTTTTAAAATGCCTCTGGAGTCTGGGCTGCAGCTGAGAGATGCGGTACTGTGGTGAGAGTCGCTAGTGAAATCCCAGGGAGACTGACAAAACGCAGTTCCACAGCCACCCACACCCCCAAGTGGCTAGTTCCAGGGCGCTCAGAGGCTGCCAAAGTGACTGTCCCTGGACTAAAGGCCCCTTCCCAAGCCCTGGCCCCCACATTGCAACTACACCACAGCTTAATGAGGAGTCTAGAGGCCTAAAAGAGAGGAGAGAGACCCGAGACCCCATAGTCTTCTGATCACTGAACTAAAAGATGATTACTCAGCAAGTGTCTGACACTTTGGAGCCAGGTAGGGTCCTGACAACTATAGATTCAACTAAGGAAAAAACAAAAACAAAACCTCGAAAGGTCAGCATCAAAGTACATGTTCCAGGTCCCACTGCCACTGACAGTGTTTCAAAGTGCCCAGACTTTCTCCTGGGCCTTCTGATAATCTTTCTTGTGACTCATGTCCAGGATACTACACCTTGATCGTCCAACTGCACTCAGGAGTTGACTCAGAGAGGGAAATAGGTCAGGCATAGGTCAGGCTTCAATACCATGCACAAACCCAAAAGCCCAACCGGGTGCTGGAAACTCCATCTAGCAAGAGCTATAAATATGGTCGGACTTAAGGAGGAGGAAGGCTTCTTCTAGCCCCAGCCATCTCAACAATCAAGGCCACGGGATAAATGCTATGTGGCTGTGCTGGTCTCAGCAGCTTAAAGCTGGGTTTTATGTGAATGGCGCACAGTTCTGTGCTATAGCAAGTGGGGGTGGGGGAAATCTTCTTATTTCACAAAAGCATGCTGTTTCTTTAAGACAAACTGGTTAGCACCTGCTGGATCTAGGGCAAACAGAACGCTCAGCCCAGTCACATCCCCATTGATCAGGGCATCTTTGATGGGGACCTGGGCTGTGAGCTCTGCAGACAGCAGACAGCGGGAAGAAGACTAGATACCACAGCCAGCAGGGACTGCAGAGAGATGTGAGGAGCAGCCAGACCAGTGTGGCTCTTACCGGCTTCTCAATGAGGTCGATGCAAGGCTGCAGGTCAAGGCCAAAGTCGATGAAGTTCCACTCGATGCCCTCTCGCTGGTACTCCTCCTGCTCCAGGATGAACATGGTGTGGTTGAACAGCTGCTGCAGCTTCTCGTTGGTATAGTTGATGCAAAGTTGCTCGAAGGAGTTCAGCTGCAGGAAGAAAAAGGCATGAGAGCTCCCTCCTACTGAGGGCCCAGGGCCACAGGGATAGAGTGCAGGGAAGGTCACTGTGACACTCCAAGCACTGCCTGTAGGCAGTGGCCAGGATTTGTCCTGCATGTGCCCTACTCCACAGCGGGAAGCCTCTGCCTTCTGAGGATAGCTGTGCGCTCTAGCAGGCTGACAAAGCCCTACGCTGATCATGCTATGAGATAAACAAAGAGACTTAGCAAGAAAAGGGTTTTGTTGACTATCTTAATCAAAAGCCAGGATATGGAAATTCATCTGTGCTCTTCCTGAACAAGGATTAGCTGTGGGCTTCCTCTCCTTTCCAAAACTGACCCACCAGAGATGAACGAAAGTGACAGCAACAGATCTGTGACTCGGCTGCTACCACCGTGGCTGTGCACTATACTCAAGCCACAAGGGGAAAAAGTTGTAACACTTCAGTGAGAGATTAGTGACAACTGAAGACCGAGTTCCCTGAATCTGAGCTCTTGGCTTCTCTGAGGTCTCCTATGAGCAGATGTAGGATCTCACCGGCTCTTCCTATTGGATCTCAAAGGCTTTGTGAACAGGAACACTGTGTGACCTCGAAGGCCAGCCCCTCTAAACCTGCCGGCTGGCCGTGGGCCTGCACCTGCGCTCTTTAACACACACCCACAGTGTTCCGATTCGGAGAAGATTGTCAGTCTGAGCAGCTACGGGACCCCAACAAAAAAGACTCGGGACCCAAGGAGATGGCAACCAAGACGCCGAAGGGGAGGCCTGGGAGTGTGACGGCCAGAGCTTACATCAAAGATCTCGAAGCCAGCGATGTCCAGGATCCCGATAAATGAGGCGCCCTGCCTCTTGGTCTTGTCCAGAGCTTTGTTAATGCGAAGCACCAGCCAGCGGAACATCCGCTCGTAGGTAGCCTTGGCCAAAGCCTCGATGGCAAAGTCAGCCTAGGGAGGAGAGCCAGGGGCATGAAGGTTAGATACAAAGTCTGAAAGCCACGGGTCCCTATCCCCAGAGAACCAGCCTAGGCATGGAAGACGGGGAAGCATCACAGATCCTGGCTGAAGTGCAGCTCCATGACAACAGCTGGAAAACATCTGTGCCCCCCACAGCACAGGACCCAGATACCTGCAAAAACTATTTACTAAAGTGGTAACATCCCAAGACTTGCTTCAAAATAACACAGGTGAGAAGGAGGGTGAAGACTGACCAAGTCTAGAGATCTGCTTAAGTTCCTTGGGACAGGTACAAAGGGGCCATTCTATTGTGTTGCCTGTTTCCAAAGTTTCATTATAAAAAACCAGAATTGAAACTAAGTTAAAAGGGAAAAGCGTCTGCAGGAAATAATAATCCGCATGGGTAAGACAATAAACACTGTTGCTGCTTCTGACTTTGTTGTATTTTCTGAAGTGTTTTTGTAGCAATTTTTAATTGGGGGGAATCAAACTTTCTTGTTAATTCTTACAGACATGAACAGTTGGCAGCAATCAGGAACACTAACTTTTGAAAACAACACTCTTCTCTTTGCCACCATGGCGTTCCCAGGAGCAGCCACAGCTCACAGCTATCCAGTGGGAAACTTTAGGAGGAGCCTTGATCACGGCATCATCCAAGAGCTGGCGCTATAAACCCCATGACCAGAGCCATGGATAAAGCCGGAGGAGGAGGAAGTCCGGCCTCGAGGGCACCAGGCCCAGGAATGACAAGCACACTTGCCTGGCACAGATGGGAAAGACCCTGCTTGTCTCTCAGCACATGTAGCAAGGCAGCAGGTGGTAGAGAAACAGCCACTTGGCCTGAGTTCTAAAGATGATGGGGTCATTGCTGGCACCAGGAACCACACCACAGAAACCGTGAGGCCTCATTTTAAGCAGAAGCAGGTGTGGCATCATCTTAAACACCAACCAGCCTAAGGCAGCACTTTCCAAAGGTGGACTTGGGCATGTCCCTCAAGTGGTCAGTACTGAGCTCTGAATAAGGAGAGCTATTCAACAATTTCCACACCGCTGGCAGTCCAAAGCAAGCCTCACACTGCACAGCTGCAAAAAACAGCTATCTCCCCAGGAAATGTCCAGGCAATGTGACACAGAGACACAACATACCTGCTCTTTAGTCTGTGCCTTCTGCACATAGTCTCTGCCCACCTTGATGCGCGGGGTAAGGATGCCTCTGGTGAAGTCGGTCACATTGATCCCCAGGAGGTGGGACACCTTTTGAGCAGCTGACAAATTCAAAAAATAAGGCAAGGGTGAGAAGTGGTTTAATTAAACCCGCATGTAGTGCAGAAGAAAGGTGGAAGGCGGGGGCTGGAGAGATGGCTCAGAGGTTAAGAGCACTGACTGCTCTTCCAGAGGTCCTGAGTTCAATTCCCAGCAATCACATCATGGCTCACAACTATCTGTAATGGGATCCAATGCTCTCTTCTGGTGTCTGAAGACGGATATAGTGTACTCATATACATAAAAAGGTGGAAGGCAAAGCTAGCCACAGTGCAGGCCTACAGACATCGCAGAAGAGCAGAGGCCTCAACCAGTGTCAATGTAGGTCTCTATCCAGACCTTCAAGGGGACAGGCCCACCTGAGGCCCAGCAGAATGTAGTCCCACAGAAGTACCCAAAACAAAGCCACACAGCCCACATCGAATGTTTTTAGAGGACTGCAAGTGAAGACAGTGCTAGACACTGTAAGACAAACAGGAAATGGTAGAAGCTGAGTGAGGTGAGTTACATGGTGTCACATCCTGACCACTGCAAGGATGAAGCAAAGGTTATTTTGTCTCAAGCAGAAATGGCTTTTAGCACCAGGACAAGCCGTTTGATTTCAGAAACAAGTGAGCAAAACTCAGGCCAGGAAAGAAGGTCCCTAGGTCCCCGCCTCACCGGCAGCCACTGGCGGTGTGTAATTTACGTTTGCTCAAAGGAAACAGCTGGAGGAAGGCTTAACAATGCACAGCTGTGATACCAGCTACTAGCACAGGTGACAGCTCGATACCTCAAGCTCACAGCCAGCCTGAGCAACACGGCTGAAACCCAACTCAAGAAAACCCTGTAAAGCTAAAACCTAAAAGCTACACACCCACAAACACAGACAGTTAGGGGGGGCGGGGGTTGGAATTTCTGCTGAGCACACCCTCAGTTCAAATGAGAGCCTGGTGTTACCTGTGTTATCTGGCATGGACGCCTGGTCAGTGTTCCGTTCCTTCTTGAAGACAATGTTGCCAAGCTGAAGGACGCCAGAGATGACCCGCAGCAAGCCTTCGGTGTTTAGGAAAGACAGGTCAGAGTGGACAGAGGCTGGATGAAGCCCCAAGTGGTTGTGGTAGCCAGTCCACAAGAGAACCTTGGCTAAGCATGAGTACCGCACTTCCTGGAGTGTCAGGGTATCAGGCCTTGTCTCATAGTGTGGAGGCTTCCTGTCTTGGGGGCTCTCTACTACTCAGGATGGCTTGTCTCTCCTAGACACACACACACAAGGTCTGATAATATGTTTAACCTTTCTTTTTCTTTCTTTTTCTTTTTCTTTTTTCTATTTTGAGAAAAGAATTTTTTTCTCTGTAACAGCCCTGGCTATCTTGGAACTCGATCTGTAGACCAGGCTGGCCTCAAACTCAGAGATCCAACCTGTCTCTGCCTCTGGAGTGCTGGGATTTAAGGCATGTACCACCACTGCCTGGCCCACGTTCAGCCTTTCTAAGCCTACAGTAAGGACATGCTTCTGGCTCAAGGCCCACGGCCTGCTTTTATAAATACCGTTCTATTGGGACACAGTTATACTCATCTACTTAAACAGTGCCTGCCAGTCTCTTCCACACTTCATAGAGTCATGACTCTTTCCTTTGCTTGCCTGTAGTGCTGCCAGCAGCAAACCCAAGCCTATTCTTTAAAGACTTCCCTTGATTACATGGGGATCCCCAGCCCCAAAGCCAACAGGAAGTTTCTACAGGCCTCTCATCTACCTCAAAATGCCCAGAGGCCAGCCAGCCAGCCCCAGGACCTCTACCACAGGAAGTACTGGCCTTACCCATCTGCTCATCCTCTGGGATACCCATAATCCTCATGGCCTCCATTGTCTCCTGGAACATGTCCTTGTCCTGCTGCCCTGGGATGGTGACATGCCCGTTGGACAGGAAGCGGTATTTATTGTATGGCTCCAACAGGAGATCAGCTGTAAGGAGAAAGGTATGGTAAGTGAGGTATGAGACTCACAGGCTCCAGGCAATGCTGTGACCTCCAAGACTTAGGGATGTGATCACCCCGACCACTCTCTGAAACTCAGCAGATACGGCTAGCATTTGCATGCATAACTCAGAGCATCAAAGCTCTGAGGCTGAGGCTCTGCCTGTGCTGTGCCTAAAGACAGAAGTCCTCCCTGCTTCTCTTCCCCAAACCTTATTTCCACTCCGCAGTGACATGCAGGCTCTCCCATGGGGCCCTGACTCACTCTTCAGGTGCTCTCCGGCCCCAGACAGCAGGTAGTAGAAAATGTGGAAGGTTCTTTCCTCCTTGGCTTGGCGGATAGCACGAGATTTCTCCAGAAGATCTTTGAGTAGGTTAAGGAGGGACATGCTAGAGGGAAGGCAACCCCCTGCCTAGTCCCATCTCCATCACAAAGAACTGAATGTCACCAGGAAGGAAGAAAGGTACAGAACAGCAAAGCAGGGCACAGCCAGCCACCTTGCCTCCAGCCTTCAAAGAGGCTGCTGGACTAAAAGTGCAGCTCACACACTGGGAGAGCCATGTCTGCTTAAAGGGACTCTGCTGAGGAGTGAATGACAGTACTGTGGCGAGCACTCCACAAAGGCCACAGGCTGGTATGATGAGGGAGACACAGAACAGCAGCCACCATGGGGCTATCACTCAAGAGCCCCACTGACGGTTTTCAGTAGTCCCCTCTTGATCCAGGAGGGACCTCTCCTCTGAGCCCCAGGTCACATTTCTAGTCAGCAACTCCATGAGTCAGCTGTTCTTAATACTGCCCCAATGCCACACAAATGCTAACACAATAAAGCCCAGAGGGAGGTGCTGAAATCAGGAAGCAGCCTGTCTTCTATGAGGGCTGCCACCTCCCATAATGCCCTGTCTCTTGATTCTGCCAGTCATAAGGATACAAGTCTCAATGTTGGCCCCAACGATGTAGCCGTTGACATCAAAGTTGATACGAATGAATTTACCCTGAGGAGAGACAAATACAGAGGAGACAAATCGGAAAGAGAACAAGGGGCCTCACCCAGCCCTGCTCCTGTACCCAGAGGCTGAGGAAGACCAGAAGCTCTGTGTTTAAAAGCTGAGCCAACATACAGGACTCAGAGGCCCTGAGCTAATCAATGCCCAGCCTGGACTTGGCTCCTGGCTCTTATGGGCTGTTCTCCTTGCTATGTGACCTGACCCTGGGAGCCCACTGGTCACTGGTATGACAGGGCACAGACAACACTTCCTCACTGGCTTTTCCCATCTTCTGTGAAGGAGACTGTGGCCATTCTAAGAGGGGGAGGCCACGCTGACAGAAACTTGAACAGCAACTGGAGGAGGGAACAAAACTCACGTCTTTGTTTGGGGTAAAAGCACCAGGTGGGAAGCCATGGTGCTAAGATACGTGCATGGTGCCCACCAGTTGGTACTCACAAATCGTGAAGAGTTGTCATTCTTCACCGTCTTGGCGTTTCCAAAGGCCTCTAGGATAGGGTTGGCCTGCAGCAGTTGGCGCTCCAGCTCCCCCTGCAGAGGAACCCAGAGTCTCATAAAGGCCAGGTAACAGTGTGGGCTAAGCCCAACACACCAGGAACACAGGCCTGCAGGGAGGGCTCTGGTAGCTGCCATTCTAGCCTCCTCCTTCCTGCTGGGCCTTTGCAAACAAGTTGATCAGAATTTGACCTGTGAGGAAATCAGGAAGCTACCAGCTCTGGGAAAAAGTGCTGAGAGTAAGGAGATTAAGACACAACCCAGTCTCCGAGACAGTCTCGCCCTATGCCCACTGGCCTTCTGCCCCTCCACATATCTAATCCCCACCATTTCCCCTCTGCATCAGGACAGGCATCAGGCCCACAAGACACAGGTTATCCCATCCAGACGGAGTCAGAGATACTGTCCCTACGGGTTCCATCCAAACCTTCCCTGACATCCAAATGAGGGACCGGTGAAGGCCACTTTGGAGTCCCACATGTTTATCAATAATTTTCACAAATCCTATCTGTGGAATCTTGGGGCTTGTTAGGGGCCAGGATAAACCCTTGTACATCTTGCTCCTGGACCAATGGTGCTTACATAGGCAGATAGCTGCCCTGTTTCTCAGACTCAGGAGCTGAGGTTGGGGAAGAAGGGACAATCTGTTCAAGATCCCTGAGCCACGAAGTCAGCCAACTCGAGTCTTCTACCTAACTACTGCCAATCACTTTAATACCCCTGTCCTGGCCACTGTCCACCAAATCAATTCTGCAAGCATCAATCAACAATGGCCAAAACTGGTCGTTGAGAACCCAGGACCCCATTCCTCGTGACCTCTAGTGGAGTGCCTGACTCTCACCAAGCAGAGTTCACATTTATCAGCAGGGCTGAACAGTGGCCAGGGCTTTATGGAAACAGCGGCCACCTGAGATGGATGAAAAGTAACACGGAAGTGGTGGCATTAGCTCTCCCAAGAGTCAACAACACACCTGTCCTCCAGCACACCTGCCTTCCAACACACCTGCCTTCCAACACACCTGCCACAGACACCGTGTGTCTACAGGGCACCAGCAAGGTTCTGGAGTCCACCAGAGTCCAGAAGTGAGCCAGATTAAGTCACCTCAGCCAGGGCTCCCCTCTTCTGCAGAAACTTCCACGGCCCAGTCAGGTAAGTGAAAAGGTCACTCTACTCCTGAGAAGAGGGCCACTGAGGCCAGGCCACAGGGCAAGGACAGCCATGCCCTCAGCCATGGCTCTGCAAGCACTGGGATCCCTCCTATCAAAGCAGAGGCCAGGCTGCCAGGATGGCTGGGCCACTCCTGCTCCCTCAGCAGTCTCTGCCTGCCTTAGAGGCAGAGCTCAGGCTTCTCCTGAACCCACTCACAGCTGCTACAGAAAGAAGAATCAGTGGGCCAAGTGGGAGCAGTTACAGAGCCTGTTCCCCGTTGCCAATGGTGATCGATTTACAGACAACTAATAGGTACAGAAGAAACTTTGTGAATGAACTTTGCACAATATGATATCTGCTGGTGTATGAGCCTAAGTTTGAAAATACTGGTCCAGTTTCTGAAAAACTTTCAGGGTAGGGGGTGTTTCAGCCAGGGGGCTCCAATTACTAAAAAAAAAAAAAAAAAACCCTGAAGGAAACAGGATGGCTGCTCAGACAGCAGAAGTTCATTGTCCTCTTAAGGAAGCTCAGTTCTGAAAATCCACTGACCTAGCCAAGGCCACATAAAATGTCTGGTGGGCTTGGTCTGCAGGTGTCAGGGGTTAAGCCAGTCACTGCAGGTAAGAGTTCCTGCCCACAAACGTCAGACAGGCCTGTCAGGTATGGGAAATCACAGTACAGCTTCAGGCACGGTAAACAACTACACCAGTCGATGGCCTTTGCAGTGACAGACAGCAGAGGCAGTCAGCCAACCACTCTAGCTGGAGGAGGACCCAGGCACAGAGTGCCCACCACAGGGTGCATCTTCACAGCTTTCTTCCCACCCTAAGACCCCAATCATTTGTATGCCTTCCCTCTAAAGTTGGAACCAGACATGAGGCACATGGGGCCCTTTTACTGCTCTCTAACTAGGGTCCTGTCTCTTGTCCTCCAGGGCAGAGACTCCAATAGCACCCTCCTAAAAACCAGTCACATACCAAGCATTCAACAAATAGCTGGGAAATAGATTTTACTCCAAATTCAGAGACAGAAAACCACAGCAAGAGACCTCCTAACCTCACAGCTCTGTTTTTAAAACAGGTCTCCTATAAAGAATGGAAAATGGGGTGGGGTGAGGTGGGGGATAGGGGGTGGGGAGAGAAAAGAAACTTTATTAGTTTCTAAATATAATTCCTAACACCCCACGGAAAAAGTCTCAGAAAGTCCTTAGAAGCTTGGCATGTAGAGAGTTGTTTCTGGTCTGGTTCCACAAGACGGCATACGGATGCCGTGCGGCTGCACCCGAGCTACGCATGCAGAGACACCCCACTCACTAGTGAACAGTGTGGAGAACGCCAGTATGGTGAAGCCAGTGAGGCCAGTCGAGCACCCCAGTAGCCTGGGGGTGACATCACCGGCACTTAGATTTCTCAGGGCAACCAAGGAAACCTGGAAACTCCAATCTGGGACCTCCTGGCATCTCTCCCAGCTTGTGCCAGGAGAGGAAGAGCCAGTCATCTGTGACTGGTATGCACCACTGAGCGTGTGGGACTCTGGGAAGGCAGGTGCACATCCCACCGTGCCGAGACCAGAACTGCACAGGGCCCAACTGGAATTCAGGCAGGTCTGGAGCTCTGAGAAAAGCCAGGTGATGAGGCTGACCCAGTCAAGAATTGCTGTGTGCGTCACGCCCAGCCCTCCTCCCGAGTCAATCAGTGAGCCGAGCCTCTAGGAAAAGTTCTAGCTGCGGAGAGTGACAAAGTGTGGGGTGAAAAGCTGCTCAGAAGAATGTATGGCGTCCAAGGGCACACGATGGCAGAACACGCATTCCTAGTGCAAACGTGCAGTAAAACGTGCATCTCACCTAGCCAGGGCACTGCTGAGTTCCACCAAAATCCACCAAGGGAGGAGGGAAAAAAGGAAGTAAGATGACTTTCCAACTGTGCTTCCTCAGTGAGAGGCTGTCCACCCAGAGCATTGGTTCACACAACAGAACAAGGGTAGGGGATCAAAGGCAGGTCAACCCAAATCCTTCTGGCCTCCATCAACTTGAGAGCCGTCTTGGGCTGGCCCTGTGTGCAGCAGTTAGCTGCCATGACAAGCATTCTGCTGTGCAAACCCTGGGATGGCTCCAGTTTCCATAGCAACTTGGAGAGTTCAGAGGCCAGGAAAGGAATGGACCTGCTACTATCCAGCCACTCCCATTACCTCTAAGCCACCAACCAGGGAAGTGGGTGAGCCTCTGCTTGATCCCAAGAGCATCCTCATTTTTAAAGATGAAGCCTCCCTCCTTCACAAGGTGCCAAGCACTCACCTGGTCCTTCTTGCTCTTGTGTGAGGAGGCCACATGTGCCAGGTACTGGATGACTTTCTTGGTGTTCTCTGTCTTGCCTGCTCCAGACTCACCCCTGCCAACAGAGTTAATGAGTCCTCACTGAGATGTGGCTTCGTCCTCATCCTCCGGCCCACTGGGGGACAGTGCTGCTGTCTACCACTCTGCCCTTCTGTGGGTCCCCGTGAGGGAGCCAACATGAAGAGAAAGGAACAGCAACCAAATGGGATGCTCTGGAACCTTCTCTCGGTTTGCTTCCACGGCCCTCGAGAGCCAGACAAAAGTCGATTCATGCCACTGCCTACCCTGGTCACTTGGCAACCTTCAGAGCCAATGTTTTAGACATCAGGGAGGCAGCTGGTGACCTGGGAGCCAAAGGCACTAATGTGTGTTCCCTTCAAACATTCCTGAGAGGTAGTTTCTGTTCCATGAACTCCCCGCCTCCTTATTAAGATGGAAAGTCGCCAGATCAGCAAACCGGGGCCGGAGGGCATGCTGGGGGTTCTGAAAAGCCCGCTGGTGGCTCTCACTGGAGCCTCAGGTGCTCCTCCGCTGTCACCCACCCACACTAGAGTACTTTCCAGGGCTGATGCTCAGCTCAGCTCACTGAGACAACTGGTACAGCCCTGAGTCCTGTCCCAGGGAGGGGAGGGGCCTGAACTGGGAATGAGCTTATCAACCTGCCTTTGACAGGATAAAAATAATCTTTCCCCAGGAATAAGAGCAGGGATGAGTTCAATCCCCAGCACCACAAATAAAATCATCAGAGCAATGGACACCACACACACACTCTCTCCCTCTCCCTCTCCCCCTCCCTCTCTCCCCTAACCCCTCCCTCTCTCAGAAACACTTACGTGCAAAGGATGGACTGATCTTCTCGGTCTGCAACAAAGAGGACATCAGGTTACCTTGGATAGGAAGAAGAAACCTCCCCTTTCCTATCTCAACGGAGAGTTGCCAAGATAGGGAACAAAGACTTAAATGCTTCTCTGAAAGGACTCTCCCAAGCCTCCAACCTGGGCTTATTGTGGACAGCCTCAGAGGAGGGACATTCACAATGGAGGAGCCCCAGGCAGCTGCCTGCGTCCAGCTCTGGCTGCACACCCCTGCCACCCACTCCAGCCCATGAATATCAGGGGAAAATGCCCATGGCAGGCTTTTGCAACACTGCCCACATTTAAGTAAGGAATATGGTTTAAGGGGCCAGAAAACAGAGCAGGCGACATGGCAAGGCCTAGCTTACAATGGGACAGTCCCAGTATGGGACACTGAGCCTTCTCTGAGCCCCATGCACTCCTCCATGTTGTGAGGTAGCACATGTAAAAGGGACACATGTGAATCCACATGCATGGTGCTTGGCTCATGTAAGGCACAATGAATGACGACAGGATAGGGGGAGCCAGGAATAAATGGCAGCTTCTGGCATGAGCCTGTGACAGCCTGCTCTCTACACACCAGTGGCAAGAACTTCCAACAGTCACCCTACCTTCACAAGTTCAGCAAGGAGAAATAGGAATGTTCCCCTCTGCAAGGAGGGACAGCCACAGCTCCCTGCACTCTGAACTCTAAGCTAAGATGGCCAAGCTCCGGGACCATGGGCCCACCTCAAACCCTATAGTTAAACAGTTGAACCCAGCCCCCATGGGCCGTTTGGTAACATCAGAACCACAGCGAGGTACCTGACCATGACGCTTCACAGCACAGCATACACTGGCTACCCACCCTACTTCATGATTATTTTGATAAATATAACATATAAAACAGACCTGGTGCTGACCCTGTGAATACAGTAAACTAACTCACAGTGGTGTGGGGAGGGGGTAGGGGAACAGGAGAACCAGTCAGGGGCACTCGTGGCTGCTGGCCATCATGTTGGCACTCCTGGCCCTTGCACGGGCTCAGGACCCCATGTGACAAGGTGCTGGGTGAATGACTCATGGTTTTCTGTGCACATGGCCTCGGGACAGGGAATTAACCATCCAGTGGCAGACTGACCAGGCAGATCTCGGTGCTCTGCAGGTGAGCTTTCTAGCATACCTCAGCAGCATACCTGCCGAGTACACACAGCCATCTCTACTCTATCAGGACTCATACAGGATGCAGGGGAAAAGCCTTACATCCCACACAGGCAGCAGCTGCCTCTGCCCTCGGCTGCAGCCTTCATGCTAATCTCCCAAGAAATAGCCACCAAGCCAGGCACTTGGAGGCAGAACTGCTGTGGACATAAGCGAGGTTGAACCATAAAGCTGATAAACCAAACCCCCAAATCAAGAAAAAAGGAAAACATCTTGGAATGGGGCCCCCATCATCCCACTCACACCAATACCACCCCACTTGCCTGAGAACCACTCAGAGACAAGTCAAGAGGGGACACTCAACCTTCCTCCCCCTTGCTCTGCCCCTCCACCCCCAAATGCTGCCAGACAAGGCCTAGGACCGAACCGAGCCTGGGTATGATGGCAGGAGTGGACAGACCAGAGGACAGCTGCTTCTACCCCTTCTCCCCCAACAGCAGTGTGGCCCAGGAAGCTGAAGCAAGCATTTCTGTCATCCCAGGCCCTGCCCTCTCCCAGCAGCTCCCTGTGGTCGGCCCCAGCTGTGGCTGCAGGCGGGCATGTTTAGTCACCGCTCTGGAGCAGGCAAGAATGTACCTGCGTGTGCTGGCGAGGCACGAGCAGAAAGGGCCTGGTACTACCATAAAAGGAAACATTCTCCATTCCTTTCAGAAGGAACTGGTTCCCAGGGCTGTCCAGGCCCAGGCCCTGGATGACTGGAATTCCTTTATGTGAGGAGGAGTCAGAATTATTCGCTACTGAACAGGAAGCAGGGTGGCCAACCCACACGGACACACATGCACAAAAGTAGAGACATGCAGGCAGCTGCATTTAGTCCCATATGCACACAGAAGCACACATGCATACACACGAGAATGTGTGCACAGACATGTGAGCAGGAACAGAGTGCACAAAGCAGCACACACACAGACACTTGTGCTTAAATAGATCCACCGCATGCAATGTACTTATGTATATACATATACATAGAGGCCTGCGCGTAGAGCCGGACTCACCATGAAACTTCTGCCTACCCAGGACCCTTAGCTCTCCCCATGACCTGTCCTCTCCACTTCTGCTGCCATCCACACAGCCCAAACACAAGTCCAGAGGAATCCCGGGTGCTTCAGACTCTGCTGAGCCACCGCCAAGGGGAGTAAGGCCCCCAGCACCGAGCATGCATGGTAGGCTTAGAGTGATGCAAACTGCCTCTAACTCCTCACGATCCTTACAACACTTTCTGGAAGTCTTACTCAGATACCTGACCTCCTGAGTAGCCAAAGGAAACTCTCACCACTCGGAAAAGAAAGGTAACTTTTTTCACAGCGCTTATGTTTGAAGTTTGCTCCTGAGCTCAGGGCATCCCTTGCAGATAATGAAGTTGCAGCAAGTGGTAGGCCTGAACCAGTTCATCCTGCTTCCTGCCACCCTGTGTGTTCGGGTAGGGACCTCCCCTGACACTCATGACAACAGTCTTGCCTCACACTGTCATCTCAGAAGCTGAGGACACTCGCAGGCCTCCTAAAGCCATTGTTTCTGCCCAAGTCCATACTTGGTCCTATGCAGTCTAACAGGTTATCTGAAACACCCTTATTTCTTTCTTCTAACCTGGGACTTGGGGAGGTAACAGCCACCAGCACAGCCTTATTCAGACACACAGGCTCTGAATCACAGGACCCATCTCAGCCTGTGTCAGAGGATGTGGGCTGAGGTAGCACTGTGAGTCTCAGCCATGGTCTCTAGAACTCTCAACATTCCTCAGTCAGAACAAAGCCCTGAGCAGGGGACACTGGCTGGCAGAGAGCAGTTTGACTGCTACTGGTCCACACACCCAGAGCAGTTAGACCTTGACCTCTGGGAATGAGCAAGGTCTGTTCTGAAGACCTGTGGAAATAAATGCCTGAGGCCCGCTCAGAATGCTTTTCTTAGCCACCCCCACACCACAGCTCTAAGCACCTAACAGAACCTTCCAGAACCGCAAAAAAAAAAAAAAAAAAAAAAAAAAAAAAAGGGCTCCCATAAGTTAAACATTCAGCAGTCAAGCTCTTCCTGCCTGTGACTAGACTTTAAACCTAGAGGCCCAGGGTTGGGTCCACAGAATGAGATCAGAGCTGATGTGGCCACCCTGAGTGGACAGGTTTCTAGCCAACTCGGAAGACCACTGAGGCCTGCAGGTGTTTCATTCCAGACATTTAGAGGCTTGCACGCATGGGGGAGGGGAGCGGGCAGATACACTATGGCTCACTTCCTCTGTGAGAGGAGCTATGGCTGGTTCTTGTCCATAAAAGGCTGTGAGGCTTGAGACTACTAACAGTGGTGACATCAGCCAGACAGGAAGTATAGGAGGAAGGGTGCAGGCCACTACTAGAACTGACTCATGGCTGGGCTCAGAGAGTGTGTACCTCCCTGGAGGAACTGTCATAAGGCCGCAACTGGGTTAGTGCCTCCCTGAGGGAGCCCATCTCCAGGTCCACTGGCTTCTCTGGAGCTGAGAAGAAGATCTGTCAAGGTAGGCAAACAAGCCTACCCTAGTCAGGACTATGACAAGCAGCCCCCCTTTGAATGTACTCTGGGGAAAACTGCACAGCAGATCTGAGGGTAGCTTAGTCTGTGAAGACTGTGGGCAAAGTGACTCCAGCTGGCTCACTGAGCAAATGCTGCAACTCCAGTCACCTCTCTGAACACTAGCTGGGTCTCAGGGAGCCACAGCACAAAGGACTTTGCAAAGCGTATAAAGTGTGAGGTACCAGTTCAAAGCTAGAAGTGGGAAGGCCTTAGTGTGGCCTGCAGAGAAGGCCACAGATCCTGAGGAACCTGATGATTCAAGTCCAGAATTGAGGAGAGAACTCAGGACTTTGTCCCAGTAAATGCACCAACAGCTGGGTCCAACCTCTATGCACATTGGCCAGGGCCACTCTCATGATGAAAGCGAGCCTGTGGAGCGCTGAGGCCATCTCCACAGCCAGCTGATCACAGCTTGGGTGACAGGCTTGGGAAGTAGACAGAAAGGAGAGAAGAGAAGGTGTGAAATACCACTTCCTACTTATTAGCAGAGGTTGTAGACAGGCTGAACAGAGGTTTCTAGCAGTCTCCAACAGACAGCCCCTTAAGAAGGAAACCCCTTGGGGGCTGGAGAGATGACAGTGGTTTAGGAGCACTGACTGCTCCTCTTCCAGAGGTCCTGAGTCCAATTCCCAATAATTACATGACAGCCCACAACCATCTGTAATGGAATCCAATGCCCTCTTCTGGTGTGTATTAAGACAGCAACAGACAGTGTACTCATATACATATAATAAATAATTAAAAAAAAAAGGAGCCCCTTGCCAGGGTCCCCCAAGCACACAGCATGGACCTGGATGCACAAGTAGCTGCTCACTCAGCAGCAATCCCTGCTAGAGACAGACCCACGCTTGCACTGCTCAGGGAGACCTGGTACAAAGCCAGGCCCCGGTGCAGAAGGCAGGAGTCGGGCAGCCCTCCCTGCTGGATGATTAGAACACAGCTGCAGAGATGACTCTTGACTTCACTGTGCTGAGATGAACACGGTCCCACACAAGCTTTCTCTCAGCCAGATGCACCAGCAAAACTCAGGTGCACAATTGGACAATTTCCCCCTCTCTGCCAGAAAGACTGAGACACAATGTTCTTGATGGCAGCCCGCCTGGCACAGACGACTCCGACAGGTTTCTGGCCTTTTTAGATATCCAAAACCACATGAGTGCCCACTACCCATGGCAAACGCCTTCAGGTGGCATCGTGATCAGCCCTGCCTTGCTCATTCCCAGCCCTGCCTTGCTCATTCCCAACACCTCCCTTGGGGACTAGCAAAGGCAAGGTAGAAAGGGGTGTCCCTTGCTGGGTCCCAGACAGGGTTAAGGAGCCACAGCTCATGGCTCTGCAGAGCTGTGCCTTGGGGAAGGAGCAAAGGGAGAGTAGGACAGAAGCAGTAGGACAGGAGCCGTATGGACACAGCCAGGCACGGCTCAGGGAGAACTGGTCCAAAGGGCAACCTGTTGCCCCACCTCCACCCAATAAGCTCAAAAGCATCAGTTAGAGGTGTGGGGCTGGAGCCACTGCCTTGAAAACAGAGGCCGCCAGCCACCTTGCCAGTCTACTAAGAAGTATCCTGGAAGCTGCCAAGAAGAGCAGGCCACAGGAGCACAGTGGCACACCCTCGCCTTTCTGCTTGGACCTCCCACTGTATTTCTAGACCAGCTAAAGGTGGACGGACAAAACTACGAACAGACTTTAACCACCAGGCTCTACTATCTGAATGCTAAAAACACCTTAGGTCCTTGGGAGCCAATCCTGAGCCAGTAACCGGGGTTAACATTGCAGGAACTTTATGTGTGCAGGCTGCCCACTTTGACTTCAAGGAATTATTTTTGCTCATCTCATAGCTTTACTCCTGAAAGCCAATGAATGGGGAAAGGAAAGCGGCTCTCTGCTCTGAACACAGCACTGTCTGGCTCTAGTATACTGATGGGCCATAGCCCCAGCGCAGTCTCTGATAGATCGTGGGAGGGCAGGACACACACACATTGATACAACAATGCTGACAGCAAGCAGACATGGTCTGCCCACTGGATTTTACAGTGGATTTTTAAAAGATGGAGTTTGCCCATGTATGTCTACGTGCCTGGTGCCCTCCAAAGCAAAAGAAGGCATTGGACCCCTTAGAACTGGAGTTACAGACGTTTGTGAGCCACCATGTGGATGCAGGGGGCTCAAACCCTGGCCCTCTGGAAGAGCAGCCAATGCTCTTAACCAGTGAACCATCTCTCCAGCCCCTACAGGTGGATTTACCTTTGCTGGCAGGGACAGACAAGGGTGCACTGACTCACAAAATCAGACCGTCAACTTTCCAACTACTCCGATTAAAAAAGCAGTTTTGCTGGCCCAGGTCAAAGCGTGAGGTGGGGAGGGGACCGTTGAGTTTTGGTGAAAACCATAAAGCTGAGTTGTGAAGGAAGGAGCTAGAGATACGGGTCAGCAGATTACTGGATTCGAAAGTGATCCACCAGGTACAATCTTCAGCATACACACACAAAAAAAAGAAGCCAACAGAAAGGACCTATACATCACTGCTCCTCTTTAGACATGAGATCAAGAGAACGGGTGAGATTAGCTTGGAGGTAACTCACTCCAAGAGCAGACCTGCCATCCAGGGAGCAGCCATGAGCAGGCTCCTAGCTCCAGAGAAGAGTGGGAGAAGTCAGTGGGAGGCTTGTGAGTCAGCTCAGTGCCTCTACTGGCCCACCAGCAATAGGGGAGGAAGAGAGGCCACGGAGTAAATGACGCTCTCCTAGAAGACCATCACTATCAGCCCAGGACCTCACTGCAGCAGGGCTGAAGGCCCTCTGAAATCCTGAAGGCAGCGCTGTGGCTGACACTGAAGCCCCTGGAGGGAGGGTGCACCTGCTCATTTGCCAGTAAGCAGGCTGGAGGGTAGAGTCAGGACTGGGCTTTGGGAAGTCCATGGAGCTGCTACCCCTTCCACAGGCACCTGGCACACAGGCCTGCACTGCCTACAACCACTCCTGAATCTCTGTAGCTTAGCCTAGCCACAAGCTTGAGTGGCAGAAAAAAAAAAAAAAAAAAAAAAAAAAAACAATAAAGACTTTATAACGGTGCCAATCAGCTAGTAGAGAAAGAGCAAGAGTCCTGCTTTATTCAATCTAAACTCCATTTTCTTCCCAGAGACGGCCCCTCTTGTTCACAAGGCTTCTCTCCCTACAGCTGAGGCTTGACTGTAGTCTACAAAGTGCTTAGTGGTTTTCTAAACCCCATACCTACCCCACCTCAAAGTTCCAGGGCACACCACCTCTGTGTCACTGTCAGAAGGTCCCCACCCCACACTGTCATCTGGTACCTCTGGGTACCAGTCAGCAATCCTCTCAGCAGGACCTATGGCCCGCACATGTAGATGTTCTACAGTACACAGGAGGCATGAGGCAAGCCCTGTTTCACATAGACACAGAGCATGGCCCTCCTCAGGAAAGCCACACTGCCTCCTGAGGCACACGACCAGGCACAGGGCCGACTCCATACTTCCCAGCAGACAGTGGGGCCTTTGTGAGAAGACTGGCAGGGCTCAGACCTCCTGGCCAGCACATTCCTGCTTAAGTGGAGTCATCACATCTGTGGCTTCCCACTGCTCCAGCTCCAATGCTGCCACTCAGAACCTGAAATACTCTCCTGGACTCTGACGAGTCGGGGATTTTTCCTCAAGAAGACTTAGCACCAGCTGAGCAGATACCGAGAGGTGAAGGGAGGGCTTTCCCATGTGCATGCGCCCCCACCTAACTGCTACATACCATGAATTCCTTCAAGGACTAGCCAGAAAAGAGGTAGCCATGACCCCCTTGTTCAGGTGGGGAAAAAGAGAGACCCCCCACCCCCACCCCCAGTCCCAATAGATGACACATCAGCTATCACACCTGAGCCCATCCCTTCACCTGTGAGCCAGGGGAACCATTCTTAGATGGTAAGGGCACTCACCAAGCTCACTGTCACTGTTTACCCAAGAAGGTCAGTCAGCCACCCAGAGGAATGTGGTCATTCAGTGACCAACCACTTCCAGGGCAGCTTCCAGAGAAGCAAAGAAGGGATGGAGAGAGGGCTAGCACAGTGCAAAAGGCAGGCCTGCAATGCAAGCTAACTTTGCTGCCTCCCCTGCAAACCCTGTGAGCTCACTGGAACGCCAGCATCCATCCCTGAGTGAGCCAGACTGGCTCAGAGCTAACAAAAAGCACAGCTTTTCTACCTGCGCTGGGAGAATAACTGAGCTTAAGCCAAATTCTCTCACTGATCAGACCAACACTCACTCTCACCAACAAGGGCCCAGAGGAAGCCAAAGCTCCCCTCCCCCAGTCCACACACAGGGAACAGGTGCTACGGCCTCCTTTCCACCAGCAGCCGCTGGGCCTGCCCTGGGATACGCCTGCACCCTACATGCTGGGGGCAGCAACACAGGCTCAAGGTCTCACCTGGCTCCTAAGGCTAAAACGCCTCTTAATAGCCAAGACTGCAAAAATGAAACAAATGGAGAGCCAGAGCTGTAAGCCTGCAAACACAACTCTAATTAAACCCAAGGCTGGAGATTAAAACAACAAACAAAACTGTGCAGGCAGGCACGTCTGGGCCACAGCAGAACCACTTATTAACATGAAGCAGCCAAGTTTCCCGTGGGCTCTACCTCCACGGTGCCTTCACTGACGCCACGCTGGCCTCAGCAGCCACAACTTCCTTGAACTCTGAGACACCTGACACCTGTTGCCACTGCCCTGGCAGCAGCGGCTTGCCTTGCCGTGCAACTGTAGCCCCAGACCTGTCGGCAAGCCTGTCTTCTCTGTCATCTGGACTGCGGAGGCCTCCAGGGACAGGGTAGTAGCCGAGCCCTTTTTAATATTCCAACATTTCTTATTACCTGCTTGTGTGGCCGAAGCCAAACACCGCACCCTTCAATGCTCTACCCTGTGCCCATACTAATGGCAGACAATACTAATCTATCCCAGCATTCTTTGAGATTGTCTCAAATCTTTGATAGTACAGGGTCCAGACAACTTATAAAGCTTGGTCTAGGGATTTTCAACTGGGAGCAATTTTGTCCATCAGAGAACATCTAATGGAAGTGGCTGGGGATTTTTTTTGTGGTCACAACTAGGGAGAATGAAAGAGGCCAGGATAACTACCATGCATCCTACAGAATCCCAAGTGTCGCCTCTGACAAATAGAAATAGGTCACCTGTCATCCGAAGCAGGGTGAAACTGAAGGACTACAGGCAGTAACTGAGATTGAACAGGCAAACCCAGCACTGAAGGCTTCAGAGACAAGGGCCCTGGGAGGGGCTCAAAAAGTCTGTCTCATAACAGTCCCCAGACAAAGCCACCAACCACCTTATTTGGTAAAATGAATGCTAGTATGTCATAAGCCACAGTCAACTCGGGAAAGAAATTTTTGTCTAGTTCTTGGGGGAGGGGGGACAGAAGAGGAACCATCTGGATCTACCTTCTGAGATGCAAAAGACAAAGCAAACCTGCCCCCATCCCCCAGAGTGAGCAGCAAGTCCAAAACAGAGGAACAAGCCCCAATAGACTGCCGGTCAAGGTTCCACCTCTAATGCCTGCCTTAGAGCGAGACCCCAGGGCTCCTTTGGGAGACACTCTCTACTAGTGACCCACCATGACACAGGCAGGCTGTGTGAGTAACTTCCTTCACATCCCAAGAACAAGACACCTACTGCTAAAGGCTTTGTGGGCCCACTGTGTACAAGGAACTGACCAGCAACCTAAAACATGCTTAGTAGGTCCACATGGGGGTCAAAGAGTTCCAGCAAGCCCAAAGCAAAACAGAAAGCAAGGTGGGAGCTTCTCAGACTGTGGGTGAGACTGCAGCCCCAGCCTGCACAGGGCTCCCAGGTACCCTACACTGCCAACCGTCTCCTCCACCTGCTCTTGCCCTCAGGGTCCTAGTCAGCTCCTTCCCTCATGAGGCCGGGAAGGAAGGAGACACATTTTTTTTAATCTCTTTCTCTTAACCATTTCCAATCTATGTGACTTTCAGGAATCCATCCCCAAACTTTCTTCTCATGAAGAATGAGAATTAATAACTCTCTTGGGAAAGAGCCCTACAGGTTTTGCGATGAGAGTCTAAAAGTTCAGCTCCAATGATCAGCTGCGGGAGCCTCTCTCCACTGCTCTTCCCTGACAGGCCAGAAGAGAGCAGCTTAAATCCCAGAGAGAACGAGAGCATGCCCTCCCTACTCAGGAAGACCCCAAATGCACTTCTCCCATCGAGCTGGGGAGGGCCAAGGGAAAGTGACTCAGAACCTCAAGAGACGGAGACTCAGACTCCTCTGGAGTCTCAGAGTGTTCTCCTGCCAGACTGTTCTCATTAGCACTTTCAAACAGACATCTACTTTCAAACCAAAGGGCTGGCTTCCACAGGAATTCTGATAGATATGAACGCAAGCCAAAGGCTAGGCCAAACTTGTGCATGCTGCCTAAGGTATAACCGAGAAACACCTTCTACATAGACTGTGGGCCAGGTGAATGCTGCACACTGCCATTTTACCCCACTAAACCAGGGCAAAGACATACGAGGGGTATCACCACCACTGCCCAGATGGACCATGGCGTTTAAAGAACAAAGAACACCAGAAACCACTATCAAAATAAGACAGCCAGGCTGCTGGGAGTCGGGTCTGACTTAGGATTACGTATGCCAGGGCTATGCTTGTTCTAAGACGACAATAACAGCATGGGCTTCATCCATACTGAAGAGAGAAAATAGAAGCTTAAAATGCCTGAGTCCAGTCAAGCATCACGGGCTTCACATCAAGTGTGGATCTCCTCCTGGCGGGCCGGGGGGCTGCAGAGAGCAGAGTGACTCAGCGAGCACTGGGTGCAGATGGGGCAACGGTGAAGCGCCTAAGCAGAAAGACCTGCCAGAGAACTGCAGGGCCTCCCTGGAGTAGGGGGAAGGGGGCGGGGTGGGCTGGGGATAAGGCTGTGAAAGCTCTGTGTATGTCTACGCCTGAGATCTGTGGTCAGAAGAGACGGAGGCTCTGTTACTATGGAGACTAAGAGGCCAACAGTATGGATAAAGATTGCAAAGCCTGACCTAAGGCCAAAGCTGTGAGAACAGGAAGAAAATAGGACCAGAAACATTAAGAGAATGGATGCCTACAGAGTAAACTGAGGCCATGCATGGGGAAGCACAAGACAGGAGAACCAAGTTTAAGACCATCCTAGGCTACATAGTGAGGCACTACCTTAGAACCCAGAAAACAAAAGCAAAACCCAAAGTTAAGTATTGGCTGATGTGGGAAAGGGGTGATGCCAGGAGAGTGTGTGTGACATGCCTAGGTTCCAGGCTTCACGCTTGGACGTGTAAGGATGGACTGGGATTTTAGCCAGGCACTGACAGCAGAAACCATTCCACTGAAGGAAAGGCCGGGGCTGAGGGTGAGCCTCAGAGGAGCACCCATAGGCAGAATAGAGAACCATGGAGACAGCCAAGCAGACCAGGGAGGGTGAGCCCAAGGGAGCAGAGAGACAACTGAAGGGAAGGCAGAGTGGGAGACTGCCCCGCACCAGGCAGGGGGGAAGGAGGTAGGAACACAGATCTACAGAGATAATGGGTGACCTGTCAGTCAGTCTAGCCAGGAAGTAGCCAAAGGGTGTAGCTCAGAGGAGAGGGGATTACTGAACAAACATCCTCCCAAAGGACTCCACTGTGATGGGACAGAGAACCTGGGCAAGTGGAGGGGTGCAGCCACCAAGGGAGACCTCACATTTATTCTTTAAAAAGGGAAAGTACACCAGCATATCACCAGCTACACTAGGAATGCGGAAGGGAGAATGCGGAGAAAAGAAGGACCTAGAACAGACCTGAAAACTGATGTGGGCAACTCAGAAGGATGAAATAGTAGGAAAACAAAGTATCGTCTCTAAAGTTCCTATAAACATGTCCTTTATGTAGCCACTGGCTCTGGCTCTTGATGATGACCCCCACCCCCTCACCAGACACTAGAGCAATGGGAATCAGCTCTTGCAAGTGACTGACACTGCCGGTAAGGATGGAACCTGGAGGGCCAGGCAAGGACCTCCGGGCCTTAAGCACTCACCCTGCATCATGCTCCTGTAGGCAGTGTCTGTGATGGCATAGATGTGGGGCGGCATCTCGTGCCTCTTCTTGCCCTTGTACATGTCCACGATCTCCTCTGAGTAGATAGGCAGGTTCTTATAAGGATTAATGACCACACAGAACAGGCCTGAATAGGTCTAAAGAAAGCAACAGAAGGGAATGTTTTAGCAAGTCTGATTCTCCACAACATTCAAATCGCGCGGCTGAGTGTCCAACTGTTTCCAAGGCCACACCTCAGCCTAGGGTGAAAGCGCTCCCTGGTGTCCCTGCTCCTGTTGAAGCTTGTGGGGCGGGAGAGGTGAGGGACAACTCAGATCCAGCCAGTGGTGGGAGCAGGCAGAGGTAGGTGAATCTCTGAGCTGAGATCAGCTAGGTCTGCAAAACAAGTTCTAGGATAGGCAGGGCTGCAAGGAGACGCCCTGTCTTGAACTCAGATCCTAGTACAATAAGGTAGATGTCTCTCATGAGAGATGCAGAGATAAAGGGTTCAACTGTGTCCCAGAAAACTGCAGAGAAACACAAGTTATTCACACACACACACTCTCTCTCTCCACCCTCTAACACTGGAAAAGCTCTCTTTCTAAATCAAGTAGGCCCTCAGTGGCTAAAAAATAGCTCATGTCCTGCATTCCTGTGCAAATCTTTCAAAAACATAAAGGCCACTTTGGGGGTCCTCTAAAAGCCCTCTCCAGAGGCAGAAACTCAAAACTGCCAATACCCTTAATGCCGGATACCCACAACATCCCCAAATCTCTCCGGCTACTTTGATCTTTAAAAGAAAACCCCTGGGTCAGATAGGCAAGGTTCAAACCCAGGGTGCTGGGGGCAGGGAGCATCCCTTAGCCTTCTGCCTCAGTTCCCACTCTATAAAGACCACAGGCTGAAGCTGGCTCCTTCCTGCAAGGTGAGGGGTAGGAACTCACTGATGGGTCAGGACAGCTGCTTCCTACAGACAGCTCTTCCCTCCCATGTTTCTAAGGAATTAGAATTCTAATAAATCCAATTCTAATAAATCCCCCTTCCTAACACACAGATGGCAGACCCTTAACCAGCATGAGAACTGCCCCTGCCAAGGGGACCCAGGGTGCTCAGTTTAGGGGCATGGCTGTTTTCAAGCAGCAATAGCGTTCCCAGCACTATCTTCTTGGGAAAACAGATCCCGAGCTGGAGGGAAGGCTGGAGAGCAAGGCCCCTACCTCTACTGAAGGATATCAAAGGCCACAAGGCATAAAGCCTCACCGAGAACAAATTCAGGCCTCAAGAAGACCAAGGCCAACCGCCTGGGTCAGGAGGCCCATTCTCCAGATATCTTTGCCTCTCCTCATTCCACATTTCCTGCATCTTCACCGTATAGTTTATCCCCTGATCCAGGGGCAGCCCATCTGGGGAGCTGACCAAGATGTGCGTCCAGCCCCTCCTGCCTCCCTGCGCTCTCTCTGGTAAAGTACAAGGATAAACCCAGGGGTTTGCATAAAAGCCAGGCGTGAAGACAGGGCTCTTCCCCAGCAAGCTTTCTCCTTGGAACTGCCAAGAAAAATCAGACTGAGGACAATGCTCAGAGGAGCCACCACCCAGTCACTTGTCAGCTGCTTCCAAGTGCACTGCTCTACACGAGGGAGAGCGGGTAGCTTGGATGTAACAAGAGGCTCTGACTGCAGGTGGAACTGCAGCCTTCCTTCTTCTCAGGGAGTTATGGGAATGGGAGGGGCTAGCTGTGTGTTCTCCTGCCAACTACTCTATTCTCAAGGGACCAGGAAGGTTAAAGCGAAAAAGCCCAATGTGACAAGGGTTTAGGTGCTGCAAAAAGACAGGAGAAAGGTCATCTTGTAGTATCCCGTGTAAATGTCAGATGGCATCAGATGGGGATGAGATACAAGCCCAAAGAATAATGAGATCATGCCAGGATCTCCAAACACTTTGACTTTGTTCTCCGCCTTGGAGAAAACCTACCCTCCAAACCAATAAAAGCCAAGGACACATGGTCCTCATGTAAAACTGCCACACAGCCAGATGCTTGAAACAGCTGGCAAAAACAGAAGGGGACAGAGGGTCATTAGGACTGTTCTTTTGGGGGGTTGGGGATTTAGCTCAGTGGTAGAGCGCTTGCCTAGGAAGCGCAAGGCCCTGGGTTCGGTCCCCAGCTGGGGGGGGGGGGGGGGGGGGAACCAAAGAAGGACTGTTCTTTTGGAGAGCTGGATGGACACTATAGAGGGCTCTAAAGGACTCTCTGGGCTGATCCCCCCTAAGCCAGGAACACTAGCCAGCTGAGCCCTGGGAAGGGGGTGCACAACTCAGGTGGGAGGAAGGAACACATTAAATGTTCATGGAGACACAGACGCTAAGCAATGGCTCTGCTCCCACTCGGTCACACCAGGAAGCTGCTCCATTCACAGGCCACAGAGGCTCTTTGTGCCCAATCGCCCCCTGTCCCAAGCCTCACCTCCCCCTAAAGGAAAAGACAGAGCAGCTGTGCTACAGAATTGGCCATGCCGCCCACAAAGCTAGGCAAATGCAGCATGAATGTTCCTGCAGTCACAGTGTGGAACCTTGGTGCACATATGTAGGCTGTGAAGGAGGCTGCAGCCCTGCCCAGCCAACCAAAGGCTTTGCTCACCCCACTGTTCTGCATCTGCTGGGATTTCTACTAACAACTCCTGGTGATGCTACTTGGGGGATGAAGTGTGACAGAGGGAGCTGCCTGACAAAGGAACCAAACAGAGCCAATGCCTGCCACCAGAGCTGGGATGGGGGTGGGGGGGTGGGGATTAGCTTCCGTACACCACATCCACCTACAGAATGAAGCCCTGCACTGTGACTTACACAGGGGTACTGCTTAATACTGAATGCTCTTAATCACTAACATGGCCCATGTGAGCAGCTAGCTAGAGGCAAGTACAGGTGGTCAGCCTGTTGCCAACAGGGACTCAGTTAAATGGAGACATCAGTAAGAGGCCAAGGAGAGGACTAAGTAGTGGCAGACAGAGTCCAGATCTGGTGCAAGCCAGGAGCTACCTGGAAGCTCTAACAAGGAAGTGAAGCTCGAGGCACCATGTGACATAGTCAGTAAGGGGCAGAGCAGCACAGCAGAGTGGGTGTAACATCAGCAACAAAGCCTGCTAGGAGCACCCTACCCTCAGACCAGGGAAATGTGGATCCGTTATCTAAGCAGATACAAGGCTTTCTTCCTGCATTTTTCCACAGGCCCTCGATTTAAATTTCATGTTTAATGCTCCTGAGGGGCAAGAGTTTCGGATTCGTTGTATACACATTCTCACCAAAAGCTCCAGGTCCAGGGCTCAGAGGTTTGATTTAGTGGTAAAAGCCCTGCTCTTGCTGTGCTCCGGCCCGCCTGGGACTTCCGTGTGGAGGGTTCTGGCAGGTGAAATAGAAGCGATCAGCACAATGTGGAAATGGGAAATCATCTCAGAAAACTCAGTGGCTGGTCCCGAGCTCAGCATGCGAGCCCGCTCCTCCCCAAGATCAACAGCAAGCCTGGTGCACTGAGACGGCTTCCCAGCTGTCAGATAAGAGGGCTATAGAAACCCTGAGATATCTCGGGCCCTTGGGGTCTGAACTGTGTTACTCGGCCTTGAGAGCAAGACCACGGAGGCTACAGCAGCGCATTCAAACAAAGAGCTATTTTAACAAGAACAACCACCACATTATTTCTTCCTAAACACCTAAGCTAAAAAGAGGAACCTCCGACCTTGGCAGAAGCAAGGTATCAATGGGCAGGCCTTGGAGAGTGTTACAAAAGATGCATGGTTGAACCCCTGCGGTAGCTCTAAGGCCCACCACCTTCTGAGCTGCTGTAGCAAGTGTGGTCCTGCCAAATGCAAGGGAATAACTGGAGTGCGGAGGCTGAGAGACAAAACGATCCAGGAACCCGCAGAGCAGTCGCCTAAAGATTGTCTGTGGGAGACTCAGACGTGGATTTTGTGATAGAGAAATAAATATCTAAGCTCAAGAGAGCAGCAGATGTAGCAGCATCTGGATCATCTTGATGATATCAATGATCAAACATAAAATGATGCTGTTTTCAATGACTTTAAGAAAAAAAAAAAAAGATAAACCTGGGGTGGGCAAACCTTGAGACCTCAGGGCCAGTAAAGCTCACATTGCCTACAACATGGGGCTGGGAAAATGCTGTCGACACTGCCCACACAGTGACAAAGGGGTCCACCTGAAAACAAAACAGAAGTCCAAACAGAAGAAAGTCACTCTGGTCTTTGGTGTACCTGGGGCCTTTGCACACACTGCTCTCAGGACACTAATGACACTTCTTTGTAGAACGTGACATGAAACCAGCACTAACAAACGTGTTGACATGTCACCAATCCACTCTGGACAGCTCAGCTCTGTTCTAAGTGTAACCTTACTTAGGAAGGGACCAACCGAATTCTACAAGGAAAACCTAAGAGGCACCAAAATGAGGCTGAACCAAACTGATGGCTATGGGGCTTGACAAGGCAGTACAGCAGAGTCAGGAGCCAGAAGACAGAGCCACTCCATGAAGAAGGAATTTACTATGTTGGCCTGAACCCAGAAAGATCTGAGGTCTGAGGCTAGCAGGTGGGAGCGTGCTCTTACTGCATGTGGCCAAAGACAGGGTGAGCGGGGAACAGGGTAATGTTCAAGCATCCCACTAGGATGCGCAGAGGCAGCAGCTGTGAGCATGTCACCTGGCACCGCTCAAAGCCCTCTTCTCGCCCACACAGTGGGAGCGCTGGTCGGCTGGCACCTAGGGGCAAAGCGAGAGTCCGCCCATCCCAGCCACTTACATAGATGAGCCCTGAGTAGTATCGCTCCTTGAGGTTGTGCAGCACCGAGGCTTCGTTGAGGCACGTGAGCTCTGCCATGTCCTCCACCTTGGAGAACTTGGGTGGGTTCATCTTCTGGATATCATCCTTGTTCACCTTCACCTTCTTCCCATTCTCCACCAGCTCCACAATGGCCTCTTCTCCCACCTCCTCCTTAAGGCTGGCTGGTTCAAAGCCATTCTTGGTGGAAGGCACCCATACCAGCTTCTTGGCAGCCCAGTCGGCCTGGGCCAGCGGGTTATTGATGAAGTTTTTATCCACATAGAGGTACTTGTCTGCAGCCTGCTGGGCCATGGTGACTTATGGCCAGGACCTACGTGAGGAACAACGACAGAACATGAGTCATGTCACAGTGAAATTCTACGTAAGCAGATGGGGAGACTGCCAGGATCTTTTTACCCGACACATCTGAGAGAAAGCAAGATTTGGTTAGAAATCAGTAAGTAAGTACACCATCCCGTGGTGCACATCAGCAAGTCCATAACAAGAAACTACCCTGGAAGGGAGGAGTGTACAAGTCAACAGAGACAGACTCAGCCAGTCTTCTGGTAAGGCAGCGGAGTGACCACGCACTCAACGCTGCCAAAAGCACAGCATTTTAATAGCCAAAATGGCAACCCATTACAAATGCACAATGACAGAAATAAGAACACAAGCCAGGCTCTGGGGTATACTGTGAAGGGGAAAGGAATAGGCATGGCTGGTGGGTCAGGAGGACGTGAGCACCCAGGACTTGCTCTTCTCAAAGCTCATCTGCAGAATCAAGCTTAGAAGCTAATACTCCTTTTTTTTTTTTTAAAGATTTATTTATGTATATGATTACACTGTAGCTGTCTTCATGCACACCAGAAGAGGGCATCAGATCTCATTACAGATGGTTGTGAGCCACCATGTGGTTGCTGGGATTTGAACTCAGGACCTCTGGAAGAGCAATCAGTGCTCCTTACCACTGAGTCATCTTTCAAGTCCTAATACTCCTTACAGAATCACTAATGGACAGCACACATGATAACCCCCATCTGTAAGCACAGTACTGGGAGCCAGGGGAGTTTGTGCACAATGGCTCAAGACTCTAGGTCCTATGGCATCCGCATGTTTAGCAAGGTAATGACTGAAGCCCAGAGACAGAGGCTGGGTCCCTGGGAGGCTGTTGCTTTGGGTGAATCAAAACAAGAATCTGAAACCTGGTGTAAATCACTCAGCCCAAAGTCACCAGAAGAAGCAACTAGAAGCTTCGCCGGGGCACCCAAAGGACTCAAGAAAGTTCCACTCTGTAAGCTCAAATCTGGACACCCTATTCTGGAAAACCACAAAGTTCCCAGTTGAGAACCCAGAGTTATTCGTCTTTCAAGTTTCCTGATTACAACAGGGACTTGGATGTCCAAGAGGCTTTGGCTACCCAGGCCTCCTCCTCTGGCTTGTTAAATGGTTTCCAGACCTAAGCTCAGGGGCTTTCTGCTCACTCCACCGGGGACTGTTTTCCTGGAAACCCAGTGCTCCCAAACTCCCTCCCAAGAGGGAAGGAGAAGAAGGAAGTTCAGGGAGCCCAGGCAGCCACTGCAGCTCCCTCAGCTGGTGGCTTTCCTCATCTAACCCAGCATCAGGGAACTGCATTCCTTGCACCCACCCTCTTAGCCCCTGCACAAGGCACCATCCACCCTACAAGGACTGCAGGAGAGAGGGCAGGGTCCAGCCAGAGGCAAGACAGAACCAGGAGCTGTAAAGTGCCTTGCCTTCAGCTTTTCTGTGGAGTGAGCTCCAATGTCCCAGCATGTGCTTCAGTTTTAGAATAGGCCACTGGACAAACCTTCTGTCTGCCACAGTGGTACTCTACCTCCCAAAAGGTGCCTGACCATAAACTAACAGCCTCCCCACCACGCCCCTGCTCTGCTCACAAGGCCCAGGCTTCATGAGCTGCTGGTGTTTAATTTCTTCAGAATTCAAACTCATAAAGGATAAGACATCATCGCCATTGCGCTTCTCAAAACTCCTAAGTGTGTGGCTGGGTGACAGCTTCACTTCGAGCTTGTAATCTAAGCCCTTGAAGGGCTAAGGCAGGAGAACTGTGAATTAAGAGGCTAGACTGGGTTACACAGTGAAACCCATCACAGTCAAGACGCCTGAGGGTACACCTGAGGGTGTGTACCATACCCTGCACAAGATCCCTGCACTAGGAGGTAGAACAGCTGTTACCCGTCGACAACCTCACTAGTCAGTCTCCCTGGACAGCGGCTTTCATTACCTCCAGAGAGAACAGGCTCGAATCCCCAGCTCCATCACGCAATGGGGTTCCAACCCAGATTTGCCTTGCCTCTGTGGCTTCAGCCCTAGAACTGGGCTGTAACTGTCACAGCTCAGCGTAACCTGGGAGGGAAGGGGGTGGGGGAGTCAGAGTGTATATGCATATTCTTAAATATTTTTAATAAGGCAGGCAGTGGTGGCACATGCCTATAATTCCAGTACTCGGGAAACAGAGGCAGGCAGATCTCTGTGAGTTCAAGGCCAAACCTGGTTTACAGAGCGAGTTTCAGGTTTTAAAAAAAAAAAAAATCAGTTTTCTGGGGACTGGAGAGACAGACGGCCTAGCAGTGAGGCATGCTTTGTTGCTCTTACAGAAGCTCCAGTTTTGGTTTCCAGAATGCACATTGTGGTTCACAACCATCTATGTAACTCCGGATCCAGGGGACCCTACCCACTCTGTGGGTACCAGCACACACATGTGTACACACATACATGAAAGCAAAACTTGATACAAATGAAATATTTTAAGCCCTCTTCTCTCTTTTTACAGGTCCCCTCTAATTCCGACTCAAAAACAATTGTCTGTCGAGGAAGAGAAGAGATCCATATTTTGTTGTTCCCTAACTTACTAGGACCAGGGTTTTTTGTGTTTATCCCAAAGCTTCATTTACAAGTGATCAAGCAACCCTCTGGTCACAGGAGCCAAGAAGGCGAGGACTCAAACTCAGAAGCTCCTTCGTGGCTCATCAGTGACTGCACAGTACTCCGAAGCTGGCTTGGTTTGGTTGGGAGTGACATACATGGGGTTTGGGGTGGTGGAGTCTGGATTTAGTTTGTTTTAGCTTTGTTGTTATTTTCAGTACCAGGAACTGAATTGAACCGAGGCTTTGTGCATGCTAGGCGAGCGGTCTACAGTTCTCAGCACTTTGAAGGGTTTAGTTCCCCTCATTACCTTAGGCCTCCCTGCAGTGAGGCTCTGCAGCGGGGACGTGTGGGAACATGTCTGTGCAGTCTAACCATCTTCTGAGAGGGCTGCTGCCGTCGGGGCAGGAGCATGTGTACGCGAGAACGAGACTGTGCCAACACTGCCTGCCCTGGAACTCACAGGAACGCTCTCCGAGGGGCTGGCCAGCAGCACTTGAGGAGTTAAGGGACACAGGCGCTCTGGCCCACTGAAGACCGGTCGGGTTGGGCTGGCCTTCCCCAGCAGCTTCCTGCGGGTACCCATCCAACTCCAGAAAGCCAAGCTGTTGCCTTTTTAGGCCATAATGGAGCAGGATACACCAGAAGCTAAATTAGGACTCTCAGGAAATGATGAAACTGAAAGCAAGGAGGTTGACCAAAAACCTCTTCTTTCAGCCCAGAATGCAATTCCCTCAGCCTCCTCCCACCCACCCCCAAGCATCCACTATGTTGTCTCCCCTGCCCCCTTCCTGCTTCTCCTTTTACTTATCTCCGTGTTTACTCAGAAAGCACACTGCTGGCCCAGTAAAGACGGGAACTGTGCTGGAGACGCTGTGAGCTTTTCCATTCCTAGACAACCAGGAACGGTCTAACATCCTCCAAGGCCACATTTTCCAGGCTGGCACCCCTCAAACTGTGGCAGTCACCTAAACCCTCTGCTCTCTGTGCTTGCTAATGCGTATTCCATTTCCACCCCATCCTGGCACCACTTCATAAGGAAGATTTCACCCCATTTTACTGGCGAGGATGAGACTCCATCAAGCCTCAAAATCCAGGTTAAGTTAGGCCTTTGGGACCTCCAACCTGTGTCACTTCTACTGTTCCCCAAAGTCACAGAACCATGGGAAGGAAACAAATGGAGAGAGAAGCCCCTGGTGAGGCAGACATGAGGATGTCTCCTCAAAGCTGTGGGCCTGGCTCCCTGCCCTAGAGTGCACAGGGACTCTGATTGAAGATGGGACCTGCTAGAGCTGAGGTAAAGTGGTAAGTGTAGTGGGGCTCAGCCAATGGCCAAAGGCTGAGACTCCAGTCCTGACCCTGGCACTCTCAACTCAGATTCTGTGTTATGGTTTGGACACTGATGTCCCCCAGAGAGGCTCAGGTGCTGACGGTCCCCAAATGCTCGGAGGTGGGACTTTGGGCCCTTCAGTAGAGTCACAATTAGATGCCTTTAATGGGCGATGGCAGTCATTTTCAGAGGTGGAGCCCAGTGGATGAGGATCATGTCCCAGGCCACTCTTTGATATCCCTGTGCCTCCTCACTACCATGAGGCAAGCAGCTTCCCTCCACCTCCTCCTACCCCGATGCTCCACTTCAAGAGCAGAAGGGCAGAAGGAACCCTCCACCTGCAAGTCAAATCAATCTTCCCTTCCTTAAAGGATTTCTACCAGGTGAGTGCCACAAGGACCCACAGCTGAGTGAGACACACTGAAGCCCAGTGTGATTAATCACAAGTATGTGAACGAGAGAGAGCACATCCACCCTCCCTCTCCTCACATCTATTAGTTTTAAGGTCAATGAAATTGTCAAGCCCCAATCCCACCATTAATGACATTGGTTCTATAAAACTGCTCTAACCACCTTCAAAGCCACGAGTTTCACTTCTTCACTGGTTCAATCAACAAAACATATTTGAAGACCTACACATAAAGAAGTCACGGCAAAGGTGGAAGTTCCTGGGTTTTACAATGCAGAGAGACACAGGACAGATCGCACACACACAGCTCCGAGGCATCCCTGTGGACAAAGGAGGGCAGACAGGGCAGACAGAAAAAAGGCAGTTTTCTTCATTTTGGTCAGTGTCCCCCAAACTCAAGTGTCCACTAGACAGATATGACGACTGAGGAGGGAGTGCTTGTCATGCCTCAGCCCCAGATCCCATGCATGCTGCTTTCTTTCTTTCCCTATGCACAGGAAAAGTTGCTTAATTCCACATATGCCTATAATCCTAGAGGGCTCAGAGGTCTGAAGCCAGCCCAGTTGACGGTTACACAAGACCCAATGTCAAAAGAAAGTAAAATTCTGGGGCTAACATGATTCTAGGATGCAATAACTAGATCCAATTCTAGTATGGATGTCACTGTCACCAAGATAGGACTGTCCTTTACAAGAGGCAGCACTTTAAGAAATTCACCTAATTATCTGTGGTCCTGGGACCAGGGGATGAATATGCCAGAGGGCTTGTCCTGTGCTCAAAGCCTCAGGTTCAATCCCAGAAAATAAATAAATAAATTTTAAGACACACAGAGGCAGTGTACAGGACTTCCAACACAGCAGCTCAGTGATTCATATACAAAGTCCAGCAGCATCTAACGGTCCAGGTAAGCAACAGAGATTGGGAGGCAACAGGGGAGGGAGAGCAAGGGTTGCTCCAGCTTAGTGCCAGCTCATCCTATCTGGAGACTTCCAAGCAAATACTATTTACTTAGTAACACTGTGTGTCAGTCAGGATTAGTCTCGGGAGCCCATGGCTTCCTCCCTGGGTACTCAGATCCCAGATGAGCACTTCCCTTCTCCACCCGCCAATTCATCTAAGCACCTTCGGGTGACCTACCTCCACCTGGAGGAGCACCCTGCCTGAGCTCTCCACCTCCCATGGCCTTCCCTGGGTCTCTGTCCCTCTGGCTACCCAAGTCAGTCACTGTGGACTTGTCCCCAGTGGATGAACAAGGCCTCCATCCCCGGTGCCCTGTGCATTCACACTTCTCCTTAGCCTGGCTCCCAGCTCAGGACTCCCCAGCTCACATTACTACTGACACGCTCTCCTGTTTTATGGACATTGCTGGGTAGGTTCAGCAGATTCGGTAGCTCCACTCCCTACTCAGAACAAGCCTGCTGATCAGCCTGTGAAAGCTGCCCTGCCTCTCCCTCTCCCTCTCCACTGTGCTCCCCAGCTCTTCATGCCAGCTCCATGTGCATGGCCCATCTGACCAGGATGCCAAGAGACTGTGCCCTCTGCATCAGAGGCCCTCAGGTCTCATCCAGCAGGAAGATAACCTGTTTGATGGGCCCTCCCTCTGAACCCTGGGTTCATTTCCACCACACTGACCAACCGGCCAAACTGTAATTACCTAGTTTCATTTGAGGGCAGGAATTGGGTCTCAGTCTTCTCAGTTCCAATGTTTAGCACAATGGATGGCCCAGGGCAGGCACTCAGCTAAAGTTCTAAGTGAATGAGTGAGTGAGTGAATGAATGAATTAACAAACAAATGAACAGAATTGGCTAGAAAGTCACCTAAGCTTTGCCAAGGGTCAGAGTACAGGAAGAGAGGAAGGAGAAATACAGAATCAAGGAGTGAAGAACATGACAAGCTCATTTCCAGGAAAACTATGTCATTCTAGGACTGAGTGTCACACACTCAAAATTGCAAAATTGAGGCCTCGATCTACCAAGAAACAATGGGGTGCAGATAATTTAATCATCCCCAAAAGAACGTTCTGGCACCCCAACATACCAAGACAAAGTTGGACCTACAAGACCAATATACCAGAAAGGATGTTGACAAGCAGGGCCTGTGCCGCGTCCTTGAGTGACATAAGGATCTGCGGAGGGCTAAGTCTTCACCTGTCACACAAGGGCTGCAGCCGTCAGTCTTGGCCATGAGCTTGGAGCCAAGTCTTAGAACTTGGAAACAATCAGTGGGGGCACCTGTTCAAACCCCAAGATAAATGCTTGGAGTACACCAAACACATGGAATGGGTACCAAAAAGACCAGGGCTTGAATTCTACAATTTTCTGTCCTCTGCTTCTTGTGACACTTCACTTCAGAATGGGAGGGGATGTGACAGCTGCTAAAGAGCTGCGGTTCACGCTGCCACCGAGATTTAATGTTTCACATTTCTACTTTGCCCTGCTCTGGAAATGACTCCTCATCCTCCCTAGGAAGGGTCCCTGTGACTATGCAGGTTCTGGTCCCCTCGGAGGAAGTGCACACCACCACAGCCTCCTGCAGAGCTCTGATGCAGGCAGAAGGAAGCCTGCCCAAGTCACCCGATTAGGCTTGGCACTCAGGAAGATCCTGTGGGGGAAAAGGACTGCTCCAAGCTGATCTGGGAAATGGTGACAGGATGTGCGCATGAACTGTGCACAAGGGCTGTGCCAGAAGAGCTAGACCTGAACCTGGCCTGGCACTGACCACTGTTTGTGACCTCACCCTGGGCCTCAGCTTTCACACTTGCAAGATGTCTACTGGGGCTGTTGAACCTGAGAGCACACAAAGAGCCTGGTACAGACACCTGGGATAATGGCTGTTCACATAGGGACCACTCCACCTCAAAGCCAGCTTCTCTGTAGCCCCTGTAAGGCAGCCACGGACCTCAGGTTGTGAGGGGTGGAGATAGAAGCAGGCAGAGCACCAGGAGCCACGCACCCACCCCTCAGGAATGTTGTTTGCTTACAGAAGAAGCTAGGACCTGTTTGTATTAGCAGTTCTCCAACCCCGGCCCAGGCTGATGCTTGGCAGATAAGGAAAACAGAGAAAGGCCCAGAGGAATTCAGCCCAAAGCCTGCCTGGCTGCCTTCTTTCTAAAACCCACATGTGGCCTGTGGTCATTTTCACAATGCCCTATGCCCAGCAAAGGACACCGACACATTTTAAAATGTACACGGTAAATACAAGTGTAGATTCCCTCCTATGCAGTAAACGTGGGGGTGAATTTACAAGGGGCTGTAGGCATCACCCACGCCTAAGCAGGATCTTATCAGCCATTTAGGAATGTGGGCTTTATTCTGGGGACAGTGAGGGAGGGGGAAATGACATCATCAGCTCTGAATTTGAGAGTTCACCCTACATACTTCACTGAGGGGGTGGGTAGCCACATATGGGAAGTCCTGGACCAGTGCAGTCAGAGTAGGGAACTCAGAGGGGATTCAGCTCCCAGGACAAAGTAGAAGACTCAGGAATCAGCTCTCAGTGTAGACAGGGTAGCGGACACAGGGGATCCAGTTCCCAGTTTAGGAAGGCATAGGAGTTAAGGGGGATCCAGGCAGGCAGGGGTCGGGGTTAGAACTAGGAGAACAAGATAAAAGCCTCCAGATTTTACCTTCTGACCCCCATCCCAACTCCCTGGAGTCCTACAGTTACAGCCTCCCAGATGACAAGTGGCCAGCCCCAGGGCTCTACGTATGTTTGCTGAGTGTCAGGGACCCTATGTAGCACATGTCACAAGAACTACAGGACAGACATGAGTCTCCTCCATGCAAATCACTTCTAAATGATGAATGAATAAGTCAGTCTGAGCAGAAAGTGATCTGAGCCACTCCCAACAGTGCAACGTCTACCCTGAGGACAAACTGCCCACACAGGCCACTGGAGCCCAGCCCTGCACCCAAGGCCTTTGACAATCTTTCCACAGAGCCTTTACCAACGTCAGCTCCCCAGACTGTCTTTTCTCATATCATCCCCAGACCAGTGTTTCCTGCTGACTGAGTCTTCCATGCCCTAGGCACAGCCCTCACCCAGCAGCCCATTCCTAATGCCTTGGTATAAATTATCCCTACCACCACCACCACCACCACCACCACCACCACCACCACCACCACCACCACGACCCAAGCTCAGTTCTGCCCTAGAACCTCTGCTACTCTGCTTAGTTTCCAAAGTACAGAACTGTTTCCTCTGCCCCTCTTTACAATCCAGGGTCCCCAGGCCAGTGCTGCGGGAAGGACCTGAACTTTTGAAAACACTTTGTCTTCTGGGGTCCAAGCACCTAGGACCTTGGTACTTAAGTCTCCAGGACAAAGGAATAGAGGAAGGGAGATAAGGAAAAGGACAGAAGAGAGAAAGAGGGAGAAGGGGCAGGGAAAAGCAGATGGAGGTGGGGCCTTCAACAACAGGTTAGGCAGTTTTGGCCCAGAGCTAAGGCCAGGCAGGTAGCAGGCGGGGCTGGAGTTGCAGATAAGTCATTTACACTGGCCTCTGGCTTAAATTTTAATTGGTTCAATATTTGCACAGTGAGATCACGCAGCAGCCTCACCTGCATGTAATGAGCTTTCACTCAGCCATCCAGGAGCTGCAGGGAAGCAAGTTATTCCAGGAAGAGATTCCCCAACCAGCTCTGGGCTGTGGGTCCCCTCCCCCTCCCTCAGGTTTGATAGGTTGGAAGAATACTTCTGGGTTCCCTTCTCCCTGTGGAGCTGTTCTCACGTGTACACTAGTGGTGTGCTCTCAGACAGCTTCTCCCAGTTTGCTGGCAGCTGCCCATACATGCACAAGGCAACTTGGAGCCTTCCAACAGTGAGGTTCCTTCCTTCCCTTTAGTTCTGCTGAGAGAGGGTTTTTCTCCCCTCAAGCACACGAGCATGGTTTGCTGAAAAATAACCACACTCGAACATTTTAATTATACGGCACTATCTCTGGGAAAGCGCAGAGTCTCTGATCCACGTCACACCGCTGAGCAGCGCAACCCAGGGCCGCAACCCAGAGCCGGAAACAAGGCCTGGGCCTGGTGGTGGCTCAGGCTCCGGCCTTCATCACCCGCCCTTCAGAAGGCAGAGGCAAGCAGACCTGTGAATTTGGCCTAACCAGGTCTCCATGGCAAGTTCCATGACAAGGTCCTGCCTATAAATAAGTAAATGACAAAGGTCACTGTATCTCAAACCCACCAGATCTTCAGCATCATATTTTCTCTTCTGACAGTTAGCTTTTTAACATTTTTTTTGTCTTTTAGATTTGGGGGTGGTGCTTATACACCAGGCAAATTACCAGAGCCAAATCTCCAGCCCCTGAAAGAGATAATTTTTTAAGCTGAATTATAGAGCCACTTCCCCAAATAATCTCATTCTTCTACACCTGTAGGGCGAGGTACTCTGGTCACCAAGGCCCTTGGTGCTCAACACAGGTAGGCATTAGATAATGACTGACCTGATCTGACAAGGGGGAAGGGAGGGTCTAATCTTCCTTTCCTAAATGTCAGAATCCCAGGAATCAAGTCCAATAGAATAACTATCTCCCATCTTCTCTCCCTTTTGCTCTCTGTGTGTAGTTAAGAGAGCGGGGGTGGGGGAAGACAGTGTCTATGGCAGTCAGTGTCCAGTCTTCCTCTAGCTCTCTCTACCTTACTTTATTTTATTTTATTCTGAGACTCTCACTGACCCCAGCTGGCATCTGTCTAGACTGGCTGGCCAGCAAGCCCTGAGAGCTGCCTTGCACACTCATACAGCATACTAGCTGACACACCTCACTGCCCAGACATCAGTGATTACGTGTGCAAGCACAGGTCCAAACCTCTGGGACTACAGAGGATTCCTGTCACCACAGCCTCTCCACCTGGCCAGCTGTGCGACTGACACTAATCTTGGTTTCTAAAACACAAGTGATAGTCCCAACAGTCTCCCTTAACTGATCCAGCAAGAGTGAACTCTGACCACGAACACCACCCCTGAAAGGGTGGGGACATAGTCTTAGCAAGATAACACACTGGAGACTCAGGCCTCAGGTAATCCCCAAACCCCCTGTGGTAACTGGAGAAGCAGAAAAGTAAGGAAGATGTAGCAGGCCAGGCCTAACTCTAGGGCCACTGTAAAAGATACAAGGTCATGGGGGCAATGTTTGGTAGAGGCCCAGACAAGCAGCCCTCCCCCTACATGTCTCTGGCTCTGTAATGAGTCTGTCACGGCTGAACTCACAATGAGTCAGTCATTGGTGCTGCATACTTCAGGGGCTTGAAGTCACACCCTGCCTAACCCAACTCAACGTGATTTATCCCTTCCAAGAATCCAGCTCCTTCCCAAAATGCTGTCCAGAGCTCTAGTCAGAATTTGGCCTTGCAAAGGGCTGGCTTCCAGGTTGGTTTCCAGGATCTGATCGGCTCAGACCTGAAGGAGAACTGCACAGGGTCAGAGCTGTGAGAGCCCCCACCCCCAGAATACCTCATCCAAGGAGCTCTGGCTTTTAGTTTTCATCTCAAACCACTGGAGGACAAACACACAGACATGGACACGCAGAGCCACGCAGGGACAGACAGAAGGACACTTTCCAAACTGTTTTGACCAACACCAACCAGCTTCACAGAATGCTCAACAGGTGCCGTGTGCTTATAATTTTCACTGGGAAGAACTTTATTTCATTTCTAGAAACATCAGTACCACCCATTCAAAAATAATGTCAAGATCGACCCTAAGCCTGAGCTGACAGTCTGAAAACACCCACCTGACTCACACTTCACTGGTCCTGCTGGACCGAGTCCCACCTTCAATTAGGCCAAGCAGAACTCCAGAGTCCAGAGGCAAAGGAAGCTCCAAGCTCTGGCAAGCCAGAAGACAGTAACAGCAAACCAAAACCCTGATGCCTGCTGAACCCGTATAGTTCACCATATTCCCCTGGTATGAACTTGCCAACTTTACCCAAGCCAAGGTGAAATCCTGGTGCCTCACCCTTAAACAAGGAGCTTAGGAAGCTCAGAGTTGCCTGAAGTTCTGACTTGCCTTCTGAAACATTCTTTAAGAATCAGGAAGGCAGGGTTGGGGATTTAGCTCAGTGGTAGAGAGCTTGCCTAGCAAGCTCAAGGCCCTGGGTTCGGTCCCCAGCTCCGGAAAAAAAAAAAAAATCAGGAAGGCAGCAGACAGGGCATGGTGTATATACCTGCAGCCCTGAATCTTTAGAAGCAATAAGGCCAAGTCTATCCCAAGACCTTTTCTTTCCTTGTTTTAAAATAATATATTATGTATCATTACAGAAAACATAGGTCTCAACTGGCTTTCATTCAGCAAAAACTGGCACTGGTGAAACATAACACTATTTTGAAAGGTTGCTATGGCATAGATTACTAGTGACTGGGGTATATCAGTAGATATTCTGGCTGAAATACATAAATGTTTACCTTATTTAAGCCCTACCTTCCCCTTAGTGATAATTCTCAAAATAATTTACCAAAAGAACAGATAGCCAGGACCTGGAGAAAAGCTCAGGGTTAAGAATGCTTGCTTATGGTTCGGTCCCCAGCTCCAAAAAAAAGAATAGGAAAAAAAAAAAAAAAAAGAATGCTTGCTTATTCTTCCAGAGGACCAGAGTTCAGGTCCCAGCACCCATAGGGCAATGGCCTATAACTCCAGCAGCAGGGAATCTGATAGCCTCTTCTGAGGTGGTCAGGCTGCATTCCAGAGCCTCCTACCTCAAGATAATCAAAGAAGGAGCGTGAGGCAAGACCACATAAGGGGGAAATAACAATCCCTGGGTGGGTAACATAGCACTCTTTATCTAAAGGCAGGCGGCCCAGCTGCCCTTGAATAGGAGTCTGGCTGGCAGGAATGACCTCACCGCGGCCTTCACCAGAATTGTCCCTTTGCTTGGACCACAATCAGACTCCAAAGTGACCAGGACTGGCCAAGTTTGCACATTAAAAGCAGTGACACTGCACTAGGTGTTAGCATTCCTTCTAGGCCCTGCCCCACAGTTACCTGGCAATAGCCAGGTATGCCTGACTCACTATAAAAGGAGCTGCTGGCCCCCTCCTCACTCTTACTCTCCTACTCTTCCCTCTCTGTCCCTTCTCTCTGCATTCCCCTTGTCCCTCTCTCTCCTTGTGTTCCTGAATGCACCCCTCCCCCGCTCTCGCTCTCATTCTGCCTTTCTCTGTCTCTACTTCCCTCCTCTACTCCCCTCCTGGTGCTCTAAATAAACTCTATTCCATACTATATCCTAAGGGGGAAGGATGTCTCAACATGGGCCCACAGAGGCACCCCCTTCCACCTCGCCATACCTCCTTCAAACATATCCTGGCTCTTTTTTTTTTTTTACAAAACACAACACTAGGGACATTCAGGCCTGGCCATCCTGCTCAGGAACAAGCCCTATACCCACAACCCCCATATACATATACATAAAGACCCAGACACAAGCCAGTGCGATGGCTCAGGGACAGTGCCTATCGCTAAGCCTAGCACTTTCTTGAGTTTAATCAGCAGGATCCACATAGGATAGATAAGGAAAGGCCAATTCCCATAGCTTTCTCTTGCCTCTGAACATACCTGCACACCCATACACATACAAAAAATAAAGATGGAGATACAGACAGATACGTACACAGAAACCTACATACGTAAACAGATACACACAGACACATGTCCAAAAACCTGGATACAGACATAAGAAGATATGTACAGGGCTGGAGAGATGGCTCAGCGGTTAAGAGCACTGACTGCTCTTCCAGAGGTCCTGAGTTCAATTCCCAGCAACCACATGGTGGCTCACAACCATCTGTAATGAGATGCTCTCTTCTGAAGTGTCTGAAGAGAACGACAGTGTACTAACATATAGATAAAATAAATAAATTTTTAAAAAAAAGATATGTACACACGAAGACCTACTTACACATACTCGTATGTTCTCGTGTACACAGTCACAGACATATATACAGAGACATGTACTTACAAAGACCCAGTCACACACAAACATGTACAGGCATGTATACACACAGACCTGTTAGAGACACACAGAGATGTGTGCATACAATGACATGTGTAGAGATCTGTGCTCGGAGACATGTATGCATGCAAACATGCCAACAGACACAGCAGCACAGAAGTGTCCCCGAAGGTGGGTTCAGTGCAGGTGATACTCCTGAGGTAGGCTCTCCTGAGCAAAAGCACTGGATGGTCTGCTGTCTGGGTGACGGGGGTGTGAACGAGCGATCACTCGGAATCTCCCTCACAGAACACACCTCAGAGCACTTCCTCCTGCTCATACTTCAGAGCAACTGCCCTAACACACAGCAGCCCCATTAGCTAACTTCTACTGGTATCCTGTTTCACAAAAGAGACAACTGGTGCATGCTTGCTATTGATCTCTGTATCCTGCTGTCTCATTCTGGGCTTCAGAGTCCTGCATCCAACCTCTTGCTCCCTGCCTCCTAGGATGCAAGGCAGCAGCAGACACATGAAGCACTTCAGTAAGGACCACAGCAGACAACAGATCAAGAAGAAAAGGTGCAGGGGTGACTCTGGCCTCCTTATCCCACAGCTAGAGCAGCAAAATTGATTCCTCAGGCCTGATACTGACAGATCCCCTCACCACAGCCTCCCCCCCCACCCCGCCCCGACCCAAATCCCTTTGAACTTGATTCCTCTGAGGTAAGACTCCTGGGAGTCTTACTAGGGCCACATAGAATACACAGGAATTTAATAAGCCTGGAGTTGTCATGACTGGAAACAAACCACAACTGATCCGGAATGTCCCTGTCAGTCTAGGCATAACAAAGCAGCCTGTAAAACTGAAGAGCCTTGAGTCCTACCCCAGCGCCCAGATGGCCTAGGCACCCAGATGGCCCCAGCACCCAGACCTCTACTCCACAACAGAGGACCACATTCTTCACATTCTTGTCTGAAAGCCAGAAGAAAGGGGGTGGGCGGAAGGGGGTGGGGGGTGTGCTATTTCAACCTAAAGATAATTAAAGCCCAAGATTGGTTTTCTAAGGGGGGTGCGCGCGCGCGTGCACACACACACACACACACACACACACACACACACACAGCAGTAGCTTCAGGTGCTTTTCACAGAGTGCTCCCAAGTGTGGTGTGTGATATCAAGAGCCTTGCCACCTGCGAGCATCCCCAGTATCCTCACACGCAGGACACATAACTAAGAAGTGGCAGGAGGGGGGCTGGGGATTTAGCTCAGTGGTAGAGTGCTTACCTAGGAAGCGCAAGGCCCTGGGTTCGGTCCCCAGCTCCGGAAAAAAGAACCAAAAAAAAAAAAAAAAAAAAAAGAAGTGGCAGGAGGGACCTTCAGAAGCCTGAAACTCACGGCCTGGGCCAGGGCTTGGAAGGAGAGATGGCTACCTTGAGCAGCAGGGCACTGATAGGCCGGGGGATGCCACATGCTCCACAGGGTGAGACAATGAGGCATTCCTCCTGAGCACTTGGCCAAACATCCACTTCCTCCTCCTTACCCAGATAGGGACAGGAAACAGTTCGGCCAGCAGGCTGTGGGCAGAAGGCAGACTGAGAACAGCATGCTGATGGTAGCCAGCAGGAAGAGGCATGCTGGAGAAGAGAAGCAAAAGGACTGGGTTCTCTGAAGAAAGGCTAAAACCAGCAGCTCCTTCCTAACCCACCACACACCTGTGGACCTGCCTGTCTGCCTGGCCTACCCACATCCACCTGAGGTAGAATCTTATACCCAGTACCAAAAAGTCAGTAGGCCATTGGAACCCATTGCCCATACAATAGTGTCACCAGGTGGGAAGGCCATGGGACAGAGAATCTTAGCTCTCTCGCTGTCTACCTATGGCTTGATTATTAGGTTTATTAGGTTCTCGACATGTCCTGCTATAAAATGAGAGCAGTAATCCCGACAGCCTTCCTTGTAGGAGACTTCAGCCATAATAACCTGATGGGACTTCAAAACAGCTTCATATAGTCACAGTGACAAAGTACCTTACATATAGCTTTCTGTATGTGTCTATTCCTGCATGTGCAGAGGTCAGAGGTCAGCAGTGGGTATCTTCCTCCACTGCTCTCCACCGTGTGTGTGTGTGTGTGTGTGTGTGTGTGTGTGTGTGTGTGCGTGCTAGGAATTAAACCCTAGTCCTCAGGAAGAGCAGTTGGTACTCTTAACACTCTACTCTCTCTAGTATTTATTTATTTATTTATTTATTTATTTATTTATTTATTTAACATATATGAGTACCCTGTAGCTGTCATCAGACAGACCAGAAGAGAGCATTGGATCCCATTACAGATGGTTATGAACTACATGTGGAAATTGAACTCAGGGCCTCTGGAAGAGGAAGACCTGTCAGTGCTCTTAACCACTAAGCCATCTCTCCAGCACCCCATTATTTTTAATAGAAATCTGTCACAAAACCTGCAGTTCCCCAAGTAGGCCCCAGGACCCTTCCTGTCTCTGCCTCCCCTGGCTGGAATTACAGGTAAGCACCAGTATATCTCACTGTTCTTCTTTTTGATGCAATTACTCAGGATCCAAATTCAGTTCTTCATGCAAATACCTTACCAACTGAGTCATCTCTCTAGCACCTAAAACAGGTATTTTTTATAACTAGAAAAAAAATGTAAGGAATAACTTGTCACTGTTTTGGGCAGAGTATGTGTAAATAAAATGCAAAAGAATCAATAAGGTTTCACTGAGCAGCAAAACCCCCGAGGTATTGCTTTTTATCTCAGTCCATAGATTAGTGGAAAAACCCTGGGACACAGTGGTCCCATAACTTAGCCAAGGTCAAAGAGCTTACGAGAGAGAGAAAAGGACGGGGTCAGAAGCCAGAACCCCCCACCCCAACCTTTCTGTAGATACTAGACACATACTTCATGGTAGTTAGGCCTCAGAAGCCAAGGAAATACAGCCACCTACCCAAGGTCACCGGAGACAAGAGGTGCTGAAATGAAACCTGTGTGTCTGACCAGTCAGGTATAAACATGTTTTCCCAGTTCACCATGGGCAATGAACTTCACAAGGGTCCTGGTGGTGAAGCAAGGCCAGAATGGAGCCAGCACTTCCAGGAGAGGTAGGATTGGCACTTCAGTCAGGCTAAGTACTCATCGAGGAAGCTTCTGAGAGTAGCCACTGGGCACTGGCCAACCCCGGGGACTTAGCGTTTATAGTTCTGACCCACTCTTCCAGGCTTTGCTGATGCTCCTCTGGAGAGAGGCCATACTCAGCACCCAGGCCTTTAAGGGCTGATCTGAAGTGGGAGGGGGCCACTGAGGCAGGATAAGGATGAGGGCTAGCACACCTGTGGTCTGCACAGCGGTCCACAGACTGAGCTGAGGGCCCTCCATCCTACAGAGCAGCAAGCCAAGGGTCAGGTCTGAGTGGTGCAACGCATAGTTGGTTTGGTTTGTTTGAAACAAAGTTTCAAATATGTAGTCCAGCCTATACTTCATTGAGTTCCTCTTAAATCCAGCTAAGATTTAGGAACCCAGGGTTCTCAACCTTCCTAACCCTGTGACCCTTTAATACAGTTCCTCATGTTGTGGTATCCCCCAAACATAAAATTAGTTTCACTACTTCATAATTGTGATTTTCCTACTGTTATGAATCATAATGTAAATGTCTGATATGCAAGGTGGGTCACATCACAAAGGGTCGTGACCCACACGTTAAGAACCCCTACAGTAGTATTCTGTTAACACATGAGAAAATGGATATCAAAGCAGACTAAGATCCCAGTACTGGGGAGACAGAAGCAAGTGGATCTCTATGAATTCAAGGCCACCCTGATCTACAGGCCAGCCAGAGCTACAAGGCTATGTAGTGAAACCCTGTCTCAAAATGGGGTTGGGGGGCAACACACAACTCCTGAAAGGATCACCAGAATGTCTGGGCTGCACTGGGACAGCTGGTAAATAATGTAAAATAGTATGAATTCCAAAGATAATCTTTGGCCCACAATTACCAAGCACAGTGTAAACAGGAAGTGAATAAAGATACAAGGGAGCCACAGATCCAGATTCAGTTTCCCACACCCGCATGGTGACACATAACCGTTCATAATTCCACATCCAGGACTCCAACACAATCTTCTGGGCTTGGTGGGCACCAGGCATGCACGTAGTACACATGCAGGCCATACATATAAACCAATCAATCTTTCTTTAAAAGAGCTACAAAGGGCCTGTCTTAACTGGGAACGTTATAATCCACCAGCCACTGGACTCCCCCAATTACTCTTTTTTAGTACCAACTTCAACCCATGTGTGAGAAGAGAAAGCTAGATTAAGCCTTGGACTGTGTTGCTTCAAGTAACCTGGGGGGTGAGGGAGCATTGAGATCCATGGCAAACTTCAAACCCAAGAGGCCTGGGGCTGATGGAAATACAAACTGCCTAGTGGAGAGACCCAAGGAGGTAAGTGAGGCCTGCAATGCCTGAGTCCCATCAGCATTTCTGGGGCCACCCCAGCCCACTTCATTCCCCAGAGGCAGGTGGCAACAAGCTTCTGGCACCTTCCCAAGCAACAAAGTAACCTCTCCTGCTCTCTAAGAAGACCAAACATTTCAGAAAGCCTTGAACTGGAGTGGGAACTGAGGGGAGGGGACAGAGAGAGCAAAGCACAATGCTTGCCCTCCCTGATGAAGGGAAGGACCCACCATCCTGGTACCCAGGTACCCTGCAAATACTTCCCCACTGCAGATAAAGATCAGTTCAAAAACTGCAACAAGGATTCTGAAACTTCCTTTTTACAACAAAGCCAACTGTTGCAACTTATTGCTACAATTCTTACAACATCTCAGCCAGGCCTCAGCTGAGTCCTGGGCTCCTGGCAAGGTGTCTAGATGTTTCCTGACCTCCGCACCCTCATTAGAAAGGACCCTAGCCCCTGTTCCTTCCTCCCCCTACCTTTCTCCCTACTCTCAGCAGTCTCCCTCTTCCTCAGTAGCATCCTCTGCAGTGACTACCCTGTGAACTAGGCCCCTTGGAGACTTTTGGTCTCTCACCTCTTCCAGATAGGTTTCCTGACCCAGTTCTTTGGTATACACAGGAGATAGGAGACAGGTAAAACTGGGATGTAACAGGCGGAAGGAAGACCTTCCATACACAGAGTCTGGAAAGATCGCCCAGCTCTTGGCTCCAGTTCCTGAGCTTCCTGACAGCTCATGAATGACAAAGTGGTTTTACCAGCTTTATATGAACCGGACTGGGCACCTAGGAGCCCCATCTCCTCTGCAAACCCCCATGTCTCATGCCACAACCCCAGAAGGCAGTGACCATGTGCCTAGGACTAGACCTGAGCCCAGGGGAGCTGTGATCTCAGACCTGACATCTTGATGTACGACCATCTCTGGACAAGACCTACAATAGATACTCACTAAGTGAATACATTTTAAGAGTCAATAAAACTCATAGTATTTTTTGACAATGTAAATAATAGTTCCTCCCCTCAGAGGACCATAACATGGTCATTAAATACCCAGTATGGAGAATGTTGCAACATAGGAAACTTCAGATTACAGCACTGAGTGTGAATTCAGTGTACACGGTATCATTCTGCCTGGGATAAGTACAAGCCTGCGTGTGTGTGTGCGTGTGTGTGTGTGTGTGTGTGTGTGTGTGTGTGTGTGTTCCTGTACATACATGTGTGTGAGTACTTATATGTGCAGGTAATCTGGAAACTTCAATGGTGTGTGCTTCTTGCCAGCTTTGTCCACATGTTTGTGCTGCAAACAACAAGCTCCTACTTTCTCTTCTCAACTTTAACAGGACACTGTTTTCAGTAGCAATGGTGTTTCACAATTCTCCATGAAAAGTCTCACCTCAAGTCCTTTGACTGGGAATAACTTGATATCTGACCACCCAACCAGAGGACACCCAATCAGTAGTTAATGACCTGGGAGTGGAAGGGAGCACTCTACTTACCAGAAAATGGCTCAAGGAAAGCAGGTCTCCACAGGCTACCTTGGGCTCTGAAAAGGCTAGGGCCTACAAAAGGGGGAACCTTTCACCAGTCAGTGAGTCACAGAACCTTCGCCAATCTGAATCACTCCTAAACAAAGCGAAATGCCTGAGCAAGATCTCATCCCTGATCCTTGGACACGTCGTGCCCTGTGCTCTGATTCTGTAATCAGCCCAAGTGCCACCTCCTCTAGGCAGCCTTCTCAGACACCCAAGGCCTGCTCTCCTGTATGAGCCAGAGACCATCAGTTCCTACAAAGAGAAACCACACTTTCTGTAGCTCCCAGTACCTGGCCCTGGGGTCCATCTTTGAGCATGGGAAACCCACGTTATCCAGTGTGGTTACTGAATAACTAAGGGCTGGATAGGAGGACAGACAGAGGAACAGTACACAATGCACAGATAGGGCAAGAGCCCACCTGTTAAGACAGCAGTGAGCTTCTGGCCACAGTCCCTAGCGGGGCACCACTGGGTCCCACAACTGCAAAGTCATCCTGGGCTTGAATTCATGCTGGCAGCCATGGTCCTCTCACCTGCCCCACCCCTCAACTAAACACCATGGTACAGGAGGCCTCGGTGAGTGACCAGCAGCAATGGGGATGATGCTACTCTTTAGTAAGCTCACAGTCCATGAAGGGGAAAACTGAGAAGACCAGTCCACCCTCTTTGCAAGCAAGGCTATGAGGAACAAGGAGGCAGTAGTAGGCAGCATTCCTCCATGGCCTCTGCTTCAGTTCCTGCCTCCAGGTTCCTGCCCTGTCTTCTCTTCATGAAAGACTACAGATATAAACCTAATTTTAAAAAACAACTTTCATCCCCAAGTTGCTTTAGGTCATGGTGTTTTAGCACAGCAACAGAAACTCATCTCAAAAAGGGGCATGATGGAGATCTCAATTCTGTTCAAGCAGCAAAGACTGAAGCTGACTCTGTATCCAGCCCAATGTGAGGCAGGGACCACAAAGGAAAGGGACCAGCCTTTCACTTTCCAGGCCTCGAAGTCCAGTGAGCTCTAAGATGCTTAGCCCTGGCTCCCTTTCGGGCCTAGTTAGGTTAAATCATCCAGTGTTTCATGCCTGGCCCTTCATGTTTATCACACAGGAAGCTGCCTTCTCCAGCCCAGTGACTTCACATAAAACACAGGAAACACATTCTACACAAAGATGCCGCTGCTGCCTTGTAAACCCTTTTTTCTTAATGCTTAGCCAGCTCAGATCAGAGTAACAAGCTGAGCTGTGTCGTAGGAGGGGAAGGATCCACAAGGGGCTGGCCTCAGAAGTCTCAACATCAAGCCTAGCGTCCAGCCCACTGTCACTTAGCTTGTCACTGAGGAACAGCTCTGTAGAATACATTAAAACCTTTAAAACCTGAACATGCATTTCCCACCCGTCTGAGGAGAAATGATGCTGAGAACAGTGTATGAGGGGAGGGCAGGGGGAAAGATGAAGACTGCACCCCTTCAAAGCTGGCGTCTCCATGCTTGCATGGGGGAACTGAGGCAAGCAAGCGCAGGGAGTAGGCGAGCTAGGCGAGCGGCAGGCAGCAGGCGGTATGTACGATCTGCCTGAAGCCAAAACCAAAACGCCTTGGTTTGTTCCTTCTACCATGTTTGTATTGAAAATACAAAAAAGTTACCGATCCTGAGACTTAGAGCCAAAGTTACTAGAAATTCAGACTGGCTGGAGGACCAGTGCCAGAGTGGCTTTCTGGATGGCCCACCATTCCGCTTGGCACTACCCAAGAAGAGATACTAATTTCTTACTTTTTTTTTCTTTTTCTTTTCTTTTTTGTTTTGTTTTGTTTTGTTTTTTAGCTGTGGGAAACTTTTTTGCCTGAGGGCCCCACCCAACTGGAAGAAGTTCAGACAAACCCTCCCCCTCCCCCATTCTTGAACTTACTGCCTCAAAGGAGAAGACGTTTCAGGGGAGGGAGGTTTTTGAGGGCAGGCTAAAGGACTCTCACAATAGCCAGGAAAGATGGTGCCATTCAAAAGCACTTTCCCCTGCCTCAGAGTGAAGCCAAGAGCAACTCTCAGCATGAGTCCTGGGCAAGTACTCACCAACATGGGGAGAAAAAAATACTCTTCCAGTCGCCACACCCAAGACCCCTGCCTTGGGCTCAGACACTCTACACTGTAAGCAAATTCAACAGAAGGGGCTTTTAGATTTGGTTTGGTTTCTTTTTTCAAAGACAGAGTCTTTCTATGTAGAGCAGGCTGGCCTTGAACTCAGACATTTGCCAGCCTCTGCTTTCTGAGTGCTGGGATTGAAGGTATGAGCCACCAGACCCAGCACTGATGGTTTTTCTTTTAGTCAGAACACCATTTATAATTCCAATCAATATTCAGAGGCTGGAGAATAGTTCTGGGAAAAGCTCATTGGCAAAGTAGTTGCCTAGCATCTCAGCCTTGGGATTGCTTGACTCCCAGCACTGCAGGGAGAAGAACTTTAGGAAATCTAAGGGTCAAGTGCCCAAACTGCAAATGTCCTCTTGGTCCATGACAGCCTTATACAAGAAAGGAATTCGCCTATGGCTATCCCAATGCATAAACTTTTTAGAGACAAGCGTCTGGCCCATGGGGACCATAGAGGCCTCCCTGGGAGGCCCCCTTTTCCTCTGCAAAGCATCTCATAAAGCACCATATAAGGACCTTGGAATCAGTGCAGCTACAAGGAAGTAACTTGGGGGATGGAAAAGATCAGCAACCTGTACCTCCGGGCAGCAGCCCGACCTGTCCTGCAGGAAGCCCTACTACTCACCAGCAGCTTCCTTCCAGAGAGCATTGCAAGCTCCTCAGCCACAAGGGACGGGGGGGGGGGGGGGGGGGGGTTGTGGGGGGTGTGTGTGTGTGTCCTGGGCATTCGAAACTAGATTGAAGCTAGAGAGACCTCAGCCAAGGTCAGCCAGGAGCCTCCTTCTCCAGCCACCTGCCCCGTGCTGAATCACCTCAGGCTTAGGGAACTGGTCAAAGAGGGACCCTGACTAATTCCAGCACAAGCTTGCCTCTGGTCCTTTTTAAAGAGATCCACATCAGATCCCCTGTGCCCCAGAGGAGACAACACATAGGCATCAGCCTTCAAAAGTGCCTGCCCATGTGGTGGCAGGCCTACTTTAGAGCCTGGCTCACGGTCCTCCATCTAGGGTGACTCACACCACTCTTACTTTCCACAGTGTCTGGCAGTGGGGCGGGTCCTACTCAGAACCCTGGGAGGCGCTTGCTCAGGCTGCCCTGGAAAAGGATCCCAGCATACAATAAGCAGAGCGGGCAGCCTCTCCAGTGTCCACTGTTCAAGGCTGACAGTGGCCCTCCTTGGAGACCAAGGTCAGCCGCCCCTGCCCAAGTCACCATGATCCTCTTTGATCATATGGTCTCAAAAACTTGAGCTTTTCCATAGCCATGCATCAATAACCATAGAGCAGATGTCTGGGTGATCGATACCTGAGGCAGAGCAGAAAGGAGTGTATTCTGGAATGCTCTGACCCCAAGTTGAAAAAGGGGACACACCTTTAACCGCAGCACTCAAAAGGCAGAGGCAAGTGGATGGATCTCTTATGAATTCCAGGGCAGCCTGGTCTACATAGTGATACCTCAACAATAAAAAACACATGCAAGCTTCTTTTTGTCATAGCAAAAGAAAAAGTAATCACCACTCATATTTCCCAGGCTGGAGTGGGTGATGGGCCCATTATCAGGAGAGTACATCTGTCACTGAGGCTGAGGAAAACAGGACCCAAAGTGTTCTAGGCCAGAAGAGCAAGTCCGCCCATGTGTAAGCCCTTTGCACCCAAGCCTGTTGTGACGGCACAGGGCTGTAATCCCAGCGTTCAAGCTGTCAGGGGTGGAAAGTCAGAGGGGAACCTGACCTCGCACAGTGAGATCCTGCCTCAACAAATGAACAGAGAAGCAAAAGGTTCTCCATGAATGGGAACTGAGTGCATTGTAATATCTAGCTGTGCTCTTTCATCCCCCTGGAGAGCATGCCCTGCAAGCACATAGAGATGAGCCTGTCTTTTAAGGGCTGCAAGGATTTCCGCTGTGCAGCTGCCCCATGATTACAGTGACCTTTCTAATGGACAGTGAGCTCGTTTCCTGCCTTCTTCTCTGACAATGCCACAATGACTGTCCTCAGACGTTTCCTTCTGCACAGTCAAGTTTATCTGCGGGGTGAATTCCTAGAACGAAGTTAGAAGGGACTATGCTTCAACAGACAGTGTCAATTACCTTGGAAAAAGAGGTGTGCCCAGGACTAGAGGAACGGCTCTGTGGTTAAATGTACTGATTTGGCAGAGGACTAGCATTCGGTTCTCAGTACCCACATCGTGTGATTCACAACTGCCTATAATTCTAGCTGAAGGGGGAAACCCCCACACCTCTCTGGCCTCCTCTAGCTCCTGGCCTTAAGACACATGCACGTACATGCTATATATATCCCACCCACAAAGAACTCAAGTGGGAAGCAGAGGTGTTTGGAAGGGCAGTAGTCCCTCAACTGTAGAGCTTCCCAGGCACCTTTGTGGGCCAACAGGCACACAAACTACTTCTGTCTTACAGGGAATATGGTCCTCGCTAACACAATCAAACCTACCCTCTGCCAGCACTACCACTGGAAGCCAGGCCTCTGGACAACACAGTTGTTTTTCCTATACTACCCTTGCCTGTCTGTCATCTAGGGGTTGTCATGTCTTAGAGAAAAAGCAGAAACCACAGCCAGTATGAGCAACTCCTGCCTAGGCCAGCACCTCACAGCAGGTCATTCAGCCCACATCTGTAAGCAAGTGCACCCCAAATCAGCAGCAGAGGGGACTGAAAACCACTTACTGCGTCTTCATCAGTTTGGCCCCCCTCAGTCAACCGCAACCATCACATGATACATGCACCCCTTGTTAGAGGGTGGAGAAACACTGAGTTAGGAACTAAGAAAAGAGTCTACCCTCCACCCTCACATAGTCACCTAAGGAGGCAAGACTGGTAAAACTGTTTAAAATAATAAGAAAAATGTAGACAGCCACTGTGTACCAGGCCTTTTGCACTTTTGCACCGACTACTCCTCTGGTTCTTGCATCTAGCTCTGCAGAGTAGGTGCAATTGATTCCCATGTTCCAGGTGAGAAAACTGAGGCTTAGGGAATTATGTAATGTGTGCAATGTCACAACGCTGGTAGGAGAGTTAAAGATTTCAACTCTGCCTATTACCACAGTTAAAGTTCTTTCCCTGACTCCCTTTTCCCAACTTTAAAAATGAGATTCTGGAGTCAACTTGGTAGACTAAAGACTCTTGCCACCGAGTCTGAGTCCCAAGGGCCACATGGTGGAAGAGAGGAACCGATTGCCTTAAGTTAGAATCTGTCTTTATTTACTTCTTTCCTGAGAGCTTATTTTTCTTTTCTTTTTTTTTTTTTTTTTTTTTTTTATTTAAGGAGATGTATGAGCCAGTTGCCTAGGAGCCAGGGCACTGTTCTGCTGTCACCAGAGGACCTGACCCAGGGGCTCAGAGCACCAGGGGTTAAAGCAGAGAGGCAGTGATTCTGTAGGGCAGCACGAAAGGAAAATGCACTTCCTGCCCTTGTGGTAGAGATGCTGTTTTGTGCTCAGTAAATTAGGACGTTTGTTTAATTAAGAGAACACACAGACTTTCTTATTCTAAATATTTTTGGAACATGATGCTTGGAGGAAGCTGTCAAGGCAAGGATTTTTTTTTCCCTCCTGGCTTTAGCTCCTTCCCCCACCAAGAGAAGGAAAACAACAGCTAAAGCCCTCCTCTCCTTTTGAAATAAAGATGTCAAGCTGGTAGGGGCTGTCTTAAGCACTTTACTGAAGGATTAGTGAGAAGAGGAAGTGAGGGAAACTCCAGCCAACCCCATTTCTAGCAATTCCCTACCAGGCTAGGGACAATGTTGCATTTCTTAGTGTGCTTCTCCTCTTCTTTAAAGAGCTAAGAGATCCTTGTTTTGTTTTTTTTTCTAGAGCAAAACCAGGCAAAAGGCAGGCTGTGATTAACTTGCACCCTTCCTTCCACAAAAGAGAAGTTGCCTCGTCTCCAAACTCTTTGGTTAAAAAGTTCAAAATTGATAGAAAACAAGAAAACCAGGACCCTGTCCTTTCTCTCCTCTCCCCTTGCCTGCCCTTCAGACCAGAAGCCCCACTAAGCTCCACTGAGAGTTCCTACCTCTCAGCTTCCCTTCCCCACCCAGGGCTAGCAAAAGCCTCCCCAACACAACTTGCCAGTGCTAGTTAGAGGGGAACCTGGTTCTGCCCACCTCCCCCGCCAAGACCTGCTGAGTGTAGGAGCTAAGATCTGGAGGTGTCACCCACACAGCAAGCACAGTGGCTCTCAAACTACACTAAGCAATCCCTCGATGCTTTTATTTTAACTGCTCCCCAATTATCCACTAAATGACTCCCCACTTTCCTTCACCACGTGCTTGCCTCAGTTTGTCAAGCCTGAAAATGTCTTTCTTCCTCATGGTGGTTGCCCTGCCTCCCCTGGACAGCAGTGGCCCCCTGAGCCTAGGAATTCCTTGAGTCCTTTGTCTGTGGCTTGTTTGGGACACACCACAAGCTGTCTTTGTGTCTTAGTCTACCACTCTGCTCTTTAATGCCTTCAGATTTCCCCAGGACACAAGTCCCTTCAGGAGGACAGCAGGCTCTCACAGGGTAATCCTATGCCTCACAGCACCTTTCTGGGGCTCCCGACGTCTCCACTTCAGTCACCTACTGGTTTTGTCTCAGCACTCCCCTGAGTGCCTCTGAGCAGGGGCGGCCAGGTCTTACTCAATTCTCACCCACCCCACCCCACCCCCACACACAGCACCTGGCCAAGTCCCTGGCAGAAGCAGGTTAAATATTTGCTCAATTACACATCTATAGGCCCTTCCCCCACCCCCACCCATAACAACCTTGTATATTAATTGACTGATATTGAGTGATTGTCTAAACGGGCCTTCAAGCAGTTTAGCTCTTTAACAGAAAGGGAGGTAGGCCTCCAGGTGAAGTTATCAGCCTGGACTCTAGACAGTGGAGTCAAAAATGGCTACAATGTTTCTGTGAACAAGTTACCTTTTTATTTATTTTTTTATTTTTTATGCTCTTTCAAAAAGCTTTATTTTCACTTGGTCCAAGGCTTGGGAGGGGCTCCGGGGCGGGTTACAGACTTGCCTAGTGGCTTGAGAGTTCCAGGTGGGGTTCCTGAGGCAGGCTGGCATACAGCAGAGGAGGAAGTCCCTTGGGGGGCAGAGACCTCCTAGTCCTGCTTGAGAGTGAGCCACTCTTAGAGATACTTGCCCAGAGATGGCTGAGACACGCCAGTTTGCGTTGGCTAAAAATATGGAACTCAATGCATTTGCATGTCATCCTTAAGCAGGGGCCAAGCTAATCTGTATCGTTTCAATTTTAATATAGGTGCGGCCATAGGGAACACACAAGTTACTTTGAAAGCTTGCTAATCCAGAAAACCGCTCCGAGAACTGAGAAACCAGTGGACCTCTCCACAGCCCAGCAGAGGCAGCCTCCCGGTCTCTAAGACCTGGAACTTCCCAGGAACCTTTTCCCTAACACCGCTGGGTGGGGCCTCAGGCACCCGCCCGGGCCCACTCAGCCCTCAGTTTCACTACAGCCCGCAAGCAAGTCCTAGAGGGTACTGACTCCGTTGCCTGGGAGAGATGGGGACCGGGAGGAGCTGGGTGCAGTTCCTGCCCTAGGCGTGGCTCCAGAACTGGATGGGGTGAAGACCCCAGCGCAAGGAAGTGGGGGATGTCTTCAAAACTCCGCCTCTAACCAAACATAAAAGAAGCGGCTGTCGGGCCTGGACTTAAAGTCAGGGCCAGCTCCCAGAGACTGGCCCGGGCGTGGCGTCCCAAGGTGCGGTGGAATCAGGTGCACGCCTGCCTGGGCGGCGGGACAGCTGCAGGCAGACCCAGGCCTTTCGACCTCGGGCAATAGAAATCCAAGGTTGAATGAGGTCAGACGGGGGGGGGGTCTTTCCGGCGCCCTGAGCCCCGCGGCAGCTGGGTCCCCTTTTCCCACGCACCCAGAGTACCTCTCTCCGCCCCCTCCCGGCCCGAGGGCTGACGGACAAATGAGGAAGTCCGCAGCGGACGGCGGAAACACAGCCAGGCGCAATGTCTGCAGCAGGACCGACCGATCCTGACTCAGGAGGACGCCCTGACAGCTGCCAAGCGGTCTCCGCCTGCCCGTTACCTCCCTTTGCCAAACTTACAAAGGAGCCGCTGCCCGGAGCCCACGACCTCATCTGGCGAGCTCAGCCCAGGGCTCAGAGACTGCAGCGTCCCCGAAGGGGTTAAAAAGTTTGCCCGAGCCGGCCGTCAGGGAGGAGGGAACACAGTGGCGACAGGAGCAGGCCGAGCTCCCAGTGCCCGGACTGGGAAGGCGTCCGGCAGGGACGGGGACTGTGTCCCCCTGGCTCCCTAACCCCGAGGCCTCGCTGCCTATCACCCCTCGGATGAGGATGCGAAGTCGAGTCGCACCCGACCGCGCCGAAACCAGCCACGCGGAGGCGGAGAACCACAGGGCCGCCGACCCCAAACGCCTAGAGTCTGGTCGCCGCGCGCGCGCGCTCGGCAGCTCCGGGGCGGGACATACCGGCAGAGCTCGCTCACCTGAACCTGGATCTGCCCGGGAAACAGGCGCTGGTTCTTCCGAGTGGACTTTCTCGAGCGCTCGGGCGGCGCGGTGGGGTGGGGCGAACGCGAGACTGGAGCTACAGCAGATCAGGTTCTTGAGCCTTCCGTGCCCTGCCCAGGAACCGCGGTGATCTGCGCGCCTCACCGCACCCAGCTCTGGTGCTCGCCGCCCGCCCTGCCCCGCCCTTCCAGAGGAGGGCAGGTCTACAGCCCGCCGCCGGCTCGGGGGTGGAGCTTCCAGGCGCCCGCCTCTTCCCACATTGCCCAATCCAATAGGGGTCTGGCCTAAACTGACAGGTTTTCGGCCTATAAATAGACAAGGAAAGGAAGTAGAGGGCTGGGATTCATCTGTCCCCACCTCCGCCCACCCCACCTTCCACCCGCGCTTCCTAGGCGGGAGCCACGCCTTGTGGGGCGGACCCAACGGACAGCCAGGTTACAGGACCAGGATTGACGCGGACTATATCCAATCAAGAGCTGGCGGCTCCGGCGCGCTTGGCTCCAGGTCCCGGCTCCGGTCGCAGCTTGGGCCGCGCCAGGGCCGGAGGGAGCGTGCTGGGAAGGTCTGAGACTCTGACACTCCGCCCCGCGAACCGTGTTTTCCCTTCGTCCTGTCCTAACAGGAGAACAGATATTAAGTACCATATATGGGAAAAGTGGTATTTTACATAATTATGATGACTGTGGGGGCGGGCATGGCTTCAACCCTGCATTCCGTGTGGGCGTCCTGAGTTCGATTTTGGAGCCGGCTCGGGGCTGTCCTCCAGCCTCTGAACCTTTGCTCTGGCGGGTCCCTCTGCCTGGAATGCTGTCTAAGCCACACTTAGAGTAATTAACTCGCACACATCTCAGATGTTTGTCACTAAATTATTTTAAGGGTAGATTTCATTTGTTTTATTTTAGTTACCATGAGAAGTTTTCTTTTTTCATTTAAAAAAATGTACTTTGCCTTTAATCCATCAGGAGTCTGTCCACGCATTATTTTCTGCCCTAATTGTCCGTTTCTGAGTTGTGTCCATTGATCTGTGTGGTCGATCCTGCAGCACGTCAAGTCAATGCAAATTTCTCGTCATTGCTCTTAACTGCTGGAATGTTCTTGCTAATACAGTCAAAATGAGCCTTCCCAAATGAACTTCAGGGAAAACTTCATTCTAAAGTCACAAGACAGATAAAGAAAGAAAGAGATTTTGCAGCCCAGATGACCAAGGATCGCTATCCACATTACATTAAAGACTGCTTCCCGGTTGATAAGAAAAATCCAACTGCAAAAAAAAAAAAAAAAAAAAGAGGCTGAAAAATCCTGTGGTTGTGGGTGGTACACCAGAACTCAAGAGGCTGAGGGAGGAGGAGGAGTTCAAGACTAGCCTGAACTACACAGACACGCAGTTCAAAGGTGTGAAATATATAAAGCCAATAATTACTTTTAAAACTAATCATCAAGAGACTGGAGATGTAATTCAGCAATAGAACACGTATCCACCATGTGCCAAGCTCAGGCTCTATCAGCACCAACACACACACAATTTACTAAAGAAAGGACAGACTTTCACAGGAGGTTAAAAGAGAAGCACCCCATTTGTTATCACAGAAGATGAATGTGAAAACTATGAGTGAACCCAGCATGGCAGCTCATACCTGTAAACCCAGAGTCATTGCAAGTTTGGGGATCTGTCATAGCAGGACCTAGTCTCAAAAGCCCACAAAATAAAATACTATTATATATATATAATATATATTATATATATATATATATCCCACAAAATAAAATACTATTATACACACACACACACACACACACACACACGTATATATGTCATAGCAACACACACAGACCCTTTGGTGGTTGCTAACGTTAAAATGCCAACATTATCAGCAATGGATAAGAGATGACCCCATCAATTGCTTACAGGAATATGTGCTTCTACACTTTGGGAAAGCACATAAGCCAGGAATGGTGGCACACACTTGTAATTTCAGCACTGCAGAGGGTAGAAGCAGGAGGATCAGGATGTCAACCTTACTCTTGGCTACATAGTGGGTTTATGGCCAATCTAGGCTACATGAATCCTGGTCTCAAAAAAGAAAGAGAAAGCAGACCTGTCCTTGGCTTTATTTACTAAAGTTTGATATACACCTCAAGAGTCAGCAGTTCCACTCTTAAGCATGTATGCAACCAAAGAGGACTAGCTAGATCCATCAAAGGATGTTCAGAAGTGTTCACAAGGGTTGGGGATTTAGCTCAGTGGTAGAGCACTTGCCTAGGAAGTGCAAGGCCCTGGGTTCGGTCCCCAGCTCCAAAAAAAAAAAAAAAACCCAAAGCCGCAGAAATGTTCACAGACGTTTAAAACAATCAAAAGGGAACAGTGAGATGGCTCGACAAGTAAAGGTGCCTGCTGCCAAATCTGTATTCTGTCCCTGGGACTCCCCTGGCAAAAAGAGAGTGCCTACTACCTCAGGTTGTTCTCTGATACACACAAAATAAATTTTTCAATGTTTAAAAGAGAGAGAGAAAGAAGAGAGAGAGAGAGAGAGAGAGAGAGAGAGAGAGAGAGAGAGAGAGAGGTTTAGTGGCTCATTCCTTAAATCCTAGTGCTCAGTATTTTTGAGGCAGAGGTAAGATAGGTCTCCAGTTCCGTGACAGCCCAGGTGATATAGTTAGACCCCACCCACAGCCCCCCCCCCCAAAAAAGTAGTAAGAGAAAAGTCACTCCATAGAAAATGGTACCAGGCACAGTGTTTCATGTCCCTAATTCCAACACTCATAACACTCCAAAGGCTGCAGCAGACAGTGAGTTTGGAGGCCAACCTGGGCTACATAATGAGACCCTGACTTAAAAATAATAATTGTAATGGGGGCTGAAGAGACGACTCAGCAGTAGAAGACGGTGACTGGTCTTCCTGAGGACCCCAGTTCAAATCCTAACACCCATGCAGCAACTCGCAACTGTCTGGAACTCCAAGATCTGACACCTTCATGCAGGCCTGGCTGCAGGCAAAAAACACCGATGCACATAAAATGAAAATAATAAATGTTTTAAAAAGTAAGTGGATAAATTGGTCTACACTTGCTTACTATATATACATGAAAAGAGAGAAAATCAACAGTCCCTGCCTCTAAAGATGTTCTAGAAACCCGCAGGAACACTCTTCCTGCAGATTCCTCCCTAGCCTGGTGACGTAGGTGGGTGGGACACTGCAGGCCAGTCACGTGGAACCAGCTGCGCAGGCGCACAGCGATGCACTGTCCGCAGACCAGTAGTTCTCTTTCACCAACCTGTGCCTCATTTCCAGGACTTCCAACCTACTCTGCCACCTCCAACTGTGCCAGCCTTGGAGGTAACTGCCAAGTCCATGTTCCACCCAGGCCTCCAACTATCGAACAATCTTTTCTTTCTTCCTTCCTTCCTTTCTTTCTTTTTTTTCCTCAACTTTAAAAAATTGTAATATGCAGCTCTGGGCTGGAAAGATGGCTCAACGGGCTGGAGAAATGGCTCAGCGGTTAAGAGCACTGTTTGCTCTTTCAGAGGTCCTGAGTTCGGTTCCCAGCAATCAGATGGTGGCTCACAATCATCTGTAAGGGGACCCAGTGCCCTCTTCTGGAGTGTCTGAAGAGAGCGACAGTGTACTCATATACACAAGAAAGAAAGAAAGAAAGAAAGAAAGAAAGAAAGAAAGAGAGAGAGAGAGAGAGAGAGAGAGAGAGAGAGAGAGAGAGAGAAAGAAAGCGGGCTAGAGAAATGGCTCAGTGGTTAAGAGCACTGGAAGTTCTTCCAGAGGTCCTGAGTTCAATTCCCAGCAACCACATGGTGGCTCACAACCATCTGTAATGGGATCTGATGCCCTCTTCTGGTGTGTCTGACAGCTACAGTGTACTTATATAAATAATTAATAAAATTTTTTTTACAAGCAGCCTTCCCCCCCGACCCCCGTGGTGGCACATGCCTTTTTAATCCCAGTCTTCGGAGGCAGAGGCAGGTGGATCACCGAAGTCACAGCCAGTCTCGTCTACAGAGCAAGTTCTGGGATAGCCAAGGCTACGTGGAGAAATCCTGTTTGGAAAAAAAGGAATAAACATTCTGAAGGAATCTAGGTCAACTTGCCACTGAGCCCCTTGTACATCCATATTTTACTATGGATCTAGCCTGGGTGCCCACCACCAGGTAAACAGCTAAAGCCAATGTGCTGAGTATCCACAATGGACTTTTAACCTTTAAGAAGCATGAAATACCATGATGCCGTTCACAGCAAAATGAGTGGAAGTGGAGATCATCCTGTTAAGAGAAATAAGCCAGACCAAGATCTGAAACATGCTACCATATGTTTGTTTCTGATACGCAGAATCTTAAGTTTAAAATGCATGTACTTGGGCTGGAGAGATGGCTCAGTGGTTAAGAGCACTTGAGTTCAAATCCCAGCAACCACATGGTGGCTCACAACCATCTGTAATGAGATCTGATGCCCTCTTCTGGTGTGTCTGAAGACAGCTACAGTATACTCATATATAATAATTCTTTTTTCTTTTCTTTTTTTTTTTTCTTTTTTTTTTTTCTTTTTTTTTTTTCGGAGCTGGGGACCGAACCCAGGGCCTTGCGCTTGCTAGGCAAGCACTCTACCACTGAGCTAAATCCCCAACCCCTAATAATTCTTTTTTAAAAAAATGCATGTACTTACAGCCAGATATGTGGTGCATGCCGGTAATCCCTGCACTGGGGAGGTGGAGGCAGGAGGATTAGGAATTTTTGTTGTTGTTGTTTTGTTTTGTTTTTTAAGATTTATTTATTTTATATATTTGAGTACACTGTAACTGTCTTCAGACACACTAGAAGAGGGCATCAAATCCCAAATCCCATTACAGAGGGTTGTGAGCCACCATGTGGTTGCTGGGAATTGAACTCCGGACCTCTGGAAGAGTAGTCAGTGCTTTTAACCACTGAGCCATCTCTCCAGCCCGGATTAGGAATTTGAAGGATAGTTTTCTAATTCCAAACATGAATGAGACTATACCGCCCAAAAGGGGGGACTAAAGGATGGTGACAGAGCACAAGGAAGAGGAACGGGGGAGGAGAAAGATATATAGTACATGTGTCTTCTTTTTCTCAGGGTGTGTGTGTGTGTGTGTGTGTGTCTGTCTGTCTGTCTGTGTGTCTGTGTGCACATGTAGAGCCTTTTTGGTATCTACAGTGAATCTCAGCCTCCTACACTGTTGTTACAGGACCCCAGCCTCTGGGAATGCCGTGTCTCTCCTACGTGGCCTTCTGTCCAAGCTGCCGGTCACACTATGCATCAGCCACTATAAACAAGCCACTGCCACAGCACAGCCTTCATCCTCTCTCTGAGGATTCTGACCCTTGAGCTCCTGCTTGTCTTTCCATACCCCAAGCCCCACTAGAAGGAGAGTGTTCCTTCTGCTTCATATGACATGTTTGTGTCTCTCTGGCAGGACTTCTCTGTCCTGTGTCTGTCTTGGGATGCCTAAGTAGAATCCAGACTCCGCCCACACTGAACTATTGTTCTGTGCCTCATCTTTCATTCTTAGGATTGGGCTGATATCATTCCCTTCAAAACCGGGTTGTTCTGAGGATGGTGTCCAGTGGCTTGCTATACATGTCAAGCATTGACAGTGGAGCCAGCGCAGGTAGGACAAGGGATGTGTGGGCCCCTGCCTTACTGCCTCCAACAGGTCATTCTCTAATGTATTCGTGCTGCCTCTGGACTTTTGCTTAGCCAGGCCACAGGGCGAGAACTGGAATTCAGAAACAGTATACAGCATGCCCTCTAACGTCCTATGCTTGGACCTCCGGCACAGGCTCAGCAGGGCTGGGGAGAGCATGCAGGTGAAAGAAGGGCAAAGGAAGCTCATTCCAGGCAGGACACATTGACACAAGGACAAGAGGGAGGAGACGCAGCCTGGGCAGGACCTCGGGCAGCTTAGCGTCGGAGTGGGGAGTATCATTCAGAAAGTAGCGGAGCTTAGAAAAGGCCAGAGCCTGCTGTGGAAAGTGAAGTCCTTGGATGATAGAAGCATTGTGGGAAGTCCCAGGACAGGGAGGTTGAGTGCAGCAACAGAGGCAGTGAGCCCCCGCAAAACCCCAGATTTGAAACCCAGCAGTAAGTGAAAATTAGCCTAGGGCAAGAACTGGCAAGCACCCTGATCCGCTGGATCCAAATTTGCTCACTGGGTCTGAATCCTGACAAAGTCTGAAAAGCAGCCAGGGTTGGTGACCAAAACCTGTAATCCCAGTACTTGGAAGGCAGAGGCAGGAGAGCTGCTCCAAGTTTGAGGTTAACCCTGAACTAAATTAAGTTCCAGGATATTCGGGGATACCAAGAAGACCCTGTGTCAAAACAAAGCAAACGGAAAGCAGTGAGTTTAATCAAGGTGTCTATGGGCTTGATGAGGAGATTCCACTGTGGGGACATTAAATGTCTAGAGAGGTGGTGTACACTCCTCGGCGGTGGGTCACTTGCCTGGCATGCACAAGTGTGAGATCCTAGCTCTGAGGCAGATATGTCTGCCCTCCTAAGGCTGAGGCAAGAGGATCACAGGTTTAAGGCCAGCCTGAAACAAACCTTCAAAGGCCTCCTATATCTAGAGGGGGTAATTAAAGCCGTGAGTCCAGCATTCTTTCACACAATTTGCTATTCATTCAGCAGCACCAGCCACAAGGACCACGCCTGCCTCCCCTCCCCCAAGAGGGACGCTCCACTCTCTAGCATTCTCTCACCAGCGTTCAGTCAACAAGCACGATCCCAATCTCTATCACAATGGCTCCTGTGCCTGTTTGGCAACACTGCCTAGAGCCCAGCTTGGCCTCCATGTCCCTGCCCTTACCCCCACCTCCCTGAGCCTCTGACCATGGATCTCCCTCCAGGAACCTCTCTGCATCCTCCCTCCTGGCCTGGAGTCCTTCTCTTCTCCCTCACAGCACCCTGGAATCCCCACTATCTGCCCCTCCAGCTCGCCTGCCTCCTGCTGAGACACCTCACATCAGGCGGTGTGTGTGCATCCGTGGGACCCAACACGGAATTCGGAATCTCGAAAGACCTTCAATGAGTATCTGTGTGGTGCACGAACAAACAAATAAGCCAATAAAAATTGCAAGAGTGCAACATGAACCCACTACACTGAAGGCAGGCAGGAGAGTACAATTCTTCATTTGTTTGGGCCCACACACCGGGTGCTGGGAACCAGATTCCCAAACATGCTGCTGGCTCCTCTAAGTACATTTACTGGGCTGTAACTCCCATTCCGCAGATTTCATGCGAAGAGCTCGAGTCCGTAGGTTGTTGTTGCCGGTGTCTAAGATTGTGCGGTCCTTCCCCAACCCCACAAGAAACCCCATGTTCATCAGCTGTCTCTCCCCATTTTCCCCAACCTTCTCCACCCCACCCCTACCCCTGTCTGGAAGTTGACAACCATTAATCAACTTTCTGGATGGATTGGCTTCCTGAGAACATTCCACAGAAGTGGCATCACAGCGTGTGGGCTTTTGTGTCTGGCTGCTTTTATTTAGCTTAGTGTTTCAGGAACACGGTTTCGTCGGAGCATCTGTCGGTATTTCACTCTTTCCTGTTGCTGAACGGTGTGTGTCTCCGTGCACGGAGAGTCCACATTTGGCTGACCCGCTCCAAAAATGCAGTCATAAGCAGGTTGCAATGAAAGCGTGCAGCTGGGGACTCTGTGACAGTGTCTTCACACTGCCTCACCCCATCTTGGTGTTTACTGTTTGAGGAGGGGTGTGCTTATCGTCTCCTCTTGGGAGTAAACTGAGCCCTGCCTGACAGCGTTGAGACTTGCCAAAGATCCCAGGATCCCAGGCAATTAAATGGCAGGGGAAGACTGCTAAACCCCTTCTTTTGTATCACTCTGCCCCGCCCCCAGGTCTGAGCCAGGTCTCTCTCTTCCCTCTTGAACCCACTCAGCAGTGTTCACTTAGCCCTCATCCACCAGGCCTTGGATTCCCAAAGACTTGAGTGTGTGCTTGAGAGGAAAGGAGTCAAGTTTATGTCCCATCTAGTGTGGTTGATTGATTGTTGAGAGTGTGTGTGTGTGTGTGTGTGTGTGTGTGTCCAGGTCAGAGGACAACTTTACAGGAGTAGGTTCTCATCTTCCATCATGTGGGTTCCAAAGGATGAAGCCCAGGTCCTCAGGCTTGGTGGCAAGCTCCCATATCCTCTGTGCCCTCTTGCTGGCTCCTGATCTGGATCTGTAAGTCAAAGGCCAGTCCATTCCCCCTCGGTAGAGACAGGCCACTCATCAGGCATCAGCATTGGTGAAAGTAAAAGCCACCAGGAGGAGGCTCCTCCCACTCCAGAAGTCCCTGGGCCTCTCATCTACCCTGCAGAGAAAGGGCCACCTGCCACACTGCCACCCAACCCTTCCCTCACCACTTCCTTCTGCTTAAGCCACCTTGCCACACCCTTCCTCTCTACCTGCAGAGAGCCTTAAACATGCCTCTATTACAGTGGCTCTGACAGTAGCTCATGACCTCTTCTGTGTCTGCTCCTCAGAACCTGGCAGCCCTGACCTGCCATTGCATTAACTCCGTCTGGAGTGGCGGGATGGGTGCATTGTACTGTTTTAATGACAGTGCAAGTCACTGACTGAATGTTTTCCAAAAGTCATTTGATCCTAATAGCCCCGTGAGGTGTGTCTAATCTCCTTTTTATAGCAGAAAAACTGGACACTCGGGTGAAGTTTACAACCCAGGTCCTGGGGGCAGGGAGATGATAGAATGTGGGAGGCACAGTATCTTCAATATCACCTTCCAGTGCCTCCCCTCCGAGGCCAGATCGGTCCTCACTGAGAAGCAAGTGTCAAATTTAGAATCAGAGGCTGAGGGCTGGGTGTGGTAGCCCATGATTTTAATCTCAGCGCTTGGGAGGCACATATCTTTGTGAGTTCAAGGCCAACCTCGTCTACAGATCGAGTTCCAGGACAGTCAGGATGACACAGAGAAATCCTGTCTTGAAAAACCAAAAATGAAAGAAAGAAAAAAGAAAAGAAAACAAGAACGAAAGGCTGAGCCTTCAGGAGGCTGAGGAAGAAGAATGGAAAGTTCAAGACCAGCCTGGGCAACTTAATGAAGTCATACTCAAAATAAAAAATAAAAAGAGGTTTGGGCTCAGGGGTAGAGACTTGCTCAACATGTAAGAGATCCAAGGTTCAATGCACAGTACTTAGGAAAGAGGACAGAAGGAAGGAAGATTGGGAAGAAGGGAGGGAGGGATAGAGGGAGGGAGGGAGGAAGGAAGGAAGGAGTGAATGAACTGAGAATCAAGCCTTTGGGAATGGGTAAGTTTTTAAATGGACAAGTGAGCTCAAACAGGCACCCAACTGTCCTGCGATCTCCTTAGATCCCATATCAGGTCTAAGAGAAAATTAGAGCTTCAGTGGGATTTCTTGGCAAAGCATGTGCTTAGCAAGAGTGAGGCCTTGGGACCATTCTCAGTCCCAAAAGAAGAAAGATGGAGAAGAGAGGCTGAGAAGTAGGGAGGGAGAGAGGGAGGGAGGGAGGAAGGAAAAGAGGGAGAAGAGAGAGAGAGAGAGAGAGAGAGAGAGAGAGAGAGAGAGAGAGCGCTTTCAGAGACTAAGTGGTTCACAAGAACACAGCAAAGAGGGAGGAGCCTCCAGGCCAGTCTTTTCCAGGGCAGAAGTGCTTCAGCCCACAGCCACCACATACCACCCCACCCTGCACAGCTTAGGCGGAAGTCTCAGTTTCCACAGTGAAGCTTAAAAAAGAAATGAAGAAAGCAGTCTTGTCCACAGCATTTTGAGAGGAACAGAAAGGATGAGGATGCTAAATTCCTCTTGGTTCTGATAGTGAGCCAAGTTCACTGATTGGTTGTTATTGCAAGGCGAAGTGGATCCTCCCAACCAGAAGATGAGTCGTCCACGGACTGCTCTCTCGGCTTAAGCTTGTCTTGTGCATTCGAGCAATAGAATCACTTTAAAACAACAAAAGGAAGAACACATTTAAAGAGGAGATGAGAAGCTGGTGAGATGATCCAGTAGTTAAGAGTACTCATTATTCTGCTGAAGGAGCCAAGTTTGGTTCCCAGCACCCACATAGCAGCTCACACTGTTGTCCATTCCAGTGCCCTCCTCTGCCCTTTGTGGGGAACCAGGCACAGACAAACGTGCAGGCAAAACATCCACACACATAAAGAATAATTTTAAAAAAATAGTGGCTGGATCTCCAGTAGGGCAAAGCAAGTAAGCAAGCAAACAAATAAATAAAAACCATTTGAATGTCTTCTCCCAACTCATGTGGAAATTATGTTACCACAATGAGATTAGAAGGTGGGGACCTTTAAAGGGTGCACACCTGTGATTTCAGCATTTGAGTGACAGAGGCAGGAGGATTGACACAAGTCTGAGGCCAGCCCGGGTTACAGTATGAAGTGAAAAGGTGCTGCCAGGTGTGGTGTCAGACACCTTTAATCCCAGCACTCAGGAGGCAGAGGCAGGCAGTCTCTGTAAATTCAAAGCCAACGTCGTCTACAGAGTAAGACCCCGTCCTAAAAACAAACAAACCAGACCCCCATAACCTGTGGAGGAGGGCGAGACTTATCTCCAGAGTGTGTTGTTTGAAAAGGGACTCTGGTTTTCCCAGCTCTCTCTGCCTGATATGCTCCTCCACATTGTGACCTAGCAAAAAGGTCTCCAGAGATTCAGGCACTTTGCTTTTAAGCTATCCAACTTAAAGGACTGTAGGGAATAAACTTTTTTCCTTATTTCCTTTTTCTGTTTCAGACAAGGTCTCTCTGTAGCCTGGTTGCCCTGGAATTCACTGTGTAGACCAAACTGACCTCAAACTCACAGATCTGCCAGTATGGGATTAAAACCACATCTGACTTTTTAAAAAGCTATTTATTTATCCCCTTGTTTATTTTATGTGCCTGCGTATTTTGCCTATACATGTGTCTGTGCACCGTGTGCATGCCCCAGGAGGTCAAAAGAGGGTCTCGAACCTTCTGGGACGAGTGACACAGGAGTGTGAGCTACCATGTAGGTGCTGGGAATTGGATCCGGGTCCCCTGGAGGAGCAACCAGTGCTCTTAAGTGCTAAGCCGTCTCTGCAACCCTTACATTTATTTTCTTCCTACATTTCCCAGTATCTTGTGTTAGTAGGAGAAAAAAAACCTGTGGTACCTCGAGACCTAGAGTCACACTTGTTTTCAAGACATGACTGATGATAGCGACATTACTTACATAGACCCAATGTCCCTGAACTGATGAATAAAGCAAGGTTATATACCCGAAAGTCTGGAAAGAAAAAGCAATCAAGCCAGTCTGTCATCTGAACAGTTAGGAAGTAGAAGCTGGAAGATCAGAGTTCAAGACCACCCTCAATGCAGAACAACCATCGTGGCTGACAGGTCTGAGACAAGGGGATGGGCAGTGAGTGCTAATGGGTAGGGAGTTTCTTTTTTTAATTAAGTGGTTTTAATTGCATTTACTTACATGTGAGTATGTATGTGTGTGCGTGCATGTGTGAGCATGTGTGTTCATGCCAAGGCGTGTAAGGGTTGGAGAACCACTTGAAGGTTATCACCATGTTGGTTCTAGGGAAGTCATGCTGCCAAGCTTGGCTGCAAACTCCTTTGCCTGCTAAGGCATCCTTCTGGCCCTGAAGTTTCTTTAAGGTAATGAAAATGTTTAGGAATTACATCATGGAGGTAGTTGTGGGGGCTCTGAGAGTCTCCTGAAAGCCATAAAATTCTAGTCTAAACAGGAAACTTTAGGGCACGTGAATTGTATCTCAATAATGCCATGATTTGAGAGAATGAAAAAACGAAGTGACAGTGCCCTGCTTGGTCCCACACAAAAGGTATTTGAAGGTGAAAACTACCTCCCAGCCTACTTCTTCCGCCCACAGCCTACGGCTCCTTAGGCACAGCACCCTGAGCCACCATACTCTAGGGTGTGAGTTTGACTCTACTACGGGACATGGTTGAACTCGGTGTGCCAATGGCTCTCAGGCTCTTCCCCTGGAGCCTGCTTTTCTACATGTGTCCAAGGGCTGTGTATACAGTCATGTTTGCTGGGAACATGGCCAGGATGCTATAAAGCCCCTTCCAGTGTTAGGAAGCCTGCATCCCATGCTGCCTCAGCAGCCAAACGTGGTTGGATGGGTGAGCTCACAGGATCTGAGCAGTGTGCAGGGAACATAACTTAAGCCAGTTCAGAGCAGCCTGGACCTGGTCACCTAGCACCTGGATAGGAATTTTAGCTCTACTACCTACGAGCTGGGAGACATTAAAATGACACAGGTAAAAACCCAGAGCATACAGCCTGGCATGATGGTGAACTAGGGTCATCTCTGACCGCACACGGCAGCTCTCTGTGAATTTGAGGCCAGCCTCATCTGTATAGTGAGTTCCAGGATCAGTCAAAGCTGCATTGTAAAACCTTGTCTCAAAACAAACAAAACAAACGAACTTTTTTTTTTTTTTAAGAAAGAAACCCACCACACCAGGGTGAGGTTGTTACATGTGTTAGGTTAGAAAGAAAGAAGGAAAAAAAGAAAGAAAGAAAGAAAGAGAGAGAGAGAGAGAGAGAGAGAGAGAGAGAGAGAGAGAGAAAGGGAGGAAGGAAGGAAGGAAGGAAGGAAGGAAGGAAGGAAGGAAGGAAGGAAGGAGGGAAGGAAGAAAAGCCATTTCCTTACTGTGTGACCTTAGGCTAACTACTTGACTATTCTGGGCCTTAGCATTCTTCATTTATAAACAGATAAGAGTTCCAGCCAGGTTTAGTTCTGAGTACCTCTCATTCTAGCATTTGAGAGGTAGGGGCGTACAAATCAAGAGTTGAAGGCCAGCGTGACCTCTGTTGCAAGGAAGGTGACAGGAAAGAAAGGGACGAAAAATGACAACCGTGGGCTAACTTCACCGAGTTACATGCTTCATTTGATTATCCAGGAAAACTTGTGAGAACACAACTTACAAAACCTGAGAGGCCTATGTTATCTTGATAGTCATCTTGACTAACTCAGAGGGTGACTTGCAGGATTCTGGAGGTCAGAGGCTCGTGAGGGAGGGGCTGAGAGGAAGAGGGACAGAGACGACAACACCACAGTTGCCCAAGAGAAGCCCCTCAAACTCGAAGTCATTCAACCACGGAAACGAGACAAAACCATGCAGGGCGGTTGGGCAAGAGAGGGAGGTGCTTGGTGGCTCAGACTGGGTGTCTCCCAGTGAGCAAGGGCCAAAGTATCAAACTGCCTGGAGTGAGCCCAAGAGCCAGAGACAGCCCTTCCATAAATACCCTTGATTTAATTTGAGGTGCTTCCCAGGCCTGGAGAGTCCAACTCTGTCAGCAGTCTCCCCACCATTGGCTTTCCAAGGCTTCAGAGGCACATTTATGGGGATTGTGGAACACGCCAGGCATTTTCTGAGCCCTCGTCCATGATAAGCTGGCCTCTCAAACCTACAGGTTCTACATCAGTTATCCAGTCGAAGGCTAAAAATAACTGCAAAGTAAGGTGCCTCTATGGGACATGTGAGCAGTTCCTGTGTTAGTCCCTAAGTGTGACAGCTTAGGCATGCCTTGGGAGTGAGATAGGTATGTGAAAAGCTTACCCTGACATCACATTTGTGGCTAAGAGTGTAGTGATGTGATGCAGGCTAAAGAGACCGTTGAGTGGTTAAGAGCTTTTGCTACTCTTCCCCAGGATCCGAGTTCAGTTCTCAGCAGCCATGTCAGGCAGCTCACAATAACCAGTAGCTCCAGTTCCAGGGGATCTGATGATCTCTTCCAGCAATGTGGGCACCTACATACGTGTGGCATACACAGACACATGGACATACATCCAATTCTCTTATTAAAGTGTCAGAATAGCATATACAGTTCTCACCAGGCTCCGGTGCACTGGCTGTTATTAACCTAATTATTGTGGGGAGACTTAGACTAAACAAACCGGGCAGGTTCTAAGGTCACATCAACAAAGGCCAGATCAAGAATTCTCTTTCCTGGGCTGGAGAGATGGCTCCGTGGTTAAGAGAGCACTGACTGCTCTTCCAGAGGTCCTGAGTTCAAATCCCAGCAACCACATGGTGGCTCACAACCATCTGGAATGAGATCTGATGCCCTCCTCTGGTGTGTGTGAAGACAGCGACAGTGTATTTATATATAATAAATAAATACATGTTTGAAAAAAAGGGGGAGAATTCTCTTTCCTAAAGTCCAAAGCTGCCTCCCAAAGAAGTAAAATCTCAGTCAGCATAGCTTCCAAATACTGCACTACTGGTTACAGCTCAGCTCAGTGACCAAAGTAGAGGCCAGGCTGGCCACTCTGGGAAATAGAAGGTCCCAAACTTACTCTCTCCTGGGCTATCTGTCTCCCCACTCCCCTTTGTGAGTCAAAATCCATTTTCTAAACCCTGATGAGGCACAGGGACTACTCCTCTTGCTGACTCCAGCAAGGAGCACTTTTGTGTCAACTGTCCACTCCCATTACATCATTCAAGACAGTCCTAAAATAAAATGCCACCTCCACTCGAATGTCCCCTCTAAGCTCCTAACCCGGGTGACAGGTCATCACCCCTTTCCGGGGAAGACTTCCCTGCAGCTGTGGCCTGCCTTCTCTTCCTGTTCTCTCACTGTGTGGCAGCATATCCACTTTGTCTTCATTAAACTGTAAACTCCAAGAAGATGGGGGACTTCCAGCCTCGGCTCTGTGCCTGAGCCCTAGTGCAGAGGGCAGTGGCTGACAGACACTGGGTGTTACATACATGTCCACTCAAGAAATAACACAGAGCAGAACACAGAGAGGGTCTGGGAAGGAAGCCCAAGGGAGAAGAGCAATTGCTGCTCAAACATGAGGACTTGGGTTCAAATCTCCAGTACCCATGTGAAAAGCCAAGCATGATCATGGTTACTGCACTCCTAGAAACTGAGGCAGGAGGATTAATATGGCTTGATGGCTATCAGTCTAATTCCAGAGTTAGTGAGTGACCAGGCATCAAGGTAATATGGTAGACAGTGAGAGAAGACTTCCTCTGGCCTCTCCATGACTATGCACAACACTCACATTGTACGTATACCACATAATACGTACATACATACATACATACATACATACATACATACATACATACATACATGCATAAGAATATAAGAGGTGTGGTGGTGCACACTTTTAATCCCCACATGTGGGAGGCAAAGACAGGAGGATCTCTGCAAGTTTGAGTTCAGTCTGGTCTACCTAACATTCATCCAGGCCCTCAAGGAATATGAAGTGAGACCTTGTCTGGAAACAAAACAATATGAAACAAACAAAACATTTCTGAGAGGATCCTTAGAAAATGGCTATTCCTTTAAGATTTTCTAGGCCTTTTGGGTAAGATCAAGTGCATACACACACACATGTACACACAAACACACACGGTTTGGTAGGCCCCATGGTTCAGATTGGGGCATAAAATATTTCAAAATAAAATCTGCCTTCTGTGCCTATCCTCCAGTTCCCAGAAGTAACTAAGCAATTGCTGTGTCTTGTTCCAGTCCGTTCACACCCACAAGTAGCGGCTGGGGTTCAGTGCTGGCGGTTCCTGCCTGACTCCTGACTCCAGAATCACAGCCTTCTCCCCCGCACCTTGTCTGCGCAGAAGCTGCCCTCGCTCCACCCTTAGGCAGGTGTAGCTGGCAGGGCCCGCCTACTTCCGCCCCAGTAGCCAATAGGAAACGTGCATGTAAATTATCCCGTTTCTACGGCCACCAATGGTTGCAAAGGCCTAACAGGTCCGCCAGGTTTCCGCTCTGAGGTAGCTGGCGGGTTTCCGCACATTCGTACCAGAGCCGGAGAGATCCCGGAGCAGGAGGCACCCGGATGGTTGGAGAGAGGCCCTTGGAACCAAGAGAGAGGCAGGGTGGAGGTTGGAGTCGGTGGCCTGACCTTGGGCATGCCTGACTGTCCCTCCCTTCCCCTTTCCTGCCGTGTGCTCTCTTGGGTGGACCTGGCTCAGATGCTGTCCTACCTACAGGTTAACTATGTGACCTTTGTCCAGGCTTCAGTTTGGAAGCTGGAAAGGGGTGTAACACAATGCTCTCCTAATCTGTGCGTGAGCCTTGGGCAGGCCAAATGGAAGAGGCTGGGGAGCTCCACCTTTGCAAACCATTGTGCTTGTTACTTAATAAAGTCATTCTGTATGAGTGGACATGGGAAAGGTGCTTTAGATAAACCCAGTGACCAAGTTCGATCTCTGGAACCCTCACGATGGTAGAAGGAGTGAGTCACTTTCTTAAAGATGTTATCTTGGATATGTGCACATACACACAATTACAAATAGAACGAATTTAAGCTAAAAAGGAAAGTTATCTCTGGACGAGTAGCTGCTACACCCGCGTGTTATACAGCTCTCAATGGCTATCAGCACACAAGACTGGGCCCATCAACAAACATTCCATTCTGGATGGGGTTGGAGTTCGTAAGGACCCACCCCACCCTGAGGAGTTATAGGCAGTTAATGTTTACTGGGAGAGAGGGATCATATTCGTCAGTGGTATAGGCAGATGTGAACTGCCCTTGCTCAAGTAAACCATCCACCTCATCCAGGCAACGCTAATTAAATCCAATGGGAAGTACACAAGACAGGCAGTAAGAGAGACTTGTTGAGAAGGAAGGGTTGAACAGGAGGGATAAGAGGGGAGGGGAGAGGAGAAGAGGGCAGACAATGAGCAAAGTGTAATGTGTCTGTAAAATTACAAAAGAATACCTGTGGTGGTTTGAATATGCTTGGCCCAGAGAGTGGCACTATTAGGATGTATGGCCTTTTGGAGTAGATATGGCCTTGTTGAAGGAAGTGTGTGACTATGAGAGTGGTTGAGCCCCTCCTCCTAGATGCCTGGAAGAAGTCTGTTCTTGGCTTCCTTCAGATCAAGATTTAGAACTCTCAGCTTCTCCAGCACTTTTCCTGCCTGGATGCTGCCATGCTTCCTGCCTTGATGATCATGGACTGAACCTCAGAACCTATAAGCCAGCCCCAATTAAATGTTGTCCTTATAAGAGGTGCCTTGCTCATGGTATCACTTCATAGCAATTGAAACCCTAACTAAGACAATAAATTTAAAAAAGAGAAAGAGGGCTGGCGAGATGGCTCAGAGGTTAAGAGCACTGACTGCTCTTCCAGAGGTCCTGAGTTCAAATCCCAGCAACCACATGGTAGTTCACAACCATCTGGAATGAGATCTGTTGCCCTCTTCTGGTGTGTCTGAAGACAGCTACAGTGTACTTATATATAATAAATAAATCTTTAAAAAAAATAAAAAAGAGAAAGAAAAAAGAATAAATGAATAAATAAAAAAGAAGAAGCCCACCAGAGCATCGTGCCACACACCTTTAGTCCCCGTACTTAAGAGGTAGGTGGATCTTATGGGTAATTCAAGGCCAGCCTGGTCTAAGTAGTGAAAACAAAAACAAAAAATCAAAACAAAAAGTAAAAACAAACAAACGAAACACAGGTGGTAGTAGCGTATGCCTTTAGTCCCAGCACTTGAGAGGCAGAGGCCGGCATACCTTTGAGTTCAAGGCTAGCCTGGTCTACAGAGTTCCAGAACAGCCAGGACTACACAGAAAAAACTTTGTCTTGAAGAAGAAAGAAAGAAAGAAAGAAAGAAAGAAAGAAAGAAAGAAAGAAAGAGAGAGAGAGAAAGAAAGAGAGAGAGAGAGAGAAAGGAAGAAAGAAAGGAAGAAAGAAAATAAGGGTGTAGGGTGTAGGTCAGTAGTAGGGTGCTTGCCTACCATGGAAAAGATCCTGGGGTCAAGGTCCAGCACAACAACCAAAGTATGTCTTTGGGGTTAGACAAAACAGCCCTGTTGATGTTGCCAGTGGCTTGTGGTAGGGCCCGAGGGACATCATACTGCACTCTGAATCTTGCTTTTTCAGTGCTGAAGACAGAATGACAGACGCTGCTATCAGGATCACATGACTGTTTTCTAAGGAACAAGACCAGGCTGGCGTGGCTGGGACCAAGCAGCCTCCCCCAGCTTTATTTCGGCATCCATCTTTCAAATGCCACAGGAGGGTCAAAAGTCTTCTGTGACTTGAGACTCGTTTTTAAATAGAAAAGCATGACACTAATGTTAATTAGTGCAGTGAGGCATGGCTGACAGGAAGGAAAAACATGATGTTGGCTTCCCTTTGGCCTCTGGTTTGCTGTACGACCTTGGGAAGGTTAACTCTCATTTCCCATAACGCAGCAGCACTGTTAAAATGCTGGATGGGAAACACCCATATGGTATCCGGCACTCAGCAAACTTTAATAAGTTGCTAGACATTCTTTATTTAAATTGCTACATTGTATCCCTGTTACTCCTACTGAGCGGAGTTAAGATCCTACTTTAGGGAGCTGGAGAGAGAGCTTAATGATTAAGAGCATTGGCTGTTCTTGCAGAGAACTTAAACTTGGTTCCCAGCACCTACATAGTGACTCACAACCATCTGTAACCTCAGTTCCAGGAGATCCAAAATACCCTCCTCTGGCCTCTGGGTATTAGGCACACATGTGGTATTCAAACATATATGCAGGTAAAACATTCATCAACATCATCGTCATCGTCATCGTCGTCGTCATCATCATCATCATCATCATCATAGATTTTTTTTTTCTTTTTTTTCGGAGCTGGGGACCAAACTCAGGGCCTTGAGCTTGCTAGGCAAGCGCTCTGCCACTGAGCTAAATCCCCAACCCCAGATGTTTTAAATGATTCTATTTCAACTCACATTTAGCAGGTGGAATTGAGAAAGAAAACCTTTATTCTTCAGTAATTAGAGCTATTCATTAATGTACTATGCACCAGGCATTTTGCCAAGAAGCAGAGAATGAGGGATCCCTTTTGGATACTTAGTCTTGATAATAAGTGAATTGAGGGACAGACTCAGAAGAAAACTCCTGGATAATTTTAGTAGAGTTTGAGAGAAAAGCAATAGGGCAGGTGAGCTGCAAATCTAAGAAACTGGGAAGTATAAGCTGGAGAAGAGGAAGAAACTAGTCTCTGAGGTGGCTCAGTGGGGAAAGGCACTCACCACCAAGCCTGGTAGGACCTGAATTCAATTCTCAGAATCCAACTGGTGGAAGGAGAAAACTCTCACTCCTACAAGTTGGACTCACAACTTCTGGAAGAGCAGTCCGTGCTCTTAACCCCTGAATCATTTCTCCAGATCCTTATTTGGTTTTTTGAGGCAAGGTTTTTCCTGGCTGCCTTGGCAATCACTCTGTAGACCAGGCTAACCTCATACTCAGAGATCCACCTGCCTCTGCCTTCGGCGTGCTGAGATTAAAGGTGTGTGCCACTGGCCAGCTATATAATATTAATTCTTTTTTTAAAGAAAGAAACTGATGACTTGTGAGTTAAGGCCCAGGAAGATCTGTGTGCTCTACAATGGAGATCAGCAAGCAGCCATATCATGGGAAGGGAAGAGGGTTTCAGAGAAAGACAAGATGATCAGTCACAGCATGTTTAGGCATCTGGCCCATATCCAAAAGAAGATAGAAATAAGAAAAAGGAACCGTTATTCTTCAGAACTTAGAAAAGGGAGCAGGCTGCATGGCAAAGGCTTTGTAAGTGGCTGCACTGCCAGAGAGGCTTCTGGGAAGAACAGCTTTTCAGGGATGTAGACTCCTATCCTGGTGATTGACAGGCCAGCTGGATTTAACCACCCCCATCTCTTTTAATCTCTTTTAATTTCCTTTTAGATTTACTTTTTGTGTAAGTGCTTTGCCAGTGTGTGTGTGTGTGTGTGTGTGTGTGTGTGTGTGTGTGTGTGTGTGTATGTGTGTGTGTGTGTGTGTGTTCCTAGCAGAAGACAGAAGATAGTGTTGGATCTCCTTGAACTGGAGTTACAGATGTTTGTGAGCTGTGGGTGTGAAAATTGAGTTGGGGACCTCTGCAAGAACCATGAGTGCTCTTAACAACTAAGCCATTGTTCCAGTCCAGTTATCTTTTTTTTTTTAAGTTATTTTGCTGGTGTTGGTGCATTGGGGTGGGGGAGCAGCACACACCTTTAAGTCTAACACTCAGGAGGGAGAAGCAGGTGGATTTCTGAGTTCAAGGCTAGCTTGGTTTATTAGAGAGCAAGTTCCAGGACAGCCAGGGCTGCACAGAGAAAATCTATCTCAACAAACAAACAAACAAACAAACAAACAAACAAACAATTGGTTCTCTCCTTCCATCATGTGTGTCCTGGGGATCAATCTTAGGTCCCAGGTCTAATGGCAAGCACCTTCACCCACCAAACCTTTCACTACACCTGGACTAAACCTGAGGGGAGGAGCCGTGATTCACAATGTTTTTATCTTCAGAGCAGATCAGGATGTCCTGTCTCCACCAGAGTCCGGAAGTAGGTCCATCCTTTTGACTGGGAGGCCAAGGGAGGGGCAATTGCACTGTTTCTAGCGTTCCAAGAGATAGTACAAAAAGCGGATCACGAGGGCCTCCAAGGCTACTATTAAACCCCATCCAGATGTCCGATACTAGCAGAATACATCTTTTTCTTAAAGAACAAAAAAAAAGTTTAATGATTATGGTTTTATAAACAATGTTACAGATATGGCTTTGTGATAGAGCACTTGTCTGGCAAGTATGAGGCCCTGGGTTCTATTCCTAGCAACACACACACACACACACACACACACACACACACACACACACACACACACACACATCAATATATTTTAATATCTCAGAGGAAACATACTCTTTTCACCCCTCATTAATCTATTCTTTCACAATTTTGTCTCTATTTTTCTTTCTTTTTTTTCTTTTTCTGTTTTAGCCCTGGCTGTCCTGGAACTTGCTCTGTGGATCAGTCTAGCCTCGAACTCAGAAATCTGCCTACCTCTGGCTCCTGAGTGCTGGATTAAAGGCATGTGTCACCATGCCATGTAAGCTTTGCTTTTTTTGGAGACAGCCTTGGGACATTGACCAGGAAGGTTTTGAACTTGGAATCCTCCTGCCTCAACCTCATGAGTAGATGAGATTGCATGCCTGTATTATCACTATATTCATATATATGGATATATATGTTTACTCATATATTCATATATATAAATATATATGGCGTGTTTGCTGAGCTCTGGTCTACATCAATGTAAACCCTGTCTCAAAAAAATTGTTATTGTGAAAATGTTTTTTATTTGTTTTGTTTTTTGAGACAGCATTTCTCTATGTAGCCCTGACCATCCTGGAACCATCACTATGTAGACCAGGCTGGCCTTGAACTCAGAGATCTGCCTGCTTCTGCCTCCTGGGATCACACCACCATTGCCCAGCAGGGAAATGTTTTTTAAGCTATTGTTTTAAATGTAAACACAATGCCTGTGAGGTGATCCGTGGGTGAAGGCTCTTGTCACCAAGCCTGACAAGCTATGTTCAAACCAGGGCTGAAGGAGACCACTGAACTCAGGAAGTTGTTCTCTGACTTTCACGTGTGTGTGCCAGGCACACAGGCCTGCGCTCACAGCCATCGTATGCACCCAGCAAAAGAAACGGATGCAACACATTTCAATGTAAACACAAATTGTGTACAATGATTACTAAAGGCACAATCAACCAAAGTTTTCCATCTCGCCCCGGATGAGGAGATCAAATGTGGTCTGCTTTCTCCTGGGCTGGAACTCACCACAGAAAGCTAGAGTCATGTGTTGTCCTTGGGTTAATGAGGAAAACATCAATCGCCATCAAAGGTCACCTCTGAAGGACCCACAACGCATCTCGGTAAACATTATGTCGGCTCTGAAGTCACAGGCTATGGGAGGAAATGAGCTGTGTGGAAGTCTGGTGGTGGATTTCCCCAGCTTCAGAGGTATTCAGGGCTGAGTCATTCCTCCCCTCTGGGCTTTCCCTGACACTCCTGTAAGGTAAGGAGAATGCTCCCTAACAGGCAGCTGCTCTCCCTTCACCCTAATGTCCAACAGGAGCCACTACCTACGCCACAGGCTAGGAGCTACTCTCTTCCAACCTTCCCCAGCTGCTCCAGGACGCCACTGGCCTTGGACACATTTCCGGTTTCTCTTTTGCTAAACCTGGACCAACTCCACACGGAAGACCTTATTCTACTGAACAAGGGGGAGGGAAGGAAGCATGCTAACCAGTCTCAGCCTTTCTCCCTTGTAGCATCTTGGTACCCTGCAGGTTAGACCAGGCCTTAGCTGGGTTTTCTCTGGCTATGGTGAAGCACAGTGACCACAATCATGGGTTACAGTCCATCATGAAGGAAGTTAGCACAGGAACTCAAACAGGGTAGGACCCTGAGACAAGAACTAAAGCAGAGGCCATGGAGGGGTGCTGCTTCCTGGTTTGCTCATCAAAGCCCGCTTTCTGACAGAACCCAGGACCGTCATCCCACGGGTGGGATCACCCTCAGTGAGCTAAACCCTCCCACAACAATCATCCATCAAAAAATGCTCCCCAGGCCAATCTGATTGGTGGCTCCCTCTTCCCAAATGACTTTAGCTGTGTCTAGTCAACGTAAAACTAGCCAGCACTTGGGGCTGGAGAGATGGCTCAGCAGTTAAGAGCACTGACTGCTCTTCCAAAGGCCCTGTGTTCAATTCCCAGCAACCACATGGTGGCTCATAGCCCATCCGTAATAGGATCTAATGCTCTCTTCTGGTGTGTCTGAAGACAGCTACAGTGTACTCACATGTATTAAATAAATAAATAAATAAATAAATAAATAAATAAATAAATAAATAAATAGCCAGCACAGATTGCAATATTATTCGTGAATCAGGGAGTGGGGGCTACAGTGTGGGACTTGACTGTCTGCTGATCCACATCGCTTTCATTCATATACTGACTGGGACTCTGACCGGATACTTGTGTCTGGTTCATTCTGGATTTTCCTCTATGTTAGCCAATAAACTCCTCTTTGGCTTCCTGGCATTGAAGTCTCTCCTTGCAGTGGTCCAGAGCCACCACCTGTCAGATGATGCATGCTCATTACCCAGCTTCTGGGAAGGCCGAATGTCAGATGATGAGCCTATCTGTCTCACTCTGTGGCTACCAGCAGCTAGGGGTGCTTATATCAATGTTCCAAAGAGCATTCTAGGCTCTCCCAGTCTCTGGATCTCCTCCCCGGATCTAAACTGGGATGTCTAGTTATCTTTGTGTCTAATCCACTCACTTCTACTCATCTCAACAGCACATCAAAGTTTGCATGACCATGCCCATTGTCAGCCTGAAACAGAAAGATGGTGCTCACCCATGGGGCAGTGCAGGCCACTCAGAGGACATTACACTAAGAAAAACAAGCCAGTGGGGGGAAAAACACATCATGATTCTCTCTAGAGAATCATAGAGGTCTTAGAATAGTCAAAATCTTCCCAACACAGCCAAGGCAGGAGAGTTGTTGTAAGGTCAAGACTGTCTGGGGCTTGTGGAGGGAGATCCGGGCAAAAATACAAAACAAACAACAGCACCATCATAGTTGATGTAGAGATGGGGGAGTGTGGTGGCCCCCGGGTGGAAGGAAGGGGACGGGCACCTATTGTTCAGCTCATAGTGAGTTCCAGGTTTGTAAGCTGAAAAGATTTGGAGATTAGGTGATGGGACGGTGGATGACAGTGTGAACCATTCCAATGCCAGGGACCACAAGACATTCAAAGAGGATGGACTGAAAAATAATTTGTTTTTGAGACAGAGTCTCTCTGTGAGCTCAAGCAGATCTGGACCTGGTGGTCTTTTTGCCTCTGCCACCTGAATGTCAGAAAGATCACTTTAAAAAAAAAAAATAGGCCAGGTTGGCCTTTAGTTCACTATGTAGTTAAGGATGATCTTGAATTCCTGATCGTCTTGCCTTTGTCTTCTAGGTGCTGGGATTATGGGCATGGACCACAAGTCCTACCCTTCCACCCCCACCCTCATCATAGGTAGTGCTTCAGGGATTGGAGTGTGTTCAACGAGCACGCTCCCAACTGAGCTGCAGTCTCCCTTTTTCAAAGCTTAGAGGATTGTGGTAGAGCACACGTAACAAAAGCAATTCATTTTAGACAGGTACAGTGCCACACATTTGTAATCCTGGCACTCCAGAGGCCAAGGCAGTAGGAATAAGAGCTCCAGGCTAGTTGCAGGCTCTGTCTCATGCAACAGAAAATGCTTATTCTAATGCTCACAGGCTGTGTGTCCTCAGTTGAGTTGCTTTCCCTCTCTGTGCCTCATATCTTCTCCTATCCAGTGAAGACATTGGGGGCACTCACCTCAACAGTGCTTCAAGCAGGACCTAGGACAAACCATGTCCTCAGTACTGTTAACTAGGATTATTTCTGCCTTAGTTACCTCGGAGTGAAGCTGGCAGGAAAAGGGGACACAATAGCTCGCTCTTCTCTGAGGTCTCGGTGTTTTCTCCAGCTTTTATCAACTCAGTGACCCTGGATGGGCCATGCTTCAGATCTCAGGGTAGGGTAGGGGAAAAGAGAGCCAGTCAGTCAGCCCCTGTGTGCTGCTGTGTGACTTAAGACCAGTAAGTGGACCTCTCTGTGCTAGTACTGCCTGTCCACGAAACAGGCAAACTCCTCCGATCTTGCAGGCGGAAGTCGGGATTGAAAGAATCCGTCGATGTGACCAGAGAGATGCTTTGTGTTTATCTGTCTTCTATTACGCTATGACTAGCAGCCAGAGCTGTGCTGGCTCCTTTTCCTGGCTGTTGTTAGTCTGTGAAGGACCAGAAAATGCTGTCTCCAAGGACTACTGCTCTGGTCCACGTGACCAGGATGAAAGTCCTTAACAAAAGGCCACCCTGGCCTCTCAAGCTGGCTGGAGGAGGAAGAGCCTTTGCCCTCCTTTCAGAGCCTCAGCTGGTGGGGGAGGGGGTCAGGGAGATGCTCAGAGTGATAAACAAGGAGGGATCTCAAATAAAACCCCAAATGTGTTTACTCTGAGATGAGAGAACACTGCTCCAGGCTGACCGCGAGGACTTGTGTGTACAAAAAGCCACATGTCTGGGAACATCCTGGAATGTCACAAGTTGCAGGGACAAGCAAAGTCTTCTGGGGCCAAGGGCAGGCAGGACCAGGACTCCACCCTGAAGGATCCTTCCTGGTACCTTCTCTGATTCCCAGGTGGGTTCACAGCCATGAGTCCTGGACTCTCACACACCAACATCAGCTAAGCTAAGCCAACCCCTGAAATGCTCCCTGTCTGCTGGCCCTTCCTGCCTCCTCTCCTCTGCTCTGTAGGAGTCTACTGTGTCACCCTGCCACCTTTGCTCATCCTCAATTCAACCGTTTAACTCCAATTCATTTTCCCCCTTGAGACAGCGTTTTCTGTGTAACTCGGTCTAGCCTGGAACTTGCTAACTTACTATGTATGTAGATTAGGCTGGCCTCCAACTCACAGAGATCCTCCTGCCTAAGTATCACGTGTCACCACACCCAGCTCTCCAATCCATCCTCATTCTTTGTTTGTTTTTGTTTTCAAGACAGAGTTTCTCTGGGTAGCCCTAGAACTTGAACACTCCTGGAACTTACTCTGTACACCAGGCTAGCCTAGAACCTAGAGATCCACCTGCCTCTGCCTTCCAAGTACCAACGCATCTTTAAAACTGTTCAGGGCCAGAGAGATGCCTCAGTGGATAAAGTAACTGCCACCAAGCCTGATGACCTGAGTTCAATGGTCAGGACCCACATAGTACAAGAAAACAGAGTCCTGAAGGTAGTCCTCTGAGGTCCACATGGGCTCTGAGCATGTGGGTGCTGGGAACTTGACTGAGGTCTTCTGCACGATCAATACATACTCTTTTTTTTTTTTTTTTTTTTTTTTTTTCGGAGCTGGGGACCGAACCCAGGGCCTTGCGTTTGCTAGGCAAGCACTCTACCACTGAGCTAAATCCCCAACCCCTTCCAGTCTTTTAAAGATTCCTTCACAGGCCTCTTCACACCCTGCCCCAGTAAACTTGTAAAAAGCGGTTTAGCAATATATGAGTAATCCCAGTACTGGGAAGGGGATGAGGGAGGACCCTGGGCCCAAGTGGCCAGGCGGTCCAATTCAAGAGCTAGTGATTCAGTGAGAGACACTGTCTTACTAAGACAGTAACTGACGATGCCACTCAGTAGACCCCTGGCCTCTGCATGAGTGCACGCATGCACGCACACATGCACTGCTGGGTAGATTTTTGTTGTTGTTGTATGTGTGGGGGTTTTGTTTTGATTTTTGTTTGTTTGGATTTTGGTCAGCATGAGTCACCTGAGAGAAGGAAGCCTCAACTGAGAAAACGCTTCCATCGGATTGGCTTGTGGGCAAGTCTGTGAAACATTTTATTGACTAATGGCTGTCCTGAGAGGGTCCAGCTTACTGTAGGCAGTGTCTACCCCTGGGGTGCTGGTCCTGAGTGCTTTAAGAAAGCAGCTGAGCAAGCCACAAAGAGCAAACCAGTGAGCAGCACTCCTCTATGTCTCTGCTTCAGTGCCTGCCTTGAGTCCCTGCCCTGACTTCCCTCCATGACATAGTATAGGGACTTGTAAGCTACAATAAACCCTTTCTCCCCAAGTTGCTTTTGGCCACGATGTTTTACCACAGCAATAGAAACACTAAACCCTAACTAACTAAGACACACAAGCACACATGCACACATACACATGTACACATGTACATGCTGACACATACATGCATGCGCACGCGCACGCGCACGCCCACACACACACACACACACACACACACACACACGCATACACACATACACACCACTAACTCAATATGATTCTGTTTGGAGCTCCTCCTGTGCTAGTGTCTAGTCTGCTGTGTCTCATTGTCACCTAGCTCTATGTGGTCTGTTTCACTTTGTCCTAACATGCTGCAGTGACTGTCTCTGCCCACACTTCCCCAGGAGCTAGAATTTTGGCCCTGAGACAGCTCATATATAACCCAGTTGTTTGCCAGAATGTCTGTTAAGATTCCCATATCCAGGGCCTGGAGAGATGGCTCAGCGGTTAAGAGCTCTGACTGTTCTTCCAGAGGTCCTGAGTTCAATTCTCAGAAACCACATGGTGGCTCACAACCATCTGTAATGGGATCTGATGCCCTCTTCTGGTGTGTCTGAGGACAGCAACAGAGTGCTCACATACACTTAAAAAAAAATTCTCACATCCAGTGTGTCCCTGTATTGTCACCAACACTTGCAAGTACTATACCTTCTAATTTTCTTTTCTTTTCTTTTTTTTTCTTTTTTTCGGAGCTGGGGACCACTGAGCTAAATCCCCAACCCCCTCTAATTTTCAATGAATCTGAAATTGTTTGCTATTTTGATCATTACTAGCTTCCCATCCATCTTTTCTGTTGGAGTGTAAGTCTGTAAATGAGTGGCCATACCTCCAGAAGGCGCTTTCATGCCCCGGTGACCTGTTCAGTGCCTCTCATGTAGTAGATCTTCCCGTCCAGCCATCTATTCACCTCTTCACATTCTCATAGAGGAAAAAAAAAAGCCATTTGAGACTGTGTTCATCTAGGAAGCCCAGGATCTACTGAGACTTCTGAGGGTCTGCTAGGAGCCAGGGAGAGTCTCCTGAACACACTCTTTTGTGGGAGGGGACAGGCCCTGCGGCATGGGCCTTCACCTCATGTGTTATTATGACAGCTTTTAAATTTGGAGTAAGACAAAGGCATGCACCTGCCTCTGAACTCTTCTAATTGGGTTTTGCAGTGGGACTCGGACAGAACCACTGATTGTCAGGGGCGTGGAGACATTTTTCTATTGGAGTTTTCAGCTTCCTTTGTGGAGAGTAGGAATATAAAGTGCCTACCTGAGTTCATCTATGGAAAATGCATGGGGCATGGCTCGGCAGTAACAAAGGCTCCGTGCACATTGGCTTTGAAAGATGGCTGTAGGCCCCCATCTTGGAGGCGATATGTGTCATGAGCACACAGGGCTGGGATGATGTCAGATGAGGAAGATTGCCACTCTGTGGCCCCACTTCTGGAACTCCCATAGGGCCCTTGTATGACTCAGTCATCTCCCCTGCTTTCATTCAGTCATTCAACAACTATATATATATATATATATATATATATATATATATATATATATATATATGCTGCAGAGAGAGGCCCATGGGGACCAGGGATGCTGGACAGAGAAGCCGAGCTGTCTCCCTTCTTCCCCTCACCAGTCACCAGACAGCTCTGCTTCAGCCTTGCCTTCCAGAAAAGGAGACAAGATCATTTTCAGCTTCATATAAGCAAATGGATCGGTGAGAAAGAACTTTCTAGTACATCTAGGCAGAGAGCTGGGACTGTCGGGTAGGGTGGTGCTAATGGCTTGCTCTAGGGCGGTTAAAAGCCCCATGATTTTCAGAAGCTTTGAAGGCAGAAGCTCTTCGCAGAGGCTCTGCTGGGTGTAGAAGGGGATGGGGCCCTTTGAGAGGTGTAAATAGATCATAAAGATGATTATTCATCCTGCTTTCCATACTGATGGCCCTGCCTGGGTGACAGGAGGGTCAGGAGCAGAAGCTGATGGGGGAACAAGAGCCCCCTCCAGCACCCTCCCCAACAAGCCTTGCATAGACCCAGAGTTCAAAGATCTGGGAGGAAGGGACAGTCACTGTATTAGCAAAGCTCCACTAGAGGACGGATGAAGCCTCTGTGACAAGAGCAGAAAATGTCGTTGCTTTGCTAGGACCAAGATATCTGACTTCCCAATGGTACAGCCTGGGGCAGTACCCCAGGACTAGCACCAAAGCTCTGGGGTACTGAGCTCCAGGCACCCTTATATTCTGTTGCGTGTTCATACCTAGAGGGTCAACTTGTGCTTACACTTTCAAGACACAAATGGCCATCTGTCTGTCATACAGAGAGAAGGTGCCATACTGCCTTCCTACCAAATGTGCAACATGGCCAGCTCCAGAGACTGTCCAAAGTGATCTTCGATTCTTGCCCTGATGCAGTCTCCTCTTGTATCAGAAGGGATATGTAGGCAACTGTGTTAGCTTCTTTCCTGTTGTATGATAAAACAGCCCGACAAAGGCAATTCATGGCCAGGCAGTGGTGGCGTGTGCCTTTAATCCCAGCACTTGGGAAGAAGACGCAAGCGGATCTCTTAATAGAAGGTCTACAAGGGCTGGAGAGATGGCTCAGTGGTTAAGAGCACTGACTGCTCTTCCAGAGGTCCTGAGTTCAATTCCCAGCAACCACATAGTGGCTCACAACCATCTGTAATGAGATCTGATGCCCTCTTCTGGTGTGTTTGAAGACAGCTATAGTGTACTTATATATAATAAATAAATAAATCTTTTTTTAAAAAAAGGTCTATAAAATGAGTTCCAGGACAACCAGGGCTACGCAGAGAAACCTTGTCTCAGGAAACCAAAATTGATTGATTGATTGATGGATGGATGGGTGGATGGATGGATGGATAGATGGATTAAATGAATTTATGAGAGAAAGGGTTTTACGTCAGCTCACAGTTCAAAGTCTATCATTTCAGGGTAGCTCTGGGGTTGACTGATGTGAGAGTAAGGCAGCTGGTAACATGTGATTTAAAAAAATGTACACAGCATATACACACAGACAATGCATGCTTGTCTTAGTGAGGGCTTTACTGCTGTGAACAGACACCATGACCAAGGCAACTCTTAGACAACATTTAGCTGGGGGCTGGTTTACAGGTTCAGAGGTTCAGTGGGTTATCATGGAGCTGGGAGCATGACAACATCCAGGGAGGCTTGGTGCAGGAGCTGAGAGGTCAACATCTTCATCTGAAGGCCGCTATGAGACTACAGGCTTCCAGGCAGCTAGGATGAGGGTCTTAGAGACCACGCCCACAGTGGCACACCTACTCCAACAAGGCCACACCTTCTAATAGTGCCACTCCCTGGGCCGAGCATATACAAACCATCATAACGCTTGACCCTCCAGATCCAAATAAAGGCTGTGGCTTGTAGAGAGTTCATTTTCTGGGTCTGACCTCTTTCTGTGCTATGCCAGCTGTTAACTGGGGGAGGGCTGGCTGCATTGAGAGTGTTTTGCTGAGTTTCGTACGTTGCTGTTTCCTTTGTCTATAATTAAATCAAAATGTAAAACTGTTTTGTTTGGCTAGTTTTTATTATTACATTTATTTAGTGTGTGTGTGTGTGTGTGTGTGTGTGTGTGTGTGTGTGTGTGTGTATGTGTGTGTGTGTGTGTGTGTACATCCCACGGTGTACATGAGAAAAGAGGTCTCGTGTGTGCGTGTGCCTGTTGGGACATGTGTTAGTGCCCATGTACTTGTGAGTTGGAGGATTGTGCATGTGAGCATGTACAAAGAAAGGCCCAGGGAGATGTTGTACGTCCTTCTCCAGCTCTCTTCACTCAGTTGACTGAGGCAGGGTCTCTCATGGACCCAGGACCTCACTGACTCTGGCTTGTCCCGGGTATTCTCTATATCTGACCCCTGAATGCTGGGATTATAGGCTTACTGAGCTTTAAGTGGGATCTGGGCCTTTGAACTTGACTCCTTGAAGTTCCATGGCAAGCACTTTATCCACAGAGCCATCTCCCTGGCCCGGTCACAGGTTTTCTAATACATAGTTCTGTTTAATAGTGAAACTGTAGTAGCTTCACACTGAAGCAGGCACCCCCCCCACACACACACCCACTGCCAGTGCCCATCATGACTCCTTGTCTGGCTTCCCCCTATTCGGAGAGGCTGTGCACTGTGACCAGTGTCCTCCAGAAGCATCTCTTGACCTTCTGAGTGGAGCTTGGCATCAGAGTCCAACTTTCAGGCCCCTGGGGTACATAACCAGGAGATGTGTGCCCTCTGCTCTCTGCTCCCCAGTGAGAGGAGCTAAGAGTACATTGAAAAGTGCTGGATTGGGTTTGGGGATTTGGCTCAGTGGTAGAGTGCTTGCTTAGCAAGCGCGAGGCCTTGGGTTCAGTCCCCAGCTCCGAGGAGGAAAAAAAAAAAAGTGCTGGATTGAAGTACTGCCTCTGGGCAGAGAGATGGCTCAGTGGTTAAGAGCATTGACTGTTTTTCCAGAGGTCCTGAGTTCGATTCCCAGCAACCACATGGTGGCTCACCACCATCTGTAATGAGATCAGATGCCCCCTCTTCTGGTGTGTCTGAGGACAGCTAATACCCCGCATATTCTCCACCTCCAGGTCCACTTCCCTTGAAACCAAGTCAGAACCCCAGGGTTTGAGAGAGGAGATCCAACTGTGGCACCAGGAACAGGTCTTGGTAGTTGTACCATGCAGGAGAGTACCCAGAGACTGCTCCTGCCTAAGCAAGAAGAAAGCACAATTGGAGGTCCCCCTGAACCCAGGCACAAGGCCCAGAACCCTCAGATGACAGACCTCTGTCTGTCCTCCACGGTTACCAAGCCCATCTCTTCCCCTCTCACCCCAGACCATGTTCCTCCTTTGAGTAATAAAGTGTCCCAAAAGGGATTGTGGTCAGTTTCTCATCATGCTTGTGGAGGAGGCAGTGGATACACGTCAGGCCATTCTAGTTCCTCGGGCCCCAAGCGACTTCCCCAAGGAGTACATCCAGGTTCAATGGGGGCCATTCTGGGTAACTCCTAAACCCGAACCAGTGAGTCACAAAGAAAAGCAGCTCAGACAGTGTTCTGAGGCCACATCATCGGCAGTAGAACACAGGCTAGAAACGCAGCCTCACACTGCTGCCTTCGGCAGCCCGAGATCTTTGCAAAGAACTTTGCTCAGTGAAGCTGGGATTCTTGGCTGCTGTAAGAAAAAAGATTTCAGGCTGGGCATGGTGGCAAACTCCTTTGATCCCAGCACCCAGGAGGCAGAGGCAGGTGAATTTCTGTGAGTGTGAGGCCAGCCTGTTCTGCAGTGCAAGTTCCAGTACAACCAGAGCTGTGTACAAAAACCCTGTCTGGAAAGAAAAAAAGTTTTTCAGGACAAGTCGGTGTGAGGCAGAGCAGAAATGAGGAAGAGATCTTTTAAAACAGATTTGTGTGTTTCTATTTGTCTGCGCATAAAGAGGGAGAAGGATGTCTGATCCCCTGGAACTGCAGTTACAGACGGCAGTGAGCCACCAAGTGGGTGCTGGGAACGGAACTCAGATCCCCTGCAAGGAGTCATAACTGAACCATCTACCAGCCCCGTAACACAGATTTAATGACATAGCAGTCAGAGGAAGAAGAGACGCCGAGAGGGGGCGTAAGCCACGCCAAGTTCTGGTGAATCTGGGTCCTGCTTAAGGAGCTTCCCTGCAGACTTATACAAGATTTCTGTGCCTCCTTAAGTCACATCTCACAGCTTCCCAGGGCCTTTTATCCACTTTCTCTTGAAATGACAGGGTGGTTCCTCAGGTGCTTCGGACAGGATTGCTGTCTGACGAGGAGAAACCCTTGGTCACAAAGGCTCTCCCTGGGCTAAGTCACGCCTTTCACTATAAATGGGGTTTATAGTCCAGCTTGTGAGATTCCTAGGAAATCACATGTTACAGCTAGGAAAAGGGAAAGGCCATACTTGGCCACACTTGCTTGTAAACCATTACTGGCCATACACCTGTAGACTCTTGGGCACGACTCGTTGATATTTTAACATTCTTATTTGAATATTTTGACAGAAAAGGAACACCATCTCTCCACAGACAAACTCCACATGGAGTTCTGTGCTGGAATTCTTGACTCTCAGAGGCGGCAGACTTCAACCATACTCTGGGATCAGGGACTCCCTTCCCTGCCTGGTTATCTATCCTGCTTCCACCAGGCCCTGATGAACTCCAGGCAGCAGGTCCTCCAGCTGTGGACACATGGTGAGCCTCACCCAGGGTCACTGTCCTTGTGGATGACTTCTGAATTCCTTCAGAATGTCCTTTATGAGAGTCAGGACACAGGATATGCTAAAGATTCAAGACCACAGACTGTAAACAGCGGTGCTGAGTTACGATGCCTGAGACTCTTGGGGCCAGAGCCCTGTCCTTACTCCAGCTGTGTCCCGGAGTCTGGTAAGGGCCTGATCCATGGTGAGAGCTCAGTTCCTGCTTGTTGAATGAATGGTGAATCAGTGAATGAGCAAACACAGGAAAGTTCGGATTTGTCAGGATTTGTCACCTATTCCAATCGTCAGTACAAGGAAGTATTGCTCAGGGCCTGTAACATGCACTGGCTGGGCTTGGGGAAGACAGAAGACAAGACTTGTGCAGTCAAGAGCTACAGAGAGAGGGGGGAAAGGAGGAGGGGGAAGGGAGAGGGAGAAGCAACATCAGTCCCACATAGCCTTGCTTTCAAGCCACACACCTACTCCTATGAGTTCTTTGCCCCTTTGAGGTGTATCTCAGCTCAACACCACTGTACTTGGGTTTGTGGAAACTGAGTATTGAAGTGAGCCCGCAAATCTCATCTCCTGGCGGCCATACCTTTGGGTGACATCCTCCCCAAAGTAAGAGCATGCTGACTGAGTCTCTAACCAACAGAGGCCATCCAAGGTGACAGTGTGCATGGGCTGATGCTACATGAAGTGGGACAGTCACCATCTTGAGAGGAGCCTTTGCTTACTTGAGGGAAAGCAGGCACCCAAGGAGTGGGAGAGCATGGTGCAAGGAAGTGAGGGAGGTCTTTGGCTAAGAGCTAAAAGCTGTCATCAGTTTTGTGAGTTTGGTGAGGAGAGCCAGGTGAGACCACGAGGAGAATGAGGATGGCCAGCATCATGCTGTCTGCCCTATGAAGTTAGAGTGCAGCAGAATCTAAGATCGCAAATATTGATGGCTTTAAGCCACTGAGCCTGTGGCCAACTATTCTGCAGCAGCTGGCCACAGAGCCACCATCCCTTCCTCTTTAAACATCCTCTTCCCAATTTAACTTCCTTGAAGATTTATTATATAGACACACCAGAAGAAGGCATCAAATCCCATTACAGATGGTTGTGAGCCACCATGTGGTTGATGGGAATTGAACTCAGGACCTCTGGAAGAGCAGTCGGTGCTCTTAACCGCTGAGCCATCTCTCCAGCTCCTCAGCATCCCTTTCTTTTTCCTCTTACATTGTCCCATTTCCAAGAGGAAAAGCAGTCCCCCTGCCTTACTTGGGTCCATTTCATTCCTGTGACGCCGCCTTTGCTCTGGGAAATGCATAGACAGGAACTCTTCATTCATCCAGCTTTAAAGGAGAGGCTCAAGGCTGAAGAGGTGGGCTTTCAGAGTTAACTCTGAACCTCCTCCTGTGGGATGATGTCACAGGTGAGGCAGGTACAAGATAGAATGAGGCCTGTCGTTGGACGAGAAGGAAGGATGGGCGGGAGAAAAATTTGAAGAAAGAGGAGGAGACAGAAACGGAAGAGGGGTGGAGGGGAGAGTAGCCGAGGAACAGCATGGAGGCTGACGTTAAGATTCCACGCTCGGGGTTGGGGATTTAGCTCAGTGGTAGAGCGCTTGCCTAGGAAGCACAAGGCCCTGGGTCCCCAGCTCCGAAAAAAAAGAACCAAAAAAAAAAAAAAGATTCCACACTGTACTTTACAGGTTGTTATGAATGTTCTTGAGGGATGTGTACTGGGCTTTGTATGTTTAGGTGGGCAATTATATCTTATCATTTGGGTCAAAGGTTATTGTGTTGTGTGTTCTTTCATGTAGCGATTTAAGTGTAATACAACAACATCCTCCCACCTTTGTTAACCAGATAGACTATAGTACGATATCTGTAGGCACCTCAGCCTGGGCCTCATAGAAGGGAGACTCCATAGTGCTCACCTGAGTACCTCTTCCCCATTACCTGAAAGGAAAGCTCTGCCCCCAGGATGCTGCTTGGATGTGAGCCAATGAATTCCATTGTTTCTTTGAGTACTGAGTCCAGTTGCTATCAGCAGGGAGAAAACAAAGTCCACTTTGGGGACTCTATCTCTACAGATAAAAACCTAGTAATATCCCTTGTATTAGTTATGTCTACGATGGTGATAAAGACCGTAACCAAAAGGAACTTGGGGAGGAGAGGGTTTGTTTCAGCTTACAACCCTCAGGTCACATTATATTAAACAGAGACACGGAGGCAGGAACTCAAGGCTGGAACCTGGAGGCAGGAACTGAAGCAGAGGCCATGGAGGGAGGGGTGCTGCTTCCTGCCTCAAATCCCATGGCTTGCTCAGCCTGCTTTCTTATACAACCCAGGACCATTTGCTCAGAAATGGTACCACCCACAGTGGGCTGGGCCCTTTCCTATCAATCACTAGAGAATGCCCCCTAGGCCTTGCCTATAGGTAATCTGATCAAGATAACCCTTCAGTTAAGATTTCCTCTTCACAGATGACTCTAGCTAATGTTTAATCCCACGGTGGTGATTTCCACTCAGCATCTTCTCCTCCCTGCCCCATCCTGGTCTTTAATATCTCTAACCTGAATTGTTCTACTCAAGCAATTAAAGGTTCGAAGCACTCTTTTTTTTTTTGGTTCTTTTTTTCGGAGCTGGGGACCGAACCCAGGGCCTTGCGCTTCCTAGGTAAGCGCTCTACCACTGAGCTAAATCCCCAGCCCCTCGAAGCACTCTTTAAAAGAATCTTTTAGCTCATCGTGATGGCGCATGCCTGTAATCCCAGTATTTGGGAGGTAGAAGCAGAATGATCAGGAGTTCAAGACCAGCCTGGCCTCCTTAAGGCCCTGTCTTAAAACAAAAACAAGGGTCTGGAGAGAGGCTCAGTGGTTAAGAGCACTGCTATATTTTCAGAGGACTGCCATTCAGTTCCCATATATAAAATAAATAAATCTTAAAAAGAACAAAACACAAAACAAAACCACGTCAAACAAACACAAAAAAGCTCCTGTGCTGCCGGCCTAGCATGTGTGAGGCCTGGTTCAATCTCTAGCATTGAAGGCACCAGAATGTTCTTAAGCTTAAACTTAAACTCCTCACATGGTGGTGTTGAGGGGTGGGGCAGACTAATGTCTGTCAAAGCAGGTTGTTCTCTAGAAAGACCCTCCCCCTGGTTGTCTCACTCCCTACCTGCTGGCCTCCATGTTTCCTACAGAGAGTTGAGACTCTCCCTGAAGGCAAGCAGACCCCAGGGCCGCACTCTTAGACATCCCAGTCTTCAGAATCGCAATCCCCGCCAACCCTTCCAGGATGATGTATAAAAAATAAGATGGGGTTTATTTCCCTTTATCAGTTTGTGGAGCCCTTGCTCTTCACAGCACAAAATGCTGAGGGTTGTGGGAGGGGTCACAGGTATCACATTGAGGACTGGGTTGGTCGGAACTCCCAGGGGTGGGGGGGTGCAACGGAGGTGAAGAAGACAGTAAGAACCACCTCCAGGGTGTGAGGGTCCTGGGGTGAGGACACGGGTTTCAAATGGAAGCTCAGCTCAGCTTCTCTCAGACATGTGTCCTGAAATGAAACTCCTGTCTGTGTAGGATGAGAGTAACACCACTTGCTTCACAGACAGAGCCACATGGAGCAAGTTAGACGTAGACCATGGGAGAAGCTGAAAGCAGGTGGCAGGAGGAAGAGCTCTCTGCAAAGGCAGTTAGTTCTCTCTCTCTCTCTCTCTCTCTCTCTCTCTCTCTCTCTCTCTCTCTCTCTCTCTCTGTCTCTGTGTGTCTGTCTGTCTTTCTCCGTCTTTATTTCATTCTCCTTTTTTTACTTTACGAATTTTACAGCATGCACCCCAATCCCATTCATCTCCCCATCCCTTCATATCTGCCCTCCGTCCCTACAATCTCCCCCACAAAAGAAAATTTTAAAATAAATAAATCAATCAATCAAAACCAAATAAACCACCTCCTTATGGAAGCTGTAGTGGGTCACAGTGTGTTCCACAGTATAACTGCCCTTTTGTCTACTTGTTCATTGCAATGAGTCTGGTTCGAGGCCTCTGCCTTCTGCTACATTATCAATACTGGATCCTCACTGGGACTCCTCTCGGACGTCCCGTTGCTACTGTGTCGTGGGGATCCTGTCGTTTTGGACTTGTAGGGCCAGCTCCTTCATGTGCTCCAGCATTTTATTGATGGGGTAGATGTTGGGGTGGGACAGTTCAAAGTCCTGGATCTGGGCCTACCAGATCTCCCACACCCTTACCACAGGACAAGTTCTCCAATACCACAGCTGCAGCAGCTGTGGGGCAGGGCCAGCTCTCTAAATTTCATGCCCTTGGGGCAGCTCACCACACCCAGCCACCAGGGCCAACACTACTGCGCTGCCCAGGCAAGGTGCAGGACCTGCTCTCCCAAGTGCCACAACCAATGAGGGGCAGGGCCAGCTCTGCACAGCCCTTGAACATCAACGTGATCCCAGGAGGCAGCCTAGACCGGGAATGTCCATCTGGCCTTTGGTGGTAACATGGACCACAGACTTCAACATAGACCCCGTCTGCTGCGTGGCCACAGGCCCAGACATGGCACCTCAGTGGCAGCACAGACTGGGGCTTCATGGCCTCAGGTGGCATCACAAGGCCTCACATCAGCCTGTTCCTCAACATCGTTGTGTTTCTAGTTCTTCCCGTCCTCACCGTGCTCACACTGCTCCACTTCTCTGTCTCTCTCATCGCTCCACAATATAACTGCACATGGCCGTGGCTCCCACTAAGGTGGGCCACATGGCGGGTGGGCCTCGGGCCTAGTTGGTTCTTTTATAATTATCATAGTTTTCTTTTTGGAAGTGCTGGGGATTGAACCTAAATCCTCGCGCATAACAGCCACGCCACTGTGCTACAACCCCAGCCTCCACTTAGTTTTGGAGACAGAGTTGTTCTGTCTTGAAGTCAGTTATGTAGTCCAGGGTAGTCTCGATCTTGTGATCCACAGACTGGAGAGAGAACTCCACCAGAGGAACCAGGTTTGATTCAGCACCCACACCATAGCTCACTACTGCCTGTAACACTAACCTAGAGGATCTGAATGCATCTAAAGCAGTGGTTCTCAACTTGTAGGCTGATCAACCCTTTTCACAGGGGTCTCGTAGCGGACATCCCGCATATCAGACATTGATGTCACAACTCATAACTCCTAACAGTAGCAAAGTTATACTTACAGAGTAGCAACAAAATAATTCCATGGTCGGCAGTCCCCACAACATGAGGAACTGTATTAACGGGTCACAGCATCAGGAAAGTTAAGAACCACTGGTCCAGAGCTTCTTAGGGGATGCTTTCTTCTGGTTTCTGTGGATACCAGGGCGGGACTCTCACCGATATCCATGCAAGTGAAACAAACACTCATGCACATTAAATAAAAATATAATCAGAACAAAACACTTGAGATCCTCCTGCCTCAGCTTCTCAAGTGCTACCGTTACAGGCTACATCACTGTCTTTTTATAATTCTTATCTTTTTCAAAGATTTAGAGTGTGTGTGTGTGTGTGTGTGTGTGTGTGTGTGTGTGTCTACACGCTCTATCTGCATGTACACCTACACCTGTGTACAGAAAGAAGACATCAGATCCCATTACAGATGGTTGTGAGCCACCATGTAGTTCCTGGGAATTGAACTCAGGACCTCTGGAAGTCAGCGCTCTTAACCAGAGTCATCTCTCCAGCCCCTCTTCGTTATCTTATATTGTTATTTGGATTCCAACCAGAATTCTGGGTCACACGGCAAGCTGAATTGTGCTGACTGACACTGGAAAACATCCGCTTGGTGTGAGAGTGAGAGGAGCCTAAGCTGAGAGCCAAATGGCCAGTTGCTCCCTGGTGATGAGTGAATCCTGGTGTCTGAGGGTTTCCATTATCGTCATGGAGAGAAGCATGGCAGCGTGTGGCACTAGAGGAGCTCGGAGTTCTACATCTTGTTTCAAAGGCCAACAGAGGTCTGCTTTCAGGTAGCTCGGAGGAGGGTCTCAAAGCCCAACTTCCTCAACAAGGCCGCACCTCCTAATACACACCTACTCCCCGAGACAAGCATCTTCAGACCACCACAGCTCAGTAAGTGGCTTCTCCACTCAGAACCTCTGTTTCCTCATCTTTACAACTAGAAGATGAACCATGCCCCCGTTGGCTTCTGGGTTTGTGTAAGGATTAATATCATTAGCTGTGTAATTGTGCTCTGCAGATTGTAAAAAGTCCCTGTAACAGGCTAAAAGGGTGTGGCTCTGGGTCATTAGCATGAGCCAGCAAGTGCTGGCTAACTTGTGGAGTCAGGGTGACTGACCCCCTAGCACTCTCTGCATATGGTTATTGGAGGCTCAGAGGGGTCCTGTGACCTGCCCAGGGTCTCACTGTTTGCAGAGTAGTGTTTAAGGCCCTTAGGACTCCCAAATTCTGGCGCGGTCGCCTGCTGTCCCCTACCCTTGCCCAGAGCAAGCTGCTGTGCTTCTCACTGCAGAGATCTGAGTACTTACTGCCCCCTTTCTGATCACAGGGCTATCCTGAGACCTTAGAGAAGTGTTTTAGGAGCTGGCTTCTCTTTTCAGTCAGCGGCCATGAGTAAACCACCTCTCCAAAGCACAGAAGTTCAGAAAACCAGACACTCGAAAAGGGACACTTGTCACTGTGTCCTCTGGAGTCCACCTGGCTGGCTGGCTGTGGCCTCTCCTGCCCTGCCACATAGCCCCCAGCTCTGAGCCCCTCGTCTCTCCCACTGACCTAACCAGACCTGCACTTTTCCCTCCCTCTTCCCTAGGGGTATCGAACCTCCTGTTGAAATTCAGACATTCTGGTGTCCGAGTGCCGCTTTGCACTTATTTGCTGTGTGTCCTTGGATAAATTGTCACCCTCTCTGGCTTCAGCCTGTTCACCTGTGCTGTGTGCAGTCACAAGGCTGGTGTGAGAATAAACGGGGAGGTGGCTGGCTTGCACAGTGCCCCACCCTGTGCTTGAGCTCCAGTCTCCCTTTCCTGAGGTCCCACTGCCTGATGCTGCCCTCGCTCACCCATTCTTACAAGGACGGAATACCTCCTAATCCCAGGCTAGGCTGGGCATTTGGAGGAGAAAAGCAGGCATCAGGCCAGGCCTGCTGTGTGGATGACCCCCTCCCCATCTTCATCTCCCAGCTCCTAAGTCCCAGGGCTGGATGAGGTCCGACCTCTTCTGGCACACATACACACACAACACACACACACAGACACACACACAGACACACACACACACACAGACACACACACAGACACACACACACATACACACACACACAGACACACACACACACACAGACACACACACACACAGACACACACACAGACACACACACAGACACACACACAGACACACACACACACAGACACACACACACAGACACAGACACACACAGACACACACACACAGACACACACACACAGACACACACACACAGACACACACACAGACACACACACACATACACACACACACAGACACACACACACACAGACACACACACACACACAGACACACACACACAGACACACACACACAGACACACACACACAGACACACACACAGACACACACACACACAGACACACACACACAGACACACACACACAGACACACACACACAGACACACACACACAGACACACACACACAGACACACACACACAGACACAGACACACACAGACACACACACACAGACACACACACACAGACACACACACACAGACACAGACACACACAGACACACACACACAGACACACACACACAGACACACACACACACAGACACACACACACACAGACACACACACACACAGACACACACACACACACACACACCCGTGCCCTGTGCAGTTCTGAGGGATGACCAATGGCAGGAAGGGCTTTGAGAGCCTAAGAGGGGTGTCAAGTTCCCTCTTCACAAGGCTCCTGTGGGTCTTGCTGGTGCTGACCAGAAAGAGAAGCCCAGCCCTCTTCACTGGGAATGCTAAGAATTTCTTAGTCCCTCTAAGAAGGAAGGGACAGAGCCTTTTCTCCCAGGCTCCAGAAGGAGCCAAACTGTTTACTAAAACCACAGCCTAGAGAGGTCCCAGGGCACCAGGGGTTCTGGGGAACTGGGCAGTAGGAGAGGAATCAAGAAAGTTAAGCAGTGCGGGTGGATGGATACCTCGGAGGAGGGCAGGAGCTCCGTCTGATCTCCCCGGTTATGGGCTGGTCTCATGTCTGCAGACAGCTAGGACTCTGGCCTCCTAAGTCTCTTCTCTCCTCCAACGTCTCTTGCCTCAGGCTTCAATAGTCACATGCTTCCTTCGTGGCCTCTGTGGGGCTGAGGGGCCATCACTCTGGTCAGACCTTACCTGTGCCACTGTTTATCTACCCCCTAGTGTGGGGAGGAGAGGTTTGCTCTGTGAGGGCAGGGCCTTGTCCTCTGCAAGATCCCCAGAGCCCGGTGGTACCACAGTTCCATGTCTCTGGTTTCCCAGAAACTCTACATCCACTCTCTTCCCCAGACGCCCTGGGTCCCAAGCTCTGTTCTTCCTTTCTGTCTTTCCATATCCTCCCTGGCCCTCCCCAGCTTCCCTGCTCCAGTATTGACTCCTGTGTTTGGTCAGCTGCCTGGGGGCAAGGAACAGGGGTGGGGGGCTGGCACTCTACTGCTCCGACCCACAGCCAAGGTCAGTAGGGCTAGCCTCTAATCTCTGGAGTCATTCTTGAAACACAGGCCCTAATCTAAGGGCCCAGGCCTTCTGGACTATTCTTAGACTGTCTCCCCTTTATCCACCATGGCCATGTTCTAAGTAGTCTCCCAAATATAGACCCCAGAGGTCAGTTTCCCGGGGCTCATGTATCAGTCAAGGACTTGGAACCAGTAGGTCACACAGAGATAGGTGGGTAGGAATTCGGGTAGAGGAACAGGGACAGAGAGCACAGTGCATTGGAGCATGTAATGCAGGGCTTGAGGGAGTATACAGTCAGGAGGAACTCCCGGGCTTGGGCTGAAGAGGTCCAGCCCTGGAATTTCCTCCCCCATTCTGGAGTCCTTCATTTATTTCCATCTGCAAAGCCTCTGTACCAGGTAAGGCAACAAACCCATATGTTGCACTTTATAGAAAAAGAAAGAGCCAAGGATATGTTTAATAGAGCCAGGTATGGTGAGGTGGGAGGGGTGCCTCAGAGGGCCCATTCTAAGGCACCTCTAGTATAAAATAGAGTTTAGGGCATGGGAAGGGAAGTTGGGAAGGAAGGACAGAGAGAGAGGGGAAGGTAGGGACGGAGGGACAGAGGAGAAGAGAGAGGGGGGAAGAAGAAGAAGAGGAGGAGGAAGAGGAGGAGGAAGAGGAGGAGGAAGAGGTGTCGAGGTGTCGAGACTGTGTGTGTGTGTGGGGGGGACTCCTGTCTGCTGCTGGGGATGAGCCTCTGTCCTGTGTTTCCTCCCTCCCTTCACGGGCACTGATGAGGGAACCAGTTAGGTTAAAGCACATAGGTAGAAAGGAGTGGAATGAGAACCTGTGAAATGTCTGGAAGCATCCTCCAGCACAGCCCCTACACCACCCACCCACACCCAGTGCCTCCTCTAACGCTGGGCTCAGGTGCCTTTGGGTGGACATGGAAGGGCTAGGAGATGCCCAGTTCTAGCTACTTCCTCCCAGTGTCCATGGGCACAGCTCAGGGGGACCAGGCTGGAGCGGGTGCGAAAGGATCATAAAAGGCCTGGTTCTTCACTTGTGGGTCAGGAGTCCCACCCTCTCACAAGTAAGTGAGACAGTGTCTCATTCTGTAGCTCCGGATGTCCTAGAACTCACTGTGTACCCTAGATTGCCTCCAGAGTGCCGGGATTATGAGTAGGCGCCATACCTGTCTGGCTTCTTTGCTTCCTTATTTATTTCACACACTGAGTATGGAACCTAAACCTTCATACTTCCTAACTAAGCACTCCCTCCCCTACCCCTATCTCCTCCTCTCCCTCCTCCTCCCCCTCCTCTCCTTCCTCCCCTCCCCCTCCTCCTCTCCTTCCCCCTCACCCTCCTCCTCCCCCTTCTCATGTCCCTCCCCCTCCTCCTCTTCCTCTTCCTCCCCCTCCCCCTCCCCTTCTCCTCTTCCTCCCCCTCCTCCTCTTCCTCTTCCTCCCCCTCCCCCTCCCCCTCCCCCTCCCCTTCTCCCCTCCCTCCCCCTCCCCCTCCCCCTTCTCCTCTTCCTCCCCCTCCTCCTCTTCCTCTTCCTCCCCTCCCCCTCCCCCTTCTCCCCTCCCCCCTCCCCCTCCCCCTCTTCCTCTCCCTCCCCCTCCTCCCCTCCCTCCCCCTCCCCCTCCCCCTCTCCTTCCCCCCTCCCCCTCCTCCTCCCCCTTCTCATGTCCCTCCCCCTCCTCCTCTTCCTCTTCCTCCCCCTCCCCCTCCCCCTCCCCCTCCCCCTCCCCCTCCTCCTCCCCCTTCTCATGTCCCTCCCCCTCCTCCTCTTCCTCTTCCTCCCCCTCCCCCTCCCCCTCCCCCTCCCCCTTCTCCCCTCCCTCCCCCTCCCCCTCCCCCTCTCCTTCCCCCTCCCCCTCCTCCTCCCCCTTCTCATGTCCCTCCCCCTCCTCCTCTTCCTCCCCCTCCCCTCCCCCTTCTCCCCTCCCTCCCCCTCCCCCTCCTCCTCCCCCTCTTCCTCCCCCTCTTCCGTCTTCTCCCCTTCTTGAGATACGTTTTTACGTAGCCCAGGTTGGCCTTGAACTCAATATGTAGCCAAGGATGACCATTAACTTCTAATTTTCCTACTTGTACTTCCTGAGAGTTGGATTGGAGGTCTGTGTCACCACATCTAGTTTTAGGCACTGCTGGGGGTCTAACTCAGGGCTTTGTGTAGGTTAGACCAGAACTCTACCAGCTGAGCTACATCCACAATTTCTTTCTAACCCAGCTTTAGTCCCTTCCCCAATTCAGAGTGATCTGAAAACGCAGAACCTGAGCTGTAATCCTGGCTCCTCCTGAAAATGCAGAACCTGGGTTCTAATCCTGACTCCCCCTAGGGAGGCACAGCAACCTGGAACCAGTTTCTTTCTGGCGTCAGATCTGGAAGATTTCCTGCCTCACTGCTTGTTTATCCCTCATCTCCTGTTGGCAGTCACAAAGCTTCAGTTACCCAACCTCACAGCACGGTTAGCCACACCCTCCCCATGAGGCAGGGCTCAAGAGATACAGTTCCCCAGTCAGCCAGATCCACCTTGGTGTCCACATTGTCTAGAGGGACTTGACACATGGCAGCAGCCCCATAAACATCACATGCAGAAAGTCTACAATCATTGAGACTCAGAAAGGTTAAGAGAGTTGCCCAAGGTCACACAGCAAATAAGTGCCTTAATGTTGGGCTCTAGTCCTTCTATTTAACTTTTTCCACTTGTCTCAAAATGCCTAAGTATGGTGCTGTGGGGGGGGAAAAGAGGGGCTCACCAGACAGGAAGCCAGACAGCAGGGTGACACAGGAAGAAAGGGCTGGGGAGTTACTGTGGGCACCAAACTCAGAGAAGGGTGAGTAAAGATTTTCTACACCTCATCCAGTGAACCACAGGGCCAGAGTCCTGCTTTGAGACCGGGTAAGACGGAAGTGGTCACAGGTAGGAGGCATGTCACAACTGCTTGGTTTTCTCGTTGGAGAACGGATCCTGCATGAGGGGTGGTGAAAGGATCTACAGCTCCGAGCTAACCATGTCGAGGTTAAAATCCCAGCATCACCACTTCCCAACTAGCAAACAGGCTGGCAAACAATGATCTGGCCCATGGCCAAGCCTCAGAGTCCAGTTCGGGGGAATGAGACGGCCAGATCTTCCCAGAAGAACTATGAGGCTGCTGCTGTTTGCTACGCCCAGTCACTAGCCCAGGGCCCTGGAAGTCAGCCTAGTCCTGAGAGCCCTGGCCAGGCGGCTCCATAGGTGCATGAATGCATGCACAGGTGCTCACGCAGGCATGCGCACGTGCACACACACACACACACACACACACACACACACACGAATACACACTTGCATTAGCAATATGTAAATGTACAAAGACATAAAGTGCTGGGCATAGTGTCAGCACTTTAATCTCAGCACTTGGGAGGCAGAGGCGGGCAGCTCTCTGTGTTTGAGGTAAGTCTGGTCTACAGAGTGAGTTCCAGGACAGCTGGGGCTACAGGGAAAAACCCTGTCTCAAGGAAACAAGAGAGGAGGAGGCAGAGGAGGAGGAGGCAGAGGAGGAGGAGGAGGAGGAGGAGGAGGAAGAGGAAGAGGAGGAGGAAGAGGAGGAGGAGGAGGAGGGGGAGGGGGAGGGGGAGGAGGTGGTGGTGGTGGTGACGAGGGAATGTTTCCCCACACACTGAGGCAGTCATTTCTGTAAGTCATCATCTCCCTGTCAATAGGAGAAGGGGCAAGGGGCTTACCATCACAATGGAGGAAGGAGCGTTTAATTGACTAGATCACAGGATGCTGTTAAACTTGAGGTTCAGCTTTGGATTAGGTCTATCCTGAATCATACATGACACCGATTAATAAAAAAAAAAAATTGCATGTGGAAATATCTTCTCGGGCTGGAGAGGTGGCTCAGCGGTTAAGAGCTCTGACTGTTCTTCCTGAGGTCCTGAGTTCAATTCCCAGCAACCACATGGTGGCTCACAACCATCTGTAATGGGATCCAAAACCTTCTTCTGGTGTGTCTGAAGACGGCGACAGTATACTCACTCTACAGTGTACTCACATATGTAAAATAAATAAAAATCTTAAAAAAAAAAAGAAAGAAAAGGAAATACCTTTTCCCCATTCTCTTTGGAACATGAATGTATCCAGAACATGCAACACTAAAAGGGGAGTTCTCAGGGCTGCCAGCCTTATAGTAGAGGTTGGGTGGTAGTATAATTCTCCTACAGAAAAAAAATATTTATCAGATGTTTATTTAATTCAAATGCAACTAGGTATCCTGTATTCTCATTCATTCATTCTCTCATTCATTCATTCTCTCATTCATTCATTTCTTGGTGCTGGGGAAGTAACCCAGGGCCTTGGCAATGTTAGACAAGCACTCTGCCCCTGAGCTCAAGCCCCTGTCCCCATCCTGTATTCTATCTGACAACCCTGAAAGCAGTTACACAATGAGAACTCACTCTTTCTGTTGCCGTGACATGCTCTCTGGCCATCTGTTTGGGCCACCATAGTGAAACCTTTTGGACTGAGTCATTTATAAACCAAAGTTGGCTACCATCCTGGAGGTGGTAAGATGTGGAGGCAGCAGGTTCTGTATCTGATAAGGCCTCCTCCTGCACACACAGTGCCTCTCTCAGGTTCCTCCACACACAGCAGAAGGGGTCAGGGGCTCATGAGCTCTCTCAGGCTCTTGTATAGAGCACCAATCCCAATGGTCACACCCTGGGGAGTAAGTTTCATATATAAACTTGGAGGCCAAGGATACCCAACACCAGCATTATCAAACACATATTTGTTTTTATGTGTATATGTGAGTGCCTACGTGTGTGTGTGTGTGTGTGTGTGTGTATGTGTGTGTGTGTGTGTGTGTGTGTACCAGGCATCACGTGTGTGCCTAGTGTCCTCGGAGACCAGAAGAAGGCCTGAAACTGGAGTTACAATCTGTGTGAGTCACCATGTGGGGGCTGGAAACAGAACCTGGGTCCTTCCTCCGTGAGACCCACCAGGGTTCTTAACCACTGAGCCGTCTCTCCAGTCCCTCAAAGATATAAGGGGAGAAATACAGTGAAGATCGGTGTGAATGACAAGCTTATGGGTATCAGGAAGGAGAGAAGAAAGGCCTGGGCCAGCTGTGTCTGAAGAGGGGACCTAGGCTGAGGTACAGGGAGGATGGCAGATGCTCGAACCATGACATCCCATTCGCACCTTCTGAATTTTGAACCACATGAATGTGAATATTTATTTCATCCAGGCAAGAAGATAAATAATATAACCGAGCGGCTTTATCCTGACCCGACTCCCCTCCCCCAACCTCTGCATTCTAGAAATACCCCAGCGGTTTTTTGGTCTTATTCTTATCAGAATTCCTGGAGGCAGCCGACTCCTGACTCAGCCTGTCTGTAGCTGCCCCACGCTCTGCAAGGGTGCAGTGAGTCACAGCCACCCTAGCCTCCAGCTGTCTGCCATGTGCAGATCTCCCCTTTCCCGCTGGCCACGAACTGTCACTCAAAAGAATCCCATCCCATGCATTGGGTGTGCCAGGCTCTGGGCTGGGAGCAGTGAAAACAGCAGCCTCATTGTCTGAAAGGGACACTCACTAAACCAAGGATTCAAGGGGGCTTCCCTTGCCAGGAGGAGGATGTGAGAAGGCTTCCTGGAGGGGGCGACATGTAGGCTGAGCCCAGAACAGAGCTCCAGATCCCTCCAGGCGGAGGGATCATCATGAACAAAGGGGATGACAGGGAGTGAGCTGGAGGACTTGGAGTGTGGCCCTGGTCCAGGAGAGAAAGAGCTGAACAGGATTATGTTCCAGCTAGTTCACACTGAGGCCTCCTTGAAGTGTCTTTCCGGCTTGAATTAACAGTGTCTGCCTCTCCTGAGCAAAGTAGGAGGCAGAACACTTACGGTCATGCAGGAGAAGTACAGAATCCAGACATAACTGCAGTGGACGTACCTCAGGGTCAGGTCTGAGAGACAGGCAGGGCTGCAGGGCACTAGCTGGCACAAAGCATCGCATCCTATTTTTCTTTAATTTATTTATTTTGTGTATATAAGTAATCTATCTACATGTACATCTGCATACCAGAAGAGAGTATCAGATCATATTATAGATGGTTGTGATTGCTAGGAATCAAACTCAGGATCTCCGGAAGAGCAAACACTGAGCTATTTCCCTAACCACCCACATCTTTTTTTTTCTTTTCTCCTTTTTTCTCTTCGCTTTTCTTTTCTTCTCTCTTCTCTCTTCTCCCCCCCCTCCTCCTCTTCTTCCTCCTCCTCCTCCTCCTTCTTCTTTTCTTCTTCTTCTTCGATTAGATCTCTTTACACAGTCTATGTTGTCCTGGAACTTGGTATGTAGATCACGCTGGCCTTACCTCCCAAGCGCTAGAATTAAAGGCATGTGCCAATATGCCCACAGCAGCTTCTTACCCTGATTGTCTAGGTAAGGCTTTAAGCCCAGAGAGGAACAGGGAACTGTGAAAGACCCAGGGTCAGGTGCAGCCAATTAGAGCTAGACCCCCGAGCCCTAAACCCCCAGCTCTGCCTCCTATAAGGCTGGTAACTCCGAGTTGAAGCCACAAAGGTCTTCCAGAAACCAGGTCTTGCCATCTCTATGATCTCATTTTGTCAAACACTTGAGAAGTCCACAGCCCCTCCCCCAAGACGTTCCCATTTCCCCTGGACAGCCCTGACAAGATACTGAAGTCCTACCACCAGCTCTCTTCCTTCCTGTTTCCCAGGAACATGTCCTAAAAAGGAACAAGTAGCCCCCATCCCCAGTCGCAGTCAGTCATTTGTATTTGAGTGTGAATTAGTTATTAGACTCGAAAAGACTGCCAGCTGCATGCACTGCCCTGCCCCAAACTACACAGGACGGGTGAGGAGGGAGTGATCCCAGGGCTTGAGCTGAGCTGAGCCCTGGGAACGCCTGGGCGGGGCTGCCTCTGCAGCAGCTGGCCCTGGGTCCTGTGTCCAGGTGGCAGTGGGATGGGAGGGGCCCAGATAGATCCTGGTTCATGTTGGAAGAGCACAAATTCTGCCTCTTGTCACCCACAAGCCAGCTTCTTACCTGTGTAGCCTTGGTCAGCCTCTCTCTTTCAGGTCTCCTTCAGGTCTCACAACCCCCTAACCAGCTGCTTTGTGGCTCAAACACTGTAGGCCCCAAGAGGACTCCTACTCAGGATCTCTGAAAAGTAAAAAGGAGGTATGGATCTCACAAAGCCTGGGGCACTGAGCACAAACCTTACCATGAAAAGAGCATGTACATGCACACGTGCGCGCGCGCGCGCGCGCACACACACACACACACACACACACACACACACACACCACAATTCCCCACCCCATCCCCTCATCACCACAGCCAAAGGAAGAGAAGTGGTAAGAAGGGCCCAGGGACTCCCAAGCTTCTCTCTGGTACCCATCCGTGCCCATGACCACCAAAATCTCCCATGAAACGCAGCATCTAGGGACTTGGGCTTCATAGCATAGAAGGTAGACAGAGTGCTTGTCTGGAGCTCATGAAACTGGGTTTGATTCACAGCATTGTATGATGACACACTCTGGGAGGTGGAGGCAGGAGGATCAAGAATTCAAAGTTTGAGGCCAGCTGGGGCTCCAAGTGCTGTGCCTGGTCCCACTCCGGGTCACTTCTTGTGGTTGTACATACCTCAGTCCCAGGCCTTAAGAAGCAAGGGAGGGGGGTTGGGGATTTAGCTCAGTGGTAGAGCATTTGCCTAGCAAGCGCAAGGCCCTGGGTTCGGTCCCCAGCTCCGGAAAAAAAAATCGTTAAAAAAAAAAAAGAATCAAGGGAGGGGGCTGTGATTTTGAAGCCAGCATTCCAGGCCAGCAAAGGGTCCAAGAAACACACTGCTGTCCTGCTGGTGGTCGCAGGGAATCCTGTCTAGCTATCCTGTGTTGAGATTTCTCAGAATTTGGAAGGTGAAGGAGAGACTGTTGGCCTCTCCAGAGCTGCTGTGGCCGGTACGTGGCAGACACTTAGTAGCTGTGTTGCCTGGATCTGTTCGTTCAATTTGGAATCGAGGGAAGTGCTTTTTTGTCTGTGGTCTTGAGGGTACCTCTCAGGGACCAGAGGCCAGGGTGCCCATTGCCTAGTGTCTCTCTCTCTCTTTTTTTTAAAAAGAATTATTTATTAATTGATTTATTTTATATATGTGAGCTCACTGTAGCTGTCTTCATGACACCAGAAGAGGCATCGGATCTCATTGCAGATGGTTGTGAGCCACCATGTAGTTGCTGGGAACTGAACTCAGGACCTCTGGAAGAGCAGTCAGTGCTCTTAACTGCTGAGCCACCTCTCCAGCCCGCCTAGTGTCTCTTAAAGGACCCTCAGTCTGACACTGAGAAGATTCCCTGGGATTCTCAGGTCCTTCCTGCCAAGAGCTGAATGGCTAGGATGGTTGGCCTGCTCTTTTTTCTAGAAAGACTATCATGTCTGCGTGGGCTCTTTTGATTGAGCACAGTGAGGTGGAGGTATGGGAAGGGGTTTATCGGGCCGAAGGGAGGGAGAAGGGCTTGATGTCCACATTCAGCAGCCTCGGGAAGCCTCTTCCCAGCCTGAATACTTCTGTACCTTGGGTAGTGAGTGGGTCCTAAAAGAGGTGCTTTAGGACAGTGGTCCCACCCTGTGAGTTGTGACCCCTTTGGGAGGTCGAACGACCCTTTCACAGGGGTCTCATATTACACACCCTACATATCAGATATCTATATTATGATTCATCACCATAGCAAAAGTACAGTGATGAAGTTACAAAGAAAATGATTTTATGGGGTTGGGGATTTAGCTCAGCGGTAGAGCGCTTGCCTAGCGAGCGCAAGGCCCTGGGTTCGGTCCCCAGCTCCAAAAAAAAAAAAGGAAAAAAAAAAAAGAAAATGATTTTATGACTGGGGGCAGTTGGGGGGTGGGTGTCACCACATCATGAGGAACTGTATTAAAGGACTGCAGCATTAGGAAGGTCGAGAACCCCTGCTTTAGCGCTTTAGGGCTAGAAATGTCTTGTGAGTCTTCCCAGGATGTGACAAGACACCATAATAACCGTCGCCTTCTATCTGAGTCTCTTGAGATTTTTCAGTTCCTGGGAAAGGGAATCCATTGCTATGGGTCACGGGTCTGTGCTGGATAGGAGGGGAAGTCCCATCATAAATAAACAGAACAGGGAGGGGAGGGAGGGATGATTGCTACAACAGACTGAATGTTTCTGTCTTCTGAAAAATCGTATGTTAAATCCTGTGTCACTGACATGGCGTTCATACATGGGCCCTTAGGATTAGCGGAATGGTTAGTGATTTCCTAAGAACATATAACTTATTTTATGTTTATTGGTGTTTGTGTGAGGGTGTCAGATCTCCTGGAACTAGAGTTATAGACAAGTGTGAGCTGCCATATGGGTGCTGGGAATTGAACTTGGGTCCTCTGGAAGAGCAGCGAGCACACTTAAGCACTGAGCCATCTCTTCAGCCCCAGGATTAGTGATCTTAAAAGACATGTGTGACTGCTCCTCTCACACAGTGAGAAGACCCCTGTCTAGGGAGGAAAGGGCCCTCCTGAGACACAGGGTCTGCTGGCACCTTAAGCTCACACTTCCAGCTTCCAGAAGTGTGTCTTCAGTGAAGTCTGAGACATGAGCGCTCCTCTTGTTGGAAGCTGCCCAGTCTCTGGGAACTTGTTACCGCGGTGAGTGGACTGAAACAGCCCCTTCGGAAGAGGCTGCTTTGATCTGAAGAGAACCTGGCCAGATGGCTCAACCCGTAGGCTGGCGACCTAAGTTCCATCCAGGGAACATGTGGTAGAAAGGGAGTAAGGACTCCCTTACTCAACTCAAGTTGTCTTCTAACCTCCATGTGTGTGGTGGCTTGGGGTGCATGCTCTCTGTAAGGAAATATATGCAAAACAAACAAAACAAGGAAAGGTTGGAGATAACTAGGAAACGAAGCAAAAGAACCTCTGTGGACTGCCAGGACCCTAATTCAGATCCCACCAAAAGTTTTTCCCAGCCTCCCTCTCCCCCACCATTCCTCCTCTCCCTCTCTCAAACAGGAGCTGTGTGCTAGGCCTGTGAGCCAGGCAGAGCCCAGGGAGTCTAAGGAACTACTGCTCACCCAGAGCAGGCATTGCCCATCAATCGCAGTACACTTCCCTTCCAGCCTGGGCTCGGCTCCTCTTCACAGAGCTCCAGGCAGCCAGTTCTCACCAACTGGAGTTGGCCCAAATATGGAAACTGCTGCTCCCATGATGATTCTTTCAATGTTTTAAAAACAGCAAAATTCCTCTTTGCTTTCCCTGGGGAATGTTCTTCTCTGCATAAGTGGTTTTGGTGCTTGACCCTGGCCGGCTGTTGAGTCAACATGTTTGAGGAGTTTTAAGCAACACAGAAAGACTCCATGTAAGTCCCTCCTCCCTATCCTCCCAAGACAGGGTCCTGCACAAAGTGCTTATGGCTGCTGCAGTCAATCAGCTCATGCTTAGTGGCTTTAAAACCATCAAGGCAGGCTAGGGATATAGCCTTTGCCTAGTGTGCCCAAGGCCTGAGCTTCGATACTCAATATTGCAGAGAGAGAGAGAGAGAGAGAGAGAGAGAGAGAGAGAGAGAGAGAGAGAGAGAAGAGCAGGGGTGGGGATGGATAGGGAGACAGGAGACAGACGGACAGACAGATGGACAGACAGGTAGGAAGGAAGGGAGGGAGGAAGGCTTAGGCAGCTATTGAGATAGCTCAGGAAGCCTGACAACCTGAATTTGATCCCTGAAACCCACACAGTGGAAAGAGAGCACCAACTCTTTCAGGTTGCCCTCTGACCACACATCTGACCGCAAATAAATAAAAGTGCATTTTTAAAAGGGGGTTTGGAAGAAAAAGCCTGGCCAGGTGAGGAACACCTGTAATTCCACCACCCAGGAAGCTGAGGCAGGAGGATTGCCACGTGTTCAGGGGCAGCCTGGCCTACATCCCCAATCCTTGACACTCCTATGGAAGACAGAATGCCCCGAGGCCAAGGAACCGGTGGGGGTGGGGTGGAGGAAGCAGGCATCTCTGCTTGGATTGCAGGCCCTATCTGGTGTCTACAGAAGAAAAAAAAAAAAAAACGCCTGGAAGCTACCCACTATCCTAATCCTGAGGCCCCAGGGAAGCAGCCTCTTCCTGAGAAGAAACAAGTTCCCACAGGTTTTATCTTTCTTCTGTTGTCTTCAGGCGGAAGAGACTGCACCCCCCCCCCCCATCTCTCCTCACCTTACCCTCACTCCTCGCTCTCTCTCTCTCTCTCTCTCTCTCTCTCTCTCTCACACACACACACACACACACACACACACACACACACACACACACCCCTCACCTGGGACGTGATGTTGGGGATAGCTCAGAACCAGAAGGGCTCCAGAACATATGGCCACACCTGGTTCTCCAGCCTATGAAGGGCATGGAGAGAGGGTGACAGAGGGTATCTGGAGGTGCTGGCTTCCAAGGCTGGTAAGCACACGGCACAGGCTCTCCCAGATGGATTTTTGTCCTGAAGTCTTTCCTTGGCCACCCCCACATTCACCCCACTATCCTCAGAGCAAGAACCCACACCGCACAAAGTGGAACAGGAGAGTGGAGATACACCCGGGACTCCGCTGCACTCTGAGACAAACTCTAATGCTAGCCAGTGATTTCTTCCTCTCTCTGTACCTCAGTTTCCACATTGATTAAAGGAGAGAGTGGACTCCATTACTAAAGAGTCTTCTGGCCCCAAGACTCCAGACAGAAGGAAAAAAATGAACAGAGGCTTGGATTGGGACGAGGGTGGACTGAGGTGAAGGCAGGAAGTCTGACCCCTGTGTGCAGCCCCTGTGAGCCAGACGTCAGCCCTGGAGGCAAGGTGGCTGGTGTAGGCAAGAGTCTGGCCTGAGGAGAGGACTTCTAATTCTTTCTTCCCCTCCCAACTCTCCCTTACCGGGCAGTCCGACAAAAGTAGTCCAGCCCTTGGACTAGAATGGAACCCCGGACTTGTTGCAAGAGCAACAAGTGGTTTTGCTTTGTTTTCTTTCTCTTTCTTTCTTTCTTTCTTCCTTCCTTCCTTCCTTCCTTCCTTCCTTCTTCCTTCTTCCTTCCTCTCTCTCTCTCTCTCTCTCTCTCTCTCTCTCTCTCTCTCTCCTTCTTTCTTTCTTCCAAGACAAGGTTTCTCTGTGTAGCTCTGGCTGTCTAGCTTTATAGATCAGGCCGGCCTCAAACTCACAAAGATCCACTTGCTTCTGTCTCCCAAGTGCTGGGGTTAAAGGTGTGCACCACCATGCCCAGCCTGCAACAAGTATTTTTAACCACGGAGCCATCTCTCTGGTCCCAAAGATTATTTTTTAAGTTTTATTTATTTTATGCATATGAGTACACTGTCACTGTCTTCAGACACACCAGAAGAGGGCATCAGATCCCATTACAGATGGTTGTGAGCCACCATGTGGTTGCTGGGATTTGAACTCAGGACCTCTGGAAGAGCAGTCAGTCCTCTTAACCACTGAGCCATCTCTCCAGCCTTTTTTTTTTAAAGAATGTTTAAAGCATAGTCTTTCTTTTATTTGTTGTTGTTGTTGTTAATTTATTTTATTTTGGTTTTTCAAGACAGGGTTTCTCTGTGTAACAATTCTGGTTGTCCTGGAACTCACAGATATCCACCTGCCTCTGTCTCCTGAGTACCTGGATTAAAGGTGTGGGCCACCAAGCCTGGGGAATCCATTTTGGTACTTTAATTTTGAGACAGGGTCTTACTATATAGCCCAGGCTGGCCTCAAACTCACAGAGAGCCTGTGCCTCCTGACACATGTCACCACACTTGCTTGAATCAATTAAGTTAATTTATTTACTTTCAAAGACAGGATTTTATTTAGCCTAGGCTAGACTCTTGACTTATGTCGCTGGAGACGACCTCACTTTTCTGATCCTCCTGCCTCTACCTCCCTAAGTGCTAGGGTATACAGGCATATACCACTATACCCAGTTTATGCAGTACTGGGAATTGAACCCATAGCTTAGTGCATGGTTGGCACTCTGCCAGCTGAGAGCTACATTTTCCAGCTCCAAAATTCTGTTTTTTTTTTTTTTGTTTGTTTGTTTTTTTTGTTGTTGTTTTTTTTTCGGAGCTGGGGACCGAACCCAGGGCCTTGCACTTGCTAGGCAAGCGCTCTACCACTGAGCTACATCCTCAACCCCTGTTTTTTGATTTTTTTTTTAATGATTACATTTTTATTTGTTTTGCACATGGATATGCATTCACATGCAACAGCCCACGTAGGGAGGTCAGAGGAAAACTTGGAGCAGTCAGCTCTCTTCTTTCACCAGGTGGGTCCAGGGGATGGTCACGAGGCCTGACATTTGGACCTGCTGATCCCTCTCACTGGCCCCTCAAGTTAGTTAATCATGAAGGTGATAGGACAGAAAAGCCCAGCATGGGGTTGGGGATTTAGCTCAGTGGTAGAGCCGCTAGGCCTGGGTTCGGTCCCCAGCACCAGAAAAAAAAAAAAAAAAGAACCAAAAAAAAAAAAAAAAGAGGGGTTGGGGATTTAGCTCAGTGGTAGAGCACTTGCCTAGCAAGCGCAAGGCCCTAGGTTCGGTCCCCAGCTCCGAAAAAAAGAAAAGAGAAAAAAAAAAAAAAAGAAAAGCCCAGCATGCAATGGGGCAGTAGGAGTGACTTGATGAAACTCATTTTCACATTATAGCCTGTGCCAGGTTGTAAGGCAATGTGTTTCTTATTCCCAGTCACAGTCAAAACCCTGAACAGTCACTGCCTTAGATCTGCAGGACAAAGGGAGCCTGCTCAAGAGGCCTTCCCACTTGGCTGCAGCCCTCCTTCCTCCTTCCTTACGCCTGACCTCCCTGCTCACGTGTGGCCCATGCAGCTGCACACGTTTATGCCTGGTTATTTCAAAACCCTCCTCTCAGCCTGAGAGCTCCCTTTCCTTCTCCCAGGGAGCCCTACCCAATGTCCCCACACAAGGCAATATGCCACAGCACAGGGTTCCCCTATATAATTAGCTGGTCCAGAGCAGGATCTGACAGGAGGCGGAGCTCGCTGGCTCTGGTGTAGAGATCGTGGAAGAGATGAAATTGATTGAAGCTGGACTGCTGTGAGAGGGGACTGGCTGCCTTTTTGTTTGTTTTCAACCAGGTCTTGCCAGTAGTCCTAGATGGCTTGGTACTCATTACATAGCCCAGAATGACTCCAAACTCATGGTAATCCTCCTGCCTCCACCTCTCACTTTGGTTGTACATACCCTTGCTGCTCACTCATGCCACTGCATGTGCGTGCGTTGGGAACTGAATCCAGGGATTTTGTGCATGCGCAGGTAGGAAGCTACAACTGAGCCTCACCTGCTTAGCTCTTTTCCCGTTCTGTTTTAAGTCTCGCTCTTGTGTAACCTTCACGAGGGCCTGCCTGGACTATGCCTCCTGACCTTTTCATCACTAAGCCTGAGGGTTCTTGAGTGGGTCTCTAGCCCTTCAAATGTATCAGGAAACTGCAAAGAGCTAGCCTGGAAGGAAAGTGTACTGCACGCAGCAGACAGGTTGGAGAGATGAATCCGTGGGTTAGGAAGCCTTCCATTCTCAGGACCCATGTGATGGAAAGAAAGAACTGATTCCTGCAAGTTGCCACACACAATAATAAATCCACGCCATTTAAAACAATGTAGCAGAGGGGCTTGGGGTCTGGCATGCCACAGACTGCAGGCGTACCCTGGGAAGAGCGTGGTTTTTCTCCTGCAGGTGCTGGGGTCGTGGGAGGATGTCAATGGCGCAAGACTCAGTCAGGGTACTCTGATTCCTAGCTTTCAGAATTCCTCAGATTCTGGATGCCCTGGGACCAGGTGGGCAGTGAAAAGCAAGGCTGTCACACCCAGAGGTGTAGAGGAAGCTGTAAAGAGTGCGCAGATGTGCCAGCATCTGTGTGTAGCAGGTGTGTGGCCCCCACCCCACCCCACCCCCCGCAGGCACAGCCAGGTTCCAGGTGCTTGTCCCTGGAACACTGAGGGGTGAGGTTCCAATTTGTTCTCTCAGCAGGTGTGATGATTTGTAGCTACAAGAGGTGCACACAGCAAGCCTGGAGGTCATCAGTAAGCTTCCGGGTGTGCCCTTTCGTTCTTGGCTTCCTCTTTCTCCTCTTCTGTACTCTCCTGTGTGTGTGGGTGGGGGTGGGGTGGGGGGAGGGATAGACAGAGGAGAGGTAGAACGAGCCAAGTGTGTCTGTAGGTGGAAAGGATCATGGTTTCAGAACTCCTACATAGTATATTCAAGGCCGGGCTGCAGACACTGAGCCCCTTTCTCAAAACAACAAAAAAAGAAACTCTACATCACAAACGGACCTATTTCCATTTCCTGTCCTCAGGCGTCTAGTTTGAGACTTCTTTTCTTAAAAGGAGAGATTACTAATAAGAATTGTTTTTCTCCTCGACCTTAGTTAGGATCGATTGAGATGTGAGAACTATGGAGCCCGGGCCTGGAGACAGGGCTCAACGATTAAGAGCACTGGCTGCTCTTGCAGAGGATCGGAGTTCAGTTCCCAGCATCCATAGGATGGCTCATAACTGTCAAAACATCCATCCATACAAATACAAAATAAAGAGACAAGTTCAACTCCTCTAGCAGAAGTTCTGCAGGTCAGCCTTACAGAACGCTCTCGACCAACCGCAGACTTTCAGGTGGTCCCCCTCCCCCCTCCCCCCTCCCCAGCATCTACTAAGCCCACTCTGGCCCACTGCTGGTTCGTGGACACGCTGGCAGATGCCCAGCGAGCTGCCCGAGACTCTAGAGAGACAGGATTTTGCCACACTTCCCAGCAAGATATGGCAGAGGCGGGGCGGCCTTGGGTAGGAGCCTGGCTGGGCTGCTCGCCTTATTTGGGCATGCGCTGCGCTAAAGGGCAGGGCATCCCACTCTGCTGGCCCCGCCCCCGTGCCGTGCCCACCCCTGGGGCTCAATCTGCACAGAAATCCGGTGCCTGCCTTCTTCTGGCCAGGCTGAGTAAGGTGCTGGCTGACTTTTTGACTTAACCTTCATTTCTCACCAGCAAAGGAGCTCACTAGGCAGCAGGGACAGGAGGGAGCTAATCTCCACAGTCAGAGCGAACTGTCACTAACCAAGTCCTACCGGGACAGACTTTCTCTAAGGGTGCAATGAAGTCTCTAACCCTAGATTGAGCCCAGACCTTGCTCCGTCAGAAGTATATGGTTAATTTGATCCTTTTTGGGCGTGTCCGTCACAGGGGAAGTCCACCGTGAGGCTACCTACTGGTCGTCTTATTGCCTTCTCCCTTCCAGCTTTCCTCAGCTTCCTTTTTTAACCCCCAGCTTCCTTTTTTAAAGATTAAGTATACTGTCGCTGTCTTCAGACCAGAAGAGGGCATCAGATCTCATTACATATGGTTGTGAGCCACCATGTGGTTGCTGGGATTTGAACTCAGGACCTCTAGAAGAGCAGTCAGTGCTCTTAACCACTGAGCCATTTCTCCAGCCCCCACTTTCCTCAGCCTCTTAAAAATCCAGATCTCTGGTTCGATTCTCTGCTGCTTCAACTCGTCCTAAGTCCTTCACATTCCTTAGCTCAGGATACAGGCCTAAGCTTCTTTTTCTTTTTTTTTTTTCTTTTTCTTTTTTTTTTTTTTTTTTTGGTTCTTTTTTTCGGAGCTGGGGACCGAACCCAGGGCCTTGCGCTTCCTAGGCAAGCGCTCTACCAGTGAGCTAAATCCCCAACCCCTCTAAGCTTCTTTTTCTTCTTTTCTTTTCTTTTTTCTTTTTGGAGCTAAGGTTTCTTTGTTTAGCCCTGGTTGTCCTAGTATTATACAGACCAGGCTGGCCTCGAACTCAGGGATTATAGGCGTAAATCATCACTGTCCCTGGCTCTTCTTTCTTCTCTTTTCCTTCCTTCTTTTCTTTGTTTCTCTCTCTCTCTCTCTCTCTCTCTCTCTCTCTCTCTCTCTCTCTCTCTCTCCCTCTCTCTCTCTCTCTTTTAAAGATTTATTTATTTATATACATGAGTACACTGTAGCTGTCTCCAGACACACCACACCAGAAGAGGGCATCAGATCCCATTACAGATGGTTGTGAGCCACCATGTGGTTGCTGGGATTTGAACTCTGGAAGAGCAGTCAGTGCTCTTAACCACTGAGCCATCTCTCCAGGCGGCCCCCCCCCCCCCCACTCCCTGCTTTCTTTCTTAGATAGGGTCTTACTATGTTACTATGTAGCTCTGGCTAGCCTTTGTAGACCGGGGTTGTCTGGAACTCATAAGAGATCCACATGTCTCTGCTTCCAGAGTGCTAGGTTAAAGACAGGTGCCAACATGTTACAGAGCCTTCAGACTTCCTGTTTCTGTTTGCACTGTGATGGTCCCTGTTTCCAATCTGTGCACTGCAGCTCTCCCCCACAGGCTGCTGTGAACTTGCATACAGTGATACTCACTCACCCCTCAATATTCTCTTCCTGACTTTTCTACCCACTATTTAACCTTTCTGACCAAGCATTGAGTTTTAGACACACTGTGTCTTCCCAGGGCCGGTAAGCCCCTGCTTGGGCAAGCTGGGGGTCAGTTGAAGTTTTTGAGAAGCTCTCCCTGACTCAGTCACTCAGCTGACCCAATCCCCCACCCCAACCTTGACTGAGCCTGGGCCTGCTCTGTCTGCTCTTGTGTAGGAGTTGGTCTCTGAGGGCCTCCTGCCCAGGAGGTCGTGACCAATCATCTGGGGTGGCTGAGTGCTGGGAAATGCAGCCTCTAGAGGAGAGCTGGGAGGTTAGGCTCTGCTGAGTGGGTAGGAGAGGTCAGCACAGAGCTTAGCCTCCCCCAGCTGCTGGCCTGCTACATCCTCCTGGGTCAGGCTGGCCTCTGCTTGTCCCTACAGCCCACAGAGGCCCAGGTGGGAGGACTGCGCCTAGCCCTGTAGAGTCCTATTTCCTTTGCTGAGGTGGAGGCTCAGGACCTGATGGTAGATATCCTGTGGTCAGTGGTCGGGGCCAAATGCTGGCCCAACTTCATGGTTACTAGGCACAATCCTCCACCTGTGGCCATCTTCTAGTCATTTCTGAGCTATGTGGAGTTCTTTCTGGTCAGGCCAATGCATGAGTCCTTGGACTGGATGTGGCAGGGGACAGGACTTGTCCATTAGAAGCAATTTCTTTCCTTCGTCATCACTGACCCGTGCTTGAAGAACCCCAGGACTCAAAGGAGGAGCTCAGGTCACATTCCTGGAATCCCCCTCTTGTTGAATAAACCAGGCAAGGCCCCAGTTCTCTGGGTTTCCAATCTCTGTCCTGGTCTAGTCCTTGAGGCTCCCTTCTCCAGCTCAGTGCCGCAGGGCTCCAGTGCGATATGCCACCCAGATTGATCACTGTGCCCCCTCAATGCCTGACCCTGGGCAGAAATAGGACATGGCAGGTGCTTCAGGTTCAGGTGCAAGGGTCTCTCAAATGGCGCTGGTGGCTTAGGGACCGACCTGCACGGGTACAGTCTGAGGCTCCTAGGGTCAACATCACTGACACCTTGAAAATGAACCTTCTCAGCTTTCCTACCCAGACCCTGACCTGGGCCAGAGCAAACAAAAAATGGCTCTTGGACTCCAGCTCTCAGGAACACCAGAATCAGAGCCTGGCGCTTTGTAAGGCATAGGTGGAGGGGACAAAGGGGGAAAAGGCTAAGGGACAAGCTGAGCCATGCTGGAGGACGGTCCTTTTGTTCACCCTCCCCTCCCCCAAAGCAAACTGGCAGGTGGGAGGTACAGGCCGAGGCCAGCTCCTCTGGTTTCAGACTAGAGACACTCCTTCCACGCTCTGAGGGCAATAACAGGCTCCCTTTACCCTGGAAATCCTAGTCTATAAAAATCTAAAAGCTAGGTCCAGGCATGTTTGCTTTGACCTTGTTTACAGTGGAAAAGCAATTAACTGAAAAACACCTGAATATCCCACAAGAGAGCCAAGGTCAGCAATGTGACCCCGGGCTGACTGATTCCCTCTGAGAAGGACAGACACACCGAGGGGTGGGGTGGCTGCTGGCGGGAAGAACCACCGCTCTGGGCTGAGGAAAGGCCGTTGGGTGGTAGCCGGTTAGTGGGTTAGTGACGTTAGGGATGAGGAGAGCCGTGGTGTCAGTGTCAGAAGGTTGGATATAAATCCTCTTTTGGCCCTTCCTAGCTGCGTTCTCTGGGGTTATTACAACCTCAAGGCCTGGTTATCTATCTCCAGGTCTTTGGCATAAAGGTTAACTGGTCATAGGACCAGTCTCCTGGCTTGTGCGAGCAATTTGCCACATGGAGAGCATTAGAATGACCTGGGCCCTTGGGCTGAATCCCTTTATTGTTAAACTATGTAACACGAGCCAGATGTGGAGCTCTGTTTCCTCCTAGTTCATTAGGTGAAGAAGCCCTGTCCCCTATACTTTATTCTTTTTTTTTTTTTTTTTCTTTTCTATTTTTCGGAGCTGGGGACCGAACCCAGGGCCTTGTGCTTGCTAGGCAAGTGCTCTACCACTGAGCTAAATCCCCAACCCCCCTATACTTTAGTACTTTAGAACTGAACTCATAGACAGGTCCTTTGTAGAAGCAACTATATTAAAATGTGGCTATTAAGATGGCCCTAACCTGTTTCTCACCCATGTCCTCATAAGAAGAAATCTGGCCTGGTAGGCAGGCATGTGGCACTCACTTATAATCCCAGCACTTGAGGCAGAGGCAGGAGGATCATCAATGACAGGCCAGGCCTGGGCTTAAATGACACCTGTCTCAAAAAGCCAAAAGAAGGTACTGGAGTTCTCTTAGAGGTTAAGAGTGGCTCACCATCATGAGGGGACCAGAGTTCTGGTCTCAGCATCTATGTCCTAAGCTGGGTGTCCAACACAGGCCTGCAACCAACCCCAGCTTTGGTGAGTCAGAGTCAGGGAGATCAGTCACTAGGGATGACTTCTAGGCCAGCCCAGAAAATGGAAGCCTCAGATTCCGAGTAAATACAGAATGATAGAGAAAGATAACTGATGTCTTCTTCTGGACACACACACACAACACACACACACACACAGAGAGAGAGAGAGAGAGAGAGAGAGAGAGAGAGAGAGAGAGAGAATAAACAAATCTAGAAAGAAAAAAGAAAGAAAGAAAATCAAGCATTCTCATGCATGCCATTAATTCTAATACTTGGGAAGTTGAGGCAGATGAATATCTGTGAGTTCAAGACCTGCAGCAAAGCAAGTTCTAGGATGGCCACAAAGTCAGACCCTGTTTAAAACAAATACAGGGGCAGGAGAGATGGCTCAGCTGTTAAGAGCACTGACTGCTCTTCCAGAGGTCCTGAGTTCAATTCCCAGCAACCACATGGTGGTTCACAACCATCTGTAAAGAGATCTGATGGCCTCCTCTGGTGTGTCTGAAGACAGCAACAGTGTGCTCATATACATTAAATAAATAAATCTTTTTTTTAAGTCAAACTAATTGAAAACAAAACAAAACAAAAAAACCCACAAAAAGGAAAAAAAATTCCCATTTTAAAAAAACCAGGGGGTTGGGGATTTAGCTCAGCGGTAGAGTGATTGCCTAGCAAGCGCAAGGCCCTGGGTTCGGTCCCCAGTTCCGAAAAAAAGAAAAAAAAAAAGAAAAAAGAAAAAAAGAAAAAACCAGGAAGCAGTAGAGGTGTACCTATGCACGGGTGTGTGTGTGTGTGTGTGTGTGTGTGTGTGTGTGTGTGTGTGTGTGTGTGTATGGGGTACACATGAAGACATAGCAAGAAAGTGTCCACATACAGGCCAAGGACATAGACCTCAGAAACAATCTGTTCTGCTCCTGAAATGGAGAAAACACTGTGCCCTCAATCAGCTCAGGTTGACTGACAATCAATCAGGAGGAAGGGTTCAGCTCCTTTCAGAGACAGACCACTGATGGGAGGGAGGGTGGCAAGCTAGGAGCCAGGCAACAGGACTTTGAGGTGCCATCAGCCTGCCTTCTTGGGTAGGAGAACCCCATTCAGTTCCCATTCCTCCTGGGAGCATGGTATCTTTCCTCTCTCTCTCTCTCTCTCTCTCTCTCTCTCTCCTCTTTCTTATTTTGATTTTTTTTCAAGACAGGGTTTCTCTGTGGAACCCTGGCTGTCCTGGAACTTTGTAGGACACCTGGCCTCAAATTCAGAGGTCCCCTGCCTCTCTCTGCCTTCCATGTCCTGGGATTAAAGGGGATACACCACCAGTGTCCCGTCTTTTCTAGTATTAGTATGTTTTCTAATTTGCAGCAGGAAGCCCAGGGAGTCACTCACATAGCACACCATCTCCCTACATGTAGGAAGTAGGAACAGAAGCTGTGAGCTCAGATGGGCATGGTAAGACTCATAGGGACGTGTGAGAACCAAGAGACCCATAGAAGGCTGAGGAAGGCAGTGGGCCAGAGGAGACAGCCATTTACCAGTGCTTACCCAGTAGGTTGGCTGCAGGTAGGGCCCTGACCTACCCTCTAGCCGCTCCTGTTGGGTGTCAACAGAGGGCAATGAGAACTGGTGAGGAGGCGGGGCAAAATGAGGACTCAGTGAATTCCACTAAGCATTCTCCAGGGGTGAGGTCATCTCTGGCTCCCTGGGGCTGCTGGAGTCCAGGGCAGGAGGGGATCAGGGAAGGAGGACTCAAAGCACAATGGAAGACCAGTAGCAAGGTCTAGGCATGGAGCAGGTTAGAGCAGGAGGAGCCAGGGCAGAGAAAGTTTACCTTTCTGTCTATCATCTATCTATCTATCTATCTATCTATCTATCTATCTATCTATCTATCTATCTATCTATCTATCATCTACCTACCTACCCATCTACCTATCATCCATTTATCTACCTATCTATGTATCTTATTTTTCTCTATTTTATTTTTATTATTATTATTTTTTTTTGGAGCTGGGGACCGAACCCAGGGCCTCGCGCTTGCTAGGCAAGCGCTCTACCACTGAGCTAAATCCCCAACCCTCTATTTTATTTTTAATACCTAACACTTCTTAAGCTCTTGTTGTGTGACTGAGCATTGAAACCTGCTATGCCCCCTAATCCTACCCAGATCCTCAACCAGCACCGTTGTGAGCCCCAATTTACAGGGACGGATTTGGGCCACAGCATGGTGAGAACCTTGCCCCACAGGGAAAGCAATATATAAACTGGCAATAATAGCCTCTATGTGGTGTTGGGTCATTGTGAGCACTTGGTAATACTGGCCATATCGCTCGGAGGGTGCAAGCCATCATCAGCATTTTCCTGATGTAAGACGTGTCCTTGAACAGTAGACTGGCCGATCTAAGGTCATGTGCAAGTAGCAGATACGATGGAAGAATCTGGGCAGGACCTGATGCTTCTTGCACTGTGGAGTGACCTTCCTTGGAATAACCATTAGCCTAGACTTCCTGTGTAGCCACACTTCGGCCTTGGGCTTCTGGGACTGGGGTTCAGGATTAGGCTAGTAGCCAGTGCTCTGGGCACTGGTGAGGAACCACAGTAGAATGCCTGGAAGCCTTGCTTGCTGCCTGGCATCCTGTCCAGGGAGGACATGGCCCTGACATTGTTTTCTGGACCCTGCCTGCTGAGGGCCCACAGGTCAGGAATTTCCGCAGCCTGGCCAAAACAGCCTTCACTTTCTGGGAAAGCTGTCCCGTGGTAGCCACGGTAGGGGGTTGAATAGGCCTTGCTCCCCTGGCCAGGCACAGACTTCTGGTAAGAGCAACTATGGAGACATTGCCAACATCCTCTGAACAGTCCAGGTTCTGGGCCTGAAGGCCACCTCCATGGAGACACAGTGACTTCCACACTCGCCTCTCCTACAGCCAAGGGAGAGAGCATTGTTTTACAGCTGGCAGGAGTCACAGCGCTGGGATTCAGTCCCAGTCTATCCTTCCCCACCCACTCAGGAGGGATGGCACCTGAAAGTCACCTGCAGCCTCCTCTGGGGTCTTTGGAGGGCAAGCTTCTAGTTAGCACAGCCAGTCTCCTTGCAGTACTGAACACTAGAAGAAACTCACTTCCTGGGAACGTGACTCAATGGTAGAGCATGTGCTGAGTGTGTGTGTGTGTGTGTGAGGCCCTGGATCCCATTTACAGACATGCAGTAAAAGGAATCTGTTTGTGACCTCCCCAATGTCACCCCAAATGCCTCTGCTAAATGCCAAGGCTCCTGGTGGCCGGCCTTCCCTGTGGAATGCAGTCTTAGCATTTACTGCAGTCCCTCTGTGCTCAATCTCCTGTGACAGGGAGGCTCCCGCTTGCCTGGGGGTGGTTAGTTGAGGGATGTAGGTTAAGGTGCTTCCCTCTCTGCTTCCGGCCCCCAGGCCCAGCCTCAGACCGCAGCCCACCATGGCTTAGTGTGCCTGTGGTCCTTTGTCTCTCTCAGGCTTCCCACCTGGTGATGAAAGGCCTTCATTAACATCAAGCATGGTGGTAATACTTGTAATTCTAGCACTTAGGAGGCTGAGGCAGGAGGATCGTCTTGAGTTCGAGGCTAGTTTGGCCTGCTCTGTCCGATCACATCAATAAGTAAAGAGACTTGTCTTTCTCCACATTGCAGCTGGGTTGCCCACCCCGGATCCATAACCCTGAGGCCCCATGGGGGATCTGAGGCCACTGTGGGACTGCCACATCCCTGGTGAGGTCAGCAGCCAGAGTTAGGTAGATCACCCAGTGCATGCTGTGCTCACAGCAGTGACTCATGACCCATAATCATGGGCAGAGGCTGCTAACCTGGGACAGCTGTGTCTCTAGTCCTGGGCTCACCTTGCCTGTAGAAGCACCTTTTAAGGAGAACTTAGTTCCTGCCGTCTGCCAGGCTCTCCACATCTATCTAGGAGTCATACTCCCACCTGGGTTTGTGTCTGGCAACGTCAGTCAGTTTTTCGATGTGATCTTGGGCAGGCCCATTTCTCTGAACCTCGGGCTCCTTTGCTTATATAGGGAAATGATCCTGGCCTCATCAGAGTGGAATTAAATGAGGTAATGTATGTAAAAGTGCTTGGTGAACGGTACCTTTTAAGGGGTGGCAGTGGGCAGAGTCTTGAGTTTTGGCCACGCCCCCTTCCTTACAGAGTATCTCAAGTTACTCAACTCAGCTGGGTTAGTCTTCGGTAAAACAGGCCCACACTCCTCCTCGGCTCGTGACATAAAAGCCACACATTTTGTATAGTGATGGGGTGGGGGGGTGAGGGGATAGGGGGTGGGGAGGTGGGGAGGTTGGGGGGGGCTGCCTGGGGATGTAGCTCAGTTGGTAAAATCCTTGCTTATCATGTGGTGGTACATACCTGTAACCCCAAAACTTCAGAGGGGGAGGAGAGATGAGCAGTTCAAGGTCATCCTTAGCAAGTTCGAAGCTAGCTGGGGGTACATGAGATTGTCTCAAAACAGCAGGAGGGCACATAAAACAAATGCCTGGACACTGGTGGCTTGGCCATGCTCTCTAACCTCTGACTCTAATGTACTCCTTGGAGGCTACTATGAATGAAGCCACTGGCCACGCCCAGTACCCAGGAGGGGCTCTGACCAAAGGGAGTCCTTCATTCACCTTGCTTGTGGTCTCTCTGCAGAACAGTCACTAGGCCAGTTTTCTCCCAGCCTTGAGGTCTTTTGGACCTCCACCCTCTGCCCTGCTCTGCTTCAGCATTGGCAGTCTTTTTGTTTGTCCTCAGGTGGATCCCTCTCTCTCGGTGAGTTGTAATGGAGCAGTGCATGTCATTGTGAGGAAATGTACACACCAAAGGACACTGTGAACTCAGTTCAGAGGGCGTGAGAACCCTCTGTCAAGCACTCAGGACTTGCTGAAAACAGGCATCAAGTGACAGTGGTCCCTTAGCCCTGGGAGGGCAATAGATAGGCTGGGCTTTCTTGATTGGGTAGCCTTGTGGCCTGTGTAGGTAAGGGAGCTGGAGAGGGAACAGGATGGGTGGAGGGTCCAGTCCCTAGGACGAGAACTTCCTGTGGGCATACATGGGAAGTAGTGCCACCCAGCCAGGAGGGGTCAGAAGCCAGCCCAGGAAGAAGGTCCCAAAAGGCTGAGGGGACCAATGGTCAGAATCCAGGTTCAAACACCACTTTTGGTTGAACCCAGCCTACATTCCTTGAACCCTTGTCTGCACTTTGGGAAACAGCACAACCACCCCTGGGCCTTAGGAGGGATGTGTGATGGCATGCCCAGACCAGGAGCCATGCCGGATGGGAACACGAGTCACGAGAGGGGTGGAGAACCCAAGGGGAGTTGGGGACAGTGGTGGGCCTGGGAATACCCGAACATCCCATGCGCCGCCCACAGAACAGCAGCCGGTGGCAATGCAAACCTGGTTTTATTGGTCTGCTTGTTCACAGCTCCTCCTCCTGCTCAGGGAACCAGAACCAAGGCCCAGCTAACCCAGGGAGGTGACAAGGAAGAGAAGGGACAGAGATAGGGAATGGGGTGGGCTCTGTTCTTCACAGCAAGAGGTAGAAGGATCACATAAAGTTCTTTATTACAGACCTACAAAAGATGAGAGAATTATCCATTACTCTCACTTGTTCAGCTTCTTGTTTCCTTTTCAAGCAGAGGCAGGAGAGGAAATACACCAGAGGCAAATGTGTGTGTGTGGGGCTGAGGCTTCAGATCAGAGGACCTCAGAGACGAGGACTGGGCCATTGCCTGGGCGGTGACTACAGGCTGGCCCAGGCTTTGTCTAGCATCTGGGGGAATAGCAACAAGCCCTAGAAGAAGCACACAGTAGGTGCACAGGAGGAGCACACAGTAGGAGGTGCTCAGGATGCCCCTCCTCCACACCATCGGCAGCATTGCCCCTCTCCTGGCCATCCTGGCTGAGGGCTGGCTCTGAAGTGCTGGTGGCTTCTAGGTTTGGAAGTCTGCTGCCCAAAGGCAAGACCCACAAGGACAAAACGGGGGCAGGGCACGAAGGATGACAGCTGAGGGCTGGGAGTTCTACTAGGTTCCTCCCCAAATGGGTTTCCAGCAGGCAAGGGCAGTCTGGCCTCTTCCCTGCTTGTCAGCCAATTAGCTTCTTCAGGAAGGCTTCCAGCTGGTCTTCGTCCTTGATCCCCACAAACTTGTCCACCACGTCCCCGTTCTTGATGGCCAGCACGGTAGGCACAGCAGACACCTGGGTGAGGGAACCAGAGTTCAAATCACTTGGAGGTGAATATGTCTCTGAGCCTTCCCTAAGTCTCTGCTGAGAAGGCCAAAGTCACAGGAAGAGCCAAAGAAAATGGGTGTGGGGCTGGGAGGAGGCCCACCCATTAGAGCCTCTTCTACTGCAAAGCTCCTGGTAGCTTCCTCCCCCCTGAACCACAGGACTGACTCGCTGGTCTAGCGGTTTGGCCAGAATGACAAGATGAAAACAGCCCGTGTGTGTGCTGGGCGCCATGCTGCTTCCCAAGCCTTATGGCCTTTCTCTGTGCACTAGGCATGCGTGCTTTGCCTTGGATGCTTGAGCTCAGGGTCCCACAGAAAACTCGGGGGTCAGGGAGGCGAGCTCCAGGGCTGGATGGCCCCACCTCATTCCTACCCTGGGTGAGCCTGGTGAGCCCTTTATTACCTCAGGCCTTGGTTTGTGGAGACAGTGACAATACTTTTAGTTGAGCATAGGAATGCCGAGTAACACTCTTAAGACAGCGCAGGGCACAGGGCACACTATGGGTGTGGTGGAGCTTGACCTCCTGAGGACCACTTTGGTGGGTTATAGCTAGTGGTTATCAGGGACCAGAAACTCACGGCCTCTTCCTGCCCAGAGTGGAAGGGGATAGTCATATGTGATCGGAGGCTTTAATAAGGGCTGGCAGATGGGAAGGGGTATGCCTGCCCCATGAGGCACTACTCCACAGCTCTGAAGACTCATACAGATTACATGAAACGTATGTGAGGCTGGCCTGGTGTTTGCTGGCATTTGAGAACCTATATAACCAGAGTAAGAGAAATGGAGACTTAGCTTACATTCGAGTTAGCTACAAAGTAACAAGAGCAATGTACGGAAACCCACTAGGTCTTCACACAGCCTGAGGGCTGTGGGATGAGTCATCTCAGAGGCCAGACTGAGATTATGTTCAAAGTGAGCAAGAGAAGTGAAGGCCACTTGGCCCCATCCTACAGTCGTCAGTTGTCACATGACAGGTGACATTCCTAATTCCTGCATCATTCCTAATGAGAAAAACACAGCATGTAGGACACAGTCCTTGCTTTTCTTTAGTACCTCCAATCCCTTTAGGGATGGTCCAGTGGGTAATGTGGGTGCCAGCACCAGGAACTGGGCTGACCATGAGTGTCCCCGGTCACAGCCTTCGTGCAGGCTCTTGTCCTTGTCAGACTCTGGTATAGGTGGTGGCATTAACAGCCCAGAATCAGGATTACACTATCTCCAGGAAACGGCAAGGACCAGCAAAACAGGCTCCAGGAATCCCCTTTAGGTGTGTTGGTGCGCCCTCTAGTGGCTGGTGAGTGAGCTGCAGCACCCCAAGGCTGGCAGCTCAATTAAGGAGACAAGCTCAACCACTAGCTTTTAACTTGGCTGAAACATTCTGTCCCTTTAAAATAAATGTTCCATTTTTAAGATGTGGCTTAGGGTTAAGGGTATGGCTCAGAGGGTGTGGCTTAGAGTTGAGGGTGTGGCTCAACGTCTCAGGTCTCACCCTGATGCTGCTTGCAACTCTGCTAAGAAACCATAAGGGCAGCACAGCAGATACCATAGTATCTTGCCTAGTAGGCATGAGGCCTGGGTTCCATCCCAACCCCCAAAACAAAACAAGGCGCTTTCCTTTGTTTGGTCCCTTTGGCTTGTCTAAGGAGGCCTCTCCTCTCCCTCTGAGATACTCAGACACTCAGTGGACGGAGTTTCCTCCTGTCCTGTGGTGCTGTGTGTGCAGGGACACACAAAGACCAGGCTGGTGTCCATGACGATTGAGGTCTGGTCACTACTGATTAAGGGCTTTCTCCTAAGTCTGAGCAGCACACATGTAAACCCGCATGCATGTAGCTGCACATGTAGCTGCAGGCTCCCAGAACACTGTTTTGTTTTTTTTTTTCCTTTTTTTCTTTTTTTTTTCGGAGCTAGGCAAGCACTCTACCGCTGAGCTAAATCCCCAACCCCCAGAACACTGTTTGTAGAGGGGTAGCTGGGCTGTGAGGCCAAGGTTTTTGCTGCTTAATCGTGGAGGCTCGTGTCTAGAATAGACCATCAGTGATAATGCACAGGCCTTTGTACATGGTCTTAGAAAAGTGTTGGGAACAGAGACATTGACGAAGCATTCAACACCTCCTCACTTCCTGCGGGACAAAAGGAAGGAAGGAAGAGCTGGGGAAAGGGCATATTCAGACATGCTGCCTATCCTGCTCCAAGAAGCCACCTGGGCCTCCTAGCCTGGAATATGAATGCTCATATGGCCTCTCCCAACCGACCTGCAACATCTCCTGTCTCACCCTGACACCGCTTGCAACTCTGCTAAGAAACCATCGAAGGACAGCACAGCAGATACCACAGGAAGGTGGTGACCTTTGTGACTGAGGAACACACAGTGGGTAGAGGATGTTTTCAGTGTCACGGAAGATCCTGGGTGCTTACAAGTATGCAAGCTCATAGAATGCTGGTTTCTAGGTTGGTCCATTTTATTATGTTTGCATGCGGGTGCTGTCACCGAGCGAGCGACATCTTAAGCCTCCTATAGCATCATTTTTTAGATACAAGAAGACTGGAGTTTAAAGCACCAATTTCAAGAGGGCTCAGAAAAGTCAAGCAGGGATTCCAAACAAGAAACACGGTCTGTTTGACTCTGCTTCTGTCGGGGTGAGGGTGAGAGCCAGAGAGAGCAGAGACTCCAGCAGGGTGAAGGCGATTCAGAGAGGCATTCAGCGACACCATGTTTTAGATGAAAAAACGCCGAAGCAAAGGCCTTGTAAAAGCGAATACAAGAGAGTCCTTAGGAAGACCATTACCGCCAGCCATGTCACCTTCAATCCCAGCCCTCGGGAGGCAGAGGCAGGCAGATCTCTGAGTTCAAAGCCAGCCTGGTCTATATGGTGAGTTCCAGGGCAGCTAGAGTTACACAGAGAAACCCTGTCCTGAAAACCCAAACCCGTCATTTACCAAACAAAACAGGGTTGGAAGGATGGCTTCTCGGGTAAAGGCACTTGCCGCCAAGCCTGATGACCTGAGTTCAAGCCATTGGACCCACATGGTTGAAGGGGAGGACAGACTCCTGCGTGTCATCTTCAGAGCCTGCAGACTTGGGGCTGGGAAGTTGGCTCCGATGGCATGCATCTACGGAGACCAGAGTTTGGATCCCAGCACCCAGCTGATATTGGGTGGGTACAGTGACTGCCTACACTCCCAGCCCGCCAGGTGCAGAAAATCCTGCAGCATGCAGGCTAGCTGATCTGTGAGCTCTGTGCTCAACTGAGAGGGCCTGCCTCAACGAATAAAGTGGAGCACAAGCAAGGGAGACACCGACAGCGCCTGTGAGGCTGATGTGCGCTGGCGCCCACCACGCACACATTTGTGTGTACACACAGCCATTTAGGAATGATGAAATTATGTCTTCCCGAAACCCTGGGTCATAATCTGCTTTTTATTTCCCTCTTCTTCAGGAAGAAACCCAGGGCTTTTGGCATAGGCCTCAGCCCCAGAGTCTGCTCTTTGAGAATTCCATAAATGCCAGGTAGGTGTGGTGGCCTCCCTGTTTGTTGACTCGGCCTCAGAGGGCAGAGACAAAGGATCCTTACAGCAATCTGGCTATCGGGCTCTGGGGTTGAGAGGCCTCCTCAGTGGATAAGTGATAAGGCTGATTCCCAACATCTACTCGGCCTCCACATGGATGCACAGGGATGTGCACACAGAACCCCGCACAAGCAAAACCGCGCGTTATACACATAGGAAACACGGAAAAGAAACAATACTCCAGGAGGACCAGTGAGATCGCTGGGTGGGTTAGTACTTGTCACGAAGCCTAGCAACCCGAGCCCAATCGCCGAAACCCACATACTGGAGAGAAACAGTGGCCACTCTGACTCCGCGCTCATACGGGCCACACTCACGTTTGAGAGGCACTTATCTCCAAACGGGAATTAGAAAGGATTAAAATATCATATATTTTAAACTAGTTAGTGATTTCTCTATTGGGGGTATACATAATAAAAAGGAAAAAACGACAAAACAAAACAAAACAAAACAAAAAAAAAACCCAAACCAAAACAAAAAGACAAACCAGGTTGAGGACTAGAATGCTCAAGGCCTCAGGTTAATTCCAATTTAAACTGGGAGTGCCAGAAAAAAAAAACCAAACAAACAAACAAACAAAAAAAACTTAACAGGGGTTGGGGATTTAGCTCAGTGGTAGAGCGCTTGCCTAGGAAGCGCAAGGCCCTGGGTTCAGTCCCCAGCTCCAGAAAAACAAACAAACAAACAAACAAACAAACAAAAAACCAAAAAAAAAACCAAAAAAAAAAAAATAAACTGGGAGTGATGATATGGGCCTTTAACCACAGTACTCTGGAGACAGGAAGATAAGGAGCTCAAGGCCATTCTCTACTATATACTAAGTGTAGGTCCAGTCTGGACCACATAAATCATGAAATTCCCACCCCTGTCTTCTCAAAAAAAAAAAAAAGAAAAGAAAAGAAAAAGTTTCCGACAAGCCACAAGGAGCAACAGTGGTCGGGTTACAGGAGACTCCACTTGTTCTCATCTACTGAAGGATCACACCTTCAAGTGCAAGGCAGAGGGGTTGGGGATTTAGCTCAGTGGTAGAGCGCTTGCCTAGCAAGTGCAAGGCCCTGGGTTCGGTCCCCAGCTCCGGGTGTGTGTGTGTGTGTGTGTGGGGGGGGGGGGGGGGAGTGCAAGGCAGAGAGAGCCACCTCAGGGGATAGCAGATGGCCGAAAACCTCCCCTCCTCACACTGGCAAGGTCTCAGTGGTCAGGAGAGAGAGCCAGGGGAGTGAAAGCCTTGGGCTCCCCAAGATTCTATGCAGAAAAGGAGTGGGGGCTGTCAGGGAAACCCCAAAAGCCTCAGGGACTTTTCCTCCCCCGCTTTGAGGGCAGCGGAGGAAGGATGAGGGTCAGGAGGGCTTGGGAAGTAGCTGGCTTTGAGAACTGTGCAGCTGACAAGCTTGCCCACACATCCGGAAGAGGGCTTGAGATCCTATAGAAATCATCCCAGGGGGCATTCCTTGGTGGCAGCGGCTTCCTTCTTGGCTTCTCTTCAGAAAGACCAGGTGGAAGGAAGGAAGGGAAAGAAACAGGCAGGACAATCATGTTGGGATTCACGGGACCTCAGTGCCTCAGCCCAGGGCTTGACAAAACACGGAGGCCAAGGGGAGGAGACGCAGACTGACGCAGAGGCCTTTCTCTGCAACCCAGGCACTGTGGACCGTGGGCAGGCAGAGCATAAGGGTCCCAAAGGACTCCTCCACCTTCCTCTTCACAGGCTGCCCACACTCATCCCATCTTGGGCTCCCTGGAATGTAGGGGGAGGAGTTACGGTGCTGGGAACTCCAGTCACCCGTGGGACCCACGGGACCCATCGGTGAAGTCTGCTCTGTGAGTTACTGGTTCCCAAGCTTCGGCTGCAGCTTTCTGCCAAACACATGATGCTGAGGCCGACATGGGAGCACCTGGAGGTCCCAGGAGAGAGCCTGGAAATCGTAGGCCGAGCCATGCCCCGTGTCCCTGTGTGGCTCCAGCCCTGAGTTCTTACCACAAGGCCAGATATTCATACCTGTTAGAACCTTGGGTGAGCAATGGGTGAGCTGGGGAAAGTCAAGGGTGTCTCCAAGGTTGAAGGCCCCTCCCCCTGCTGGCTAATGGGTGGGGCTTAAGAAGCAGCGACTCCCTCCACCCAAGCCCTAGAGTGACCTGTGCTAGACGTCTCCAGGGTGGAGATACATCAGCAGCGGTTATAGGAGGCCCTGTCTTCCCAGCATGCATTTCCTCTCTTCTGCCCCAGGCAGCCTGACTTCCTCCCTTTGACTAATCATCCTGCTATCAGTCCAGCTCTAGAGATGGGCGACTTTCCCCCGCACCGTCCACCCGTTTCCCACCTTGGGTTCTGGTCAGAGGATGGCTAACTGTACTCCCGATGCTTTTGGGGAGGTAAATTTGGTTAATTAAGCTTGTGCATCTGAACTCTGAGAAAAATCTCTCCACCCCTCTCAGCCTCCTGCATCCAGAGGGTGGGAAAGGTTCATCCTGGTCTTGGAGTTTCAAGAGAGGTGGGTTGTTCAAAGAACTTTTTTTTTGGAGACAAGGTCTCGTTGCTTCCTAGCTGACTGGATGCTGGCTTGGGCTTCCAGGCATGGACCACCATGCCCGGCTTACACAAAGCCCGAGTTTTTTGGTTTTTTTTCTTTTTTCCTTTTTTTGGAGCTGGGGACCGAACCCAGGGCCTTGCGCTTCCAAGGCAAGCGCTCTACCACTGAGCTAAATCCCCAACCCCAAAGCCCGAGTTTTTAACATCAGCATCCACTTCCCCCTTTCTTTAAAATACTCTGAGAGTCGGACCAAACATGTCTGCGAAGCAGAGCTGGTCCCCAGAAGCCGCTGTTCCAGTCTGGTCTGCTTTCCTAGCCACCTGGCCTCCCAACCCTGCTGATCCTTCCATCCAGCCCCACAGCCACAAAGGGCCTCTCTCTCCTCAACTGTGGTGGTCCAGGGCCTACAGGACATTGTACCCCCTGCACGGTCGGTGGCCAGCCCAGGGCCTCTGTCTGCCCTGCCCAGTGGCTCTTTCCTGAGACTCACACACTCCACTCACTGCTCCATTCTGGTCTCTGTTCTCGTGTTACCTCCTCTGAGATGCAAGGTCACCACGGCCAACCTGAGCTTCATTAAGATTCTCCCTCAAAAGGCCAAATCAAAGAACCAAACAAAAAGGAAAACAAAAGGCTCCCACCTACACCTACACACACATACACAGCCATAGGTTTGGACATTTATGCTATCACTGGCTGAGTGTCCCCAAGCTAAAACTTTTCTTTTAAATATTTATTTATTTTATGTATATGAGTACACTGTCACTGTCTTCAGACACACCAGAAGAGGGCATCAGATCCCTTTATAGATGGTTGTGAGCCACCATGTGGTTGCTGGGAATTGAACTCAGGACCTCTGGAAGAGCAGTCAGTGCTCTTAACCACTGAGCCATCTCTCCAGCCCAAAGCAAAACTTTCAACTCTGAACACTCTGAAAGCTGAAGTGTATGTCCGTGATTGCCAAGGCCTCTGTACTGGGCCCACATTTGAAAGCGCTAAGTGGACCATGGCCCTCAGGCCAAATTTCAGTTGTTGCTCAAGAGTGACTGGAACATGCTGTGGCCTTTAGTTTGTCCTGTGGCTGGGGACTTTAGAGGCCGCTGAGCTGCTCCAGTAGTCACTGCTCTGAAAGCCTCATGTGTTAATCACCCGCCCCTTCAGACAGTCAAAGTACTTTATCAAAAAAAAAAAAAAAAGATGTAAATTTGTTTTTTAACTTTGATACTGTTTATTTAAATGTTTTTTGTTTTTCTACAGAGGGTTTACCTATGTAGCCCTGGCCTGTGCTGTATAGCTCAGGCTGGTCTTGAACTCTTAGAGATCCACCTGCCTCTGCCTCCTGACTGCTGGAATTAGAGGTGTGAGCTACCACAGCCTGTCTGTTGAGTTTGAAAATATTCTTTATTTATTTACTTAAACTTCAAAAGATTTTATGGGTCTGGGAATTTTGCCAACAAAGGCCAGAAGAGGGTATCTGAGCCTCTGGGACTGGAGTTATTATTGATAGGTGTGCACCGACCTGTGGGTGCTGGGAATTGAACCCATGTCCCCTAGAACAGCAGCCAGTGCTCTTAACCACTGCGCTGTCTCTCCAGCTCTTCAACATTTGTTGAGGTCAGAGTGTTTTGTTTTGACAAAATTCCCTTTATTTTTCCTCTATGTGGGTGGGTGTTTTGCTCTGCATGCTATGTTAAATACACCATGTGCATGCCATGCTGGGGGAGGCCAGAAGAGCCAGATCCTCTAGGGCTGATGCTACGAAGTGAGTAGCCATGAAGGTGCTGGGGATTGACCCAAGGTCCCCTGGACACAAGTCAGTGCTCTTAACTGAGCCACCTCTCCAGACCCAAGCAATAGTATCTGTCCCCAGGACTTGTGCTAGAGCAGTATACCTACGCCAACAGGCCAATTCCTTTTTCCTGTCTTTCTTGGTTTTGCAGTGAGACTTAAGGCTCACTCTGTAGCCCAGGCTGGCCTTGAACTTGAGGCCTTCTTCCTGCCTCTGTCTCTGGATTTCGGAGGTAAGGCACCATTCTGGCTCCTTTAGGACTTTGTGTTTGGCTCTCTCCTCTCTGCACCTTCCCTCATGCTTCGGGTCAGAGGCTCCAGAATGAGACACCTTCCCTGTCCTGGCCACTCCCCCTCAGAACACCCTGCAGTACCTCTTCTCAGACAACTTTTCATCTCGGGGTGGAATGATTATCTCAGTGTGTGTTTTCTCCCAACAGAACAAGGGACACCTGGGAGCCAGGGTCTCCCCTGACCGAGATCACGCATGCCTGGCCTGTGAGCCAGGGCTTCTAAGCAACAGCTGGACGCAAGTGAGGTGAGTAGGACAGGAAGACTTGAGAGGATGGCTTGTAGCCAGACATGGGGACACTCCTATAATCCTAACGCTCGAAGGGCTGAAGGGAGAGCATCCGTAGGACAACTTGAACGATATGAAACCCTAGCTCAAAAAAACCAGTGACAGAGGAGGACTCAGTGCTATGGGCCACACAATCCACTTCCTAATGTGGATCAACAGGGCCTTGCGTGCAGAGCCCTGAGAACTTGGAAGAGCTGCAGAGCAACACCAGGCAGGTCACTCACTCGTTATTGGGTGGTCCCCACAGTGCTCCCACCTTGGCTTCCCTGAGGCAACTCTCTGCCCCAACACATACCTCGTACTCAATGGCAAGGTCTGTGTGATCGTCAATGTCCACTTTGGCCATCACCACCTTCCCGTGCTGTTTGGCTACCATCTTCTCTAACCGAGGTCCTAGGATCTTGCAGGGGCCACACCACCTCAGAAGGTGAGAAGGGACAGTCAGTCTTGAGTGCTCCACATGTCTCCCCAGAGTCTCCCTGGGCCCTGCATGGACTCTGAAGGTAGAGCTGAGGAGACAGAAGCCCAGGAGCATCTGCCATGGCCAGCCTTTGTTCTGGAACCTTCTCAGGGATATGCAGACCCTTCAGAGGCGATGGACCCCTAAAGAACTGAGGCCTGTGGACTACTTGCACATGACAGGATGGTAAGCAGCACACTCTGGCAATGGGGTGCAATCTGGCAGTTCCTAAACTTGGGAGAGGGGTCTCTGGGCATGCCCACGGGGGATCATTCTGATGATGTAAACTGAGGTGGGATAGGTCCACCAATTGTGGGTGGGTGGGGGTACCACTCTCTGAGCTAGGATTCTGAGGAGGAGAACGTGAGTGTGCAAGATGGGTGCTTGCTGCTGGGACAGACAACCCACTTTGTCCTGGGAGCCTGTGTGGTGAGAAAGAATCAAGTCTGGAGGGCTAACCTCTGATCTCCATATGCGTGACATGGTACCAGTATGGATGCCTATACACGCATAATAAATGTTAAAAGACAAAAAAGAGGGGGAGCTGGGGAGTTGAGCCAGGCATCCCTCTTTGCTTCATTATGGATACAATGTGACCAGCTGCCCCAAGCCCCTGCCACTATGGCTCCTCCACTGTGAGGGACCCTGCTTGGAACTGTGAGCCACTTCCTTCTCTCCCTTAGGTTTCTTTTGTCATAGCAGGAAAAAAAAGTAACTAAGGCAGGAACAAAGAGGACCAGGAATTTGAGGCTAGCCTGGGCTACATAGTGAAGCCAGGTCTTGTTTGATGAAACAAGAAGAGCTAGAGCCAAGATCACCTCAAGGTTGCCCAAAGCATCTTTGTTTCCTTTCTGGGGGGTCGGGGGTGGGGTGGGAAGAGGGATGGTGGTGGTGGTTTGGAACAGGGTCTCAATTTGTAGCAGTTGTTGGGTTGGAACTTGACTTGTAGACTAAGCTAACCTCAAACTCAGAGATCCACCTGTCTATCTCCTGAGTGCTGGGAGTAAAGGTGTGTACCACCACTGTCCGGCTAAACAAAGGTAAACCTTTTGTTTTTCTTCTTTTAATTTAATTTATGTGCACTGGTGCGAGGGTATCAGATCCCCTGGAACTGGAGATAGAGACAGTCTGTGAGCTACACTATGGGTGGTGGGAATTGAACCCAGGTCCTCTGGAAGAGCAGCCACCGCTCTTAACCACTGAGCCATCTCTCTAGCCACTGGGATTTTTTTTTTAAAAGAACTATTTATTTATTTTTATGTATCTCAGTACACTGTCTGTAGCTGTCTTCAGACACACCTGAAGAGGGCATCGGATCACATTACAGATGGTTGTGAGCCACCGTGTGGTTGCTGGGAATTAAACTCAGGACCTCTGGAAGAGCAGCCAGTGCTTTTTTTTTTTTTTTTTTTAAAGATTTATTCATCTATTATATATAAGCACACTGTAGCTGTCTTCAGATACACCAGAAGAGGTCATCAGATCTCCTTACAGATGGTTGTGAGCCACCATGTGGTTGCTGGGAATTGAACTCAGGACCTCTGGACGAGCAGTCGGGTGCTCTTAATCGCTGAGCCATCTCTCCAGCCCCTGGAATTATTTGTTTGTTTGTTTTTTTACAGACAAAGTATCTCTGTCTGTGGGACCCTTTCACTCCAGGACTTTCTTCTTATTTTGTGTCAACTGCTGAGGATCGTATTGCAATGGATAGGATCCCTCCCTCCTTGGCTGGGGCAGGAACTCTCCTCAGACGGCTGCTATCATCTCTGTGTTTGGCACCAGACCTGCACCTGGCACTAAACACACCTAAACCATGCAATCACCTACCTTGTATGGGGGAATAAAGGATTAGCCCGTTGACTGTTTCTTTCGACAGCCCTTCACCATACCAGGAAGTCAGACTAATTGCCTTCCACAGATCCCTGGTCATCAACTCCTGTTTATCCTTTTCTCTGAGCTGGCGCATGCCGGTAGGTAATCTCATATATAGAAGGTGGAGGCTATACAGCGAGACCCTACCTCAACCCCTATCTCCTACTCCAAAACTTCCATTTGGAAATGTCAGTCAATTAATAAACTTTTACCTAAAAAGCCAGCCTGCAAGGTCTTATCTCAGATGACAAGGACACTCACTGACAGGTCCAAGGCAACTGGCTGAGTCAGAGAAAGGACCAGGAGGAAAACAAAAGAATCAGTGAGACTTGTCTGGAAACCCTGATGGTAATCAGGCTCTTGGCCTTTTGGCTGAATCAGGTAGAACGGTCTGAAGGTGAAGACCAGGCTACAATGCAGATGGTTATATATCTGTAAAACACACTCCTACGGTACTGAGAGGACACACCTCCTGCCCACTCCATGCGTCCTCGGGGACTACAACTACTACTAATGTTTGCCCAGCCCTTGCCACAGTTTCAGTGGGTGGGATGTTAAAAGAAAATAATGTTATTCCACACTGGAGCAGACTCTGAGCTTTCCGGCCAGCGAGATACAGGATGTAGGCATGAGGCAGTACTTATCAAGTGCGCTAGGAAGACTTGTCAATCTGTCTCCTACCACACTGAATGCTTCTTAAGGGCAGGGAGACTGGGTCTCAAAAGTCTTCCTAATGAGTTTACATAGGGAAAGCATTAAACATGGTTGTGAGCCACGGTGGGCACTCAAGAAATACTTATTTAAGTAAGACCCCCATCTCTTGCTGCCCCCAGTACTCACTGTGCATGAAAGTCCACGACAACTGGTGTCTCACTGTTGACAACTCTGTCTTGAAAGTCAGGTCCATCCTGGACGTTAAAGGTTGTTGAACAGACTCTGGTGGTGTGAAATGTCCGGGCAGGGCTGGGTGTTCCAGTTAGACCACCAGCATTGTACGGAGGGGTCTGCAGGCTCGTAGAGGTGAGGGAAGCCCACACACCCTGAGGAGGCTTCCTGGAGATGACTGAGGTCAGGAACCTCCTCAGGAGAAGCCGCTGAGCCATCTGTGGGAGAAAGGCAAGAAGAGCTGGGGCCATGCTCAACACACAAGGAAGTCAACACACTAGGAAAACAAAGTATTTTGGAATAGTGAGGTGTTGGAAACATGCAGAATTGAAAGCAAAATGCGTGGAAATACTGTAATGTATGATTTTTGAGGGCCAGGTGTGTGGTGGGAGGCTGAGGCAGGTGGATATAGGTCAGTTTGGGTGACACAATAAAACCTGGTCTCTAAAACCTCTCTACAACAACAAAAAAGATATTTAGAAGTGAGGAATGAGAATCGCCGAATAGACATTGAGTTAGAAGGGCAGAAAAACTGGGTTGACAACCAAAAAGAAATCAAGCATCAGGTGGAATTATAAAAGGTCGTTGGAGGGAGGAACAAGGTTCAAGTGGGTTACATCACTGATCAGTTCTGAAGAACCGTTACAATACCGCCCACATTCAGGGCAACAGGTAGGCTAAGTGACATGACCAAAACAGCCCAGTTTTTAAAGTACAGTTAATTGGAACCCAAGGCCGTCTGTAAAATCTTTACTCTATCAGTCACTCTTTTATAAAAGTTTTCATAGGAAATAAAGGAGGGGGAGCTGTCGGAGAATGAGTAAAGAAGACGCCCAATTATGGAAGGAGGAACTAAGAGGTATAGGAACCAGCCATGGGGTACCAAAGTGAAGAGGGTGGCATGTGCACAGAGGGAAGCCCAAAGAAGGGACACGTATTGGGGGGGAAACAGGGAGACTGGGACATGCAGTTGCCGAAGCCGCCTCCTCCCTCTAGGAGCTTCGGTCTGCCGATCGCCTTCCTGCATAGGAGCGCGCCGCCACCGCGTCTCACCCCATCCCGCAGGGGCTCCTACCTCCCGGCAGTGTGAGCAGAGGGATGCAGAGCCCAGCCGGCCTGCCCGTCAAGGGCACTCCTATTGTCACTTCCTCAGGGGCGGGTTAGCGTCATTTCCGGGAACGACTATCCGGACAGCGTTTCTCTGCAACTTGGGGGCGGCTCGGTATTTTTCACCAATGAGAATGACGGAAAAAGTACGGCCAAGGGGGCGCGACAGGAAGGAATGAGATCCCGGAGGAGGGACCGGAAGATGTGTGGGAAGGCGGGAAGGAAGGAGTGGCTTTGGAACAAGTTCCTGTTGTGCTGCGACCTCTTGGCATTGCCCACCCTTTGGTCTGGGCCCTTTGTAGGCCTGGGAGACTGTGTTCACTCTAATGCTGAGGAAGCTCTGTTCCCCAGAAGCGTAGTGTTTAAAGGAAGAGATTTCCGGGCTGGGGTTATGGCTCAATTGGGTGCCTGCCTAGCACACCCAAAGCCTGGGTTCTCTATACCAAGTAAACCAGGTGTGATAGCACACACGGAATCCCAGAACCCGGAGGGCTCAGATGTTCAAAGTCATCCTTGACTGCATAGGGACTACGTGCGATCCTGGTGTGTGTGTGTATACATGTGAGATTAGGGGGGTTATTCTGTGGTCTTTATTTCTGTTGGTTCCTTTCAGACCAACCTAACTTCCTATGATTGAACAAGTCACTCTGTCCCTAAGGGCTGGTGGTACTTCTAAAAACCCTTCATGCTTTTCTTTATGGAACTGTTGAGGAAGCAGTATCCAGGGTGAAGCGTCATCTGAGAAGCTTGAGGCTGGGCCTTTCCCTCTATTCCCACTGGCATGAGTGACTGAGGTGTGAGTCCCTTATGTATGCATATTGTAACCAGTATTCCCGCCTCTTTCGGTCGTTGCTGCTCACTTTGAACTCTGTGTCTGGGTACTTGGAACACCTGCCCACCTTATCTTCTCTGGATAGTATTGCTTCCTTCTCACTAGTGCTTGCCTTGTAACCCTCTGGAACACATTACAGTGTCTCTCCCCCAGGACCATACTTTCCGAGAGTAGGGATTTGTGGTTGTCACTCATCTGCATATGCTCAGGGCCAACCTGGTACAGTGCCCAGCCCAGAGAGACCGTTCAGTAGACACTAAGTTTGAGAATCTTTGCACGTCTCAGCAAGTGGTTTCTCTCAGAGAGGGTTATTGTGTCCATGCAGAAGCAGGTAAATGGGCAGAATGCTATCTACCACCCCATTCCAACACAGTCTCTCAGTAATTAGTGGTCTGCTGAGGCGTCTTTGTGTTCTGCGTCTGCAGTTGAAGCTGGAAGGGTTTCCCAGAACTCTCCATTTGAGAAAAGTGCTATCGGGTTCTAGATTCTGCATTGTCTCCCTTTTCTGGTGGAGGTTGGCTCTCCTCTTTGCAACTGTCAGCCACCAGTCTCCATTTGTTGTTAACTGTTTCTTTTCTTTCTTCTTCCCTCTCTCCCTCTCTCCCCCTCTGTCTTCTTACCTCTTTTTCCCCCTCCCTTTCTTTCTACATCTATTCTCTCTCCATCTCCCCTCTCTTCCCCACCTCTTTTGTTTTTCCTTTCTTAGAACCTCGTCTAACCTTGAGCTAAGCAAGCACTTTGTCAACTGAGTTGTATCCCCAGCTCCAGTGTCTTTATTTCCCAGTCTCTGAAGTGTGTGTGGGTCTCTGCAAACGCCACGGCCCGCAGAGTAATGATCCGTGATCTGTGTGAGACAGGAAGGCAGCCTAGTTCAACATGACCCAGTCAGTAGCAGGTGTTGGACCACACTTTGAGAGTCCAATGCTGGATGATTTATTTTAGGCCTATTTAAGCACAACACAATTTGGGGAAAGGTTCCAGGTGATAATTAGCTCAGTCCCAGGTGCACAATAAAGCTTAAGACGTGGCTACAGTGAAATTTTTTGTAAAGTCCATGCCATGTCTTCCACAAAGATGGGTTCTATAGATTGACTACATGTGACCTGGGGGAGTATCTGGTGTGATTTTGATCAGACAGATAGTACAAAAGTTACCACCTCTGCTCCTAGCCACCTCCACTCCCAGCCTTCTAGGTAGAAAACAGGTTATACATCTCCGCCTTTGAAGAGACAACCGTGCATGTTTAACATTCTTGATTTCTGTATTGCCTCTCCGTGAGCACAGTAAAGTCTGTGCTGCTCACAGTGCAGGGTCTGTCTCCATTACTTGCCTCAGGGCCTGACATCAAGAGGTGCCCAGTGACCCAAATTAAGTTCTACCCTCAGATCCATTTTCCTCACCACATTCCACGGCCTTCCAAAACCCACTGTCATGCTTTCTCTCAACAGGCCTGTCTTGGCCACATCCTGTTCTGTTTTGTCCTCTGTCCAATTGGCAGGTCCCAGTGCTGTGCAGGGCTTTTCCTCTAGGACAGAGTGTGGGAAACAAGTGGACTGCTCTAGCAAGTCACTGCCATGTCAGCCTTCCATTAGTAGAGTCTCCTGTCCCCCGAAGGCAGACGAGGTCAGATCTGGGCAGAGTGGTCTCTCTAGCTTGTTTGACCCCTTGTTAGCCTCTGCCCTTATCTGGGTTGACAACCCACCCACCGTGGGTTACCCGGATCCCTGGGCTCCTGAGGTCAGCCTCCCTTACTGCAGCTGTTGCTGATAAAGCCAGGAGCCATCTGGCCCTGGTGCTCTTGCCCCTCCCACTTCCATATCTGCTTTTCTCTGTCTCCAGCACTTTCTCTTCCCCAGCCACCCACCCATCTTATTCAGCATTTTCAGAGCAGTTTCTTGAGAGCCAATTTCCTTGCTTGATCCACATTCTGAATTCTAAAACCGGGCCAGTAGTCCTGTTTCTGTCTGTTCTATAGTCATCTCACCTTTGTTGGCCCCGGGCTTCTCATCTGAGAACAGTATGACTTCCTCATGAAGGGCTGTGAGCTAGCTCAGCAGAGCACAACTTTAATCCCAGCACTCAGGAGGCAGAGCCAAGTGGGTCTCTGAGTTCTAGGCCAGCCTGGTCTACAGAGAGAGTTCCAGGACAGCCAGGACTACACAGAGCAGCCCTGTCTTGGGGGACAAGAAAGTCTGTGACATTTTAAGAATGACAGGATACGGGAGCTGACTGATGTCAGTTCTCTTTTCTCCAGCAGGTAGACACCTGTAACATAGGTTACAGTCTCAGCAGGCTGCCAAACAGTCCTTCAGGTGCTTGGTGGTACCTATGTCCAGGGACTGGTGCATTTACCAGTCCAACTCAGGGCATAAGCTTGAAGCAGAGAGAAGGGAATCAGGACAGGCAGCTACAATTGTCTTTCAGATTATGAATTATAAGCATTAGGGAAATCGACGTAGTGGTCAGGTTACAGTTGTATTTTTTTTAGACTTACTGTTTACTTTATATGTATGAGGGCTTTGCCTGCATGCGTGTATGTACACCACATGCCTGCCTGGTGCCTGCAGAAGTCAGAAGTGTTGGATCTCCTGGAAATGGTGTCATGTGGGTGCTGGGAACCAAACTCAGGTTCTTTGCAAGAGCGACAAGTGAGGGGTTGGGGATTTAGCTCAGTGGTAGAGCGCTTGCCTAGGAAGCACAAGGCCCTGGGTTCGGTCCCCAGCTCCGAAAAAAAGAACCAAAAAAAAAAAAAAAAAAAAAAGAGCGACAAGTGCCCTTAACTTCTGAGACATCTCTCCAGCCCTCTGTGATCTGTTGTCTTTAAAGATTTACATATTTTTTTAAGATTTATTCATTTATTATATATAAGTACACTGTAGCTGTCTTCAGATACACCAGAAGAGGGCATCAGATCTCTTTACAGATGGTTGTGAGCCACCATGTGGTTGCTGGGAATTGAACTCAGGACCTCTTGAAGAGCAGTCAGTGCTCTTAACCACTGAGCCATCCCTCCATCCCGCTGTGATCAGTTTTTCAAAAAGTCAAAATTAGATGAATATGTCTTTGGTTCCAGCACTGAGGAGGCTGAGGTAGGTGGATCTATGCATTCAAGGCCAGCCTGGTTAGCCTGGTTTTATATAGCCAGTTCAGTCTAGCCAGGGCTATTAAGTGAAATCCTGTCTCAAAAAAAGAAAGAAAGGAAGAAAAGAAAGAAAGGAAAGAAGGAAGGAAGAGAGAAAGGAAAAGAAAGAAAGAAAAAAGAAAAGGAAAGAAAGAAGAAAGAAAAAAGAAAAGAAAGAGCGGTCAGACTAGGGGTTGGGGATGGAGCCCAGTGGGTAGCGTGCCCGCCTAGCATACACAAGGTCTGGGGTTTGATCCCCAACTGCATCATGCCACTGCATACCTGTAATCCCACCATTCAGGAGGTGGAGACAGGAGGATCAGAAATTCCAAGTCGTTCTTGGCTACCTTCCAAGTTCATAGCCAATCTGAACTACTTGGGACCTCGTCTCATACAGAACAAAACAGAGTTGAAAATGCCAGAATATGCCAGGTGTGACCAGCTGTGCTCTGTGTGGCATTTCTTGCTGTATGACATTGCTTTGTGACCAAAAAGAGTTATTCTCAAAGATGCTGGAATGACAGCTTTAAATGCTTCTCTTACTCTGGGTTATGCTCGGAGAGTTTGAAATGTCCCGATATACTGAAATGTTAACATAGAAACGTCTAGCACTGTTGTCAGCCTCTTGCTTGCTTAATTCATCACATCCTGCTGCCGTGTGAAGCAGGAGCATTTGAAGCCACAGCCTTCATTTAGAAGAAGACACGGAGGCATGTGGAAATCAAGGCCCTTCTTGGGATACAGAGGGGACAGGGTGGCATCTCAATGGGGCTATTCCACCCCCAGAAGACTCTGCCTTGGCTCTAGAGTGCTGCCTCCTCTCCCAGCCCCCAGCGTCCTGCCAGCCAGCACGGGCCATCTGAGGCCAAGCCGGGGAGGGTGATGCTGATCACAGTATTCTTGGCAGCATGCCCTAAGCAAGGCTTCCACACGATGGCGCTGTGGTACTCACGGTTTCCCCTTGGAGAAGCTGGCAGGGCACAGGCTTCCTAAACCCTGCAGGGCTGGACTGCAGAGGACAGGGCTGCAGGACAGTCGCAGTTCAGTGACTGGGACACTGGAAGATGTCAGGGTATGAAGGAGACACCTTGAGAAAACAAAAGAAGCAAAGAAAACTATGGGTGGCAGACCACACCTACAGGGGTGCCCATATAGGACATTTGGTTTAACTCTGATATTTGAGACAGGGTCTCACTATGTAGTTTTTGCTGGCCTGGAACTCTCTATGTTGACAAGGGTGGCCTTGAACTCAAAGAGATCCATTTGCCTCTGCCTCTAGAGTGAAGAAATCAAAGGGCCTCTTTTGGCCTAGGGTCCTGGAGGGTCAGCTCTGATGTTTCTAGCTCCAGTGCAGAACGGTCTAAGTTAGTTGCATGTCAGCTGTGACTCGTGCACCGTTTCCAGCTAGTGCACAATGTCCCCTCCAGTACTGTGCTTGATGGAGGTGGCCTAGGCACCAGGCTTATTCCGGGTCCAGGTTGCTTGCATGTTACTTGGGGTCAGGACTGGTGGCTGGGGCTCTGCAGGGCAAGGCAAACCTGCAGCTGTGAGGGAAAGAGGGGGCAGGCCTCTTCCTCTTTGCCAGATCTCGCCTAGCTTGCTCCTCCTTTCTGGTCCTTCATCAGGAGGCAGCTGTGGGCGGAGAAGGGCTGTGCTGGAGAATGGAGCCACTTCCAACTGGGGTTCTTCTCAAGTCACTCAAGCCAGCCCAGCTAGCCTCACGACATCAGTCCTCTTCTGTAGCGTTGCTGCTACTACAGAAAGGCTGGATCTTCAGAGCGAAGAGCAAGGAGAGGCAGCCTGTGGTCCTCACCTCAGGCTCACTGTCCAGGCCTTAATGGTTTGTTTTGTTTTTCATTTGAGACAAAACAATGTACTCCTGGGTGTCCTTGAACCTCCAGTAATCCTTTTGCCTCCCAAGTAGCAAAACTTACAGATTATGAATCCTACTGTTATGAACCTTAATGTAAGTGTTTTTGGAGGGGGTTGGGGATTTAGCTCAGTGGTAGAGCGCTTGCCTAGCAAGCACAAGGCCCTGGGTTCGGTCCCCAGCTCCGAAAAAAAAAAAAAAAAAAGAAAAAGAAAAAAAATGTTTTTGGAGACAGGGGTTTGCCAAAGGGTCGCAACCCACAGGTTGAGAGAGCTGCTGCAGTAGGAAGAGTCAAGTGAGCCTGAGTTTCCATGAAGCTCGCTCAGGCTGCTGTGGAGCTAGCTGGCTGGCGCTCAGCAGATGCCTCAGCCCCGTTCCTGTGGGCCTTTCTGTCCATGGGGCTTCCTTCTCCATGGTTCTGGGTGCCTAGACAGTAGGAGCTGTCAATCACTTACAGCTGGGCGGGGTAACTGGGATATCAGTGTTTCCACCTCTGTCCTGTGGCCTACCATGATTCAATGTCCCTATGGTGGCCAGAGTTTGGACCGTATTTAATCTACTGCAGTACTTGCAATCAAGGGCTGCTGGTACTTCTCCCAGCACACATGTTTAAAACTGTGCAGCTGCTCGTAGGGCGTTGCGTCATGCATTTTGGCTGTTGCTTTGTTTCCAAACTGCAAGGCCAGACAATAATACCACATACCTGATGCTCTGAGATATTTCGCCATTGTCTTTTCCTGAGGGGTTTTTGCATCCAATTATTTCCTGGTGATTTGAACCATCTCGAGAGACTAGGTTAGCGGCGATAGCGTCTCTGAGAGAAATGAAGGAGCAGGTGACAGACTTTTGGAAGCTGTCGTGATGAGAGCAAGTGTGGCTTCTGAGGAAGAGGCAGCAAAGCAGCAAGCAGCCTTGTTTATGCAGCCCAGAGGGAGGGCGAGACAGGGTTGCCCGTTGTTCCTTTCTTCCTTCCTGAAGTACATCTGTTGCATGCTATTTTTTATTTTGGGTTGATGGATCGGTCGGATGCTGCGCTTGGGCTGCAGCATCTCCTCCTTGCCCATCAGCTTTGCTCTGTAGCAGATTTATATTCCGTCTGGGATGCCAGATTGAATCAAATGCTTTTTTAAAGCCTGTAGTCTGACAGAGATCTTTATCCAGTCAGCATTTCCCCCGTATTTTAAAAATAAGCATTCACAGTGCAAAGATGCCACTGACGGCTTATTTTTTGAGAGAAGAATCCAATTTGGCTCGGTGGCTGGTGTTCTAATTGGCTGCAGAGCTGAGGGTGCTGGGATCGAAGTCTGCCAAGGGCTGATGTTCCGAGTCTATGGTCTCCCCTTCCCATTCACCTACCATGTCTCCGTGGACAAGGGTGCTTACTTGGTAACTGCTATGTGACCAATATCATCCAGTTGTCCCGGCACACCCCCACCCCTGTGGGAACCATATGTCTTTTTAGCTGGCACAATGGCTCTGTGAATAACGGTGCCTGCTGCTAAGTCTGATGCTCTGAGTTCAGTGCCTGGGGCTCAGCTGGTAGGAGGGGACAACTGACTCCCTCAAGTTGTCCTGATCACCACATGTCTACTGTGGTGAGCATGCCCACGCACACAAAGTAAATAATAGATAAAATGTAAAAAAACAAAAAACCAAGCACAAACACTCCGTGGAAGTTGGTGAGAAAAAAGTAATAAATCGAATGAGAGAAAACAGGCAAGCATAAAAACACAGCACCGGGGCTGGGGATTTAGCTCAGTGGTAGAGCGCTTACCTAGGAAGCGCAAGGCCCGGGGTTCGGTCCCCAGCTCCGAAAAAAAAGAACCAAAAAAAAAACAAAAAAAAAAAAAACAAAAAAAAACAAAAAAAACCAAACACAGCACCACACAGAAGGAAGAGGAAGTGTCAGTCAAGGCTCACTTGTAGGAAACACATGAGGAGAACAGTAACAACTTGGCTACCGTGGTAGTTAATCTTCATCGTCAATTTAATTGTATTCATCACTGAAGCATACGCATCTATGAAGGCCTTTCCAGAAAGGTTTAAGGAAGAAGGAAGAACTACCTAGAACGAGGTAGCAGTAGCCCGAGGGCTGGGTTCCTTAACTCAGTAAAAAAGAAAGTGGGGGTTGGGGATTTAGCTCAGTGGTAGAGCGCTTGCCTAGGAAGCGCAAGGCCCTGGGTTCGGTCCCCAGCTCCGGAAAAAAAAGAACCAAAAAAAAAAAAAAAAAAAAGAAAGTGAGTGGAGAACCAGCATTTAGTTCTATTTATAACTGGGGATGCAATGTGTCATATTCTGGAGGACACCACAGCTTTACCACCATGACTGACTGCATCCCCAAACTGTGAACCAAAATCAAAGCCCTTTGAAGCTGGAAGGATGGCAGTTAGGAGCACTGACTGCCCTTCCAGAGGCCCGAAGTTCAGCTTACATGGCTCCAGTTGCAGGGGATACGAGGCCCTCTCTGGCTGTTACTGGCACCAGGCACAGTGGTGTACAAACATCCATACAGGCCAAACATCCCCACACATCAACCCAACCCAATCCAAACAAAAACACTTTTGTCCCTACATTGCTTTTGTCACAGCAACGAGAAGAGTGGCGACAGTTGCCATTCTTGAGTGGATTGCCACTGTCTAGAGAACACTTTCCCTCGGGAGCATTTTCCCAGGGCTCCCTCATGGTGTGTCATCTCTACTACGTGTGGCTGGCTGTGGTGGGAATGGAGTCCCTGTGGCACACGAATTAGTCATCAGATACTGTGTAACAACTTCCCATCTTTAACAGCCTGTCCCCAGGTTTCTATAATCAGGGATATGTAGTGGCTCGAATGGGTGGTGTTAGCTCAGGGCCTCTCCTCAGGCTCTGTCAGGGTGGAGCTGTGGCCAAGCAATGCCTCTGCACATTCTAGGGAACTGGGACCTCCTCACACCCTGTGATCACTCACTTGAGTGCTGTCCCACCATGTACTCAACCTGCTTGTTTAACCCGCCTTTAAGAGAACAATGTTAACAGCTTAACTTGCCTTGGATTTCCCGTGTAACCAACCTTTATAGCCTAAACAAATTCAAAGCTGTAATCATAAGTGCTCTCCCATGCCCGTCACGAGAGTAGTGAAAGTGTGTTACGATAATCGCCCACTGGAAACTGAATATAGGAAGAAAGCAGTCTTATTAAAAGTATTGATAAATGTCAACCGAATATACAGATACTGCTCGAAAAGCAGTGACATTTGTAAGAAGTGTTTGTTTTCTGGGTCAGTTGGAGCCAGTGACTTAATCTCTTGTAAAACTCTGTTAAAGGTTTTTGAAACGTGCCTATTCCTTCCGCACTGTTCAGTAAAAGAGAGAGCAAAACCCTTCCTTAAAGACACACATACAAGGCAGAGACAGACACAGGGCCGGATTCACAAGGCTCAAATTCAGACTTGTAGCACAGAGAGTGGGTGGAAAACACAGGGAGCATGAGGCCGAGATTGCTCTCACTCTTGATTAAATGACACCAAGGGGCAGTGCTCTATTTCCTTAATGTCATACCATTCATTATCAGTGACTCGCAGTTAACTACTAACGCAGATGTTACCATTGCATGGTTTGCTTATGTAGGGTCCATGATTAAGGTCACCTGTGGTTGTAGGAAGGCCTCAGTTCTGTGCCACCTGGCTTCTTGTATGCGTGGTTTTGCTGTGTGGTATTCACAAGAGAAGACTGCTCAGACATGGGCATAAGCCAATGCAAAGTCTTTATTACCTGGGCACTGACTATAATGGGTGTTCAGGATCCCAATGTAGCATTGAGCCTTTCTCTGGATGAGCTGTTGAGCACAAAAAACATGCTCTGGGTTGACATAGTTGAGTTAACAAGAACAGTTAGCCAGAATGGAACTACAGAAGCTAAAAAGCAAGGTTAGGACACTTAGAGACTTTCCCAGAACTATGGACTTTGATGGGTTAGGTTTTGTTTTTTTTTAAAGATTTATTCATTTATTATATATAAGCACACTGTAGCTGTCTTCAGACACACCAGAAGAGGGTACAGATCTCCTTACAGATGGTTGTGAGCCATCATGTGGTTGCTGGGAATTGAACTCAGGACCTCTGGAAGAGTAGTCGGGTGCTATTAACCGCTGAGCCATCCCTCCAGTCCGATGGGTTAGGTTTTTGTCTTCATTTGGATGATGGTACTATCAACGTGCTGAGGTTTACAGACTGAATGGTACTTACATCATGGAGTCAGTTTTGCTCCCTGCTGCAGTTTGGGGTAGGTCTCATGTAGTTCAGGGTGGCTTCAAACTCCCACAGGGCTGATGTTGACCTTGAACTACTTTCAACTGGGATTATAGACCTGTAACGTTATCTCGGGTTTCTGTGGGTTGTTTTTTTTTTTTTGTTTGTTTGTTTGTTTTGTTTTTTTGAGCTATCATCTAATGCGTTCTGGGTTAGCTTCAAAGTGTAGAGTTGAGCTCAGCCTTGACTTTCAGGTCCTCCTGCTTCTGCCTCCTAAGGGTGTAAGGGTGCTGGGATTACAGATGTATTCCACCAGGCTGGACCACCATGATTCCAGGACTTTGTGTGTTTTAGGCAAACATCCTACCACCTGAGCCACATCCCCAGGCCACAGATTTACTTTGTGGTCAGCTGGTTCCCAGGTAGGCTTCAGGGGCTTTTATTAGACAGAAGGAATTTGGTGCTGTCCAAGGCATTGGAGACCAGCCCAGGGGTGGGGTGGGGTCTCCCCCACATGAGGAATTTTATCTCTGATTTCCTATCATTTGAGAGAAGATGCTTCCAAGGATGGCCATGCTGTGTCTCAGTTCAGACTCCACATGAGGAGCTCATCAACCACTCACTACCTTAGCCTGGACATCCTATTTTATTTTTTATTTTTATTTTGTTGATTTTTTTTCTTTTTTCTTTTTTTCGGAGCTGGGGACCGAACCCAGGGCCTTGCGCTTGCTAGGCAAGCGCTCTACCACTGAGCTAAATCCCCAACCCCATTTTGTTGATTTTTAAGACAGGATTTCATTATGTAGCTAGTGTTGTGAACTCCTTATGTAGACCAGGTTAACCCTGAACTCACAGAAACTCACCTGCTTCTCCTTATGCCTCCCAAGGGCTGGGATTAAAGATGTCGTTTATAGGAGCTGGAGAGATGGCTCAGTGGCTGAGTACTTTTTGCTCTTCCTAAGTTCAATTCCCAGCACCCGCATGGCAGCTCACCCCTGTCTAAGGCCCTTTTCTGGAGTGTAGATTTACATGCAGACAAGGTACCCATGTGCACAAAGTACACAAATAAATAAGTCTTTTTAAAAAGACGTCTTTTTGTTTCCCAGGGTGGTCTTGAACTTCTGACCCTCCTGCCTCTACCTCCCACCTCCCAGGTGCTAGGGCTACACATGTTTCCACCTACTCTGCCTCTGGGCAGGCTTGCGACCATACATGATGCTCCTTTTCCTCTCCTGACTCCTTCTAGGGCACCCCCTCTCCGACCACCACATGGACAGTACAGCAGAGCACAGCCTCTGCGAGGGCTCCCATGTCTACTCTTTCCCGGCAATCCCAAAATTCAAGAGCAGAAGCTGTTTGAAAATAAATGTATTTTTATTTCAGTAGCCTATAATCACATTTGAAAAATAAACACAAATTTGATCAGAAGAGGAATGAAGATCCTCGTCCCACAGCCCTAGCAGAGCCACTGCGGTTTCCTATGGTCACCGCTACAAGCGGCTGCTGCCCCCTCACCCAGCGCCATGTCCCATGCAGCATCATACATATATAGGTATACTCATCAGCCTTCCCTACCCTCTTCAGAGATGATCAAGAGAAGTTACGTAACTCCTCTCCCTGCCTGTCACCTAGTTCAACCAGTTCCTTCACCATGATTATTCCGATTGATTGATTGATTGATTGATTGAGAGAAGGTTTCATTATATAGCTTTAACTGGCCTGGAATTTACTTCGTCAACCAGGCTGGTTTTGAATTCACAAGAGATTCTCCGCCCTGTGCTTTGGGCATACTAAGATTAAAGGCATAAACAACAATGCCCAGTTATTTTTGCCTTTTTAAAATTTCTTTTTTGAGATGGGATCTTATTAAGTTGCCCATACGGGAACTCTCCATGTAGCCCAGGCTGGCTTTAAACCTCAATTCTCCTGCCTTAGCTGCCCTAATGCTAGGATATTGGAGTGAGCCACATCTAGCTTGCCTTATTTTTAATCTTTTCTCTAAAATAGTTATGAGGTAGGGGTCCTGGAGCAATTGTCTCAGCACTTACGGCTGTTTCAGAGGATTTGAGCTCAGTTCCCAGCATCCACACATGGTGGTTCACAACCTCCTGTAACTCCAGCCTCCAGGCGCTCTGCCACCCTCTTCTGGTCTCTGGGCACCTGCACTCATGTCCACAGATGAGTAGACATAAGTAGAAATAAATCTTTTTTTTTTCTTCTTTTTTCAGAGCTGGGGACCGAACCCAGGGCCTTGCGTTTGCTAGGCAAGCGCTCTACCACTGAGCTAAATCCCCAACCCCACTGAGCTAAATCCCCAACCCCGAAATAAATCTTAAGAAGGTTATGTGGTTCAAGCTTGTAATCCGAATACTTGGGAGGTTGAAGCAGGAGAATTACCATGAGTCCAAGTGCAGGCTGGGCTATATAATAAGTACCAGGCCACAGGACATGGAATCTCTATGGGGCGGGGGAAGTAGAAGACATCTCTAGTCAACTGAGCAAGAACAGGATGCTCCGTGTTAAAAACAAATAAGGCTGCCTGATATTTTGACGGAATCAACGATCTGGCAGATGACAGGAAGCAGCAGATGTCTTATACAAGGGTGTCAGCCAGCTACTTGCTAAGGCACCAAACAAGTGCTCAGCCATCCTCGATGACTGGAGATGTAAGGAACAGGATTCGATGTCGTAGTGCTAAATCAAAGGCATATTTGAAAATGCTGTGGAGAAGAGGGTGGGATGGCAGGGTCCCCGTTCGGCTTGCCAATCAATCTGTGTGAAATATGGCAACACTGACATCCTGGGATTGGATGATGACTTAGTTAGAAGGTTTGGCTCTGTGCGTACTACACCAAGTAGGTTCAGGGGTACACAGTTCCTCCTGGTGACATGAAGTTGTTGAATTGTCCTGTTAGGACTTGGTAGGCCAGAAAGGAAGGTGGCTGCAGGCAGGTCAGGTAGACCCAGCCAAGACTCTCCCAAGGAGAAGAGGATGGCCCCAGGAAGGGGCTTTGGGTTGTGTCCCTGGGCGTTTGAGTGGCCTCCATGAAGGCTGATAGAGGGCCACTGGTGAAAAACAGTACCTGCACTCTGAGGCTATGGAAATCACGTGATCACCATGATGCCCTTGTGGGCCATGCTTTCCTCATGGCTTCTTTGCTAATCTGTTGGCTGAGTATGGACTCTGGGGAGGGAAGGCAAGGAAGAGGAGAGGAGCATCAGGAGCTGGGCAAGTGTCAACATTTCCATGCCCAAGGGAGCAGGCAAAGCAATATCTTAAACCTGCCCAGGCGGAGGGGCTGGGGATTTAGCTCAGCGGTAGAGCACTTGCCTAGCAAGCGCAAGGCTCTGGGTTTGGTCCCCAGCTCCGGAAAAAAAAAAAAAAAAAAAAAAAAAAAAAAAAAAAAAAAACCTGCCCAGGCGGGTCTCAAGGGAGACATGGCTCAGGATGCCAGATAGCAAGGTGGGAGAGGGACACACAGGCTGCTGACTCCTGCTGAGAGCAAGTGCCAGGGAAGAGGAAACTGTGTGGAAAGAAAGGGTGGTATAGGGCAGGCCTCCTGGATGAGGACACTAGAAGATCCCCACTGTCTACCCCACTGCTGAAGCCTTCACCCTCACATGCCCACCATGGAAACGAGGGGTGTCTGCTTTGAGATGTTCCCAGGTAAAGCTGAGCCCATCTGAGAGTGAACCCGAAGAAAAAGGAGACTGGCTGGTCCTAGAACAGACACACAAGACCAGCATGGTGTTTAGTGATGGTCCAAGTGGAACACTAGCTGGATGTGGAAGGGACCTCATACCTGACAGGAGGTACCCTCCTCTGGACCTTGCATCTAGCACCAGGGGCCAGCATGGGAAGGGACATCACTGTGTGACCTTATCCCAGCCTTCTGCACTCTACAGGCTGTCCTGTTGTCTGTGACCTCTGTGATGGTCCTGAGCCGCCTGAAAGGTGGGAGAGAAGTTCCCTGGGAAAAGGCTTCCTGGAGAGGTGCAAGCCATCATAGTCTGGGAGAGGATGCTCAGAGCTCCTCTCTGTTGCTGTCAAGGAATTGAGTCAGAGGCCCTGGAGCTGAGGAGTGGTCATCAAGCCACCTGCTGCTGTTCTCCATGGCCGTGTAGTCCTGCAGGAGCCTGCTTTCCACACCATGTTGACGAAGGCTCTTGGTGCTTGAAAGCCCCTGCATTCTTAGGTATCCCTGCTGGCAAAAGGGCGGCAGCTTCTGGCGTGTGAGAGTGAACAGGAAACAGGACTCTATTCAAAGATGAAAGAAGGCGTCAGGCCAGGCTGGAGAGAGAAGCACTGAGAGGAGCTGGGCAATGCTGGGGCCCTAGGTATCCACATATTCTATACTTTGTCCCCACCAGTTACTTAGTAGCCATTTTGGTTTTCATATTGTATATGCTACGCTATACTACCCACACTTAGCAGCCGTCACCATCAACAGGACCATCCCAATGGTGTAAGGTACCTGTTGGGTCACCCTTATGTGTTGATTAGCTTCTTGTCAGCTAGACACAGGGTCGGGTCATCTGGGAAGAGGGCCCCATTTATTTTATTTTGTTATGTTTTATTTTGTTTTTAAGACAGGATCTCTCTATATAGCCTTGGTTACCCTGGAACCCATAATGTCGACCAGGCCGACCTCAAACTCAAGATCTGCTTTCCTCTGCTTCCCTACTGCTGAGATTAAAGGCATGCTGGCTGAAGAGGGAGCCTTAATTGCAGGGTTGCCTCCCTGATTTCTGGTAGGCAAATCTGTGGGGAAAGTTTCTTGATTAGAGATTGGTGTGGGAGTGCCCAGCTCACTGTGCTTGGTGCATCCCGGGCAGGTGGTCCTGGGTTGCATAAGAAAGCTGGAGCAAGCTATGGGGGCCACAGGCCAGCAAGGGTCGTCCTTCATTACCCTTGCTTCAGTTCCTGCTTTCAAGGAACTGTTAGAGGCAGGAATAAACCTTTTCTCCCCACATTGCTGCTTTTTTTGGAGGGGGGTTATGGTGTTTTATCTCAGCATTGGAAAACAAACGAGGATATCTTATCTCACCTTGTTTAGTAATGGCTTCAAAGCCTTTACAGAGATCCCACAATTTGGGAAAGTCAAAGGGAAGCCCTAAAGTATTTCCTTTAAGTGAAAACGTGCTAGTTCTATTCAGAATAAGAAAAATCCCTGCCTTGTGTGCAGCTGCTAATGCTGTGGTAAGCTGCATCTTCCCTTTGGGAACCCAGGAGGGGAGAATGAAATCCACGTGGCAATGATAAATATCACATAAAACAAACAGACGTTAAATTTGTGGAGGAAAACACAACACACATGTACACACATTCATGTTCTGACTTCAAAGTGCCAGCCATCACCAGACCTAATTGAGATTTCATTATGGGATCCCCCAAAGTGAGTGACCCCCAGCCCCTGGCTATGAGTATGAGATTTGGTTCTATTCTCTCAGGCATTCACTGGACGTCTTGGACCGCATCCTGCATGGTCTGGATGGGAAACAGCACCAGTGCCATGGCTTTGAATGAGAAACAAGCCTTGAAACAGACCCCAGCTTGCTAGGAGTTAGAGGCAGGGTGGGAAAGTGGAGAGTCAGAGCCTTGAGTCCTTCCATGTCTTCAGGGGAAGATCTTTCATTTCCCCCCTTCCCTTTACCTCTTGTAAAAAGAGGGGAATACATAAGGAACGATGCCTTGAGGGTCACAAGGTGAACAGCTTAGAAGGGCTCCATAGGACCCCTCCTTGCTTCACCACTGATTCCCAGCAGACGCCTTGGCAGAGAAGAGGATAGATGTGAGGGCAGCCACATGGTCACTTAGCCAGCATGACCTTCTGATGACAGCACCCTTCTGCAGTACCCAGGGTGACCGATCCCAGCCGAAGCTGAGGCCAGGGCTAGCAGCTGTGCCGTGGTTAAATGGCAGCTGGTCTTCTGTAAGGATTCATCCCAGCTGAGGGCACCCCCAAAGGCTGGGAGCATAAGTCAGTGGGATCTAGGACTTGGGGTGGGGATATGCACTGGACTGTTGTGGACTCTTGAGGCCTGGGGAATGGGCAGGCAGTTTGAAGCCCAGGGCTCTCTTTTCTAGGCCTTTCAGGGTCTGTGTGAGCAAGGTTGGCTGCTCACAGGCTGCTCTATGCTTAACTGAGACAGGAAGCTTCTAGATGATTAGGGCTGGGGGTCACACAGTAGCAAGTCAGCTCCCAATCCATCATTTCAAAGCAGACTCAGGATAAAACAGGATGCTCTTTGACTGGCTGGAGCCAGTCTCTAACTTGACTTGATATGAATGGCGTCAGACATTTGACAGCTGTTTGACATATTCTCTCAAGGATAGAAAAAGCATTGGATTCAGAACACCCAGGGGTTTAAAAGGACAGAAACATTGGCTTATTTCTGTTACTCTCTCTTCTAGACTATCTGAGTTCTTGCCCTAGGTCCCTCTTTGTATTTAGCTGTCCAATTCACCAATTCTCTCTTTACCTCTGTCTAATCTACCAACTCCTTACATTGAGCTTCTCATTTCAAGCATATTTAATTTCCATTAGTTTGCTCTGCATCTTTTCCAAAATTGTATAATGTTGGTAGTCTCTAGCTCTTCATTACGTTTTCTCCTGCCCTCCTTTTCCCTTTCCTTTTCCTGTGCTAGGCCTCAAACCCATGCATGACAGCACGCTATCACTAAGTGTACGCCCCACCATCTGCCCCCTTGGGAGCTTGGTTACCTGCATAAAAGCTACGCAGATCTGTGTCCAGACAGTTTTCCAGGAAGCGCCTCAGTGGGAGGATGTGCCCCACGGGGGCTGTCCAGTCAGTCAGGAAGTCCTCCACGATGTGGTGGATGGCCACAGGCCGAGGCAGGGGCCACTGTGCAGGACGGAACCGCATGTCTTGCTCTGTGGGAGGAGGGAGGCATCAGAGCCAGGTCCTTCATGCTGGCACATCCCCCTGCTCTCATGATTGCCTCTCTGTGGTGTTTCTGCCTGGCTGTGGTCAGCTTGGCCACCAGCCACCTTCATGTAGATGGAGGAAGAGGAACTAGAGCTGCTGCCTGTGGTTTCTGAGTGCTCACACACTCAGTGAGCACACAGGGCTCATCTAGAATCCCCCTGCTCTCTAAGCGCCCAGCCCATAGGCCACTGGACTAACACTGACCATCCCTGGAAACCAGACCCTAGGCGATGACCAATCCTAGCTGGCCAGTGTTCAGGCTGCCGACTATAGATCTGCACACCCCACTCCCCACCTTCTGAAGCTGCCTCTGCCCTTGGGAACAACCCCCAGCTGGGCCACCTCTTTCTTTTTTCAGGACAAGGTCTCAAGTAGCCAGGGTTGTTCTGCCTCTATTTCCCAGATACTGAGATTACAGAGGGATGTCTCACCACACTCAGTTCTGAGACAGGAGCTCACTGTAGAGCCAAGGATGGCCTTGAGCTTATGGCAAACCTGCCCCAGACTCCTTACCCCTGGGGTAACAAGCACCTGTCTGGAGCACCCTCTTCAACCTGAGACCTTTCGAGCTCTGAATTGAAAGGCATGGTACCTAGGCTGTGCCCTTGGGCTGCTGGCAAATCTAGTGTATCCTCCTGCAGTCCTAGGTGAACTGATATTCACCATCCCATTTTGTAGACCAGGAAGCAAGGCTCAGAGAGGTTAAGTAAAATGGCCAAGGTCAAACTGCTGTGAGTACAGAACTGTGAATTGGGCCTGGCATTTCTGTACTGTGTTCTTGTCCTTGTCTGCTTTATTATCACTGTTGTTTGTGTGGGCACCCATGTCACAGAGCCTGTGTGGGGGAGGTCAAAGGACAAATCTAAGCAGTCGGTTCTCTTCTACCTTTACATGGGTTCCAGGGATTGAACCCAGGTCTCCAGGCTTCCACAGTAAGTGCCTCTGCCCACCACCCAGTCATCTTACCTGCCCTCATCCATTTTTCTTACTACTCACCTGCAGCTCCTTACCCCACTCTGAGGCACCACAACATGACAGCACCCCTTTCACTACAGAGTGCCCAGAGACCGTGGGTGGCTTACGAGGGTCCCCCGGGTGCCCTCTGTCAGCTGCAGAAGTCCTGTGGTGACTGTTTTACAGACAGAGGTGGTCCAAGAAGAGCCCTCTGAAGAGGCCTGGCTGAGCTCAGGGAGGGTGGAGGGCAGCTCACCGGTGGGGAGGTGTCTGTAGTAGTAGATGACAGGGTGGAGGAAGTTAGACATCCAGGCATCTTCTATGTGTGCCACGGACCGGTCATAATAGAAGACGTCCTTCTCAGGCCCAGAGAAGTTTTTGCCATATTCCATGTTGATGACAAAGATCCCGTGCCTTGCTGTCCTCCCTGTGAGCATCTCCAGCTGGGCCAGCATCTGTATAGGGAACTCCTCCAGGTACTCAAATGCTGTAGCGTTCCTGTGGGTGGGACCAGGGAGGGGTGCAGGTTCACCACAGGTGCAGTGCTGTGGACTCCCACCCTGTAATACCATTCCAGGGGCAAGGGTGTTCCAGGATGAGGGAAAGTGGGGAGAAGCTGGTCTCTGTAGGTAGAGACGAGAGTACTGTGGTGAGGGAGGTCATCAGGCTTGAGTAAAGGATATATGAGGTGAATGTACAGTCAGTGTTTGGAGAAGGGGAGTGGTTGGCTCTGAGGAGTGGGAGGCGGGACAACAGTATGGCTGTCCTTTTAAAAGGATGGCTGGGGCTGGGGATTTAGCTCAGTGGTAGAGCGCTTACCTTGGAAGCGCAAGGCCCTGAGTTCGGTCCCCAGCTCCGAAAAAAAGAACCAAAAAAAAAAAAAAAAAAAAAAAGGATGGCTGGTGGCTACTGAGGGCAGAGTGACTGTGCTGGGAGGCTGCTGGGCCATTGTGGGTGTTGGGACTAGGATTCTGAGTAAGCCTGGGTCCTGGCAAAAGCGCCCTGATCTAGACAGCTCTGGCCCTCATAGAAAGGGTGCTGAGGATGAAGCAAGGTGGTGCGATGAGCTCCTGGCCTCCCCATGTCCCTGAACTTGGTGTTGGGAAGCTAGGGCTTTGGATCAAGGGGTGTCCTCTGACTTAGAAGTCTTCCTGTGTTTCACCTGCCTGTTTTCTGTAAAGTTCTTCCTTGCTTTCTCCTGACATGTCCTGTACTGACTGTCCTCAGGCTCTGGGTGTCTTGGGATTTGCCAGTAATCATTTGATCTAAAAGGGCCAAGCAGGCCCTTGCCTGAGGAGTCTCTTATCTTCGCCCTACCATGCTGCAAGGGAATTAATTATGGTCATTCTGTAGATGGGGCAAGAAAGTGCAGCGCTTCACTAACTCCCCCAAACCACACAGTAAGATGTCTATAATCTGCGCTTTACACATGGGCTGTCTGGAAGACCCTGTGCTATTTACCTCACCGACTTCCTCTGCAGGCCTCCTTTGCTCAGGAAACAACTGGGCCACTTAGCACACGGAGTAGAACCAGAAGCGAGGGGCAGGGTGACTGGGTGAAGCAGGGTTGGAGGAGATTAAGTGAGAAGGGCTACTCACTCCTTCAACAGGATGATGTCGGCCAGCACGCTGAACATTTGGTACAGCCCCGAAGCCTCATTTACACGCCGAATGATGGAGCTGGTCAGCTGTGTGATGGGGTACTGTGTGGACGGCCAGGTGATGCCATGGTGCCGATGCTCCAACAGCCGGTGGACAGCACGCACTGAAATGGCCAGAGGGAGGAAGGGCCAAGATTTTATCTTGCTTCGGTGGAGGGAGGCTCAGGCCTGGGAACAGTGGCATGAGAGCTAAAAGTATAAGTCTATGTAGAGTCTACACAGAGTATACGTAGAGTATGTGTGGAGTATATGTAGAGTGTATACAGAGTATATGTAGACTATATATAAAGCATATATAGAGTATACAAGGCCAGATGGCAAACATTGCTTCTTCATTCTGTCTCTTGGGTATCAGGCAAAGTATGGGTGGGGTGGCTTTGGGTGTGAGTGGTCTACTTCGGCTTGAGGCTATCTGAACAAGGAAGTTTCCCTGCCAGCTGTCGTCCTTTACACTAGGTGAGTCTAACCCTGATACAGAACTCTCCATCCTCCTTGGTGGCCATCTCTAAGGTCTCATGAACGTTCTGGCTCTTCTGTCTTTCTCAGCCCAAGTCTACCTGTCACTGTCTTGTTCTGAGGTCTCTTGCAGAAGGCAACTGGTGCCCAAGCCAGCAGTGAAGTGGCTTACTTCACACCTGGTCTGCCCATCATGATATGGCCGAACACAATTACTTGTTCTTCCAAAGTTAATAAAACACCGCAATGCAATGAGGCTGGGCCACAAACCAGCTGCTCATAGGAAAGGAGCCAGTGGCCAAGCTGAGTTTATAAGGTTGAGCGGCTGAAACTCGAGGGGCCTGGGATGGAGACCGAGCCTGGCGCCTTGAGGATGCAAGACCTTTGCAGAGCAGGTGACAGCATGCTGAGGCTCTCTTTTCGGGGGTGGAAGAGAAACCGTGAACGAACAAACTCACAAAGGGTGATATTTCCTCTTTGCTTTTAGAACCACGGAAGGAACCTGGAGTCTCGTACATGTTAGATAAGTGCTCTGTCACTAAACTACATTTTATCCCCCCCTCTTTTTTTTTTTTTAACTTTGAGACGGGTCTAAGTTTGGCCAGGCTGGCCTTGGACTCACTGTGTAGTTTTCCCTGCCAGCTGGAGAGGGTACTGGAGTATAAACCCTGGGCCTGAGGTAACACAAGTCATCAAACTAAACGGAAACATGAGGATATGGACTCAAGGCCCTTAGGGTTTGTTTGTGGCCCACGTAGCAGTAGCCAGGCAATGTGGCACTCACTCCACGGGCAAAGTGGAGCCACTACCTGAGGAGATGTGAGCCTGCATGGATCTCCTAGTCACACCCTTTTGCTTCCAGAGACACAGATGAGGAGATTGACAGGTGGTCTCCAGGATTGCTCAGATGAGCTTAAGTGTTCACCACTGCCACCTGCCACGGACTACTTCCCAGGCGTTAGGCAGCAGAGGCAGCTGCGTCATCCCCACAGTGCCCACTCTAACCGGGAAGTGGGGGCAAGACCTCCCATCAGAGGGCACGAGGACCTATCGACCTATGCTAAGCTTGCTACTGCCTTTCACTTTTTGTGCTTTACAAAGAAACTCATCGGGCTGGCAAGAGGGCTTGGCAGGTAGGCAGGCTTGACCTGCCATCAAGCCTGAGTTTAATCCCCAGGTCCCACATAGTCGAAGGAGAATAACCTACTCCTAAAGGCTGTCCTCTGATCTTGACACATACGCTGTGGCACATGTGTGACCCCAATAAGTGATTACAGATTTTGTGCTGTTTTGTGTTTTTCAACATTTCTACAATAAGCACACAATTTTTTTTTTTTTGCATCCAGATCTGTGAGGGGCCCCTCCTCTGATCTCCACATCGTCTGCCTTATTGTCTTACAAAGAAAACAAAGCACAAACCAGATGTGGTAGTGCACATCTGTAGTCTCAGAACCAGGGAGGCTGAAGCAGGAGGATTGGGAGTTTGAGGATTGGGACTGGGCTATCACGGCCTGATCTGAACACAAATGGTTTACTAACATTACCTTTACAGGTCATTTTTCTCTCCCTAGCCTCAGCACTGTGGACCCTGGACTGGGGATTGAGGATACGCAGACCAACAACATCAGCCCTGAGTGAAAGCTTCCCTGGGATTCCTGAGACCAAGGAGATACTCGATCCTCCATCCACTGAATGCAAGGCAAGCCCTGCAAGCAGCTGCATACCAAGCTGGCGGCATCTGAGCCCCAATGTGGGTAACAGCTAAACAGGCCACTCAGCTGCTGCAGCCCACTGCTTCCTCCAGGGAGGGGAGAAAGGGGCAGAAGAAGCCGCCTTCTAAAACCAGCAACCAAGTCAAACACAAGCAATCTCTCTGGCCCTCAGCTGCTTCCTCAGGAAAAAACAAAGGCCTCGCTGGCCAGATGGCTCAGTGGGTCAAAGCGCTTGCTATGCAAGCTGAAAAACTGAGTTTGAGCTCCAGAGCTCACGGTGGAAGGAGAGTCCAACTCCTGCAAGCTGTCTTCTGACCTCCAGATGCACACCATGGTACATGCGGTGTGCACATGTGCGAGTGTGTGCGCGCACGCGCGCGCACACACACACACACACACACACACACACACACACACTGTTATAAATAATCTAGAAGATACTCAGCATGTTGCAACCTATTCCTCTCCTTCACTTTCTGTTTTCCTTACAGTGGAAGATACAGTGGAAGAGTGACATTTTTACTACTGAAAGTTTCGCACAAAGAACTGACATAATCAATAGAACTTTCACTGAGGTGTTCCCACATGCTGGGTACATGAGCTGCTTCCTGGGCACACACACCACTGCCTTATTCAGCCCTGTGAGACTGGCACCTCTTAGACTACCCATCCCCCTTGAACACACTTTAATTTAACTGCATGGGACTGAGCATGTCACAGCCACCCTTAGAGGTGTCTACTGTCATGCTTCCTCTAGGCGATCTCCAGACCATGAGAACATCCTTTCGATGCTTTTGGAAGTCAGGCTTACCTGTGTATCGGAATCCGTGGATGAAGCCGCCAGCAGACTTCCGGTAGTCCACTGAGTGGCTGGCGGTCCCCAGGATAAAGAGACCCCGGCTCCCTTTGGATTCATAGCTGGCTTTGATCAGTGGGTACTTCTTGCTGAACTCAGTCCCTGAGGAGAGTCTGAGGGACCTGCCAGTGAGAAGGGTTGTTAGGAGCAAGAGCTGCTGGGAACACGACCCCTGGCACCCTCCTCCTGCGTTCCTGAAGTGCTCTCCTGAAGCCTGCCATGTCCCCAGGGAGGTCTGAAGGTGTTGCTGAGAGGTCCCAACATCCATCCTACTTAGACTCACTGGTTGAAAATGGAGAAGTCAAATTTCCAGCCCAGGCAGCGGATGACACGGTCGTAGGCCACCCGCATGGCAAAGTTGTCATTGTCGTCCTGGGGGAGGGGAATGGAGTCAGCACTCTGGTTGCTGCTGTTCTCCAGGAGGAACTTCAGGGTGATATGGAACTTGCCCTTGCTGTCCTTCACGAGGGCTAGATACTCCAGGTCTGATTCCAGGAGTCCGTCTAGCGATTTCAGCTGGTAGGTGTCCAGTAGGCCATTGTTGATGGCTCTGGGGCCCCACAAGCAGGCAAGAGAAGAAAGAGATCAGGAGGGCTGAGGATGGGGGAGCTCCCATATCCCAGGCTTTCTAACCCAAGGGAAGCTTAATCCCCATAGAGGTAACACCAGGAGGTTGTGAATGTCTCTCTTCTTTCCCTTCCTTCCTTCTTTCTTTTTTGGTAAAGGTAAGGTCCTATGTAGTTCAGGCTGGCCTCAAATTCACTAGGTATCTAAGGATGGACCTGGGACTCTGATCCTGCAGCCTCTACTGCCTGAGTGCCGAGCTGAGACCTCAGGTACGTGTCAGCTCGCCTTGCTTGTGTGCAGCTGGGGACTGAACCCAGGGCTTTAGTACACGGGAGTCAAGCACTCCCCAGGCCCCAGTGCTGGATCCTTAAGAGGTGGAGCCTAGAGGCAGATCACTGGGTAATGCCCTCGGAAGAGATTAAGGCAGTTCTGTTGGGACCCCCTGTAAGTTCCAGGTAGAGGTCTGCAATAGAAGGGAGCCCAGCCTCCCCCTTGTTCTGGCTGTCCATCCTGTTGTGCAGCCTTACTGTCTGACATATATGCCTGCTGCTGTGACACCATCTGCTATGAGGTGCTGATGAGAGAGGAACATACTGCTAGACTTAGCCTCTGAAATCATGAACTCGGCCACAGGCACTTTCTTTCTTTTTTTTTTTTTTTTTGGTTCTTTTTTTCGGAGCTGGGGATCGAACCCAGGGCCTTGCGCTTCCTAGGTAAGCGCTCTACCACTGAGCTAAATCCCCAGCCCCAGGCACTTTCTTATAGTACAGGATTAGTACAAGGTTAGTACAGGATGTATGGGACAGGGTATGTAAGCAGGGCTGCAGCATACCTGACGTCTCCAACATAGTGGGTGGCCCAGGAGAGCCGAACTCGGGAACGGCTCAGCATGTGAACAAAGTTTGTGACACCCAAGATGTTTTCTGCTGTCTCGAAGGCTGAGTTCCCATGGCCCAGGATCAACACATTCTGACCCACAAAGTCTTCAGGGTCCACAGACACAGACTCGTACCCCTCCACGTATTCAGAGCCAGGGAAGTCGACCAGTTTGGGGACTGCCAAACCAGTGGCCACAAGCAGGACACTGCAGGTAGGGACACGGAAAGACAACTCAGTTCTTCAGGTGTACGGCCACTCAGTGTGGATCCCCTTGCCTCATCCTGATTCCAGGCTCCACCAAGACATGTCCACTCAGATGTTTCCCCATTGACTCTTCTATTTACTGACCCCTTCTCTCTCCAAGCTATCCACAGTCCTTCATGCTTTACTGGAAGGAGACCTTACCTGGGGATTAAGTTTGCTCACTGATATCATGATAAACTAAAACCATCTCTTTTAATTTTTAACACAGTGATGAGGTCAGTTTTCCCCAGGGGGATGTACTCTACCCTGGCACTCAGGTTCCTCTCGTAACTTGCAAGCCAGGCGCACACATCTTCTGTCCACACTGTGCTGGTGCATTTATCTTATCTACTCCTCAATCTTCCCACTCCTCAGCTGGTATCCACTGGCCTGTTTCACAGTCATGGGGCCCTGTGGGTTCGGGCATCAGAACTCTTCAAAGCAGGAGAGCCACAATCTGAGTATAGAGGGCCTGATTCCAAAGTCCTGTTGGGATGGGGACTTGATATGTAGCCTGGGCTAGCCTTGGGTCTGGCAATCCTGTTGCTTCAGTGTCCCTATGCTGGGGTTATGGGCACATGCTCCATCATGCCTAGCTCTGCTCTCTATCCTTGTGAGGATTACAATGGGGTGGATTTTGCAGGCTACAGAATAGTTTGGCCACAAGGGACGCATACAGCAAACATAACTTTGTTTTCTGACCCCTTTCCTCTCTGCTCCTCACTTCCTTCTACTCCAGTGAATCTACCTAAAACCCAAGAGTCCCAGTCAAGACGACCCCTTTTTTCTGAGCTGCAGGAACAGACGAATGATAATTAGGAGTGAAGCTGACAGCCAGGAAGGGAACATGGAGTAGCAGATAGAACACAGGCTTAGGGGTTAGCAAAACCTCAGCCCAAATGTAGCCCCACCATGTCAGTGGTAAGACACAACTTGTTGATCAAGGTCTTCAGAGCAGAGCCTCAGATCTGTGCCTGCTAAATGGGTATTAGGGAGCATCTTCCCTAGGTTTCTTGTGCGGATTGAACAAGTTCGAGGTGCCCACATAATGTCTCCCAAACCAAAGCAAGGTAACACGAGTACCTGGAAGCCATGTTTGTTGGGTCTTTTGCTCTGGTTCTGTTCTGAAATCCTACGGGATAGTGTCTAATGTTGCCTAGACACGTTGCCCTGCTTGTCTCAGCATGGGTTTTGGGGACACTTATTTTTATGAAACTATCAGATGTGCCCAACCCATGGTTTCTGGGTCACATGGGATACAGGATAGCTATGATTGTGGCCCGACACAACTTGCAAACTTACTTAACATATGAAATTTGTGTATATGTGTGTTTCACAACTTGATTGCATGGCTTTAGAGTTTGAAGCCTGTAGATGAACATGTAGTGTAGTAGTGTCAAAAGGCTGGACCTGCCCGCAAGGGTTGTTGGGTACAAGCTATGTTCACACACAGTACTCAACACCAGAGGATCATTGTGAAGTCAAGAGAGCCTGGCAAATCCTAGGGAATACATTGCTAGATTTTTCCAACCATACTCAGCCACAGCTTTGTAAGAACGCACCTTAAAAAAGTTCTGGCTGTACCAAAGCTTGGCACTGAGCCCCATTGGGAGCAAGGAGTATAACTGCTATGCCCTTTCTCTTATTCTTTCCGATCTCGAGGCCAATCCAGCCGTGTCCTGAGGCTCCTTACCTGCATTGGTAAACCTGGCCCTTCTGGTCCCTCAGAATGAAGTAATGGCCGTTCCAGGCTTGTGGATCCTTGTCCAGAGTCACGTGGGTGATGTTTGTGTTGTATAACACACGGAGCCCTAGGCGCTGTGCGAAGTCACCCAGGTAGCGCACCATATCGCTGGCGTCTGGGAAGTAAGCCTGGGAGTAGTGTCTGAAGAGCAGGTGTGGGTCGTCGCTGAGGAGAGAGTTCCAGTCGTGGCGAAGGTTGAACTCTGCGTTGGCCTTGCCTGTGTACCGCTTGTTGATGCTGATGAGCTTGCGGTGGCGCGGGTAGCGAGTGAAGAAGCTGCCAGGTGCGGACTCTCGTTCGAATACCTCGTAGTCCCTGCCGGCTCGATGCAGGAGTGCAGCCATCTGCAGGCCCGCAGGACCAGCGCCCAGCACGCAGTAGTCCCGGTGCGGACGGGAGCACACTGCCAGGTGCAAGGCTAGGGCCACCAGCAGCCCCGAGGGACCCATCCTGCGGCACAGTAGAGGAGAGGCCTCGCACCTCGTGGTTGGCAGCTGGTGACAGCCGGCTTTCCCGAGGAACGAGAAACCTAGCGCTTGAGCCTCCCAGGGATCTGGAGCGGGGCCAGGACTGAACCCCGGGACCCAGGAGTTCATCTATCCCGTCTCCATCCCTTTCAGGTAAGATCAAGGACCCACAGGAATTCTGAAGCGCCCCCCCCCCAACTCATTTCCATAGTCCTCTTTCCCAGGGCGTCAGACTCCCTTATTGTCATGGTAACTTCCACCCCAAAGGAGAGGCAGTTTCCCCAGTTTCTATGCATTCTGGATGTGCCCTGCATTTTGGGAGGGGTCTTCCCAGGTGGACCCTTCAGATGTCTGGTTTGTCTACCCACCTTTCACCCTCAGGGGGGGACCTGAAGGAGGTGTGGCCTTTAAGGCCCCTCCCCAGCCCCCCGGATCACGTGAGGATGCCCCGGCACACCTGCCGCGGTCTCCGCTATCCCGCACTGCTACTGGCGCGTGCGCGGTGCCCAGGCTGAACTTCCGATCCGCACGCTGCCGACGCCCGTGGCCCAGCGATGCTCTCACGGCAGGCTGCAGTGGAGGGAAGCGACGGCTGACTCGCGCCACAGCGGCCACGCCTCTCCCCACTCCGGGCCAATAGCAGGGGGCGGGTCACGTGTGCCACGCGCGGCACGCCGGGACTAGTGGGGCGGCCGGGGCGCGAGTGGTGCGCACGTGCTGTGAGCGCTGTTTCTGAGGATAGAGGTGCCCCGGGGAACAGCAGGTCCATGATGGGACACCCGGCTCTTCCTTTTGATTTGTACTATTCCTCGTCTCAGAGATGATAGTTTTTGGTGAAAATCTTGGCATTTATATCCCTTTATTACTCTAGAATACTGAAACTAATTGGCCAGTCAATTTTGTGGGACTGAGGAGAGTATGAGGCCAAGACAGATGAACCAATTATTTAAAGACTCGACTGTTCAGCTGTCCGAAGGGTGGGCAAGGGAAGCGACTCCCAGCACCTTATAACTGACTGACTGGTCAATAAAAAGTGACAAAGTTTGCATAAAACAAAGATAAGCTAAGTGGATTTTGAGGCAGCATAGTGGCTCACTCTTGTAATCTCAGCAATCGTGATTCTGAGGCAAGAGGCCTGTGTGAGATCCTGCTTCAGACTCCCCAAACCGGAGGCTCAAATTGCAGCCCTGTGTAGGAAGGAGGATTTGGATATTAAGGCTGGCTCCCTGGTACTACTCACCTGTTTAGAATACTGTGTGCCTGTTGGGGGAAGGACAGCGACCTTCACAAGGCGATACAGAAGCAAGGGTTCTTAGGAAAAACATCTGGGAAGGACTTTTGCAGCTTTGTGTGGCTGGAGCAGCTTCCTATTAAAAGGGAGCCATGCGGGGTTGGGGATTTAGCTCAGTGGTAGAGCGCTTGCCTAGGAAGCGCAAGGCCCTGGGCTTAGTTCCCAGCTCCGGAAAAAAAAAAAAACCAAAAAAAAAAAAAAAAAAAAAAAAAAAAAAAAAAAAAAAAGGGAGCCATGCTTCTGGAAGCCTACTCGGAACTCCACCCACTCATGCTTAGAAATTTACGTTTATGATTGTCCTGGTAAAAGCACACCCAGGAATGCAGGTGCTTTTTTTAGAACTTGCACCAAAAGGAGAAACGCCCCCCCCCCCCCCCCCAGGGCAGACATAAACTGTTTATTGTCACTGTGAAGACCTCAGCCCACAGGTTTAGTCTGGAGCTACCCTGGCTAGATAAGGTACCTCACCATAAAGAGTATTTCAGATACTGTGGAGAGGATGGTCGGGCACCAAATGGAACCATATAAAATTGGTCTGCCTTTGGTGATGGAAATGGATACTTACTGGTCAAAGGAACCCCAGGCCTGGCTGAGGTGCTGCGGGGTTCCCAACCATTGATATACAGCCCATAGCTACAGAAGCTTCTTGTAGGATTGGACCAAACAGATCTCTGCAAGAGATCTGGACTCTGGTCCACTCCTGAAGCCCAAGACATTTGTCACACTACTTTAATGTTCTTTTCACTCTGAGTCAGGGCTGCTTCAAGTTGAGATTCTCAGAAACTACAACACCCAAGGATGAAGCCCAACATCCTTCGCTGACTTATTTCAGTTATGTTGCTGAAACCTACCTCTTTAGGAAGGTTCCAACCCTGATGCTTACCTACACAGCTCTGCTCCCACTCATACCCCAGTCCTGAGGGGCAGGCAAGAATACTTGGGCAATTACCTGGGTGGGACAATTACTAGTGTTCAAAAAAGCACGCAGTCCACAGAGCCTTTAAACACGCTATGTGACACATTGCTTTGTGCAGACTGGTTTGAGGCTTTCCCATCCCAGGTCAACCTTGTAAGTAACTAAAATCACCACCCAGCAGACTGAAGAGGTCTTCCTCAAGGACCACCTCCCAGCCATGCCCTGCCCTTGGTGATAACTTCTAAGGCACACCTAGGTCATGCTAGGAAGACATCGTAGTTCAAACTTCCTAATACCAGCACACTTTAATAGTTTCTCATATTGTGACCCCAACCATGAAATTATTTTCATTGCTACTTTGTAACTGTGATTATTATTGCTAACAAATCACAACATGTTTTCTGATGGTCCTAGGCAACCTCTGTGAAAAGGTTATTCAACCCCCAAGGGGTCACAACCCACAGGTTGAGAACCACTGGGTAACAGGACTTTTTGTGAGGGCTCTTCCCCCATAATGCATCTCAAATTGCATGAAAGGGCCTGTCATGGGTTCTGAAACTAACACTCAAGGCCTTCACCCTCCACAGGGAATGCAGTTCTCAGTGCCCCAGCTGAGATGGAACTACTCAGCAGCAGCCAGGCCACACAAACTTCTGGCTCTGGTCTCCCTTTCCCAGGGGCTGCTGGGAGAAGGAAGGGCTGCAGATCACAATGGGAGCACAGGACAAAGGAAGAAACCAAAAGGACTTAAATTTTATTTCTTCTGCTAGAGAACAGGAGCTGGACACACGCTGCCCAGGCACAGCTAGGTGCTAACACACGCAGGCACCAGGCCAACTCACTTAAGTTTCTTCCTCTGAAAGAAAAACAACAAAGAGAAATGAGCTTCACCCCATGATGCCACACACCCTTTCCTTCTGGACCTTGAAGAAACCTGAGTGCTGAAGGCCTCCTCTTTGCTGAGCCCTCCTAACCTCTGCAACTTTCTGTAGCTACCAGGGAGGCTTTTCAGGTGGTCTATCTGACCATAAAGCCTTGGATCCTCTCGAAACTGCCCAGGCCTTCTCTTAATGTTCTCCTTGCCCTCTTTCTGATCTGACTGCCACCCCACAAAAAGTTCCAGGAAGTTCTCATGTGTTGCCAAGGTGAAGGTGACCACAGAGCTAGCCTGGCTCCCTCACCAGCCCTCAAACCACCCAGGCTTAGAGGCCCACTCTGCCCACCTTCTTCTTCTTCCTCCTCTTCCTCCTCATCCTCTTCGTCCTCCTCAGAGCTGAAGGTGCCATCAGGCAAGCTGTAGACTCGGATGACCTGCTTGTTGGGGTCCTTGAGGATGAGGTATTTGCCCTCCTCCAGCTTCATGCAGATATCAATGACACAGCGCAGGATGCCCCAGGCATTCTCCACACTCAGGTTGATTTGGCTGGCAAACTCATTGGGCTTAAACTGCTGGGTGCCCAGGATGACGTGGCGCGAGGAGTCCTTTACATGGTACCGGGACACATACCTATTTGGGAGGAGGATGGGTGGTCACACTAGGCCATACAGAGAGACGGCAAAGCCTGGGGTCAGTACCGTGGTAATGCATGGTCTGCTCTTTTCCCAAAGTAGAGGAGGGACGAGCAGCCTTTGATCCAGGCCTGCCCCAGCATTTGCACAGGAGTCTCACCCGAGCTTCAAGTACTCAGAGCCAGCCAGCAAAGCACAGCACGTCCATCGCGCCAACTTGTAGCTGTTGTTCTTCAACTCAGTGGCGATGACAGCCCCACGCTGAGAGTCCAGCTTCTGACGCCAGTCAACGCCATTACAATGCTGCAGAAGAAAGCTGGTTACTGGGTGAGGGTGGCACCTCCCACGGGACCCCAGGGTTTCCTACAGAAGACACGGGACCACTAGGAAGGGAAGAGTATGCCAGAGTCAGAGGTACAGTGGTGACCACCCATCTTTGTACAGCAGCCCCTCAACCAGATGGTGATGGGTGACCCGGCACAACTCAGTGGCAAGGGTGCTGTGTGGTAAAAAGGGGCTTCACAGTAAACACAGAGAAGGATGGTCAGAACTGAGAGGCAGGTAGGCCAGCCTGAGGTAGGGCCAAGAAGGGCACAGGTAGGTGTTGCCTCTGTACAGGATAAAGAATACTGGTAAGGACAGCTCTGAGGCTCAGGCAGCCTGTGATGACTGGGCAGGAAGAGCCCAGCACCTGATGCTTTCTTCACAGGCATACCGACTTCCAGATGTGGGGAGTGGGGCAGTCCAAGGTCGTAAGGCAGACAAAGTAATAAGGCAGGGAGTCCCCACCATTCCAAGAACAGCATCTAACCGACTCTGATTCCCTTAAAATTTGTGAGAGAACCGTGATACTGAAGAGCTCTGACACCATCTTGGGGACAATTACACACAGAACTGAATGGAATAGTGGTCAGGCAGATGAGATACCAAATGACAGGCTCAGGAAGAGAGACTCCCTTAGCAGACTCCCAAATGGAGTAAGAAAATAAGGAAAAAGCACCGGCATGAGATGGGAGCTGCCTGGGTTCCTGGACTGCAATGAGCAGGAGCTTATAATTAACACCGGGTCAGGGCGAGGACTCAAGAGCAAAGGGGGGTCTGAACGCTGGCAAGGAACAGGGACTTCAGCTAGACCACTGAAAGGACCTGACCTCTGCAAGATCCAGAATGAACTCCCAGTGGACTTTCCAATGGAACACACTCCATTCTACAGTCATGGTCACTGCCACCCACGACACCGCAACAGAGAATGAAACCATAACAGGCTGAATGCCTGCTCACTAAACTCCAGTTGTGGGTGCTGTTTTAAGCCATTAAGTTTCTTGTCATGTGTTTGTGAGGCAAGAGAACACTGAAGTATAAAGTACTCTGGGACATAAGCTGCATGGGGAATTTACCCTAAGGGTCCACCAGGGCAAACCCCACGCTTGAGTGGGGCAGGGGTGTGTGGAAACACAGATACCACAGGAGAAGTCTAGAAGGCCACTGGCCCCAAGACAATGGCTCCCTAAGCCGTATCTTGATAGCAAGCAATCATCACAGGCTGCCTGGACCTCAGCCTACCCTTTCTCTATTCCGTACAGAGGCAACACCTACCCGTGCCCTTCACTTTAATTCAGGGCACCACACACAGAGCCAGGGAGAAAGGACGTCGCCTGACCTTAAGGTCCTGCAGCACTGGAAATGGATAACGCAAAGAGGACTGTGTGTGCGTGTCTGTCCAGATCTTAGTCTTTGGAGGTCAGCAGTGACAGAACTGGATAAAGAGATCATGAGGTGGCAATGAGGCTGAGTAAAGAAAGAGGCCAGAGCTTCCAAAGATAAGGTGAGGTCAAGATCAGATGCACAGACCACAGGAGCCAATAGCCAGAATGAACAGACTAAAGTGCTTGAAGATAAAGGTAGAAACCTTAACTTAGACTGTTCTACTCTGTTGGCAGTGACGGAAACTTGAGATATCCCTGCACCCACAATGGTTGTGTGAGTACCCAAGAGCCAACCCCACTACACACTGCCGGAACACAACTGTGATGGTGCCTCACCCTGGAGTCCCATTCATTGAGTGTCTTGATGTTGATGAAGGACACTTCCCCGTTGGCCCCAGTCATGACGCCATCATGTTCACAGCGAACAATAAGGTCAATGTCATCTCCAAGCTTCCACCTCCGGTAACTAAGAAGACAGCAAGACTCATTCACTACAAGATCCACTGCCGTGGACGGACCATCCTGGACAGCACAGGACAGGTTCTGTGCTCTAATCTTGGTCAGACCCCCCCAGAGCCGACATACCGGTAAGCCACGGAGGCGATCTCATTCTTATCCATGTCATCCTCCACAAATGGGTTTGGGTTGGGGAAATTGTATCTCTCTCTCCCCTGCAGAAGTGACAAAGCTTTCAGGAGCTGGGGTTGATAACAAGTGGGCAGACCCAGCATTGCTCTTGACAGCCCTGGCTAGGTGCTTCTGTCCTTGAGGGTGTAGGCTCACTATGTATCAAGGACCAAGCCTAACACACTCCACAGAGTAAGAGCCATCATGTTCCTTCCTGCTTCCCTCTCCACCACAAGCAGACTGCTGAGCTAACAGGAAAGCAAGCAATGCTCTTCATTCAATGTCATATCCTCAAGGCATGGAAAGGCCTTTTATCCAAAGGCATTCCACAGCCTGTCTATGTGTCACAGGCATTATTAGTTACTCCATAGAGAGGAAATATGCCTGAGCACACAGACCTTTTTGTGGCTCCAATCCCTGCTACCAGGAGGAGTTGTGCCTGGCCAACCTCACACCACTGTCTAGCACAGAGCAGAGGCTCAGCAGCAGGACCTAACCCAGAAGCCAGTGCATCTGCTCCTGTGTACTCACCATTCTCAGGCACTGCTGGGAGAAGTTGTGGTTGATGTAGGTGGCCTCCATGGCCAGGTTCCGGGGTGAGTTGAAGGAATTGCCTTCATCTTGAGGGGGCTCGTTAGCCGTCTCACTCACAGTCAGGAGGTCTGGAAAAGCCCAAGCATGGATGTCACCCACTCAGGTAGCCAAGAGTCACTGGCAGTGTGCACAGCAGTATGGGTAGAGGTACGGACCTAGATCATAGGGGCCCATCTCCAAAGAACTGCCATCTGCTCACAGAGGATTCCCCCAGAATGTGGCATGCACAGGGAAGTGGAGGCTCACTGAAAACGTTAGGTGCGACCCAACAACACTGGTCACATAGTTCAGTTGTTCCTTCTCATTCTTTCTGGATTCCTCAAGAGAATGTGTCTCTCTTGGCATTTTAACAAATGAGGCTTGAGACTCAAACAGAATCAGACGGCTATAATTCTGTGAGTGATTCATTGACAGTGTGTATATACACATGTGTCATAAAATACACGCATATGCATTCTTCTTTATAGTACAGAGAGGAAGAGGAAACGGAGGACACTTCTATGCATATAGTAACTCACGGCCACAGTGGTGTGAGGACTCAGAGCTGAAGCCCACAGAAGCACCGAAGTGGTCTCTTTGAGTGGACGGGAGAGATCAAAACACTACTCATTCTTAAGTAATTATTCTGAACTGAAAACACCCATGCCTACCAAAGTCAGAATTGTCCCTCTTGTCAAAGAAGAGTTTAGATCCGACCCTCTGGACAACAATGTCCCAGGAGTACACGGAGCGGGTGCAGCTCATCAGTGTGGCCAGGATGGCATCTGTGGCAAACACATTGCCCTGCGTTTTTGCCAGCTGAAAGGAAGGAGAGAGACTAGAGTGAACTGAGGACTCTGAGGTCACTTGGGAAGGAAGATACCCCAGTCACCTGAGGAGGCTGCAGCAAATAGGCTGGGTGAGGCTCTCAGTCACTGCAGCAGGCTGTGGTGGAAGCACGGGACACGCTCCACTCAGTAGGTGCCAGCCTAGCTATCCTTCTACCTTTGTATGTAAGAAAGCTAAGGCACCAGGGCAGCAAAGTCAGCCTGGCAGAGCTGGAATTTGAGCATGTCTCTTAACATATTTAAGTGCACCTAGCAACAAGTCTCATCTGTATGATTCAGAACCTCATCTAAGGCTTGGCTATGCACATAGTCAGCTGTTTCTGTGGGATCCACCAGTCCAACATGTCTACCACATGTTCAGGGGGAGAAAGTTTGCCTGATAAACACGTTCACCTTCTATCCGTCAGGTTCCTCAAATAACAGTGTAACAACTGCTTACGTAGTAGTAGCCAATGTCTAGGTGTTGTGAGCAACCCAGAAGGAACTGAAACACGGAAGGAAGATTGCTAGGGCTGACAGGTAAGTCACATCACCGGGACTGGAGCAGCCATGGCTTTTGGTACCTATGGGATGGTCCTGATTCAAACCCTGTGAATACTGAAGGACACCTGCACACCTCATGCCCTGTTCTTTCTCAAGCCTCAGCAACATTCCCAAAAGTGGGCAAAGGGTGCACACCTTCCGGATGACAGGGTCGTCTGTGGTGGTGACAGTGTGGAAGATGCGCTTGATGCTCCGCAGAGGCTTCTCACTCCTCGTGGTGATGCGGTCGAAGGCTTTGTCATAGTACTCCAGTGCTCCACAGCACTCGCTGAGGGGAGAGAGAAAAATCAGAGGTCCGCCCACCTCTTACGCCATGGAGTCAGAAGGCACATCTACTGTGCACGCCAGGCATTGCAGTGGTGCATGTCTATAATCCCAGGATTAGGGAGGCAGATGCAGGAGGATGCCAAGTTTAAATCTCAGCTACAAAGGGAGGCCCATCTCAGAAGTCCAGTACATAGGAAAGAGATGGAACTAATCTCTCTGAAAAAGAGACGAGAGGGCTGGAGAGATGGCTCAGGGGTTAAGAGCACTGGCTGCTCTTCCAGAGGTCCTGAGTTCAATTCCCAGCAACCACATGGTGGCTCACAACCATCTGTAATGAGATCTGGTGCCTTCTTCTACTGTGTCTGAAGACAGCTACAGTATATTCATATAAAATTAATAAAAAAGTATTAAAAAAAAAAGAGAGACAAACTCTAATGCTAGTTTAGCTTCCTGCTTTCTTAGCTCCCATGTTCCTCTGTAGAGCACAGTAAACCTTCCCTGGGGAACTGAGCCCACTATGGAAGCACGCACACGGGTGGACTTCTGGGTTGAATGAAGCTCTCTCCTTGCGCTCTGGTATACAAGGGCAGAAGTGGAGTCTCCTGAACATCTGCCATGCCTCTCCTACCCCAAGAGCTTAGCAACTGACCTACCGTGCTTTTTCTTGGATGTCAGGAGTGGAAAGAAACTGGAACTTTTAGTAAACTTAATGCATTTTTTTTTTTTTTTTTTGTGGGTCTCGATTTTTCAAAAACATACCCAGTAGTCTTACATAGCACTGTAAGTGGTTTCAAAATCTGCTTTGGAGCGGGCAGGACTTAAGGAGACATTGATCCCCAGCAGGTAGACATGCTCCAGAGTGTGGGTACCAGTGCAGAAGCTACTCACATGTCTTGAGGCTCTGACACCTCCAAGTAGCGCATCTTCATCAGCTGAGGGAAGTCCATCTCCTCCTTCACCTCCCAGTCACTGCGAACTTCAACCGAGGAGTCTCGGGGTTTCTGTAGAGGGAACAGAGAAAATCTTCACATCCTATGCAAATAAGCAAAAGACAGAGTAATACAGGAAGGACTTTCATTCAGTTATGGTCCTGGCTGGGTTTTGTTTATTTTTAATTTTTTTAATTTTATTTATTTTATGTATGAGTGCTCTGCTGCATGTACACCGCATGCCAGAGGAGGACATCAGATTCTTTTACAGATGGTCATGAACCACAGTGTGGATGCTGGGATTTGAACTCAGGACCTCTGGAAGAGCAACCAGTGCTCTTAATTGCTGAGCCATCTCATCATGGTCCTGGATGTTTTTAAACAGGGTCTGTGACTCGTGGCAGAGAAGGAAGCAGGGGCTCAGCATGGGGCTTCTCAGGGTGTCAAGCACCCCAACAGGACAGGTAGCTAACTCAAAAGTGCCTCTTCCCGATTTTATCACCCTGCAACACTCAGGAGTGAAGTCGGGTTTCTGTGCACGGAAGGCACTGCTTTGCTGCTGGCAACACTCCTAGTCCAAACTCCACTTTCGCTCATGTCTGTCATGCTCACAGCTCCCACAAAGATGGCAGTGTTATTCGTAAGAGTGCCACAGTGGAAAGATGAATGGCTGAAGGAAATGTGGCAATCTATACAAAGAACCACTCTTGGGCGAGAAGCTGTCAGTACAGCTGACTCCATGTCTGCAAGTTTTATACCAGCGGTCTATACCCACTCACACGTAAACTGAACACGCAGGATGGTCAGCATGCTGAAACCCTACCTACCACTAGGTGGCTGACAGAGGAGCATCACCCGAGATTAAAAACCATACTCTTAACCCACAGAAACAGTCCAGAGGCGGGCTAAAGTCCACGAGCAGACTCACATAAGATACATGCAGATAAGATACATGATCTCTGAGGGTGCTTGGAACCAATCCTTAACAGACACGAAGAAAACATGAAAAGATTGCACCAACACAGGCTGCGATAGGGACAGATCTTAAAAGTGGCACACTAAATAAAGGGCACAAATTATGATTCCATTTTACATGAAGTGCCCCCATCAGGGAAATCTGGAGATAGCAAAGAGCAGCGTTGTCTAGGACTGGGATCATAGAAACCTTCCGCCACAAGGTTTCTTTATACAAGTCAGTGAATAGTGAATGAGAGACCATGCAACTGTACACGGTGACTCCTATCTCTACACATAAAAGAAAACAAACCCATCCAATTCCCAACAGAGTCCCAGTATGGACACACTACCTGTGACTTCTGGTCCCATTTTTGCCTCACTCCAAATTGCTTCTGGAATTTTTTCTGTAAGCGAATTCGTTCTCTGAAAAGACAGACAGAATGCTGTGCTTTTAGTGTCGGCTTCAGGCTGAACTGCAGTTTCCTTTCTAGCTGCTACCAGGATAGAAAACCGGGGCTTAGGTGCAGAGACCCTGTAGGCACACACTGGGGATGTGAGCAGAGGCATACTACTAGTACCGACCAGTACTCAGCCCAGTTACTATCAAGGCAGCCCTGGCTAGGGTGTGGTGGCTGCTGTGCTCAACCCTAAGGGCCCAAAGGATAGAGAATAAACAATGCTTCCTGGAACCAGGTACGCTGAATCTAGAGGCCACAGAGCCACTTCAATTTTACCTACAGCTTTACAGCATAAATGCCCGCCTCAACCACTTACTTCCTGCCCGTCTGGCATGACCTAGTCTTGGATGGCGATAGGCTAGGAGGTTTTGGTTTCTTTTGTCAATCTTGTCCTGGCTCTGTGATTTCTGAACACAGCCCATACGGGAACAGGACTTTGACCTGGAGGAAGGGATGCTCACCTCTCTTTCTGCTTGGCACTTTTGGGCAGTGTCTGTAGGTTGAACTGCACCATGTTCCGCCGGTCTTTGTCTCTGCGGAGGTTCCGCTGCAGAGCAGAGAGAGACCCATGTTAACTCCTTGGAGACAAGGCTTATGATCTCTTGAGAGTAAGTTTAGGGTGTGAAGTTCTAAGTTTTACGTCTCTTTACTTTTGCTCTGTAGCATCTACAGAATTTGGGCTAAGGGGATAAGTACTTGTGTTAGCTTGGACTCTCATTCCCACTTTAATGTGGGTTTACTAGTTTTATTGGAGTTGCTAATTTGCAACTTTATGTAGCAGGAGGCACCCTACCAAACCACCTAATTAACAAAGGCTGTATGGAGCAATTTAGCAAGGCAGTGGGTTCCCAGCCTTGTGTGATGTCTGAACTACTGTGAACAGAAACCTGAAATCCTTCAACACGTCCCTGGACCCACTCCAAGTTATTCTGATACAACTGGTTACTAAATGGCCACGTGGGATTGGCCAAAGTCCTGCAAGTCTTTCCTTTCTCATCAGTATCCCAAGATGGTTGCTGAGCAGCAGAAACTGCCACAGCAAGAGCTCTGAGGTGCAGGCCTACCTGTGCGAATCTCATCCGGTTCCGCTGGTAGGCCGTCTTCTGTGTACGCGCTGTGTCCACTAGCTGGAAGCTCGTCTCATCCTCCTCGTGGAAATATGCATACTGACTTCCCCCACCGAACTGAGAGGAATACTTGTCTGCAGGCAAAGGTGACAGTGTGTGCTAGGTGCTGCCTACAGACTGCTCAGGGCAGCTCTCTGAAGTGTGGTTCTGACCTGAAGCACTGGCCAGAAGCTTGTGAGATGGGTACTCAAAGCTCCTGCCCAGACCTGACAGATGGGAACCTGTATTTAGACATGATCTCAGGTGATTCACATGCATATTTAAGGTTTAAGAGCTTGGGGCTAAAGAACTTACCAAGAGAGCCCAAGATTCTCACTCTAACTCACTTTACCTCTGCGTGGTCACGTAAGAATCTGAGCTGTAACACCATCCCTGACCATCACCCAGAGCTGTGAACAGGGCCATTGATCATGACAGATTTTCTTTCTGATCTCATCCACCTTAACTTGGTACCTTAGGCAGCCACTTCCAAACATCTAACTGGCACCAAGAAAAGCATTTTCCCTTATCAGAACTTTAAAACAAGGCCCAAAGACTAGAGTCCATTGATTGATGGCTTCAGAAAGTCCCAAGCAATACAATGTAAATGGTAGCATTTAGGAGTCTCTGGCTGTCCAGGAACTGCTTTCAAAACCATGGGTTATGCACACATTCTAGAGTATACTCCCAATAACTACCACTACCATTTCCTTTTCTTTCTAAAATATTTTCAAGTGGGGCTTACGGAAAAAAGTAGTGACCTTCCCAAGGCCTAGGTGTGGGCAGCCCACTGAGGGACTTACTTGTGTACCTCTTGTCCTGGTACGTGGCCCCTGTCCAGTCTGCAACCTGTTAGGGACAGCAAAGACAAGGAAGAGGACAGGTTAGACGAGTAGGCTTCTGCTGACCCAGAAACTTCACACAGCAAGGGCGACAAAGGCCTCAGCATTGCCTCTGATGCTCTTCGTGCGGCTACCCCGCATCTGACTCATTCCTTCCTCAGCTGGTATCCCCATAGGAAGTATATCCATCAAGAGAACAGAAAGGGGTTGGGGATTTAGCTCAGTGGTAGAGCGCTTGCCTAACAAGTGCAAGGCCCTGGGTTCGGTCCCCAGCTCTGAAAAAAAGAAAAGAAAAGAAGAAAAAAAAAGAGAACAGAAAGGAAATGGGGAGTTGGGGAGTAGCTGCCCCAGCTGAAGAAACCCAATACCTTCCCCAGCCGATCTCCTTTGCTGAATGGCTGGTAGGGCATATCCCGAAACTGCTCAGGAACGGCACAGGGACCCCAGCCTGAGGGGTTGTCCTGGATCACAGGTGTCATAAACTTCGCCATCTTCTAAAACCTGTAAATATAAGCAGTGTGAGAAGCTTTAGAAGGAAGGGCTAAGTCCCAGGCACTCCACCCTCCCCTGAAGCTGCATTACAGAGGTGCACACGAGGCAGAGCCCTAGCTCTCAAGCACTATAGACAGGGTTTTCTTGTAAACTGGTCTAAGAACACTTAAAACTCAGAACACTGCCAACAGTAGCAACATTTTCCTATGTCTCACTAATCTAGGACAGGTTCTTTTTTGGGGAACATCTTTGAAATGAAGCTGTGTGTGTACCTTATGCTTGATGGGTGTCACGTCTTTTCTTTCTCAGTATAACATATGAGAAAGGTGTCCCCAATTATCAAAGATGGTAAAACTGATGAGTTCCCCCAGAAACACCTTCACCAAAGCATCCAACAGCAAACTTCTCTAAGCTCAGTCTCTAAAACAAACAGTCTATATCAGAGAGCCATCATCAATTTTGACAGTTGTCATCCGGCACAACTACCACTCAGCTATACAAAGGCACCAGCACGGGGTGCTTTAAAGATCCTCGGGCTGCTGAGAAGGTGCCGCAGGTCAAGGTGGAACCGAAGTGGAAGGCGAGAACTGACTCCCAAATGTGGCTTCTGACCTCCAGCTGAATGCCATGGCACGCACACGCTGGCATTCACACCACCAACCTCCCCACACGTGCATACTCGGCAACAAAGAAATCCTAAAAAACAAAGGACTAAAAACAAACAAACAAAACCACCCCCTGAACCTTTGGCTAGACCCGGTCCTTCCAATCTTCCATCAGCACAAATCCTGTACAGTGCATGCGACCAGGCAAAAGCACCATTGGTGACCAAGGTCAGGCTGGGTCAGTGAGAAGGCTCAGTGGGTAAAGGCTGCAAAAGTGGCTGTGTCAAAAGCCCATAAGCAGTAGCACCAGGACACTGTTCTGACTGCATACAGCACACGAACTTATTAACCCCTTCAGACAGTCCTGTGGGGTAAGTCCTGTTCCCATTTTCTGGGTGAAAACTTAAAGGTACAGTGAAATAAAAGTCACAGTGCTAGATGATTAGAAATTTGAACACTGGTAGTGTATCTTTGGCCCTGAAGTCCATATATAGTATAGTGTCCAACACTACGCTCATTTTAGAAAAGTAAAAGCTAACAGCTGTGTAATCCAGGGGTTTGCTGGACACTTCCCATCAAAAACCAAACCAAGGGGGGTGGGGGGCACAAAGAAACCCTCTGGCACTGTCCAGAGAAAAAGTCATCACACTACTTCTTGAAGGCTGGAGAGCAACTGCAGAACACCAGTAGAGAACTTAGTAACCTCTCCTCCTTCTCTAAATATTTAGGTGACAGGGACAAGGAATAAACCTGGGAGCTTCACTCTCCAAATATGAGCTTATGCTAGGCTGTAGGAAGAACACGGGGGTGGGGTGGCTGCCTTCAAACAGCTGACAGGAAGTAAGAGGCCCCAGGATATCGGGGTACTATACCGGACACTACCACCACTGCTCCCTCACACCCCATCTTTGAGACACAAAGTTAGCTCTGCTAACGAAAAGTTTCCAAGGTGGCCTACTTAAGTCCTTCTTCTGGCTATCCTGTAGTTAGCTGGCAGTCTGACCATCTGGGACTTTAAGCCATACTCAACAGGTTGCCTCAAAAGCAATTGTAAACTTGAGGTGTCACAAGTTCAAGATGGCTCAAGGCTTGACATGCATCATCTCCCCGGATGGGCAGGGTTTGGTCCTTTGGCGTCTGCACAAATGAACCAGAAAGAAACTGGTAGGGAAAAACTAAAACGACGCGACAGCTGTATTGGCCACAATGTGGTGTGGATCACTGTGGACACTACAGATGGAGCCATCAACTCCTGGGCTCTGTTTCGGACCAGAGCTGGAACCTACTCTTCTTAGTCGTCCATTTCGGAGCATAGAAAGAATCTGTTCGAACCCCTAGAGGAGGCTACTTCGCCCCCCAATCCACCTCAGCAAAGCGTCGGGAGAGGGATCCACACACAATGTCCGGTGTCTTGCACTCTGTGTCGTGCCTGGGACCACCTGAGGCCGAATCCCGCCCCGCCCAGCGGAGGGGCACCGACGACAGGAGAGGACGTAAAGGAAGGCTCTTCCGGGAGCCCCCGAAGTCATGCCTAGCCCAGGCTGGCTCGCGAGGTCTGCAGGGTCCTACCAAACAAGCCGCTCACCTGCAACGGCCTCCGCGGGCCCGGATGGCGACAGATAGCCCGGGTAAGAAACTGCGATAGCCTCGATACTCGCAGGGACCAAGACAGGAGGGAAGATGCGCGCGCAGGCCGGTGCCGTAAAACGCGACCAGCGCTGTCGTAAATGGCCCATCACGTCCTTCTAGTCAGCGGAAAAACGTCAAGCCGTAAAGCGAGACCCAACCGGAAGTCCGTCACAGCTCTTGGCTAAAAGTCCTACCTCGCCTCTGAGGTGCCAGACACAGTGAGGTGATTACGTCAGCGGCATCTGGGGACGCCCTGAGCGGTTCAGAACTGAAACGTGGTCACGCTCGGTTCGAGAGAAGCTGGGGCGGGGAGCCAGAGCTACCCGCGCGGTGTCCCACAATGCTTCGCGTCCGCCTCTGCCTCCCACAATTCCCCGACGTTCTCGCTTGCTCCAGTCTGGTTGTTGGTCTGGCTCAGCCTTACCTGGAGGGTGGCCCGGCGCGTTACTTGTGCTTGTTACCTGTGGCACGTACGCAGGGTGGCAAATGACCTGTGTAGTCCGGGTTGCTAGAGCTTCGGTGTTCCACAGATCTCAAGAGTCTTTCAACGGAGATTTCTGATTTTTTTTTTAAAGCAGATTTAGAGTGTCTCGCTCTAAATTGATATTCAAGTCAGGGCTATCCAAGCTGCAGGCTAGGAGTCTGCGTGTTAATTGATTATCACGATTCACACGGTGCAGTTCAGTGCGACCTCTTGACTTCTAACACCCCCTGCAGCCAAAGAGTGCTAGGCAATTATGAAACCTGTAAAGAAACTCAGGATGGACTTTTATTTAAAGTTGGTTCCTTCTATCTGGCTGTCTAGGTCTCCTTGATAGTTTCCCAGCAGATCTTTTTTAGAAAATACATCTTAGACACATGTGGTGTCCAGGTTTAGGCAAGACTAGTTTTATGGCCTTCAGATCCCGCGGCCCCCCCCCCCCCGCCCCGCCCCCAGCCAATGCAAGCTGGAAATGCTAGATGCTAGATAATAAGGGGTAAAATAAATGGCTGTCAAAGGACATTCCACTTTCTAGTGCTGAAAATGGCAATGTGGATGGGGTTACCCATTTCATTAAATTACCAATGAGCTTGCCTTCCAGTTTTCCCAAGTTTTGTTCCCTGGTGGGTCCTGCTGGGTCCTCATCATTAACTTCCTTTCCCCACCACATTCTAGTCTGTATTGTAATTTCAGCCATATCTGAGTGCTGTCTTCCTCATAGGACCATCTCCTCTTGTTGTTCAATCATTCATACTCCCAGTGGGTCGCTCCTCAGCATGATCAAAGCTCTTCCCACACTTCCTAGGGAAGCTCAACGTGGAGCTGGACTAGCTTCCCATGGCCCAACATCCCTGCCTGTTTTGACCAGCTCCCTGCTATTCTGCACAACCTCTGCTCTGGCCACCATGACCTGCTCTCATTCCTCTCTCAGCAGGTCCTACACTTGCTGTTCTTTCTGCCCCGAGGGTGTACTGTCACTGCCTTGGTCCTGTCATGTATATGTCTTTAAGAGTTGGCGTCTAGACAGGTCTGGCAGCATGTTCTGGGATTCCCCCTACTCTGAAACTGAGGGGAGCATGACATCAGACAGGAGCTGGCAAAGTCGGAGGTTGTGAGAAAAGGCACTTGCTTTGAACACTGAGCCATCCTGCTGGCTCTAGATCAGTTGTTAAAAAGTTGAAGCAAGTTCTCACTGGGTCACCTGATCCTAAGCTCCCAACAGCTGAAAACGGGAGGGCAGCCTGGGCAGCCCTGAAGCTAGCTTGGGCTCTATAGCAAGGCCCCAGATGAACAGAAAGTCGAAATGCCCTAAAATATGAAGAGGCGCGTATCTTTGCTGAACTGTTCCCATCATGTCTTTCCCTCCTTTCTCCCTTCTTTTCGATGTGGCTCCCAGAGGCTAGCTGCTCTCCCCAATGCCCAGACAATAGGTGATTCTTCCCCTGAGTGTACGTGGCCTCATGGACTCAGGTGATGCTAGGTCATTTAAGGTTGCCAGAAGGAGTGGGGGTGGCCTCTATTCATCAGCTGTGTGGAAGTCGTCATCCATGTTGGGGTGAGGCCACTTTGGGGTTGCCCATGGTCTGTAAACAAGCCCAGCAAACTCATTGGTTCCTCAGGGTGGACTTTGGTGGATTTCAAATTTGTTTGTTATTGAGGCCTTGTAAGGAGGGGTACGTCCTCGTTTATGTCCCCCATGGAAGAATACCCACAACATGTGGTCACCCTGGGTTCTGCTATCTGTAATGTGTGAGCATGTGAGCCCAGACTCTTCTCCACAGGCTCATGTCTTGGCACTGTTTTGGGAGGCTGAGGAACCTTTCGGAGATGGCATCTATCTGCCTGGTGCACGTTGATCACCGAGGGTGAACCTTTGAAGGTCATATCCTCTTCTACCTCTAGCCGGCTCCCTCTGCCTTCAGGCCTTCCATCATGTGAACAGCCACTGCCCCTCTACTCCTGCCTTCACAGATGGGGCTACCCCACCACACCTCCTCACTGTGACAGACTCAGATCCCCTGAAACCAAGATCCTAAATCCTCTTTTCCTGTTGGTGTTTTGGTCACAGAATATATAAATTTAAACTGTGCAACAAACCATTCCAAAATTCAGCCACTAAAACAGCAGCAAGCCTATTTTGGTCTTTCAGTTCCTGTGGGTCGGGGCCTGGGAGCACTGGCTGATAGACTCTGGCCTCCGGTCTATGGTGCTGCCGGGTTAGAATCGATGGAGATGGAGTAGCTGGCAGATAATGGTTGCTTCCCTCTCTCCATTTGGTTATGAGTCTGCCTGGGTGCTGAGCCCACGTGGGTCTGGGCTTCCTCAACATGGTATCGTGGGGTGGTCAGACCACTTATGTGGGCACTGGTGACTTCTAAGCCAGAGGCCACATCACCTACCCTCTGCCATGTTGCCTCTGCAGTCTCTCAGCTCCTCAAGGTCAAAAGTGAGCCAAAAGCTTTTCTAGAGTCAAAAGAAAGCGATGAAGGTTGGCGCTGTGAAGGCAGTGTTAACTGTCGACTCGGCAAAATCTAGTCACCTGGGAGAAGGGCTTCAGCCATGCTGTGGTGGGCTGTCTGGATTATACTAATAGCTGTGGAAAGGCCTATCTTAATATGGAGTGGGGCTGTACCGACTGGATAAAACAGAGCACCAAACATTAGCATTGGTGCATTCCCTGGTCTCTTCTGATTGTAGATGGACTGTGTTCAGATCTTTCAAGCCCATGAGGCCTTGACTTCCCCTGCCATGATAGACTGTAACCTGAGTCTGTGAGCTAAAGTAAGCCCTCTCTCCCTGGAGTTACTTTTGCCAGAGTATTTTATCACAGGAAAAGAGACTAAGATGTCATGTTGGGTAAGGTACAAGTCTCTGGAGGGCAGGTAGAGCAGGAGGTGTTGCTTGGGGTTATAAAATATGGCTTTTCCTAAGAATCATCAGTCTGGTTTCTGCAAATGCATGACTGAGTGGTTTGGAACACAGTGGAGTTCCTCCCAGGGAAGAGCCTGGACTGGGACCAGGGCACATCCAGGGAGCCTCTTTAGAGAAAGCACGTGTTGTGGTTAGTACTGATGTCAGCTTGACAGGATCTAGAACCTCAGGGTGTTCTGGGTGTGTCTGTCGGGGACTTATCCGATAACTGAGGTGGGAGACACACTGTAAACGTGCATGGCACCCCCACCCTCACCCTCACCCCCACCCTCACCTGGAGACCTCAGTGTCAATGAAAGGGAGAAGTGAGCAGAATATCACCATACATTTCTCTCTGCTTTCCAGTTCTGGATGCAGTGTTCAAGCTGCCTCAAACTCTTGCCATGAGGACTCCTCTACCCCGAGGTGAACTGCGCCCAGGAACTTCGAACCTTAAGTGGCTTTCATCAGGTATTTTATTACGGCAGTGGGAAAAGCAACCCAGTGTGCATGGAGGTGTCCCTCAGTTTCAGGGATGAAGAAGGGGATAGTCATGGAGCCATCTGCCATTGTCTAGGACCTGAGCTCCGATGGCTCTAGCATCACTGTTTCCTGGACAAGGCCACGACTCTGAAGGGGCCGGGGGCACATGCTGGTCTGTAGACAAACACTTCCTGGGATAAAGGTACTACTCAACTTAATCTCTCCTGCCAATCAGCCCCATGAGCCTGCAGAACCTCCTAGCTCTTTAGGTGTCATGGTATTTGGATTAGTCAGGGTGACAAAGTGTCTCAGCTGGCCTGTGGCTAGATTTTTTTCTTCATTACCGACAGATCTTGTACTTATGTGCCAGCCTTATTCGCTTGATTGAAAGGCTTGGCCTCCTATGCAGACAGGCCCCAGGTTCTACAGCAGGCTCACCAATGTGTCATGGGACAGCTGATGTGGGCAGCCCCACTTCTAGAGAGCCAACCCGCATCTCCTCTGCTCTTCTTAAAACACGGGGTAGGTTTTTCAATCAATGAGAAAACTGAGGCTCTAAGAGGAGCCAAGGTCAGCTAGTCAAGGTAATTTAGAAACTGACCCCAGGCCACTAGGACTGAGGTGTTACTCCTTTGCAGCATTAAAGTTCCCAGACTCTGAAGCTAGAGTTTTTCACAAGGCTGGGCAAGCATTTGGCTACACCCCTGAGGTGAAGTGGATGGATAGTGGTTAGAGTCTATGTCAAGTGTGACAAATTGTGAATGTTTATATATTTTGCTGAAGAAAGGACCCAAGACCTATGGAGTTCTTCATGGGACTCACTCAGAATTCATCAGCAATGAGGTCAGCCCACTGGAAAGTATTTTACCGTCAGAGAATTGAGAGCTCCAGGACTAGCTATTATGGCTCTGCAGGTTAAGGTGCTTGCTGCTTCGTTTGTTGAGTTCGATTCCCTGAGTCCACATGGTCACATGGTGGAAGGAGAGAACTGAGTCCTAACAAGTTGTCCTCTAACCTCCACGTGCATACTGCAACACACACACACACACACACACACACACACACACACACACACACACACCTTAAAAATGAGTTTTAATCTTTAAAGCAAATTGGACCACAAGGACTTCAGTGGAGACTGTTTCCCCCTCTCCTCCAGCCCACTTTTTCTGTCCCCCTGAGGCAAAGTTCAGAACTCTGTCCTCCTCTTTCCTCACAGAAGACTCAGGACTGAGGACACAGTGCCCAGGCAGACAGCCCAGAAATGTGCAGCCTTTACTTTCTGTGGGAGGATGCTTGCAGGCAAGGAGAAACTTTCAGTTCACCAGCCCACCTCAGCCTCAGGGTGGGTGGACTGCCCCAGCAAAACAGTCAAAGTTGCCAATTCAACTGCAAGCCTTGGAGCGTACTCCTTGTCCTCAGAAGAAAGGGAGGCTGTTGGCCGTTCACGCCGGTGACGGGTATTGAAAGTTATTTTTTATTTCAGCTGGATGTACACTCACCCATCACAGGACCGTGCTCAGAATAGAGAGGCACCTGTTGGGCCATCCTCCTCACTTCCTGCCTTTTGGGCATCTCTCCAAGTGCTGAGCCATCCACTTCTCCGCTATGCCCAAGATATATCAGGATGCTCAGCCCTGACGACAGGGGACAAAATAGATCCCCATTTCCCTCAGAATCATTTAGCTCGTTCACAGAGTTGGACTGTCTCAGTGCGATGAGCAACAACCAGGCCTCCCACAGTTTTCTCTGTTGGAAGCAGGGTCTGGGGTCCGGAGGCCAAAGGCAAATCAGTGTTGGCTTTGTCTGGCTGTGTTGTGTGGGGTTAGGAGGGTTCCCCTCTCTGGTCCATAGTCCTGCTTTGAGCAGCAGAAGGCTGGTCTCATCTCTGTTGTGATGTGTAACCTGGTTCCCACTGTCCTGACAGATGCATGCAGAGCCTAATCATGGAGGCAAAGTGACTACAAGGCCTTACTCAGGGATCTTCTCAGGCAATGCCTGTAGACATATGAGGGGCTCAGACTGACTTTAGACCCAGGTTCCCAGTAACCATATGACCTTGGGTAGATGCAAGAAATCTAAATGCTTCTCCCTCAGGGAAGGGTGAGACTCTTGTCAGAGGATGGTGACTTTGCTTAAGACCGTGAGCCCAGGTCAGTTGACCAGAGCCTGGGTAGAACTTTGCCCGGGGCATAATCTCGAAAAGAGATTCTAAAAGCAATCACTGGTCATCTGTGGCTGGCAACTTAGTTCAAGTCCTTAAGCTGCTCAGAGTCTAGGGAGGAGATGCGGCTCATGCTGGGGATGTGATACTTAAAGAGGTGCTTCGTGAAATACATTTCATAACTTATAAGCTTATTTGCTTATTTTGCGGTACAGGGGCTTGAACCCAGGATCTTGGACTCGAGAGGCAAATGCTCTACCGCTAAGCCGTGCTCCTGGCTATGAAATATACTTCGAGTTTACATTTCAATTATGTATTTCACACATAAATCAGGTTTTTGGCATATTCTTTCCTTGTGTCTCTCTTTTGTTTTGGAGATAGGGTTTCTATACATGGCTGTCCTGGAACTCACTATGTAGGCCAGACTGGCCTGGTCTCACAGAGATCCATCTGTCTCTGCCTGCTGAGAGCTGGGATTAAGAGTGTGCACCACCACCCCCTGGTAGGGATTCCCTTAAACTCCGGCCATACTACTCTGCCCTTCCTGATATCTGAAGAGGACCTGTGCCCTCGGTCCGGGTCTTACACATTTGCTGCAGTCCCCATCATACCCTATCACTCCAGTCCCAGGCTTCCTCATTCCCGCACACTCTCCCCGTGGTCCTCTGGGGATTAGCAGATAAATTGCAGTGCTATGCTGTGGGTGCTTGGAGAGGGGCAGTAACTCAGCTAGGGAGCTCAGAAAAAAAAAAAAAAACCTCCTCAAGGGAGAACAGACGCAGCTGCTGCTCCACAAAACCTGCAGATACGGCTGAATGCCCTCCTCTTTATGGACCAAGGAGAGGGACCAAGGACACAAAGGCAGAGACGGCAGGGACATCTGCACAGAGAGCTGAGGCCAATGGCTTGCTTGTGGCCACACAGCCTTCTGCAGGCTGGAACTGGAGCAGCTGGGGCCCTGCCTCCCCAGCTCCAGGTTTCTTAGGGATTGGAAGGTCTAGGAGCCTGTACCAGAGGCTTGTGCCTGTTACTCGCTGTGTGACCTCTGATTAGCCATTTCCTCTCCTTGAACCAGTGTCTTCCTGTGCCAACAGGACTTGGGAGTCTGATGGTTTGACAGGACAAGGGCCAAACACTGACAAAGTGGCTTGTGGACACTACAGACATTTGAGGGTCACTATGGCAGTTGGAAAAGAGCCACCGTCTCCAGCAGACTTGGTGCCATCTGCTTAACAGAGACCTTGAAAGGACCCCATCCCCACATCTGCCTGACTGGCCCCTCTTAGGGCACACAGGGCCTTTTTTTAGGCTTGGATCTTGGAAAGAATGTTTGATCCTCCTCTGAGATTGGCTGTGAGTAGAGCTGTGGGTGCAGAGGCCAAGGGCTCCCTCTTCTAGAAGGTGTCAAGGTCAAAGGCTGTGCTGGGGGATATGAGGAAAGCAAGGTGCTGTGCACAAGGTCAGTGAAGCCATGCTACACTCTCCAGTATGTGTATTTAGATAGGATCTCATCAGGTAGCCTACACTAGCTTTGAACTTGAATCCACCCTCCTGCCTCAGCCTCCTGGGCGTCAGGACTACAGGCATGTGTGCCTGACTCCCATCAAGTCCCCTGTTGGTAAGGCTTGATGCAAGAGCTGGGGGCTGGGTGCAGTGAGGCCCATTTGTAATTCCAGCACTTGAGGGTGATGGGCACGGAGGCAGGAGGATCAGAAGCTCATGATAATCACATAATGAGTTTAAGTCCAGCCTGGGCTACGGGAGACCCTGTCTCAAAAAGAAAACAAAGAAAACAACAAAACCCAAGATCCAAGTGTCTTAGCATTCAAGGTCACACAGTGTGCAAGTACCAGAGGGAAGTTCAAGTCTTCTTAGGCGGAGAACGAACAGTGTTTTCTGCAGGGTCTGGCTAGACCTGAGCATGCGGTTGGACTTCCCCTTGGGTGCTGTTTCTCTCTTAATCTATGTTGAGAAACATTCTCAATATTGCTTCAAACACCTATGATACATACTTATATCTTGACAAAACTGTCTGCAGGGGTGAAGAGGTCTCTCCTCATCCTCTGGTGTCACACTGATTGGTTCTAATGGAACCTCAGCGGCTTCCCCTCCACCGGGTATCTCAGGGCTGCCCATCGGAAGGTCTTGTATTCTACAATGTGGCCACAGGATGGCGCTGCTGCTCAATTCAGGAAAACAGCCAGCTCCAGGGCCGCAATTCAGAGCATCGGATACCCTTTAAAAGTGAGTCACTGGCTGCTTATGACTGCTGTGTTAAAACATATAAATAATCTTAATATGAGCAACGGCATTAGCATTGGTACAGGGCTTCCTGCATTATCAGCTCGCCTGCTTAGGTGGCTCCATCTGTCACACAGTCCAAGCCAGTGAGATGAGGCTCTTTTCAATGATCGCTCTTTGAGGGGGAAAGTGAGGCATGGAGGAGACAGGGCAGCTCAGAGTGGACTGCACATGATGCTCAGCCAATCAATCAGCCTGGCAGAGTGTGTCCCCACCTTTCCTGAGTATGCCTCTGGACCCGGGGCAAGGACTGTCCCCACTCCTAGCCCAGTTCATGGTCAAAGGCTTTGGAGAACCTCGGTGGCAGGGGTGGGAAGATTTGGGCTCCCCGCTGGGTGCTCAGCCTTCCTGAGCTTCAGTGTGGCCTGTCAGTGCAGCCTCTGCTGTCCTGGAAGGCTCTTTGGGTGTGCTGGCTGGGAGAGGCAGACTCTGGGATGCAGCTGGCGGAAAAGACTGCAAAGAGGAGGTCATTCTGTTCTCCACGTGGCATTTACAGGGCATTGATGACTCACCAGAATCTGGTCCCCAAGGCTGCCAGTGGTAGAGTGGTCAGGAATGATTCATTCATTCATTCATTCATTCATTCATTCATGCAACCAGCATTCTTTTTTTTTTTTTTTTTTTTTGGTTCTTTTTTTTTCGGAGCTAGGGACCGAACCCAGGGCCTTGCGCTTCCTAGGTAAGCGCTCTACCACTGAGCTAAATCCCCAGCACAACCAGCATTCTTTTAGGGACTGCTCCATGGTAAGCGGTAGGAATATAGTGGTATGAACACAGCCCAGTGCCCTGTAGCTTCCTGGATAAAGGGCAAGTTAGCTGAGTACGGTTTGGGACAAACTGCTCAAAAGCTAAGTACCGTGAGCAGGAAGAAGCTGCACAAGGAAAAACCAGGTGAGTTCACAAGACACTAGGTAAGGAAAGGTGCCTGGGGCAGCAGAGGGGAAAGCATGTGTCCAGGGAAGAGCTGTCAAAGCATGTCCACCACACATCTGAGGGCCAACAAGTGAGTATTGATCCCACGTCCCCTTTATAGATTGGCTAGCTGAGGCTTGGATGGTGGAAGTTGTCCAACATTCTAAAAGTTTGCACTGGTGGAGTTGGGACAGAGAAAAGGACAGACAGACTAATGATAGATGATAGATGGATAGATAAAGAGATGAAAGATAGATGATAGAAAGATAGATGATAGATGGATAGATAAATGGATATATACATAGGTGGATGGATAGACAGACAGACAGAGACATACATACATAATACAAACAGACAGAGATCTGTTGGGAATGGAGCCTAGTAGATGGAACATGTTAGGCAAGGGCTCTACGACTTAGTCAACCATCCGTTCCTTTTTTTTGTCCTCTGGTTTTACTTTTTATGGGTGTGTATGTGCCCCTGTCCTTTCCCCTCCCCCTTACTGGGACCCTTTCTTGTGCTTTCCTTCAGTTTTATTGGGAGAAGAGCAGGAAGGTAATGGGAGCCAGTGTGTGAGGAGTCCAGGGTAGGCCTTAGGAAAGAGCCTGGAAGGTTTCCATCTTGGCTTTTTGGAGAGTGTTAGTGCAAAATTCTGGTTGGAGCAAGGTGGGACTTAAGAGTGAGGTGTCTGAAGGGCAGGGGTGGGACATAGATGTTTGGGGGTGGCTGATAGGGTAGAGATAAGGAGATGGGTTCCCTTATCTCTGGAGATATGAAATGGGGATGAGACAGAGACAAGGCCTCTGTGCAGTTCCCAGGACTGTGGGGTGTGTTGTGGGTCTCACACGGACACCTGGAGCAGTTCTAGCCATTGGGCTACATTCTGGAGCTCTGCACTCAGGAGACAGGAGGACTGCCCTTGAGCATGACGGGAAGTCTGAGCAGGTCATTTTTCTCTTCAGACTTCTGTGTAGGTCAGGGCCATGCATGAGCCCATGACCATCTTCTAAACAATGCAGGGAGGAGTAGGGTGAGGGCTGGGAACAGGGGAGTAGGACCGGGGAACTTGGGAGACAGAATTGTGAGCTGAAATGGACTGCAGTCGGGGACTGCTTCCCACAGACTTGCAAGCTCCCTGGGCAGGATAGCGCACTGGCGCGTGTGTGTGCGCGCGCGCACACTCACACACACACACACACTCACACACACATACACACACAGGCACACACACACAGGCACAGAGGCACACACATATAGAGGCACACACACAGAGGCACTTATATACAGAGGCACACACATGCACATATGCACACACAGGTATACACAAAAGCACACACATGCACACATGCACATGTATACACACAGAGGTACACACACATACACAGAGGCACACACACAGGTACACACATGAGGCGCACACACATACACAGAGGCACACAGATATGCACACACAATACTACATGTGATTTGTGGTTCCAGAAGCACAGTGAACAGATGTCTTATTACATTCGACTTTCCTCTCTCCTTTTTGTTTAAAAAATGCTCTCCCAATGTCCTCCTATTATTCTTCCTGACACATGGGAAGCGTGGCTTAGCCCTTGCCCAATGATTCTCTGGCTTCCAGTAAGTCTTGGGTTTCATCTATGAGTGATATAGCTTGGAGATCCATCTGGTGATGGAGGAGGAGGGGGAGGGGGAGAGGGAGGAGGAGAATACCAGCTGTGGAGGGAGAACCCTGATCTATGCAGTCCCTGGGCTTTAGATGCCTTGCGCCAGTCTCTTTGCTTCCCTTGGGTATGGACCCATCGAAGACCTGTTGAATCCTTTCTGGAAAGATCTGAGGCTGACAGGATAATATGGGAGGGCTAGGGTTATAGCCCAGCTGGTAGAGTACTGGTCTAATGCACAAAAAGCCACCCCTAGCACCACTGAGTGTGATGGCATACTCCTGTAATCCCAGCACTAGAGGGGCTGAAGGCTGAACTTTTGGGTTCAGGTCATCTCTGACACTATGAGAAGAGGGGAGCAGAGGCCCCCCTTAAGAGATGTCCATGGGGATTTTAGCTGGGGGTGGGGTGGGCTTCCCTTGTCTTTCTCATCACAGAGACCCGAGGCCTAGGTTACTGGATGGTTAGGAACAGGACAAGAAGAAGAGATTGGGAAACAGAAGTCCAAGGACAAACCAAAGACATGGAATTAAGTAAAAATGGTGACTTAACCCAGCAGCTCTGGCTGCTGGGGTGTGTGAGGGTGTGTGAAGTGCAAGTTTCTCCTAGGACTGAGATGCCATAGACACAGCCTGGGACTTTGCACTGTCCAGGAGTTCAGCTCCTTCATCCAGCAAGCCTGTGGAGAGGAGGTCCTAGCTGGAACCCATGAAGCAGCTCTGGTCCAAAGGAACAGCATTTCCAGGCAGCGAGCTGATCCCCCAGGTTCCTCCCTTCTGCATCTGCTGGTTCTTGGTATCGATCCACTGGGGTTGGAGCTGGCTGTAGCAGCGTGAGGAGCACGCCGCAGTGCTATTAGAGTAAAGGCACACTGTAATCTGTCAGTGTCTCCCTGGGCACAGCTAGCTGGGGAGCCACCCTGCTGTTACCTCCTCTCTGCTATCAGCTTCCCACTGTGTGCACAACTAGGAAGCCCCATCCCACCTTTCTCTAGGAGGGAACTTGAGTACCTGCTCCTGCTTCTCCCCTCCATGAGCCCTGGTTCCCAAACGCCCCAGTTAGTCTAGCCTTTGTACCTGCAGTCACCAATTCCAACAATCTCTTCTCAGACATCTATGTATCCATCTGTTGTTCTCACAGACTATTCTCTGTCCATCCATCCATCCACCACCCATCCATCCACTACCCATTCACCCACCATCCATCCATCCACCCACCCACCATCCATCCATCCATCCATCCATCCATCCATCCATCCATCCACCACCCATCCACCCACTGTCCATCCATCCACCACCCACCCATCCACTACTCATCCATCCACTACCTATCCACCCACTGTCCATCCATCCACCCATCCATCTACCTATCCATCAACTCATCTATCTATCCATTAATTCATCTATCTACCCATCTTCCCAGCTGTCATCCATCCATCCATCCATCTATCCTATAATTTAACATTGGTTCATTAGACTTAACACAGTACAGTTGAACTAATTCATTTTGCCTGACTACTGAACTCCCAAGATTAGTGGCTTTGCCATGTGCTAAGCAGGGGCCAGTAGGTAGAGACCTCACTCTTACTGTCACCTCCACTAACTCATTAGCAGAAGCCATTGGATTTGAAGGGCTGTCCTGTGGGAGAGTGTTGGCCTTCATGAACCACATAGGAGTTGGCTGAGGTGGGAGAGAGGCCAGCCAGTAGGATGTGGACTCCAGGCAGGCAATGTCTGTGAGCTAAGGTAGAGCAGGGATGTGTGGGCGTGGCTTGGGAGAGGAAGAAGGCAAACAAATGGGTGAGGACACCATTGCTGGAGAAACGTGGTCTCCAGGGGCCTGTGAAAGCTGGAAAGGTGTAAGCTGCCGCGGCAGTGTCCTGCCTGGCTTATTAGTATAGGGTCATCATTTTCTTGTTGTGTGACCTGAACATACAGCCTAGCCTCTCTGAACCCAATTTAAAAAATGGGGCAATATTAAGAGTTATTGTATAATATTGCTATTAGGGCAAACACTTAAAGTGCTTAAATCTGTGCCTGGCGTGGGGACAGAGCAGCAGTTTTGTGCTATAGTGTCCCTCCCTCCCTTCCTTCCCCTCCTTCCCTCTGATCCCCCTCACTTTTTTCATAGGGTCCCATATAGCTCAGGCTGGTCTCCCACCCTCTACATATCTGAAGATAAACTTGAGCTTCTGGGTGTTGTTGGTATCACAGACATGGTTCACCATGTCCAGTTCATATGTTTCTGGAGATCAAGTCCAGGGCCTTGTGCATACTGGACAAGTTTTCTATGCATTGAGCCAGTGCCCAGCACCAGATGGAGAATTTTCACTTTCGCTGTCTCCTCTGAGAATTCCAGCTTCTGGTGCTGTATGAGAACTGTTGAACCATGGGAAAGAAAGATGAGCTCAGAGAGGCCCTGCTATGCTAACGTCACACAACTTTCTCTCTCTCCCCCGACCCTATGCATGTGTGCACGTGTACGTTTGTGTGCACGTGCATGCATGTGTGCATGTGCATGTAGGCGTATGTGTGCATGTGCGTGTGTGTTGAATCCAGGACAGACATTTTTTTCTTCACTTCTCACTCTCTCCTGCATTTCAAAAGTCAAGGGTTTGCTGTTTCTTTCTTTCTTTTTTTTTTTTTTTTTTTTTTTTTTTGGTTCTTTTTTTCGGAGCTGGGGACCGAACCCAGGGCCTTGTGCTTCCTAGGTAAGCACTCTACCACTGAGCTAAATCCCCAGCCCCGGGTTTGCTGTTTCTTAAGGACTGGGTTCTCTGAAATGCAAAGCCTTTGAGGCATCCACTCTTTGGTTATCTGGGCTCCAGTTTGGACTTCCTTCCTTCCTCCCTTCCTTCGTTTGTTGTTGTTGTTATTGCAAATATTTAGTTTCCCAATGATTCGTTAAAACTTTTAAAATAATGGTTTGGTGTAAAAAAAAATGGTGATTTTCTGCGTTTCCCTTTTCCCAGCAAAGCTCAACCAAACCTCTGTAATGCAACTTTGACAGTGAACACCACAGAAGTCATGATGCTTGCTTCGCTTGTCAGGAAGCTTGTACCCTTTGTCATGCTGCGTCTTTTCTCTTTCTGTATGGCCTGTGTCGTCTACCTTATGATTTATGTGTCTTTTGCTGTGAGCTGCTCTACTCACAGAGGAGTGACATAAGCAGAAGCTGAATCAAAGATGTAATATTACAAATCACAAGGAGCTGCTGTAAAGGAAAATACAGGCTGCGGGGGACAGGGTGTGAGTGTGTCTGCCCCTCCCTCTCTCATGGCCTGGCTCTGCCTCTGGCTTGGTGAGATTACACAGAAGCTCCAGAGTGGTTTTCTCTGTTGTATTGTGGACAGTGGCTCGTTTCAATTTAATTATATTATTTACTTACTATGCATGAATATGTGTGTGGTATATGTATATGGTGTATGTACATGTGAGTGTATAGGGGTTAGTTAGGGGTGTGTGCATGATCATGTGTGTACATGAAGGCCAGAGGAGGGCTGTGGGTGTCCTGTTCTATTTCTCTCTGCCTTATTTCCCTGAGACAGAATCTCTTACTAAGCCTGGAGCTAGGCTGATAGCCAGCAAGGGTCTTATCTCAACACTCCTCCCGGTGATAGGGTTTATAGGTGCATGTGCAGCCACATGTAGCTATTTGAAATTTTACTTTTAATTATATGCACGTGTGTGTTTATGTGTCAGTGGGTTTATACATATGAGCTTGGTCCTTGTAGCGGCCACAAGAGTGCCTGATGCCCTAGAGCTGGAGTTACAGATGCTTGTGAGCCACCTGAAGTGGGTGCTGGTCTTCTGTAAGAGCAGTACTCTTAACTGTTGAGCCACTTCTCTTGGCCCTACACTCAGCCTTTTATGTGGGTGCTGAGGAATCAAACTCATGTCCTAATGTCCAAGTAGCTATATGTGGCTTCACGTGCACCTATAAACCCTTCTCATGCCCTTCCTTCTCTCTTCATGCCACTCATACCCTACTCTGGCCTGGATTGTCTTCCTCATCCTTCAACTCTCAGTGGATGGCCAGCAGCTCAGAGCACACTACGGGTTTCCCATCCTTGCTGCCTGCAGAGCTGTGGTGGTGAGCCTTTAAAGCCAGCACAAGCCAGGCAGTGTTAAACCCTTGATCCTCTTGCTTTTGCTTTCTGAGTGCTGAGATTGCAGATGTGTCCCACCATGAAATCCTCCAAGCCTTCATCACTGGTTTGGGGCTACTGAGGCACATGAGCTGGGATTTTATTGACTTCTCAGCCTCTCTAGTGTGAAGACAGCCTTTTTTGTTTGCTTCCTTTTTTTGTTTTTTCAAGACTTGGTTTCTCAGTGTAGCTCTGGATGTCTTGCAACTCACTGCAGACTAGGCTGGCCTCAAACTTATGTAGTTCCTCCTGCTTCTGCCTCCTGAGTGCCAGGATCAAAGGTGGGTGTCACCATCACCAGGCCTAAGACAGCCATTGTTGAACCACTCAGACAGTGACAGTACCTTGTAAGTAAGGATAATAAATCTTTTTTCAATGATTGTTTTATCTCTTCTGTCCTTCTGGCTAATGCAGGAGAGGAAGACTGAAAAAGAGGTGTTGGTCTTTCTCACACACACAGATAGATAGAGACAGACGTACAGACAGACATGCACATGCACACACGCACGCACACACACACACACACACACAGAGAGAGAGAGAGAGAGAGAGAGAGAGAGAGAGAGAGAGAGAGAGAGAGAGAGAGAAACAGAGTTTGGCCCTGGGCTGGGCTGCATACTATAGACAGATCCCAGCCATCTGCCCTCACACCATGCATCTCTGTCTTGACAGAGGCTAGGAGCACGATACACACAGCCACATACCCTTCATGCAAAGTGCATGTGTCCTGTGATCCTGGCCTCTGTGACATAGTGAAATTTTCATGTCTGCCCACACACATCAGTGCATAGCTGACCTGGGCCACTGAGATGAGAAGTCCATGGATTTATGTGTGGGGTCTGGCACACCCTCTGTCCCATGCCAGTCTTCCCTCCTCTCCTTGCCACAGCAAGTCCTATGGGAGCAAGATCAAATCTTGCAGATTGAAGAAACATGCTTCTGTGTGTGGATCAAGTTCCAGAAGTGTGTGTGTGTGTGTGTGTGTGTGTGTGTGTAAGGTATACATGCACAATTGTGTGCATGGATGCACACACATGCATGTGTGTTTTGGGGCATGTACTAAGGTATGCACAACTGAGCTTATATGTTAGAGATTTAGGCAATGGTATTCAGATAAATGTTTAACAACTGGCTCTTCCTTTAAAAAAAATCGCCTTTGTTTGTAGTATGAACACTTCTCCGGGGGCCACATTAAGCTGCCAAGGAGGCGTGGCACCTTCTGAGATGGGGGTGGGAAGAGACGCACGCGGTTGGACTGCAGGAGCTGTGGAAGTCAGCCGGATATCTGGGAATTGGATTTGCATCTGTGACTGCCAGTAGTAGGCAGGGCCAAGTCCTGTCTGTGGCTGGCAGAGAGGAGTCTACACACTGGCCAGGAGATGCGGAACCTCTGTGCTAGTGGTGCAGGAGGGAGGTGGTTGGGCACTAGCCAGCTTTTTACGTGTCACTTGGAAGCTGGTCCAAACTGATGCTCCTTGTTAAGCTGGCCTTGACACTCTTTGAGACAGCACGGTCTGCCTTTCTGTGCAGATGCTCTGAGAGACAGAGTTGGGTGGCTGGAAGGGTGAGGAAAAGGAACCAGTCCGGTGTATCAGTGGAGGAGGAGGGAGGTGTGCCTCAGACCTCTATCCCATGGGATGGTGGGCAGGGTTGAGGGAGCAAGAAACTGGATCCTGAGGCTGCTTGAAGCCACTGTGCTCCCAAAGGTGAGGAGGCTGAGACTGTGTCCCTCAGTGGAAGGTATCCCGCTCCTGTTGAGTGGAGATGGGGGCTATGAGAGAGGGAACGCTAGGGGCGGAGAAGCTGGGGTCAGGACTACTACCCACGCTATTTACCTTGAGGCAAATTCTCCAAACGAACCTTTAGTTTCTCTCACCATGAAGATGTGTGGTCGGGACAGGAGAGAACCAGTTGCTAGGTCCTCAGTTTGATTTGTAGCTGTTGCCATTCTGCTTATGATCCCTGAACCTCCTTTGGTGAGCTTGCCTTGGACCCCATGCTCATGGAAGGTGAACCCCAAAGAGCCTGAGATTTGTGGGGCCTTGACAATGTTTTGCCTCAGGGTTGAATTGAGCAAGTCATTCTGAATGGTGGGCCGTCCTATCTTTCTGGGCCTCTTGCTCCTCTTGGGTGGGTGTGGTCTTTTCCTCCTCAGTCCCTGGATCTAGATACTGGCTCAGCTCCCTCCTCTAGCACAGATTGCCACTTGCCTCCCAAAGACCTTCTGGAAGTCCCTAGGCACAGTCAGCACTGGGACCATAGCATATGAGACTCGATAATCCCCAGAGCTGGGTGATGGACTATGGCTTGTCTATAGTGACTTCTATCCCCTGCCCCTGCCTTGTCTTGTCTTTCCAAATGATAATAGTGAAATAGCCAGTGAGGCCTTGAAAGATGTCTCAGTGAGTAAAACACTAGCTGCACAGGCATGAAGACATGAGTTTGAAACCCCATATACCTGTAAGAGCTTATGACAACGTGTGTGCCCCCCTCCAATAATACCAATAAAGCAGGCAAGTAAATGCCACCCATTTTAACACTCAGTGTGTCAATGGTGATGGTGGCTGTCAGTGTGGTAGCTGGAGCTCTGGCTGGCAAGCTAACGGCTTCACTATAAATCAACTTGGCCCTGTTTTCATCCATGGCACAGCCACCTGACCTATATCTAGGTCAAGGGAAACAGATTCAGAAAGGTGACAGGCAGGTGGGATGTCAAACTGGTTATCAGATTGGGAGATGGCTTAGTCGATAGAGTGCCTGCCTAACATCTATTGATGGTGTCCTGGGTCTGGTCCCCAGCACTGGAATAAAGGGATATTCTTAAAGAACGCCCTCCAAACTCTGTGTACCAGGTGAGTGGTTTTGCTTTTCTCTTCTCTCTTTTCTTTTTCTTTCTTTACTTCTCTCTCTCTCTTTCTTCCTTCTCTCTCTCTCTCTCTCTCTCTCTCTCTCTCTCTCTCTCTCTCTCCCTCTCCCTCTCCCTCTCCCTCTCCCTCTCTCTTTCTTTCTAAAGACAGGGTTTCTGTGTGTAGCCCTGGGTGTTTTGAAATCACTTTGTAGACCAGAACGGCCTTGAACTAAGAGATCTGCCTGCTTCTGCCTCTCAAGTTCGAGCATTAAAGATGTGAGCCACTAGTGCCTGGCTTTGGTTTATACTTTCTAAGTCTTTATTTGATATGAAACCCCTGCTCTCTTCTAGTCCTGTTGGGCATCACAGACTTTAAAGTTAGAAGTGAACCAAATTAAACAGATCCAATTCACTTTTAGATGTGTTAAAGACCCTCCTTCCATGAGCTGACTAGCCTAGGCTGGAGGCAGGCCTTGGTCTCCACCAGCCATCAGATGGGGCCTCTCTCCAAGGTCAAGTTCAAGTCACCCTCCCCTCCATAGTATCCCTGCTTGTTTTTCCACTTTGCCAAACTGAGGAGGTCCTACAAGACCCTCCCCATTCCTGCCGACCTCTGGTTCTCTCTGTAGAAAGCCTTCAGAGCATACCCCAGCACCATGTCCATTTCAGATTGTACACACAAGGTGGTAGTGGGATGTCGATGGGGGAGGAGAGCTCAAGAATGGTATAAGCTCTTGTTGGAAAGGACCAGTGTTGTTGGAGCATGAAGGGAGCGGATGGGCAGTGACCTCAGGGACTTGTCAGAGAGCTGTGTCAGAGAGCCCCATCACCAGGGCTGAAGAGAAAGGATTCATGACTTTGGATGCTGGGACACCTTACTGACTGTGGTCTAAGTCTATCTATCACCCCTCAACTCTGAGAACTTCTTAAAGTGAGATGCCCGAGCTGGGAAAGCAATTCAAGGAATTCATGGAAGTAAGGACCAGGCTATAAAAAAAAAATCTTTATTTCATGTACCAGGATTTTGTTTTCTCGTCGTTTTGTTTTGTTTTTAGGTTTCTTCTTTTTAAAATTTTTTTTTTCTGTTAACAGTCTGGAAAAAAAGAGAACCCGCCAAGAAAATAAAATGGAAGTTGGTTTGTTTTTTTTTTTTTGTTTTTTTGTTTTTTTTGTTTTTTGACTTGATCAGAGCTGGCATGAGCTGTCAGTCACCACTGGAAGCACTGCCCCTTCCCCCCAGTCCCCTTAGCCCTTTCTTGGTCAGCCACACTGACATTACCTCTCACCCACGAGTCTTGTTTGGGTGACCTGACCCCAGGTCTCACTTCCTGGGAAGAAGTCCAAGTACTTGACCAGAGCGTAGAGAGCTCTCCACAGAGAGGTGCTTGTAGGACCTTTCCCTGTGTCTCTAGGCCTTTATCTGTTATGGTTTGGAATCTGCTGGGCCTTGGGCAGGGCTGAGGAAGGACAAGGTGCTGTTTTTCTGCCCAGTTTGGAAGATGCTCTGATCTCCCTGCACGTTAACTGGTCCGCATATCTGAGCCATGGGGTCCAAGGCCTCCCTGAACTTCTGGGCTGGCCTAGCAGGTGGTCTGTCTTGCAGCTGACCTGGGAAGAGAAGGTTCCTCTTCCAGACACAAGACAGGAAGCTATAGAGCCTTCCTCAGCATGCCCTCCAGTTCCCAGAGAGTTCCAGCAGAGAACCTTCAGAGCAGGCCGGTGTCAGGGTAGCAAAGACAGGCAGGAGGCCGGTTAATGCTGGAGGAGCAGGGCTCTCACATGGAGTTGGGGGAGGGGCGAGGTTGCTAGGAAATGCTTAGCCTGGTTCTCATTTGTCTGATCTGGCCCTTGCCACTCTGGGGAAGGGAAAGGGGAAACCTGAGCGCTCCCTCAACTCACTCTGGGGCGCAGGCCTGACCCGGTTGGTACTTGCTCTGGAGAGTATTCTGCAAACATTTCTTCCACACAGGGAGATCTTCCATCCAAGAAGGCCTGCTTTTTCACTGACCTCAAAGATAGCAGGAGATAGTCTCTCAAAGACGCCTCCCTCCCCCACTCACTCAGAAAGGGAAGGCGTGCTGAGGACTTTTGGAACTGCGCATCTCCCTCTGTCTGCATGGCAGGGTAGGTTGTTCTCGTGTGTGAATTTTTGCTTTGACACTGGATGTGGGGTTGGGGTCTGGGGAACACAGTGAGGAGGCACATGTGTGTGTGTGTGTGTGTGTGTGTGTGTGTGTGTGTGTGTGTGTGCGAGAGAGAGAGAGAGAGAGAGAGAGAGAGAGAGAGAGAGAGAGAGAGAGAGAGAGAGAAATTTAGAAATGTTCTTAATGCTATCCGGACTGCTTTGATTGCTCCTGGCCATTTTCCGCTGAGCTGGTCTGGTGGCAGATCTTAAAAGTCACACACAGACACAAAAGATAAGAATGAGCCCTTTGGAGCTCAAGTCTGTGTGTCCACAAGGTGACACAGTGGGAAGCTGAGGCCCAGAGAGGCCACACAGCCATGACGTCTAGACTACAGATTGGAGCCCTTCCAGGTACAAGAATGTGGTGCATCCACACATATGCAAGGTATGGGGGTAGGGGGCACGCAGGAGCACAAAGGCCAGCAATAGAGTTGGGCTGGTTTCCATGGCTTTGGGGCACAGGTCAGCTGCCACTGAGCCACACTCCTGACTGGGTGTTGAATGGGAATGGTTTTCATAGAGCGGTGAACTTGGGCTGTGACTGCAGGACTGAGCCTAGGGGGCAGTGGCTGTGGGTGTGACTGTAGGAAGAAGAGTGTGTGTGTGTGTGTGTGTGTGTGTGTGTGTGTGTGTGTGTGTGTGTGTCTCCTCTCTCCATCAACAGCACCTCCCTGCAGGCAAAAGAGACTCTTTCTCCAGTCCCAAGGAAGATGTAGGGGCCTTTCTCCTTTCCCTCTGGCTCTGTGCCCAGCTCACATCTCTCCCAATGGATTTTGTTTGTTTGTTTTAATGGTTTCTATATTTGTTTTGTTTTGTTTTGTTTTGTCTTTACAAGTTCCCTGCTAAATTTTAAGTCCCCCACCCCACCCCGATTTTTGTTTTCACAGTTTAAAGCTGGAAAAGAATCAAAAGAAAAAAATACTACTTGATTTTCTTGCAAGTAAATTCACTTATTATATATTTACATTTATTTATAGTCTGTGGTTTTTTTATTTAAAAAAAAAATCACCACTTGTTTTTTCCTTTTTCTTTTGTAAAAAGAAACCTTTTTGCAATGTCATTGTTGGACTCCCCGGGCCCCCAGGGGGGCATCAGTGAGTCCACGGACCCCCAAAGGGTCAAAGAGCCCCCTTCCCAGGGGGCCGGGGGCCTGTGAATGTGGGGGTCCACCATCACCCCAGGGTCATCTAGTGGCCCTGAGGTGAGGGGTGAGGAGGGAGGGCTGCTCTATATCCCCTGGGGGTGGGTGTCTCCTGCCTCCAAGGACAGGACCTCGGGGTTACTGGCCCCACCGAAGGCTCCCCCTGAGGATTCCAGGGGTCTGGCTTCTCTGTGAGCCACTAGCAGCCATTCCTTCTCCTTCCCTTTCCACAAGGCCTAGGAAGTCATCACAGTGGGTTAAGGACCATTAAGGACTGGGAACCTGGGGCCCCGGGGAAGCCCCAAGTGCACCACCTCCAGGCACCTAACGGATAGGGGCGGACCAAGGGCTTGGGTCACCTGGAGGCCTGCAACTGCCCCATTAGTGCTGGATAGAGTTGGCCGCAAAGCCATTGAACTTCTCCAGCATCCCAGGGTCCAGCCAGAGATCCAGGGGCTTGGCAGTGACCATTGCTCCCCTGGCCCTGGGGGCCCTGAGTCTCTACCCCCTACTCTCCCCGGGAGGCAGGGCCCGCTGGGGTTAAAGGGAAAAGAACGCGTTTTAAATTTATTTATTTATTTATTTTTAAACTCTCCCTGCAGTTAAAACAAAAAACAGAAACAAAAAAGGCAACATAAAACCCTAATAAATACTCTCTTGCTTTCCTCATTTTTTTTGTTTTTTTAAAGTTTTTTTTTGTTGTTTTTTGTTTTTTTGCTTTACATTATCTTGGTTCCCTTTTATTTTTTTTCATTTAAATTGGTTTTTATTAAATGTTAAAATAATGGTACATGGGAAATCATGCATTTTCTTTTAGATTTATTTTCTATTTTAATTTTATCCCTCTTGCTTTGTTTAAAGTTTGTCTTCCCTCGGTTATATTTTCCCCGCATAGCCAGTGGTTTTGATTTTGTTCTTCTTGTAGTTTGTTCTTTTTTTTTTTTAAATTTACTTACTATGTTTTTCTCTTTTTTTGTTGTTTTTTGTTTTGTTTGTTGGTTGTTCGTTCGTTTGCTTGTTTGTTGTTTGTTTTTTGTTTTGTTTTTTTTTGTTTTTTTTTTTTTGTTTTTTGTTTTTGCGTATGGAAGGTCTCCCCGTGGCTGCTGTGGTCCCTCCCCCGCCCGCGGGCCAAGCCTCCCGGGGGTTCCCCGTCCCACGGTCTTCATACGGGCGTGGTCCGGCGGTTGGCTGTGTTGGCGTGGAGAGAGTCCTTGCTGTCCTTCTGGATACAGTTGTGGACCTGGAGAAAGCTGTTATCCCTGTCCGAGTTGTAGGTGGCGGTGGGCGTGGTGGCAGCCTTCAGGGGGTCCCTACTGAGGGTGTACATGGAGATCTCCGTGGACGGCAGGGTGTTGAAGCCCTTCACGCCCACGGGCGAGGCGTCCCTGGAGTGAGAGGGCTCGGTGGAGCGCGAGCTGGAGCGGCTGCGGCGCTGGTAGCGGTAGCGGTAGCTGGGGATGCGGGTGATGGCGGAGGCCTGGAGGTAGTCGGTGGCACGGGCCGTGGCCCGCAGCTGTTTGTGGCGGTCGATAAACATGTGCACGGCCAGCACCCCGACCATCTCGGCGATGATGAAGGACAGGGCCCCGAAGTAGAAGGACCAGCCGTAGGAGTAGCTGTTCTTTTTGGAGTCACTCTTGGAGGGGTCTCCAGCATTGGCTGATATATACACGATGATCCCGATAATATTACTTAGACCTGGATGGAGAGGAAGAGCGAGTCAGGGAGAAGAGCGGGAGACGCTAGCAGGAGGAGAGGTGTGGGGTGGGGCTTCCTCGACTAGATGGACCTGGGGTGCAGGGTGGTGGTGGGGTATGGAAGTCTCCTATAGTCTCCTATTACTATTTTAAGCCTTAAACTTTTTCTTTCTTTCTTTCTTTCTTTCTTTCTTTCTTTCTTTCTTTCTTTCTTTCTTTCTTTCTTTCTTTCCTTCTTTCTCTCTCTCTCTCTCTCTCTCTCTCTCTCTCTCTCTTTCTTTCTTTCTTTCTTTCTTTCTTTCTTTCTTTCTGTAAAACTGAGCCATGGTCTAGGCGTGGCCATCAGAGGTTATCTTTTTGGAAGTTGGTTCTTTCCATCTATAGTGTGGGTCCCAGAGATGAAACTCAGGTCCTTAGGCTTGGTGGGAAACTCTCCTACCCACTGTGCTACCCTGCTGGCCCTGCCTTAATATCTTATGTTGGCTACAAAGGATGGGGCCTATGGTAACAAACTTGGGCAGACCGAGGTGTCCTATAAAGTATGGGGTAGTGATAGAAATAGGTGCTGTGAACAGAGTACGCACTAACTCTTCCCTATCCCGTGCTCAGCAAACAGGCTACAACTGGCGCACATAGGCTGCACCGGGGAAAAGAGCCCAGAGGGTTAAACACCTTGCTCAGCCCACAGCTGGAAGGGCAAAGGGAGCCGAACGATTTGGCCATAGTCTGAGTTTTCCAAGCAGAAAACTGGGGCTAAGAGAAGGCTTTAGACTCCCTCAGGACTCCAGAGGGGACTTGATGAGGCCACACAGGTGAATGTTCTTGAAAGACATTGCACCTGGGACATGGTTGGTTCCCTTAGGTTAGCATCGGGCTTCTTAGATGGCTCGTGATTCCTGTTCCTGTCACATCCTGGGCATCTGCAAACCTGTGACAGGTCATGTAGCAGCACAGATATCTGGGTGTGGTCCTGCCTGCCTGCCTGCTCTCCTGGAGGGGGCAATGAGGGAGGGGGCAGTCTTCTTTGGCTTCCAGAGTGCAGCTGGGTATGAGTGTGGGGCAGATTGGGGAACAGTGGGTCCCTTGGACACTCTCCCTCTCTCTCTGCCTCTTCCTCAGTTTGCTTGTTCTGGGAGGGCAGAAGGCAAGTGGGGTGGGTGGACCTGGCGCCCTTTCCTCTGAGGTAGGAGGAAGATGGGGCATCGGCATGGGAGCAGGGGTCTGTGCACTGCATCCTCAGTTCAACCCCTCCCTTGGGCCCAGCCTGTAGCTAGAACAGGAGATGCCCACCCCCGTCGTCCTCTCGACGCACACCCCGTGCCTTACCTGCAGACACGAAGAAGATGCCAGCGCTCAGGATGATGTTGTGACGTGTCTTGTAAAACTCGCTTGCAGCGATGCAGAGACCACCCATGAAGAGCAGGATCACACTCAGGATTGGGAAGATACTCGAGGCCCTCACGGCCCCTGCAGAACACAGAGCACAGAGGCTCAGTGAGGGGCAGAAGGGTGGGATGATGAGAGATAATACAGGGAGGTCTCATAGGTGTTGGGAGATAGTACACAGGGGCCAGGGCCTCAGGGATACAGCCCTGGTGTCCCTGTGGTTCAGCAGTGAGAGGAAGGGGAGGAAGGAGGGTCCCTGACCAGCTCATAGTCCCTTAGAGATTCTCCATGACTTTTAGGACCAGACACCAGCACCCTGTCAGATACACAGGGCCTTGTGTCACTCAGGCTTCACCCCCTCCAGCCTCCTGCCTTTTGGCTTCCATGTTTTTCTTCCCTGACATGGCCAGCTTCCTGGGACATATCATTCACACTGTTGACTTTTGCCACATGTAGCTTTCTCACTGGGACCCTTCTCTTTTCCTCTACAAACTTCTACTCATTTGCAAAAGCCCAGCTCCAAGTCCCCTCCTCTGTGACACCTTCTTCTTCTTTATATAAAATCTATCATACCCGCCCCCCCCCCCCATGCCTGGGGACACTTGAGCACATCAGGAGGCAGGTGGAGCCACAGGGCTTGGACTGGAATCTGGCCGTAGCATTTATTAGCTATTTAAATTTGGAACTGTCATCTTGTGTGTCCACACTTCAGTAAGACAGCGATGGTCTGTCTCCAAGGAGCACTGTGACAGTTAAATGCGTCACTCAGGCATTGGGTCTATAAAATGCGTTCACGGGGCAGTAAGCGACAGTTGCCACATTCAGTGCATGTTTATATGTATATTTTCATCGTAAGTCATAGAGCCCAAAGGGCTATATCTTCTCTTTATAGCTTCCTTCCTTATTCACTCTTTTCAAAGACACAGGAGATCTCCAGTGCGAACAAAACGGCCCAGAAAGACCAGCAGACTGACTAACTGCAAAGAGAGCGTGAACAGGAGACACTCAGGGCCTGGGAATGAGAGAGCAAAGAAGGCCTGGCTGACAAGAGGCAAAGTGTCCACAGAGGGGAGGGTGGCAGCTCTTCGGCGAGGGGGCATGTCTGTCCGTGGGAATAGTCTAATGAATGCCAGTCTACAGAGCCTCTGAGGGTCCCTGCAAAGTCTTATGCCCTTCCCTATCCAAAGTCATTTATATAGCACGTGGTGTCGTGACCCAGCTGACTCCAGTCGTGTAGTTGTGGCCAGGCAGAGGCAGAGCTCAAGGCGGGGAGGGGGGTTTATACCTGCTTAGATGCTGTGGTTGCCTCCTCTGTGACTCCCTCTCCCTCCCCATCAGTGCTGTAGGTTCAACCCAAGCTCTCCCCACACTCGGAGGAAGTAAGTACCTTATCACCATCTACTCCCTTGGTTCTCTTTCTACCTTTCAAGACAGGGCTTAAGGTGTATAGGTTGTCCTTGAACTTACCCATTGAAATTAAGATGTGTCTGCCTGCTTTCTGAGTACTGGGATGAGAGACTTGTGCCACCAGGCCCTGACCTCCCTAGGTTTCTAAGAAAGTAGGGGCTTGTAAACCACAGGGCCTTTGAACTAAGCCCAGTGATTGATTATGGTATAGTTTGGGGGTAAAGATATCATGTATGTCCCTAACCTTGTCCCTTTGGGTAGCTAAAAGCTAAGGATCTGAGAGAGAAAGCTCCTTTTTCTATTTTCTAGACAGGGTCTTACTATGTAGCCCAGGCTAGCCTTGAACCAGGGATCTTCTCACCTCAGTTTCTCAAGTGCAGATATTATATAGGCTTGTTATGTTGGCTAGGGACAGCTCCTCCTCTCTTCCCTTCCCTCGACTTCCCCCTACCCTGTCTCTCTATGTAGCCCAGGCTATCCTGAAATTCGTGTACGTAGACCAGGCTTGTTCTCTAATTCACAGGGCTCTGCCTCCTTCTGTAGTGCTGATATTAAAGGCATATGCCATCACACCTGGCTTGAGAACAAACCTGGGGTTTCAAACAAAATTTTAGGGAGTTCCCTGTAGCCACATCTCTTACCTATGATAGGGTCTAACTACTCATTACTGTTGTTTGATGAGTAGACAGTTTTAGGGAGGGGTAGGGGACCTGAAGGTATGTAGAGCTCTGTGTCCAGGAAGACTGAAGATAGAAGCTGAGACAAAGGCTTACTCTGAAGTCTCCACACTCTGGGAACAGGACTGCTTCACTCCCCAGGCCTTAGGGAGATGTGCTGTTTTGTAAATTATTTCTTAGAAAATGCACTTTTTCCTTAACTGGACCCCGACCCAAGTACTCATGTGTACACAGACACACACACACACACACACAGACACATACATACACACAGGGAGAGAGGGAGAGAGAGAGAGAGAGAGAGAGAGAGAGAGAGAGAGAGAGAGAAAGAGAGGGAGGGGGAGGGGGAGGGGGAGGGGGAGGGAAGGAGAGATAGAGAGAGAGGGAGAGAGAGAGAGAGGGAAAGAGAGAGAGAGAGAGAGAGAGAGAGAGAGAGAGAGAAACACAGGCACGCACACACACATTCTCTCTCCCCAGGGCCAGGGAGTGAGGAGGTCTGGTGGGGTAGGGGTATGTGGAGAGAGGGGAGGAGGGATGGGATGAGGAACTGTCATACAGATAGACTGGGAGGGGAATAACGACTGGAATGTAAAAAATTAAATATAATAATAATAAATAATAATAGTAATAAAAATAATAAATGGTAACAGAGTCAGGATGACGTATTCCAGCAGAAAGATACCAATGGGGCACCATGGTGTGTGTGTGTGTGTGTGTGTGTGTGTGTGTGTGTGTGTGTGTGTGTGTCATGTCCTGAGGATTAAGTGTGTGGCAGACACAGCTTCAGGCCTTCTCCGTCTCCTCAGCCAATAGAGAAAACTTTACCTTTATTATAAAGAGGCTGAAACTGAGGCCTAGAGAAGTTTGGCTGTCTGTCCAAATGTTGTGATCTCAGGCCTGTTCATCTAACCATGGCATTCCCCTGCCTAGACTCTGTACACTCTTTGAGCTGGATCAAGGTGGACTTTCCTGAGAGAGTGATGTGGGGTTGAGCTTGGGTTGGTAGGGAACAGCACTCAAGCAGAGTGGAAGCACCTGCTAGGAGACAGACAGCACCAAGTGGTGTGTCCCACAAGTATCTTGTTCAGTGACTGACGGGGCCAGGCTCACAGGCACTCATGGAGGAACTTGAGGACCCATGAGAGAGGAAGCTGAGAAGGCCAAGGTCTGATCCAGAGCCAGGTGGAGCCTCCTGGGTCACTAGGGGCCTTGTGGGTCAAGGTAAAGAGTGTGCCTCTGTCTTAGAACTGGGAGGGCTGTAGGGGGTCTGATTTGCATCAGAAGAAGCAAAGTCAAGAGTGCTTGCCTGGCCAGAAGGAAGCTGCTGGTCTTAACAGTGCGGCTTGCTCCAGTGTGGGCAGGATACCGGCAGAGGGGAGTTAGTCAGAGACTGTTGGGTGTCTCAACTGGCAAAGTGGGGGAGAGAAGATAACTTTTTTCTGTGGGTTTAGACTTGCAGGCTGGCTGGGAAAAACAGCATGAAGACAGGACAAGAACAAACTTTGGAGGGAGAGGCCAGGCAAGGGTGAGGAGAGGAGGACGGGAGGAAGAAGGGAAGAGGGGAGGAGATGGGAAAGGAGAAGCTCCACATTTAGACATCCCTAGTTAAAGTCTTCCAGGGCTATAGCCATGAATTGTGGAACAGGCATCTGGGACTCAGAAAGCCATGTGTGTTAGGCTGCTTCTGTGGATTCCATAGACACAGATAAGGAGTTCCTGTCCTTAGGATCCCCAGAGGGTGGCCTCTGCCCAGAGAAGACGTCAGCGACCAGAAGACCTGAGGGTGCTACTGTGAATGAAGTGTTTGCACATTCAGGCTCTTTATTGATCACTTCATCCCTTCCCTTCCCCCTTTGACAGGATCTTTGAAGCTCAGACTGGCTAGAACTAGTTGTGTAGCCCAGGCTGGCCTCAAACTCTGATCCACCCGCCTCAGCCTTCTGAGTGCTGGGATTTACAGGCATGCCAAAGTTAACTTCATGTCTTCTGTGTTGGTGGCAGAAGTGACCGATGTTCTGACCTACGGGGAAGGATCATGCTAGGGAGTGGCCTCTTGTCTCAGCCAGGGGTGGGACAAGGGTGAGTTGGGGTACATGGGTGAGTGAGGATTAGGGAAACTAAGTCAACATTTTCTGTCGTCCTTTTTGCCAGGTCCTCTCAGCAAATCATGATTATGATCTTGGGCCTCAGGAAACCAACTCTTACGGCCATCACACTGTGAAGCAGCTCTTGGGGTTGGGCACAGCTGGTGGATAGCGGAACTCAGAGGCCATGCTGTTCTTTTTCTCCCTCTGGCAGAGTGGGTGGGTGACAATCAGTAAACAAAGGTGTAGGAAATCTGGCCTACTGCTGGCTCTTCTCTTTTTCTTTCTCTTCTCTGGCCTCAGATCTATACTCTGCTGGCACCTTGGGACACCTGAGGACCCTAATGTTGTAACCATCCTGTATCTCTGGGGTCCTTCCTCCATCTTCTCCTGGCTTGCACACTACTAGTCACAGTGGTTAGCACACTGAGGGTGACTCCTCAGCTTCTGCACAGGGTTGAAATCTATGAGTGTTGACCTACTGGGGACTCAGTCCATTTTAATGGGTTCATGTGGCAGATATGTTAGGTTGGGGAGAACTTTCTAGGCTCTTGTATCCTGCCTGTACCCACTTCCTGTTCCAATGGGCTGCTGGGGCCAATGACCATGAAAGTGGATGGGTAATAGAAGGTGTGTGTGTGTGTGTGTGTGTGTGTGTGTGTGTGTGTTTGTGTGTGTGTGTGCTTATGTGTATCTGTGTATGTGTATGTATGTATGTATGTGTGTAAGTGTGTATGTGTGTGTGTGATCTGTGTATATGTGTGAGTGCGTGCGGGGAAGGGTAAGTGGTGCAGAGAGACCAGCAGAGAAAGAGAAAGGAGAGAGAGAAAGAGTGCAGGAGCAGGCCGCCTCATTGGCTGTGTGGTCTGTACCTGACTTTCCCATCTGTGCGACAGGGAAACAGCCATAGCAGCCTCAGGGTGACCGCGAAGATGAATCAGGCTGCATCTGGTTGGGGACATAGTCAAGTGTTCAGCACCCATTTGTTCTCTGTGATGCCTCATGGATGATTTGTTGAGGACACAGGGGGCTACTTGGGGAGCACTGGCTGTGTTGGGGAGCACTGTGCCAGGCGCTCCTCCCTATTCTGCTGTGTGTGGAGACCGTGACCATCACTCAGGTTCAGAAGACAGCTGTCTGAGCATCTCTGCTCACTATGCTGCCTGGGCCCCTGTCTCAGTTTCCCCACACTCTATTTAGAGATCAGGAAGGAGTATAACCAGCTTCTCAACTGCTGTGGGGGAGGAGCCTGGCTGACAAGTACAGCATGTGTTCCCAGAGAGTCAGGAGATGCTGCTGGTATCACACCAGAGTAGGTGTAGCTGTTTCTACTCTCTCTGTCTCTGTCTCTCTCTCCCTTCCTCCTTCCCCTCCCTCCCTCTCTCTTACACACACACACACACACACACACACACACACACACACACACACACACACGCCTACCTATTCATTTACTTTTTATGGTGTGTGTGGTGGTGGTGAGGAAGGGGGAGAGCTTGTGTGTGCTGCGTGATTTCAAGCAGAGGCCAGAGAACAACCTGTGGAAGACTTCCTCCACCCTGAGGGCCCAGGCATTGAACTCAAGCTGTCAGGTTTGGTGATGGGCTGAGCCCTGTTGCTGGCTCTCTCTTGGGATGTGGGGCTCCTGAGGTGTGTGCTTGCTAGTGTAGGCTGTAACTCAGCAGCCACAAAAACAGGGAACACTGAGATAAGAGTGGGGATCGAGTGGAACCTGCCTGGGCCAGGGTGACACTGCTCTGCTCCTCACTGATTGGTTGTTAGCCAGGCCCGGACACTTCTTACTATGTGATTTCTGGGAGGAAGGTCATGCTCTTTAGAGCCTGCTAAAGTGTTGGGCAGGGGATATGTGGCTGGAGAATGTGCCTGGGTTCTGCTCCCAGAAAGTGCTCTGCCCAGAGCAAGGCATTATATTTTCTGGGCCTCAGTTGCCCCTTTGTCTATAAAGTGAAGCTGCAGGGCCAGTGGTTCTCCTGGTGTCTGCAAGGCCTTCATTCAAGAGTTTTGATGATGTTCTATTACTTCCAAAACTGTATTGGACAAACCTCCCCTCAGGGACTTCCCTCACGATGTTCCTTCCCCGTGGTGGCTTGGGAAGGCTAACACAGTCCTATTCATTCCTCGGAGGCACAGGGAGTGCCTTGTCCAAGGACAAGGAGTGATTTGTCCAGGACCACTGAGCACAGTATCTGGAATGTAAGTGCTTTTTTCCTATTCCACAATGTAGACCCTGAGTCCTCATTTCCCTGGGTATCTCCAAACTCAGCACCCTGGGGACTGAAGAAAATAGGGAGGGGCATCCTTCCAGGTGGGAGGGTGGCCTTGTGTCAGCTGGAAACCTAGCTCCTTTTCATTCCTCACAGCAGGAAGAAGTACTGTGAGCTTTCCAGGTAGACTTAGGGAACAAGGTAATTAATTATTCACCTGGCCAACAGTCCCTGAGATGAAGGGGTACACTGTGCAGCTCGCTGTCTTGGGGTCCTCAAGTTGTTCAAGTTCCAGAGAGGAAAATAATTTTCTTTTTAGAGACAGTGTTTCTCTGTGTATTTCTGGTTGTCCTGGAATTCTGAACTCACAGAGGTCCAGCTGCCTCTGCCTCTCAAGTGCTGGGATTAAAGGCGTGTGCCACGGCCGCCCCTCAAGGAGAAGAATCTTAATGGAAGCAAAGACCATTTGCTGGGGCTGTGACTCTCAAGTGGAGGGCTTTTTGAGCACACACAAGGCTCTGGGTTTGATTCCCAGCATCACGGAACAAAATGGAAAATAGAAAAAGAAACAGACCCAATTGGAAAGTAGCCTAATGCAGCCTTAGGGAAGGGTAGGGTAATTGGTACAGGTAAAAGGTAAAGGGTAGTTGGTATGTCACGACCCTCTCTACCCCCCGGCTATTGGTAAGCACACCCCATCCTTACCATGACCCTTCCCACCCACCTACTGCTGCACCTCCAGGCTCTCATGGCCTGAGGCCTCCCAGCTGGCCTCTCCTTTCCTGGCTGAGCCCAGCACACTGAGGAGGCAAGCTTTGAGTTTGAGCATCTGTCTCTGTTCTCTGTTCTCACCCTTCACACACAGGGCGGGTAGGGTACCATCTCAGAGCTAAGCTGATGTCTCAGTCTCCTGGAGTCAGAGATGCCAGATGCTGTGGTTGCTCTTGGCCAGAGGTGGCCCCTCCCCCCGCTGGGTGGGAGAATGTCTACAATGTCTATAGCTCCCTGCTTCGTCGTCGTCGTCTCTGTTCAAAGGCTACTTTTTCCCAACCGGTAAGGGACGCTCTCTCATCAGCTCCGCTCCCATCCCAGCGTCCTCTTTGTCTTCTACCCCACAGTCATCACACACAACGCCACACTAAGCAACCACAATGGCTAATGTCTTCTGAGTGCTTCCTGTGCTCCGGGCTGCTCAGAAGCAATGTCCTAAGCCAGCTTCCTTCACTCTCGTCCCAACCTCCGGAGGTAGCATTGAAAACGAAGCCAGGGAGGCAGCCTAGAGCAGGCTGCTGGAGTTGAAACCTCTGCATTGAAACCCATGCGGCTCTTCTGGTCTCCTGCCTCTTGGTGGCCTATGACAGTGTATTCATCCCCAGGTACCCCTCATGGCTGCCTGGTGCTTACTTTTTGCTTCCTGGCAGAGGTTCTTCCTTAATGGTTGTATGGCTGCTTTTGAGGAGGGGCTGTTGCTTTAGTCTCTGGTGAGGGGCTCTATCCCTCAGCCATGACTCTGTATGCTGAGGGGAGGTGGTAGGTGGCTATGTCTGGAGTCCCCAGTTCCTTTTCTGTCTGTCCTTTGTGGCTGTGTGTGTAATGAGCATGCTGAACCTGGTACCCAGCTCTCCTGTGTATGTGAGTTGTGTGTGTGTGTGTGTGTGTGTGTGTGTGTGTGCGCGCACACACACACTTGCATGCGTAAGATTAGTCCCCCCCCCCCAAGTTCTAGTGCCAGGCTCTAAATGTTGAGTAGGAGACCTGAGCCCATCCTTTTGTCTTGAACTATGAAAGTCTATATAATGTAGATATGGGCGTCTGGCATACAGTATGTTTTTACTGTGTGATTTTGGGATTGAACCAATTGCCCTGATTCTTTTCCCCTCACTCTGAGCCACCTGAGGAAATCTAAGAAACACAAATTTCCATCCTTTGGCCATAGCAGGGATACCCCTAGCCCCCAAAGACCTGCTTCTGACACAGAAAGGGACATGTGTAGACACATACATATGAGCATACATGCACACACACACTCAGGTACCAGACACAGAACACAGCACAGATGCAGACCCTAGCAGAGACATATGTAGGCGTTTGAAAGATGATGGTGGTCACTAGATATCCCCTCCTTTTCCTCACTCAGACTGAGGAAGAGGCAGAGGCCACCATGACAGGTACATCCTTTGGTCTACAGTGCTCGGTGGGACAAACAGTGCGACCACCACTCAACCCTCGTGGGGGCAGTGGTAGGTGAGGCCAGGAGGCCCACAGCATCACACCTAGCAAAGGGGATAGGAAGCAGGAGGAGGGTGAGGGGATCCAAAGCTACTCTCACGTTACTAGGACTCTGACTGTGGTCAGGGAAGAAGACCATGCATGCATCCATCCATTTGTCCCCTCAGGGAGACCCTTCCTTGTACCAGGCCCTCAGGAAAGCTTGTGAGCAGGCATACCCTGTTTCCTTCACTGACTGGAAGCTGAGCTCTAGACTCCTGTCTAGTCACAGCCTCCTAGAACTCTCTGTACTGCCCTTCTGTCCCATGTCACCCCGGGTGAACAGGGAGGGCAGAGGTGGCACACTGGCCCCTTTGGCTTTGCTACTCTGCTTTGTCCTTCGCTCAAACTCCCCAGTGAGTGCTGTGAGGCCCTCCTTGACTCTGGCAGTAGGGATCCCCCTTCTTTCCAGCTTGACTTTCTCTGTATCACAGCACAGCAGTCTAACATGCTTTAGGATGATTTTGCTAATTTCGTTGATTGCAAATCTCAAGCGCCTGAGGCCAGGCCTCTGCCACCGTCAGCTTCCATGTTCTCAGCACCTGGAGGGTGGCCTGGTGTAAGGGAAAGAGGCTGCTCCTCCAGGAGGACTGGAAGACTGAGTTGTTCACACTTGAAAGGGAAGGAGGATACACTTGTCTCTAGGGTGGCAGCTTCATTGGAAACTTCAGGGCCCCAGGAAGCACAGGTTTGGCAGGGTTCAGCTCCCCCTAGCCTCTCTGTGTGGTCTTGGATTGGGAAGAGCCTAAAGGCCAGTGACAAAAGGAACAGACATAGCCACACCCCATCCCTACCTCTGCTCACATCTCTGCTTTTCTTGGAGCAAGTTCAAAAGAACATGGAGAAAAGAGCTCAGTTCCTTAGCACTTTCCTCTGGACATAGGGCGGAACTGCTGAGGATGGGGTTGGAGGTTGAGGGGGACATTATATGGGTGGGGACTGCTTTGCTGGCTCTGCCCCTTTCCTTGCACCTCTATCACTTTAGTTAAACTTGAACAGCCGGGGCACGGAACTTGGCATCTGTTGGAGGCAAAGGGGGTCACCCCTCCCTGAATGCCAGCTTCTCTGAGTGGCCTTCCCAGGTCATACTGTAGGAATATAGCCATCGCCCCCACCCTCTGGCTCCAGCTCTGGGCTCTGTAGTCTCGTGGGTGTGGGAAGTTGGGGTTGGCACAGATCTGATCTTACCCTGAGTGGAGCAGGGTCAGGTGGTGTCATGGTTAGTGTTAATTGTCAACTTGAAAGAGATCAGCCTCTGGGTGTGCCTGTCTGGTCACCCTGATTTTATTGAGGTGTGAAGAGCTGCCCAATGTGGGTGGCGCCATTCCCTGGCTTGGATCCTGGAGAAAAGGAGCTGAGAGGCAGCATGCGTTTACCCATCTTTGTTTTCTGGATGTGGATGTGATGGAACCAGCTGCTTTAACCTCCCCTTGCCTTGATTCTCCTGCCATGACGGGCTGTATTCTTGAACTGTGAGCCAGCATAAATCCTTTCTCCTTGACGTACTCTCGTTAGGATATTTTATCATATCAACAGGGAAAGTAAGTCAGGCTGGCTTGTGATTCTGTAACCACTGGGGCACATACTACCTTCCTGAAGCCCACCCTGCATGACTACTGTCCTTTCAAATCCAGAGGTCCCAAGGCAGAGCTGCCTGGAAGGGGCAGGCTCGGGTATCTCCTCAGCTGAGTCTTTTCTACTGCCCTGAATATCTTCCCTCTCTGCCTTGCACCCTGTCCTGTTCAGAGTTCTCTGCTTGGGACTCAATGCTGAGCCTTTTACCAGCTGTCCTGCCTTTAGCCCACCCAGTCTCTGGCTGCCCCAACTCTGTTGGGTTCATCTCGCTTTACCTCTCTCTGGCCTGCACTGTCTGCCCCTTAAAGCCAGAACTGGCCACCGAGCCTCCATTGCTCCCTTTAGTCTCCTGCCTCTGATGCCTAGCTGCCCTTTCCAGATCAGGCTCCAGCTCACTCAGAAGGACACCTGACTCTCTCCGCAGACCCACCAGGCTGGGGACCCTTCTCCTCTCTTGATTGCAGGCTGGAATCCAGCTAGGCTGGTCTTGTTTGTGTTGCCCAAAGATAGGGTACTGTTCTTGTTTCAAAGCCTTTGCTTGGTGGTTCCCTCTGCTAGGTCATCCATTCCTAAGAACTCTTCTTACTGTCTCCCCTGACCTCATCCAGAAAGGCTGTCTTGGTCCCTGGTCTAAGTGACAGCCCTTCCTCTGCCCTTCCCCATTCCATTCTCTGAGGCCATATCAGGCAGGAATATGGTCTCTTGCTCATTGCTTCTTGCCTCCATTAGGACACAGGTTTTCCAAAGCGCCTAACTGTCTCTGGTTCATCCTGAGATCCCTAGTATCGACAATAGAACCTAGCGAAGCCAAGCATGGAGTAAGTACTTAGTGTGTCTCGGTGAATAAATGAAAGATCTTTTTAGAACCAAAGTTTACACTCTGGTAACACTGTAGGAAATGCTTTTGTGAACGCCCCTATGGGAAGTGTGCCGGGGGAGCAGGCTTCCTCAGCACCCCAGGCTGCCTTCTACTTCTGTAGCAACATAAGGTCCTGACGTGATTTGCACATGCTTGACCCCTGGGAAGTGGCACTCTTCGCACCTTGTTGGAATAGGTGTGTGTCACTGTGGGGGTGGGCTTTGAGGCTCCTGTGTCCAGGCTCCATGCAGTGGGGGAATGAGAGCCTCCTTCTGTCTGCCTTTGGATAAAGATATAGACTGTCAGCTCTTCCAGCACCATGTCTGTCTGCAAGCTGCCATGCTTCCGGTCTGGATGATATTGGACTGACTCTCTGAAACTGTATGCCAGTCCCCAACTAAGTGTTGTCCTTTATAAGAGTTGCCTTGGTCATGGCATCTCTTCACCATGAAACCCTAAGACAGGTCCCTAATCTTTCCCTCAGGAAAATTCTGTCCCTTTTCCAACCTCTCAAGTACCAGGTGAGCTAAGGTTGTGGGTTTGACTGACCTGGGCTCTGGGCTGAGCCTGCCTCCAGGTGAAACCTACCCATCTTGCTGGCCCTCAGCAACTCTAAGGCTTTGCTGCTTGCTTTGTCCCTTGTAATATGTCACCACGACTTACTCCACACTCATTTTCCTATCCAGTCACTTCCTTGGTCTGTCAGTGCAGCACATTACCAAACCCTGTCTCCCCATCAGGCCCTGTGCTGGATGCTGAGGTGAAGAAATGCATGGGTAAGAGACTAAGGGACTTACATCTTGACAGGATGCTGGATGGGCCATTGAAGTGTGTGGTGATAAGGTACAAGATGGAGACACAGTTAGGGGGTGAGAGGGACCTGTGAGGGGCTTTTGAGCCAGAAAGAATGTTTGAGGCCAGGGATTGTTCTAGAGAAATTAGCCCTGCCTCCCAGCTCCCCTGGCTGCAGAGACTGACAGGAGCGGTGGCTTCGACCTTCCCAGAGCTGTGCTGTCTAGCTCAGACTACCATGTTCTATAGCTCAGGGCCAGCACCCTCACCCTGTCCTAGGCTGCTGCAAGTTTTTGTGAATGGATTTCCATGGGAAATAAGACTAAAAATCCTGCATCTATTTTCCCTTAACAAGTGACGTCTAACAAAAACCAGGTATAGCGGCTCACTCCTGTTATCCCAGCACTCGGGAGGCAGAGGCAGGTGGATCTCTGTAAGTTTGAGGCCAGCCTGGTTTACAGAGTGAGTTCCAGGACAGTCAGGGCTACACAGAAAAACCATGTCTTCAAAACAAAACAAACACAAACAAACAAACAAACAAACAAACAAAGAGAATTGGAATTTTAAGGTTGTGTTGGTGTGAATAAGCTTGGCCCATGGGAAGGGCACTGTTAGCAGGTACTAATAAAGGTGTGGCTTTATGGAGGATGTGTGCCCTTGTCAGGGGAAGTGTGCCACTGTGGGGATGGGCTTTGAGGTCTCTGCACTCAGAGCCTCCTCCTGGCTGTCTTTGGAACAGAATGTAGAAGTCTCAGCTCCCCCAGCACCGTGGTCTGCCTGGATGCTGCCATGCTCACTGTCAGGATAAACGGACTGAACCTCTGAAACTGCACGCCAGCCCCAGCTAAATGTTTGCCTTTGTAAGAGTTGCCATGGTCATGGTGTCTCTTCACAGCGATGACACCTTCACTAAAACAGAAGTTGGTTGAGTCTATAGTAAGTGGAAGGCCGGTCTGGGCTACACGAGAAAAGAAAAGGGGTATTTGTTCAATGGCTTCCCCCGTCTGTGGCTGGGATGGAGCCAGTGTGGTTTAAACAGCTGAAAATGTTTCCTGTCCTATCCTTTGCAGAAAACATCTGCTCATTTGTTATCCACACTCTAGAACCCCTGCATTGTTCAGTGAACTCAGGTCAGGTTTGGGTCCCATAGGAAACCAAAGCCCACCCTCCATGCAGGGGTGAGGTGAGCCGGTACCCCAGACACTTCTCTCTTTAATTCTAAGGAAATGGAGACTCAACACATCAGAGCGTGCTCCAGAGAAATCCTGTATTTCATGAGAGACATTTATTGGGGAACTATTATTTTATTGAGGAACTATTATATTCCGAGTCCTGTACTGAATGAGACAGGCTGTCTCCAGGTGCTTCCTGTCTGGCTGATGAAGTGTAATGCCCTCGCTGTGATTGGCCACATCAGACCTGGGGCCCAGGTGTGTGTATCCTAGGGTGGGGCTCAGCTTTGACCTCCGACTTCGATATTCAGGTCTTGTTTCTATCATACCTGACCAGCCGTCTCTGAGACACATTCCCCTCCCTTGCCGCAATGCTTGCTCTCACTGGCACCAGGGACTGTCTCACAGGTCCATCTTGGCCTCCCCACAACTCGGAACAGGCTGTGTATACAGCAGGCGCCCAATCCATGTTTACTGCATTGGTTGACTCCAGATACAGTAACAGTTAATGACTGATACCCAGATAGCCCCGTGGGAATTCTACTTAAGCACAAAATCTTGAGGGAATTCAGAAAAGGCAATGATAACTCTCTTATGATATTCTCCCTTCCTCCCCAAGACTCCCTTCAAATACCTGGGTTTGGTGGCACAGGCCTTTAATCCCAGCACTTAGGAGGCAGAGGCAGACAGATCTCTGAGTGCAAGGCCAGCCTGGTCTCCAGAGTCAGTTCTAGGACAGCCAGAGTGACACAGAGAAATGATGTTTTAGAAAACCAATAAATAACTGGAAGTGATGGCGCACACCTTTAATCCCATCACTTGGGAGGCAGAAGCAGGTGGATCTCTGTGACATTGAGGCTAACCTGGTCTACAGAGGGAGTTCCAGGACAGCCTCAGCAGTTGTACAGAGAAACCCTGTCTCAAAACAAAGCAAAGCAAAACAAAACAAAACAAAACCAACAACAGAAAATTCAAACCAATAAATAAGTAAATAAACAAGTAATCTATAAAGTGTGTCCTGCTCTCTTTCTGCCCCTTTCTGGCTGCCCCTCCAATTCCACTTTCCGCAGACTTTGCAGGGAAACTGATCCCAAGCTGACCTGCAAGCTGCCACCTCTGATATGAGTAGTTATTATTGAAAGAGACGGGAGCAATTCAGGTAAGAAAGTGCCTCCCAGGGTCAGGGGCGATGCTAACTGGGATGCTGTTGGTGAGGGGAAGAGGAGAGACAGCCAGGAACAGAGGTGGGGGCAGCAGTTCCTGGGACTCTGTAAACAAACCCCCCTCCCCGAAGCCCAGCCGCCCGAGAGCCTTTAGCACGGCTGCCCCAGGCCTCAAGGACCCTCAGCTCCTCTCTGGGAAATCCGATAACTGCTAACAAGGTCTGTGTTGGTTTCTGGGGATGCTTGAGAAATTTCCTTGGGGCTTCAAAAATGCTTTCTCTTGATAATATGTCTCAGGGGGACTCAAAGATCACAGCAGTTACACCAGGATTTAACTTTGATTGGACTTTCGGGGGGAAGGAAAAATTCTCTTCCCCCTCTTTCCGTCTCTCTAGTACAAGTGTTGCCTGCGGGTTTCATTATTATTTGAGCGATATTTCCTGAGTTCCTATTCTGTGCCATGCCCTGTGTTGCCTTTCTCTGCAGAACTGGGGGATGTTACCCAGCAGACAAGGAGGACCCCCTCCCCTCAGTGTGTTGAAGGGCTGTGTCTGGAAACCCCTGAGAAAGTAGGGTGGCTTCCTGGAGGAGGTGAGGTTTCAGGAGAGACTCAGGGCACCAGTAGGAGTTGGCCAGTTAAGAAGGAGCAGCAGTTTCCTACCCTCTGCTGTAACCGGGGTACTGAATAGGCCTGACCTTTGACCCTCAGAAGGAAGAAAGCGAGGGACCCTTCAGCCAAGGGAGATTAAAACACCGTGGGTGACTCACTGAGGAAATACTCTGCGGTGTCAGCCTCGTAGTCCGCGTCTTCGGGAAAGTGGTCGATTTGCTTGCACAGACCTTTGAAGTTCCCTGCAAGATAACGCAGAAGGAGCCGGTTGAGTGCTGGGGTGCCTGGCTCAGGACCCACCTGCCCTTTCTGGATGTTGTGACTTCCCTGAGATCTTCCCAGGCAAGTTCGCCCTGGATCACGGCACACGCTATAGTCTTGAGCGCAGAGCTGAGGCTCAGGACCCACCCCTGCTTTCCTCCTCCCTCACCACCTTCTGAGGAGCCCAGGTTTGAAGCTGGGTTGGGGACTATGCTGAGAGGGATGGGGGATGGGCTCAGCAGGCCATCAGGGGGGTAGGAAGTTGCAGCTTGGCAGGGCATCACCCAGTTCTTTGCATGCCACAGATTCTTTTTTTTTAAAATCTATTTATTTATTGTTATGTATTCACCATGCAGCTTTCTGCCTGCATGTGCACCTACAGGCCAGAAGAGGGCATCAGACCCCATTACAGATGGTTGTGAGCCACCATGTGGTTGCTGGGAATTGAACTCAGGACCTCTGGAAGACCAGACAGTGCTCTTAACCACTGAGCCATGTCTCCAGCCCCACAGATTCCTTCCCAAGAAGGCAGACCCCAGACAGACACGACAGTCCCTTAGAAGAGGATGTACCCTCTGCACTGGTAGGGAATTCACCTCCCAGACACACTCCCCCAGCAGTTCTGAGCTGGGGGCTGGTCACCTCTCATGTTCTTTTTTGGACCCTAGGCTTCTTGTGTAGCCCAGGCTGGCCTCATATTCATCATGATCCTCTATGAACCTTCCAAGCACAGGGTCACAGGCCTGAGCCACCATGCCAGGTTTTTAGTTTGTAAACTACAGGCTCACCATAGCAATGAGGTGCCACTGTGACAAGTGCTATCAGCCCATTTCGCAGATGGAGGAACTGAATCTCAAGCACCTCTGGACTAGGAACAGATTAGCAGGCTGGAACAGAGCGTAACAAGGCCTTTGTCTCTAGACTTTCGCTTGTTGAGAACTGGTCCTGGGCAAGTGCCAGGACAGGGCTGAGGTAGCCTGTCAGCAGTGTTCACACAGAGAGGGAAGGAGCCATGGGGGAAGGGACCTGCAGACACACTGACGGCTCAGATTCAGTTTGCTGGCATCAGTGTCAGCTTTGGCTCCAGTCTGCTCTGTGCATTACCCAGCACTGTCCCTAGCAGCAGTGGAGGCAAGTTCCAGTCCAGTTCCAGTCAGCTCCAGTTCCAGCAGGAAGGATGGCCCAGACTGCCTTGTTCAGCTCAGTTCTCCTCACTTGACTCAGTTTCTCTGCTGGAGCATGTGTATGTGCACAAGGGCGCGCGCGCGCGCACACACACACACACACACACACATGCACACACAAGTACACATGCAAGTTCTGAACAGTTGGTGGAATATTTATTTCGATGGCTGATGGGGGAGCCACAAGCTGATCAGCCACTGTATTTTCCTAGGACAGTTGCTGGAATCATCTGATAAATACAGTCCCCAGTAACTTGACAATTTAAAAAACTTAAATTTATTCTCTAAATTTATTTACTTTTAAGACAAGGCCTCACTCTGTGTAGCCCAGGCTGGCTTGGAAGTCACTATTTAGTCCAGGCTGGCTTTTAACTCATGACAATTCTCCTGCCTCTGTCTCTCTGATGCTGAGCTAGCAGATATGAGCCACCATGCCCAACTTAGCAAATTGTTTGCTTATAAAGTCTGAAGTTCACACACACATATACACATGCATACCCACACATGTACACACATGCACACACGTACACACACATACACACAGACATATATATATACATGCACACACATGCAAATATGCATATGCACAATGTACACACATGCACACATATGCATACAGGCATATACATACACGTCCATGCACACACACATGCAAATGCATATACACAATACACATGCATATATGCACACTCATATACTTAGACATGCACATACACATGTGCACACATATGTACAGACATGTATGTATATGTATACACATACATAACTGTGCACACATATACACATACATGTGCACACATACACACATATACACATATGCACACATATGAAGAACACACTACTTTTCTGGCTACTTAATCTAGATTCATAAGGCCAAAATTGATCCATAACCATAATACAGAACTATAGAAATGATTCCTGAAAGTATATTCTCTGGATCATTAATTTCTCTAAGGATTTTGGTCTTCCTTTCTTCATGCTTGCTCTGTTCTTTCTCTCCACCCTCCTGCATTTAAGGGTGCGAACGAGAGGCTCGTACGCCCCTAATACCTTATTCCCAGTATCCAGGCTTGTGCCTCCTCTCACTGCTCCACTAGGGAGGGCCTTGCAACTGCTGCTGAACTTCTCCCTCCTATTCAGTTCCAAACCCCAGCCCTTCTGAAGCACTCTTCAAAGCACTTTCATTTTCTTTTCATTTGATCTGACAAATATTTCATCAGTACAACTCTGTGACAGGCGACTGTTGAGGAATGCACTGAAGCCTCAGAGAGCTCCTGAGACCAAGGTCCTAAGAGCATGGGAACAGAAGAGTCCGGAGCCCAGGGCTGGAGGTGGGGCCTCCCAGTGTCCCACACAAGGGACCAACACTTCCTCCTGGGTCTTATCCATGCATACTTCCTGCTGGATGCTTCTTCCTGTGTTTCACCCCTGCCTGACTTGGTGGCTCCTAGCATAGGGTCAGGCATGAGAGACCTGTTCAGAGGACGAGAGTGGAGTCTGAGAGGTGTGAAGAACCTGCCCTTTCTTCCAGGCCCATGTCTGGGTGAATCCTACCCATGTCCTGATAGCTGTTACAGAGAGCCGTAAGCTCAGTCCTGTGCTCACTCTCATTCCTTTGAGCCTGGGCCTTTAGAAGCAGCAGCGAGAACAGTGAAAGTCTCTCCTTGGCTCTCTTTTCCCCAGGAAAGCATGGTCACCATTCTGACTGGCCCTCACTGCCCATGTTGGTGCCTCGCCCCCGTCTACAAACTCAGAGTACCAGGCAAGCCCGTGCACGACACCCTAGTAACCCACGTTTGCATTTTGTGTCTTCTCCTTTCCAAGGTTTGAAAATGCAAGTGAGGTCATACCTCTCCGACTTGTGTACCTTCCCAGACTCACAAGGAAAATCACGCTTCTCTCTGGCCTCACCTCCCACCTACCTTCCCCTTCTTGGTGCATCTCTGTCTCCTCACCTGCAGTGTTTCCTTCGATACACTTGCTTGTCTTGCTGCCTGAGCCCTCACCGAACCTTTCTAACCTCTTCCTGCATTGTGCTAGCAGTGGCTCTCAACCTGTGGTTCGGAATATCCTGCCTATCAGATATTTACATTATGATTCATAACAGTAGCAAAATGACAGGTCTGAAGCAGCCAGGAAATAACTTTATGGTTGGGGGGTCACCACAGCATGAGGAACTATATAAAAGGGTCACAGCATTAGGAAGGCTGAGAGCCACTGTGCCACAGGCTCTGCCTCTGGCACTGCTCTGTGTGTGTGTGTGTGTGTGTGTGTGTGTGTGCGCGTGCGCGCCTGTGTCTGTGTATTTGTATATGTGCATGTTAAAGCTTGTATGGGTTAGCTGGAAATGCTTCAGGAGTAAGAGAAGAGATGTGGGAGCACTTGAATAGGGCAAGGCCCAGGACACAAATGTAAGGTGTGTGTGTGTGTGTGTGTGTGTGTGTGTGTGTGTGTGTATGTGTGTGTATGTGTGTGTATGTGTGTGTGTATGTGTGTGTGTATCGTGATGATACACTGGGACAGAAGGTAGCACTGATGATGTCTGCGTTCCCCTCTTTTGGTTGCATCTAATTTCCCAATGTGGTGGAAAGCAGGATCCACTGGAGAGGAGGAGGGAAGAGCCTTGGTGATTTGGGGAAGGATTCTTTTGTCTAGGAGCTGGGAGAGGTATGGATTAGGCTGCCAGGTATGTGTGAGACCTGGCCTATCACCACCGGCTTGAAGCTTGCTTTTGAGGTTCTTTGATGTTCTCTGGCACCGTACAGGGTTCAGGTAGGACACAGCTGGGGGTGCTGCTTTGACTAGGGATGTTTTCTATAAACATATTTATTCCCCCCCCCGTGTGTGTGTGTGTGTGTGTGTGTGTGTGTGTGTGTGTGTGTAGATGAAGCTGAGGTCCTGAGAGTACTGGGCAGCCGAAGCCTTGGGTAGATGGGAGTTGGGTAAAGTACTTTTTAGGGTGAGGTGAGGGGACATGGTAGTCAGAATGGGATGCGACAGGCAGTGTGGAGGGCTGGGGTGACAGTCATCATGCCAAGGCCAAGATGTCTCGGGGGAGGAGGGGATGCCATTGAAAGTACGTGGTAACAGGAGAGACTGTACAAATGAGTCCTCAAGACAAGACAAATGCGTCCCTTTCAGTCTCCCCACACGCCGAGTGTGTGAGGAAACTGCCTACCCAGTGAAAGTCAAAGCACAGATGATACATCAAATTATGCTAATGGGCCCCAAATCATCGGGTGGTTTTTAGAAATTATTGGTGTGATCTTTGGTTGATGAGGCTTCCGCGGACTCAATGATGGCCCTGTCTGGCCGCGCTTTGACACAGGGAGCCTCAGCAGATGCGTCCCAGCCTCCTGGTTGGAAGAAGAGTGCTTGGCCACAGTCAGTGTGGTTTCCTTCCTTATCTGTGGCTCTGTGGAACTGGCCCCTGGGAGCCCCAGCCCCAGGAGACCTGGCCTCCGAATGGATGATGGTACCAGAGCCAAGGGGAGCGTGTGTGTGTGTGTGTGTGTGTGTGTGTGTGTAGGACAGCTTAGAAGAAACATCCTCACCAGTGGTAGAGAACAAAGCCAGGAGCTATGCACCATGCCCATTACCTCCTGGGGCCACAGGGACTGGAGGGGCTTCAGAGCCTGCAGAGCTGGGCTTATGAATAGAGTGCAGCCCTTGGCCTGTCTTTGGGAGGAGAGGGTGGAAAGATGGCGTCATCCAGCCCTTCCTCCCCTCTGTCTGTCCTATCCTGGAGGCCCCTCTACCAGCCTGCCTCCTTCAGTTATTGGGAGTGACTAGAGCAGAAGCACAGCAGGATTTCAATCAGCCACTGGGCAAGCAAACACCTTTACACACCAGGTTGAGGATCTCGGAAGTGAGGTGGCCAGGACCCATCCCTGGAGGAAACATCCAATGGTCTTAGAATCTCTCAGAACAATTCCAAGATTCCTCCAGGAGCAGGAGAAGCAGGCTAGAGCTACATTCTTAAGAGGGTGAGGGAGGGAAGGAAGCTGGAGAGAGGAGGGGAGTCTCAGAGGCTGAGGAGTTAGGGAGGAGGCTGAGGCACAGCCTGCAGTAGAACTGTAGCCTTAGGGACACAAGGAAAAGGATGAGAGTCTGGGGAGTTTTGTCCTTACTGGGACACCATTCCAGAGGGCACTAGGGCAAGGGCTTCGGCAGCTGGGGAATTGGGCTAGGTCAGCTTAGGGATGCTAGAGACAGGCAAGTGAGGAGTGAGCAGGCACATGGAGGTTTAGACAATGGTGTGCCTGGTGGTTCTGAGCCAGATGATGAGGCTGTGAGGGCAAGGAAGGGAACCTGGCATGTCTGGGAGTCTTAGCTTCTGATTCAGTGCTGGCACAAAGGCTCACTAGGAGTGGGTACTAGAAACACTCCGTCTACATGGATGTCTCTCACATAGGACACTAAAATGGACACACATCATGATGGGGAACGGGAAGTGATGTGACCTGGTTTTCCTGAGGCTAGCCTCTGGCCCACCACATCTCCTCCTCTTTGATAGTCATCAAGCTCATGGGTGGAACGGCCCCCAGATGGACCAGGTACTCAAGGAACCTGTTGTCTTAACCCACCTTTGACATTCCTTTAAGTTGGCTTCATCCTGGGGCAGTCATGGTGGAGACTTAAGGCTGGCCTACTACTTGGTGCTGGGATGGCTTCGCCTGATCTCTGTCGGCTCCCAGAGCACAGACAAGAAAGTCCCAAGCAGAAAATATAGAGTGTAGAGGGTAGTGCCTCATGTATTTTGTTAGAGGGGTATGCAAGGCCTGTTGGGAGCATAACCCTTCTGCTAACATTTATGTAGCACCAACTGTATACTATACTCTTTGTAACTTGCTGAGGGAAAAAGAAATGTAGTTTGTTCTCAAGGACTTGGTGTGAGACAGAAAACTTGTGGTGGAAGAGCAGCCACTGCTGGGATATTGTAGGGAGAGGGGCGGTGTGTGTGTGTGTGTGTGTGTGTGTGTGTGTGTGAACTGGAAAAGAGCCCGAAGGCAGTGGTATGTCACAATCCACTTGCTCAGGCTCAAGGGGCCACTTGGTAGTTCGCACTCTGCCTAGGTCTCAAGAGTTTAGTGCCCATTCTGATGAAGGGGTTTACAACAAGAATCTCCAAATGCTACAGTCTTGTCCCCTCTCAGAGCTATCCCTGCCGCCCCAGAGCCTGCAGTTAAGCCTTTTGCAAACACCGGACAAACGAGGGGGAGGGGTGAAAAGCTGTACGGAGATGGGTGACCGGAGATGGGTGACCGTGAGGACTGGCAGAGAGTAATGAGGGCAGGCGGTGGCTGGACAAGGGACAGAGGCCAGTCCCTACCCAGACCAGTGTGACCCAGGGAGGAGATGCCTCACTCCGTCTGTCCCCACACCCACAGCTCTGCACTCTGAGGAAGGGGTGGGGAGGGGCTCCCACTCGCAGCACTCCCAAGGGGCTCAGCAGCCAGCAATCTCCATAGGGGGAGCCTCCCTGACCCCAAAGCCCACACTTTCATGCCAAGTGGAGGCTGGAGCCTGGGGCTGCCAGGAACTTCGTGGGTCCCCTGGAATTCAGGCTTGCTGGTATTAAGTGGTTTAAATGGCGGTTTTAGCAGCTCCATAAAAACACCATCGGCTGCCTCTTTTTCTGGAGGTACAATGAGCTTCCGGTAAACCTGGTCATTAGGGGCGGCGGGCTGTGGTTTATTTTCACACATGCATGAGTTGTCTGAAAAAGCAGAGCGGGGAGGGGCGGGAAGCCCAGAAGGAGCCAGGGGGAGGCTGTCCAAGTAATTTTTTAAGTGAAGTAAATGAAGGGTTTGGTGGGAGCTGCTCGCTCTCTGTTTTCAACCTCTTCTGCTCCTGGCTTTTTGGTTTCTGCTTTTTGGTTTTTTTTTCTTCTGACAGGGCCCTCTCTGGAAATAGGATTTTGGGAGACCACAGGAGATGGTGGCCATGCATGACTGGTACTTCTTTAGCTCTCAGTATAGCCTGGGTACCAGCTGCTGTGGGATGATTTCTTTATCTCATGTGGTAGTATGTGAATTTGCTCATTCATTCATCCATCCATCCATCCATCCATTCATTCATTCATCCATCCATCCATCCATCCATTCATTCATTCATCCATTCATTTATTCATTCATTCATCCATCCATTCATTCATTCATTCATTCACCCATTCACTCAGTGGGTAGTTCACAATTCTAGCGGCCGCCAAAAGCTGGGCACTTGCTGGGTAGGGTCCTCGTTTGCTGTTTTCTGTCTGTTTGGGATGTCCTGCTCTCTGCAGCTCTCTGCACCGACTGCATCACTGGCTCACACACTGTCCTGCTGCATCTGCTCCTGATTTTTATCGCCAAAAAGAACATCTTCAGTTCTTTTCACGGGATGTGTGTGAGGAGGTTGGAGCCCTGGACTCAGAATGATCTGAAACCTGGCTCTGTCAGTGATCAACTATGTGGATTTGAGCAGGTTATGTGACCACTCTCTGTCTCAGTTTCCTTTGTGTAAGGAAGGGGCATTAATCCTTGTGGAGATCTTGGGATCATCCCTTAGGACTTCTTGAAATAACAGAAGTGAGGCTCCCTAGTTCCCAAGCACCCAGTAAATGCTGCAGCCTCTCTTCCTCCTCCGTTTTTCTCTTTTTTTCTCTCTCTCTTCTTCATTCTTTTCTCCTTATCTTTCTTGAGACACAGTCAATATGTAGCCCAGGCTAGCCCTGAACTCACAAAACTCCTTCCTTGGTCTTCTGAGTGCTGACATGATAGGCGCGTGTCTCCACGTCTGGGTCTATGCCTTCTTTGAATGACACTTTTTATTGTCGTTAGCTCAAAAGACCATTTTCCTCTCTGTGTTCCTGTGCAGTTCTCAGTGGGCTTAGGAATTTCCCAGGGTCATCTAAGATGGACAGGGAGGGGCCAGAGCACTGTGTTACTCGTAAGTCCTCAAGTGGCACCCACACTGCAGGGATCCCGGTGGACAGACTTGGTCCTGGGGGACAAGGGAGATTTTGTATATGCTTTGATCCTGTTCTGTCTTCGTATCATTTGAAAACAGTGTCCAACCTGTGATTTCAAGGGCAGACAGTCTCCTGGATTTCTCTGAAGAAACTGTATTTTCTTTGATTCTTACATGCTCATGTGTACATTTCGCTACTGTTGGGTCCATTGAATGCTGCATGTGACTTTTGGCTTTTCTCCTGAAAATGCTGTCTTTGGGACTGCTCTTGTAGAGAACCTGGGTTTAGTTCCCTGCACCCACATGGCTCACAACCATCTTTAACTCCAGTACCAGGGGATCTGACACTTTCTTTCTGACCTCTGAGGGCAACAGGCATCCACCGGGTGCACATGCAGACAAAACATTCATACAAAGTAAATAGAAATAAATAAATATAATTTTTTTCCTCCTGGGAAATCCATGAGTGTGCATATATGTATCTAAGTGGGAAAACAGCACAGGGCTCATTTCTATTCTTCTAAACGAACGAGCATCATGTCAGACACCAGATCCCTGGGGTATGAGGAACTCTGGTACCTCCATTATTAAAAGTATATTCAGCAGAACTGAAATATATGTGCGTGTCACACCCAGCAATTCCTTCAGAAGCGAGGTTTGAGGAAACCCCTGTGTGAAGGGACAGGGACAGGGACAGGGAGACTCAAGGTAGAGCATCTCTAACAGCCCTGCTTGTTGCTGAAGCAAACCAGGAAGCAAACCACCTTTTCTATCACCTTGTAGTTCAGAAAGAGGATGCTAGGCAGCAGTGAGAGTGGATGGACTCTGAGTGTCAAACCCATGAAGCAGACAAGCTCCACAAACAGCAGAGTTGACACCCGCAAACCAGGCTGCGCTTACGACCCACACACCGGTGCCTGTACCTGCACCATTCACAATAACCAAGCTGTGGATTCAGCCCAGATGTCCGTCAGTGGATGACGAGCAAGTGTGGTACGAAAGGTACAATGCGATGCACGTGGTACACACAGCGGACTCTTTTTTTTTTCTTTTTTCTTTTTTTTTCAGAGCTGGGGACCGAACCCAGGGCCTTGCGCTTGCTAGGCAAGCGCTCTACCACTGAGCTAAATCCCCAACCCGACACAGCGGACTCTTATTCGAGCATAAAAAAGAGGAGGAAACGATGTGGCTTTCAGGGAGATAGATGGCCCTGGAGGTCGTCAGGTTGACTGGAATAAGACAGAGTGACACCACACATCTTATCTCCTGTGTGGACTCTAACTTAAAAAAAAAAAAAGCACGAAAGAGGCGGTCCTGGATGAGAAAAGGGAGGAGACAAGAAAAGAGACTGGAGGTGAGCCCTATCCACAGTGTGTGTGCAAACACCATAATGGGACACCTTGTTTTGGGACCCTTGGTACATACCAGTAACAAACAAACAGACAGAGAAACAAACCAAAACTGAACAATCGCGGGCTCAGTTGGTGACATGCCCGTTGTGCATGCTTGAGAGCCTGATCTTGGATCTCGGGAGGTACGAAAGTCCAGGGGTAGGGGACAGACACAGGCACTGCCCTGGAGTTTGCTAGTTGCTAGTTGAACCAACTAGTGACCTCTGAGCTCAGTGAGAGGACCATCTCAGAGGCTAAGGTGGGAGAATCAGGTGTGTTGGTGCATGCTTTTAATCTCCAGCATGTGAGTTGGAGGCTAGCCTGGTCCACAGAGCCAGTTCCAGCACAGCTTGGGCTACAAGTGAGACTTCATTTCAAAAAAAGAATTCAGCTCCTCCAGCCGAGTAAGATGCCCAAAGGAAAGAAGGCCAAGGGGAAGAAGGTGGCCCCGGCCCCCGCCGTGGTCAAGAAACAAGAGGCCAAAAAGGAGGTCAATCCTTTGTTTGAGAAAAGGCCTAAGAACTTCGGCATTGGGCAGGACATCCAGCCCAAAAGAGATCTCACACGCTTCGTCAAATAGCCCTGCTACATTAGGTTGCAGCGGCAAAAGAGCCATCCTTTATAAGTGGCTCAAAGTACCTCCTGCCATCAACCAGTTCACCCAGGCTCTGGACAGGCAAACAGCGACTCAGCTGCTTAAGCTCACCCACAAGTACAGGCCAGAGATAAAGCAGGAGAAGAAGCAGAAGCTGCTGGCCTGAGCTGAGAAGAAAGCTGCTGGCAAAGGGGACTTCTCAACTAAGAGACCACCTGTCCTCCGAGCAGGGGTCAATACAGTCACCACCTTGGTGGAGAACAAGAAGGCTCAGCTGGTGGTGATTGCTTATGATGTAGACCCCATTGAGCTGGTGGTTTTCCTGCTTGCCCTTTGTCAAAAGATGGGGGTGCCCTACTGCATCATCAAGGGAAAGGCCAGGCTGGGGCGCCTGGTCCACAGGAAGACACGCACCACTGTTGCCTTCACACAGGTGAACTCGGAAGACAAGGGTGTTCTGGCTAAGCTGGTGGAAGCTGTGAGGGCCAATTATAATGACAGATGTGAGGAGATCCGCTGCCACTGGGGAGGCAACGTCCTGGGTCCTAAGTCTGTGGCTCGCATTGCCAAGCTGGAAAAGGCAAAGGCTAAAGAACTCACCACTAAGCTGGGTTAAATGTACACTTAAGTTTTCTGTACATAAATATAATTACAAAATTAAAAAAATTCAAACAACACGAAACTATGGTGGGGAACAGCCAAGAAAGACGCCCAACACTGCCCATGTGCTTGTGTATGTATGGGTACATGCGTGGCAGCACATGGGCAGATTAAAACACACACAAATAGTTTAAAGATTTAAAATCGAATTTATCATAAGATCGCACTACAGGAAGATCTAGAATAGTTGTATTTCCTCAAAAACGACAACGCCTATGACTGATTGATAGACTGTCTAGAAATATAGGTTACCCCTGGATTTCCACAGGTGACTGGTTCCAGGTCCTCCCATGAGTAACCCACTCAGGAGAATGCCATGTCCCTTCTAGTGGTACATCTAGGGAGAGAGGCAGGGGGATAGTATCCACTGAACTCAAGATGTGGCTCTGTGGGGCCGGGTAGGGTTCTCAGCGACTTCGACGTGTCAGTGCTGCTCTGTCTTTTGAGCCATGACTGGCTTGTGGGTCTCATTGTCTTGGTCTCTATCCTTGATGCTGTGGTAGACATGGATGGCTATTTGTCAACACCCGGTTGTCTCCATCTCTCCAAGACTTGCCTTGACACATGGCTTCCCCAATTCTTGTTCCCAGCTTCCCTGGCAGTTAGGGACGGCCGAGTGACTTGATTCTGTCCAATGAGATATAAGCGGAGATAACTTCAGGAAATGTCTTTCAGGGTAAGGATGGGCCTTTGTCAACCCTTCTCTCTGGGCCTGTGAACTACAGTGCTCCCGCTGCCATCTTGGACCCCTTAGGGATGGATGGTGGTGTTATGGTAGGATGAGATAGCTTTTCTGGACCACACTATCATGAGGTGTCCACCCAGCCCTGGAAAACTTGCCTTCAGAACTGTTCAGTGGGAGAGAAATAAGCTCTCTTCTAGTTAAAAGAAACACTTTACAGCCAAACATGATCTTACAGATTATGCAAGAGGCTCCTGGAGAGAGTAGTCAGAGTGTGTGCTGCAGGGTGGGCAGGGGTGGGGCTCGTGTACACAAGGAGAGAGGTCGGCCTGTGGTTTTGCTCTCTGTGATGTGTCACTTGATCAGAGACTGATCTCAGCAAGATCGAGAACTTGGAGGGCTCAGGATTCTGAACTTTGAGATCTCAAAGACAACCTAGGGGTGGAGTTGACTCTGAACTGACCCCAGAGGAGCAGAAATGTGTTCACACCGTGGATAGATGAACCCCAGACAACCTCAGACCCCACTCTGAGGAGGTGAAGGGGATTCGCACAGGGTAGGAGACAGATGAAAACACCCCCTCGAGGCCACTGGCTACATCTGGCATTGTTCCATTCAGTCCAGCGCCTACCACTGGAGGGCAGTGATCACAGTGCCTCAGTCTGTGCTCCAGCTATAACGTGGCACCTCCCTGGGCCTCAGTCTCCTAAACTTTGAGACTGGCAGACCTACCCGATGGGATTGTAAGAACTGCACGGAACCTTACACTGCAAGGGGACCCCACAGAGCCCCTCACCTAGCAGACACTCCACAGCGGTAGGATGGATACCTGGAGTTCTTCTCCTCAACCAGCTCATGGTACGCAGGAGGAGGCTGGCGATCACACTGCTAGGTGCCTAGGGAGTTCTCCAGGCAGCCAAAGGACCCGTGCACCCTGACGTCCTATGAACAGGCTGGCTCAGGTGATTCTGTCAGTCCCAGAGTCCTGAGTAGACCATTCATAGACAAATGCTGTTGTGTATCCGTGGACTGAGATCTCTCGTGGGAGGCTGTGGGTTCAGCAGCCGTGGCCTTGCAAGACAGCTAGAGTCTGCCATCCCCGTCCTTCCTCCCTCTCCCCCATCTTTAACATCTTTCCCACTTTTAAAGCATGAAGCTATATCTCAGAGCACCTCAGTGACAGGTGCTTTGGTCTCTACTAAGGAATCCAAGCCAGAGAGTGGAACACTTCAGATCCCAGAGTTAACAATAGGTTACAGTGCGTCTTAAGACAAATGTGCTACCGACTTGTTGAAACAGCCTCTGTCCTTTTAGAACTAAAAATACTCTTGGACAGGCCATCAATGTTTCAATTCAATACTTCAGCTAGTCCTCAGAAAGAAATAGGTTTTTGAGACAGTGTTTTACTGCAGAACTCAGGCTACCCTTAAACTCACCAGTTTCCTTCCTCAGGCTCATGAGTACTGCGATTCCTGGTGGGTGCTGCCATGCCTGCCATAGTCAGTCTCTCTCTCTCTCTCTCTCTCTCTCTCTCTCTCTCTCTCTCTCTCTCTCTCTCCACTGAGGGAACAGCAGAGGTTGGGTTATTTAGGACCTAATGAGTTATGGAGTATAAACTTTGGTCCGATGAAGGAACCTCTGAGTTAACAAGATCTGAATTGTGACTCAGGATTGTACCCGAAGCTTGAAGACTTGGAACCACAACCTAGATTTCTCCATGGCTAGAGAAGATACTAGAGGCCTTCCCCCGCTTAATCCACCCCACACTTCAGACTACAAACTCTCTTCCATCCATTTCCATTGCTCTGTGTGTTCACTAGAGAGCTAGGCCATGGTCAGACACTCCCCACACCACTGGTCTTTATGGGAGAAACAGCTCATGCACCGAGGACCCACAGCCTGGGATGCCCATCTGACCTCACTCCCTGGTCTTTAGCGGCTTCCTCAGAGATAAAAAAATTCCACTCAGAAAAAAGGCTTATTGGGGCAGAGGCTGTTCTAAAGAGAGGCAAACTACCCAATCCTGTGGGAAAGCTCCTTAAACGTAAGAAGTAACCAACCCAAAGGCTTCAGGAGGTCCTTAAAAATGGCCAGATTCACTGCACCACCTTCCCCAAGCATAGAAGCAACAAGGATTGCTGAGAGACACTCTCAGTCAAGCTGAGCTGTGTGGAGGCAGCAGAGACCAGCCCCGAGGCCTAAGGGGCTCGGACAACTCTCTGACCTGATGAGCTGCCTGCAGGCTGTGCAGTGTGCTCTGGTTTCCACTCTTCACGAACTGTCACCCATGCTGGGGTGGCTTTTAGTGACACAGCTGCCTTTGAGTCATTTCTGTTCCTATAAGTAGCCCCTCGCTCGTATTCTGGTCACCACAATTAAACTCATTGGCTCACCATGCTGGACTCTGGTGGAATTCATACTTTAGTCTGTTGTTGGTATCCTATTTGGGGGAGGTAGGCATCTGCTTCTCCCAGGAATAGTGTCACATAACACTCTCAAACCAAGGACACCCATTTGCTCGCAAGCCTCCAGGGTTTGCATGGCCTCCTGTACAGGGCTTTGCTCAGCAAGGCTAAGGGGTTCCCTTTCCCCAGACCCCATCTCTGTTGCCTTCTTTTCCAGATGAGGGAAGTTCTTGCCTCTTCTCTACCTAAAACATTTGTTTCCTTCCAAAGGACAGAGCCGGGAGCCTCGGGTGGCATGCACAAGCAGATCTGGGACTAGGTGAGGTGCCTAGGGTGGTAAACATCTATTTTGCCCTCTGTCAGCTCCTTTAGCCTGCCTATGTGGCAAGGAGATGTCAGGTCACATGTGGGTAAGTGTTAGGGCATTGAGCTACCCATCACTAGGGGCTTCTAGCAGAAAGTGGCTGCCTACCTCTAAGCGGTGTGGAAGAGAAGGTTTCCACAGTGCCTGGGAATCTGTGTTCCTATCCACCCGTGAGCCTGATTTGAGAAGCCCTTCCCAATCCTCATAGCCTGCAGCTGCGTCTCCCTCCTTTTGTGTCTGCTTTTACCTTCAAGATTACTGATCTAGCGATTAATCCTAGGCAGCCTGGGGACAGCTTTTGGATTCCTGTCTTGTCTTGTTATTTCAAAGTTCACGTGTCATTTCCCTAATACAACCACATCAAGGACGGAGATTGGACTCCACACTCTGTTCCTTCTCAGTGGGTTTGGGAGAGTTTCTAATGCTTACTAAAAACTGCTCTGGGCCAATACTCATACAGAACCTGACTTGATGGTCACATCAGCCCCTCAGATTGTGAATGAGTCCAATTTCCAGGTGAGGAATGGTGTGGTCTTGGAGAGGCTGACAAATATTAGCTTCTGTTTTTGACAGAATCAGGGCCCACACTACGGGAAACACCAGGGCATGGAGTTATACACAAGTCATTTAACCCCTTAAGAGGCTTCCTTACTGTATAGTGGAATATTACTATGACCTGCCTCAGTTTATTGTGAGGACTGGGGAAGAGAATATGCAGGCCAACTGATCTCTGAGTTGACCCAGATCATACTTTTTATACCAAGAATGGTAAGCCTCGCTGAATCTACGGGGAAAAAATGACAGGAATGTAAGTCACAGGGTCTCCATGTGATTAAAAAAATCCACACTGGTCAGCCAGGCACAGTACCACATGCCTTTAATCCCAGCATTGGGGAAGTAGAGGCAGGAAGATCACTGTGAGTTCAAGGCCAGCCTGGTTTACAAATCAAGTTCCAGGACAGCCAAGACTACATGGGGAAATCCTGTCTTGAAAAACCAACCAAACCAACCAAACCAAACCAAACCAATCAACCAACCAACCAACCAAGCAACCAACCAACCAAATGACCACCTGGACTGACCATCTTGGCGGAAGGAAGACTGCCTCCCCCGAAGAGCTCATGGTGTCTTTAGTGTTGTCCTCTCCCTCTGCTCCCATAGCCATTTATATCATAAAAGTGGGTCTTCTATAAGTATCACTGGTAAGAACGAGTCTCCCAGGAGCTCGTGATCCCTGGGGCAAGTGCAGGAGTCTAGAGACAGAGGATGAGGCTTACTCTTGCATTATTGACTCATGAACTGGTTAAATGTACCTTGGCCACTGTCTCCAAACCAGGCACCAGGCTAGGGATAGAGATAAGACAATAAACAGAGACTCTTCATTCTGCAGGCTTCACAGTCTGGGATGAGGAGAAAGAGGAGAACTCAGAGAGCTCTGGTTCCAGAACCAGCCCTGTACAGACAGGAAGAGAGCAGACAGCACAGAAGAACGGGATTCCTGAGGCACGTGATTTACTGCTGAGGAAGTGTGCTGCTGATTCAGAGAGCCCAGGGAGGCCGAGCTGGTTGTGTTGGTCATTGCATATGTGTGGGAGAGATGGATACAGACTCTCGGGGCAGCACCACCTGGGTCTCTGCCACCTCTGCTCAGGAAGCCTGGTGTCTGGGAAGGAGTGCCCTGCTGGTGCCTCTGACCTGTGCTTTGCTGGTGGTAAAGACTGTTTACATTTCTGTCACTTAAAACAAGGTGGTGTTGTGACACTCTGGAATTCGAAGATAAATGTTTAATAAAAGGATTTAATTTGATATGATGGTGTAACTTAATTAGATCCACAATGCACAGAGGGCTTGGCGAGCCCTTCAATTAGGAGCAACTTAAGGGTCTTGTGTGTGGGGATCTGCAATGCTGTCAAGAGGCTGTGGGGGCTGGGTATGGTGCCTCTCAGCTGGAGGTCCGCCCTCTGCTGATTCTAGATCAAGGACACTGCTTTTTGGTCATCCTGTCCATAGGTAGGTAGGGTCCTGGCCCATTCTGCACTTGGAAAATTGCAGCTCTAACTTTGGTCTGCTGCATGTGATCTCAGAACAATGCCCGTGAACTTGACCTACTTGAGACTCAAGATCATGACCCCAGGTCAGGTGAAGACTCTTTAGAGGCCAACTTTGAACAGAGGAACTGCCTTTACATCCACTTGGCCCTGAGTCCAGGGACACCGAAGGACAAAGCTGCTGGAAACAGGTTAACAAATACATTTGTGGGGTTGGGGATTTAGCTCAGTGGTGGAGCGCTTGCCTAGCAAGCGGAAGGCCCTGGGTTCGGTCCCCAGCTCCGAAAAAAAAGAAAAAAGAAAAAAAAAGAATACTCTAAAAAAAAAAAAAACAAATACATTTGTGATTCTGGCTAGGTCTGACATTCCCCTATTATGTACTGGTATTATACCAAGTGATGGCTATGGTTTGACGAGAGGCATGATGTTGTCCAGACATCCCAAGATTCCCTTCTTCCCTCTGAGTCAGCTTGGCTTGCTCCTCCTCAGGGATCTTTTTGACCTCTCCATCAACAGAAAGACAAGGAATGGATTTTCAGCACCTCGGTCAGTACCCATATCCCCTGAGGGCGCACAGGGCACAATTGCCCAGGATGTGACGACTGTGAAATCTCTCCACGTTTACCCTAATTTTAGCCTGCAAAATTGACATCAGCTCAGGTGGAAAGAAAGTACACATCTGGGAGAATAAGCTTGGGGTGAGAACCCCTGGAATCAGGCATCTCAGAGTGGCTTCCTAAGAGTGTTGTTGATGATCTTCTGCACCTATGGCAAAGTGCTAGTGCTATAGAAATTACAGTCCACACATAAGGCGGGAGACTCCAGAGTGGCATCAGTCCAGGTACTTCAGGTCCAGACTGAGGCAACTCAAGTTCAAGCACCAGTAGGTTGTTTTAAATGGTCTGAGAATGCAGCATCTGAAACAGAATTGCCGGGGGTGTGTGCGGGGGTGGTGGTGGTGGGGACCAGATTGTCTGGGGCCAGAACGGAACCCTGCCATTTGCTAACTATGCCCTTGTGCAAGAAATGTCATCCTCCAGCGCCTGACTTTCCTTATCTTGGGAATGAGATGTTTGGCTTAGGCAGACGGGCTCTTAATCTGCTTCAGTCTGCCTCCTGAATTTAGGGCTTACAGGCACGCATCAGCATGCTTGGCCTGGGGTTTGGGTCTTAAATATGTTTCAGACACCATCTGTTGAAGGCTTGGTCATAGCCTGAAGTGATTGGAACTTTAGGAGATGGGGTCCAGTAGGAGCAAGTGAGGTCACTGGGGTTAGACCTTAAAGGAACTGTTGGAGTAAAAGGCTGTCTTAAATCTGTATCCCTGCCAAGGAGACATTAAGCCATGATTCTTCCTTTCTCTCTCTTTGCTTCCTGGTCACCATGAAGAGAACTTCTCTCCACATAATGCTATGAATGATTCTCTGCCTTACCATGAGTTAATCCTTTGTTTCTGTTTCATTGTTTCTTTGTTTCTGTTTCATTGTTTCTTTCCTTCTTCCTTTCTTTCTCTCAAACAGTCTATTTTTTGTCCTAGCTGTGGAAATCAGTCTAACATCAGTATTTCCTGGGCTGTTAGAAGGCTACAAGAGTCAGTACTGTGCAAGTATAAGTAACTTAGAAGAGCGTCTTATGTGTAGTAGGAGCCCATGTTATTGATAACTATACCATTGTTATGTAAAGTGACTGGCACATAGTAGGTGCTTAATAAATGGTAGCAACCGCAACCATAGTGAAATGGACTTCCACTGCTTACAGAAAGAACTCTCACCCCCCCTGGGTTTCTTACTAGAGTTCTTGATCCTTATCACTTGATCTTGCTGAGGATCCCAAGTCTCCCCAATTTTTGGGGGGTAGAGGGTGACTTATAGTGTGGTCTTTCTTTTCTCATTCCTCTCCCTATGCCCCCAAGAGGCCAGCACCTGGCTGATTTCTGCAGTAACTGGATTCTTCATCACAAGAATACACACGTAAAGAGTGTCTCCCTGGTCTTTCTCAACTTTTGCATCTGACTGGCAGTGCTGCCATGCAGTAGGTATGCCATAAAGTTTACATCAGTGACCAGACAAGGGAACACAGACCAAAGTAGTTTCTTGTCTCAAGGCTAACACGGACATGCAGACAGGGCACAGCGTCTGCAAAGGAAAATTCCATTAAGGACACTTTGTGTATGTACGTATGCATGCACAGATGGGTGTAGGTGTGTGTATGAGTGTGAATGAGTGTGTGTGTGTGTATTTGTGTGTGTGCGTCTGTGTGGGTATGTATGCATGCGTGTTTTCCATCTCATGAGGCTCCATTCCTTGGATTATTCATTGATAAACACTGCGCTAAATGAGCCTCGGGTTTTACACCTGTACCTTTGCCCAGTACAGAGGATATGGAAACAGAGGGGTCTTAGGTTTGTGACACCTGTTTCCCCCTAGATATCAGTGTCAGAGGCATTGTTATATGTGTTCCTTCTTCCAGCCTCCGCCTATCTCTGCTATCAGTTGACCCATTTGACTAACTGGTGCCTTCTGCCTTCTGCACTGAGCGCCTGGGACCTGATGTCGCCTGGTTTCTTTCTGCTCCTTCCATTCTTCTGCAAGCTCCTCATCTTCTGATGCCCATGGCTTTCTCTCTCACACACCCCTCCAGGCTCTAATTCTCTGTCATCAATATATCCAACATAGACTGTCTCTTGTAATACCCTGCAGATGTGTCTGTTTCTCTGTGGGTTTGCATCCTGTTGGCTCTCTGAACAAACCCTGCCTCTGTCTGGCCTGCTTCCCAGTCTGCAGACCTGGGAGTCACCCTTGGTTTCCACCTCAGCGGCCCTGCTTCCCCTGCTCCCAGGTCTTCAGCACATCCTGTCCTTACCACACTGTGATCCAGACCATGTTAAGTTTCTTTGCATTGCATTAGCAGCTTCATGCCCTTGGCCAACTTTCCCCATGCCCACCACAATCACAAATGAATCACAAAAGGTGATCTCAGAGCCACCCCTCCAGATGCCACCCCAATTCCCCCAGGACAGTTTGCTAAACCACTCAGCATCCACCACCATCTGAACATCACTTTGCTCTTCAGAGTTAGAGCACTAACCATTATACAATGGGCCCCTAGTTCGTTCTTCAGAAGCTACAAGCTGCTCTGAGCCCCAGAGTCCACCCCTCTCTCTCCTCCCTCTGGCATTTCCTCTGTTGTTTTCCTGTGGCCTTCCTCCCACTCCTTTCTGTTCACCCTCTGGATGTCCCGACTGGTGCCTTTCTGTTCCTCTGATAGAAGCTTTCCTCCAGGGAGCTTTCCTCAGAGATCACACTTCCATCATCCCTAAGACGTTAGCCCCACTGTCCACAGCTGCCCACTAGTTAAAGCCTCTTCTGCTCACTGCAATGTCCTGTTTCCTGTTGCCTTGTCTAGTCCCTCCACTGGGGCTTAAGCCATTGGGGAGCTACTGTCAGGCATTAGGTGGAAGGCAGCCGGCCTGCTCTCCCTGATCACAACTCAGTTGCTGTCAACCCATTTGCAGAGCTAAAAGAGGGCCCAAGAAGCAGCAAGTGGTGGTGACTGATGGATTTCATGGAGCTAGTAAAGGCTACTGGATAGAGGGTATCACCCCTATTGGCTGAAATGCACTTGAAGCTTTTCTGTGTCTTGCAGTGCAACCCTTTTGTCTGTGGCCTGCTGAGAGCTGGAACTGGATGCACTGGGCTTCAGCTTGAGCTGCAGAGAACAAGGCACTGGGATCTGTAGTCAGAGCCACCTTCTTCTCCAGCCTTCCTTGTCCTGCCCCACCTCTCAACTAGTGCTAGATGATCAAGGGTGTGGCAGACAGCATGTTGACTCAGTTTACTTCCTGTCCTCTTCTAGGTCTAGACGAATGCCTGCCTTGGATTGGGGACTGCATGAGTTCTATTCACAGTGCAGCCCCATCACCTGACCAGGTGCTTTGTCACTACCTGGGGGATGAGTCAACTGGATGAATTATTCTAAAGCTACGGCCACTGAAGCCTATAAGGTTCTATCTGATTGGTCAGGAAGAAGAGTGTGTGCATGAGGTTTACAGAGGTGGGCAAGACTCATACAGAGAGGACGTGTGAGGTAACCTATAACCCGGTGCCTGGTACAGACAGTTTGAGTATTTAACAGCCCTGTGTCTGCAGAAATGGGTTTGTTTCAGTCTGCAATGGCTGACACACTCTGTCCCCAACTCCCATGCAATCTGTCTCATCCACACTGGCTTTGCCCTTAAATTACCAAATAGGCTTCAACCACAGGGGGTTGGCACTGGGTCTCCTTTGCCTTGTACCACACAGCTGTCTCCATGTCTCCACTCAGACATGGTTGGGCTGGTGAGATGGTTCAGTAGGCAAAGTTACCTGCTGCAAAGCCTGATACCCTGTGATGGGTCTCCAGGAGCCACGTGTTGGAAGGAGGGAACAGACTCCTACAAGTTGTCCTCTGACCTCCACAAGCACACTCATGTACGAGCATGCACAAGACATATAGGCAGACACCTGCACGTGCATGTGTGCACATATTCTCGTGCACACACACACACACACACACACACACACCAAACAAATGTAAAAAATATGGTTATCTATAGGATTATATCCACTGTTGGCATTTTTATTTAAATTAGTTGATCAAATAAAGGTTAACAGTCTGAAAATATATCACCTGACCATCTTCCTCTGTTCTCTGAGCTGGGTTTACCACCAACACCATCACAACCACCACCACCATCACAACCACCACCACCATCACAACCACCACCACCAACATCATCCACACCGTCATCTCCCCTCCTTCCTTCTCTTCTTTCTATTTTTTGAGACAAGGTATCACTCTGTAGCCCAGGCTGGTCTGTAACTCACTATTTAGCACCGACTGACCTTGAACTTGTGGCAATCCTCCTGCCTCAGCTTCCTGAGTGCTGGGATTACACACTCATTTTTCTTAGCCACTCATTACTCACTGAGCTCCAGTTATATTTTTCATTGTCGTGTTAGCTGGTATCCACACACCTCTCAGAATGGAGACACTCAGGGCAGGGACAGTCACGGCCTCCACGTCTACATGATGCTGGGCTCATAGCAGACCCAGGAAATACTTGTGGAACAAACGAGTTACTCTGTAGAATTAACTCTGGCTTAACCTCTTGTGTTTCAAAGAAAACAATGTCACAATCATGCTACTTAAAACAAGGAGCCCTCTGAGGTGCTGTAGGGCTGAGTTTTAAGGTATGAAACCATTTATATTCAATCCCTTGTTTGCTCCTCCCAACCTCATATCCTGTAGGTGGAGGCCCCACATCCATTCTTGCAAACCCAGGACCCAGAAGAATTAAAGATCTTCAAGTTTGGTTTCCCTGGAGTAACAACATTCCTGAGTGTCGTAACCTCTGGCTACCTTGATTTTCTCAGCAAGAAAAAGGAGGTAGGAGTGGAGTGAGGGTCAGGGGAGATCAGCAAATACATTTAAAAAGTGCCCCGCCCACGGGAGAGCTGTATCTAAGCTCCTGGGTCTGTTCAGTGTGGAGCTTCGACGGAAATCCTCCTTCCTGAAGATTCTACCCTTGTCTTTCAGTTGCCTTTCCCAGGCAGCTGGGTTTTAGATAAGACTACGTTAAATATCTGTCTTTCTCAGAGATTATCCCAGGGAGGCTGCAGCACTCTGGGGCTGGCAATTTACTGGATTCTACCGTCTTCACTTAATTTGGCGAATGTGTCTCCCTGTGAGAATGGAAGATTCGGGACTGGCGAGTCTGGCCTGCAGGGCTCTGGACAAACTTTTGCTGTTTGTCCTTTCTTGTTGGTATCTGTGATCCTTCCACATTGACTTTTTCTGTACAGCACGGGGCAGAGATTGAGATTCACTGTGTTTCTATGGAGATACCCAGCAGGCCCAGCACCACCCTGCTCTCTTGTTTGGTACATTTGCCTTGCCTGGCCCAACTGTCCTGTGACTTCTCATCAACTCACAGACTTCCTATAGTCTTCAAGACATCCCCCAACTAATTCACTATTTATCTGTTCTGCACACCCACTTTCTATAATGTGGGAACCAGGATCCAGGAGGGGCTGAGGAAGGCGGAGTCACCAACCCAGGAAACAGACCCTGGAGACCAGCATCGAGGTGCAGATCCACTGTGTTGCATAGCAGCAAGGTTGTTTATACAGTCTTTGGACCAATGGGGAATGGACAGGAGCTCCGGAGTGGCCAACTATCCCACTGTCACTATGGGTAGGTGCCCGGCTGCCAGCACCTGAGGGGATTTCTGTGAAGATGGGGAAGCAGCCACCACCCTATTCTGGGGTTCCACTAGTTTTCGAGGATCCTCTGTTTTGTGTCATGTGGTATGACAGAGGATGTGGGCACCGTTACAGTGGTATGGAAGTTTCCCTCACTGTTCACTGGGCCCCACCCAGGAGCTGTAGCACTCAGATCAAGTATTGTTTGGCACTGGGCATGTCAGGTCCCGAGGAGAGAGTAGAGGGGGAGTCAGAGACCACTCCTGTCCCCAACAAGGGGTAAGCAGAGTCATGTAAGAAGAATTAGGGGCTTCCCAGTGATGTGTAAATAGGCTGTAACCAACAGAACCCTTCCTGAAGGGTCCGTGTTGCACTGGGAACCTCAGAGGTACCTAGGGACTTGCTAAACAGAGGACACGGGGCCAGAAAGCGTGTTGTTTCACCATATCCCCAACATGCAGAACGCTGGTATATTTGGTACACTTTATAGTGTATCTCCCTAGATGGTTGGGCATTCCTTAGGGACTAGGACAGATGCTAGCTTTCGAAAACTCCACTTCAGAGCTAAGCACAGGGTTGGGAGCTGGGTAGGTGCTTCATGCCTGCTAGCCCATGGTAGATGGAGTGGTGAGAGCAGTCTGTTTTCTAGTCATTCCAGAGATTTCAGAACCCGGCTATTTGCACAGGGGCGGAGCACACACCCGGTTCTGGAGCCCTCAGACCTGGTGCCGTCTTGGCTTTGTCCCCTGACAGCTAGTTCACAGTGAACCTGTTTCCAAAGCTTCTTGAGTTTCAACTTCCTCATCTGAAAAGGATGTGTCAACATCCTCATGGTTTTGCTTAGAGGACAAAAGGAAGACATCACAGAAAATCCCCGTTCCCAGCAGCCAGTTCGGCAAGACCTTGGTTTCCTTTGCCCACTGGGACTTTGAAAGGCAGCCTCGCGTGATGGAATAGCCAGCCATGGGGTGACATAACATACGGACTGAACATGGATGCTGTCACCTCCGTGCTTTGACTCTCCCAGTCTGTGTGCTTGCCTGTAGAGTGGGGTGATTGTTCCTGCTTTTGAGGAATTTGGGGAAGGAAGATTCATGGAGACCATTTATGTCGAGCACCTGCCATGTTCTAGGAGCCGGTAATGGCTGTTATCAATCTTACCTTGAAAAGCTGCTCGCTGAGTATGAACTAGTGTTGGGCGAGGTCTGCCCAGCCATAGTCACTGATCAATAAGGAGGCAGTGAGTGACTACCTGACTTTGTGTGGCCACATGTCATCTGAGGTGGAGGACAAGGCAAGAAGGGACAGCCAGTGAGTTGTGAGCAGTATGTCGCTGCCACCGGCGGTTCTAGGATAGTTTCCAGGACTCTGGGTCCCAGACACTGCCAGCCTCTCCCTTGTAACTTTGTCCCCCAGAGTCATGATGGAACTGACCTCCTCTTTCTTCCCAACTAGGAGCATCTGCCATATGGCCAAGTCTTCATCTGGACCGGAACTGGGTGAAGCCCAGAGGCAAGTGGCCAAGTGTGCCTGTGGGGGCCCTCGGAGACAGCTGCTCCTGTGTCACAGCCTGGCTGCAGTGGCTGCCCCAACCGGCTGCCAGGACATCCTGCTGCCTTCTTACCAAAGACTGGCTCCTCCCTTCCCAGAGACAGGTGGCCGCTCACGGTACCGAGGGGCCCTCCAACTCTTCCTTCTCTGCTGGCAACACTCGCGCAGCCTTGTTCAACCCCAGTCTCAACAGACCAGAGAGGAAAAACTAGACCGAGGAAAGAGTTCCTGATGCACAGTGAGGCCTGTGCCCCGCCCTTGAGAGTAAGGAGAGAGAGCGAAGGAGTCTGCTGTCCAGAAACAGGAGAGAAAGGGGCCGGAATGGGCAGCCAGCAGTGCTCAACCTCTTCATGTCCCTTTTCAGAAAATACTTTTTTTGAGACAGGGTTTCTCTGTAGCCTTGGCTGTCCTGGAACTCACTCTGTAGACCAGGCTGGCCTCGAACTCACAGAGATCTGCTTGTCTCCAGCTCCTGAGTACTAGGATTAAAGGCACACACACCACAGCCCAGCCAAAATATTTTCTTTAAAAAATGTATTTGTTTTTATTGTATGTGTATGAGTGTTTTGCCTGCGTGTATGTCTGTGCACAGTGTGCATGCAGTGCCTGTGGAAGCCAGAAGAGGGGTCAGATTCCCCGGAGCCATTGTAGATGGTTGTGAGCTACTGTGTATGCTGGGAATTGAACTTGTATCTTAATAGCTGAGTCCTCTTTCCATTTCCTACAAGGCCTTCTCGAGTCCACACAGTGAGTGGGTGCAGCCAGGTTGTCTCTTTTGTCGAGATGAGCAAAACTAGGTCCAGAATGGAGAAGGGGTGACCTGGAATCACAGAGTAGGTAGGTACCAGAGGTGGGGCATACACTCCATTGTGCTGGGGCCCCAGTTTCATAGTCCTTCCTCTGCTTTAGATTCTCAATGTGGATCTGTGTGTCTGCACGTGTGCATGTGTGTGATATGTATACTCATGTGTGCATGTGTGTGTACATGTGTGTGTGCTGTGCATGTGTGTGGTATGTGTACTCATGTGTGTATGTGTGTATGTATGTGGTGTGTATATTTGTGTGTGTGTGTGTGTGTGTGTGTGTGTGCATGTGTTAAGTGGAGACAAATTCTTATGGCTCTGAAGGCTGACACTTTCTGATGCTTAAAATGCAGAACTCAGACTATGGGAATTCCTCATACTTAATGCTTCCCGCTCTTTTTTTTTTTTTTTTTTTTCTTTTTTTCAGAGCTGGGGACCGAACCCAGGGCCTTGCGCTTGCTAGGCAAGCGCTCTACCACTGAGCTAAAACCCCAACCCTGCTTCCCGCTCTTATACAATGGTAACATATATAAATATAAACAAAATTCTATGGGGGTTCAGGGTCACAACCCCACCAGAATTTCAATGTTAGGCACTGATAGGATCAGTGGAGGTTGTCACTGGCCTGGAGTGGCTTTGGAATTTGCTGGGTCTCAGCTCACATGGACTCCCTGCTGATACTGTTTCTGGACCCGAGTTTTCATTCAAGATCCTCCCAGAGTCATGTGCCCATCAGGTCCATAATTAGACTCATGAGCTGGTAAAAAGCAAGGCGGTGCATTCCCCTCTCCATGACACTTCTTCTGTGATTGCGAATCAAGGCCTCAGTTTGTGAGATGAGAGAACATGCTATATATCAAGTCTGACTTTCCTTTAAGAAGAATTGTTGGTTTTAAAAAAATTATGTGTGTGTGTGTGTGAATGTGTGTGTGTGTTTATGCGTGTGTGCGTGTGTGAGTGCATGCGTGCATGTGAAGACAATGTTCATGGAAGCTAGAAGAGAGGATCCCCTGAGCTGGAGTCATATGTGAGCAAACAGTGTGGGTGCTGGGAACCACACTTTGGACCTCTGCAAGAGCAGTGCACACTCTGACCCACTGAGTGCACACTCTTACCCACTGAGCCATCTTTGAGTCTGACTTTTTATTAACAAAGACTGCTCCCTCTCCCTTCCCCTCTCCTTCCCCGCCCTCAGTGTGCATGTATACATGTGACTGTGTATGTAAGGGCATACATGCACATGTGTGCATCCATGTGTAGAGGCCAGAGAACAATATTGTATTGTTTCTCAGGTTCCCTCCACTTTTGTTTTTTGAGACAGGATCTCTCTCTACCTGGAGCTCATCGAGCAGGCTAAGCTGCTACGCACGGCCCAGGGACCCCAGCACTGAGAGTTTAAGCCTTCATCATGACGCTCCAGTTTTTATGTGGGTTCTGGAGCCTGAGCCCTGGTGTGTGCTTGGCCTGGAGGCACATTTCCGTAGAGCCCTCTCTCTGATTCTAACTTTAGTTTTCCTAAGGAGGAAATCTGAGCGAGGGCTGTTTGTCTGAAAGTTGGGTGTACAAGCCACTCGAGTGGCAGCCAGGCACAGCTAATTAAATGCTGTCATCAGGGTCAATGGTTTGTGTGAACACAAAGGAACACTTTAGCACCGAAGTGGCTTGCTTGCGTGGGATCGGATGGCCCTTTGTGGTTTTTGCCTATGTGGGTTTTTAAGAGATGATCTTCACATCAGGGTGTGTGGAAACTCAGGTACCCAGGCTGCAGGGCCAGAGGACAGCTAACAGGTAGCCCTGCCTTTGTGACTTCCCAGGGGTTTAGGCTGAGCTGGCCAGCAGAGCCTGTAATTGCCCTTTCAACATCACCCTTTCCAATCTGCAGCAGGGTGGCTCCGGGAAGCATTCCTTGACTACCACAAGGACCGAGGACAGCGTGTCCTCTAGGTCAGCCCTCTGGGGTGCAATGGACTGACTCTCATATAAGTGACAGCAAAGCCATACACTATAGCAGATCTTGCAGCGGGGACAGGATTCCTTTACCCGACTCATTTCAAGAAAAAAAAAAAGGACCCTATGGCTTCTTTCTTTTTTCTTTCAAATAAAGTTTGAAAGAAACTAGAAAGTCACTTCTGCTCCTGTCTGTCAGGGCACTTGTCCTATAATCGAGTGATAAATTTGGGAGCACAGATGTTGGAGTAAGGCTCTGAGGATTACAATTCCAGTAATAATGCTCATTGACTGTGTGGCCTTGGATAAATTACTTAACCTCTCTGTACCTCTTTTTTTTAAAGTGTTTTTTAAAATTATTTTAAATATACATAATCCTTGCCTTCATGATGACATCTTCATACACGTACATAATGTATCGTGTTCCCTCTTTTGTTCCCTCTTATTCAGCCTTATCTTTTCCTAGTCCCCAACTAGACCCCCTTCTGTTTTCACACCTTTTCTCGTTCTCCCTCCTCCTTTCTCCCTCCTCCCACCTTGCCATCACTATGTCCAATATAGACAGGTCTTCCCTCTGATCTCATGGTGCTCTGACTATCTCCCATAGTACCCTACAGTTGTGTCTGCTTCTCTGTGGGTCTGCATCCTATTGGCTCGCTGAACAAACCCTGCCTCTGTCTGACCTGTTTCCCGGTCTGCAGACCTGGGACTTGCCCTTGGCTTGCACCTTACTGGCCCTGCTTCCTCTGCTCCCAGGTCTTCAGCACATCCTGCTCTTACCACACTGTGGTTCAGACCATGTGAAGCATTGTTGTAGCCGCTTCATGGCCCTGACCAACTTTCTCCATGTCCACAGAAATTAATTAGAATCACAAAAGGGTAACTCTGAACCACTGTCCCCCAGATGCCACCCCGATTCCTCCAGGATAGTTTGCTAAACCCCTCAGCATCCACCACCATCTGAACATCACTTTACTCTTAGAGTTAGAGCGCTAACCATTATACAATGGGCCCCTGCTTCGTTCTTCAGAAGCTACAAGCTGCTCTGAGCTCCAGAGTCCACCCCTTTCTCTCCTCCCTCTGGCATTTCCTCTGTGCTTCTCCTATGACCTTCCTCCCACTCCTTTCTGTTCACCCTCTGGATGTCCCAACTGGTGCCTTCCTGTTCCTCTGATAGAAGCTTTCCTTCGGGGATGTTTCCTCATAGATCACACTTCCATCATCCCTAAGAAGTTAGCCCCACTGTCTCCCACAGCTGCCCACTAGTTAAAGCCTCTTCCACTGATTGCAGTATCCTGTCACACCATTGCCTTATTGCCAATGCTGTTGATAGCAATTTTACAGGCTGAAATTGGCGTGAAAGTCAACAGATGTCACAGTGGTCACATCCTAGGCAAATGTGTCATCGTACTCCTTTTGCCCAATATTGAGCCTTCCAAAGAGCACTTTGCTGATGTGAGCATCATCCCCCAGGTAGTGACAAAGCACTGGGACAGGTGATGGCGCTGCACTGTAAACAGAACACATGTGGTCCCCAATCCAAAGGCAGGCATTCCTCTAGACCTAGAAGAAGACAGGAAGTAAACCGAGTCAACGTGCTGGCTTCTATGCCCTTGATCTTCTAGCACTAATCGAGAGGTGGGACAGGACAAGGGAGGCTGGAGAAGAAGGTGGCTCTGCCTACGGATCCAGGGCCTTATTCCCTGCAGCTCAGGCTGAGGCTCAGTGCATCCAGTCCCAGCTCTCAGCAGGTCACAGACAAAAGGGTCGCACTGCAAGACACAGAAAATCCCCAAGTGCATTTCAGCCAATAGGGGTGATACCCTCTGTCTGGCAGCCTTTCACTACCTCCATAACCATGGTGTTAACTCCCTCCATGCCTCTGTCCCTCCCTCTTTTCCTTCCTTACTTTCTACCTCTCCATCAATCATTAATTGCATATAGAACCACAAGGAGAAGTGGGGCCCCATATGCCTTTACTCCTTCCATAATGGAGGTTGAGGGAGCCAGTCATACACATCTCCTTTTGCTCATCTGTGAGGTCCCCTGGTGGAAATGTGTGTCCATACAGGAGAAAGGTATTGAACACATGCCCACAGGCAGGGCTGAGCTGCATCTGTGTAACTCAAGGGTCTCCATTCTGTGGCCTGAGGACATCGGGCTCTGGAAGGTCGGCAGACCCACCTTTATAGCCCTTCCTTGCATTTAGATAGCTGGAATGGCTGTGACCTTTATCTCAGCAGGCTTTCCCCAGTAAATACCTCTGTATTCTGGTCTGTATTTTGTTTTTAGGACTCTTATACCTTATGCGACGGGAGCAAGCTGAGGTCAGAGATGACATGTTTGGAATTCAGTGTGATGCTCCTTCGTGTCACTGGTGGTCATCTTTAATTATTGAGTGAAACACATCAAAAAGTCAAGAGAACAGAGTGACTTTCTACTTAAACATACGACTGGGCTCTGTAATACAGCCCCAGACTAAATTGTGTGTGTGTGTGTGTATGTGTGCGTGTATGTGTGTGTACATGTATGTGCATGTGTGTATGTGTGTGTGTATGTATGTGCATATGTGTATGTGTGGGTATGTATGTGCATGTGTGTATGTGTGTGTGCATGTGTGTATGTGTGTGTGTATGTGTGTGTGCATGTGTGTATGTGTGTGTGTATGTGTGTGTGCATGTGTATATGTGTGTGCATGTGTGTATGTGTGTGTATGTGTGTGTGCATGTGTGTATGTGTGTGTGCATGTGTGTATGTGTGTGTATGTGTGTGTGCATGTGTGTATGTGTGTGTGTATGTGTGTGTGCATGTGTGTATGTGTGTGTATGTGTGTGTGTGCATGTGTGTATGTGTGTGTGTATGTGTGTGTGCATGTATGTGTGTGCATGTGTGTATGTGTGCGTGCATGTGTGTGTATGTGTGTGTGCATGTGTGTATGTATGTGCATGTGTGTGTATGTGTATGTGTGTGTGCGTGCATGTGTGTGTGTGTTACATGAGCAAGTGTCCCCAGAGCAGCACCTTCCTGTGTGTGCCATACAAAGGTTGTAGGACACAGGCCTTCCTCAACCTTTACCCTACAAGTCAACTGCATGTGTTTCCTGGGAGAGTGTTCCCTTTATCTGGGTGTCACAGAACCAAGCAGTGCTGGCTCACTGGCTGCTCAGGAAGGGTTCTCTGAGTAGATCTGAATTAAAAAGGCACCTGGAGCTTCTGCCATGTCAGACACTGCTGAAGGATGATTTGCCTGTAAGTCATGTCAAGCACACATGGTGGCTTGTATATTTGCCAGCCGCAACAACAATTAGACAGCAGGTGACATTCACTGAGCGCTCACTGTCTGATGCTCGATCTGTTCAACACTGTAGACCTGCGCTCTGGTTTAGCCCTCCAAGCACAACTGCAAAGGCCACAGGGTTCCTGTTTCCCTTGGCAGAGGAAGGATCCGAGGCACAGAGAGGTTAAGAGCCCTGCCTCAGGTTGTTCAGCTTATCAGTGGTGGAGCAGGATTCCGAAGCAGTTAGTTGGTTCAGGTGACATTTTCTGTGTCCTAGTATGCACTCGGCATGTTCTAGGTGCAACCCGTGAAATGGACAGGTCTCCATGTGAGTTCACAGAGGGCTTGAGAGGTTGGGCTGCTGGGCCAACCTTGGAGATTCTGACTCAGAAGGTAAAGTCTGGATCATGTCTAACAAGTTTCTAAAAGTTGATGGCCTTGGAAAGCCACTGGGTTAGTGGATCTAAGAGGACAGTTCAGCCATGTTTGTGAACATACATGTTTACAGGTGGATGCAGGAGAGGAAATGCATCTAATCATAGACTTGATTTGATTCTGTGGCGAAGGAGGGGTAGACATTCTTTAGGTCTGTTTTGCCACACTGCTCTGACACTAAGCCCAAAGCCTTCTACCTCGTCCAGTCTGACAGGAGCAGGTTGGCTAGTGATGGCCCCATAAAGTCACAGCTTCTATTAGGTCCCCCTAGTCACTGTGCAAACATCTCATGGATCCTTTCAGTGAACCCCATTGGAGTTCTCTGTCAGGTGAGGGCACTGAGGCCCTGCCTGGTGATGCCCAGGAAATCTCTATGACCTGGGCAAGCTTCTTGACTTCCAAGGGCTTCCAATGTGGGGCTGGTCTCAGTGTTCTCTGAGGGTGTTCCTGCTCATAGATTTGGATGTTTTGAGATTGGGTGATCCTGATATGGAAGCTTCTCAAGTCTTAGCTTTGGGGATCAAGGGTCAGCACTGGAAATTCACTGAATGAATGGATCTAAAAATGAGAAAAGTTCAGCCATGTGTGAGTATGTTGCCATAGGTGGCCATGAGAGACAAAATATATCCAGGGGTGGTGTATAACTGGAACACAACTAGAGCCTGAAATTCCAGACAATTCAGGAATCATCTTGACCGGTGAGGCAGCTGGGGATGTCGTGAGTCTATGTAAGAAGTGAAGAAGCCAAGAGGCATACTAAAGGTTATGCCCCTTCTTAAACTTCAAGATCCCCCACTGTGATATCTGGTAGTGTATGACGGTATGTGTCTCAGGTACACTCATTCATCCTCGAATCTTCCAGGCCCCATAGCAAACCTAGGGAAGGATCACACAGCTGGAGGCCGAGAGAAGAGAGCCTGAAGGGAAGACCACTAGAAACTGCCTCTCCTTATCTCCCTACTTTAGTTCCCAGCCATCTCTTCACCTGACCAGTCCTGCTCCAAACCTGCTGCTAGGGCTTTGGAAACAGCCTACCAGGTACCTTTAAGTTGGCTGAGAAGCCATTCAGACCCCCCACTCCCACCCCAGAGACCATGGTACTGGGGAGGCAGCATTGGATTGACTAGGCCACAGGTCCCCTGCTAGAGTCCTAGAATGCACCACAAGGACTCTCATAGTGCCACTAGGCTTGACACCTTCTCAGGAACAGGTCAGTGGTGGATTTAAAAATTCACGTGTGTTCATGTGTGTACAGATTGTGTGTGTGTGTGTGTGTGTGTGTGTGTAAGGGGTGGGTCAGAGGACAACTTGTCATTTCTCAGGCATTACCACCATTTTTCTTTGAGCCAGGGTCTTTCACTGGCCTGGAACTCACCAAGTAGACTAGACTGCCCGGGCTGCGAGCCTCATCTTCTCAGTGTGGGGATTTGAAGTGTGAGCCACCATGTCTGTGTACTGGAGAGTGTAAGCACTCTCAACTGCCATGCCATCTTCCCAGACCCTCGAATCCATTCTCCATACAGAGCAAAGATCACTGGGTAGGGAATCTAAGAACTCATTCCGGCTCTCCCACTCACTTGCTGTGTGACTGGGGAATCTCCACTCCCATTCTGGACCACATTTTAAATGAGGATGAGAGGGTACACCGTTTGTGGGCTCTGTCATTAGGAGAACCCTGCACTGAGGCTGCTTTTGTGCCTGCCCCTCTGGGTGGAGCATTGACTCTTTCCCTCCATCAGTGTCTAGGGTCTAGACAGACTTTACGCACTCCAATGCTGAGAGCATTGTCCTTCTGAATGAATGAGCTCCCGGCAGTGCCGTGGGCGGCTCAGCTCAGCACAGCACAGGGTAACACATCAGATGATCACCAGTGGTAGATGCTCACTGGAATCTTAAAAAAGGAATGGTGCTAGGTTTTGTCTGATTTGACGAGAGAGCTCTCAGATTCAGAGAAACCATGTTTATTTTTTAACTGCAGCTAATTTTTTTTTTTAAGTAAAACCTTCCGACAGTAATTTGACTATATGGGTTTTCTATCTCTAGTCATTTTCTTGGAAAAAAAAGGAAGGGAAGAACGAGAATAAGTGCTCGCAGCAGCAGGGGGTGCTGCTTGGGAATTTAAAGGTGCAGGCATGGGAACAGCAGCCCAGCTGGCTAGCGGGAGCTGTGCACAGCACCTTGCAGCTTAGGGTCAGCTCCAGGCTAACAGGGGCTCCAGCCCCAGGCCTGTTGCTGATGCTGGTTCTGCTGCAGTCTCAGAAGAGACGCTGCTGCTGAACCCAAGATCCGCAGCTCTGGCCAAGCAGGACACCAGTGACCTAATTCATTGCTGACTAATTCACTCGCCTTTCTCTCTCTCTTTCTTTCTCTCTCTCTCTCTCTCTCTCTCTCTTTCTTCCTTCCTTCCTTCCTTCCTTCCTTCCTTCCTTCCTCTCATTCTCCCCATTCTCTCTTCCCCCTCTCTCTCCCTCCAGCCAACCTCTCTTTCCCCCTATCTCTTCTTCCTTTCTTTCTTCCCTTTTCCTTCCTTTCCTCTTTCCATTCCCTTTCCCCTTTCTCCTTCTTTTCCCACCCCTTCCCTTCTCTTTCTCCCCCTCTCCCATCCCTCCCCTGCCCTTCCTCCTCTCCCTCCACCCTCCCATAGACTCCTAAGCACTGTGCCCTCTCCTGTCTCTCCCCTTCTTCCCCGCCCCCGCCCCACCCCGCTCCGGGTTTTACTGGCTGGAATGTGGGTTCGGGATGGAACTGTTGGGTCTCATTGGTGTTTTACGCTCTGTCCCAGTGAAGACACTATTTATGGAAGGTCTTTGTGCTTCGCAGACGCAAGCCAGGGGAGCACGTTCACAGGAGCTGAGTCATGTTTGGTTCTTGTCTATTCAATGGTTTGCTTTCAAAATCTGGCTTACCAGCCCTTTCCACCAAAGACTCTGGCTCTGGCACTAAAAGACACCCCTTTATCCAAGCAGCAAAATCACCCGAGGGAGAGTCTGCGGGTACAATGAAGGAGGACTCAGCCTTGATCTTGGCCAGAGGAAGGAAGAGAAATGGCTGCAGAGTAAACTAAAAGCCCCTAAGTGGTTAATGAATTCATGGCGACCTGTGTCTGTCCATTGACGCCAGTGTCACCCCACAAGTAGGATATCTATCCTCTTCTTCGTTCTGCAGATGAGGAAACTGAGGCTCAGGGAGCTTACAAACACGGCCAGGGCCACACAGAGAAGAAGTGACACAGGTGACATCACACGCCAGTGTGCTGCTACCTAAGATCACCTCTATTCCTCTGAGCAATACTGCTCGAAGGTGGCAGGCTTGAGACCAGTGAGATTAGAGCTAGACCAAAAGACGCAGGGGCCAAGAGATGCTCCTGCCCCCATGGTGTCTCTGGGCATGGGAAACGGGCTCACTTGGGAACTTGTGTATTCATGTGCATGTGCACTCAAGGTATGGGGGCGAACACCAGGGTGATATATAATTAAAACTTATTTTGGGTTTTGAAGCAGGGCATGCTCGTGGCTTCAAAGTAGAGGAAGGAACTGCCCTCCCTACCCAATGGGAACGAGAACCAGCCAGGCTGGGAGTTCCCCTCCTCCACTCACCTGCTCTTGCCTTTTGGCAAGTTGTCATGGAGACAACCAGAAGGCAGTACACCGGAGCTGCCTGTTGGTGAGTCTGGGTGCTTAGGGTAGCTTGGCTGTTAGCATCTGGTTGTCTCCCTTGTCTTTAAGATGGAGTTTATGGCTACTAAAATAGGAGTAGGTCTTTGGGCTACCTTTTCCCAGATCGAGGGCTTAGAAAAAAAATTGACATGATGCCAAGAAGCAAGAGGTATAAAACTGTGTGTTCAACATAATCTGACTCTTAAGACATAAGCCTGCATCTGCCAAAACAGACGCCAGCGAGCCTTCCACTGTTCTCCTGTTTTCACTGTGCTTCCGGGTCAGTGTTGTGAGCTATTCTAACCATCTTGCTGGTGCTTTTCTGTATTTACTATAGTTGTTGTCTTCTTAATGCAATGGCATGTTTTGCTTGTGTGATTGGAGAACAAAGCATACTATTTATAAAGGTGAATAGACACATTTGAGGACAAAACACTTTTGAGAGGAGCAGAGTGATGGGGGTGCGCAGAGACAAAATAAAGCAGCAATTTCCTGTTGACCTCAGTCAGCACTCTGGTCCTCATGGATGTCAAGGGCTAGGGAGCCAAGGAAGATGCTTTCATGTGTTTCTGCAGTCTTTCCTAAAGATACCTCAGCTTAGTAGCAACCTTTCTGATAGAATACCAGCTGTTCGAAGGTCAATTCCTCTTCCTACGAACCCCTGAAGTTGTTGCAGCGTGTGTGTGTGTGTGTGTGTGTGTGTGTGTGTGTGTGTGTACACATTCATGTAAGTGTGGGTGGATGCCAGAGAACAAACTTGAGTGTTAGTATTTGCATGCCATCTGCCTTTCTCCTGAGACAGGATTTCTCACTGGGTAAGATAGGCTGGCTGGCCGGACAGTCCCAGGGATTCCCCTGCCTCCATCTTTCCAGCCCTGGGATTACATATGTGCACCACAGCACTCAACTCTTTTTTAAAACATAGGTTGTGGGGCTCCTGCTTTATTGAATGAAGTATCTCTTGAGCCCCTCAAAGTGCTCTCTTATTTCTGTTTTTCTTTCCTAGTGAAAGTTTTGGGTTTTCCCATAGGCATCTGCAGAAATCAAACAGAAGAGACAGGTAGGGGAAATGACCTGCAGTTTAAGCTGTGTGAGTAGGTGCTCCAAATTAAATGTCCTCAGCTTGACATGTACTTCAGGAATGTAACTGCCATGGACTAGGTAGGCTGGCAGGAGTCTATGGGCCTTGGGATCCTCCTGAGACAGTGGATCTCAATATATGGGTTGCAACCCTTTGGGGGCTGATCAACCCTTTCACAGGGGTCCCCTAAGACCATTGGAAAACATAGATATTTACATTATGGTTCACAACAGTAGAAAATTACAGTTATGAAGTAGCAATGCAAATAATTCTATGGTTGGGGCTCACCACAACATGAGGAGCTATACTGAAGGGTCACAGCCTTAAAAAGATTGAATCACTATCCTGGGCAGAGCTCTGAGCCCTCCAAATCCTCACTGAAAGGAGAGATAAAGGCAATAACAGAAAGCCAGAATCCTTTAACTTTAGGGGAGCATGAGGAGGTGAAGGCACATTTTTGCTTTATGATGCACCTTCCATAAAAAAGATTTACAGGTAAGTCATTCTCCCACATAGGCATGAAAGTGAGAGACTCCAGTAAACCAGACCCCAGAGGAACTTTGTGTAAATAAAAAATCTGACAACCATCAAAACAAAGAGCAACAGATCAAAATTACTGTGGAAGAAGGCTCTGGTTCCACAGTTTGGAGCAGTGCTAGCCCATCACCATGAGAGTCGTGCATATAGGGGCATGGACAGGAGACATAGGACAGGAGATAGGGACATGGGCAGGTCTTCTCCTTGTCCCCATTCTTAGGGATTGAGATAATGGAGTAACTCAGGTCTATTTTAACAACTAAGGGATAACTAAAGCCTTAGGCCCCATCAAGAAATGTATTATTAATTTAGTTAACTGTCCATCTATCCTTCACCTGCTCATCCATCCATTCATCTGTGTATCAGTCATCAGTCCATCCATCCATCCACCCATCCATCCATATGTTCATATGTCTATCCATCATTTTTCCCTTCTTTCAATGCATTTTTCCATCATCCATCTGTCTGCCTATCCACTCACCCATTTATCATTGGTCTCTCCATCCATCCATCCATCCATCCATCCATCCATCCATCCATCCATTTATCCATCCATCCATCTGCCCATCATGCATGTATCTATATCCACCAATACAGCAGTTGCCTGATGCTGTTACTTGGCTAGAGATAGTTACTTAGAGCACAGAGGAGGGGCCATTGCAATAATATAGACGGTCGCACCAGCAATAGAATTAAGTGATAGGCATCAATGTTGGAGGTAGAGAGTTAGCGACTTGTTCCTCATGTATGTGTTGTATGTTGACAAGCTGATGACTGCAAAACTGAGGACATGGAAAAATTCGATAGATAAGGGGTCCAGGCCACAGGGAACACACAAGTCTAGTTACCACATTCACTAAACTTCTACAACTTCCAGCACCCAAGCTCCATGATTTTCCTAGACATGGAAGAGAAGAGCCCTGGCTTCAGAGTAGATGGCTACTGAAGCATATGTTCTATTAGGGGTATGTCACTGAGACCACAAAGAAATATGTAAATGAAGGCCTTTGGGGGCATGGAGAGGGTTTGGAAGTCAACTCAGAGGGTTGATGCTCTCTGAATCAGTGGTACAGTAATATTGGAAAGAACATCCCAAATGAGATCAGCACAAGTAAGCATTTTTCGGTAGGGTAAAGTTAGTTGTCTATGAGGGCAGGAGGTGGCAGTGAGTCTGGGGACAAAGGATAGGGTTTGACAAGATGAGATAGATAAGCAGAAGACAGATTATGTGTGTCCGTTGTCCCTAGTAAAATATTAAGAATTGCTGAGAAGAGGGCCAGAGTGGGAGGTAGACCAATTGGCCAACTATCTGTGTAGCTCAGAAGGGAGGTAAGAAAGGCTGGGTTATGGGAGTTGTGAACCTGGTTGGAGAAGCTAACAGGTGGTTCAGCATGGCACCAGTTTGGATGTAGGGAATGGTGGATAGGACAGTTCAAGGTCAGGATGGCTTTTCTGTTGGCCTGTAAGAGAGCTGGACAGAAACTCAAAGCCACAGGAGCTCTGGATGACTTTTCAGAATCAGAGCGAGGCTGTGAGTGTCTATGTTTTTAGATATGAGCTCTCACTGTGGACATTTGGGTAGGGGTGGCAGGAAGAAGAGTGATGGATAAAGTGTGGTTGGGTGGTGAGAACCTCAGGAAGGTGGGTGTAGAGGTGGGCAGGTGCCTGAGCTGCTTCCCAGCTGGGAGATGCAGGATGTTGGGTTGGCACGCAAGAGTTGGCACTGTTCTCCTTACTCCTGGGTAGGGTTAGCACTTCCTGCAGAGCAATGTGAGGCAGGACAGAGCATGGCAAAGCCCAGCCCAAAGTGTCTGTGGTGGAGTACTAGATAGGATGTGTCAGGGTATCCCTGTCCCTCAGAGGGAAGATGATCTACTGGGCTCCACATACTCTTCCTGACTAGGTAGATAGCAGAATCTTGACCAATAGTAGGGATGGTCTCGTGATCAAAATGTCTGGGAAAGCAGTCTCCTTGCTAGAGTCCAGAGTGGCTCTGTCTGGTCACATGGGTATTGTCCTTGTGGCCGGGCAGCCCTCAAACTCTGTACCCATTCCTCTACCAGCCTTGAGGACAAAGAGAAAAAAGAGACCAACAGGCTACAGCTGGCCTGTTCTGTGAGTGACCCACTTCTTTATAGGGAACCCAGCTGGTGGAGTGTTTCTGTACTTCTAGATTCATGCATTTTAGGAGAGACAAGGAAGAGTGAGAACTTCAATGTGGACATGACAGCGGCTGTACCGGCTCTGTCCAGGGTCTGAGATAGAGAAGAGTCATGGCTTAGAAACTCTCAGGAGTTGGTATCAATTGGATCGTTTCCCATGTCTTTTTTTTTTTTTTTAATGAGGAAGCAGAGTAGCGGAAGGCAGCTCTTTCTTGCAGAGCACGCTGCACTGTGTAGTCGTGTGCAGAGGTGGGCTATGGAGCTTCTGCAATTAGAAACCCACGGGAGAGACACTCGTTGCTAGAATGATTCAGACACTGTTCCGACAGAAGCGGAGTGACCTATTTTCTGAGACTCTTTTAAAAGTGGAAATTCGTTTTGTGTCAATTGCCCTAAGTGACCTCTAAGAGATGCAGAATAGCCCTGAGATGACAAGTGGGAGATTTTGGGGACTGGCACCTATGATGAACTTCAGTTCCCATGACTTTACTGGCTAGGGTCCCAGGACTCATCTGTCCACTAACCTGTGATAGGCCTGAGGATGAAAAGGATACTCTTCTCTCCTCCTATCCTTTGTTCACATCTCCCAAGCTTTCTCTCCTAAGTCTTTCATCTACAGTCATGGCTCATGTTGGGAATACTCGAACTTTCTGCTTGCCACCTGTGTTGGCCAATTCCTGTCTTTTTTGGTGACAGTACATGTGCTACTGACTCCCTCTTTGGCTTCACCTGTCCTCATCTCTCCCTTCCCACCAGCACTCTTCCCACATCACTGGCTCAACTTTCTCAGCCCCTCTGTGCTCTTCCTCATGCCCTCCAGATCTGCAGAGACCAACGGACTTCCTCTCTTACCAAACTATACTCACTCCTCAAGTCTCCTGATGAGCCAACAACCTTACCATGGGCTTGGGGGCTCTAATTCAGTCAGTCCCCAGGAATAGCCTAGTCCTTCCCTCATTCCCTTAGTCTGGCTTGATGTTCTGGAAAGCACAAAACACATTCCTGGTTCGAATCTCTCCTGAAAGCCTTCTTTCTACCCCGAGTCCATTTGTCCCATCTTCCAGTCTTTTGCTCATCTTCACAGTGACTGTCCCTGACCTCCAGTAACCCAGAATGTCCTACTTTACCTCTCTGCATTCTCAAGACTTCCTTCTCTGCCTCCAGAGCGCACCTGGCCACTTGATACATTGTGTATCTATTTGTACATTCATTCTTTGTCCCAGTGAAACATCTGCTTTGTGAGGTTGGGGAACTTGCCATGTGCATCTGCACCTTCAGCTTCCGTCCAGGGTGACGGCCACCAGGATTATCAAAGTCATTATTTTCCCTAGCTGTAAGATCTCAGGGTTGAAGCAGGTGAGGATGGCTCAGCTGATAAAATGCTTGTTGCCAAGACTGATGACCTAAGTTTAATTCCTGGGACACACATGGTGGAAACAGAATTGACTGCTGTGAGTTATCCTCTGGCCTTCACATATCAAATTGCACAGAAAATAAACAAAATGTACAAATTTCCCCCCACCCCCCATGGTCTGTGCTTACAAAGCAATAGGAAAGGACAATGACTTCCCAAGTTCTCTTTGGAGTCTCCAGGTACCCAATCAGTAGCATAGGGAAGGGATGTCAAAAGTTTGTAAGGGAATAGATCCAAACAGGATGACTGATGTTGACAGGCTTCAGATCAGTACACATCCCAAACTTCCTGAAATGCCGTACTGAGTGATCTGGGCAGACGGCCGTTTAGACACATCTGTTTCAGAGGCAGTTTGACCTATGGTGAGAATGTCAAATGAATTGAAAACATTCTGACATTTTAAGAGCTTTAATTTACTCCAGATAGAAGCCATAGCATCGGAATATGTCAAGTTCATAAGGCTTGGGCTTACGAACAGGAACACGTGCCTACGTGGTACAAGGGTATGTCAGTGAGCCGATTGACTCCCTGAAGGACAGCACCCCAGAAACGGAGGACACGTCTGCAAACCGCGGCTGAGGCTCCGAGTGGGGGATACATGCCATGCTCACTTCAGTTCAAAGATGGGTTGAACATGGAATTAAATAACAGCCAAGGAGATTTAGGTCAGGATGGGGCTGACAATAGTTACTAATCAGTGGTGTGTATACAGTAGGCAAAACACTGACTTTGGCTTAGATGAGTCTGGGGTTGAGTCGCAGCACTGCATCACACAGGCTAAGCACCGGCACACTGCTCACCTAACAGCTTATTTATGGCTCCTGCCTTTGAAAGGGACATGGAGACTGAATCACTCAAACCTATTTCCCTTACTGTGGGTCACCCAAACCCGCTTCTCTTACATTCTCACGTTCAGACTGATCATTTCACACATTCCCTTACAGCGATGCATACTGAACTGAATCCTGGCTAGTGGGCTGTGGAAATTATGTGTCCCCTCCAGGCCTGGCCCCAGTGTGACCAGCTTTCTCGTTCCCTTCTGCCTTGAGGAAGAGGGTCGTGGCAACATCTGAAGCTGTGTAATGAAGACAGTTGAGCCTCAAGACTGAAACACATGTGTCTCTGAATTTACGCTTGAAGAGTTCCCTGCTTGGACTTCAAGTAAGAACTGATGTGTCTGTACTGAGCATTGCAGCCTAGGAACTTGGTTGTTGTAAAAAGATGTTCTCACCCTGATACCTATGAAAAACGATGCATGAAACTCTTTGTGTTTGGAGCTCCCAGGCAGACCTAAGTTTATAGCAGGGGTCTCAGAAGACCAGTTCTTCAAGCCTCTTGCTTAACCATTCAATACAGTCAGTGCACATAAACTGGTGCTGTGTTTTGCTGATCTCTGAAAGAGATTAGAGAAACACAGGGAAGGGGCCAGAGAGATGGCTTGGTTGGCAAAGCACTTGCCTTTCTTGCACAGGGATCCCAGTTAAATCCCCAGAAGCCACGTTAAAAGTCAGGGAGCTGGAAAGAAGGACCAATGGTTAAGAGCGCAGGCTGCTCTTCCAAAGGACCCAGACTCAATTCCTAGCACCCACAAGGTGGCTCACAGATGTTTAACCTCAGTTCTGGGCGATCTGACATTCTCGTCCAGCTTTCACAGACACCAGGCAAACATAAAAAATACCAATTAGAAAAAGCCAGGGGGTAGGCTGGGAAGATGACTTAGTGGTTCAAGTGTCTGCCTATTAAGCATGAGGACCAAGGTTCAAATCCCCAGAGACCATGTGAAGTGCTAGGAGGTGTGGCAGCCTGCCTGTAATTCTAGCTCTGAAACCTGGCTATCAAGAATAGCCATATTAGCAAACTCTAGGTTCAACTGAGAGACTTCGCCTCAGTGAAGAAGGCAGAGGAGCAATCGATTGTGAAACTGACTTTGGGCCTTCACACGCACCCAAACATGTGTGTCCACGAACATGCAAAACATGTATACACACATGTATATCACACATACAGACAAAAACAAAGCTGTGTGTGTAGCATACATACTCTTGTAGTCCCAGGGCAGGAGAGACAGCAAGAAACGGATCCTCGGGCTCCTTGGCCTGCTAGCCTACCCTGTGTGGTGAGTTCCTGACCAAGGACAGACTTGGTCTCAAAAGTAAGAGGGCCACTCTTAAAGAATGATTGTTCTCTGGCTTCCACATCCATGCATACATACATGTACTTGCATGTACACAAACATGCACTTGTGCATGAAACACAAAGCTGAGCCCCCTTTTTTTTGTTCACTGTCCTTTTCATGACAAGGCAACTGTCGTGTGTGTGTGTGTGTGTGTGTGTGTGTGTGTGTGTGTGTGTGTGTATCCTAAGCCATGAGGCTTCTGCAGGACAAGGTCAGAATGAGTGTCTCTAGCAGTAACCATTAGAATTCAGAGGGAGGAGGTTCTTGTGGTCATTTAGGAAAGACTTCATAAATCAGCCAGACAGCAGAAGACAGCAGCTACATGGGCCACCACAGATAATGGGCAATCTAGAAAGAATTTCTATTCCATTTTCAGAAGAATGATCATGATGTATTCATTCTCCTAGCAGATATTCATTGCTAACCACGTTAGCGATGTAGGCTCCTTAGAAAATTAACCTCGAATAGGGAAAAGGCTGTAAACAGGACAAGGATGCTCATTACCGAACTATCTTATAACGTCACAAGACAGAAGCAACTCAGATGGCCAACGGGGAGAGGCTACATAAGTGGATTGTGGTCTGTCCCTTTGAGGTGCCATGTCCCTAACAAACCTCACCGAGTGGAAGCAGTTCCCCGTCTTAATTATGGCCATACAAATGGTCAACTCTCGTGGCTCAGCCACAGACCTGACTTCCCCAACTCCACTCTATATCCCTTTGTCCCTGAGGGTGTGTGGTGGTTTGTATAGACTTGATCCAGAAAGTGGCACTATTAGGAGGTGTGGCCTTGTTGGAAAAAGTGTGTCACTCTGGGGGTGGGCTTTGAGACCTTCTTTCTAGTTTCCTGGGAGAGAGTTTTCTGGCTGCCTTCGTATCAAGATGTAGAACTCTCAACTCGTTCTCCAGCGCCATGCCTGCCTGGATGCTGCCATGCTTCCTGCCTTGATGATAATGGACTGAGTCTCAGAATCTGTAAGCCAGTCCCAGTTGAATGACCTTATAGGAGTTGCCTTGGTCGTGGTGTCTCTTCACAGCAGTGGAAACCCAAACTAAGACAGGGTGTCAGCTTGTATGTGGCGGAGGCCTCCATATTGCTTGACCATGTTCCCCTCTGTATTCCTTGGCTTTTCTCTTCTCTTTTGGAGGTATGGTCTCACTGCAGAACCCTAGCTGTCTTGAAACTTGCTGTGGTCTCCGGCTCACAGAGATCCATCTGCCACTGCCGTCCGAGTGCTGTTAAAGGCATGCACTGGCTTGTATCAATTACTTCTCTCACCGCTAAGATTACATATTCTGACCAAAGCGACCCAAGGAAGGGTGAGTTTATTTTGACTCATGGTCTGAAAGCACAGTCCGCAACGGTGGGGAAGCTGGTCACAGTGCATGTGCTGGCAGGAAGCACAGGGATGAGTGCAAATCAGCTTTCTCCTTTTGCCTCAGCCCAGCTCATGGAAGGACGCACCCTCAGTTAACCTAATCTAGATAATCCCTCACAGGACTGCCCAGAGGTTTGCCTTGTAGGTGATTCTAGATCCTGACAAGCTGGTAATATTAACTGTCATACTCTTCCCCCGTGCCACAAAATCTTATCCTGACGTCACCCGCCTCCTCCTAATGTCACCGGCCTCATCCCAGTGTAAATCAGGATTGTGGGAGTTTCCCCTGATGCCCGTTTTCCTTTCTCCTCACATTCAATCCGGCAGACCTTGCACACCTTTTAAACCCCTCCTCTTTGATCTCTGTCGCCATGGTCCCACACTGCCACAGTGGCTAAACTTCCCCGCTGGGATCCTCCTGTGCCCAGGATCACCCAGGATCCTCTCTAGCTCTGTCAACATCAAATCTGACTCCCTTACTGCTGCACTTCTCACCTCTCAGTCTCCTGGAGCTTTTCATGACCCTTAGACAAAAAGACCTACATGTGCAAGCCCCAGCCTCCATCCACTCTCAAGCCATTTCGTTCCTCGACAGTCCTCCCTCACAATCGACAGGATGGAGAGCTGCCCCCGAGTTGCCCTCTCTGAGCCCTTTCTTCCACAGGTGCCCACACCAGGCTCTCACCTCCACATTGTTCATTTCCTTATCCACTCAGCCACCCCAGGAAAGCCCTCTACCCTCTGCAGGTCAGTCAAGCTGCCTGGGGACCCAGCTTACCCAGTCTGAGCAGGGGAAGAGAGGTGGCTTGAGGTGTTTGGTGGAGGGAGGAGCCAGTCATTAGCCAACCTCTGTCCCCTAAAGTGTAGACTGGGCATCCTACCTCTAGATGTGAGGTGCTGGGGTGCAGATCACAGCTGCGGTGCTGAATGTGAGCTGAAACTAGTCATTTGTGGCTGTGCCGTCTCTTGGACTCTGTGGAGCTTAGCTCTTATTTAACGAGCTCCCAAGCTCCGAGTACATTTGTATTCAGTTGGCTCCTGTGGATGTGTTTTAGTTCCTTGAGTAAGACATTTCATTTTCTGGGTCTCTGTTGTTACAGCGAGCCTTAGTGATATGGACAAGCACTCCCAATGCCAAAGAGACCGAGAAATCTCAGGTCTCACACAGGTGTGGAGAGAAGTGGGGCCTGGAATCCAAGACCCTTCCTCGACTCCTCCAGAGGACCTCCTCGTTAACAGCAGAGAGCATCGCTAGTCCCTGCTGGCTGGCAAGGACCCAGGGATTAACATCCAGGGTGTTAATGTCCTGATCTGGCCAGTGCTGAAGGTGACAACATCTGCTGCGTGAGGCTCCGGTGCCAGGGCTCGTGTGGCACCTTCTGGCTTTTGGAGCATCTGTCTTGGGAGGCAGCCTGGGTGGCCTTAAGGCTGAGCTCAGTGCAGGCTCAGTGGCTGCTGTGAAGTGACAAAAAGCTCTTGTTAGGGCCAAGTGATTGACTTGCGCCTTCGGTGTCTCAAGAAAACAGCAGGGAGCCATCTGATTCAGCTCTGCTCCCAAAGGTGCCCAGGAGCTGGCGATTGAGTTACTGTAAAGGGGTTCAGAGGCTGTGGTCAGTGCACAAGGTATTTGTGGCACAAGACTGGCAGGTGGCGAGGGCTGTGTGCACTTTTTCCCTTGGCACGCAGGATGTGGGAGGAGTTTATTTTGTGTGTGCATGTGCGCGTTTGTGTGAGTGTATGACACACACATGTATGTACAACTATATACACATAGTTGTACACAGGTATATAGAGGCAAAAGGTCATTGTTGGATGTCTCTGTATCGTCCCTCAACTCACTTTTTAAGGCATTGTCTCCTTCTGACTAAGAGTCACTGATTCATCTTGACTGACTGGCCAGCAAACTCTAGGGGCTCCTCACGTCTCTTTCTCCCCAGCATTGTGCCCCCTCTCAGTGTGTGTGTGTGTGTGTGTGTGTGTGTGTGTAGGTGCTAGGGTTAGAACTCAGATTCTTATGCTTGCATGGTCAGCACTTTACCATCATCTCTCCTTGTTTATTTCCCTTGAAGTTTTTCTTGACACTGTATAGGTCAGAAGTCAGGAGGCAGAGGGAGGTCAGATTGCCCCCATCTGGCAGTGGCTTGCTTGGAATTGTCCCAATAAGCCACCCGTTCAGTACATGGTCTGTTTGATAACCACCTCTCTGGGAGGGCACGTCTGTATCCACGTTCCTGTTGAGGGTGAGTGACCTGCCTCAGATCACGTTGCCAGTAAAGGTGGGCGGGGTGTGGGGGTGAAGATCACGCCTATTGGCCACGGCCACATAGCCTTTCCTCTCTGGGAGAGTGATGGCACTGTCACCTCTGTGTCGATAGCCTGCTAGCAGCAGAGGTCTCAGATCTGCCTCTCTCTCATCACTGCCTGATCCCAGAGGCTTCATCTGGGAGACCACGAGAAACACATAAGCAGGAGCTGCACCCTTCCTGCCCCTGCCTCGCCTTCTCACTGACAACTCAAGGTGGCTCATTCACCTCCCTGCTTCCTGTTTTCCGAAGGCTTCCCATGGAGTGAGGCTAGAACCCCAACACTTACAGTGGCCTTGGACACTCTGCGCTGCCCTGCCCCCTCCTTTCCTACCCCTCCCCCATCCGCTCGTTCTCGCTCTGACCATAGTGCTCTTCCGGTAGCTGTTTGAAGGGGCTAAGAAGGCTGCTTTGTCTTAAAGCCTCAACAGATGGTATTCCTTCTGACACACATGCTTTCTCCCAATTATTGACTCAGTGACTTCTACTCAACCTAAGACTGTTTTTATTTTTTTACTTGAAGAATGTCTCCGAGGACCAGGGAGAGGGCTTGATGGGGGAAGACTCTTGTCTCCTAACCTGATGACCTGAGTTCGATTCCTGCAATCCATAGAAAGGTGGAAGGAGCTGGCCACAGAGTTGACCTTTGACTCCCACACACATGCTGTGGCACATTCGTGAGCTCACGCACTCACACAAGCACGTGCGTGCACGCATACACAGGCATGCACACACCAAAACGCATGTCTCTGGATCTCGTTGTCCAACCACACTCTTTCCCTCAAAGCCTGTATTCTGTCCTCATCTCCTCCTGTCCCCTTTTCTCTCTTCTCTCTTCCCTTTCCCTCACCTTTTCCTCCGACTGCTCCTGTGTTTCCTCCTTTCCCACCTGCCCTTCTTCCTCTGATTCATCATCTTCCTCTCCCTCATCCTCACCACTTCTCCCTCTTACCCTTCTGTTTTCCACCATCTCCTCCTCCTCTCCCTCCTCCACTGGCGTTGGGAGTGGACTCTGGGCCTTTGCACATGCGGAACGAGCGTGCCCTGAGCCTCTGGGCTCTGCCTCCAGCCCCTGTCAGTCACTTTTTGATCGTTTCCTGATGTCTTTTTCTTTGCGACCTCACTGCTGATTGCTTTTGGCCTTCCCCAGAGCCTCTCAAGGTTAGGGACTAGCATGGCTCTGCTCCCCATGTGGCACCTCTTGCTCCCCACCCCCTGCTCAGCACACGGCAGACTTTCAATAAGCATTTAAAAAGTTTGTTGAATGAATGCTTGGTGCCTCGGGATTGTCAGCGTCAGCCCTGGCAATGTGGTGCCCACGAGTGTATTTATAGCATCCAGTTCCTCCTAATGCAGTTTTCCATTTATTCACCCCTGAGTCATTTCCATCAATATTTACTAAGCACCAACTGGGTGTTGAAGATGTAAAAGTGGCTGAGAAAAACGTGCCAGCCCACCAGCAGCTCAGTATGGATACAGCAGATAGGGAGACATGGAAGGTCAAGAGCTAGGCCTTCAAAGTTTGGTCCACCGACCTCGTTATAGAGCTGTGTGACAGTGGACCAGTCACTTCACTTCCCTGGTCATCTCATGCATAGAATGAGAATGGCGATCTCTGAAGAGACACCGTGACAAAGGCAGCTTATAGAAGAAAGCACTTAATTGGGGGGCCTCCCTTACAGCTTCAGAGGGTGAGTCCACGACATTAATGGTGGGAACATGATGGCAGGCAGGCGTAGAGCTGGAGCAAAAGTTGGAGGCAGATAGATAGATAGATAGATAGATAGATAGATAGATAGAGATAGAGAGATAGATATTGGGCTTTTGAAACCTAAAGTCCACCCCTAGTGACACACTTCTTTCAGGGAGGCAACGCCTCCTAATCCATTCGCACACCACACCACTGATCAGGAACCAACTTTGGGGGCATTCTCATTCAAACACCTCAATCTCGATCTTACACAGCCGATCTGCTGTTCGCTGAGTGGGAAAGCATCTCCTGGCAGAGTGCACCTTAGAAAAGGGGCTGCAGATGTTACTGCAGAATGTGAGTGCTCAGGTCAGGGACAAGTCTGAGATGAGGAGGGTCGCCAGCCCCTGTAACTGAGTAGGTACCACTGAAGCAGGCGGTTTAGGCGGGTCAGAGCAAGAACAAAGTGTGACCTATGGTGGTCCTGAGCCTATCGCATCTGTTCGTAGCCTTCCGCTCTTCCTTCTCCTTGGGGGGCACATGATGTCCTTTTTTTCTTTTATTTATGTCTGGGTGACCATGCCCTCCTCTATCCACTCCTCTTTCCTACCCTCCATCCCTGCTTCCACCCTTGCCATTTCCACATAAGTTTCTGGGGTCCCCCTCACCCTCAGACAGGGACTAATGTCAGTATGGGAGCATCTCTGCCCATCGTGTGGGGTAGGAGCCGGTGGGATTTTTTTTTAAACTGCTACTTGCTCTGCGTCTCCCCACCTCCAGCACAGATGTACAAAGCTGAGGTCCACAGTGGGGGTTGGTTAGGTCCTTAAGAAGAGATGGGCAGCCTAAGACCACCCGAGTTGCCGTCCGCCTTGTCTTAGGAAGCTCCTTTTACTCTTGAGAGGGATGCAGCCCCTGTGTGGACCCTCTGCAGTGGTCCTGAATTTATATGCACAGGCAGTTTGAATAGGTACCAACCATGGTGAGCTTCAGTTTCTAGACGCCAGTTCTACTGAGTCTCTTACTTAAACAGATGGAGGAAACCCAAGGGGAAGGAGGAACTCCAGGAACTCAAATACCGGGGGCCTCAACCCAGGCCCACACTGGGACCTGACCACACAGTTGTACCCACTGTCAAGTGTAGGGCAGGATGTCAGCAGCAGCATCCTCGCCGGCTGCTCTGAGAACAGGCACAGGCTGTGTGGGAGAAGAGAGAACACCACAGCATCCTTGGAAGAGCTACTGAGGGCTGGCTATTCTTATTCCTTCTTGGAACACTTCCAACGGAAGGACTGAGAGATCTCCACCTCCAGAAACCCTCCCTCTGGCTATTCTCTTGATGAAGAGCAGGGCCTTTCATCACGTGGAGAGACACAAGCTTGTGACAGCTGAGACAGCCAGCACTCTGCAGCAGGCAGCCTGTGGGGCTCAATTGCCCTTGGTAACTGTGTCTCCTTTCTATGCCTCAGTTTCCCCATCTTCAGGGTAGGGTCATAAAGGCATCCCACAGAGTGACACCTGAGTGTTTAGCCGCACCTTGACTGCGAGGGTCTGAATGCCAAGTAGAGAAGGGAAGCTTGTTTGCTTGGGCCTCCGATAGCTCAAGTGTTTAGTGCTATTGCCAGACTTCCTCCCCACTCAGCTCACAAATCTCCCCCTTCTGCCTTGTCCTGTCTCCACTTCTCTCCCCCATCTTTCCACTCCCCCTCTCCCCAGTCCCCAGAAGTGTTCCTGGCACACTTCTGCTTGCTGCAATTCCTGGAATGTCTTCCTCACAGCTATTCCCCAAAGTTCCTTTACTCATTTCCGGGTGCAGGGATTACGGGCATGTACCCCAGGATGGGAAATAAATGCTTTTGTATGAATGAATACTTGTATAATGTGCATTTAAGACCGACTATATTTGTGAAGACAGTGTCTGGCGTGTGGTAGGTATTTGGTATATGTTTCCATGTGTGCCCACGACTTCGTGTGGATGTATGTGTAATGTATGTGTGCATGAGCATAGAGGCCAGGAGTCAATCTTGGGTTTTGTTCCTAAGGGATGTTGCCCATCTATTTGTGAGACAAGGTCTCTTACTGCCCTTGAACTTGCTAAGGAAGCCAAACTGGCTAGCCAGCACATTTGAGGCATCCACTTGTCTCTGTGTCCCTAGCCCTGTGATTATAAGCACACACATGATAATGTCCAAGTTTTTAATGTTGGTCCTAAGGAATCAAACTCAGACCCTCATGCTTGTGTGAAAAATAACCCTATTGATGGCACCGTCTTATGCCCTCTGCATGTGAGTTCTTAATCCCTTCAATATGGAACCCGAGGGGGATGTTTGAAAAGCTCGCTTCCTTGGGAAGGATAACCTGCTGAGTTAAATCTATACCAGAGGCTGGAGAGATGGCTCAGGGTGATTAAGACTCCCCACTGCTTTTGTAGAGGACCCAAGTTCAATTTCCAGCATCCATATTGGGTAGTTCACAACAACTGCCTATGGGTTCCAACTTTGAGGGATCCGATGCCCCTGGCCTCCAAAGGCACCTGCAGTCATGCACACAGCAGCATACAGACACAGACATATATACACATAATCCACGAAAAGAAAGTTAAATTCACACCAAATTCCTGGGAAAGAGACCTAGTGGGTGTCCAAATGAAGCAAGCCAGGGGCCCTGCAGACCGACTTCACTTGCTAAGCAATCTTGCCTCTGGCCAGGTCTGTTTGTGCCTCTGTGTGTGCCGATTCTCCAGGCAATTGAATTACATTACCCTTTTCATTCTTATAATACGAACAGAATTCAGATGCGGTATTTGATGATGTCTTGTCTATCGCCCGGCTTTGGGACTGCCTGGCTCACTGCGGCAAATTACTGTCAACCAGAGGGCCGCTGCGCCTCTGCCACTGTGCCAGCATTTCCACGGAAAACCCTGGCCATTTAGTTTATGTCTCAGAAATGAATTTTTATTTCATTGGCTTAATCTTTAGAGGCACTCAGAAAACGCCTGCTTATTCCCAGGGAGGCTTCCGAGGCAAGATTCTTATAACAAGACCGGAGCTGGAAAAGCTCTTGAAGAGGGAGAAATACAAGCGCTCCCTGCCTGGCTGCAATTGCTGTTTGTACCACACCTGCTGCGACAAAGAAGAGCCCAGACTGGATTCCCTCCAGAAACCGGAAGGGAAGCTCAGCCCAAGTTGGGAAGGTGTTAAAGTCTTGAGTCCAAGGCTGGCAGACCCAGGGAGGCAGGGGAGATGGGAGAAAGTGTCTTCTAAAGGCAGAAGCCTGGGAATCGGAGGGTTGAAACGTGTAATGGGAGGTGAGGGTTTGGAGATTTGCTGCTATGCCAGGGATGTGGATTCGAACCCGTCTCCTCCTTCCTGACTCAGCACATTTATATATGGCCCATTAGCTTGTCCCAGTTGACTTACAGTGTTGGAGCCCAGGGAAGGATCCAGCCCTTCCGGGGAACTTCCCATCAGATTGAGACACCACGAAGCTTTCAGGCTGGGTCCCAGAGCTAGAAGGGCTTGCCTTGCCGAGACTAATTTTACTGCTCATGTTTTCACTGCACTCATAAATGCCTGCTTGCTCTTTGGGGCTCTGACCTATGGTGGCCACCTTGATAATGAGGACTGGTCCTGTCCAGACCCCCACTGCTTCAGCTTCTGTACTCTGACAGAAGGGGAAAGGCAGCCCATAATCTGAGGAGGATGGTCCCCAAGATTTCTTCAGCTTGACTGCCTGGCCAGGCTCCTGCGATTCTGGGGTATTAGGAGTGTGCTGACAGCTATTACCGTGTCACCAGAGTAAATCTGCAGGGTAGGTGAGTGCAGGCCACTCCACACAGGTCCCTCTGAGTCTCAGCAAGGGACAGATGTGACAATGAGAACAGATGTCTAAGGCTGTGCAAACCACCTGGGAGAAGGAAGAGTTGGCTGGAGAGGGCTTTCTCCACCTCTCTTCTCCACCTCCCTTCTTTCCTTTCTTCCTATCTTCCCGTGTCCCTCCACTCTTCCCTTCCTCCCCTCATTCTCCACTCACCCATCCTTTCTGCCTTCTTTCTCCCCTTCTGTGATCATCCTTCCTTTCCTTTCTCCAATCCTTCTTTCACTCCATTATTGCCCCCTCCTCCCCTTCCTCCTTTCTTCCTCTACCTGTTCATCATTCAAACATACTTTATCTTTCTACCACCTATTATTCATCTGTCTGCCCACCTATCACTCATCTGTCTGTCCACCTACTAATCTTATTACAACGACTGTTTCATGGGCCCTGGGCTCACACCTCATGCTCTCCGAGGCTTTCAGGGCCACAGCAACAAACAAAACAGACAAAGCTTACCCAGCTTGGCTTCTTAGACTCTAATGATCTATAGCTCTCCATCCATCTCGCACAGTGATCTTTTGTGACATAGACAATAGAAGTCACAGGGAGTCGGGATCGAAGGATGTCAATCAGGAGGGAAGGTCAGGACCAGAGGAGAAGCAAACACCAGCAGGAGGCCAGTGGCCTGTACAGTTGCTTGTGCTATGTGAGAGCTGGGTGGGAAGCAGCCAAGGCAGTGTGTGCATGTGTGTGTGTGTGTGTGTGTGTGTGTGTGTGTGTGCACGTGTGTATGTGTGTGTGTATGTTTATGTGTATTAGTGCCTGCATGCATGTGTATATTTACATGTGTGTGTGCTTACCAGGAACAGAGTATTACTATTCATAATAGACAGTTCTGCACCCTATTTTTCCCTTAATAAAACATGCTCTCTAATCATAAGGCCTTATTTAAGCTTCAGGATAATCTCACCATTCAGTTACCATCACCAGCTCCATTGTACAGATTTTTAAAAAAATGAGTATTAGAAACCTTAAAAACCTTGCCCAAGATCAAACCTTGAGAGAACTCCTCAGGTAGCTCAGACTCAGAGCCCAGCTCTTCCCTACACCACCCCTCTTGCAGGGCAATCAGAAAAGGCACATAGTGGCCCCTTTGGCAAAGGCGTGATTGTCGTGGAATTCAGTCTGGGGGAAAGTGATCCTGAGAAAACAGCATGCCCACATGCAGCGGAGAAGCTGAAGTCAACTTTGAAATCCATTAACTTTGAGGCCAGAGAACTCTGAAACTCCTCAGAAAGGGAAAAGCAGAAGTGACCAGTCTTGGCTGGAGCTGGCTGGTTTCCTTGCTCTGAAAGCACCACAGCAAGTTCTTGCTCACAAAAGCTCAATCCTAGTTCGAGAAGATGAAAAAAGTCTGTTTGGTTCCATCCACTCCAGGGCCCAGCCAGCGGATATGGGAGGTCATGACTGAAGGTGCTCTCCAAGGTGCTGAAGCAGGGCAACGTGCTTCTCCCAGAGGCACATGGTTCCTGGGAAACAGATGGACGGTCCCCCTGATTGAAAAACTTTCATGGCCAGCTTAAAGCATTCCAGCTTATTGGACTTTAATGTCAACCCTGAGAGTCATCTGAGCGACTTTGGGCCCACTCCTCTTCTCTTCCTTCCTTCCTTCCTTCCTTCCTTCCTTTCTTTCTTTCTGTTTTTGAGGCAGGATCTCACTATGCAACCTTAACTAACCCGGAACTCACTATTTCGACCAGGTTGGCCTTGAACTCAGAGATCTGCCTGCCTCTGCTTCCCGAGTGCTGGGATTAAAGGACTGTGCCACTATGCCATCCTGGACACATCTCTTACATTTGCATATCTCCCTCTCTTTCATTTGTAAAATGGTGGTGGTGGCGGCAGTGGCGGCGGTGGTGGTGGTAGTGATGGATCAATTATAATAATAGTTTGGGCTCCCAAAAGAGTCTCTGCAAAGATAAACTGGGCTGCTACTTCCCATGAACTTAGCAGTGTCTGAAAAGCCTCTGTCTCTGTCTTGTGTGTGTGTGTGTGTGTGTGTGTGTGTGTGTGTGTGTGAGAGAGAGAGAGAGAGAGAGAGAGAGAGAGAGAGAGAGAGAGAGAGAGAGAGAGAGAAGTGGGGGCAGGGAGTGAGAGGGAGAGAGAAACTTGGTTACATTCCTTAAGGCAAAGTTGCTTGGTAATGGGGCCATCTCTAGGATGACAGTCCCTGCAGAACTATGCCATGCCATGGATAGACTGAGCCCTGGGGGAGCAGCTATGACTGATGACATAGGAAGCAACCCATCTCCCCTCCCTGTCACACCCACACGTCAAGACAGAGGCCTGCCCCACATCCAGCTTTCTGCTGCCTCTTAGAATCCTAAGTGATTTCTCTGGGGTCTAAGGTCCCAGGTTCTGTGTGCTGTATGGTTTTTAAACAGCTGTGCAGGGACCCAGAAGTGAACATGAACAAGTGTCCCCAAATCTCTTGGCCCCTTTTGGGGGATGTTAAGCAGTCTAATTAATCACTGTTTACAAAACGTCTGGGAGTCTTTTAGTGAATGATTCTATAGGAATCTGAGGTGTGCACTATCATTACATGTGCTCATATTTGCTTTCAAAGTCTATGTATTGGCAAGGGAAAGAGTTGGTGGGAGGGGCTCTGTTTTCTCCCTTGGTGGTAGTGATGGTGGGAAGGGGGTTGATGCTGATGTGGGAATGGGCATTTGTGAGTGTTAATGCATCCTGTGGAGCATGAAGTTCACAGGAAAAGAAAAGCACGAGGGGAATACTGTGGCCCCATTTAAAAGACCCAACATGTAACCAATACAGAATGCCCTTCAGAGAGCCAGCTCTTTTGGATATAACTTTTCTCTCAATGTTTGTTAATATTTTTTAGAAACATCAGGCCAAAAATCAAAGTTTGAGACAGAAATGAAGGAAGATGGGTGTCTTAAGTTAGGGCTTTTACTGCTGTTGTAAAACACCAAGATCAAAGCAACTTGGGGAAGAAAGGGTTTATTTGGCTTACACTTTGATATCCCTGTTCATCATCAAAGGCCGTCAGGACAGAAACTCCAACTGGGCAGGAACCTGAAGGCAGGAGCTGAAGCAGAGGCCTTGGAGGAGTGCCTCTTACTGGCCTGCTCAAGTTTGCTCAGTCTGCTTTCTTATAGAACCCAGGATCACCGACCCAGAGGATGGTCCCCGCTCACAGTGGGCTGGACCTCCCCCCATCAACCATTAATTAAGAAAATACACCATTGGTCTGCCTATAAACCAGATCTTATGGAGGCGTTTTCTCAACTGAGGCTGCCTCCTCTCCAGTGACTCTAACTTGTGTCAAGGTGACATAAAAGTAGCCAGTGCAGTGGGGATGATGCAAACCCCAGTGGTTACAGTTACATTTTGGGTTGATACATCTACAACCAGACTCCTGCACCTAAGAGATCGCTGCAGGGGAGGGAGCAGGAAGATTGAAAGAACCTGAGAGCAGAAAGTTTGCTGTGAGACTGTGTCTTTGAGTAGTGCTACACCCATGAAGTCTCACCAACGTGACTGTCACGTAAACATGAGCTGGACAAGGACAGCAACAGACAGGGATGGGACAAAGCTCATGAGCCCTCAGCCTTAGACAAAGAACCACGAGCAACTGAGGAATGCTGAATGATAGTCTCCCCCAGGGAGAGCACACCAATTGGTTACCCAATACCAGATGGTTGGCCTTCAAAACATATACATACAAGTGACATTACACAGACGGACAAGGTTGTGTTTATGCGTGTACATAAATGATCGAAGAAAAAGAGGCCACAAATTTGAAAGAGAGCAAGGGAATTGCACATGAGTGTTTGGAAGAGGAAAAGAAAAAGGGGGCTGGGGATTTAGCTCAGTGGTAGAGCGCTTACCTAGGAAGCGCAAGGCCCTGGGTTCGGTCCCCAGCTCCGAAAAAAAAAGAACCAAAAAAAAAAAAAAAAAAAAAAAAAAAAGAAAAAGGACCAATGATGCAATTCTAGTGTAATCTCATATTTTTAAAAGTTACATGTTGGGCCTCTTATTTTAAAAAGCCCCCTAAAGCTGTGCATAGAGAGCTGCTTGTGACCCAGGCACCCAGGAGGCAGAGAGGCAGGATGGTCATGCACTTGAGGCTAGCCACAGCTCCATCGTGAAACTCTGTCTCAAAAAGAAAATCTTATCTTGGTTTGATGTGTCATGTAGTGATTGTGTCGCGGCTGAGAGAGGTTTTGCCATGGTCACATTCTTCTTCAGTGTCTGTGTCTTCATTTATATGTGTGATGGATGTGTGATTATGGTGCATGCACACGCACACACACGTGTGTGTGTGTGTGTGTGTGCATGGAGATGAGTGAGTTAGTATGTGTGTGCACACACATGCGATATAAGCTAGAGGCTGCCATCAGCCACCTTCCTTCACCACTCTCTATTTTGCTGTTTGCCGAGACAGACCTCTCTGCGCCCAGAGTTCACCAATTCAGCTAGACTGGCTCGCCAGCAAGCTGCAGGGACAGGAATTCTCCTGTGTCCACAGCACAATACTGAGGTCACAGGCACAAATGCCATGCATGATGCCCAGTTAGAGATACAAACACGGGCTTCAGGCTTGCATAGCAAGCACTCTACTCACGGAGCCATTTTTCCCTGGTCTCAGCTTTCCCCGTTTTAATAGAGAATCTCTATGGGACAGATAGGTTTCATGGTAGCCAGTGAAAATGTCGTTTCCAGCAAGTGTGTTTCCTAACTCAAATCTGAAATAAGGACATTGACCACAGCAGAAGAACAAAGTGCGTTGGAGTTACATTTTGCCGGACACGGAGGACGATGTCAGGCTCCTCAGCAGGATCTTTGACTGAGTGCAGTCTGAATGAGATAAGAACATGACCCTTTGCTGTCAGTAGTACTTCAGCCATATTTTAGCAATCAACTACAGATGGATTGGCAATCAGGTGTGTGTGTGTGTGTGTGTGTGTGTGTGTGTGTGTGTGTGTGTGTGTGCGCGTGATCATGAAATCAAAGAAGTCTATTACAATCTGGAAAGTTGGGTAGATATTTGCTGTTTTCTGTGAAAACCTGGACCCTAGCCATTTTCTTCTCTCCAGAAGGCGCCTGGAGGCTCAGTCACTCCACACAGCCCCCAAACGACACACTTTGCATTACGATTTGACCTGGGGTCCTCAGCCCACCCTGCCACCTTTCTCCTCACCCCTATTTCCAGCTGCACCCCTGGGTGTCCTGACATGTCTTGCAGTAGAGCTCTCTCACACAATAGCAAACAAAGGAGGAGATGCTTGAGTGCTCGAGTCTTGCTTTCTGAGGGAAAAGCCTCTGGTTTTAGATTCTCTCCCAGGCTTGCCGCACTGGTCTGATGCCAGGGGCAGGCAGTAGTTCTCTTGAATTAGCATCAGGTTTTAACTGGCTCTGAGCATCCATGGAAGGCCTTCGTTCCTAGTGCCTTGTTAGCAGTGATGAATCAGTGTACTGATTCTGTTGTGTCCTCCTGGTCAGCTCTCTGGATCTCACACTTACTGCCTGTGTTCAGGAGAATCAATCAAGCTTTCAGAGCCTTCTGCCTCCCTCCTCAACACCATCCTCATCTAACCCACCTTTATCTGTCATCTGGACCCTGGTAGTGCCTTCCTCAAAGACCCACTTTAATCCAACTTGCTTCTTTTTTTTTATCTCATTGTCGGTACGAGAGCCAAAAAGACACAAACACACTGCAGACCTCATGGTATCTATTCCAGGCTTCTTCCCCACCACTGTGCCTACTTAGTCCTAAATGATCTCTATTTACTCTCCTGCCTCAGGGCCTTTGCCCACATTGGTACCTCAACTGGACGATGCTTTCCTTGCTCATCTGTGGCTTACTTACCATCTCTCTTCCTCTGGGATCCTTAGCATCAGCTGTGCCTCCTCTCACTTCTCTCTGTGCTTCACTCAAGTTGGTCAGCACATGAGGTGATCGTGTGTGTGTGTGTGTGTGTGTGTGTGTGTGTGTGTGTGTGCACATACATCTATGTGTGTGCATGCTTGCATGTGTTATATATGTGTATATGTATGTCTCTGTGTGTGAATGTGTGTCCATCTTTGTATGCACATGCATAGGCTTATGTGTATATGCGCATCTTGGTGTGCGCGTGTATGTGTACATGTGTGTACATGTGTGTGTATATCTCTGTGTGTGCATGCTTGCATGTGTGTATATAAGACTGAGTATGTGCACACGTGTGTACATCTGTGTATGTGTGTATATCTCTGTGTGTGTGTGCTTGCATGTGTATGTATATATGACTGTGTGCATGTGTGTGTGCACATGCATATGTGTATATGCACACCTCTGTGTGTGCATGTGGGTATATCTGTGTGTATGCACATGCACACTCATACATGTGTATGTTCATCTCTCTGTGTTTACATGTGTGTATGTATGTGTGTATGTGCAGGTATGCGCTAAACACAGTAACTGGACCCACTGCCATTTCCCCTCCTGTCCCCAGAACTGAGGCCTGCTAGTCACACAGTGAAGGTCTAAGAACTATTGCTAAGTGAGCGGATGATGCTGAGATAAAAATAAGATCTTTGTCGGATGAGACAAGAGCTGGGAGAGCGATCTTTGTCCTTGCACACCCACTCTTTTGGCCACACAGAAGGTGTGCGTCAGCTGCATAGCATGACAGCTTCATCCCGCTCTGCTACGAGCACATCCCTGGTCTAAGCCTGAGAAATTATGCAAGGTTCTCCCTCCGGCAGAAGTCCAGACCTTTATAAAACACTCCCATCTACTTGTGGCAAGTGTCCAGCAAGCCTATCACAAAATGAAAAAAAAAATCCAATTTCCAAGTTGAGTAAGTGAAAAAGTCAGGCTCTGTGCTGGTCATCTTTCGTGGTGAAAGTGGTCACCCAGAGTAGAGTGCCCGCCAGTTAGATCGCACCTCCTCATGTAGAACAGCTGACATGCACACAGTGACTACATGGGCTTCCCTGCCTTGAGCCACAGGCTGCTCCCCATTTCCCTCTTCACCCTCCTCTCCAGGTCTCCTGGTGCACATTCCTCCCTCTGTCCTTGCTGGACCCCACAGCGTGGCTTTTCTGAGTGATGAAATACTTCCTCTTTTGACCTGTCAATGAACAGCATGGCTTACTCCCCAACCCCTCATTCCTCAGGATGGAAACGGAAGGGTGTGGTTTCCTTTCCTCTCTTGTATCCACAGTGTCTCACCTAACAAGTTTTGTCACAAAGCTGTCCCTTTTCTCCAACTCCCCCACAATAATCTTAATAGTTTTCCCTGTTGCATCCCTGTGACTTCCTCTCTGCCCTCAGAGATCCAGGTAACTGGGATGCTCCTCGTGTCCCTCCTTTCACTAAGAAAAACCAACTCAAGGTACCAGAGTGATGACTTAGGGAGTGGAGGTGTCTACCATTGAGCCCAGTGATCTGAGTTTGATCCGTGGGACCCACATGTTGGAAGGAGAGAACCAACTTCTCTGCTTATGCTATGACATAACACACATGTCCACAGTCAGCCAGCAGCTGGCCACACACACACACACACACACACACACACACACACACACACACTCACACTCACACAAGATAATAAAGAAATGCAATTTTTTTTCTTTTTTTTTCGGAGCTGGAGACCGAACCCAGGGCCTTGCGATTGCTAGGCAAGCGCTCTACCACTGAGCTAAATCCCCAACCCCAGAAATGCAATTTTTTAAAAGAAGAAAAAAAGAAAAGCCATTCAAAACTCCGTCCAGTCCCACACAATCCCTGAGACTTGGCTCACACTTCCTACCTCAGTGATGCTGTGGGGACCTTTCCTCCCTCCCTGACACCTCTCTATAGGGCATCACAGATGGCCATCCTACCCCCCACACCCTGCTTCCTAGAAAACCCACACAACCCTCTCTCTGCTGATCAGGTAAAAGACTTGGATCCCCGTTTCTCTTTCCAATTCACACCCAGCTTCCCAGTAGTCAGAACAGCCAGCCACCTGCCCCTCCAGAAGGCCCCCCAGCCAGTAGCTCTATCATAGCTGCCCACTGAGTCCTGCCTGGATGGTGGCAGTGGCCCGACTTGTCTCCCTTCCTAAATGTGTCTCCTCCCCACTGTGCCTCTTTTTTTTTGAGCTGGGGACCGAACCCAGGGCTTTGCGCTTCCTAGGTAAGCGCTCTACCACTGAGCTAAATCCCCAGCCCCCCCACTGTGCCTCTTCTCCCACACCCCTTCATTCAGTTCTTCATCAAAAATGTGGAAGAGTGAGGAGGAAAAGCCTGGTCCATCTTTCCACAAGTCCCTGTGAGCAGGGGTGTCCAGCATTTTGGCGCTGTGACTCATCACTGCCGTCTACAAAGTTCACGCTTCAGAATGGTGTGACCGAGTGACAGAAAGACACATCTCAGAATGTTTCGAGCAAGTTCACAATTTCACATTCTGTGGCTTTCATAGGTGTCTTTAGCAGCATGCAGCCCATGAGGGGTAGGCTGGACACACCTACCAGTGGCTGTCACCTCATGCGGAGTCAATGCTGACCTCCTTCTAATGGGACTGTCTTTTTTTTTTTTTTTTTTGGTGGCATCACTTAAGACCCAGTGGCCTCCATGATTGATGCTCTAAAACACTACCCCAGGACCTTGGTGGTGGCTAGCTCCTCTGCCCAGGCACCTTGGGCACTTTTCCTTACCATTTGTCATGGCTTTGTGATCCCTCAGATGCTATTTGTTCCTTCAGATGTATTTATTCAGTGTTACTAAGATCTGCCCTGTATAGCTAATTTCCTGTCCCTGGAAAAGAAAGCCCATTTAAAAAGGGCTTTGCTAATTTTAAGCGTGTGTGTGTGTGTGTGTGTGTGTGTGTGTGTGTGTGTGTGTGTGTGTGTGTGTACATGAATGCTCTTGCCCTAGAATGCCTGCAGAGGCCAGAAGAGCACATCAGATCCTGGAGCAGGACTTAGAGGCAGTTGGGAGTCTTTGCATGTCGGTGCTGGGAACTGAACTTGGGTCCTCTGGAAGAGCAGTAAGTACTCTTAACTGTTGAACTGGGGATTCCCCAGACCTAGAAACCCCATATTTTGCACTATTTTTTTTCTCCTATGCATTTGTCTGTATGTGGCTTACATGGTTGACCTCAAGCAGCTTTTGTGCTGGGCTGTTACGTGAGCCTTGTGCCTAGAACCCTGTGCTTGGTTTGGTTCTCTTTATATACAAGCACACGTGCAATGTTCATTGAACGATACATCCACAACTTCATTGTTTGTGACCCCACTCACTGTGTTCACAGCTCCTGATGGTGAGCACTTAAGTTAACTGCCTTTATTCCTCTGATGCTCCCTCTCCCACTAGAATGTGAGTGAGCTCTTCCCACCCAGAGCTCGGGGCAGCGCTCAGGTCAGACTTGTTGAAGGAAGGAGTCTCCCAGCCCAGCTAGCAAAACCAGGGAGTTGCGGATACAGTGAGAACGGCTCTCATGTGCTGGGAGAGTGATAGCAAAGTTTCTCTCTCTTCAAAGGAGCTGATCAAGCTCCCTGGGACCTTCTGCACTCTCCCTTTCATGCCAAGAAAGCTGGCACACTTTGGCCCACAAATAGCCTTTGTTCTTGAAGTTTTCAAACTCTGCTTGTGAGACTCTACAATGGCGCCCCTTGCTGTGAATCCCTGGGACGGGGGGGGGGGGGGGTGGTGTGGATTCTAGAGGAAAGCGGAGACTTTGAGGAATCAGAAGTCAAAAGCCAGATGAGACAATCTAGGATGAAAAGCTGAGGGAACCTCAGGCGGGTACAAACATCCCACCCAGGCCAGCTCCATGACGATATTGGTGATATTTATCCATAAGAATCCCCAAGGACCAGCTAGGATGCCAGCCTACTGATTTCTTCCCAAGCTGGGCAACGTCGTGATGAGGAGGAGGGGGACTTGGCATTTTGTGTCACTTGTGGTGGGACCAAGCTGGCAGCACTTTGCCCAGGATGAGTTCTTGCCACTCTGGTGTGTGTGTGAATCTTAGTTGTGTAGATTAAAGAAAGGCATTGAGCAAGCAGCAGACTGAATGGAAAGGTCCTCATGGGTGAGGAGTGTGATAGGATGGTGGGATGGGGGCAGTGTGTTGGGCCAGGCTGGGTAACGGATGCTTCTGATGGAGGAGACTCTGGAAATGGGAGCCACACTTCAGGGCTAATTTTTTAAATGAGAAATCGTTTTCTAATTACTCGCTGGCTTTCTGCACCTCCCCATGTTTTGTCTTACATAGTCCAAGCTGGCCATGTTTTGTCTTACGTAGCCCAGGCTGGCCGTGAGCTCACCGTGTATTGGATAATACCTCCGATGGCTGAGATTACAGGTGAGCATCAGTCCACCATTCAGCCAGGCTTCTTACTACACGTTTCTTGGCAGAAGTGAGCCACTCGGGGGCCTGCAGTGTGTCTGTGTCACACAAGCTCAGCTTGCTGGTTTTGTGATACCAGGGTCTCAGGTTCTCAAACCACCAACTTCTCCTGCAGAGGTCTTGGTGGGTCATGGGGGGCCAAAATCAAGAATAACAAGAAAAGCTGAAGGGAAATAGAGGAGGAGTGGGTCTAGGGGAGAGAAGAGATGGGAGAGGAACCAGGAGGAGTGTGTGTGTGGGAAACTTGTTGGGAAGTAATGTGTGAAAGAAGAATAACCACCACCTCTTCACTAAAGCCTCCCTGGACATCTGAAGCAATGAGCCAGCTTCTAGGGGTTCCCCACACTGGTGCTTCTGCCATCACATAGTAGGAAGCTTGTCACATAGATTTTAGCTCTATAGATTCAGCCCAGAGATAAGCCCACAGTGCTTAGCAAATGCGAACCCTCTGGAGGAGTTGGTAAGTGAGCTTAGCGTCGGCTGCAATCCACTCGAGACTCTCAACCATTTTATACTAGGAACTCAAGAGAGTTAGGCCGTGAACTCCCCAGAGGGAAGCAGGACAATGAGTGAAGGGGAGAGATGAGGCCTGGGCCAGGTTAGCCGGTGTTTTGAACAAAGCCACTCCCCAGACTTCTGACTCACATCTGACCTCTCATCTTTCCCAAACACCCGAATCTGAACCATAAGCAGGCCCCATCTTCCTCACTTCCAAAACCCAGCCTCAAGCCTGCCGCATCTCCTTCCTGCTCCCAACCTACATGGCAGGGATGTGCCTGGGATGATATGGAAGCCTCTGACTGACTTCCCTGTTTCCACTGTTGTTCATCCCCATGGCTCACCCTCCAGACAGGGGAGGGCTATTCCCCTCTCTTCTTTTGGGGTTCTTCTCACTAAAGCACCTAGGCCCTCCCCTGTTGGTGTGCCCCAACCCCATCTGGTTTAGTTCCTCCCAGTGCTTGTCTCCTGTCAGCTCCTAATCTGTTCTGTGAGTTGGTTGGCTATTTCCTCTGTCCAGAACGGTGAGGCCTGTCATGAGAGCCTGGGCTTTCGTTTGCTATTTACTCCTGTATCCTGATGTTGGGAACATCAATGAGCCCCACGAGATTAGAGGAAATAGTGTCAGAACTCTACCAGTGGAGAGCGTCCTTCACGGGACACGTGACTTAGTTATGTCATGTGTTGTGGTGGTATTGTACAAAATGCTGATGGCTTCATGACTGGGACCAGTGCTGACTCCTTGCTTTTTTGTCTTGGGGGAAGTGAGAGGTTAAAGGGCATGGGAGGTCAATGGGACAAAATAAAGGGACCTGGCTTTGGTCAATTGTAGAAAGCAAATGTAGGGGCCTCAAAAGAGAAAAGACACCAGCAAGAAAGGCATACACCACCTATGGGTTCAGTGGGGAGGAACGGGCTCCCAGCTCTGGAAGGCTCTGCTTGCAAGAAGGGCTGTGTGGGCTGCACCAGAAGCCAGGGGGAGGCTGTAGGGTCTTGAGTTGCTTCTATTGAAATGTGTCTCATGGCTCCAGAGTTACCCCAAGATTTCATTTAGCAGTCACACTCTGTGATGTAGTTTTTAAAACTTAAATAGAATTGTTAATCTTATTTAAAAAAATGGAGAACAGTAAGTTTGACTGGTGAACAGTGAACAGATGCATGATGGGAAGGGACAATCCTGAGGCTTGTGTTTCCTCCAGGTTCTAGGATAGCAGATGGGTTCCTAGAACCCTGGACCCCTGGGAACCCAGCCTTCGGTAAAACTGAAACCTTGGGTTCTTTGCACTCTCTCACTAGTCCAAGTGCCTGGTGATCTGAGAGGACCACAGAACATAGAATACATAAGGACTTTCAGTGGGCCAGGGACAGGCCTAGAGACTTGTGACACTGAAAGAATGTGGCTATGAATTGCTACCTTAAAGAATGTGGCTATGAATTGCTACCTTAAAGTATCGCGGGGAATATGCCTGTCTCAGCTCCAGAACTCTGCTGACTCATCAGAGGCAGAGCTCTCTTCTGGATGTCTCACCCCTGCATGGGAAGCAGAGCTCCCTCCTGGATGCCTCACCCCTGCATGGGAAGCAGAGCTCCCTCCTGGATGCCTCACCCCTGCATGGGAAGTCCCTGGGGAGGCCACATCTGCATCGCTGGCACAAGGTTTAACATTAGTACTGTGGAGGAGTTTGTGAGAATCTATGACATCACTCTGAAGCCAGCTATGAACGAGACCTTGAAAGGCTACAGGGATGAACAAAGAATTGGCCGGTGAACTTGAGCATGAGGTGGAAAGGTAAAACTTTATGTGGAGGAAGATGGAGCCTGAAATCCAAGGTCAGGGCAGATTGTAATAGTGTGAGGTGGGGGTAATCCCTTGACAGAACGGACAGGGAGTGCCATGAACAGCTGGGTGGACTACGGGGGCCTCAGAGATGGAGGATAGAGAGAGGTACCTGTAGGATCCTTACTAGGATCCTCAAATAATCACTAAGTGGCCACTTTTGCTCCCAATTGCCAGGAGGGGAAAATCAAGGCCAGAAGTTGGATAGATAGTGTGCAGATCAGCTCCTGGCATCTGGGCTTTGTGCTAGGACTCAGGCGCCAGTCTGACAGGGACACGGGTGTCTTTCCTCCCTCCCTCCCTCCCTTCCTTCCTTCCTTCCCTCTTTACTTCCTTCCTTTCTCTTTTCGTTCCTTCCCTCCTTCCTTCTCTTCCTCCCTCCCTCCCTTCCTTCCCTCTCTACTTCCTTCCTCCTCTTTTTGTTCCTTCCCTCCTTCCTTCCCTCTCTACTTCCTTCCTTCCTCTTTTTGTTCCTTCCTCCCTCCCTTCCCCTTTTCCTCCCTTCCTTCCCTCTCTACTTCCTTCCTTCCTCTTTTTGTTCCTTCCTCCCTCCCTTCCTCTTTTCCCTCCTTTCTTCCCTCTCTACTTCCTTCCTCTTTTCGTTCCTTCCCTCCTTCCTTCCCTTCCTCCCTCCCTTCCTTCCTCTTTTCCTCCCTTCCTTCCCTCTCGACTTCCTTCCTTCCTCTTTTTGTTCCTTCCTCCCTCCCTTCCTCTTTTCCTCCCTTTCTTCCCTCTCTACTTCCTTCCTCTTTTTGTTCCTTCCTTCCTCCCTCCCTCCCTCCCTTCCTCTTTTCCTCCCTTCCTTCCCTCTCTACTTCCTTCCTTCCTTCCTCCCTCCCTCCCTCTTTTCCTCCCTTCCTTCCCTCTCTACTTCCTTCCTTCCTTCCTCCCTCCCTCCCTCCCTTCCTCTTTTCCTACCTTTCTTCCCTCCTACTTCCTTCCTTCCTCTTTTCGTTCCTTCCCTCCTTCCTTCCCTTCCTCCCTTCTCCCTTCCTTCTTCTTCCTTCCTCCTTCCTCATGTTCCTTTCCAGATCTTGCTCAAGCACAGTGATCAAATCAAGGCCCTTTCTGCTCTCTTGGAGTTTACAGTGGTGCGTGTGTGTGTGCATGTGTGTGTGTGTGTGTGTGTGTGCGCGCATGTGTGTGCGTGCACACGCGTGCATGCATGTGTATATATACAGAGAAAGTGGACCACAGCATGTTCCCATTGGAACACCATGTGGGGGAGGGCGGGAAACAGCAGGGATATGTGAGAAGGGCTCTGTAGGTTGATGGAGTCAACCTGAATTCTAACTTGGTGGAGTTAGAGTGTGGCTCTGGCAGTCTCCCACTCACCCCAGCACATATCTGACTCCCCAGAAGAGGATGCACGTCCCACTCTGCACAGCAGCATGAAGCTGGGGCCCTGGGGATCTAAAGTATGGGCATACTGTTCTGTCCCAGTGGGCACGGGTGGCCAGGCACAGGTATGGGTCAGTCACAGACCTCAGCATCAAGGCAACCAGGCGGGAGCTCTCCACCACTGCAAACTCAATGACACATCCAGGGCGGACTGGGTGGGTGTGCGCCCCAAGCCATTCTCATGTCCTGTCGAGGCTGGTGTGCTGAGAAAGACTTTGCTTTGGGTATAAGAAAGATCTGGGCGCAAATGCCAGCTGACACCAACTGCCAGGACTCAGGAGCAGATGGAATACCCTGTCTGCCCATGCACCTCCCCAGCTGTCCCCCGGAGGGGGCCCCCAGCTCAGCTCCTCTTGCCACAGACTGTCTGAATAAGCAGCCCCCAGAAGAGCCTGACTCACTCGCCTTGGCTCCCTGCCAGTGGAACTGCAGGAGGACAGTGGCCCAGTGGCCTGCTACCTTCCCATTGGTCTGAGTGCCCAATCTCCTCTGGGGACAGGCAGGGACACTTCCATCACGCCTCTGCTCTTGATCCCAGCACAAGCCCTGGCCTCCCAGGTTAACCTCTCAACCCAGACGCAGCTGGCTTTCTTGTATGAAGCTGCATCTTTCTACGTCACTGTCTCTCACTAGGCTGTGAGCTCCTGCAGGTCAGGGACCGCCTGAGTCACCTCTTCCCAGTGCTCATGGTAGGGACTGGCATGACGCAGGGGCTACTTGGCAAATATTTGGTGAAGTCCCTTCCAAATCAAACAGGAAGTCCAGGCTGCAGCCTTGCCTGCGGGCCATCTCTGCTGGTGCCCTGTGACCAGGCTTCTATGGGTAGCACATCTGAGAGAGGTGCGGCACGCAGCGACATCCGTCACACGTCCGTACCATGATTCCCGTTGCTGGTTTTATTCCAGCCCATTCTCACTTTCTGTCTTGGAAAATCACAAGGAAACTCCATGCTGCTCCTGGAACTCTTGCCAGTGTGATTCAGGCGGAATTGAGCTGCATCCCCACACAGGCAGAGGATGCTGCTTTCAGATTGGTGGCCTCCTTTCTTTGCCAGCCTGGGTCCCTCTTTGGCTAGGTGAGAGAGGACAACGTGTATGTGTGTGTGTGTGTGTGTGTGTGTGTGTGTGTGTGTGTGTGTGTGTGTGTGAGAGAGAGAGAGAGAGAGAGAGAGAGAGAGAGAGAGAGAGAGAGAGAGAGAGAGACCAGCCCAGTTGGAATGCCATGAGACCAATTCGCTCAACTCCAAAGATGCTCTATGGTGGGTACATCCAGGGTTTCCAGGTATGGGCTAGGAGATAAGCGCAGAAGGGAGTCACATGGGAATCCTGGGTCCCTCCTGACTCTTAGGCTACCCACCCAGCTCCCACTTCCAGGTGACTTTCTAAATCCTGACATTGGTGGTCTAATTTATTTCGCTTAATACAAAATATTCTTTTTTATTTTTAAATGTGTGTGTGTGTGTGTGTGTGTGTGTGTGTGTGTGTGTGTGAGAGAGAGAGAGAGAGAGAGAGAGAGAGAGAGAGAGAGAAGGAGACAGCTACAGAGTCCAGAGGGTGCTGGATCTTCCAGAACTGGAGATACAGGTGGTTATAAACCACTCAGTATGGATGCTGGGAATTGAACCTGGGTCCTCTGAAGGAATAGTACAGACTCTTAATTGCTGTTAAGTCCAATTTCTTAGGAACTTGAGTTAAACGACGTGCTTTCTCTGGCCTCAGTTTCTCCGTCTGGGAAACAAATGCAATATGAACACAAGGCCATCGGGGGGGTTGGACGGAATGGACTCTGGGAGCCTGGCACAGAGCATGGTGCTTGGGGAGCCTTGGATAAACAAACATGGCGGCGGCTGCGTTAGATGCTGGGGGAGATGTGAGCTCCTGCTTGGATGTGTGCTCCAGGCCTCCTATGGGCTATACATTCCTATACTGTTGTTCTTGTTACTGAGGGGTCAGCTCCCTAATACTTGAAAGAGGGCAGAAGTCGTGTCTTCCCTGTGACTCCATCAGGGCCAGGACATGGCGTGTGCCAGGGACAGATGTTCCTGTAGTCCTGGAGGCTGCACTGACGTAGTTCTCCTATCCCTTCTTCAGACTGACACTGGGTTCTCAGGACGTACTTAAGATGGAGGCTTATTACCTATTCTTTTGGCAAAGCAGGGGAGGGGTGCAACAGGCTGCCCAGCTCTGCCACATCTGAACAGAGTACTTGGGAAGACATCAGCCATCCTCGGGTCTGCTGTCCTGCCTGTGAATGGGGCTGATGATCACTGAGGCTTTGTCAAAGGTTTTAGCTTCCAAGGACTGTGGTCTACAATTCTGTCCCTATGAACAGACGCTGGGGAGACTTCCCTCTTCCTCTCTCGTGTCTTATCACAGTCATGGACCCTGGCATCCCAGGTAGAAGGTAGTAATTGGCTCTACTGCCTGTCAGCACACATTACAGAACACCTGAGGATAACAGACAGGCTCATGGCTGTGAGGGGACCTGGTCCTGCCACGTGATACACCCCCCACCCCAGGCTGATGGTTAGGTGGCCTGCTGAACCTGGGCACACAATGAATGGATACAAGCTACGTTTCTACCCTGACCATTTGAAATCTTGGCAAGATCTTAACTTGTCTAAGTCTCAGTTTCTTCACCTGGAGAATGGGGACAACGGAGTTATTTGTGAGGCGGGGCCTCATTTGTATACTCGTTCCTCAGTCACTCCCTGCCCCAACTCCCGCTTTCTCCCCAGGCTTATACCTCACACACTCAAAACATTCTCAGAATGTGCCAGGATGATGGTCTTTTCCCCCTTCAGGATGCCTTCTCTCCTGGGTACCAGAAGTGGGCACCCTCTGGCCTGGAACCCCAGTGTCTGGCATTTACCCCAGCCAGCAGCATGTAGAAAATGACTGTGTGTCTGTGTCCTGGGCACTGGGGTGAGTCCTTTGCAGACAATTTCTGTGCCTAGAGAGCTTGAATTCAAACCCAGATAAGTCCTAAGCTTTCTGCTCTCCCTAGGGCATCCGTTGTGCACTCCTGTTTTACTGGACCTTGATGTACTTAGCTCTGTGTCCCCAGGGCCCTGTGCCGTCTAGGGAAGTGAACGAGAGCGGCTGAGCATTGCTAGAAACAATCACCATTGAAAGGGAAAAAGGAAAAAGCCAGGACAGAGACCACGAATTCCCGTCTCCAGGATTTATCCCCCTTGCCCCGTTTCACTAGGAGTTAAAGCCCTGAGAGAGGGAAGTCCTACCCATCACCTTATGTGCCCAATCTGGCACTTGCCATGGACAGCGTGCTCAGTGTAGATGGGCAGGTGCCTTTCCCTGACCATTAGACCACACTGCTCTGGGAACCAAGATGACTCCAGGTCTCCTAAGCTGGACGGCCTTTGGTGTATGCTAAGGGCTACTTCGAGGAGAGACCCACCTCTGCACCTCCCCAGACTCTGGGGCAGTGCCTTTCTGGTGGCTGCTGTGCAGGAGCTCGGAATGAGGGGATAAGAGGACAAGGAAGTGTCAGCCCTCCGGAGGCCGCCTTCCTTCTCCAGGCACCTGAAGCTTTTCCTTTCTAGAGCAAACTCTGTAATATTAATAAACGTCAGAGAGAAGGCTAGAAAAGCGACTCTTTCCCTTTGACATGGCGAAGATCACAGGGACGAGAGAGACCTTTAATCTTTATTAATGTGTCTCGAGGGGGCCTCTCCCGCAAGCTGCGGGAAGCAGACATCCAAAGAGCTCGCATGGCTCCCGGCTCTCAGCATCCCTGGGTGCCTCAGATGACTGCCCGGTACTGTTCAGAGTGAACAGGGCCGCGTCATGGAGACCTGCTGTGTCCTGGGCAAGAACAAGGCAGTCCTAAGCTGGCTCCCATCTGTAGGGGGCTGGAAGACGGGGGAATTCAGGACACAGGGCTCGGTCACATGGCCCGGCTTCTAACCAAGGGCACCAATGCCCTGAAGAGAGAGGTTCAGAAGGAACTAGGCTGTTAGTGGCAGGGACAAGCAGGCATTCTGCCTATAGGGCCACACCTGAGTTTATTAAAGAGTGGCATCTCCCTTGTTCATTTGTTTCCAGGTATTTCAGCTCTCCTCTGCCCCATCTAGTAAACGCTTCTTAAACCGTCCATCCCCATAGTAAGCTTTGTTCGATAGTGGCTGGAAAGAAATCTGGAACTTGATGCTATTCCAAGGGCCTCACGCACCATAGCTGGCAGGGTGAGCCCGGGAGAGTAAGGAAGGAGGGGCGAAGAAGGGTCAGGGTCACACACACACACAAGAAGCCAAGAAATAGAGATGTGTGTATTCATTCATCCACCAAAGCATTCACTGATCCATCCACACATTCATTCATTCGTTCGTTCGTTCGTTCGTTTGTCCGTCCGTCCGTCCGTCCGTCTGTCCGTCCGTCCATCCAGGCAGTCATTCATTGAAAAGTGTTTATTGATCTCCTTGGTGTCTCTATAGGTGCCAGGCCCTGGATAGGGTTAATGTCACTAAAGCCACATCAGAATTCAATGCTGACTCTGGGGATGTTGCACTCCCTCTCCCTCCCTGGCACGAATCACACAGCTTCAGAGAGATCAGCCGTCCAGGTCTCCCACTGGGTTGTGGACTGACCAGGATTTAACTTCTGTTCCAGGCTGGCTTCCTAACTCTCTATGAAGCCTCCTGACAGACCTGAGCTGGGCAGGCAGGCAGAGGAGGAAGGAGGAGGCAGCTGGAGTGTGTTCACCAAAGGCCTCGGCTAATTCGATTATGTTTGCTAGACTGGAGCAGAATAAAGGGGGCCGTCTCCTATCAGCACCCGCTCCTAATGTTTGCAGAGCAAGAAAGGAAAATGTCAAGGCAGAAATTTCAGTGTTGGGGGGCACACATTTTAAAGCTGAAGTGTAGAGAGAATAGACCCGGAAACAGAGTTTCTGAGCGACACTTAGCTCTGATTAGAGAGGCTGGAGGCCTGGGAGTCAGGACCTTCAGAAGGTCAGGTGGACACCCAGGAGCTGGTGAGGAAGAAGATCCTTATAGGAGGATGTCAGGACATGGAGGGGCTCATGGGAAAGGCTCCTTAAAGGAAGGAAGGAGGGCCTGGCAGGCGGCAGGGGTGTGTGGTCACTTGGGTTTACCTCCTTACTTCTTCCCGAGTCCTCTGCTTCACCCCTCCCCCCAATATCTACCCTCCCATGCAGTCAAAAGGAATTTTCTAGCACAGCAGAGCCCCATGATTTGAAGTGTGCTCAGCCCACTTCTGTGCTGTGCGTCCTGTGTAGGTGGCTTGACTCTACTGCATGCCCATGTCTTCATCTCTCTGAGTAAGGAACAAAGACACTCAAAGCTCTAGGATTGTGGCTGAGGAGCCAGTGCACACAGAGCTCACATGGTAGCTGAAATATTCAACAAGCGAGAGCTGCTGTCTTCAGTGCAGTTTCCCAGTGCTGGGGACTAAGCCCAGAGCCTTAAGCTTGTTAGGTGCATACTCCCTCACTGTCACATGCTAGCTTATCATCACTGTGGGTCTTCTCCTGTTACCACCTTTGTAAATCCCACGAGTGAGCATATATATGTGAACACACATACATGCACACAACACATGTACACAATACATGTACCCACACCCATTCTCATCTATACACACACACAAACATGCTCACATATACACACACATGTGCACGAACTCACATATGCACCCATATGTATGTGGTTCTGCTACACATTGAATGTATATATATGTATTTATATGAATCCATATGTGTGTGCGTTCATATATGTGTGCATGTGAGAATGTATATATATATGTATGTGTGTGTGCATTTAAGTATGTATATGTGTGTATGTATGTGAATGTATACATACACTTGTACTTGTATACACACATATACATATCTACATATATACATGCACATATACAGACTTACATGCACCTGCATACATATCTATACTTTCTCACATGCACACATATATGTGAATACACAATTACACATATAAGTACAAGTATTCATATATGTACACAAATGAAACATGCATATATACATCACATAAACATGTATATATGTATGTGCATACAATACATATATGCATGCATGTATCCATAATATACAATACACACATGAGTATGCACACACACATACACACATACACACACTTCTCAATTCAGAGGTGAGCAAAGGACTAAAATCAACATCTCCTCAGAGGAAACAGCCGCACATGCAAAGGAAGATGCTTGGTATCTCTAATCCAAGGTGCAAGTCTAACTCACAGTGAGAAGACACCTCAGCCATCAGTGTGGCTGCTTTTAAGAAACCTGAGTAAACTGTGGTGGCAGAAGGTGGAGAAACTGGAACCCTGTACACTGTGGATAAGATACTGAACAGTGTCACCAGCGTGGAGATGGTATGGGTGTCACTCCAAAAATTAAGAATAGAATGACACACGACTCACTATTACACTTCTGGCTACAGAGTCGAAAGAACAGAAGGGGCAAAAGCTACTTGTATATCTTTGCTTATATCCAAAACCCCAAGTTAGCCCACTCATCCCTTGGTGGCTATATGTAGTGTTCTATCCATGAAATATTATCCACCCCGAAAGCAGAGGGAATTCTTGCACAGGTGCCACCATGAGGCAATGGCATGGCACCGAGGTTCAGAAATGCAACATATGTGGGCGTAGTTCAAAGATAATTAGTGGTTCTACTTCTACCCCATCCCTAGGAAAGTCAAAACTTCAGAGGAAATAGAATGGGTGTGGTCAAGGGCTGGGGAAGAGAGGGCCGTAGAACTACTGTTTACTGGGCACTGCGTTCAGTTTCACGAGATGGTAATCATTCCAGAGGTGGATGGCAGAGGTCGCACATAACCATATCTGATAGGATTGATCATATTTAACACCACTGACCGTATCTCACACCTCTGAATGAATCTCCAAACACTGGCCATCTCCAAAACTCAAAAAATGCTTGGGGTGGCAAATTCTATGTCCTATGTATCTCATCACTATAAAATGCATATGGGGACCCTCCCCCAGACGAGCATGGGTAGAGGCTCTTCCTTGCCCTCAGAGGCAACCACACTTGTAGCCTGGCTCTCAAAGTTATTGTTGGACCTCTCCCCTTCTATTTCCTGGCTCCCCATTACTCTCTATGCTCCCGATGGACCCAGTGTCCATGGTCCTTGCCCTTGTGGGCATGGCTATGGTTCTTCCCCTGAAGCCACCCTCCCATCCCAGTCCCAGATCCAACATGGATTTATACTCAAGACTCAGTCTCATCTTGGAGAGACCCTTCCCAGTCTTTGTAGGTTCGAGATCCATCCCCTCCATTCCTAGGGTCACCACATAGCCCCTTGCTAGCATGTGGTCCTGTCTATTCATCACTTACCACTTTGAGCAGCTTCCCTGATGGACCTGACCACATTTGATGGTGACGGCTGCTCATGCCCAAGCCTTCGTAACCACATCCCCAGGCCCACTTGGTTAGCATGGAGCCTCAGCCCATGGCTGCCCCATGGATTTGGACTCAGAAAAGAGAGCATTTGCTGGGCATGGTGGTACAGGCTTACTGTCTCAACTACTTGGGAGACTTAGGTAGGAAGTTGGTGTGAGGCTGGGAGTTCAAAGCAAGCCTGGACTTCTAGAAACATCCTGCTTCTTAAATAGAAACAAAGGCAAACAAGAATGCCCTGGCCTGAGGGCTTCTCATGTCTCCCGAGTTGTAATAAAGCATGTCCCAGCCCGATCCTGGAGGTTGTTTCTCTTTTAGGCAGAGGCCCTCAGACAGCCAATGGAGGGCCACTCTGGTCTGCCTTCTCCCTGCTCCAGGAGCAGGCGGAATAGAGCAAGAGTTTTTGTTTCTCCTTTGAGAAATCAGGTCACTGGGTGTCGCTGAGTGTGCCTCTCAGAGCTATGCTAATCAGTTCTCTTCTGGCCTAAATATCTGGTAATTATCTTGGTTTTTTTGCTCTGTTAGACTTGGCTTCCTGAAACAGTTCATCCGCGCTGTTACGTCTCAGCTCAGCTCCTCTAGGATATTAACCACCATCAAACAGCAAGGCAGCCTTGCCCTTGCCTCCTGCACATGTTGTTCCGAGCCTTTAACCTACATGGACTCCTTAGATCTCCCCATAGTTCTGAGGCGGATAGGGTCATACTATTGCCCCAGCTCAGAGAAGAGGGCACCAGGCTCACTGCTTCTGTAGCTATAGGTCCCCTCTCCCTGTCCCCTGCCTAGTCCCTCTCTCTCCTCTTGCTGCTTGGTCTTGGGCATGTGCAGTGGGTGAATTCCCAGGACCACCCCAAGCTCTCGGGTGGTTGCAAGGATCCATCCTCTTCCCGAACACTTGCTTGGTTGTGTTAAGGTTCTTCAGAGAGACAGAGCCAATGGGATGGAGAGAAGGCAGGTGGGGGAGAAAAAGGACGGGGTAGAGAGTGGGGGATAGAGGGAGAGAGAGCAGGGGGAGGGGGGAAGGAAAGAGAGAGAGGGAGGGGGAGAAAAGGGGGGAAGAGAGGGATGGAGAGAGGGCAGGGGGAGTGAGGGAGGGAAGAAAAGGGAAGAGAGGGCTGGAGAGGGAGGGAGGAAGACAGAGGGGGCAGGGGGAGGGAGAGAGGAAAAGGGAGGAGAGGGGGGAAGGAAGGAGAGAGAGGGAGGGAGAGAAGAAGAAGAGAGGAGAGGAACTGGGTAGGTTGAAAAATCTTCAGCTATTCATTTGCACGGGCATGGTTGGCATGAGAGGTGTCAGGGCTACAGCTGGGTCTGAGGTGAACAGAGAGCTAGTGGTATAAACCTTATTCTGAGTCCAAAGATCCAAGCACCAGCAGCTCCTATGTCCCAGGAGGAGAAGACAAACCCCCTGTTTAGCTTTAACTGTCAGCTTAGCACAGCTCAGAGTCATCTTAGAGAAGCGTGAGTTGACGAAGTGTCTTAGCTGGGCTGTCTGTAGGCTGTCTTGATTATTCGTTGACATAGGAGTGTCCAGCCACTGTGGGATGTACCATCCTGGGCAGGGGATTCTGGGCTGTTTAGGAAAGGTATCAAAGGGCTGGGAGAGATAGCTCAGTGGATAAAAGCATTTGTTTTTGCTGAGGATCCAGGTTCAGTTCCCGGCACCCACAGGGAGGCTGACAGCCATCTGTAACACTCCATCCAGTTCTAGAGGATCCGATGTCTTCTCTGCCTTCTGTTCACAGATGCATACAGGAAGACAGACACCTAAATGCATGATATAGAAATCCTAAAATAAATCTTTGAAGTGGGAGAAAACTGGCTGAACATGAGGTCTTTCAGTGAGTAAGCCAGTGAGCCTGCATATTCCCTGACTTCTCTTAAAGATAGACTGGGCCTGGAAGTCTAAGACAAGTGAACCCCCCTTCCCTTTAGTTTCTTTTGGTTGCGATCTTTGTTTCAGCAACACAGCAAAACCAGGACAGTGGGTGTGTCTGCTATACCCAGGAATGCAAGGATACAGGCCCCGTCCTTTTCTTCCTATTTGGTCCATCTATACATTGGTGGTGTCCACCCACCACTGATAAACCTGAGCTCAGTGATTCAAATGCTAATCTCTTCTAGAAACACACACACAGAGAGAGAGAGAGAGAGAGAGAGAGAGAGAGAGAGAGAGAGAGAGAGAGAGAGAAAGAGAGAGAGAGAGGGAGGGAGGGAGGGAGGGAGGGAGGAGAGAGAGAGAGAGAGAGAGAGAGAGAGAGAGAGAGAGAGAGAGAGAGAGAGAGAGAGAGAGTGTTGTATCAGTGATTTGGATATCCTTTTGCTCAGTGAAGTTAACACTCAAAATTAGACACCATCCTCCCCTCTCTCCCCCAGATAGCCTCAGGTCTACTCCTTGAAGATGTGCTGAGGTCTAGACTATGCCAGAAAATTCTCTTTTAATTTGTACTCAAGAGCCGTAACCAATGTTTGGCTCTCCGACAGTTGTGTGCTCAGGAATGTTCATGCCTGGGTTTGTGCATGCTCCTGTGCATGTGTGTGCACACGTGTGCATGTGTGTGTGCATGTGTGTGTGCATTGGTGTGCATTGGTGTGAGCATATGTGCATGGGTGTGTGTGTGCATGCCTGTGTGCATGTGTGTGTGTGTGTGTGTGTGTGTGTGTGTGTGCTCATGAGATTGTTTTTTTGCTTTTCTTCCCACATTTAGACTACCATTTGGAGTAGAGATCAAGGCTCCCTTCTCTCTCCCTGACTGAGCTGCTACAGAATGTTTATCTAACTCTAAGCATCTCTTTACAGCCTTCATTCACCCAAACTGCTCACAGCAAACTTTATTAACAAGCCATTATGCATCAGGTCCTGTGGCTACCCCAGGATGGGGTAATGTAAAGATGCCCACTTCACTGATATAACTGCATCTCTCTCTCTCTCTCTCTGTCTCTCTCTCTCTCTCTGTCTCTCTCTCTGTCTCTCTGTCTCTCTCTCTCTCTCTCTCTCTCTCTCTCTCTCTCTGTGTGTGTGTGTGTGTGTGTGTGTGTTTGTGTGTGTGTCCCAGGTAGAGCAGGGACAGTCTACATTTTTATATGTGGGGCTATGATGGGGAGAGCAGCCAGGGCCTTAGCTTGGGATAGCAGATAGTGCCCTAGTACTGCCCTATGTCCTTAGACAAGCCTCTCCTTTGGAGGGACTAGAGGAGTGTAGTTGGGATTAAACCTAGGGCTACACAGATACTAGAGACTCTACCACTGAGTCTGTGTGTGTGTTTCAGGTATGCACACATGTGTGGAGGAGCCTCTGTGTGTGTGTGTGTGTGTGTGTGTGCGTGCGTGCGTGCGTGTGTGTGTGTGTGTGTGTGTGTGTTTCAGGTATGCACATGTGTGGAGGCCAGATGAACATGTTGAATGTCTTTCTCTATTGTTCTCTGCCTTAATCCCTTGAGACAGGGTCTCTCACTGAACCTGGAGCTCACCAATTTTCCACTAGGCTGGTAGTCAGTGAGCCCCATCAGCCTTCCGACCTCCAAACCCCACAATGCTGGGATTGTCATTACATGCAGCCAGCTGTGCCTGGCTTTTTACGTACGGTCTGGGGATACGAACTCAGGTCCTCACATTTGTGCCCAATGCACTCATATTTACTGAGCCATTTCCAAATCCACACAGCCATTTGTGCTTTAAAAAACAACCAAACCAAACCAAACCAAACCAAACCAAACCAAACCCTGCTCTTTATTCGGAGACAGGGTATCTCCCTGGGCAGACCTTGCTTGAATTGTGATCTTCCTGCTTCAGCCTCCAAGTAGCTGGGATTACAGACCTGTACCATCAAGGCCAGCTGGATCCATCTTTCAAACCCAGGGCCCTGCAGTCCCACCTCACTAAACAAATGACATTGTCAGTTGCTAACACGGCAGAATACAAGTATCAACATTACCATAGCATCTTCTTCAGAGCTGGCTGTTTTGGGGATCTTTTTAAAAGCTATTATCTTTATAGAATGGCAGTTTCACTGGGCTGTTAGGAAAATGATGATTTCCAAACTAGGTTTGGTGGTGCACTCCTGGAATCCCAGCAGTCAGCGGCAGAGGCAGGAGGGTTACTGTAAGTTTGAGACCAGCCTTGGCTACATAGTTAATTTTAGGCTGGCCTGGGCTATATAGTGAATCCCTGGAGATAGAGATAGATTTAGGGAGGGAAAGAAAAAGGAAGTGGGAGTGGGGGATGGGGCTGAAAGGAAGGAGAGGGGGAGACTCAAGGAGAAAAGAATGGCCGTTTTGGGAACAGAATAGTGAGGTTTGCTTTGTTCCCAGACTTTGCCTGTGCATTGCTACATGAACACCCACTCAGAGCAGCTCCCCACGTCTGCTGCTCCAAGGGGACCCTGATAAACTCTTAACTCTAGCGCTTAAGCTGTCTGCCCGTAGGGCAGGCAGGGCAGCCAGAATTACAGGCCCGGCCCACGTCTACGGTCTTTACTCAACTAGTCTCTGCCTCTCTATTTCTGAAGTTCTAAAATTATATATGGAGAGAAATGTTTTGACCTTGTGGTAATACGTTTTCTGTAAGGTCAGAAATAAATAAGTAAAAATTAATCTGACAATCTCTAAGAAGGCTGAAAAATGCCGCTCTGTGTTCCCCTTGGGTTTGACCCCAGAATGGTTCCCCTCATTGACAGCTGATTGGTTTAAATAATTCAGAGCCTTTTTCAGGGCCTCTGACTGCCGAGCGGCACCCGCTGATGAAGGTTGTGGCTGAGGTGATTACAGACTCAGACTTCACTAAGCATCAGAGTGAGGCTCAAACCCACCTCCCCAGACGTTCTCTCTCTCTCTCTCTCTCTCTCTCTCTCTCTCTCTCTCTCTCTCTGTCTGTCTGTCTCTCTCTGTCTCTCTCTCTGTCTCTCTCTCTTTCTCACACACACTCACGCTCACACACTCACACTTATACACTCACACACACACTTGTAGGGTTAGGGTGGTGCAGGTGTGGAGGAAACATTAGAGATCTTCATCTATTGCTCTTCACTTAATTTTTTTTAAATGTAAAATCTTTTAAAATCAGAGAGAGAGAGAGAGAGAGAGAGAGAGAGAGAGAGAGAGAGAGAGAGAACACCACAGTGCACTAAACTTTGCATGTTGCAGTGTGCATGAACTTTGCATGTTGCAGTGTGCCTGGATTTGGCATGTTGCAGTGTGCCTGGATTTGGCATGTTGCAGTGTGCCTGGACTTTGAGGAGTCTGTTTTCACTTTATGTCATGTGGGTCCTGGAAATCAAATCCAGACTGCCAGGCTTGGTTGCCAGCACCTTTACCCCCTGAGTCATCTCACTGGCCCTATCTGCCTATCTCTGTCCGTGCCACCACCAGAGCTGGACTCACATGGACATTCTTCTCTGCTTGGTTTTTACTTCAGCTGCGGAGTGAAATGTCTTCATGCATGCACAGCATCCACTCAACCCTGGATGTGGTCTTCTCCAGAGCATCGCCTCACCAACGTTCAGTTCAAGGGGTATTCAAACCTTCCTGCTGTCCAAAGGCCAGGGCTGGCTGTGTTTTCTGGGACACATGGAGGTATGCAAGTTCTAAGTTGCACGCCTGGCCCTCGTGTCTGCAGGGAGCCCAGCCTCGTCTGTCTCTAAGGTAGGGGTCCATCAGTTTCACAGGCCTATCAAGGACCCAGATTTTATGCTATCAAAGGGGGACCCTGGTTTCTTACAGGCCTTCAGATAGAGAGCAAAGTGACCCACCCTTTTGAAGAGAGGAGAGAAACAGTGCACCTCTGTGGCTGAGAGGTTAGGAATGGGACGGAAGGGAGACAGGGACATGTCAGTGACAACTTCAACAAAAGACGTCAAGGAGGGGAAATGAAAGGCAGTCACAAGTGACAGTTGACAGAAGTGTGGCACATTCTTAGACCCAGGGCAAAAGAGGGCAGGCAAGCTCAGGCTTGTGGTACCTGGGTTGCCATGGTGAAGCAGGTTGGTAAAAGTGGGTAAAGGTGGCAGGTGTGTTATTTCTTGAATGGGATGGAAATAAGGTAGAAAGCTATAGATAGAGAAGCTTCAGACAACAGGGTTTCCTTTCCTCAGAGGTTTGGGGGCTTTGCAGGGAGCTTAGATACAGCCCCTGCAAGACAGGGTGAAGCCTGGGGACAGGTGACTTCAGACCTCAGCTCACACTGTTAACCACAGAGACCCACTGTGAAGCCTCACTTGGTCTGCAAGTCACTGTGTAGACCAGCTTCCCTTGGACTCAGAGATCTGCCTTGCTCTACTTACTGAGTGCTGAGATTAAAGGCATGCACCACCATGTCTGGCAAGGGCTTTCTTCAAGGTATGGCTGCTCCCCTCAGTGATGCCTTACTTACTGAACCCCAGTCTTTCACTGGACCCTGCCTGGTGTGTGCTCATTGAGGACTAGGAAGCAAATCCAAAGGCTGGAAGTCTCACTTCACAGGCTCAGGGTTATGTCTAGTGTTTAAATTCCTAAGCACAGGGCTTCTCCTGTTGTGGGATATTCAAAATGTGTATGGGGGTAAACTATGAAATCTCCCAGAAATAGAGACAACAGGGTGTGTGTGTGTGTGTGTGTGTGTGTGTGTGTGTGTGTGTGTGTGTGTAGGGTCCAACAAAAGAGAAGGAGATGATCGATACATTTGAGTAAGTCACGAGGATTAGGGGAGGGTGGAAAAAACTGGCGGTGGAACCTTCTCGACTTTAATAATGTCACACCTGTCCTTAAAACCTTTACATGGACAGTAGCCCGCCTACAAAGAGAGCTTACAGAATGCACACATGGATCTCATTTACAAATTCCTCAATGCTGTGGGATGGGTGTGTCTAATGAGAGACTACTCCAGTGGAAGGGATGGGAGGTAGACAGAGAGAAGCCAAGGGCCAGGCCACTTGCATCATGGGAGGTTCAAGAGCAAAGGAGAGCAGCCACTTCCTGCCACAGGAGGCAGAGGAAATTGGCCACTGTGTTGTATAAGTGGTGAGTGTGTGTGTGTGTGTGTGTGTGTGTGTGTGTGCGCGCGCGCGCGCATGCACACTTCAGCCTCTTTCTCAACATGTTCCAGCCTCCATATTAACTTCTCTTATGAGCAGAGTACTCTACAGTTTGTAAAGCAAACCACTTTTCACGTCTAGAAGTCAAAGTACCTAGGCCTGTTGGAGAGTTGACCTTAGGGACTAGGAAAGCATCCTTGAGTGAGGAAGGACAGGGTCACCTGGTCACCTGGCCCTTGGACATCTCACTGTTGCATGTGATCATGGGTGGGCCCAGAATAGCTGTCCATTCTCTGACCTGGGAACAAGCATGCTTGGCCCTAGAGCCTGTACTGTAGCTTGCCCCTGAGGGGTGACCTTGGTCCTGGCTGATGGTACCATGTGGTGACCTCATATCCAGGCTGGCTTCTGAGCAGAGGGCCAGTGACCGTCTGGGAGGGGTGACCACGGGAATTAAGTGACTGAACCTTTCCTAGCTCCCACTTCATAGCATAGACTGGGGCTGAAGTCATTTAATCCTAAAGCCATGCCCATGATGAGGATTGCTCAAAGGCTCATTTTCCAGATGGGGAAACTGAGGCCTAATGTAGTCCACCACAATAGCTGGGTTGGGCAGAGGCAGTATGCTTCTTGGGACATGGCTCCTGGCTTCTATGCTACACTTCAGGGAAGAGGGTGACGGACATGCTGCACCTCAGTCCCTGCTCTCTGCTACTTGGCTGTGTGGCCTTGATCAGGTGAATTCACCTCTCTGAGCCTCAGTTCCTTTATTATAAAATCAGTTTTGAGACAGTACCTGCTTCCCGGGGCTGCTCTAAAGGTCAAAGTGACATGACCCAAATTAGTCACTTGCAACGGTCTATGACTCCTAAGCACTGTGTGGGGCCTTTTCTTCTTAGGGGTGGAGAGAGGATAGTCAGGTGGCTTATGAGGTGGCCAATCAATCAAGAGATAGCACTCCAAATTCTCATCTTTCAGTACCCCAAAACAGAAGCTATGGTCAGCTTTTAGGGTCCAGGGTAGGGGTGAATTCCATCCCTGGCTCTCGTCTGTTAAGCAATGTTAACTGCTTTCAAGATGGCCTGTCTCGCTGTGTGGAGAATGGACCCAGGAGTTACACCTCATCAGACACCGTGAGGCCTGCCTGGCTGCACTGATCTGCCAGTTAAAGGTCTGGCCTGTCTGAGCAGTGTGTGGGCTCCGAAAGGCTCAGCTCTCAGCTCTCTGTGCTGTGAGTCACTCCTGTTTCCTGGCCCTGAGTGTTTCCACAGGCAGATATTTGAGAGTGAGAAGGAGGGAGAAAAGAAAGGCTACACTGTTCTTCCTATCCTTAGCAGCAGGGCCGATGTGAAGCCTGCTCTTCCAAGGGACTGCAAGAGCTTCAGACATCGAGGGGGGGATGGCCCTGCCACTCACAGTTGCAGGGACAGAGGGGAAGGGTTGTGTTTCCAAGTTGGTGGTCTCCTGGCTCGGGAGATACCAGAGGCCACGGTGGAGTCTCGCTTCAACCTTCGAAGAACAGGCTCTTATATACTCTCTCTTAAGAAGGCTGCCTATGGGCTATGTGCTGTCCTGACGTGTGTGTGTGTGTGTGTGTGTGTGTGTGTGTGTGTGTGTGTGTGTAGGTGTTACTCCTCAGATACCATGCACTTTTAAAATTTTGAGACAGGATCTCTCACTAGCTTAGAGGGTTACAAGTATCACAGACAGGCAGGCTAGTGAGCCTCAGAGATACGTCTTTCTCCGTCTCCTCAGTGCTGCAATCACCAGTGCATGCTACCATGCTTGCTTCTGAGGGCCTGGGGACCAAGCTCAGGTCCTCGTGCTTGCGAGGCAAGCACTTAACCGACAGCTCTCCCTTCTCGTTGATGGGAGTTTTCACAGACACATGGACTTGCTATTCCTAGAACCGTGACCACACACTTCCTGCCCTTCCTCGTTTCTGTCTGTGATCAACCTGGACTTAGCAGTGGCAGAAGAGACTGTTCTGGCTGGACTAAGGACCCCTTTTTTAGGAGAGTAGTGTTGTCTGACACCTGTTACACGCAAACTGGTTCCAAGGTAGCCGTCTCAGGCAGATATCACCATGAAGCTCTCATTGAGAGCTCTCTGAGAGCTAAGCCACTCTTCTAAGGCCAGAGCAGACTTTAATTCTAACCCTGCCTTGCTAGGACCACCCTGGGAAGCACAGGTCTGGGGTGCAGTTAGGTACCTTCCACATGGGACTGCAAGGGGGTGTGGTCTGCACTGGCTGGCTGGCTGGGCTTTGGAAGCTGTGGGTAGCTACTGAGACAGGCGTCATCTACCTTTTCTTGCTTACAGAGGACGTAACAGAGGCTGAGAGAGGAAGAGCCTCAGCCAAGGTCACGATGCTCAGAAGTGGAAGATGCTCGTAGCCCAGATTCTCCGCCTTCAAATCCGGTACTATTTCCTGTACCTTAACTCGCTGCCTGGGAACATCTGTTGGACAAACCTTAGTGAATGTCCTGGAAAAAAGGGGACAGGAATCTCACTTCCCTTGTGTTGCTTGAGGGAGATATCTCTGTAGCTGCTAATATGCATGCGTGTGTGCAAGTGTGCCTCTGTGTTATGTGTGCCCACATGTGCATGAGTTGTGTGTGTATGATTATGTGCACTCTAGTGTGTGTGTGTGTGTGTATTTGTGTGTGTGTGTGCGTGCATTGTGTGCATGTGTGTAAAATCACAGAGGCTGACTTCAGTATTGCCTCCTTTCCTTCCTTTGGTGCTCACATCTCACCGTATCAAACGGCCTCTGCTTCATAGGAAAAACCATAATGAATGACTCAAAATAACTCTGCCGAAGAAAACACAGGTTTGATTTGAATCACAGAGGAAACCATTCGCTTTTAAGTCACCTCTCTCCCTCTGTACTTCCCGGAGGAGGCTTGCAGACTCTCTATAAGCTCCTTCTAAGTCAAGAACGGTCAGAGCCAAATGATCGATCTGAATGTCCACTGAGCCAGCGTCCATCCCTGTAATTCCGGAACACCACCAAACACTATCTAGAGGAGAGAACACACCGTATTTCCAGCATCCTGTTCTCTGATGCCCATAGGAAAAGGTATGGTTTCCGATCCTTGTCCTGTCTTGGCGAGCATCTTTCTAGGGGGTAGGCCAGACCTGTGTGCATAACCACGCTAGCCTATTACAACTCAATCTCACTCATCATCATGATGTATATCAGTCAAGACAGTTCTTAGGAGCTCAGATGCAGATTTAATCAACGCGCCCTGATCCGATTAGATTTAGTACAGCTCCATACATGGATCCCCAAGGAAACCAAGGGTGGTGAGGGTTATGTTTCGTTAGAAACTTACTTGACCCACATGTGCTACAAGTGAAGCTCAAATCACCAGAAAAAACATACGGAGGCACAGGCCTCCCCACGCTGCTGCTACCATTCACTGGTAACGCAGGTCTACGCGCTGCACAATGCCTCTGTGGAGTGCCACAGCCAAGTTGTGAATTGCACATTCTCCCTTTGCTTTGAGAATGGTTCTATTCAGCCAAGCAGCCAATAGGAGTTTAGCTGATTAATAAAAGCCCGTTTCTTTTAAGTGTCATTTTAAGTATTATGGTCTGACTGCTCTGTGACTGCGCGGATTTGAACAAAGCCAGTTTGGAAGCCGCTAAAATCAATGTGTTACTCAGCTTTATTGACACAGTGTGCTCTGCGGCTGCAAGTCAGGTAACGCTGTCAACAGCTGGAGGGAGGAGATTGGGTTGTGCACATGGTGAGATGCTGGGGGCTGAGGGTAAAGTGACTGCATCCATACTTGATGTCCTAGGCAAAATAAGGCCACAGAAAGTTCTGGAAGTTTTACTACCCCAAATCCAAATGTGAGTTGACTGGATGTGCTGAAGTACTCTGCTGTGGCTGACCATGACGTGATTTTGGGTAAGAGTGAGCAAGGCTACTTTAAACCTCATGACCCGTGAGGGGGGTCAGCACATCAATGGAGCCAGGAGGAAGTGGCCCGAATCTCACCGGTTCATCCTATCCTGGCTGCCGATCCAAGCTCCCATCTCCTTCGCCGTCTGATTGGAGGGAGCCGGCGCACTTTCAATATCACCTTCTCCTACCCTCTTCCACGCACGTTCACATTTGACCCACTTCCCCCTTCTATCCAAAGACTCGGCCCAATTCTCAAGCCTTCTCCCCCACAGTTCTGACCCAATTCTCTCACCATTTCCACAAAGACATGACCCAATTTGCCTCCATCCTTCCCCACGCACATGCCGTCACCCCCCACCCTCAGCTCTCACACTACGGCCCCAACCTCGCTTCCACCCGCGGGCTCCACGTCACACCTGTTCCTCCCCGTTTCCCCACACGGACTGGAGCTGGACCAGCTTTCTTCTCCCTGAGGCCACGCCGCCCCCTTCTCATGCACAGGGAAGGTTCAACTCCACCTTGGCACAGCCTTCTTTCTCCCAGGTGTGTTCCCAGGGATCTGACCCAATTCCCTCACTCCTCAAATCCTGCTCCCACCCTGGACCTCACCACACAGCCTCTTCCCAAGGACGTGCCTGGCAGGTCACCTCGGAAATGTCAAGGCCACTCGCAATGCCAGCACTCCCAATTACAGTTCGCAGCCCGGCCCGGCGCAGGCAATTATCACCGCACCTGCTATAGCCAGAGGAAACCATGCAGCTGCCTATGCCTTCGACTGAGATTCTGTTATTAGGTTATTTTTAAAGAAATCATTTTGTTGGCTGCCTATCTGTCAGCACTTGCATTTTTTTTCTTAAATAAAAATGGTCTGTGATTAGTGATGGTGGAGCGAGACGGGTTGGGGGCTCAGGTACCCCACCCAGGGTGGGCGACTTCTCGTGGTCTTGCCTCGGAAGGACCCTTTAGGAGGTGACTCAGGAAGGCTTTCCATGGCCTTCTCATTAAGTAAATCATCACAAAAAATGCGATTTGCCCACAGTTAGAAAGGCTACCAGACGGTTGTTAAACATTGCCACTTTGGGAACGGACTTAAGCACGTAAGTACACAGTGGTGGAGACTGGCAGAGGGAACACTGAAGGGGCCTTGTGGTCTTCCTCTCATCTTGCTTCCTGTTCCCTCCCTCTGTGTGTATGTGGGTGACGGAGACAGAGAGGTGGCCCTTCCCTTTCTCACCGGAGTCCAGGTGATGCTCAGGGTGGGGTTAGGATTAGGTAGAACTGCTGTTCAGGAGAACCCAGAGTTTCTCTCCTAGGATGAAGTGATCGCAGATGAAAGGCTTTGGATATGGTGAAGACTAATTCTGAGTGTTCGTGGCTGTGATGATGCTAGTTCAAGTTGTTGTAGAAGCCATCATGGTCTTTTTTCATCTTGGCCTTCAACCCAGTCACCATCCCTATTGCCACTAATTATCACACTCAGAGGGTCCGCGTTCATCACCACCATCACACTCAGAGGTACCACGTTAGACAAGCACTCTACCACGCGAGCCACATCTCAGCTCCCTTGTTTTCACTCTTCAAGTTTTTATCTGTTTCCTTTCTGAATGTGCTAGCCGCATGTGCCTTAGCAACTCCCCTTTCCTTCATTTTCCTTCTGTCCTCTCCAGCTCTTCCCTTGCTTCTTCTCATCTCTCCACGCCCCCCCCCCCTTGAGGCTGCCCTGACCCTATGGCCTCTGAGGACGTGCAGCACACTTCCAAAGGCCACACAAAACATGAAGAGCCTGCTTGTTGGAAACCACATGGAGGAGGCCAGCCAAAGCCAGGAGCATTTCTCTGTGCTCAACAAACAAATGTCTCCATCCAAGTCCACAGTGAATCGAAACAGATACGCGCTCTGCCACAGACGGAGCTGCACAGCACCCACCCCACAGACTCTGGGCTTTCCAGTCAGAACACATCCCCGGCCTTACTGCTTCTGTTTGCTTTTGATCAAACTCTGACACTGATGGACATTTGTGCTGGGAATCCATTTGTGGGCCAGAGTTTAATACCCAGCTCCCCCGATGATTCCTCATCAGATGAGAGAAACACTGTGCAAACATCACCCAGCTCCTGTGGGTCTTGCCTTGCTCACTCAGTCAGTGGAAATTCCACCACACAGTGTGGGTGAGAATCCAGTGGAATATGGTCTTGCATTAGTTCCTGGGAGTCCAGCCCGTGTTAGGTGAATGCCCACTGGGTGCCTGCTCCTCTCAGCACGTCATCCCAAATGGGCACCTGGAGCCAGGGCACTTGGATTCACCAGTTCCCTGAAAGGGCAGGGTGTTCCTAGGTGCCCCACACCCCCTTGCTGGCTATTCACTGCTCTCAGACGAGGAACTCGGATTTATTCCCCGGGCCAACATAAAACATCCTTGTGGGTAAAGCGCAACACCTCAAGTCCAGATCTTTCCTTATGAGTGATGGAGGAGGGGTTGCCCACAGATCTATGTGATCCAGTCAGCACGAAGGGTGGGAAGGAGAGAAGGAAATGGCGTGCTTCTGTGACTCTGACAATCTTTAGGCTTGTGGAGAACGTTATTTCGGACCTCACCTCCCTACAGGTTCCATTTGTCCTTCAGTGGACAGGTACCACAGCTGCCTGCTTCTGGGGTCCACCCCCTCTCTACTCTCTGCTCACCTTTACCACGCTTGGCTCTCAAGGGTGGTTGATAATTGTGTCAGCGAACTGCGACACAGACAGGGAGAGAGGCAGAACTCCCATGCGATTGGATGAATTTTAAACATTTCAAGACTGTCTTAAGACAATTCACGTTCCCATGATGGGGGCGGTTCCTACAGTCTGGCTCATGCCTGGGGAAGACATGGATCCCAGAGTCCATGCTGGAACTGAGGAAATGAACAGAGGGTACACCAAACCCTGTCCCACCTCTACTTATGAGCTGTGCAATGGGTTACGCAGTTGCTTCAGTTTCCCCATCTACAAAATGAGATTTTAAAGCCAGGTTCACGTGACTGTAGAGAGGATATAATAAGACAAATTTTAACTACTTTTCTTTCCCTCTGAAACCTTCCTTTTCTTTATATTTTCCAGTTCTTCCGAGGTTTCTTGATCTAGATTTTTAAGAAATACTTTGAGCTCAGAAGTGGGATACTGAAGCCCAGTGACCTTGGGAAGATAGGCAGGAGAGACCCGTACATAAATTGAATTGCAGACGAAAGGACAGCACCGTAATTGTGTGGGGTCATTATTAAATAGAAAAGCAAATGATATCAAAATGACAGCAATTGTACGGGAAGCCAGTGGGCTTCTAACTTCCGGTTTGTTTGTGACTACTGCCCTAGTTCATAATTGATGCTAAATCATGCAGTTATTAAAAGGAAGACATCCAACTTGACAAAGCTGGTGACAGTGATACCTCATTCCCAGCACGGGAAGTGGCTCTCACTTGCTTTAAGGAAAGCTATGCAAGTGGTCTCTCTCTCTCTCTCTCTCTCTCTCTCTCTCTCTCTCTCTCTCTCTCTCTTTCTCTCTCTCCAGTTCTTCCTTTCATCCCCCCTCCCCCTCAGGCCATCTGTCCAACTATTAAAATCTCATCAGCTTCATTGTGAGAATACTTACTTTCTCCAGACTGCCATCCCAAAGGGGGCGCCTGGAGACAGTGAGCTCATGGCTCTTGGGTCCCTCTGAAAGACAGGCATTTACTCTGGGCTCTTGTTGGGAGGTACCCCATCTTCCCTTCCTGGCTTCCTAATGCTAAATCGACAAGAGACTATGTGATTTATTTCCTGGCCCTGAATTAATGCCCAGTAATTAGTTTATAGCCTTACTAATGTGTGGACACGTTCTGCGGTGGAAAAAAATCATGATGGCTCTTGTCAGCGGGTTAGGGTCTAATGAGACAGTGCTTAATCTACAGAAGAAGCACTCTTGGAGTGAAGTTCAACTCTCTAAGTTCAGGATGTTCTTTCTGGATGATACAGGAGGTGATGCTCATGAATCCACGTGGTCCAGCTGGGATGAATCACAGAAGGGGGACCTGTGCTCTCTTAGACACAGCAAGCATCTGCATTGCTGCCATGCCAGAAATGTCAGCTTGAGAATCTACAACTGCCTGAAAGATGGGTCTCTGGGAATTCGAGGGATTCTCCCCTGTCAACTGATGGCACGAGCCCTGTAGGAAAGTTTATGGCAAGTGAGTTTTCTGGAGATGGCCCACATTTTGTATGGCTGCAATGGGAGCTCTCTGAGAGGCATAGACTCCAACGACTTTGTCCCAGAATGGCTTCTCGAAGCTGAATGCTTTTCCTGCCACTATTACAGAGCCGAATGAATCCTAGGCATCAGCCCACGCCATTGGGAAAATTTCCTGCAAATCAATATGAAGATGTACTTTGATATAGATGTATTAATGACTTTATAGAATTCCCGATTTGACTCAAATAATCTTAGAAAGAATGTTTAAAGAGCTGGTTCTAGTTGCTTTTGCCAGAAAGATGCAATAAAGTTAGAGTCAAGAATAGAATGTGCCCCCTCCTCACAGAGTAGCAAGCAAAGGCTACATGATAAGGAATACGATGAGCCTTCATAAACTACACCAAGAAAAAAATAGGCTTAGGACAGATTTATGATCAAGGAAAAACATCCATTCTAGGTCAGGTCCAAGGATGAAGCCACAGGTGTGCACTATGATAAAGCAAGGCCGTGTGAAACTGTTGCTTTGAACTTATAATGAGCTTACAGAATGAAACACTGTTTTGAACTTACTATCAACATCCTTCCGTAACTCCTTTTTGTGTAACATTTTATCTACGAGGTAATTTCATGGAGAACTTTTATCCAAGAAGATAGAAAAAGGCTGAGAGAAAAATATAAAGTGTGGTTGTTGGGGCTCTGTTCCATCCACCAAGTGCATATATGTATATATGTCTGTCTATATGTATGTACATTTATACACATGTATGTGTGTGTATATAAGCATATATATGCACTTGTGAATTGATGAAACAGGTATGTATGCGTGTATATGACTTTCTCTTTCTCCTTTTCCTTTTTCTCTGGCTCATAAAGAGTTAATGAGCTCCTAACTTCTCTCTGGCCAGTGAGGGGCCCCTGAGTTGAAGAGTAAAGAACCCAGCTAATTAAGTTTCTTTTCCTACTCCCCTACTGCTATCAGCAGGAGTCAATTGTCAGAAGATTTCAGCTTCTGGCCCCCAGAACAGTAAGAGAAAGTTAATGGCCAGAAGTCATCAGCCTCTGGTCAGCCTATCTGTGCCCCACCTCAGCACCTGACTGTCCTGGTGGATCCCTGACAAAATGATGTGGGGAGAACCATTTCGTTTGTGGGCCAGACCATCACACACACATATCCATTCCTCTCTGTTTCCTGATCGATTGTGGGTGTGATATAACCAGCTGCTTCAAGCTCCTGCCTTGACTTCCCTGTCATGATGAGCTATACCCTGAGCTGTGAGTGAGGGTAAACCCTTTGTCCCTCAAGTTGCACTTGTCGAGGTACTTCTTACCACAGTGGCAAGGAAAGAAACCAAGATGTCATCTTGAGGGCCAGTGTGTGGTACATTATTCCAAGTCCTGTTTTCCCAGAATTCTTTGCCACTATGTGTTAAACGAGGCTGTCACCTCTGAGACAAGGTGTCCCCTTTTTCCTCCCCCACCAGGAACTGTCTCCTGAGACACCTAGACACCTCCAGGAACAAGGACGGTCAGTTGTCTGGCTTCGTGGATTATACATTCACAGATTCAACTAACTACGGGTCAAATATGATTTAAAAATCTGCCTCTACAGTGAGCTCACTTGGACATTCCCCTTGTCCTTACTTCCTACATGACATCCCGGAATGACTTTTTGCACAGCATTTGAGATGTGCTCAGTGACACAAGTCACCTAGAGATGTTTTAAGTACATCAGTGAATGCATGTTGAATATTTGTCAATACTGTGTTCCTCTTCCTCCCTCTCTTCATCATCTTCTCCTTTTTCTCCTCCTACTTTTCTTCTTCCTCCTCTTTATTCTCCTTCCTTTGTTTTCTTAAGAACTTGAGCTTCTTTGGGTTTTGGTGCTAATGAGAGACTTGGGGAGGGTTCTGGACACATTCCCAGGTCGACACAGAAGTGTGACTACACTTCATACTAGGCAGTTGTTTTTTTAGGTTTGATAGACTAAGACAGGGGGAGTAATCACTTCACCACAGATGTAGAAGGAGGAGTTAATCTCTATCTCTAATGGGGCCTCAGGGAACAGCCTCCTCTGAAGACCCACAGGGAGTTATGGGAAATCCTCAGCACACATCCAGAAGGCCATCCCATCTCACCCCAGACTGTCTATACCATGGTCTTAATGGGAGAACAGACCCAATTCTATGAACTGAGGCCTCTGGATTCCCCTGAAAGACTATTGAAGATCCAGAGACGTCCATGAGTTGATGCTTAACCTTTCTGCTTTCTTTCCCCTGTTCCTTGGCTGACTTGAGTCAGAAAGCTGGGGTATGCTGGGGACAGAGGACCAACTATCCACTTCTTTCAAACACAGTGATGTCTATTGTCAGAACGTGGATCTGTAAAATGGGCAAAGCTCACACACTCTCTCTTTCTCCCTACCCCTGTGTGTGTGCGTGCGTGCGTGCGTGCGCGCGCGCGCATGTACATGCATGTGTGATTTCTCAGGCAGTATTCATCTTGCATTTGGAAACAGCGTCTGTCATTGGCCAGGGGTTTTCCAGGTATGCTGACACGTCTGGCCCATGAGCCCCAAAGATGCTCCCATCTCTGCCTTCCCAAGACAAATTACAAGCAAATGCCACCATGCCTGGAGTTTTACATCGGTTTTGGGGCTCAGACTGAGGTCTTCGAGTTTGCAAGGCGAGCCCTTTTACCCACTGAGCTATCTCTCTAGCCCTAAGCTGGATATTTTAAACAGCTGTTAAAAGTATAATGAGAGCCTTAAATCTGGGCTTCTGCAGACACTGCTCAGGATGAAGCGGTAGCATGAGCATCACTTACTGATAAGTGTCTGGATAATGCACACGGTCTCTAAATGATGGATGCCTGAGAACTCATGCTTGAGCAAAGTGCCCACCAGCTTCCAAGCTTTGTGTGTGAACCTTAAACTCCTGAGTGTGAGCCTTCTTATAGGCTGCTGGTTGAGTATCATCCCTGCTTTTGCTAGCAGATGAAAGTGTGGTTCAGAGACGCTAGCCTGAGGCCTTAGAGTTGGTTACTATCCAAGGCCAGGTCCACCTAATGCTCAGAACTGCCTCTTCCAAGGGATGGAGCTCCTGGATTGCCAGGGAGTGAAGAAATCTAGGACGGGAAGCCCTTATGGCTGAGGGGAAATCTACAGGATGCTGAGTGCGTGGCCCTGTTGGTCAAGGCTCCTGGCATTATTTCAGCTGGGGCCCTAGGGCCACAGGCTTTGTGAATCTTTCTCACTAATCCGTTAACAGTGGTGTTTCAGAACAGACTGTCTGGAGGAGCAGAGGTTTCTCCCTGCCTGGGAGAGGAAGACCCTTTCTTGCATTATATTTTCTTCTGTCCCCAACCGTGAGTTCCATTATCCCAACTGTTCCCAGTGGGGATGTCCCTATGCTTCGGATGGCTTCATGCTGATCCTCTGGGCTCTCACCTCTTCCCCAACATCTGCCACCACGCTCTGTCATGTGGTGTTTCTGCCTCCCACCAGCCTGGGTCTCACCCTTGGTTCCTGTTCTCATGTGGCAGATATAGGGCAAGAGCTGGCTGGTCTCTGTCCCCTGCCTTGTGTCACACATCAATCCTCTCACCTGCTCTGCCTCTGCCTGTGAGCCTGGTGCCAGGGCACAGTGTTCCTGAGCTGGAGAGAAATCCTTTGAAGCAAGTAGCATCCTCTAAAGGCAGCCCTGGGAGGGACTCTGCTATTCCAGGGCCTAGGCTGCAGGATGACTTGCTGCCTGCTTTCAGCTTCTGTGGCTTCACTGGGAAGCCAGACTGAAGTCAGTTTATTTCTCTATCTTTCCTCCCTGTCCAGATCCATTGTAAGAAATTACATCATAATTTTCTTTTGGGAGACTGGTGTGTACCAGGTACTGTCTCTTTTACTTCACCTGCCCCACTGGCCCGCCCCTCACTCACTGACCAGGCAGAGGCAAAACCAATACAACACTGTCCCCAGCTTTACCTCCTGGCTGGAATAGTGACTACTTAAAAACAGAAGCACAAGAAAATATATGGATATTTGAATGTGCCTGGACTGGTGGGCAGAGAACACCAGAGGGTGCCTCTCAGCTGGCTGGAGAGGGGCAAGTACCACCCACTTCCGACTCCACTCAAGTCTGTCTGCACGACTGCTGCAGAATCCCCAGAGAAAGGAAGCCTTCTCCAAAGGTGAAGCCTGTCACAAAGCCCCATCTCCAAAGAGAGGCCCTGCCAACATACAAACCAGGAAGGAGGAAGCCAAGCCACACTACGGACCTCTGAGGTACCTCTCTGGCCAACTCCACTGTGCCGCTCTGCTGTAGGCAGACACATCTTTGGAAGTGATGACTTCATGGGGCACAGCACGAACTTGGAGCTCAGTAGGAAGAACAAGAGAGATAGATGCGGGACAGGGTGGCAGCTGGGGACTCAGAAGGGCAAGTGGCTGAGCCTCCTGAAGGGGGGATCTAGCATAGTACATGGAGCAGAGGAACAATCAGGGCATGAAGGAACGGCCAAGTCCCTTTCCGTTTCACAGGTGCCATTAGCTGCTGCTCTCAGCTGCAAGCCTGCGGTCACTGCTTGTCACTGCCTCTCTGGTCCTGCATCAGTCCTTTCCCTCTCTTGACCTCAAGGCCTTGCAGGAGAATGGGACACATAGGGTACTCTGGAGACACCGCTAGCTCCTTCCCTTTCTTCTTGTCCATGAACCACAGAACCTTTAGTGTTTTACTGACCACATAGCGGTCTGGAACAGAGGGTGAGCTAACCTTCCTTGTACCTTATGTATGGTCATGACAGAGAGTTTTAGGGCCTTTGAGACCGAAGTGAAACAGTGTCCTATCTTCTAGGTAACAGGCTGAGGAGTCCTTTGCCCCTGTCATTTTGTACCATTTCACACCTAGCTGTGTGAAATGCAAAGGCAGTGTGGCTGGGGCTCTGGCAGCCATGCTGGGCTCTTGAGACTAACAGTTATGGTGGTAGAGCGGAGATCCAGGGACAGTCTGTATTGTCAATCATTGTGTGGGCCTCTAGATGGGTGCTGCACTTCTTGTTCAAAACCCATGTGCTTGGACAAGAAGAAACCCTTTTATCTTTTTGATCCCTAGTTAATTTTGTTTTTTTCCCTGTTATGTACAATGTACAGTGTAGTCCTTTTTGTTAGAAACTCTAAAATTCCTTCCAGGGAACTGATCTGGGGCAGGGGCATTAGGCCTGTCTCTTTGTTTGTTTATTTATTGGGTTTTCAAGACAGGGTTTCTCTGTGTGGCACTGGCTGTCCTGGAACTCACTCTGAAGATCAGAGATCCACCTGCCTCTGACTTGCCAGAGCTGGGATTAAAGGTGTGCACTCTGGCTGATTTTAGGATTCTTTTAAGTATTCACTCCCAACAAGAGGCAACATGACAACTTTCCAAAATGTCCACACCCCTGTTCTGCAACCTGTGCCTCTGTTTATGATGTTACACTTCGCAGTGGGAAGAGGCTGAGGTGGAATTAAGGCCTCTAGTCACCTGGCCTCCAGCTGGGCTGTCTGGGTGGCCCCACATAGTCACAAGGGTCTCTAAGAACGGAGGAATAATATAAGCATCCCAAAAAAGACTGTCCCAGGTCTGACTCTGGGAACGAAGGAAGAGTACAGGGAAAAAACTGTGGCTGCTTCTGGAAACAGCAGACCCCCAAGAGCCTCATAAGGAACCCAGTTCTGCCGGACGCTTGGCCTTAGTTGTGAAGCCTCCCCAGATTCCCAGACTGTGGAACTGAAGGAGAATGACCATGTTGTTTGAAGACCCTAGGCTGCAGTCTTCTGTTATAGCTGCAGCAAGAAAGGACCACACAGCCTGCTTCCTGTGGGACCACCTAAGTCACAAAGTACTGGGCCACTCGTGGAGGGCCACCTGTGTGGTCCTCAGGACAGGACCCAGCACTTAGTCACCAGCTATCTCCCAGGGAAAGTACCCCCCACCCCCGGTGCCCTTTCACAGAGTCGGCCAAAGTCTGAGCCTTAATTCTGAGAGTGTTGGTCCCACGGACAAGCAGCACCTGCAGGCTGGAAACACAGCATGTTAGCATCCACCTGGACCTGTGGCCAGCATCAGCATAGCTGCAGGATCCCTAGGGATTGTGGGAATATTGGAATAATAGGTGCTTCCCTAGACCTTGCTCTGCTCTCTCCTTGGCCTCACCCTCCTGACATCAGCCATGGGTGGTTTTATTTTCTTCCTGTGCTTTGGGTCTTTCCCTCATAGAGAACTGCTGTCTTCTCTGGCCCTTGTGTAGGTGGAGCTCACGGTAGTGACTTTAGTACCTTCCCATGACTTCTTCTAGGTTCCGATCTCCTTCAGAGATGAGACAAATCCGCCACTCCTAGAACTCCTAGAACACACTGTCTTACCGACTACATGGGTATGGTGCTCCTTCTATCTCAGGGGCCACTGCACTGAGAGGCCGAAGAGGACCCGAGTAGGACAGAAGCAATGTGTTCTATGCAAATATATGCAGAAAGTGCTAGGAAACAACACAAGAAGGAAAGCAGGCCAAGATCAGGGAACAGGAGGCAGTCTTTTTCCCCACCCCAGCTCCTGGGGTCTGGCTGGACTTGGTGACCCAACACAAAGTCTGATACAGTCATCGTCATTCAAGAAAATTCAAATTGGATCAAGTCAGGCTATTCTCCCAGATCAAATGGCATGTCTCTAAAGTAAGTATTTTATCGATTTGCTTTTGGTTGATTGATTTTATGCACACGTGTGGTATGTGTATATATGTGGTGTGTGCGTGTGTTTGAACGCATTTGCATGTGCATGTGCACATGGAGGCTGGATGTCCACGTCAAGTGTCTTTCCTTCTACTCTTCATTTTTCTACATAGAGCTCTCCTTGAACCTGTCTGGACTCACTATTCTGGACAGACTGACTGGCCAGAGAGCTCCCCAGGAACTGCCCATTTCCACTCTCCCCCAATCCAAGCGCTAGAGTGTTTCACCTGGCTTTCACACAGGAGCTGGGGATCCGAGCTCATGTCCTATGATTGCACAGCAAGCACTTGACCTAATGAGCCATCTACATGGCTGATAAGTGCATAAGGCGAGATTGGAAGCCAGGCTATTGGAAGCCAGAGCTGATGGGAACACTAGGCCTGGCTGGAACAGGATTCGGGCTTTGTTGTCAATGGGAAAATCCAAGGCGAAATACACATTGTCTTCTGTGCCAAATGTGACCTGCTGCTGGTCCTTTTGGTTTTGTCTTAAAACACATTTCTTTGTTCTTTCATGCCTCTAGGTATATCCCCAATAGTGAGTAACCTAGCATATCCCTTGGGACATGGCCATTGTCTAATCCCAACCCTCTCATTCACTTCTCTCACCCTCCCCTCCCACATCCAGCCTTTCAACAACTATCCAAACCCTGGTGGTCCCCTCCACATCCCCATTCACTCACACCTTGTCCTAGAGCACGATGATTACTTAGAAAGTCCTTTCATCAATAGGTGAGAAGCCCATGGTCTAGAGGTGGAGAAGAAAAGGAACTAGCAAGGTCAAAGACAGCGGGTATGGCTGGCCTAGGGTGTATGCTTACTGCCATGATTAGTGTTAACTGTCAGTTTGATCACATGGGAGACCACGCCCACGAGGGAAATATCTAGACTAGGATGAGGTTGAAAGACTACCCTAAATGTGCATGGCATCATCCCGTGCTTGACAGGATGAGAAAGAGAAACCGAGTGCCAGCATTTGCTTCTCTCTGCTTCCTGACTACACACGAAATGTGAGCCTGTGGCTTCTCCCTCCACTTCCCCCGCCATGATGGACTGTACCCTCAAACCTTGAGCCAGAACTAATCCTTCCTTACATTGTGTTTATCTGGTATTTCTTTCATTACGTTTCTATTTTTAATCAAATAAAATGTGTATTCGTGTATGCATGCTTGGGGGATGTGCACGAGAGTGCAGGTACCAGGGAGTGCCAGAAGAGGGCGCTAGATTCCGAGGAACTGTAGAGGTAGCGTGAGCTGCCTGGCCTGGGTGCTTTGAACCAAACCAGAGTTTTCTTTAATAGCAGCGAGTGCTCTTAACCACAGAAGGCAAGGAACAAGGGATTATTACTCTGTTCCCAACCACAAGAAGATGGCATCGCATTGAGCAGCATCTTCTGGTTTGAGAAATTCTGATGAGGGGCTCCTCCAGCTTCCCAGTTCTGCCCCGTAAGGGGCATTAATCTAAGCTAAGTCTCAGGTCACTAAAGATGTCACTATGCATGGGATGGCAGGCATCAGAGTCCCAAACATCTCAAAAATCTATACTTAGGCTTGGGGAGTGGGGTTCAGGGAAAACTCGGGACACAATAATGTGTTGGGGTCAGATGGGCATGGATTAGAACCCCAGCTCTGGTACTCTGTGACCTCAGCAAGTTCTTAACCTTCCTGAGCTTATCTCTTTAGCTCTGGGAAGCTTAAAGGCAAGCTAACACCTGGGAAACATCAGCAACAATTCTTAGCAAGAAAGAGGTACTCAAGGGATGTTAATGGTTGGGGGTGGGGAGAAGGTTCCAGCAAAAAGCTTACTGTGTAATGATGAGGGCCTGAGCTTGGGTCCCAGAATGCATATCAAAGGCCTGGCTGTGTGCTGTGTATTTGCTAATCCCTGGGAAGTGCTGGGAATGCAGAGGAGGTCCCTGGGCTTCTCTAACCAGCTAGCCCAGCCTCAGTCTCTCTCTCTCTCTCTCTCTCTCTCTCTCTCTCTCTCTCTCTCTCTCTCTCTCTCTCTCACACACACACACACACACACACACACAAACAAACAAAAACAAAAACAAAAAAAAACAGAGGATGACACTCAAGAAACAGCTTACCTACACCCACACAATGATGACTATTCTGTAATAGTGGAAACAGTGTGTGTGAGAACACGTATGCACACACAATGGCTATCATCATCATCACCATCATCATCATCATCATCACCACCATGCTCAATATTACTGGTACGTGGAGGCACAGGATAAAGTCTGTCTATCTGAGATAAAGATGAGACCAAACCTGGGAAAGGAAGCGGCAGAGAGAACGTGACTAAGCAGAGAAAATGGGCTAAGTGCACACTGGGGTGGAACTGGGCTCAAGAAAGGTCTGAGGGGGCTACAGTCCCCGCACTCAATCCCCAGCATGGCTGGGATAGGGGCAAGGCCAAGGTGAAGCTGGCACTGGGTACTGAAGATGTAGGGGGGACACCAACAGAAGGGTTGGCTCTCTGAGGAATGAGGCCATAGCAACTTGCTCCTGGGAACTTGCTCCAAAGCCTTGTTAGCAGCTGGAAGTCTACCCAAGGGCATGGAGATTCAGGGAGGACAAGAGGAGTGTGGATGAGCGAAGGGATGGAGGCTTGTTGGAGTAACTGCAGGATGCTACGCCAATACCTTGGCTAGGCAGTAAAAGCCCAGATTTCCACCCCACGCCAAGGTGTCCAGTACCCAAGGCTCTGACTTAATCACCTTCTCTGAGCTATGCAGGAAAGGGGAAGCTAGAAGACACCCGAAGCGGCCTCCAACATCAGTGTGCAAGGGAAACAGAGCTCCTGGCCACGTGCTCTTGAGAATGTGCTCTTCTGCAGCTTGAAATGAAAGACTGGCTGAGAGGTGGGTTTGAAAACCTAGTAGGGAAGGAGGGAAACCCCTTGCATCGTCTCTGTGCTCCCAGAATTCCTCATGCCTTATATTCCTTGCTATGTTGCCCACACTGATCACTGGTGGGTCTTCTTTTTTACGCTGAACTGCTTGAAGGGGCAGTCAAGCCTTTTATATAGTAAGGATGGGTTCTTCTCCATAGGCCACAGGCTCACTGAGAAAGCACCCAACCCCATCTTTCTGGGGAGAGGCAGCTCCTGCCTGTGTTTGCCACCTGTGGTGGGTTGGATGGAAAATGCCCCCCATAGGCTCATGAACACTCGGACCGTAGTCGGCGTCGCTGTTTGGTGTGGTTATGGGATCCTTTGGGGGTGGCACCTTGCTGGAAGAAGAGCATCATCACTGGGGGTCAACTCTGAGTGTTTATAGCCCCGCCTCACTTCCTGCTTCCTGTGTGTGCATACCATGTGATCGGCCAGCTTCCTGGTCTGCTATCACACCCACCCCACCCCACCCCCCCGGAACCCAAAGCAACCCGCTTCTTCCTGAAGTTGCTTTTGGCTATGGTGCTTTATAACACCAAGAGAAAAGGAGCAGAAGCAACTTTATCTTCTAGAAAAGTGAGACCTGGGAATCTGGGTAGAAGTATCCCTACTGTGTGCTGCACTTCACCTCTTCCCTTCAACCCTTTACTCTGTTGCCACAACAACCTTAACGCCAATTGCTCAGTTACTGCAGCCTCTCCTTCTCCAGGCCTTGTGCCTCCCAGTAAACCCTAAGGTAGTGTGGACTCCTCGTACCACCCATGCTTCAGGAACCAGAGCAGGAGGGAGGTCAGTGGGACCCTCCCAAGCCTAACATGAACTGCTTTGTGAAGCGCTTCTGTCCCCCCAGGCTCCCATCTGTGTGCCTCCTAGCTTTGTTCCTCCTCCCTTGCTTTCAGTCACACCAGAGAATTAGCATTTCCTCTCCGGTCCCTGTGTTTCTTCAGTCTTCCCCAGGAGCCTCCCACCAACCCCATCTCCACGATCCCAGAATCCCCAAGTGTGCATAGTTCACACCACCATCATCTGTTCATGGGTGAGTCTTCTACACTTGACTGAACTCTTCCTGGGTAGAGATCCATACATCAGCTCTGTCCCAGAGGCTCAGCGGCACATGGCTGGAGTAGCATGGAGGACAGTCATTGAGAAAGCACCCAACCCCATCTTTCTGGCCAGAAAACTCATTGGTCAGACCATATTCCTTGGCCTAATGTTGTTTTGAGTCACGGTCTGGACACTAACTAATGGTTACAGAGGCCCATCGAGGTCACAGCACGCCGCCTATCATTCTTTTAATAATTGAGGCTGCTCTCTTCCTCTGATTCCAAGGCACACATCTCAAGAGCCCATGTCACAGGAATTGGTGTGGCTCTCTCCCTCCCTACGTATACTTGTATGTATGGGCGCGTTCGTGTATGTGGACGTCAGGGATCAAGTTTGGGTGCCATTCAACTAACTTTTGAGGCAGAGTCTCCCATTGGTCTAGAGCTGTAAAGTGGCTAGACTGGCTGTCCAGTGAACTCCCAGGAGACGCCCATTTCTACAGTCCTTTATTGGCATCCCAACCACGAACCACCATGCCTGACTCTGTGTGTGTGTCTGTGTGTTTGCTCACACATACGTGTAAGAGTGTGGCTCTGGACAGTGCATGATGTGGTGTAGGTTTGGAAGTCAGAGGATATCCTTGATGACTTTTTTTCCTTCTACCCCTTTGAGACAGGATCTCTCATTGTTCGATGCAGTCTACCTGGCTTGGGAGCTTCTGGGGATTCTCCTGTGCCCCTCACTAGGATCCTCGGGATTACAGACACTGCTACTGCATCCAGCTTCCCACGGGCTCTGAGAATTTGGACTCAGGTCTTCATGCTTGAACAGCAAGCACTTTACCAAGCTTTTCCAGCCCACTCCCAGAGGTTTGCTTTCATGGCAAGTACCAATCATACAGAGTTCCAAGTCTCTTAAACTCAGCCCTGTGTGCCACCCCTTAGTGGCACTAATCCAGGCTTCACACACACACACACACACACACACACACACACACACACACCCCAGAGTTGTTGAATTAAGCTCTAAGGACTCTCATATTAGTGACTCTGAATGACATGGCTTCCCATGAGGTCCCTAGAGACTTTATAGAAGCTCATCAAAAGTTGAACCTATGAAGGGATTGCCCCATGTGTGACTGTGGGATGATAGCCTGGACATTTAAAATGTGAACTTCATTTAAATATGGGGTCTGGCCAAAAGAATTATTTAATATTTAAAAGAGTCATTGACATTTAAAATCTTAGAAACTTTTTTTTGAGACAGGTCTCACTCTGTGGTTGAGGTCACCCTAGAACTCGCTGTGTAGTTCAGGCTTGTCTCAAACTTGTGACAACCCTCCTGCCTCAGCCTCCCAAGTTCTGAGCTCACTGTTGTGAACCATTGAACCATGCATGACCTGATATTCAGATAAATCTGGAAACTTCTTAGCAGCCTAGGTAGACATTTCCTTCCTCTCCCTGACGCAGCAGCTCTCTCTAAGATGCCCCTCAACATCCTCTGTAGATGGTGGGGAAGGGAAAATTGAGGCCAACGTCTTTCCTGGAGTGTCCACACTCGGCATTCCCTCCCCAGGCCCTTGTTTCTTCCCAAGCTAGACTTCTATCACTGTTCTTTGTCACTCTCCTTTCATGGCAGCTGTCTGTCTGTTTCTGTCTATCTGTCTCTGTCTGTCTCTGTCTCTGTCTGTCTCTCTCTCTGTTTCTGGCTCTGACTCTCTGGCTCTCTCTCTCCCTCCCTCTCTCCCCTTCACCCACTCCCCTGTCTTATGCCCATTTTTTATTTTGGAGTGTCACCAACAATGTTTTGCTTTCACTGCTCACTCAAAGACCCAGCCCTGGGTGACATGAAATGCCCTCCCCTTGTAGCTGGTGGGGATTACCTATTCATTCACCAGCATGGGTTGACAATCTGCACTGTCACTATCCTTGGGGGCACAGCGGTGAGCAGAAATGAAGAAATTCTGCCCCTATGGAGCTGCTGGTCTAGTGTCAGGGGAGAGATAAGATCAACGACAAGAACAACAACAGACAGCAGCAACCGATACAAGGGGCTGGACAGCAGCAAGTGCTTAGTTAAAACAAACAAATTAATAAAATGAGCATGGGAAGGGATTTCAGAGGGAACAGGAATTGTTGATTGACATTTCAAACACGGCTGAGGACAAGGTGAACAGCTGTTCTCCCAGATGGAACAATTCCTTCACTTATTCAACGGAGTTGCTTAAGCTCTAACCCCTAATCACCCTTGCAATGGGGTGAGGATACTTCCTGTTTTTATAGAAAAGAAAACTGGGACTTAGAGGGGTTCGATGGCCCCATATACCCCAGCTCATTAGGTTGAAGTGAACCCACAAAGTGAACCCAGTTCCAAAGGGTTACAAATGTTTCCTCTTCCAACATCAAGCTTTCTCTGAAAACTCCCACGGTGTACAGGGGCTGTAGAGTTGGGTATTTTCTGAAGCTCGTCATAAACCCATGGGATGATCACACCAAGGACACCTCCAAAGTGAGGGGGTCACAAAGAAAGAGGTGCCCAGTAAGTCAGGTCTAGAGTCCTCTGCTGGGACGTGGTCACTACAATCCCCCAGCATCCTCAGTCTAGTCAAGAAAGAGGAGTAAACTACAGTCATGTCCTCCTGAGAGGGGTAGGGTGGCACGTTGGCAGGTTCAAGTGGTCAAGAGCTCAGACCCTCCTGACTACTCATGCTGGCCCAATGGGTCTCCATCTGATACAAACAAAACAGAACCTGTTACATGCAGGGACCGTGAAAGTAGTCACGGTTCCAGGGCCAGGGCTTTCCACCAGCTTCCAGAACATATAGAGCTTAGGAGAGAGGGGAGCTCCAAGTGTCACAGGGACCTGAGTGGAAGTCCTGGCTCAGTCACTTTCTGCCATGTGACCCTGGTGTGTGCTTCCCTCTTCCCACTCACCTTGGAAGCAGAAGCAAAGTAGAGAGTGGGGGGTCAGCTACGCAGTGCAAGGGCAGGGTCAGGCTTGCCTCGTAGGTGTGGGCCTGCTCGCTGGCAAGCTTCTATCAAAACCTATGTCCTGAGTGGGGAGGGCTGGGGGTGGGGTGGTCCAGGGTCTTTAGGTGAGTTATATGGGGTTTTCCTAAAGAAAAGAAAGTTCTACAGGTGCTAACTAGGGGTGATCTATTCTAGTCTGCCTAAGGCTTCTACTCAGGAGAGGGCCAGGTGACACCTGAATTGTGATGGCTGAAACAAAGACACCTCGCTGCTCCTCTCCCCTTGCTGTAGAGACTGCAGACTATCTCCCCTTCCCTTGGATAGTTTGCCCTCACTTTGGCCAGTCGGGACCTGCACAGTCCAGTGGTGGAGTCTTTTGGCTTCTCGTATTTTACAATAGACTCATGACTCATTATTATTTTTTAAAAAGAATTCCAGGAAGAAAAAACAAATTATTCTGATCACTCTTGCTCTCTCTCTCTCTCTCTCTCTCTCTCTTATAATAATGTTTCAATAATTTCAACCATATTAAGAATCTGTGAGCCAAGATGTTGATAAATATTTCTTGTGCACCTACTATGGGCAAAACTCCTAGATTCTAGGGCCTAGAAAATATCAGGTTATTTCAGAAATATTATTATGACATTAGGGAGTGGTGTACACACACCGGGTAGTCTCAGTCGAAGGTAAGAGTGTCCAGAAAGGCGGGTGGCCTCCCTTAGAGCAAAAGCTCTATTCTTTCTCTGTAGAAACAAGAGGGCATGCTGAGAAGCCTGGAACATTCCGCCATCTTGAAGGCCAGGCGAGGACTTGTGCAGTTCTGAGCTTAGAAAAGACAACCAGGGATGGTGGAGGTGTGAGTTCAAAAGCAGTGGAGGTGCCATTCAAGGACAGTGGAGGTGCAGACTGACTATCTGAGGTACCACGCACAAGCAGGTGGAGACACCCCGGATGCTGCAGGAGCTGGAAAGTTCATCGGGGGGAAGGCATCAAACTGGACAGAGCAGTATTGTTGTTGTTTCTCATACACTGAAGTAAGAGGCACAAAAGGATGGAGTAGGTGAGGATGGCTTGTGGACCAGCCCCTGGCTCTTCCTCTGCAGGGCTGGCAGTCCTGTGGGGGCGAGAGGAGTGGGGACAGAGGGAAGGCCGGAACTGGAGAGCACCAACAGAGCAGGTCTCTAGTCCCTGGAGATGATGCTTCCTCTAAGGTTACAGCAGATGCTAATTCTCCAAGTGGCAAACCACACAACATTCGTGTGCCCTCTTGGAGTTTTGACTAAGTTTGTTTTCTGAAAGAACCAGTTTAGCTCCCCACCCTAGGACTCCTAAGGCAGTTTCTGAGAAGTTCAAGGCTTCCACCCAGCACTCAGTACGTGCCAGGGTCACGCCCAGCCACCTTTCCACCACAGGCTTGAATCCCAGGGAAGACACCCACCTGTCAGGGAGTTCAGGAGTTCACACAGAGAGACCTTTCAGTTATCTGCAGAGGGGAATATTTCCTTTATTCTCCCCTTCCACAGAGTGTGGCCTTAACAGGTGGCTGTTTCCCTTTCTTATCCCTCCACGGACTCATTAATTTCAAAAGCAACCACAGAGGCAAGGAACTATTTCCTGATTCTTCTTTTCATGGAGAGGTAAAAAAAAAAAAATAACCATCTCATGAGACCGCACACAAAAATCCTAATGAAAGATAGAGAGCAAGAGAGACGAGAGGAGGTCAGGCCTGGTTTTCAGCTGCCATTACCAGAAGACTCTCAGGGAGTAAACCGGAAACCTGTTAGCTAGATCTTCAGAGTGGGCACAGAGCATAATCCAAGGTGGGATGGGAGAATCTTTCTGGAATGTCCACTTTCTCACCCTAGACCCTGACTTGAAGAGGCGCCAATAACCCAGCCCTTGTTGAAGCTGTTCTGAACACTCAGAGATGCCAACTTGTCAATACCGTAAGAGCCATGCATGCCGATTCACAGGAATCCCCAAACTCCGGTTTTAGGAAGTGCATGCAGTTTGCAAATCAGCACCAGTCACTTCCTAAGTGACCATGGTGAGGTGGTCCCAGGCTTGGGGAACCCCAAGACTGAAGCTGTAGGAAATGAAAAGTCTGGTCAAACAGGGCCCTGAAACTCACTAGCTCTTCCAGCCTGAGCCTCGTGGAAAAGGGACTATTAATCCAGCCCTCCCCTCAGCCTGGAGGCAAGCACCTGGGTTGGGCACCTGGGGACACCGCTGGGGACAGTGCCAAACCCACAGCTCCTGTGAGCATCACACATCCCTAGGAGGTGGGGGGGGGGGCTGTTGCAATTCTAACACTTTATAGTCGATCGAGGCGGAAGAGAGTACGGCTCGGAGAGAAAGTTAGAGGAGGTGAGTAGCTGCGGACTTGGAACAGATGGGCGTCTAATGAAAATACTTAAGCCCTTTTGATGCACAAGTGACCCAGAGCCGTCGCAAGTCTGCGTGTCTGCTGCGAACCACAAGATGTTTAGAAAATCACAACACTAAGGGATCCGTAAAATAAATAAAAAAAAAGCCCACAAAACCCTGATTTTCAAAAGCACATTTATACCAGGTCACCAATATCCGATTACATTTGCCCTAAAATAAAGACACAGATTTTCTCTAATTTTTCTTGGCTGAAGATCTCTTATCCCTCTAACCAAAATCCAAGGGATGTAAGCAGCTGCCAGGATCATGTCCCCAAAGCAACCCTCATTCCCTCTGCTTTCTTCCTCTTTCGGCATCAAAGCCTGCCATAAATGTTTAATTACATGGAAGCTGCCTCCCCACTGCAAATGACTGGCGCTACGAAAGGCTTTTCATTTTTTTTTTTAAAAAGAGAGGCGGAATGCGTGTGTGTAAAACGGTCCCTATTAATTTCCTGATATTGACTCTCTGGCTGGGGAGGAGCACGGAGTGTTCAGCAGAGAGCACCTCTGCAGAATGTTAAAGGCAGCGCTTGGACTGAGAAAGGGTATCAAATGCAGTATGCGTCAAACAGACCATTGCTCAATGAAGTCACTTAGCTATTCAAAACATGTTCAGCCATCACTCAACCGTTTGCACCAAGCACACCGGGAGGGGGCATTCGATGTAAGCTCTTTTCCCAGACTAGTGTTTGGCTTAGTATAGGCTAGACACCCCTCCTCGCCAGGACCACGTCAGTTTTGCCCTCTCCCCCATCTGCTGGCCCCAACTCCCTGCAGCACCATCCCACGTTGAGCTTAACAAACAGTTCTGCAGTGCTCGCTTCCCGACGCCACCTCAACGGGCCTCCAGGCTTGGTTCACATCAGTGGAACACATACAAGCCTCTTTCCATACAGGGGCATATGTGTCTCTCTGCCTGTCTTCCTATAGGTGGCTTTTGCACACAGACAGATATAGCTATGCAAATTCACTCCTTCCCATTAAAGTCTGTGGGTAAATGCAGCTTGTATGACCTACAGAGTTCCCCCCTCTTGTGTTTATTAACGTGTCCCAAAAGCACATGCCTTCCTCATGTCCTCATCTCCTGGCCTTTACGTTGTGGGAGCCCCTCGGCCCATAGCACATGCAGTACACTTGCCCCAGTGACTCTGCAAGATCAAGACCAACAGCTGACACCCCCACCCATGCTTTCCCATTCCCCCTCAACCTCTCCATGCCCTCGCCTCCTGCCTGCACAGTGCTGACTCGACTTGCTTCTGGATGACAGACATGTCACTCTGCGTGGAAGCAAATCCGCGCTCAGCCTAACCCGCAAGTGACCGCTGTTTATTAGAACTTGGGCTTGTTTCCTGTGAGAGACACATGCATTTTAGACTTCGTAAACCTTAAAACACACACCACACACACACACATACACAGCCAGCCACCTCAAATGATCCGCGGGGCTCGTAGACATTACGAAATGCTCTTGAACTCGACATGAGCTCCTGGAATAATTAGAATCTACCAAATAAGGATTCTTAGAAACAACAGATTTTTTTTTTAAGGGAGACTTGCAGATGGTGCTGGGCCTGTAACTTTTGAGGAGTGAGGAGAAGAGGAAGAACATTTTTTTCTGAATCCTTCATTGCAAAAGGCTGAGCAGCACGCAGAGAAGCAATCATTTTCCCTCCTCATAGGTGGCCAAGCTAGACCCAAAGGCAAACCCTAAGGACTCCAAAGCATCCAGAGAACATCTGACTCTATGGACAATTTCCTGTTTTCACCGTACCATAGATCATTCCAGCGAGGAGGTTTGGGAAGACGGGGATGGCAGCCAAAGAGTAGAGAGTGTGGGTTTTGCCTATTGATTTTCTTTCCTCTGAAACTAACCCAGCCAACCTTGATCTGCAGCAGCGGCGGCGGAGGGAGTGAAGTGGGAAAATGGTGGAATGTGGAGGGGACTTATTTGGAGGCGGGAGGGGGGTGGAGGGGAGGGGAGGGGCGGCGTGGGAAGGGGGAGGAGGTAGGAAATCAAATACCTTCGAGGCAGCAGGTTCTCCATAATCCGGAATGGGTCATAACTTCCTCGTTCTTTTTGCTGGTTTCATTCTCACTGACACTTTTGGTCTTGCAAACCCCTCTGGAGTACAGCCAATAGTCGGTTCCCACAGCGATGGTCATCAAGCTGAAGGCAGCGAAAGCACCAACGGTGGTTAAAAGCATTTGAACACCTCGATCAAACAGCCCCATAATTCTTCATTATATAAACACCCAACCGACTTCTGGTTCTCAGGAGCGTGTGTGTGAGGGTGCGAATGGTAATTCCACTACTAATATAATGGATATATGTGTGAATAGAGAATATGGAGAGATATAAAAAAAGGGAGATAAGAAAGCTCACGGAAAAGTGTGTAAATTATAAAGATCACACGGGAAGAGAGGCTTGCCTTTTGAGATCAAAAAACTGTTCCAGTTGCAGCGATTTTTTTTAAAAAAGGGAAAATAAATAAAAAGACACCCCCCACCCCCCCCAAGTGAGATGCCTTAATCTCTTTTCCTAAAATTCTGGTCTCCAGTTTCCATATGTGATCGCTAATTTGGAGATGGCTTCCACAGCGCGCCAGGGTACAGCCGAATTCTCAACACCATCTCTCATGGTCCGGACCTAGACAGTTAGAGACTGGAAGAGCTGGGAAGCAACCTTCGGTCTTCGTTCGCGGCTCTGCGGCCTGCGCCATGAAAATCCGTGGCTTCGCCAGTTCTCTTCCTTGGGGAGGGAGGGGGTCCTCGGGGTGCCTCCGTTTCAGAGGAGACTGCCCAGTCTTCTGCAAGCCCTCGAGCTCAGCTGCACCGGTGAGGGGGTCTCGCCTCCCATGGTTGTGCCCCGGCGGCGGCGGCGGCAGCGGCGGCGGCGGCGGCGGCGGCAGCAGGGTTGGCGGGCGCGGTGGCGGCAGGACGAGCAGCCGCGGTTATTGTTGTTGGCGGCGGGGGTAGTGTCGGCGAAGTGGGGGAGGGAGGGGGTTTCTCCCGGAGAATCGAGGCGGGGTTCCCTCCCCCGATCCGCAAAGCTCCTTGGAAGCCAGCGAGCGAGAGAGCGATGGGGCGCGCTAGCCGGCGTCTTGCAGCAGGCAGGCCCGCCCGCCTCCCCCGCTCGCGGCCGCGCAGCCCCGGGCCAGGCGCTCCCAGCTACAGCATCGCCGTGGTGCTGAAACGGACAGCTCACCCCGGCCTGGCTCTTCCACTTACTGCATCGCTGTGGTGCTGAACTGGACAGCTCCCCGAGACAGGGCGCTCTCACCTACAGCATCGCCGCGGTGCTGGACTGGACAGCTCTCGGAGCAGGAGCGCCCACCTACTGCGTCGCCGTGGTGCTGAACTGGACAGCTCCCCCACTCTGTGCGCTCCCAGCGCTCTGTAGCCCGCCAGGAGTGGGGCCGGGCTACGGGGCCTCTGTTGTCCGCGGACGGGCCAGGCCGGGCTGCCTGGCCTCCCCGACTCCTGTTCCACAGTTCCGGAATGAGCGCTGTCCAGGGCCTCCTGGAGCTGGGAGGAAGGCGTAGCTGGCGATCTCTCTCTCTCTCTCTCTCTCTCTCTCTCTCTCTCTCTCTCTCTCTCTCTCTCCACTTCCCTCCCCCCTTGGTGTTTCTTCCAGATCAGCCTCCTTTTCATTCCAACTCTACGTGCCCAGAGCTTCAAATACAGCCCTCCCATCACAGTCAGACTCTCACAAAACTTCAATCAGCTGCTTCTCCTCCTGGAAGAGAACCTGGATGGGTAATTACAAACATAGTCTCTATGTGCTTTTCTTCCTCCCCTAAGCATGGGTTCCACACTTTTTGGGGAGGGGAGGTTGTTTTATTTTACTGGCTGGATAGATGCATCTCCTTCCTCATTTTTTTCTTGATCTTTCTTTCTGGCTAACAGAGGTGTGCATAGCTTTATCTGTGGCTCTGTAGCTTTTCTGTGAAATTCTACATCTTGCTTCCACAAGTAGACATTTTGGAAAGATTATTCTTGTGAAGGAATGAGAAGGAGGGTGGCTGGTGACTGGGGTTTGGGCTATAATACTCATCTCAAAGATAAAAATGTTTTCTGGAGAAGTAGGTGGATCTTTCCAAGTTTCCCTTGTCATTCATAAATGAGATTGATTTAAAAAAAAAACCTCTCTGTTACGAGCAGGGAAAGACAGGAGCCCTCTCTTGCTCAGCAGAACCGTGAGCCTGGGCTGTTTCCTGCGTCACCTCTCCAGACTGCGTGTGCAACTTTTCCTTAATGTGACCCTGGGAACTGAAGCACTTAGACAATGCTTACTCTGTGGATGGCATGTTTCCTCTGATCGGTTTTGTGACTAAGTAAAAGGAGACCATATGAGAGTCTAGAGTACGTCTTTCCTTCGGGGGGAGGGGCTAGAGAAAGCTGTGAATCCATTGGGTCAGTTGAAGGGTGTAGAGAGATGGTTTGATTTCATAATTTAATAATTCCATCCTTCACTTTGCCTGGAGATGATCTGCTTGATAATTTTCATTGATCCAGAGATTAGGGGTGCACGCAGAAGGTGACTGAAGTAGAAATAGTTCCTTGGGTGTAAATCCCAGAGCCCAACTCCTTCCTCTCATCTGCCAGTCACAGGTAGAAACTACCTGTTTCTCTACCTGCATGAAACTTCCTTTTCTCCCAATCTTGGCTCCCTTCTCAGACTGGAAGGACCCTGCTGAGGACTGATAGCTGTCTTTCTTGTTCTGAAAGAGGATTGCAGGAGCTCTTCAACCTGTGCTAAGGAATTTTAGTGGAGGCTGGAGCTGGCTTGCATGGAAAGGGTTCTTGGGCCTTGGATTCCTGTTGTGGGAGGAACATGGCAGTAGAGAGGAGGTAGAGGATAGTTTGCTCATCCCAGGCACGGTTTAGTAGTGGCTTGGGTGGGTGTTTCTGTTGGACTGCTATCCTTAAGGAAGACGTGAGGGGCAGGTATCAAGGCTTCTGAGATCACCCAGGTCTTTTGAGCAGAGGAGTTGGGAGAGACATTTGGGTGTTTTATATGTGTCTGAGAGGTTTCCCTTCACTGATGCCTGTCATCTTGGCTGCCTTTGACCTTCCCATGCATAGTGGGAGCAAAACAGTTCTTCTCATCCCTTCCCTCTCCCTATCAACCCCTGGGTCTTCTGCTCAGAATCTCAGATGCTTCTGTTTGTCCTCAGACTCTGCTAACCTCGGAACTGCTGACAGCGGCTGTAGCATTCGCAGCTTTTGATTCATCTTCTGGCCACATCGTCACCGGGAAAACAACAGGGGTGGGGGGAAGGGAAGCGGTCTCCACAGCCAGCATAGAGACAGTGGAGACTACTGCAGAGAGAATAGGCCTGGGGACACAGCTTAACTCGGGACTTGGACAATTGCCATACTCTATCCAAGTTGGCTTCCTGAAGACTCAGTTTCAGTGTCTGAAAAGTGGGTCCTTAAGCACTTGTCCACTCCTTTTAGAGCTTCCCAGCCACCCCCTGCTCATTGCTTGCCACACTGCTATGACTTCAGTCACCACGTTGACCACACTTCATTGTTCCATGACCTTCTCATTGCCTCAAAACCCCTCATGAGCGAGACCTGAGTCGTGTTCACTGTTAAGACTTTGGCACCCAAGGACATTCTAAACCATAGCAGACTCTTGGTAAAAGATGCCTAAGTAGCTACCTTGTGGTCTTCATAAGGCAGAAGAAAGGCAAGGAGCCTGGCGTATAGCAAGGGGGTTGTCTCTCATTTCTCTACCCCATTTAATGCCCAAAACATTCCCTGTCTTCATCTTTTGGACACTTCTTGTCTCACAGACCTTTCTTTCCAAATGAGTTATATGTCACAGGGTCCTTCTGTAGGCAAGAAAGGCCACCTGGGAGAGCTGGCCCTGTTCAGGCCCTATTTGCTGCTCCGGGCACACCAGGCACTTGTGCTTAGTGGCTGTTGAATGGATGTCTAGGGAGCGGCTTTGTGTGACTACAGTTTGTTACTTGGGAAGGGCTTAGAGGAAATTAGCCGAAATGCCACAGGCCTATTTTGAGCTGCCTCTTTGATGGAGTGGAAATAACATGGGATTTGGGCGCAGCAGACCTGGCCTTGATGTGCAAGGCTGCCATTTCCTCGTTGTTTGACCTTGGGCAGTTACTTAACCTCTCTGGAAACTTGTCTTTTCATTTATCAAGAACTAGGTTCTCGAGCCTATGCTGTAGTTGCCCTTGTTGTGTGTTAATAGCTATGGTATCAGTTGACATTTATTGGGTGCTGACCCATGCTGAATCCCACAAGCCTCCTATAAAGGACTGTCATTGTACTCCCGTTTACAGGTGAGGAAACAGAGTTACCTGTAAGATGCGAGTATCTGGCATCATTTTTCACACTTAGGGAGTGACAGACCTCAGAGTCTAATCCATCATCTGGGCTGAACCCAACCTCCGAGCGTTCTGAGGAAAGGCCTTGCATTAAGACTATCAGCTCCTCAGCCAGTTTACAGAGAAACTCCTGTGTGGGGATGTGTTCATACTGACGCCACACTCAGGTCAAGTGATCCTCAATTATGTGCTAAGAACTTTTCCTTTAGGTGAGCAAGAGCCCAGAGAGGTCACATTCCAAGGTCCTAGGTCAAGTCAATGGGTCAACAGAGACAAGTACAAAGTCAACTCATTCAGGGTTTTTTTTGTTTTGTTTTGTTTTTAAATCCAAACTCAACCATCTACTGTGTGTGAGGTACTGGGCTGACTCCTGAGGAGAGGGAGGGTCTCAGGAAAAGTGAAGGGAAGCCTGTGATCCCAGCACTTGGGAGGCAGAGGCAGGAGGATCACTGTGAATTTCCATGCCAGCTAGAGTGCACATGCCAGCTAGTGAGCACACACACACACACACATACATACACACACACACGAGAGAGAGAGAGAGAGAGAGAGAGAGAGAGAGAGAGAGAGAGCACGTTTCCTGTGGGGCAGAAGTAGCTAGGCCAAGATAGGGGTGGGTGGAGATCTGAGAATAGAGAGAACACTCCAGGCTGGGGAATGTGAAAGGTTGAGATGTGTAAGAAGAGATGACTAACCAGTTAGCAGGAAGCAGAACAACACAGTATGGTAAATGCTAACACGATGGTGGGAAGTGTCCAGCAGCAGTTGGAGAAGATACTGGAGCAGAAGAAACATCCTGAAGGGAAAGAGTCAACCAATTCTGGGGCAGGCAACAGCCAGGCTGGTTCCAGTGAGCCTGGTTCCCAAGCCAGTGATGAAGTCACTTGGGCCAGCATAGGGGAACTTGGGATGGGAAGTGGGGGTCAGGGCCATGTGGGGAGAGCTGGGTAAGCACAGGTACCCACACTAAGGTGACTGTGTATGAGGAAGGAGCAGGTATGTATGCTGGTGCGGGCAGCGGGAAGCTGAGGCCTCTGGCTGTGTCATGGTGCTGGTTGCCATGTTCTGAGACCTCTCTGCTCCACACTCTCTTTCTCTCTCTTCTCTGCATGCTAATTAATTAATTAGGGATGCAAATCATTCATTTGATTCCATTCTATTCCCAGCAGAATGGAAATCTCAGGAAGGCAGAGATTCTGTCCACTGTGTTTATGCCATGGAACGCAGCCAAACACATAGTAGGTACATGAAGAAAAGGAATTCCTTTGCCAGTGTAAAATTCTAAATTGGCCCAGACAATAGTCTGAGGGGCTAGGGACACTGATGGGATTAAGTACTCAAATCAAAGCTGGACAAGTGGCTGAGTAATTCGGGACACCATGGCCCACCAGGAAGAGTCAGGGGTATCTTGACACCGAAGGCTGCCTTTTTCTACTCAGTACTTACTCATGCGATGCTTCACTTTGTATTTGGTGTTTCAGCCTGATGTCCAAGGTTGCCCAGCACATACTAGGTCTGCAGTATGAGTTTGCTGAATGCACATTTAAAAAAAAGGCATGCCCAGAGTAGCCAGTATGTAGACCCATCCTAGAGGGGCTCAAAAGACCTTTTGATGACTAGAAGATGCCCAAAGGCCAGAAGAAAAGGCCACAAGTAATCAATAGAGGGGAGAATTACAAGCAAGGCAACATGATCGGCCACAGCAAAAGACAAATCAGTAGGAGAGGGAGGGGCCCTTGGTTACAGGTACCCATTGGCTTTATTGTTTTGAACCAGGAGGAAGCTGGAAGGTGGGAAAGAAGAGGTGTGGAGTCAGCTGCATCTGGCCTGGATTCCAGTTCTGCTGTCTATTTGCTGTGTGGTCCCATGCAGGGATTTGACTTCTCTGGGCTCAGCCTCATCTGTAAGTGTGGAAATGGTGCTGGCTCTGATCCCCTATACTTGCCGTTTCCTTCCAAGCGTATTGTTCAGGTCTTGGCATTGGCTTCTCTCACCTCCAGGAAGGTGTAATCTTGCACTTACATAAGTGGCCACTGATACCAAGGCCTGTTTTGTCTCCACTGTGCTGACTTTTGCAGACTGACACACTCTCACTAATGATCTGAAATATCTCCTGTCTGACTTGCTTCTCTGGATGTCAAATCCTGTCTCTGGTCCCTTGTGGAAGCCTTGGCACCTAGACGTTGCCAGAGCAAGGAGTTGCTGGGTGACCACTTTCAGGATGCCTGAAGTGTGTTGTGGTCACTGGGACTGAGCAGGGGGTCCAAGGCACTCAGAAGTCAAGAGATCCAGGGCTGGACTATGGCCGCTGGGGGTGTGGTGGGGTGCCATTCATGGGGCTTCTGAGACAGGCCAGGCCAGGCAGTTATGTCAGGGCTGGGAGAAGGAGATGCTTAGAGATAAGAAATCCTCCCTAGCAAGCCTTGGGGGGCTGGGGCAATGGGTCACCCAGCTTATAAACTGAGGATGCGATTTGTTCTGAGCTTGAGGACAGCAGGAAGCTGAGCTCTGCTATGGGGGTGTCCATGACAAGAATCCCCGAGGGAGGTTGCTTCTCTCCCGGGGACTGCCACCCCAAGCCAGAGCCATGAATCATAGCCTGAGTGCGGGTGTGGGATTCCCCAGGAGCTGAGCCACCCATGAACATTATGAAAGAAAATTAATTACATAGTTACAGAGGAGAGAATTTCAGATCAAAAGGGCACATGGTGGGGCAGGGGATGGCAGGGAGGTCAAAGAGCAACCAGAGCTGGAGCACAAGGGAGGAGGGGGAGGAGGAGGAGAAGGAGGAGGAAGAGGAGAAGGAAGAGGAGAAGGAGGAGGAGGAAGAGAAAGAGGAAGAGGAGGAGGAAGGGGGAGGGGGAAGAAGAGGAAGAGGAGGAGGAGGAAAAGGAGGAGGAAGTGGAGGAGGAAGAGGAGGAGGAGGAGGAAGGGGGAGGGGGAAGAAGAGGAAGAGGAGGAGGAGGAAAAGGAGGAGGAAGAGGAGGAGGAAGAAGAGGAGGAGGAAGGGGGAGGGGGAATAAGAGGAGGAGGAGGAAGAGGAGGAGGGAGAGGAGGAGGAATAAGAGGAGGAGGAGGAGGAGTAGGAGGAAGAGGAGTAAGAGGAGGAGGAGGCCACTGTGGCCAGGGAAGACGAGACACAGAAGTATTGACAACTTGTTGTGTAAAGGCAGTTGCTGCCATGCCTGACTACGTGAGTTTGATTCCCAGGACCCACGCAGTAGAAGGAGAGGTCTGGGTCCTGTGAGATCACAGATGAAGTCTCTGGGTGAGCAGATTGGGGGTGGACAGGAATGGTCCTGAGTGGTCTACTGACCAGCCCCCCACCTCATGGGTCCTCTTCTTCCTCTGCCCTTTCTTCTGGGTATCTCCAGATGCCATGTTCCATACCAACCTCAGGCCTTTGAGCAGTACCATCCGCCAGGGAAGTTCATCTGCAGGAGCTAGCTTATTCCCTAGTGCCTACAGGTATCCGTTCAGAAAGCAACCACCCAGTAAAGGCTACCCAACTGCCTCATGCCCGCTCTACTTCAGCACCTCACAGCCCCCCCCCCACTTCCCTTAAGTGTTTATTTTCTTAGCTATGATGTTAGGTCCTGGGCTGGACTGTGTAACTGTTAGGTCTGCCTCTTGTAAAGTGTCTGGCACACAGCAGGTGCTCAATAAAGACACACGGACCCAGAGGTAAAGGCCTGGGTCTGTAGGAAGGGAAGTGGAGGCTTGAGCATCATAGGAGAGGAAAATGACAATGGTGTGTGGGGAGACCCACCAGGACAGGGGCTGGGGTAGAAGGTCTGCCCAAAGATGGTGTCTCAGTTAGGATCAGGGAGGCTGGGAAGCTATTTGGCAGGGTGGGGTTTATCTAGTGGCAAGAAAGTAAGAGCGTAAGAGGTGACCTTGCAAATGAATTTCAGATCATGCAGGTGGTTACTGCTGAGGTGGCAGGGATGGGTGTCACATGGACTGGGGGGTGGCCCCTGCAGATCAGACCGAAATCTCAATGCCTCCTATCCATGAGACCCCAGAGTGGAAAGTCGTTCCCACCCTGTCTGAAAAGTAGAGCAGCACCGCCTGCCTGGAGGTACTTGTTCTGATAATTAAATAAAATAACGTGAAAACGCACTTGCCATCTTCCCATGGTAAGCCCTGGATAAATATCAGCTGCGTGTTAAGCTCCCATCGGTAGCACGCGCTCTGAATAAAACACGAAAGTGGGAAAGATGTGGTCCCCACTCAGGAGTCACAAAGCCCAGCGCCACTCAGCATGATGTGGGAGACAGGATGTAAACAAGGGAAGGGAGGAGGAGGGAGGCCTGGCCCTCCGTTCCCTCAGAGGGTGAGGAGCTCCAGTCATGGTTTCAGAGAGAGTCTTTGAGGAACTAGTAACCGCAAGCCAAATGACGCGGCAGGAAATCTGAGGGGCCCTGGAAAGAGTCTTTAAGCAGAGGGCCTCGAGGTGAAATCATATGGGACAGAAAACTGAAGTCGGTGGAGCGCGTCAGGACATGAGGCAGTGGGTGTCTGCCTCCTGGACAGACCTTCCCAGAGGCGGATGCTAAGCAATCGACCACACAGCCAGCAGCTGCGATCCTGGAGAGTGGGTGGATCATTCCCTCACAGTGCCGGGAGGGACCGGGGCTAGGGGGAGGGGGGAGATAGGCAAGAGAGGCCATAGAAGCAGCCTGGTGTCGACTGCGTGCCAAGCTCAAGGAAGAACAAGACTAAGTGTTGAGGTCCTTGGGGCAAGATGGGTGACAGGGCACAGTGAGGAAGGCTTCCTGGAGAAGGTGTCCTTTACTTCCCTCTGAACAGAAAATACGAAGCCTGGTCTTGCCTCTTGGAAACCGGAAGTTGACTTTCCCCACTCTGCGGGCTTAAAGGAGCAGATCACATGCGGGCTGATGGGCCAAAGAGGGGTTCGAGCCAGTTAGAGGTCATCCTCTGGGCCTTGGGCACCAGGGAAGGAGGTACTTACTGATACCCTGAGTTGTAGACTCAAAGGCCCAAGAGAGCGGTAAGCTTGTTTTTCTATCCAGATGTCCCTAAGGATCATTCCCTCGAAGAAATCCTGGCCTCCTCTTGCTCCTCAGTCATCTGAGGCTAGGACTAGGGGCTCTGGGATAGTCTGTCTTCACAGTCAGCCAGATTTAGAATCAGCGAGGAGGTCAAGGCACACGGGCGAGCACGTCTGTGAAAGTCTCCCAAAGAGAACCAACCGAGTGGGAGGGACCCACTATGAACGGTGGGCATCATCATCCCACGAGCTGACAGTCTGGACAGAGTAAGAGAGAGCAGAGCGCTGACCTCCCTCTTCCCCTCTTTCCTGGTTCGGGTCATGTGAACAGCGGCCACCTCACCTCTGATGGGATGGCCTCAGTGGAGAGGTTCCTCTGTCACACCCTCCCTCCTGGTGGATTGAAACCGTGCGCAAACCAACCCTTCTCTCCTTCGGCTGTTTCACCAGGTAATTTGGACCCCGTGGTGAGAGAGTAGTGATTGCAGATGGGGCATTCACGGCCTCTCCCCACTGTTCTCGAGCTCATTCTGAGGACTAATGCCACGCATGCGGCTGACCCAGCTTTTCAGACACGTGACCAAGGTTTTGGAGTACCTACGAGGCTCGATCTAGCGTCTTCCCTGGTATCTACTGGGTTCAATAAGAAATAAATGGAGGTGGGTGGGTGGACAGGGAGTCAGATTGCTGCTTTCTCCAAACAGCGCCCCCTGCTGTGACATCAGCCCTCAGACCTGGGAGGTTTGGGACAAGCTAGGCTAGCTCTACCACTTTCCCTGCTCACTCTACCCAGCCCAGGCTCCTAGAGGCTGAGTCCTTGTTTCTGGTACCAAAATATGATTTTCCTTTAAAAAAAAAACAAAAAACAAAACAGGATCTCATATAACCTAGGCTGGCCTCAGAGTTGTTATGCAGACCATAGATAATTCTCTCTCTCTCTCTCTCTCTCTCTCTCTCTCTCTCTCTCTCTCTCTCATTCTCTCTCTCTGAATAACTTTAATTTTATTTTATGTGCTTTGCCTGTGTGTATGTCTGTGGACCACATGTGTGTAAAGTCCAAAAGAGGGCTTGTATTTCTTGGAACCCGAGTTACAGACAGTTGTGAGCTGTCACGTGGGTGCTGGCCCATACCCGGGTTCTCCAGAAGAGCAGCCAGTGCTCTTAACCACTGAGCTGCCTTCTCCAGCTCCTGAACCTCGAATTTCCAATCCTCCTGCCTTCATCTCCCAAGGGCTGGGATTCCAGGCATGTACCACCACACCTGGTTTTCAGAGTTGCTGGTGGATAAAAACCCAGAGCTTCGAGCACACCAGGCAAGCACTCTGCCTGAAATGCTCCCTCTTTCTCAGGATTGGAACAGAACAAAGCTCCACTGATACATCATTGATTTGAAAAGGGTGGGGGCAAAGGAGAAGTGGAGAGCTCACAGCAAAGTCTTAGCAGCTTACTTGCTGTGATGGGCTGGGCTCCAGGAAACCTTCACTTCATGCTAATACCTTCACCCACAAACCCTTGGCGGAAGTTCTGTCATATTGGTCACTTTATACATGCACAGCTCAAAGCACAGAGAGATTAAACAGGGTGCCCAAGGTCACACAGCTAGGATGTAACAGACTTGAGATTCTTGCTCTGAGCTTCTCCCGCTGTAGGACTCCATATTCAGGAATCATTGATTGTGTCCTGGGTATGCTCTTCTCTCCCGCTCTAGAAGCCTCGGTAGCAATTGGGGCTTGAGGGTGGTAACCAGGCCAAACCTAATATCCCGCAAATGTTATAACTGTAGTCTGCACACTGCACTCTGCCTGTCTTAAAGTGTTGGCCAGTACACAATCGGAGCTCCAAAGTGTGGAGAGCCTGTGTGAGCTCTTCCTCTTCTGCCCTGTGCAGAGTGGAGTGATGAGGAGTGTGAACTGAACAGGTTCCTTCCTCCTGAGCTTGGCTCTTGTGCTTAGCCCAGGCTTGCTCTGCTCTAAGAGGCTTCTGTGAACCCTGGGAGGCCATCGTGAGGTGGTGGTGGACAGAGGGTTTGAGCCCCAAAGGCTTGCAGGAAGGTGCTTCTCATTCTCAGAGCCTCATTTTCTTCACTGGGGCAACTGTTGGGTTCAGTAAGGGTTACTTATAGTAGGCCCCAGGACTGCGAGACTGAGAGGGTCCTCCAGGGAGGACAGCAGTGTTTCTCCACACAGCACTCGAGATGTAGCTGTGGACTCTGACCCATGCTATTACCCCCAGCCTATGCTTCTTAGCAGCCAGCTCTCAACAGAGGTCAGGCACACCCCTCTTCCTCTCTGACAGGCTTGCTGGATTTCTGCATCCTCTACATCCCTCTTAGTCCTTACTTGTGACATACAGGCCTACTACTGTTAGATAGCCACCAACTGGCTCGAGCCTGCAGGTGTGCCCCCTTTTAGTCTGTGCTGTTCTTGCTTCTGCACTCACCTCCTCTCTTCATACACATCTCTCATGTCTCATTCATGTCCTTGTTGACAGCTTTGTTTTTCTACACATGCACATTCCCAAAACACATACAAGAGTCACAGCCATGGAGTCAACCTCACAGACCCATACATGTCCGCAGGGATCACAGGACACACTGGCACTTCATCTCTCTTTCCCCATTCAAACAACCACACCAGTAGGACTCTCTCTAGGGCTGTAGCATCCTTGGGCCCAGTCTTTTTGTTTGTTTGCTTGTTTGTTTAATGGTTTTTTGAGACAGGGTTTCTTTGTGTAGCTCTGGCTGTCCTGGTTCTCATTCTGTAGAACAGGCTGGCCTTGAACTCAGGGATCCTCTGCCTCTGCCTCTGCCTCTGCCTCTGCCTCTGCCTCTGCCTCTGCCTCTGCCTCTGCCTCTGCCTCTGCCTCTGCCTCTGCCTCTGCCTCTGCCTCTGCAGTGCTGGGATTAAAGGATACAACACCACAGCCTGGCTCGGGTCCAGTCTTAAGATGGCAGAAGATCATTTCTCACAGTGATGAGTGAGTGCCCTGATTTCTCCGAGGAATCTTTCCTCACCCATAGACACTCACTTTATTTCCGGTTTTTTATCCTCTGCTCTAAACAGTGCTACAGCAACATTCATGTGCTCTCACTCTCCAACCAGGGCTTTTATCTCCACCAAACACAATTCCAGTCTCTGGTTCCTCTATGGAAGGGCACATGTATTTTTTATGCTAGACAATGTTGCTAGGTGGCTCCACGGAAAACCTTGTAACACTTCACACTCTCCTCAGCAACCTGAGAGCCAGCTCTTCCCTTTCGGTCACTCCAGCGGGCCACGCTAGCACTGCTTAGCATTTTTCCACGGGTGATGGAGGCAACATGAAACTTCACGGTCCCTATAATTTCAACTTCTTGTAAACTTTGTTCGTCTTTAATATGTGAGTTGACCACTTAGTCGTGTGCCATGCCTGGCCTAGAATCATCTCTGCCCAACTCCAATCCTCCTTGATCATTAGGAGTAGGCAGCTACTCTTTGCATGCACGGGCACTAGCTTTTTGTGTTGCAACTGTGTTGCAAACAGTTTTATACCCGAATTGCTACTTTTCGTATTGACTTTATAAACGTTCTCTGTTGTCATAAAAGTAATGCTTGTGTAATGAAATGTCCTTTTAAAATTTATTTTTTCAATAAGAAGTTTATTGTAAGGTGGTGATTGGGGGTGATATATGCATGTGTGTGCATCCGTGTGGGCCAGAAGAGGGAGTAGGGAGGCCTGCCCCCACCCCCCCATCTTACTGACTTGAGGCAGGGTTTCCTTCCAGCCAGAAGCTGGAACATTTTGGAGGCTGTTCTAGGGACCCTCCTGTCTCTGCCTCTTGCCTCTCGCCTCCGCCTCCGCCTCCGCCTCCGAGATTAGGAATATGTGAGACCACACCTGTCTTTCCATGGGTGCTGGGTAATTCAGCTCAGGCCCTCAAGCCTGTGTGGTAAGCATTCTGATTCCCTGAGTCAGCTTCCCAACTCTGTGTCTTTCTTTTGAAACATTACTTTTTTGATACCCGAGACTTTTTTTTTTTTTGCCAGCTCCAACATTTTCTTTCATGATATCTATTGCTTTAAAAAATGTTTTTGGCTGTTAGCTCTCCAGTCCTCCCGGGGTTTACGTGTATAATGTAACATGAGATTTTAACCTGCTTCCAAAAGATAGCGGCTTGCACAGGCATCATTAATAAACAATGTCTCCTTTTCCCATTGGATTGAAAAAGCAGCTCTGCTGTGTGTCTGAGGCTCCTGAAGGCACGGCTCTAATTCTGTGCTGTCTTCGTCCTGCTCCGTGGACCACTTCCTCATCAACACCCTTCAGGCTGTATTTTTATTTTCCATGTGGTCTAGCTGTCCCTCATTCTTCCTTCCTTGACACCAACCTAGACTGGTTGTATTAAGTTGGGTCTGACTTCTCATGGTATCCTGGTATCTAAACAGACTGAGCTTTCTGTCAGGGAGCAAATATGTCTGGATGTCCTTGCTGCCCTCTCCTCTCCTCTCCTCTCCTCTCCTCTCCTCTCCTCTCCTCTCCTCTCCTCTCCTCTCCTCTCCTCTCCTCTCCTCAGAACCACTCATTCTCCACCCTGAGAGCTGTAGCTATTAAACCAGTGCTGTCTTCCATTCCAGTGTACCATCAACACACACACACACACACACACACACACACACACACACACACACGCACGCACACACACACGTGCGCGCACAGAGAGAGAGAGAGAGAGAGAGAGAGAGAGAGAGAGAGAGAGAGAGAGCAGTGTAACCAGGCAAGCAGGGGCAGACCCTCTAGCACGGTGGTTCTCAACTTGCATGATGCTGTGACCCTTTAATGCAGTTCCTCAGGTTGCGATGGTGACCCCCAAGAATATAATTATTTTGTTGCTACCTCATAACTGCAATTTTGCTACTGTTATGAATCCTAATGTAAATGTATGAGATGCTGGCTATCTTATGTGTGAGCCCCCAAGGGGTCTTAACTCACAAGTTGAGAACCGCTGTATTAAACAGTAACTCAAAGTAGCCAGTGTGTAGATGGTCAGAGATCAAAACGGCCCACAAAACAGAGATGAGTTTGGGGTGATGAGAGCTGGAAGCTTGTCACACTGGAGCTTCGACACCCTGCCCCCACCTGGACACCCCCTCGGCTAACCCTTCTCTGAGGTGTTAAGATACAGAGATGGCTAAGGCAGACATAAGTCAGTTTCAGGTTTCAACAATGGTAGGATGTATTATTATTTTTTTGATGTGAAAACAATATTGTGCCTATGTTTTTAAAAGGGACCCAGCTGGGCATAATTGGACTCACCTGTGATCCCAGTACTCAGGAAGTTGAGGCAGGAGGATCTCACATTCCAGGCTAGCTGGGCTAAATAATGAGATTCGCCCTCCCTCACAAATAAAGCACACTAAACCAACACCCTCCCTCCCTTTATTTTAGGGGAACTTGCAGATTGTCTAACGATATGACGACATTTGAAATCTCCTTCTAAATAACCTAGGTGGGGGCACCGGGGAAGGGAGGATGAGGTGAGATAGGCCACGGCTTGACTGTTCTGGGAGCTTGGTGGCGAGTTAGCAGTGAACTGTAATATTTTCCCTAATGTATACCTGAGATAGCCTGTACTAAAAAGCTTAGGGCTGGGATGTCGCTCAGTTGATCGAGGACTTTCCTACTGTGCCCAAGTTCCCAGGTTCAATGCCCAGCACTGTGAACACGATGTGTGGTCTTCTTAGCCTCTGGGAGGCGGAGGCAGGAGGCTCAGAAAGAAGGTCAAAGTCGTCCTGGGCTACGGAGGGAGTTTGAGGCCAACTTGGGCTACACGACACCCTGTCTTAAAAACAAAGAGAGTTTTAAATATGCACACAGAGGCCAGCAAGATGGCTTCACTGGTGGAAAAATGCTCAATGCTAAGCTAGTTCAATCCCTGGAACCCACATGGCAGAGGGAAAGAGCTGACTTCTACAAACTGTCTTCTGACCTTCACAAATAGACTGTGGACTGTGCATATGCACACACACACACACACACACACACACACACACACACACACACACACACACACACACAAAATGCACAGAGGACAGCCATATTCTAGGCTTTGTTGGATCTGCCTTGACTCCAGTCATTTATCAGATGCTCAAAATGGACCCCTGAGGGGGGTAATTTCATGGATGAGAAGAGCTAGGCCCATGGGGTCTGGTTCCTGCTCCAGGCCGAGGTGGATGAGTGGCATAGCTCACTCACCGGTACCTCATCCCCCCACCCCCAAGCCTATGAGGGCAGCACTGGCTGTAGTAGATTGTTTCTGACAGTACCGTGTGGTCAGGGCTGGGAGAAGGATGCTGGGTGTGAGCAGGCTCCCAGAAGTCCATGCGCTGGAAACAGTGTGCATGACGGGGACCAGAGGAAGGTGCTGGGAGGTGCGGGGCTAAATGTTTCTCTCACAGGAGTTGGGAAGGTCTCTTGAGATTTCGGCCTTTCTGGGCCTTTCTGATGCCTGTCATTGGGATAGTAGACTTCCCAGCCACTCGAACCAAAACAAAAGCTCTTTTCTTGTAAATGATCTCATCTCCAGTGTTCTGTCACAGCAACAGACAAGTGGCCTGAGACACAGGAAGAAGTAGATGGGAGGGGAGGTGGCCAGAGAAAGCCCCCCTGTGTTGAGACCGAAGGGAAGATGAGGAGGCTGTCAGGACGACTTGGGACGATGTTCAGGTGTGTGTGTGTGTGTGTGTGTGTGTGTGTGTGTGTGTGTGTGTGTGTGTACCCCGGGGACAGACTGAGAAACAGGAAGCAGTTGGTAGACAGAGCTGGGATGAGTGGCGAGGAGCCATGCACACAGCCCGCTGTGCTGAGAACCGAGGGAAGATGTTACAGGTTAGGAATGTGAACTAAGACATGTGAAGGAGACCCTGACGATTTATCGGATTTATAAACTCACGGTTGTTTAAATACATCCCTCTTCATTTTGCCACGCGAAATTCATCTACAACAGAGGAGTAATTTAATTCTGATGCTAAATTAACTGTTCTTTGCCTCTCCACAAGGCCACATGCTTTTGGGTTTTCTTCCTTTTCTTTCTTTCTTTCTTTTTTTTTTGCATAACTTAATTCAATTTTTCGGCTTTTGCCACAATTTTTTCAGCTCCTACGCACTTTTGAGGGCGGTTATAGTGTTATTATCTTATTATTAGTCACTAACTGGAGATAATCCACTTTTCCAATTGATCTATGCTGCTTGAAAATGCCTGCCCCACAGGCAGGTTTGCAAGTTTTGAGAGCTGGAGGAGACACGAACGTGACCAGAGACATTGACCTACTGGCTGCAGTGACCTGTGGTCAAGTTTCAAAGGGACATCGTGAGGCAAATTGTCAAGGTCACTGGCAGGGTCAAGTGCCTGCATCAACTCTCCAGTTGTGTGTGCTTAGCAGGTGACACAGTTCCTGCCACTCTCTATCCGTTCTGAGTTTACTTCTGCCAGTATTGAGTACAAATAGATGTGCAGTTGGACCCTCTCCTCATACAATCTGCAGACGGAATCTCTCTACATCCAGCCTATGGATGAACCCTCTCTATACATACGCTATGGATATGCCTTGGAAGAAGGTGCCTAGATCACCCACGAATCTGGGGAGGTACCTGGAGTGTTCACTGTGGGTGAGCAAGGAAGGTTTGGGGTGCAAACAGCCGTGGAGCTCACTTAAGGAAGGATCTCCCCTGAATCTGTGTGCTGGAACAGAGAAGGATGAGGTCAGAGCATTCAGTGGACTCAAAGGAAAATCAATGAATAAAGTGTGTTCCTGCAATCACCAGGAAGGACAGGCTGTGTGTGGATGAGCGTCTTCCTGCTGTCAGCTGCTTTTCTTTTTCATGCTGACAGTGTCGGACAAGCTCTGGGATTCATCACAACAAGCAGAGAAGAGGGAAATGGACAAGAGCTCCTGGTTGGGGCTTAGGGAGATTCATGGAGTGTTGGGGGAACCCTGAGGGTGATATGGGAGGTGGAGGGACAGAGAAGTGACTTGTAAGGGACAAGGGTACAAATGACAGTGTCCATGAAGTTTGGGGACCATGGGCATGAGGCCTGAGTTGTTTAGGAGCCATAGGTTGCTGGACTATAGTTCTTGGGTGACCTTGCCTCCCTTTGAGCTGGGCTACCTGGGTCCTGGCTTTCCAGAGTCACATGGGACAAAAGAGTTGGCGGCTGGACACGCTGCTTGGACAAGTCAGTGGCCTGGCTAAAGGCTTAGTGAAAAGTCAGTGGTTTAGAGGTAAGACTTTGTCTTGTGCTGGCAATGCAGCTCAGCTGACAGAGCGCTTGTCTAGCATTGCCTGAAGCCCTGGGTTCAGCTCCAACACTGCATAAACTAGCAAGGTATTACCTGCCCGTAATCCCTGCTCTCAGGAGACTGAGGTAAGGCAACAAGAAGTTCAAGACCATCCTTGGTTACAGAGGGACTTAGGGGACAGCCTGAGCTACATGAGACATGTGGGGTCTGGGGTCTTAAGTCTTAGGTAAAAAGTCAGAGGTGATCAATATCAGAGCCATTTTGGCCTGGCTCCTGGTCGATCCCTCCTTCTTTCAGTGGACACATTAGGTTGGAAGCACCAGCAATAGTCCAGAGCCCTGGGTTGCTGTGGTTCACTTGCATCTGTAAGCCTAGATCAAAGCTCAGTATACATATTGATCACCTGAGAGATTCTGAGAGTAATACTTAGAGACCATGGAGTGTAATAAAAGCCATGGGAACAGGCCTTTCTCTCCCTCCCTCAAGATGCCTTACTATACCACACTGATGGAGCTGTCGTCATGGACAATAACAGGTCCTGGACAAGGAGAGACCACAGGAAGTGCAGAGACACAGAGACTTACAGCCCAAGGAGTTGTCCAGGCAGAGAACACTTCAGTGGGCTCGAATCTGGGTCACACTGGTTCAAAGAACGTGAGACTAAGTCCCCGTTGCTTGTGTTGTGGGTGCAGCCATTCTTCCCGGTTGTAGATACGGCCGTGAGCACACAGGAGGGTTTGGAAGGGGTCTCTTCTTTTGCAGGCTTTCTTGGATTGAATCTAGAATCCCCGTGTGTCAAGCAAGTACACATCTTCTTATTTTTTATTCTGAGACAAGTTTCAGTAAATTGCCCAAGCTGGCTTTGAACTTGTGATCCTCTCACCTTAGCCTCCTGAGTAGCTGGGATTAGATGCCTAGAAATGAGATAAATCTTAGTGGGAGAAAGACCTGCTGGCTTTTGTCATCTGACCTGCCCAGCGATTGGTCCATCCAGGCTCCCTTTTCTTCATTGTTCTCAACTTGAACTCTGGGACGTACAAGTCACTCTCTCCTGTCTAAGTGTCTCCCGATATCCTTTAGTGGTGCGTGTTCCGGGCACTGGAAAGCTCTGAGTTCCTTTCTCCTTCAGTAGTTTTCGTGTGGTGTAGGGAATCTGCTGGGAAGCCACCTCCTTGGACTCTAAGTGACTGGGAAAATCACTCAGCTATTTATGTGAAGTGCCATCCCCCTTACCTGACTCTTTGATCATCAGAGACATTAAAGGGAGATGTTCAAGGTTACAGAGTTTCCATCTCCTGGGACGGCTGGGTCTGCGGCCTTTCACGGAAAGGTAGGAAGACAGCTCTTACCAGCAATGGGGCAGGGGGAGTCAGAAGGGGTGAATCTTTGATGCAATGTCACCTTCGATGCCCCAGAGGGTTGTGAAGGTGAATGCATTTAATGGTCACGATGAGGTGTAGATGTTAGAGCGGTAACATTAACAGTACTAATATTAATGTGGCCACTCTATTAACATATGCACAACCCAGATGCTCTTATCAAAATATACGTTCATACTACCGTGGGAATGTCTGATGACGTACCATAACACAGACCTCAAATATTGAACAACAGATGCTTAAACTAAAGAGGCAAATTACTGAGGCTGTGAGTTTGAGAAACAGTAAAATTGAGTGACTAAGAAAAAGGCTTCTGGAGCCAGTTAAATTTGAGTCAAAATTTCAGCTCTGCACTTTCTCATGGAGTGCATGACAGTGGGTCAGAGTCTTACCTTGCCTCATAGAATCATTGTGTGCCTTTTAGAAGCAAAGTAAGGGGAAAGTGCCTGGCACATAGTAGGTTTGCTCAACATTCTGGTGAACAAGATCTGGAGGGGGATAGGCTAGAGGAAGCCTCTCTTGGGATCCTGAACCTCACCTGCAGTGTCCCTGGCTTCACCTCTGTTCATCCTATTAAAGCACTGACTACCTACTATGTGCTGGTACTGACAAAGCTACGCCTTCATTCTGCTCAGTTTCTGTTCCTTGTGGTACATTCCCCTGGCTGTTAGGTGGGTCATGAACACACACAAAAAATACCCAACACTCATAGGTCCTTGGCTGGAGGATCATGAGCCTTACAAGATTCAAGGCCACCAAGAGAGGGACGGATGAAGAGAGTCCAGATTTGGTGAGCACACAACGCTCAAGGGTGGATGTTGGTTTGGAAATGGCGCTGCGATTCACCTATCCCCAGCAGCTCTGTGTTGCAGGCATGGCCTCCTGCCTGCCTTGTTAGCCTCACAGCCCCTTCCTAGGGGGTAGGATGAGCACGCCAAGCTTGTGTCATTCAGTTGATCCACACTCCGTCCCCCATGGCATAGAGTTCCTTGAGACATCACCCTCTTCCTGTCTCTGTTCCTCCAGGCAGCCTCCTCATGGGACTCTTGGCCTTGACACAGCTCCATCGTGTACTAAACTACTACCTGTGAGCTTCCTCCATACAGTGGGAGCCTCTGTGGTGGGCAGAGGGACCGCATAAGCACCACTGTCATGTTTACATGCCTAGTCAGACCACTGGGTTTATAAGATGAGTGTCTGCCTTCCAGTGACACAGGAATGACAGCGGTGGCCCTCGTGGTACCACTGTGAGGAGAATGCAGCTCCTCTCTCTGCAACTTATGGGGGAGGAGGCAGAGCCAGAGAATGGCTCACCTCAGAGCCTGCTTGGCAGGGGTATGGGAGACAGGTTCACTCCTTGAAGTCTCAGCTTCCTGCTCTGCAAGAGGGGATCAGATGCTTCTCCACTGGAGGCCTGGGCTGCCCTCAGTCTGAAGCTGTGTGGACACAGGGGCCCAGTCAAGCACTGAGCAAATGAGACTTGTGCTCAATTCATACATCTGGGCCCGAGACTCCCAGAGTGGCCCCCAAGCCAGAGCGGGCAGAATCTTGGAGATATAGACGAGTCTTCTCGATCAGTCTAGTCCAGTGGGTCCCAGAGAAGGTCAGGAGTCACCCAAGAGTCCCCAGAGAGGAGGCCCTGATGCCTATTAGGTGAAGTTCTAGGTTTTCCAATTCTCCAACTGAGAACTTTCAGCTCCTCAGCCGAGCCTTTGGACGTCTTGGTTGGCTTGGAAAGCCTGAGGGGTCTTGTCAAAGTCCACACAGATATCAAGTCTGGATGCCCCACGGTGTATGGTGACATCAATAGGCTCTGCTTTTCAATGGCCAAACAATTTTTTTTTTGTCAATGAACTATTAGGTGAACATTTTAATTAGAAGGAAAAGGGGTTGAGGACCAGCAAGATGGCTCAGTGGGTAAAGGAGCTTGCTGCCAAATCTGATGACCTGAGTTTGATTCCCAGAACTCATATAGTAAAAGGATCAATTCAGACCACCTACTGGCAGGAAGGACTGCAGGCGTTTTCTTGATTCGTGAAGGGGTCTACAGGTATTAGTTACAAGGATGACATTTTTCCCCCTTAATTTTAATTGTCAAGTAATTATTTCTATTGCAACACACCAGGTGTCTTGACACCATATTTTGCCTGTGGTTGAAGGTGTGAAGGACACTGGCTTCTAGCTGCAGGTGTCTGTGCTGCTCACCCTGGCTGACTCTACGTGGAAACTTGTTGGATCCCTGAGCCTGCTCTGTGTGGCTGAGTGTGGTGAGAAATAGTGAAGAGAATTTGACCTCTCCAGACCTCTATGGGTTACATCCCATGGGTCATGCTGCCCACGTCCCGGTTAGAGCTTGGAGGGATCCCTCAGAGACTGGGGATGGCATCCACATAGCCCTTAGCTGTGTGGCCTCCCCCGCCTACCTGGGCCTCTAGTGTTCATCTGACTAGTAGAAGAGACAATGGCGTTTTCAATGGGGAGGGGTGATGGGGTGGGAGGAGATAGAATTTCCAAGAATCACTTACAGGAGCAAATGGGACCACCAGTATCATCATAGTCCCATTTAATAGCAGCCCCTAAAATGGGGAATTCAGCAGAGCCTACACTCAGCCCTTAATGACTCTGACTACCAAAGGAGAATGCTCAGACCGCTTGTTCCTCAGTTCTACCCGGGAGCCTTCTCTCTGTCCAAGAGACATGACTTAGGTTTGTCAGTCTTCACTGAAGTGCTGCCAGCATATGTCATTGTGCCCATGTCATCTGGCCCTCTTATGCTGCACCCGTGTCCCAGGTTTTCTGCCACATCCTTGCTGTGGTTTAGAAACATAGACCCCACAGCCTAGAGAGGTTGCACTGGGGTAGAGGGACCCTGTTAGGCCCAAGGCCTGCCCATGGTGGCCATGAGGAAGGTGCTAGCTTGAAGCCACTTTTGTCCCCTGTCCCCCACCCCCACCTCCTTACCGTCCCTCTAGTCCTGCAGAAGAATGAGATTCCTAAATGGGGTTGGGAGTGTTGCCACTGCTCAATGAGCTCACGGTGAAATTGGAGACTCGTGGGCAGGAGCCTCAGTGAATGATGACCACAGAAAATGCTGAGAACCAGTCCTGGAGACCAGCCCGGCCGGCTCTGCTGTAAGGGCAGGATGGATGGGAAGAGCGCAGCCCGCCCTGTGGCATGTGCAGGTGAGGGTTCTCCAGCTTCAGGACGGACCTGTGCTCACAGCCCAGCCATGCTTCCTTGCCCATTGCCACCGGGCGAAGGACTGGTTTTCTCAGGGCTCCCTGAGCAAGGTTGGCAGGGCCTGGGCATGAAGTGGATGCTCAGAAAATACCTAGTACTTCCTCTATGGGGCAATGCGAATCCTTTCCTGCATTTCACAGAGGGACCCCAATCCCGCAGACTGCGCTGTCCCAAGTGGGAAAGGGTGCCAGTTGGCAGCAGGGGATCTAGTCTGCGGAGCACATGGGACTTCTGATGGCGTTTCCAAGGATGACGGCTCACCTGCCCGGGGTGGACATACACAGGGCCCTTCTTACTAGTTTTGCCTTCAAAGAGAGGTAGGAGTGGGTCACATACACACGAAACCTGTTTGCTTTGGTCTCGTGGTGTTGGGGATGGAACCCGGCGACTGGAGTGTTCGTAAGTGCGCTGCCACTGAGCCACACCACCGGACCCACCCTGCTCACTTCAAAAGTATAAACAACAACCTCGCCTGAAGCTGCCCTTCTCCTTCTCTTCAGGTCCAGTCTCAGGGCACTGTCCTTTGAGGGGCCAGGCCTTCTCTGAGGCACTTGACCTAAACTCAAGTTACAAGACTATCTTGGACCCTGTCTAGAGCAGAAGGAATGAATTTGCTCCCTAAAAAGAAGAAACAGAAACAAGACTATCACCCAGCCCTGATAACACCAGCTGGCACCTCTTGCCTATGGTATCCCCTAGACTCTCACCCTGTACCGGCATTGGCATCTCCCCTGAAAATCCCCTGCTCCAGCCAGCCCCCGTGGGCTCCCCTTGTTTGTCCGTTCTCCTCCACAGTGGGAGCCCTCTGTCCCCTGCGTGTGGTGTGCTATGACAGGTACTCAGAATAGGACTCACACAGCAGGTGGTCTTTTGTCTTCAATGCCTGTCCTCTAGGGGACAGTACTGTGGCATCCAGGAAGGATGGCCTTAGGTTGGGAGCCCCAGGCTGTCAGCAGGATGTCATTCTTACCTGACAGATACTCATGTTCAGGCAGCCCAGTTGCTGGCACGAACCAGCCACAGAGCAGTGTTAGCAGGCTGGGCTGATGGGTAGCCTGTGAGAGCAGGAGGCATGGCCTCCTCACTCCTGGATCATGTTCCTTGTCCTGCATTTCTGCATGTGGCTCTTGGCCAGGGACTGCTGGCCTCACTGTCCCTCCAGTGCAGCACCTGCAGCAGTATTGTTGGGAGAGACGGTTGTAAGGGTTCTGAGAAACTGCTGTGCCTCCAGCCCATGACTTTAATGGGAGTCAGAGGCATCTATTGTCACTGCCCATTGGTCTCGGCACTCTGAGAGGAGACATGTACCCATTTTCTGGACCAGTAAGTTGAAATAGAAGAATGTTGCTGGGAAAATACAGAAGGGGTTTGGACCCCACTTGGTACCTCTCATTCGAGGACAGCCCAGGTATTTCTCCTGGGTCATTATAGGGAGACATAGACGGGATTTCTCCAGAGCCAGACCCATGTGGTCGCCCCAGGATTGAACCTTCATGTTGACATGGCCTCGGCTATGTACACTCGGAAGAATTCCATTCCTTTCCTAGGCCATGCCAGGTTCCTTGAGATAGAGAGTTGGGATAGACACACGACTGCTGGCAACACATTAAGGACTCCCAAATTCCTGGCCCTAGAATTCCCAGCCTGTCAGATAGATTAGCACCTCCAGCTTCCTCTCCATGCTCCAGCGGCTGGAAGGGTCCCTGACTCTACTCCATGATCCCACACTGTTGGACTAGTGCACAGCCTGTTAAGACTTCAGAGTTTATGCCATCCGAGTGGACCAGCTCAGTCTATGACTTTCATACCACTCAGGGCAAGAGCCCCAGACTCATAGTGGTTCCCTGTGGCCCCAGGCTTGGAACTCTGGCATACTGGGGCTCTACTTGGTGCCCACTGAACCGTGGACTGGGAAGCTACTTGAGGAGAGAGGCAGGGCTCCGCTTGGTGTGTTGAGCTGGCTCGACAGTGCTGTTGAGTGGAACAAGTGTGACAAGATCCAGAGGAGAACAAAGGCATAATACTGAAGACCCTTTCAAGGTCGCCGGCTGGCGGGGAACGAGCACTGTCATGTTGTTTGATCATTTATTTATACTCTATTTTTTTCAGCAGAACTCAAGGCACCCGAGATGAAAGGCAGAGAAACAGCAGAAACAAAAGCTCCGGTCTTGAGCTTTGCCGCCTTCCCATCCCCCTCACCCCTCACCCCTCACCAGCACTTCCTCGAGTCCTGAAAGTCTGCTTCGGTCTGTCTTCGGAGTCAAGGTGCTGGGGTCTTCCTGTGGTAATATCCTCTCCATGCAGCGTGTTTCCCAACCAGGTCTCCGTGGCGAGAACATTCCCCCAAGTCCAAGCTTCTGAGTCATTTCTGTCCCTACAACTGTAGCCGGAGTCCTGGCTACGCTTGGATTGCGAGGTCTGATGTACTCCAGACCTAAGCCAGCTGTGCTTAGGGAGAACCAGGGCGCACCGTCCTGCATCTCAGTGCATCTTTCCCGTCTGATTCCAGGGTACAAGGCTGCAATCTGGGCTGTGCTGCTGCGTTGAGAGTGTGCAGCCTGGGTGCCCATGGCACAAGTGGGCATGGCACAGGTCTATCACTTGTCATAATGTTTGGGTCAGGAGAAACATGCTGGTTGGCTAAAGCAGGAGGTGATGAGACTGGAAGGAGACAGGACCAGGCCCCATCACAGCCATGTTCCTAAGGGTCTCACTGCTGGCACTGAGATGACAGCAATACTAGGGCTGGATCCTCCTCATCCTGAGAGCTGATCACTTTCTGTGTGCTCCTGGAGACCAAGCCAGAGGGCAACATGTGGCTATCAAACCGTCATGTCTGCCAACTGTGAGGCAGTGGGCATGGTGCTGGCAGAGGAAGTCCCCTTTGACCTTATTCAAATAAGTACTTTGTGCTAACTGGTTGCTCCCCCAAAGCTCCCTTTCTTAAAGATGAGACACTAAAGTCACCTAGTACTTGTGATGATTAAGTTTATTTTCAACTTGACATAACCCACAACCATCTGGAATTAATAAAGGATTGTCCGCACTTGGTAGGCCTGTGAGTAAATCTGTGGAAGACTGCCTTTAATTGATGTGGGGAGACGCAGTCCACTGTGGGTAGTGCCATCCCCTAGACTTGCATCCCAGACTATATAAGAGTAAAATATCAAGCTGAGCACAAGCAAGTAAGCACGTGTGTATCCATTTCTCTCTCTTTCGACTGCCGATGTGAAGTGACTAAAGTCACCACCTTGACTTCCTGTTATGATCAACTGAAGCCTGGAATTAAGAGCTAAAGCAAATCCCTTCTAAGTTGCTTTTGATCGAGATATTTTATAACAGCAATGGGAATTGGAACAAGAACATGCTTAGTATGTGCAAGAGAGTCTCCTTCTTGCTTTGCTGTCATGATTCTCTAATTCTTCTCATATTCCCTAAAAAATGATTGGTGCAATCTTCACTACATTGATTAAGAGGCCAGGAGACAGGCTTTGGGGAATGGCTTGGTTGGTAAAGTGTTTTGCTTTGTAAACACGAGGAGTGCCGGGGATGGTTCTGTCTGGAAAGGACTTGCCATGCATGAAAATGGGAGTTTAGGTCCCCAGCACCCATGCAAAAAGCTAAATATGGCAGCAAGTGCCTGTCACCCCGGCACTCGGCAGATGGAGACAGGTGGGTCTCCAGCGTTCACTGGTCAGTCTGTCCACCAAATCAGTCAGCTCCAGGTTCACTGAGAGATCTTGTCTCGAAAGATAAGGTGGAGAGATTGAGGAGGACACCTTGAGTCGGTCCATGACTTCTACACACATACATGCGTCTATGAACACAATGCCAGGCAAAGTGCGTGTGCTTGTAATTCCAATGCTCGGGAGGTGGGAGCAGGAGACAGGCTCTTTGCACAGCTAACCTAGACTAATTAGTGATATCCAGGAACCAATAACTGACTGTCTCAGGGGCAAAGAGGGGCATGGCTTCCAAGGAAGGACACTGGAGGTTGTCCAGCTTCCATATGCACATGTACACACACACACACACACACACACACACACACACACACACACACACACGTAATAGTGAAGGAAACCCACATTCAATAGCCATGACGTGGCAGCTTGTGCCTGTAACCTTAGCACTTGGGAGATGGGAGCAGAGAGATCAGAAGTTTAAGGTCATCCTTAGCTACATAGTGGGGTCAAGGTAACGCTAGGCTACACGAGACTCCATATCATTTAAAACAAACAAACAAACAAAAAACAAAAAACAAGAAACCAACCCAGGGTCCAGGAAACTTTGAGAGTTGAAAAACCCCTTAAAAGCACAAGAAGAAAACTCCAAAGACAGCTGCCTCCTGCAGTCCCGTGGCTTGTGTCTGAGCAACCACTTGACCCACACCCTTACCTCTCCTGAGGGGGCACTGATTGGCATAAGTGAGGCAGGGACTTCAAACAGAGCCTCCCTCACTGCTTGAGTCTTACACAATGCCTTTCTCTCTCCAGAAGACATCGTTGCTCCAGTCAAATGGGTGAGGTCTCTCAGGACCGGGCAGTTTAAAGGGCTGTGCAAACAGGCCTGCGTTGTCACTCTTTTGGTTGCTGTCATCCCTGTCTGAGACACTCCTGTCCCTGAGGTTGCCTCCTGTTCACAGCTGCTCCTCTGCCTCTTGACAGCAGCTACGGGCTGTGGTGAAGCACAGATCACATCACACCACTTTCTTAAAATCCTTTATGGTTCACATGCTTGGTACCCTGGGTGACCTACATTGGGCCATCTCTAGCTCCTGGCCTGTAACACACACACACACACACACACACACACACACACACACACACACACACACTGCCAGCCCTCTGAATCTAGCCCCATGTGTTTTCCTGCCCCAGGGCCTTTGCATGAGCTCTGTCTTCTACATGAAGTAAAAACACACCCTTTCTGTGCCATTTCTGGGTATCATCTACTTCTTCCTCCATAAATGTCACAGAAATGTTATCCTTTCAGAAATGCATCTTCCTGCCGCCCAGACCTCCTAGATTTAACTGAGTTCCCTGGTTTTATTCTCCGCAGCAGAGCTGTTTCCTTTATTCTGTTCAGTTTGTCATTGCCTTTTCTCTGGTTTGTTTTACCGGACCCCATGTTCTGCAGTTACAGGCACCATGTCTGCTGGTTTTTTCCTGCCCTTTCCGGCTCTGAGCCTGGCACGATGGCTGTTCTCAGCACTTCCGGTTGGACGAGCATGGTGTCTGCAGCCCTTTGCCAGGTGTTGTGTGTAGCTCCTGTTCTGAGCTAGAGAGGCATCTGGACTGTCCCTCTCTCTCAGACTCAGTGCTAGGCTGGAGCTGTAGGCTCTGCTCACACCCCTGGGTTCACTGAACTCCTGAGGTATTCAGGTCTCCATTTCTTTCATCATGAGATGAGAATTCCTAGGACTGGGAGGTTGGAAGAGATATGTGTGGCCATTCCTTCTTTCTTACAAATGCCTGGGCAAAAGGTCTCCCATTTGTCAAACAAGGACCGCTGAGGACCAGAAAAGTCAAGCACTTTATCTGAGAACACAGAGCAGATCTGGGTGCAAGATAAGATACTTGCATTTTAAAAAGAAAAAGACTGCTGTTCCCACCCACCAGATATGGTAGAGCATCAGGGTCCTTAGACCTAGGGGAGGAGAAGAGAGCCCCCACCCCTGACACCAAGAGCAGCTGGCCCATTTCTCGTGCCCGTGTCTCCTCCTTGTCTTCAGTAAGCACCCTCCCCAAGGGTAACAGCAGCCACCTCCACAGAGCTGGGCCCCAGACGACAGACTTTCCCACACCAGGACCCTTGGGGGACACCACACAGAAAGTGACCTATATTAATTTCAAGCGCTATTTGCACTCTTGGTCCCTTCCCACCCAGCTCACAACCCCGCCCTGCACAAGCTCGAAAACACGTTGATCAGCCCAAGGACATTATAAAAATAAAATGATCTAAACCCGGCCCTCTGGGTGCCTCCGCCCTCCTGTGCCCCTGCCACGAGGCAAGGGAGCAGCTCACAGCCCAGTTTGAGGAAGGGCTGCCATCCTCCTGGGATGGGACAAGAAGGAGGCAGCAGCTAAAACAGGTGCAGGGAGCTAATGGATGTGACAAGCTAAGGGACGGGGAAAGGACAACAGAGGGAGGAGAGAAATTAATAAAGGCTCCCAGGGGGCAGGTCACACCAGGGAGTGAAAGAAAGTGCTAGAAAGAAGAGTTGTAGCCTCGTGGAGAATGGAGAAAGAAAAGTCTTGGGAAGAACATGTTGGAAATGGGGACAGTGACATCAGAGGACACAGAGAGCCCACGAAGAGACAGACCGTGACATCAGAGGACACAGCCCATGAGAGCGGATGGAGGGATCCACGGCTAATATGATTAGGGGTTTTGGGCGAAGGGGAGAGGGTCCTGGAGAAGAGTTTGGGGGGTGGGCAGTATGGCTGTTAGAACAGAAAGTTGAGGCCTGTCTTTAACATGGCTCTCAAATCAAGCGGAAGCCAAGCTCTGACACTTGAGGCTGTCCTCTGACCTTCACGTGTGAGCTTCTGCATGTGTGCACACACACAAACACAAAAATTAGGAGGGAGGTCACATAAGGATGGAAGAGTATGCCATGGCCCTGGTGTCACGTTTACCTGACTTTGGAACCTCAGGACAGCAAGGGAAGGAACTTCTTTTCTGAAGCCTCCAGGTTGGGGAGTGTCTCATGGCCACCCTCACACACCACCAGCAGTCCCTTGTGTGAAATGTGCTCAGCGTTCCCCCAGGCCTGTCTTTACCTTGTCATCTAAGTCAGGTGCAGGCGTAGTCGCACCACTTCGGGGGAGTTCCCAAGTAGACAAGACAAGCCCTATTGTGTAACAGAAAAGGGGCTCCAATATGTGCTTAGATGGCCTCTGTCTGTCTGGAAGGGTCTAGAAGGCACAGCCGTGAGTCTTGATGGGATCTTACCAAAAGGCTTCACTGTCACACCCTTGGGTAAATCATCCTCCTGGTGGCGATCCTAGCTTTGAGCTGTACAGTTTGAGAACTGTCGTCAAGTGGAGTCTGGGAGTGGGAAACATCCGAACCCAACTCATTTGATCTATTTATAGTCACTCTTTATTCATTGGCTTCTTTTACTGACAGAGGCAGAATTTGAACTCAGGACCACTACCTCAAAGCTTGTGCTCTGGCTGAGACCCTGTTGACCCAGCATTGTGGAGCAAGTAGGAGTTTTGTTCAGTACCGCGAGAAGGATGGGGTTTAAGCAGGAGAAACCGTGAGGAGCATGCCAGGCATGGGATTGACCCTGGCCAGAGGCTCAGAAACGGAGGGGAGAGCATTAGCCGACGATCTGTTCCCACCCTTCCTTCCGCCTGGTTCTATTACTCAACGTTTAGGTCCTATCTTCCATTTCCTGGTGACCTATGCAATGTAAACATGACCCTCTACTTTCCTGCCAGCTGGAGCACACAATTCTATCTTCCCTCAGAATGCCTTCCCCATCTTGATCACCAACACAGTGATGCTTTTGTTGCGGTTCAACATGAATGCCACCTTCACTGTGAAGCCTTCTGTATCAGTTACAACCCCTATTTGGGAGGGTCTGAGCATAGGATTTTCTCACTCTGAGCACAACGGAGGGGAAGCTGGCTACTGTGAGGCTGGTGTCACCCAAAGAAGCTCTGTGGTCCTCAAGTTCCTCCCACCCAAGGATCTGCCAGTCTCTAGGAGGAAGGCTTGCAACCTGTGATGGGCTTCTTTTGTAAATAAAGTTTTATGGAGACACAGTCGTGCTGTTCAGTAACATTTTGTCAAAGACTGCTTTAGCACAGCACAGCCAAATTGACAATTGGCTGTGACAGAGCCTGGATGCCTCAGAAAGCTTAAAGAAAACATTCGTTGACCTTTGCTTCCATGGTCAGGGAAAAGAAAGTGTGGAAGGCTTGGGGGAGGGGCATATGGGCTGGACAGGATGTGCAGTTCCTCACTTCCTCTCATAGCCCACTGGCTGTAGCTGATCATGGGACACTAGCAAACTGCAAGGATGTTGGGAAATGTAGTCTTTCTCTGGTGGATGAAGGGGTAGATAAGCCTAATGCACAGCCTAGTGTCTCTCTACACCCTTTCCAAGATAGTTTCTCTCTGCTCTGTGCAAGGGTTCCATTCCACCCAACTGCAAGGTGCAGGCTGGAGTGCTGGGGGGGGGGTCTGGGTGGAGGGTTCATGCTTCCTCAGGCCTCTTACCACACATGGTCAGAGCTGGGTTACAAAGTATACATATCCCTTGCCCCTTAGCAACGCATTCTGGTTGTCCTACTGATGAACGGCCCTGTTGCCTGCAGTGGAGGCTTGCACTTACTGGTTCCCCTCTTCCTCATTTTGTACCTCTACACTGCTGCTGAGATCACCTCCCAGAACAAATTCTGCCCCTGACCATCCATTTGGGGGGATGTTTCTAGAAGAATCCAAATTGAGACACTGTTGTGTTTATATTAACTAGGCAGGGAAACTGAGACATGAAGAAATTAACACAAGATATTGAAGAAAATGACAACAAATAGTCTTTGAAACTAAAACAGTTCGTGCGTGCGTGAGAGCGCGTAGATAAGCGAGAATAAGGTCAGGGTTGGAGCCTGGGCTACCAAGACAGGGTACCTGAGACTTTGAAAGGCTTCAAGTGGATCAGTTGTCATCTGAATTGTAGGGACAGGGTCACTATGGCCAGTTAAGAAGCCTTTGTTAGTCATTTAAGGGGACCTCAAGGCAGGGGCCACTTAATTCAAGGTTCTCTGCACCGCCCCACCCCCAGAGACTTCCCCTCTAAGGAGGACACACACCTGATCCTCTTAACATCCACTTCACACCCTGTTCCCACTAAGGCCTCCCTCCCTCTCCCCCAGCCTAGCCGTCTCTGTTGGGGAGGGTCTGTGTCAGAAGCTGGCAGGCCTGCGTCCTGGCCAGGGTCAGCAGCAGTGGGTAGTCATCTGGGCCTCGGACTGCCACGCAGTCCCTAGAGGCAGCATGTGGCTGGCTGGGTGCTGCTGTTTCTGCCCCAGTGCCCTGTGCAGCCCACACCACCTGAGAAGATGGTCTTGCAAGTGAATGGGGTCAGGAGGGTCTGCTGACTCCACTTTCTCCTCCTCTGTCTCCAACTGGGCTCCACTGCCCTTGCCTGCTGTCCTGGATGAATTCAACCGGCTAGACTGTAAGGCCTGGCCAGCGTGGTGTGGCCCAGCCCCGGAGGCCAGTGTCAGGGATACCAATTCTGGAGCTCTGCACAGAAGGAGCAGACTCCAGGTCAGGAGGATGGTCAAGTGGTTGGCCACTCTGAAGTGACTGCTGATCTTTTTTTAAAAAGATTATATATATATATGTATATATATATACACACACACACACATATGTGTGTATATTTACACACACACACACACACATATATATATATATGTGTATATATATATATATATATATATATATATATATATATATATATATTTGCTGTCTTCAGACACACCAGAAGAGGGCATCAGATCTCATTACAGATGGTTGTGAGCCACCATGTGGTTACTGGGATTTGAACTCAGGACCTTTGGAAAAGCAGTCAGTGCTCTTAATCACTGAGCCATCTCTCCAGCCCCCATGACTGCTGATCTTAAAGGCAAGAGTCCCACTGGATGTCTGGGTGGAAGCCACAGGAAAATGAAGGTATTTGCTGCAAGATGTGGACGGGGCTACGGGGCACACCCCTCAGTTGCAGCTAGAGAACTCCACTCTGCTCCGACCCCAACTCCTCAGTGGCTCCCACTGAACGTCTACAAAAGCCCTGCACTGGAAAGAGGCCTCTCCAGCCTCTTCCATTTCCCTCCTCAGCAGAGACGCTGGCTGTTCCTGAGACCGAGATTCTTCTCTACCTCAGGACCTTTGAATGCATTATTCCCTGTCTGAACCCCACAAAACCTTCTACACCTTTCCATGGAAAGACCCTAGCTAGCTGCTTCTTCCGCAATGGGCATGCCTCAAAGGAGCCCAGACGAGATCTGGGGTCTCCTAAAGATCTATCACTTTCTTTCTAGGAATATATAAAACCAAGTGGTTTTATATTCATGCAATGCTTATTGTCTCTCTGTAACACTAGAATCTATGTGCCACAGAGTAGGACTAGGGGCCATGTTTGTCTTGTGTCCCTGGAAGCCTATTTAGGCAGACCCCAGTGCTGGGCCCTTCATAAGCTGTTTATCTAACTCTGCTAGCCTGCCTATGTGCATGAAGAATCAAAGGCCTTTGAATTCTACATACTCAGAGGAAGTTTGGCCAACTTTGTCAATACTGGCAGGGGCTGGCTGAATGCAAGACTCCAAGCCCCAGCCTGGTCGCTCTCTTGTCTTCTGGAACTGTGGGGGGTGCCCTTCCCCTTAGATCATTTGCAGGCTCCTGGGGCTCCTTGCTCTGAGTAAAGGGTGAGGACTCAGAGCTAGCCCTTTGTGTTATCTAGGAAGAGACTAAGAGCACCACCCGAATTGCTGGCTGGGCCACCAGAGCTGACATTCTGTAGGGACCTCTGTATGGTGAGGCAGGTGGCCTTGGGCTCTCCGGGGTAGGAAGTAACACCAGGCCCCTTTGGTGAAGTGTCTGAGCAGAGGCCACTAGCAGACAGGGGTAGACAGCAGAATCTGAATGTGGGCCAGGACTCCGTATACCTTTGGAGCAGGAACATGGTCATGAACATCAGGAAGGACCCAACCTCTTCTGGGGGTGGAGGGTTCTCTGAAAGTTAGAGGTACCCAGCAGTTCTGTGGGCCTCAGTTCTAACTGGGAGAGTCCTCTTAGCCTCCTGGAGGGGCAGGGTGTAGTTTTAATGATATACATTCAGAGAAGGCTGGGAAGAGAAGGCTGTGCCTTTGGGCTACTTCCCCCTCACACCCACCTCATCTACTGAGCCAAGCAGTCTTTCGAGTTGCTGTTAGAAAAAGTCTGAGGGCAAGGGGTCTGAGTCAGAGGAAACCCAGGGGGAGGCCCTGTTACCTGCCAGGCCCGGGTTTCGATTCTGTGAAGTTGAGTGCAAGGGGCATATACAAGGAGACAGGCAGGCATGTCGTGTGTCTCCACCCTGATCCCCTCTCTCTAACTTCAAAAGGTTGCTATTTAAAACAGAGACCTGGGCTGTGAATTTCCAGTCTACCTTTGCATAACTGGATCTTCGTTCATGAAGCTTAGCCTCTGTTACCCCTCCCCCCTTGTCAAACAGCAGGGCCTCCCTATGTAGCCCAAGCTGGCCTAGAACCCATCGTCAGCTTGCTATGTGCTGGGATCATAGGCATGATACACCGCTCGAGGCTTAGAATCTTCCTTTGGTGCCAGCAAGAAGCTCCTGTGTCCTGGGCTCTGCTGGCTTCCACACAAGCCTATGAGTGTGTGTTGCAGCATCAGGGGTGCAGCTCAAGTGTAGAACGCTTGCCTCATGGAGTGTGTGCGAGCCAAAGGGCTCAATCTGCTGCCGTTTTGAGTGTGTGTGGATAGCGGTGGTGCCTGTGTGCAGCTGTACAAAGGCTAGAGGTGATCTCGGCTGTGCTTCCTGAGGATGATGTCTTATGGAGATAGCTTCCCCCTGATCCAGAGCTTGATGACTTGGCTAGGCTGGCTGCTCAGGAAGACCCAGGGATCTGCCTGTCTCAGCCTCTTATGCGCTAGGATTACAAGAGCGTGTCACCGTGCTTGTCTCCCCTCCCCCTCTCTCTTTCTTCTGTTCCCAATTCTGGAGCTTGAACTCAGGTCTTCATGACTGCATGGCAAGCACGTCACCAGCCAAGACATCTCCCCAGGCCCCACCCCTGCTCTTAAATACTTCCTTATAAATGATATGACCCCTAGGCACTCTCAACTTGATGCCACGTGCTCAGCGGACGCCTCTGTGGGCATGGCTCCGTCCACTGCAGCAGTGCTTGGCTTTCACCTTACACAGGTTTTGTCTGGGTGTTCAGAATCAACACAGAACAACAGTCACAGCTGGAAGGATGTGACCGTGGCTAGCAGGGTATCTTGGCACATACTTCTCTCCCACAGAAGACTGCCAGCCCAGCCCAGTCTGCAGCAACAGAAGTGACCAACTCTCCATTTTTCTGAGGGCAGAGCGGGGCCTGAAACTTACCTTCCCTCACACTTGAAACGGAGTTTAATTTTGAAAGCTATAGAAAGGAGGAAGGGGGAGGGGAGAGGGAAGGGGAAAGGGGAAAGAAGGAAAAAGAGGAAGACTGGGAGGAGGGCTTAGCAGCAATGGCAGGCAGGCAGGCAGGCAGGTGGGCAGAGAGGCACTGAGAATGGAGAAGGGCAGGTACATCCCTTGTACCCATCTTTCCCCTGCCCTTAGCTGTGTCTCAGACCAGAGTAAGCTGGCCTGGGCTTTGGGGCCATTTGTGGTTACTCCTATAGATGTCAGGTCCATCTTCTTGGCCGTGGGGCACTGCGAGGGAGCTGGGCAGCAACCAGTGCCAGGCTGTGGCAGTTGGGGCTTCTGCTATGGCACCTGGGGCAGGCTGCTCTCAGTTCCTCTGGAGAAGCAGCTGTAGATGGACTGAGAGTCTCCACTCAGGCTCTGTTCTCAGTCCCCACTGAATCTCTGCTTTAGGGTTTATTCTGCCATAGTTGCCAGTGGGCTGTGCCCGGGGTTTCTCCCTGCACCCTGCTGCTTAGGCAAGCTGGCTTGTATCTGGGGACTCCCCTGCGCCATTCAGCCCACACCCCTCTTCCTTCTCTCCCTCTCCCCGCATGCTCCTTCCTTCTCCTTAATTTCTTGTCATTAACAAGTGCGGGCTGTCCAGGGTGCCGCTCCCTGATGCTGGGAGTGTGAATCAGTGTGGTCCCCTGGAGGACAACTTGTCCCGTGCTATTAAAGCTTAAAAAGTACACAGGCTTTGACCTGGAAAGTTCCCTTCTAGGAATCTGTCCTGCAGACATCCCTGGACAAGGGTCTGCTATGTGCAGAGGGACATTGCTTGGGTGATTTGTAAAAATCTACCGACATCACAGTCTTGTGACATCAGTGGAAGATTGCTGTTAAAGGTCAAGGGCCAAATGAACCGGAAGGGAACCTTGAGCCTCCCAGGGAATGCGGACTTTGGACAAATACTCTCATTAGTGATGCTAATGACCATGGTGTGATGTCAGGGCTGGTGTTCCACTGAGGCCTTAGAACAACGACCCAAGAGGAGCAGGGTAGGCCAGAGCTGCGGGCGAGGACTGGGGGCATCTGCTCAGCCGAGCATGCATGAACTCTGTGTCTCCTGGCTGTGTATGTAAACATTTTTTTGTGATTGTAAAAGAATGAGGGGCAGGGATATATCTCAGGGGTAGAGAGCCTTCTAGCAAGTATCAGGCCCTGGATTCAAACCTTTGTATTGGAGAAAATCAATCAATCGATCACACAAGCAAGCAAACAAAATCTCTCTGCCTGTCTACCTCTGTCTCTCTGTCTGTCTCTATCTCTCTCTCACTCTGTGTGTGTCTGTGTGTGTGTGTGTGTGTGTGTGTGTGTGTGTGTGTGTGTGTGTGGTATAGGCCAGAGGTTGATTTCAGGTGTCTTTTTCAGTGGCAGGTTCTCTACCTTATATTTAGGGGCAGGGTCCCTAGCTCATTGGTTGACCAGTGATTCCAGGTTGGTCAATGGGCTTCAGGGACCCATACTGCCCCAGTGTTGGGTGCACAGTCGCTCCTGGCTTTTTACATGGGGTTTGAATCAGGTCCTTATGTTTGCAAGCACTCTGCTAACGGAGCCATCTCTCCAGCCTCTATTTTTGATCTGAGATCAGGTCTACAAGATACTCTACAGATAGGATGGCTATGGTGGCACAGGCCTGTAGCGCTGGCATTGGAAAGGATGAGGCAAGGGGACCTTGAATTCAAGGCCAGCCTGGGCTACACAGAGAAGAAAGCAAATGAAAAGAGCCAAGTTCCCAATAGCACACACAGCAGTGACACAAATATTGGGTTTTGAAATCTGTGTATATTTTGCATACAGAAGGGTGACGATTCAGGCCACACACCCCTGGCCAGTGTGGGTGTCTGTCCCTGAGTGGTCTAAATACCTTCCATTTGCTCATCTTCAGCTTGGCTCTGTCTCTCTGCTTATCTCTGACAGGGTCTCACTAGGCCTAGTCTTCACTATGTAGCTCATGTTGGCTTCAGACTTACAGCAATCCTCCTGTGTCAGCCTCCTGAATGCTGGAATTACACTTGTATAGCACCAGCCTGGCTTGTTTTCCTCTTTGTTTTCCTGGAGGCACATGTACATTCATACTGACAATCAAGTAATAATTATCATTGAAAAGGTGAGCATTTCCTATAAGAGTGAACCTTCTAGATGGAGGCTATATATCCGAATCCACTCAAAAACACTGGTAAAGACGGTGACACTCTCACCTGACAGATGGGGAATCTAAGGATCAGAGAGGGTAAGTGCTTTGTCTAAACAGACACGGGATGCTAACTTACCCTCTGGAGGAAAAGGGAATGCTTTTGTGTGTTTGTCTGTTTTGAAACCAGTCCCCAGCAACTTTTACAAGGAGGACAGACCTCCACAGCCCAGAGCTCTCCTGATCTCCTGCCCTCAGTTCCACTCCAATCCCCCCCATTCCTGCTCAGCTCACCGCCCCCCACCAGCTCCCGCCCGCAGCCACTTAAGTAATGGCTTTGTGGAGAACCAGCCTTGCTCTCCAATCACAGGCGAGAGGAGAAAACTGCCGCTCAATATTTCCTCCTAATGAGTGTCCACACTCTGTCGCCTTTCAGGATGGAAGTAAGCCTTCTGCCACAGTCACCCTCATATTTATCAGCTCTGTTTACCTGCAGGGTGGCAGAGGGAAGGAGCGGCGTCATACATAAATATCATGAAATCCACCGAGGGCAGAAGGCAGAGCGCTTAATCCCACCTCCGTCGCTAACGACTTACAATCTGAAGAAGTCACTCTCCTCTGTTTTCTCTGTCTCTAAAGTAAATAGAGGGTAACACGCTTTAAAAAAAAAATCCATCAGTGTTCCATAGAAAAGGATGTATGCAGACAGGGGGAGCAGCTCCATGTTGGATTGACCCGCACCCCCTCCATCCTGATAACGCAGGGACTGAACATTGTCCAACCCCACCTGTCCTCTCCTCCCAGGCCTGAGAGTATTGATACTTCCCACCTCACCTCTGAGCACTTCTGTCTGTTCTCCCAGGTTGCTTGGCTCAGGTGAGTCATTTCTGTCCAGACCTTCCCTCTGGAACAGACCAACTTTTCTGTTTTGGATTAAAAAGAACTCTGGGCTCTTGTCGTTCCTAGGGACAGTTCAACCTATGTTGGTATCCACAGTGGGGCCAGCAAGAGCTCACCTCCTTGTAGAAGGCCATGTAACACAGGGACCTCACCCACATCACAAAGCCCCCAGGCTGCTCCCTAACTCTGAGTCAAACTGAGACCCCCCAAGTCTGGGGAGCTACGGAGCGGGACAGTGGGGGATGGGCATCATGGGTTTTTACACAGGGAAACAGTTTTATTCTATTTCCAACACTGGATCCAAGACATGACCCCACTTGTGTGGCCTCCCCAGCTGTCTCTGTGGGAGGAAAAGAAGTAGCCAAAGGCTTGGGATTTAGCACAGTTGGTTGAGTGCTCTCCTAACGTGCAATCTTGATCCCTGGAACCTAAAAAGTTGGACGTGTTAGCACACACTGGCAATCCAAGCACGCTGGAGGTTGAAGCAGAGGGATCAGACGTTCAAGAGTCATCCTTGGCTACATAACCAGTTTGAGGCCAGCTTGGGCTACATGAGACCTTGTCTTAAGAATAACAAAAGGGGTAGCCAAGGGCATTGTTGCTGGCCAGCTTCATAGAGTCTCAGACCATGTGCCACAGAGGAGGACTGTGGTCAGAGCCCCCTCCCCAGTCCCTGGGCTGCTGTGTTCCTGGGGTCATCTTGAGAGACTCTGGCTGGATACTCCATGTATCCCTCAGAGGTTAGAAGCCCACTGTTGGCTCATTATTCTCTACAGACTGTTGGCAAGTGTAGGGCAAAAGCTGCATGTATGAGCACAGCTCCTGCTCATGGGGCTGAATCTCTGTCCTGGCTGCTGCGGAGGGAAGGCTCCATCTTTGAGGGCTGCAAGGGAGCTATGTCTCAAGGATAGCAGTGGCTCTGTACACCTTCAAACCCAACTTCAATGGCATCTTCATGGGGGGGGGAGTCTTCTATGACCTCCCCAGTTCATATGACAACACTCATATTGGCTCTGCATGGCCTCTGTTCTCCCTTGCTCTCTTGGTCCCTGACAGCAGGCACTATTAACTCCGTCCTCTCCCATCCCAACCTCCATCATCCAACCCCTCTCCCATCCCATTGGAACACAAGCTCTGAGCATAGGCCTCGCTCACTGGAATGGGTAGGTATGCAGTAGGTGCTCACACACTTGCTCCCTGGAAAGGGTTGGTATGCAGTAGGTGCTCACACCTTGCTCCCTGGAATGGGTTGGTATGCAGTAGTTGTTCATACACATCCAGGTCACAAGACTTGAGGCTGGGGAAACAGACTACTCAGCAAAATGCTTACTGTATAAGGACCTGAGTTCAAATTCGCAAACCCATGTGAAGTTCAGGCACAGACCGGCACGTCTGTAACCACATCGCTGCTGAGTGGAGGGAGGGAGAGACAAGCCAGAGGGGCAGCTATCCAGAGCTTGCTGGTCATGCAGTCTGGCTTAATCTCAGAGCTCCGGGTTCAATGAGAGGCCCCCATCTCAAAGGAAGGTGGGAAAGGACAGAGGAAGAGGCCTGATGTTGACCTCTGCCCCCACCATCCACCCTACACCCACCTTTACACCGTGAATGGCTGCTCACAGGCAATAACTCTTCAGAGGGAATAAACCATTTGCCGGGCTCCTGCAGTGGTGTGTGGCCTGACGAAGGTGGAGGAGATACAATGTTTCTTCCTGTCGTCTGTTACTTTGTTATCACACACACATTCCTCCCACCCAGGCCCCTCCTTCAGCATCTCCTAGACTAGCCTTTATTGGCTTAAGAGTTCTTTCCCAGTGGAAAGCTCGCCTTTGGACCTTCCATCCTTGCTCCCCATGACTGTGCCCCAAGATGGCCACCTGAAGACAGGCCTCAGTTCCAATATTCCTTCTTCTCAGGGTCCCATCTAACCCAGCCCCATTACCCCCATTTGCAGCTGCCTCTGCTCCATCTTGTCAGGATGTCTGTACTGTCTGAAAGGATCTTATTTACTGTAGAACCGGCTTGCCAGGGAATCTAGCCCCATGGGCTCAAACCCCAAGTCCTGTGCCTTCTCTATCCAATGGAGATCAGCTGTTCTCCATTCCGGCTGCTTTCACCAAGGCTCCTCAGTGTGGTCAGGCGTGCTCACTCGTGCCTTTGATCAGCCAATTTGAAGCTTGTGAGTCTGTTCAAATCTCTTCCTAGGAAGGGGAGGGAAGCATTGTTCATTCCCCCCCCCTCGTGCCGTGGAAGGAGTGGCACACTCCCCAAAGTCTGCTGTAGTCTCTGTAGCTTTGGCACATCTGTGCCCCTTGATGGTAAGAGGCAGCCATGACCCTATCAGCTGTCATCTGATCAGTACCCCACCCTCGGCCCCTTTCCAGGTAGGAAACAGCTTTTGCCCAGTGCCACCGGGTCTGAAATGGGTCCTCTCCACATGTCCCCATCAGAGCTCTCTGCAAGGCCCCTGGTGCTCTGGGAATCGGGCATCTCCTCATGAGTCCCCAGAGAAGCAACCCAACTGCAGGGACACTTCCTAGGCTCCCACAAGGGCAACGGCACCCAGTTTGCAGTTGTCACCAGCTCTGCAAGCCTACCTGGCCTCCAGCCAGGGAGCCTAGTGCCAGTTTCTCTTCTTGGCGGTGCCCCTAGCTGCAGGATTCTTGGGAGACTTCCTTTACTAGCTTCTGAGGGTAAAGAGAGGTGGCATATTTTAATTTGGCCACCTTGATCTCACAGAAGGGTAGTGTTTGGAGAAGAGGGGTCAGAGGTGGCTGAGGGCAGCCGCAGAGACAAGTGACCTTTTCAACATGCTTTCTGTAGCACAGCATCTCTGAATAGATTCAAGGGTCCCAGGAACCAGTTTTAGGATGATGGAAAATGCTTCCTGTCTGCTTGGCCATACACTGAGGACTTCCTGTAGCCTGGCATTGCCAGTGTTCTAACATGGGCCTGGCCTGCAGTCAACCCTTAGCTGTGGTTTTCTGAAGTTACCAGTCCATGGTAGCCATAGTGCAGGCTAAGGAGTCATGGCACAAGGGAGGGAGATGTGAGGGCTGGGGTGCTGGCTGCTGCTCTGTGTCAGAATGCCCTGCACTCAGTTGTTTCTCCTTCCTGAGACCTTGGCAAGAAGTCTGACCTTCCCCCTCTGCAGGCAGCATGGCCTCCATAGCTCCCGCCAAGCTCAGGGGGAGGAAGGAGGGGAACTAGGAGCTGTTGGCTCTGGTGTCAGCATTCTGGCTCTGCTGCCCCTTGGCTGAGCTTAATTTTCTCCTTCCAGCTTGGCATTTGTAAGACTGGGATATTAACAGACTCCATGCTGTAAGGACAGAATCGGTGGATGCATGTAATGTGCTTAGCTCATGTAGAGACGTGGTGGGTCACCGGCAGCAACCAGAGCCATTCCGTCATGGCCATTATCATGGGGACACACCAGGGGCTGTACACCCTTAGCCACTGCTGTTGGCACGACACACTGTCCCGTAATATAGACAACTGGGGACAGGAGGTGACAAAGCCCTGTGGGCCAGAGGGTCATGGAGGAAGTAGGGGTCTCCAGGGAAGACAGATTCCCAGGAGGCCTCTGGAACCAGTCGGTAACCACAGCTCTGGTGTGGGCAGGCCTTCTCTGGGGAGTTAAAGGGGGAGATGGTGTTTCAGGACTAATCTGGGGGCAGTGACAGCACAGAAAGCTCAATGCAGAGGAAGACACAGCTGCCCAGCCCCTTAGTGGAGAGGTGGCCCTTACAGGAAGAGGCCATCTCTTGGTTCTCAGAACTCAGGGTTCTCAGCAGTGTAGCTGGGAGAGGCTGGCCGAATCCTGTGCTGAGCAGTGGGCACCCAGAGAAATGGGTAGGGGTTACTGTTTTCCCAGGGACAGTAGCCCTCTCAAGGAAGTGTGGTTCCTGGAGGGTGCTTCTGTGTCCTGGGGCTGCAGCAGCTCAGTTACTTCCAAACCAGCCTGGGGTTTGCCCTCTGTACTGAAGGCCTACAGGGGGCCTGCAGAGTGGGCAGGCCCTATACACGAAAGGCAGAAACGAGTCAGGTGTGCCCGCGATTGGCTGGGGGGAGCTGTGGGAAAGGCACAGCCCCCAAATAAGAGCGGAAGCCGTTCCTGCTCTTCTTTCTCATTTTATTAAAGCTGTGGTGATTTTTGAGAAGTACCAGGTGATCCCATCTTCTGTGTCCTGGAAAGATGAAGGTCTGCTGGGCTAACAGCATTAGCCCAGCCCAGCGTGGCCAGTCCTGTGGGACAGTCCATTGGACCCTCACACCAGGGTATGGAATATGTCCACCTTCTCCCGATACAGCTGGTAGAACTGCTTGGCCAGACAGTGGAATGGGGCCTCGTAGTTGTCCATCTCCTTCTGGAAGAAGGGAGAAAGGCATGAGAGTCTGGTCTGGGGAAGCAAGCCCCTACTAGATAGAGGTTTCTCTCCCTTCGGGTCCCTGACACTTGGTGACAGAACGTCTTCATGTTGTCTGGACATCTGCTGTCGCAATGTAGATTTTATAGGGAAACTGAGAGACAGAAAGAGCGTGCGGACAGCTGCATGACCTGTGATCGGTAGGGCCAGGGTCTGGTCCGAGGTCTATCTGTGGAGTGCCATCCTTGTTGCCACTAGGATTCTGTGTGGAGGACATGAAGATGAGTCCCTTACTTAGCTCTGACAGAGGTCAAAAGGCCAATGCAAAACAGCAGACAGATGTGTTCCAGGAGAAAGTCTGGCCACAGGCTACCTCCTGGCCACAGCCCAGCCAGGAGAGGTGCAGCACACATAGCTCCCTATTCAATATGTCAGGCTGCAGCAGAGTCCTTCTACCCACCCCAGAGGCCAGGAAGGCCAGCGGGGTGGCCGGCAGGACCAAGTGGGAATAGACTTATTTTGAAGGAATAAGCTGAGACCTCCAGGATGGTGCCAGATCCCAGCAAGAACGCATGGCTCCTCCCACCGGGGGCGGGCATCTCTGACCCCACAGAAGGTGCAGAGCTGGCTCTCTGCTGATGGCTTGATAGTTTTCCTCATCCCTGGGCCCTGGGGTAGCACTGACTGAGGTGGAGTGAACGCTTGCTCTTCATGGCCAAAGGTGCCGAGAGGACATTTCTATTGTCCAAAGGATCAGGAAGATGAAGGACCTTGCCTTAGGTTGCATCTAAGAGGAGTCAATGGTGGCCCTCCAAGGCCCTGTCAGGAGAAAGGGCACACCACACACACAGCACCCTCCTGACACTGTGGCCACTACTCACCCGAAATGTGGGTGCCTGTTTTTCCTGTCTGTGTTCCTGTTCCTCAAATTTTGTTTTTTGTTTTTTATTTAAATTGGACCGATTGTTGTAACACCATAGGACCCAAGGCAGGAGCCAGTCTCTCAGGCTGCTCTTTTGTTTCATGAGATAGGGACTTATGTAGTTTAGGCTAGCCCGGAACTCACTACAGCCAAGGCTGAGTTTGGATTTCTAATCCTCCTGCCTCTACCTCTGGAATTCTGGGATTACAGGTATGTACCGAGGTGCTGGTGATCAAACTCAAGAGTGCTATGCATGTTAGACAAGCACTTTACCACCTGAGGCACATCCCTAGCTGCCACCACCACCACCACCACCACCACCACCACCACCACCACCACCACCACCACCACCACCACCACCACCACCTCATCACTCACTACCATCATCATTCTAAGAGAGCTTCTCAATATGTAGTCCAGGCTGGCCTCGGATTCTTAATCTTCCCACCTCAGTCTCCCAAGTGGTAGGATTAGAGGCACACACCACCATACTGTAGCCCGGGCATTTTAAAGAACAAAGTGGCAGATAGAACCTACCACACTGCAGACTGGAGCACTGCAGACTGGAGCTACAGCTAAGAGCCTACAAGGGCCCATCTGAAAGCTTTTCAGTGGCTGGCAAAGGCGCAGCCCGGATAAGAGGCACTGAAGTGTCCCTGATGGAGTGGGAGGAACATCCCAGAAGTCAGTGTGGCCACACTTTACAGAGGAGTGGATGAAGCCAAGAGGGTGGAGTGGCCCCAGCTGGACAGTGTACCCTGATCCCAAGCGGGTGACTGTCTTATGGTGTGGCTGTAAAGAGGACAGGAGTGCACCAGGCCTGGGGGAGAGAGCTTCCTGGACCCCATAGCCAGGGAGAAGCAAGGGCAGTTGGGGGAGTCGCTGAACATAGTGTAGTGAGAGAGCGCGCTGCAGAAGGTGGACGGGGCCCAGCGCTGGGAGCACGCTGAGCAAGGAAGGTGGGCTGCTGCCCAGCGAGCTCCAGTGCATGCGAGCCTCCTCGGTCTCCAATCGGGGGGAGTTATAGATTTTATAGGGAAAACTGAGAGACAGAAAGAGCGTGCGGACAGCTGCATGACCTGTGATGGGTGGAGCTGAGGTCTATCTGTGGAGTGCCATCCTTGTGGCCACTAGGGTTCTTTGTGGAGGACTGAAGATGAGTCCCTTACTTAGCTCTGACAGAGGTCAAAAGGCCAAAGCAAAACAGCAGACAGATGTGTTCCAGGAGAAAGTCTGGCCACAGGCTACCTCCTGGCCACAGCCCAGCCAGGAGAGGTGCAGCACACACACCTTCCTACTCAATATGCCAGGCTGCAGCAGAGTCCTTCTACCCACCCCAGAGGCCAGGAAGGCCAGCGGCAGGGCACAGAGCTGAGGGTGCTGAGCAAGGTGGGCAGTTTGCTGCCCAGTGAGTGCCCTGGGTGAGGCTCCACACGGGGACTTGGGCCTCTCACTTCTGCCTGTGCAGCCATCATGTCAAGGCCAGTCAATGTCACAGCTTCTCTCCCCCTCCCAGCCAAAGTGTCCTTAAGCACTGAGTGGAGGGAAGGAGGCGGTGAGACCCTGTGGGAGGGTTTTAGACGGAGTCAAAAGCTCTCCAAAGCACTAGCTGGGAGAACCCATCATAAAAACGTAAGGAGTTCAATGCCCAGGAGCCTTGACAGACACCACAGAGAGGCTGGAAATAGACAGAAATTGAACCATTTTCCAAACGCATTAAGGGGGCCCGGCAGCGACAGAAGCCCTTTTATCCGATGACTAATTATCATCTTGTGCACAGTTTGGACACTGACAGAGCAGGCTGTTGGGAGGCGATGTTTGGAGGAGGCTCAGACTAGCTCTTGGTTTGACTTACAATTCTGTCGCCAAGAGCTCCCAAGCAGGTCCGCTGAGGGGGGCAAGGGCTCAAACTTCTGGGAGACTTGACTTTCCAGGTGGACAGGGCTGCATTCTGATCTTGGTTCTACCTCTCCTTACCTGTGCATCGAGGGAGGGACGCGAGGCCTCTCTGAGCCTGTCTGGTAACAGGACAGCGGACACAGACACAGCTGCCTTGTCCGGTTGCCCTCTGCTGCCTGGAAGGGCGGGCCTCCTCATGGAGACGTGGGTTCAACCTTGCTCTTAAACTCTATGTCACCCGTAGTGATAAACAGTGGGTCTTGATTTGGTTCTGAAAATCCTTTAAACTAAAGGATTCCTTTTTGACTTGACAGGGTGGGCTGGAAATGCCAAGACTTGGAGAGATGTTTAAGAGTTAAGAGCCAAAGGACCACGGAGGCCTCTCCCTGAGGCTGCTGCACTTTGGAAGAGGGGAGGAGGGGATAGGCTTGGCAGCATCTCAAACCGTGTCGGGTTATGGTCCCTTTTTAATTACGGCTTTCTTAACCGAGCCGCCAATGGTGCTCCTGTTAGCAGCAACTCAAGGGGGACTAGTTAACTCGCACAGTTAATACGGAGCGCTCAACCGCAGCCTCTTCAAGCAGAATTTATGCGCATCCTTCCCGACACCTGAGGGGAGCTGACCGGTAGCTTTGGGTGACTGACTGATGTGTTGGGGTGGGTTTTAATTTCTAGGAAATATGGGGTGTTGGGGGAAGGGGTGACTGAAGAAGGCGGGGGTGGGGGTGGGGGATGGGAAGCCCCTGCTAGAGCTGTAAGGCTGTGTGGCTTGGCAAAGCCGGGAGTTCCCCGAAGTAGCTCTCATTTGAACCAATCCGGCATTGTGATAATCGGTTGAGATGGGGTGATGTCCACCTCTGTACCAGCCACTGGTTCTGGGGCTTAGTAAGGAGTAAGGGATCGTGGCTGTTTTAAAACACTGGCACTAGGCTTTGTGTGGAAGTGTTTTCCATTCATTCGTGTGCGTGATAATCCCCAAAGGGCAGCTTCCTAAGCCTGTGCTTACAGGTGAAGAGCTGAGACCCCACACTGTGCGTCCCAGGCCCAGGGTCCCAGAGGTGGTTCAGCTTCTTGCCCTGACAGCTATGCCTTGTTTGGGGAAGTGTGCCAGTGAGGGACACTGTCGATGCCCACATCCACATACTAACAGCTCCCTGGCTCAGGCTGCTCTGTAGGCGTGACAGAGCCTGCAGCTGGAGGTGACGTCTGGGTATGCACTATCCCCGCTGACTTTTTGGGAAAGCCATATGGTTGGGTCTAGAGACCCTAAGATAAGACCGCGTACGACACGGCCACTGCGGGCCTAACAGGACTCTGGCAGTGTTCCTGAGCGAGGGCCGCGGCTGCCGTCCTCATGCCCGTGGTGGGAGACACGGAGTGGGGATCTGACTGGTGTCATCGGAATCATGTGGCCGGAAGCCACAACTTTCGGGGTTCCAGATGTAAGAAGGCATTTCACTGTGTTACACAGCCCTGATGGTACCAGTGACCTGCCATTCTGAGTCTCAAAAATGACACTGGGTATGAGAGACGGTGGGGGGTCCTGGGACTGGGTGTGCCCTGGTCATGTGGGTCTGGGGTCACTCTTTTTCCACTTCAATGCTGCATTTGGAACTGGGGGCCAATTCCTGTCTCAGAACTACCCAGTAGGCTTGACTTTCGGAGCTCTCAGAGCCCAAGGGTCATGGAAATGCCACCCCCACCCCCCACATACTTCAACGTCTTCCCAAGAGAGATGCACACAGCTTTGCCCAGGATAGGCTGCCAGCCCTGCTTGACAGTGCCGCATAGAGGACTCTCATGCCATCCACTGAGCAGAGACCCAGGGGAGCATGTGAGCACCAGCTCTAATTTAGATTTTGCATCTGGTGGCAGAACCACTTGACGAATCCCAGTCCATGATCAAACCTCTGGCACAGAGCCCCCCGCCCACCCCTCACGGTGGCTCAGAGGGTGGGGGTGCTCACCACAGATGTCTCAAAGAATTCCAGGCCTTGACTCAGGGCCCACGCCTGGGCCTGGGCAGAATCCACCGTTTGTCGGCCAGCCAGGTCTGTCTTCGTTCCCACTAAAACACCTATGCGAAAGAAATGACCACAGTATTGGGTTCTGAGGTGGCAGGATGGGTGGGAGGTCAGTGGCAGAGAGAGGGACGTGTGACATATCAAGTGACACAAGCTGCCCACTTGAGGGGGGTATGTGGCAGCAGGGAAGGTCCCCGAGGGCCACAGAAAACAGACTGGCTTTGTTGTGCACATACAGCTCAGTTTAGAGCTGTCGAATGCCTTCAAAATATATCTGTGCTCCTCACCTCCTTGGGGCTGTAAGCACCGGGCAGGCCTGGATCAAGTTTAGAGCAGCATTTGTGCTAATTCTCAGCTCGTGGAACCAACACCGGACGTGGTCATTAATGCTAATCCTGGGCCTGGGCTCGGAGTCAGGGACTCAGGTAATTGAGCTCCGTTCCCAGCTGCCTCGGCTGAGCTAATTTCTCAGCCCAGTCTCTGGAGGCCGCTTTCCCTGGCCTCTAATGAGGAGAATTTGTTGATCTCACACAGGGATGAGAAAGAAACCGATTTAAAGCGTGCAGGAGTGGCAACCGGGCTGGAATGTAACTTGTGCCCAGTGTACTGGGGAAAATGAGGGCTTCTTCCCTGGAGTTAGCTTTCTGAAAACACCCATCCAGAACACAGTGGCACCTTCTTATCTCAGCTCTCCCAACTCTGCCTGGTGGGTGGCATCATCTCTCCTCCCCCAGGCTTGGGGAGGTTTTTCAAGACCGTTTAGAGGCTGAGCAAAGGCACAGTGAAGGGCGCTGAGGTCAGAGATTCAGGCTCCTGTCCCACTCCCACAGTGGCTTGCGAGGTGACCTGAGGTCCTTGAGTTGAAGGACGGGGGCGGGGTTGGAGAAAGGCCCATCTACCGCTGATACCTGGGAGGGAGATACCGGGAGTCTGAGACCGGACTTTCTCCAGCCACTTGGTGCAGCTGATGAAGGACTGCTCATTGGTCACATCGTAGACGAGACACAGCACGTTGGGATTCTCCCACTAAGCAAGAGACAGGAGAGGCCCGTTTCAGAGACATGACAGGGACTCTTGGATGGGGGCTGGGGGAAGAAAATGGGCTTTCGGGGAGGTGGGTTGAGGGAGGGGTGTGAGATGGGAAACTGTCCCACCCACAGGTGGTCACAGGTCACCACAGAATGAAGGGAGGCCAGTTGCAGTGGCACTTATGAGGGACAAGCATTCCCATGGGAAGGGGGGTGGCGTGAAAACCTGGGTTGGGGAATTCCTGCCCAGAAGATGGCAGTGACGGTCAGGCACCTCTCATCAGGAGCTGCCTGTGAATCACTGAGATGCCCCAGTCAGTAAGGTTGTCTGGGAGAGTCTCACTTTGTAGCCAAAGCAAACGGCTCAGAGAAGATGTTGACTGGCCCGTGTGACCGGCTCCAGGGGCAGTCAGGCTGGGCAGGACAGGGCTGTTTGCCACCCAGAAGCCCCTCTCTTTTCTGTCATGGTTCTACTTACTCACGCACCACAGTTCTTTTGGGAGCCTGCTACCAGGAGGCTGTGGCGGTCTCCCAAACTGCAGACTGCAAAGGAAGCGCCTTCCTCCACTGCCTAGTCCCTGGGTCTTCTTCATGAGGGCGGGCTTTTAAAAACCTGGGGATGCTTTGGCTTCTTGTATGGGGTTGCCATCAACCTAATGCACACTAACACCCAGAAGAGGCTCGGTCATCCAATGAAGAGCCGGACTTCATTGGGGCTGAGGGATGTTGGCCTAGGGGTGGTGGGACACTGAGTCCCTAAGGATCCTGCCACTTGCTCTGGATGAGGTCAGGGGATGCCCCTGTCTGGGCCGTGAGGGCTCCCTTTGATGCATAGGCTGTGGGTACTAAACTCTCCCGTACAAGTAGGCCCTGCTTTGTCTGGGATATCAGGGAAGCTTGTGGGGCCTGCAGAGTACGACGTTCTAGTCTCCTCAGAAGGCCAGTCCAGCAGAATAAACCCGATGCTATGCATGACTCTTCTTGGTGTGGTAGAAAGGGCAGGGCCTCGTTTCTGGCTCTAGGTCTCCTTAGAGGGGAAGGGATCAGTAGTCCTGTCTTGGGGGGAGGGAGAGCTGGGGGGGGACTGAAAGACGCTCACAAAGAGCTATTAAAAACAGCGGGGGGCGGGGGTGGGGTGGCAGCTACAAGGACTGAATGGCTTCATGGCTCCTGGCACATTCTGGAGCTGGGACTGACCGTGATGGGTAGGTAGGAACATCTATATCTGCCATGTGGCTCAAAGCCCCAGTGGGAGGGATGTCCCTTAAAGGATCCTGCCTGGCAGCTTCTGATGGTCCCAGGGCATCCCCATGGGGAGTGCCACAGGGACAAGGGGGTTGAGCAGAAGGGGGTAGTGAAGGTGGAGTAGGAAAAAGAAAATCAACACACTACTTGCCAGTTTATCCAGCATTTCAGAGAACAGCTCCTTGCCGGCTGAGTCGAAGATGAAAAGTTCCTAGAACCAGAAAAGCTTGTGTCAGAAGAGGGCTCGGGGAGAGTCAGGCCAAGTCTCCCACTCAGCTTTCTGGGCAGGAGGCTTGCGTGCGGGCAGAGTGCACGCGCCCATGCGCATGGCTGCCTTTGCACGTGCCCTACCTTCTCCGAGGCCCCAGGGAGATGGCAAGAACGGTCTAAAGTGCCCGAGAGGCAGAGGTAGAGCTTCCGTCCGCCTAGTGCGACCTGCGCGTAGCAGGTGGCTCACCTTTCCCAACCTCGAGCACAAAAAATCTCGGGGGAAGCTGACTGCCCACCTGGCAGGACAGAACGGTAACAGGCTGACAAGTGTTCTGGTGTCCAAAAGGCCACTCTGTGCTTTGGTAACCAAATGGCCTCTCAGATCGTCTGACGACTCTTGGTAAAGGAGGTCACTGAGGAGACCTGGGGGAGGTGCTTAAAGTAGGACAGCCTGTCACTGCTCTGAGGCAGTGAGCATGTGCTCTGTACACATTGTACCTTGCCTTCCCAGCCCAGCTGGAGACCCTCCCAAATGCTGCTGCTTGCTTGAAACTCCCTCAGAGATCCCTGAGCCCCACCCTGGTGTAGCACCTCTTGCCTGGCTGTAAATCCAGGATACCGTCGTGTTACGGTATCCTGGTTGGTCCCTTCCTGCTCCATGGACTGGCCCTGCACAGTGTGTTTCCTGTGTCAGCTGTTCCTGTGGCACTGGGGGCGTCGGTGCCTTTCTTTTTGCTTAGAGGTCTCCTTAAGATTCCGATGAATGCAACAGACCCTGTCTCCTTGGGAGTGGCCAGACATGATGCTGTGCCCGTCTCCCTCTATGAGCTGTGGGAGTCTTTGGAGGGATCCAATTAAGAACTCAGATAAAAGATAACAAGTTCTTTTTGTTGAGGCCTGCATCCCAGTCCCTCCCCCATACCCCAGGCCCTCCCTCCGAGGCTCCCTGTGTCCTTGCGGTGAGGAAACCCCAGGCCCCAGGAACAGCCCCGAGTGCCCTGGCTTCAGGGCAAGAGTACCACTCACCACACTGTCATTTGTGTCAAGAACTGGCACTGTCTTCACCACCAAATCCACTCCGGTTGTCTGCAGGGGACACGAAGATCACAGGCCTTAGAGGGCCCCACACTGGGACAATCAGAATGAGGCAAGTCCCTACCTCCCTGCAGAGGCCTTCCCAGTCAAGCAGAAGTCAGAGGCCCTCAAGGCCTCCCGACTCCCTGTAGTGAGAATTTTAGTTTCTTTAAAAATATAGGCATGTTATGTTAATATATATAGTTTTGTTTTTATCCCAGGTGTGGGATGTGGGGCTGCTTCAGATTGTCCACAGCAGCTATGATTTGCCCCATGCTCTGGCGAGGGTGTGATTTTTGCCAGCTGCAGACAGTTTACGTTTGGAATTCTGGAGCCTCTTCAGAGGGTAAGAAAACGCCAGAGCCTGAGAGAGGAGGCTGCTGCTCCCTCTGCTCCTGCTTGCTGATGTCCTGGCAAAGGACTTGCTCCACGGAACTCAATGCCCCTAATCGACAGGAAGTAGCCTAACCAGAACCCTTTCCCCTCTAACCTTTCTCTCCTTTTTAGTGTTGGGGGCTTGGAAGGGATAAGGGTGGGGAAGGGCGGTAGGGAAAAAAAGCCAATAAAGTAGTCAAAATTGTGGTTACAAGTCCCTGCCCTCCACTCTTCCTGGCAACCATGTGGCATCCTGGTTGGTCCCTTACTGGTGGCCAGTGGAGGCTGGATCTCCAAGTGGCCATTTCCTCATCTTCTCTCAGGCCACTTAGGGCATCTTCTAGGGATCTTGCCAAGTCCCCCCTCTCATGGTTAACCACCACGTTTCATTACATAGTGGCCAGCTCAGGACTCTTCCACCCCAGCTCACCAGAGTGTAGTTCTTCTGGAAATGGGTCCCGTCGCTGCGGAACATCTGCACCAGGGCTGTCTTGCCTACAGCTGGGTCTCCTGAGGCCAGAGCAGAAGAAAAGTCGTTGCTTGGATTCCCCTCGGGCACGAGACCCTCCTCCTATTCTAGAGTGCTTGCCTCGGAACCAGAAAACTTGCTGAGTTTTCAGAGGAAATGTCTACAGCTCTCGTGGGAAGCAGAGAGGTAGCCGGCAGGGCAACTGGTCCGGGAGATCTGTCTTTAAAGCTTATCTAAAGCCAGAGTACGTTTCTAGAAACCTCATAGCCCCATCAACTAGAAGAATGACCTAGAAGGTAGTGGTAACAGGGCTGAGGGAGGGCCTTGGCAACAGAAGTTACACTCCTCCACCAAAGCACGCCCTGTGGAGAAACTGTCACTTTCCAACTCCAATTTACTCTCGAGTCTGGTCTGCAAAGAGGGGTGAGCAGCGACTTGTGACCCCACCTGGCTGAGCCGCTGCCTGCTCCCTCCTCTGCGCTGGCAGTAAGGAAGTCAAGAGGCTGCGCTCACCGTGAGAAATCTCATTTTCAAGTGATGTACTCCATCTTGACCTGCCAGGTGAACGCTGTGCTGCTAGACTTAGGAAAGTGCGTACACACGCACGCGCGTGCGCACACACACGCACACCTTTAGTCATTTTCCAATGGCCACTTTGCCCAGCTGTGCCCTTCCTTCCTTTTGTTCAAGAAACAGCTCCAGGAACCCGCACATCAGAAACCAGGTCTCCTGTCGGTTTTCAGGCCCAGATCAGATCTGAGTCTTTTCCAAAATAAGAGGGAGTGGTTTCATTTAGAGCTCATCTGGGGCTGTCATGGGGACGGCTCAGGGTGCCTTGCTTTCTCTGCTGTCCCGCCCGACCTCCACTGACGTGGCTGCTTTCCACATATCTTTCCTGCCTCTAGAGCAGGATCCTGATTCTCACTCCACTGCCCAGGTGTTTCAGGACACATGCTTCCTCGTGTTCCTGACCTTCAGGGCCGTGACGGTGACGACGGTGACCGCCACCACCACCACCACCCATTCCATGTTTCTTGATTCCCAGCATTTGAAACAATCTCTGTCTTCTGTCTGCTCCACAGTGGATCTTGACGCGCTTGACTTTTCCCACCTGTGATCTTCCTCTGTGAGACAATTACGTGACTGCGGTGGCATGTGGATGAGACCTCTGCGAGGGCCGAGTGAGCCATGCAGGACTTGATTTCCTGCTGGTGTTTCTTAGAAGGGAACAGCCATGGCCCAAGCTCTCCTCACAAGCCCTTCACTCTCATTCTGCCCCTCCCATGCTGTGTCCCCACTGAAGTCACAGGTGAACACAGCCAGGCTCGCAGAAGCTGCTTTAATGCTGCCTTGCTTCACTGGGCTGGTCTGGCTGACTACCCCAAATACCACCTTCGGGCTCTTTTCACTGTGGCCTCCCGGAGCCTACAGATCCCACCTACCCCGGGGTATATATCCCAGCATTTCCTTCTCCACACTTGTCGTTGACCCCCTCACTCCAGATGGGGAGTCAAGTCACCGTCACCCTGACATCTATTCTGTTCCTAAACCTGGGAGGAAATTGGCTCTTTCTCCCTGGGAGATTCCCCACAGACTGGCTTTGGTTAATTTCGTGAATCTTTCTGCTGACTGCCAGTAACCAAGGCTGGCAGCGGAACTCCTGTGTGGGCTGTGAGGAGGGATCTGAGCGTGGAGAGGCGGGGGAACTGATAAACACACTCTAGGAGCAACAGGATGACAAACGGAAAGCCAAACAGAACAGCTGAGAAGCAGAGCATCCGAGGGAGCAGGGGAAACCTCGAGAGCCTGTGAGCCCACATGGATGCTGGGTGCAGGGGTTCCCCAGGGCCGTGGCCAGGGCTGGAAGACCGGAGTGCCTAGGGAAGGCACCATGTGAGGCTACTAGTGACCTCGTAACTAACTGCCAAGTCCCGTGGCCACTCCTGGGCTCTCACTAGTGAACTCTCTAGATGGGGTGGTAGCTGGCCACAATCCTCTACTGCCCCAGCCCCACCCCCTCCGTCCTGTGGTTGTGGGGACCATGCACAGGCTCTATCTTGCCGCCATTGCCTGCTCCTCAGCCCCCATGAGTTCATCCTCTTCAGTTTCCCAGCGGTGGGCACTGCTGGGGTCTGTCCTCCGAGCTCTGATCCTGGCGCTTCTGCCTCAGCTAGCCCCTCCCCTCTCCTCAGTTTGGGATTAAGCCCAGGGCCTTGTGCATGTGAGGAGAGGGCTCTGCTACTGCTACAGCCACAGCCCTGGCTTCTCTCATTCCTTGACCCTTGCTGTCCTAGGCCAGCTCCTTCCCAAACTGGCTGTGTTTCCAGTCCTTGTGGGGACTTCCGCTGTCTTCTGTAGTTTGCTTGTCCATAGCCATGGCTGCATCTCACCACAGACTGGAGTGATTTCTCCAGCTATCTCTTTCTGCTCACCATTCCGCCGTGGGGACCGGGCATTCTTGCTTTTCCGAGGATGAGGTCACCACCTCCTCCCCCATCCTGCTGTCTTCCTTCTAGTCCTTCTGGTTCTGGGCTGTCTCTCAAGCCTACACTTTGGGCACTTGCCCCACTACCCAAGGTTGCCCCAGGAGCTCACACATTATCTGTAGAGCTGGGAGCCCCCTCTTTGGGCTACTCTTTGCCCAATCATGAAGGTGGGGATTCTGTCCACCTGACTATCCCAGTGCCCCTACATGGCAGCCATTGATGTCATCTCATCTCGAGGACATGGGACTCACATCTGTCCTGAACACAGAAATGGACTGGGTTGCGCCTGGCTCTGAAGCTGAGCTGAGTCCCCTGCCAGAAGAAACAGGTCCTGGTGGCAACATGTCACATGCTAACACTGCCCTAGTGTGACTGAACTGAGTGCTGTCCCAGCCAGGCATCGCCCCTCCCCAGAGGTCTGCACCTAGCTCAGTGGCCTCCTCTGGCTCTGCACTACTGCTGTGTGCAGCTCCTGCAGGCTGACTCTGGTCTCTCACAGTCAGGAACTAATTCCCAAGCCCACCTCAGCCTCACACAGAGAGACAGTCACTGAACAGAATGGCCATGGGTCCTCCAATTTGTCCACAGCATGCATAGCTCTAACAGTCAACTCCTAGGTGACCACTCCAACCGTCTCCAGCTGTCCCTTATAGAAAATCTGGACAGGTATGCTTGTTCTTTTTCCTTGGACCCCTACCCCACCCCTCCCCAGAACACACACACTCACTCACTCTCTCTCTCTCTCCTCTTTCTTTTTTCTTTTCTTTTCTTTTTTTTTTTTTTTTTTGGTTCTTTTTTTCGGAGTTGGGGACCGAACCCAGGGCCTTGTGCTTCCTAGGTAAGCGCTCTACCACTGAGCTAAATCCCCAGCCCCCTCTCTCCTCTTTCTAATCCAAGTCTGAATCCTGTCTTCTCTCTCTGTGTAAAGCTCAACTGGCTTCTGTGTGGCCTCCGAGGCCACCTCTCCTTCTCTTCTCTTCACCAGGGCCACTATGATAATTGGGCGGGGTGCTCTGGCTACACTCCAGGGGATCATGACCACTGTCCCCACAAACCTAGACAGATGGGCATCCCCCCAAAGGGCAAAGGCTTGGGGTCAGACTCCAGTGCCACACTATCTGTGTGTTAGGTAACGGTGCCGCTTAAGGCCTCTGTGCCCACTTTGCTACATCTGTAAAATGGGCTAACAGCTACTGTGAGGTACCCACTTCAAAGAGTTGCCAAAGCTAATGAATCAGTGTGTCCGGCATCTGGTGCACGGTGCTGTTGGTTAAATAAATAAAACAAAGATGCCTGTTAACTGTGCTCCCTCTCTCTCCATCTCAAAAGAAGCGGCAGCTGTGCCTGAGACACTCCTCAAAGTTTGACACACGAAGGACCCACGATTCACACTTGCACATCTGGGTTCTTCCTGGTGAGGGCGTAGGGCCGACTGCAGCTTGCATGGTGACTCAACATAGTAGATTCTCAATAAACATCTGCTGAGTGACTATCCTTGTGGACGGGAGCCACGTGAGAGAACACGTGGGTCTATGAGGGATGAGAAGAAAAAGCTGGGGGAAGGGTTGTGTGCATGTGTGCTAGGGAGGCATGGAGATTAAGAATCTGAAATGTGGTTCTGACCAGGTCTCTTGGTCCCTGGAGGCCTTAACCAGAAGCTGTAGACTGAGGACCAGACTGGGGTGGAAGCCAGGAGCCCCTAATGGCTCTGGTTGAGACTGGAATCATGTGACAGGCTCAGTGCCAGGAGGACTGGAACCAAGCAGATCGCCTGGGTCTGGACCCAGGGTCTGAATCACACAGCCCTGCTGTGTGGTGGAGGGTAAGTGTCTTCACTGCTCTGGGGCTTCCTTGCCTCACCTTACATGAGGACTGGCTGGTGGCTGTGAGGGTGTGATGTGACACCAGCACACAGCAAGTCTGAGGAGAGTGGATCACCACAGGACCTCCTCGAGAGCTAACCAGCTAAGGAGGAGCAAGCCGAGAACAGCAGGCAGAACCGCCTACTTAAGACGAAATTTAATTTAAAAAAAAAGAATGTCCTCAACTTACCCATGCAGAAGCTGAACACTGTCCAAAGCCACAGAGCTGGGCAAGGACTGGCTGCTTTTGTTACACCACACTGCCTCCCCTGGCGCGCTGAGAACTACAGACTCTCCACAGAGCCAGGCTTCCTTCTACTGCACTAGGGCCTGAGCAACAACTCTCACTCCTCTCTCTGGGTGATGCTTTTGGTTTCAAATGAGAAAAGTCATTTATGGGTATGGTTTCCCTACCCCCATTCTTACTCTATAGGATAAAGATCAAAAGACACCACTGTTGCTAATCTTTTGATTACAAAGAGGAGTCACCACAGAAGTGAGGACAAGCCTTTAGGCATGCCAGTGAGAAATGATCTAGCTTAGGTTAAGGTGGGAAGGCCCGCCCCCGAGGGCGAGTGACACTATTCTTTGGGCTGGAGCTCCTGACTGAATAGAAGGGAGAAAGAGAGCTAAGGGCCAGGGCTCACGCTTCATGTGGCCAGCCTGCCTCTCATTTTCGTCACCATGCCTTCCCCACCATGATAGACAGTCCTCTAGACCTGTGACCACAATAAACTATTTCCTGTCCAGTATGTTGTCCCAACAAGAAAAAAAAAAAAAGCAGCCAACACTTCTGACCCACAGGCAGAGCTCTGGAGTCAGGAGACCTGGGAATGCGGTGGACAGCCTTCACTGGGGGTTTGTTTACCCATGGCAACATCACTCAGTGACCCAGTCACATCAGGACCACACAGAACCTACCCGGGTGTGCTGTGGCAAGGGGGTTAAATGAAATACTCCCAACTGACACTGGCATGTATGTCGACTCAGTAGACACATGTGCTCTGCTGTTAACCAGACTACAAGCTAAGCATATAGTCTTCCCAATGTTCAGACTGACTCAAGACAAGCCCACGGGTGTGAGCACCACGAACTCACTTACTCTGCATTTATCCATATACTACTCAACCATGCTCTGCACGTTGTGCTGATTATTTCTATGTCAGACAACAACAATAAGCTTCTTACTTTCGGGGGAAACTCCAAGTTCATGCTCTCAACTGTGCCACCCGGTAATCCACCTCACCCCATCTTCCTGATATTAGAGGGAGTGGGACCAGCATCGCTGACCCCTGACTCTGGGATATAGTCCATGCTTGTGCTGAAATATTCGTTCAAGTTTTTAAGTCTGTCTGGTGAAGGTGGTCTCAAAATATGGGAGGGAGACCGGGACGCGGCTGCATCTACAAATGTGTCCTAGGGGAGGGGGAGTGTAGTGCCGTTCCCCCCCACTCCGCCCCCGCCCACCTTCTAGAATTTGCTCTGTTGGTCACCACAGCCATTCTTAAGGGAGACAGACAGTGGACGCGATCGTGAACCAAAACTGCCTGAGTTAGGACCACGCGTTCAAGCACATTTACTACTCACCTGCCAGGATGCATTTGGCCGCTAGCTTCACCATAGTAACCAGGTACTAGCAGAGACGTGTGGAGGGGTGGGGGCTGAAAGGGGGTTAGGATTCGGGGCAGCTGACCCCAGAGCCTGAGTCCGTGATGAAGGGATGGATGGTGGCCCGGGTGCTAGGGTTGGGTGGACAGAGGGCCTCAGGCCCCAGGCAGCCTGCAAAGGTGCCGATGGGGCGGAGCAGAACCCGTCCCAAGCCCAGCCTTGGACCCGGCAGAAGAGTTGGGACACAACCACTAGTCCACTGGTCCCAAGAGTCGCGCCAAACAGGCTCCTGGCAACTATCATCAACCCGCCTCCTCCCTCCATATTGTTCTCTGATTGGTTGCTATCAAACGCTCGAAGACTCCAGAGACCCAATAGAAGAAGGAGGCGGGGAAAAACCGTCTCCCTCCGCTGGACAAAGCGGAGAGGTTTCTGCTCTTTAACTGCTCTCAGCTTAGCCACTGGCTTTAGATGATGTCAATCATTTCTGAGCTCCTCCTAGTGTCTTTGGAGAGGCAACCCAACCAGGATGCAGCTGAAGGCGGGGATTAAGGAGACTTTTTGATTGGCCAGAGCACGGCTTGAACCATCGCGAAAAGTTCGGGATTTGTGGCACTTTACCCCCTCTTCCTGTGAATGGGTTCGTCCACTTGGGGCGGGGCGATGCCGCTGTAAAGGCGCCTGCGCAGTAAAGGAAGCTGCAGTCGCGGGTCTTCGGTGTTGTTAGTCCCATTCCCGGACCCCAGATGCAACGAAACATTCACAGACCTAACCTTTGCTTCTTGTCCAGAACCAAAATGCCATCTTTAAAGCCCAAGCATGTTATGAGCCTTAAAAACTGAAATATTGGGGAAGGAAGAATGTGCAACATTGAGCAATGAGGAGATTAACAATGTAGATGAAACAGGAAGGCTCTGCTCGCTTGCACAGCGAACAACTGCGGACGGGACCCTTGCTGTGCACCGTTCGGAAGCAGGACAGGAGGCGGGATATTCACAAAGAAAGTAGAGACCTTAGCCCATATGGAAACTCGTACAATATATTCATATGTAAATACATACCACTTTATGTCATTATGTATCAGCTAAACTAAACTAAAATATAAAAATCTAAAATAGGCCTAATTTGATGTAATACCTTAATGGACGGGAGGACACGCCTACTTTGTTGAGCGGATTTGTGCTTTCCTCTCAGTCCACTCCCTCTGTTATGGACGAAGGGATGCCATCCTGGTGTCGCTCCAGGTAAATGCCACCTGACTTTCCTGGGAGCCTCTCTTGCTTTGTCACTAATCAGGATATGGCTGGGCAAGGCACATGACCTCTAGACCTCTGAAATAGATAGAAACCAACTCATGGGTAAAGAAAGTAGGCAAGTGTCCTCGCGTTGGGGGCTGGTTGCTGTGACAAAACTCCTGAGAGAAACTATTTAAAAGAGAAAAGGCTTGTGTACTGGCTGGTTTTGTGTGTTAACTTGACACAAGCTGGAGTTATCACAGAGAAAGGAGCCTCCCTTGAGGAAATGCCTCCATGAGACCCAGCTGTAAAGCATTTTCTCAATTAGTGATCAAGTGGGGAGGACCCAGCCCATTGTGGGTGGTGCCATCCCTGGGCTGGTGGTCCTGGTTTCTATAAGAAAGCAAGCTGAGCAAGCCAGGGGAAGCAAGCCAGTAAGAAACATCCCTCCGTGGCCTCTGCATCAGCTCCTGCTTCCTGACCTGCTTGAGTTCCAGTCCTGACTTCCTTTGGTGATGAACAGCCATGTGGAAGTGTGAGCTGAAGAAACCCTTTCAGGCCCCAACTTGCTTCTTGGTCATGATGTTTGTGCAGGAATAGAAACCCTGACTAAGATAACTTAGTTGGGCCAGTTGGTTGAACACCATAACAATGCCAGCATTTACACATATAGCCTCATGTCAGGAGAGGAAGAAATAGTTCCCAGGATATGCCCCCAAAGTTGCACTCTCTTTCAACTAGCTTCATTTCCCAGGACCCAGTCACCTTCCAGTAGCCCATCACATTAGTTACCTGTGATTGTTTGTATATGCTTGACCCAGGGAGTGGTACTATTAGAAGATGTGGCCCATTGGGGTAGGTGTGTCACCCTGGGTGTGGGCTTTAAGACCCTCATCCTAGCTGCCTGGAAGTCAGTCTTCCACTAGCAGCCTTCAGATGAAGATGTAGAACTCTCAGCTCCTCCTGCACCATGCCTGCCTGGATGCTGCCATGTTCCTGCCTTGATGATAATGGACTGAACCTCTGAACCTGTAAGCTAGCCCCAATTAAATGTCCTTTATAAGACTTGCTTCGGTCATTCTGTCTGTTCACAGCAGTAAAACCCTAACTAAGACAGTGCCCATTAATGGATCGGTCCACTGATGAAGTCAGAGATCCAATGGTCCACTCACTTCCCCTAAAATTCTTAGTTCTGATCACCCCTGCTCTGGGAGCCAGGCTCTTAGCACACAAGTCTTTGGGGTGTAGTGGAGTGTGTGTCCACCGTGCTGGCTCAGCACTGCTGCTGTAGGTTGGTCAGGCGGAGTTTTCCACCCCACTGCTGCTTTCTCACTTGTTCTGGGTCCCAGGATTCTGATCGTGAACACTGGGAGAGGGACTGTTTCTCTGAGAAGGCGCCTGTCTCAGGAGAAACTGTAGGAGGTCTTGCTGCCTCACAGTTAACGAAGCTTCCCTGGGAACCTTTGTCTATGCTTCTGTAACAAACCCCTACAATCTGATTTGCCACACTGGACCTGAGCAGAGTTTCTCTGCTCTCTCTGTCCTGTCTGAATGAAGAGATGTTTCTCTGGGAAAGTCAGGTGGCGCCTTCCTTGAATTCAACCTATAGATATTTAGAGACTACTTAGTAAGCGTAGAGTGGACAGCAGAGAGCAGAGCCAGTAAGCCCAGCGGGGAGGCAGGTGACCAAGAAGGCTGCCTACAGACATTTGGAGTCAGTGTTGGGTAAGGGAAGATGTAGGGCAGGACCACAGTTGCTCACATCCTGTGACCCATGAGCCTCCCTGGAACCTTGGGCAATTTCAGTATCCACTAACATGCGAGCAGCCATTCTTAGGCGGTGTCAGGGGTGCTGAATTTTTCCTCGACAGCATTCCTACCCCAGAGCCTTTACATTTAATGTTCCTAGCATGGCTATAGGGCTCTGTCCCTCATGACCTTCAGATCGCAGTCCCAGTGGCATGTCCCTAGCAGTCCATCCCTAGGCATTCAATGGAAAGACTTTCTTTCCATCCGGCAGCATGTCTCCTTGCTTTACTGTGCTGTCTTCCCGGCATTGGCCACTGTGGAAGGGATGTAACATGGTGCTTTGCAGAATTCTCCCCTTGAAGGTCAGCTTCACTAGAAGAGACACTTAATATCTTTTGGTCATGGGCCTCTAGAATAGTCTCCAGCATGGTGAGACACTCAGGGGATGTTTTGGAAGAGACGAATCTCATAGGGTTTACCTTCTGGTAATATGACAAGCACTAATTGCTCGTTTGATTTATTCTTTATTGTCTGTGGTTCTGGGACTTGAATCCAGCACCTCCTTCCACTGAGCCATGCCCCCAGCCAACAAGCACCCGTTCTCACTCCAGTTCTCACACAGGTAATATTGCCAGCGGGAGGGGTGCAGCCATCATTCAGATGGGAGGGTCTGGGTCTGGCTCCTCTCTCCCCTGACTGCACTCTAAGCGAGAGCTGAATCCTCGCACTGAAGATGAGGGCTTAACAGTGCTTCTTCCAAAGCTTGAGGTGTGGCTGTGGATGCTGACAAGGAAGAGGGGCACAGAGGTCTTTGCTTGAGAGTGGATCTGAGAGGCAGCTGCTGACACATTGTTCCCAGGGACCTTTAGATCAATCTGGGGTCATGGGACTCCTGACAGAGCGGACAGCAGCATACGTGAGCTGCAGTACAAAGCCAGTCCGTGACAGCTGCCACACTCTGGGCAGGAGGCGCGGGCTGCTTAGGCCCACTGCACAGCCCGGGCACCTCCATCTTCACAGTGAACAGCTCAGGGTCCTCCCTCCCTCTGTCTGGATGACATTACGGTCCATTCACACACGCACAGCAAAGTAGTAAAATTGGGTACAAAAGAGACCGTTGCGGGGGAGGCGTGCCTGGTATAGTTTAGACTGAACTTTGGGAAGAACGGTTTCTGGAGACTAAGACTCATTCACTCTGGAGCATGCAGGTCAGAGGCAGTGCTGAGCAGAGAAGGCAGGGACTTTGTGGGTCTCGTGAACAGGGATCAGTAAAGCAGAGCTTGGCTGCAACTTCCTGCAGCCCCCCCAAGGAGACCATGTGCCGTTGTACCAGGCTTCTCCTGGGCACAGTTGATACTTTAATATGGGGGGGGGCTTTTTGTTTGGGGGTGAGGAGCTATGTGAGCTTGCATCTCTGACCCACCAGCTACCCAGATCATCACACCTCTGCAGACAATAACAAAATGTCTCCAGACATTGCTAAATATCCCCTTGGGGGTCAAACTCTTTCATGGACAGAAACTGATCACTTAGAAAAGGCTACTGATTTAAAATGGAAATCCTTTGGACCACACTGCTTAGGTCTGAAAATATCTCTCTCTCTCTCTCTCTCTCTCTCTCTCTCTCTCTCTCTCTCTCTCTCTCTCTCTCTCTCTCTCTCTCTCTCCTTGTCCCTTGAGACCCAGCAGCTCAGTTTTTGGTCTACCTGTTCCCATGACAAAACATAGATGTGTAGCAGGAAAACTCATAAACAGCCTGGGACATGATGGGTCTCCTGGGGGGCCGCCTGAGGCGGCAGGCATGCTCTGCGTTACAATTGGCTGTAAGGCAGGGCGCCGCATCTGGTGCGAAGCTCCCTGTGGCAATGACCTTTGAGGTTTGTGTGCCTGGCACTCGTGCGGGCCCACTTGATTGTGTCTCTGCTGGTGCAGTGCTTGGCAGTGGACATCTCAATAAAGAACAGAGGCTGCGGGTCTGACTCACCTCCCCTGTGTTCTGAATGCAAAGTAGGAGAGCCCATAGCTGTGTGTCCGGCCTGTTGGGCAGGCTGCCATATGCGGATTTGGTCAGCAGGGGGCAGCAGTCGCTGGGGAAAACGCCAGGCACAGGCAGGCGCCAAGGGCTCTTGGCTTTTCCCGGCTTTGGAGCGTCTTTTACTTAAAGTTGAGCAAATTACCTCTCCAGTCACGCGAGGCTTTCTTTAACAGCCCTTTGACGGCTCATCTGTGAACGCCAAGACATGCTCTGCCAGAACGTTTTATGTTCAGTGCCCTTTCCTGGGTGGGTGAGGGACTAGGAGACGGGTGGTGCGCAGATAACTCAATTGGCTTGCCCTGGAGGCTCACGGCATGTACCCCAGATCCTGGTCTCTTTCTGTGCTGTGTGCATAAAGTTTGAGTTGCTATGTTCAGAGGGCTCAAATAGCACAGATGGGTCAGAGGCCAAACTCCACTACAACAAAGTAAACTCTTCTTTAGTGCGTTTCTTTCTTCTTCCTTTTGCGATACCCTCACACTCCATAACGTCCCGAGTCTGGAGGACACACCACCCTGCTCAGACTGGCTGTTGCCGGTTACCTGAAACTACTTGGACTCCATCTTAGCTTGTCCCTTGGCTTCCTAAAAACAGCGCAAGCTGTGTTCTCTCACTTTCTTAAAATCCACTGTTGACGTTGCTGTCCCATTTCCACTCAGTAGCCAGTGTCATCCTTACACATTTTTTTAGTGCCAGTGAGATGGCTGGAGGGCGTGGGAAGAGGGGCATTCGGGGTGAGCTGGTAGGGGAGGGTAGAGGCTTGCTGCTAAACCTGGTGACGTCGAGTTTGATCTCTGGGACCTGTAAGCTGTCCTCTGACCTCTCTATTCATGCCTTGTGGCCCACCCCTCAGTGCTTTGCTCTCTGTCTGGGAATGTCGGCTTCCTGGGACCAGCTGACTGGAAGCCTCAGGGCCTCTGTGCAGTCTATCCCACTCCACTCAGAGCTTCATTCCCGACTGGCAGCTGGCACACTCTGTTGTTTCTCCAATGTGTTGGGGAAGGGTGGGGCTCCCCACTCCAAAAGTGACAGTTCTCTAGGGCTCTGTCCCTATCCTTCTTACCTGAGTGCCCCCATGCTGAACACAGTCTTTCTGTGATTGTCGCACAGGAGGCCGCTTCTATGGCCAGAAGGGGGAATGCACACAAAAGCCTCTTGCCCTCTCCAGTAGTTTCTATAACGGTGCAGCCTGACAGCTCCCTGTGTTGCAAACTATAAAGTGCTGTGCCACTGGTTTTGACTCCATACGGAGGCCAGTCACCTCCTCCAGGTAACTTTGGAGTGTTATCACCAACACCTCAAAGGGGCCTTTGTGGCTGGCACACAGCAGCCTTAAGAAGACACCTGCTGCTGGTGGCCCACGGGACAGAGCCGAGAGCCCTTCACGGAGAGATGGGACTGGCTAGGCACATTGACCGAGGTTGGGTGAGGTCGGGATGTCTGGAGCCTCCAGAACATTTCAGAGTCCCTGCACCTCTGAGCTCTTCTGTGAGTTCCCACAATAGCACCTGTCAAGTTCTGTAAAGGGAGCTAGCGAGAGAGAAGGTCCTTCTGTTTATACCTTCTGAGGCCAAGTGTCCCAAAGGGACATTCCTGGGTCTCTCAGGTGGCAGAGGGACAGGCAGGTGGACCTTTATGTCAGGAGATTACATTTGGAGTCTGACTAGAAACAAATTACACATCAGGGAGCCAGGAACCAGAGCCTGCCTCAGAAACACAAGGGCTTGGGGGTGGCTCTGTTGGTGATCTACAGTTTGGAAACTCCGTTGGATACTCAGGGTCTGAGTTCACTTTCAGAGCCCACAAAAAGAATCTGGGTGTGATGGCGAGGGCTTGTAAGCCCAGTGCTGGGGATAGGGTGACCCTGTAAACTCCAGACAGGTGGCTACAATTCCAGAACACCCTGTTTAAAAACTAATGAATAATCAAATGGATAAATTCGTAATCTAAAGACTCTCTCCTCTCCAAAGACTGCAAGCTTCCTTTGCAAGGAATGTGAGACCCAGGCGCAATGCCTTTTAGGCAGAAATAAAATACTGAGTGTCTCTGTAACATCTACATTCTGAAAGAGCCTTTCTCAGGTTGGCCCCACGTCGTGAAAGTGGTCTCTCTAACCTTGTTGACAAAGTGCGGAGGCTTGTGACAACTGGGGAACAGCCCTTCTGCAGCTGACCCCTGCTCCAGTGTGGGCTTTCTCAAGGAAGCCGAAGCACTGCCATTTCTCATTCCACAGCGGCTCGCCAGACAACCTTCTCCAGAGCAATCTGCAGAACTGATCGTTCTCTGCTCATTTCTTGAGAGTTCACAGATGTGAGCCTGACAGAGAGAGAGAGGAGAGAGAGTGACAAGTGGCTTGAGACCTGGAGAAGCTGGAGCAATCAGAGATGGGAACTGGCTTCTTGCTGGAGAGCAGCCAAGTCCGCACGGTGGGTGTTGCGGTGAATACAGAATGTGATAGAACGTTCTCTGTTTCCCAGCATGACTGTCAAAAGCCTGCAAAGTCGGAACTACTGCCATGCTGGTTCGTCGGCTGCAGAGTCCTTCCAGTCCTATAGACACTGCAGAGAACTAGCTGCTTTCCCCGGAGGGTCCTGACCTAGGTGACAGCACATCTGGGCTGAGACCCATCCAGACTCTTGGGCTCTGGGGTGAGCCCAGAGATCAACATCATCTTGACCTGGGGCCTCTCCAAGTTCACCCTCAGCAAGGAAGGGGTTCCCATAGCACCTCTAGGGAGGGGATTGATAAGCTGGGGAGTGGCAGGAGCAAGGGCTGGGACCTCCACCCCATGTTGGTACATTTGCCTGGGCAGCGACTTGGGGGATAGCCCAGCTGTAAGGAGGAAGCTGCTGCATTTAAATCCATCTCTCTGCCCAGTATCCATGGCAGGCTCTCCACTGGGGCAGCCCCTGGCTCCCTGCTGGGCTGTGATGGCTTCAGAGCTAGTGATCAAGAGCCTTCACAAAGTAGGCTGGGGTCTTTAGGGTGGGAAGTGAGGGAGGGAACGTCTCTGCATCTGCTATGTCACCTCTCTACCTACCTGAGATTGTGGAAGCAGGAGCAGACAGTCCTCCACTAAGGAGCACTGGGAATGTGGCAGGGGAGGACAGCGTCCTCCACTACGGAGCACTGGGAATGTGGCTGTTACTGCCACCCAGTCATCTGGAAGACTCCTGTCTGTAGCCACAGAACGCTTTCGTCCTTCAGTGAAGATGCTGTTGCTTGCATGACGCCCGTTCCCTCGCCTGCTAGTTTCTCAGGGCTCCTCTGACAAATGACCACAAATGTGCTTCCTTAAGTGACAGAAATTGAGGGTCTAGGCTCTGGAATTCAGATGTCTGAGATCAAGGTACTGGGGCCACCTTCCCTTCGAAGGCTCCCAGGAAGCACGTTATTGCCTTTGCCGGCTTCCAGCAATTCCTGGCCATCCTGGGCTGTGGCTGTGACCCTTTTACTCTCCAACTCCAGATCACACAGCCCTCTCCCACAAGGGTTTCACTTTTACTCTTTGTCGGGTCATTGGTTCAAGGCCCACTCTCATCCAGGTATCCTCACCAACAAAACCCTTACCTGAATGCCATCTGCAATCTACCTAAGTTTTATTCCTGTTATGATCCCAGATCTGCAGATCTGGGGGGCATGCTTCTTCAGGGAATGTTTTGTGTGTGTGTGTGTGTGTGTGTGTGTGTATGTGTATGTGTATATGTGGTGTATATGTGTGTATGTGTTGGTGTGCGTGTGTCTGTAAGTGTGTGTATGTGTGTGTATGTATGTGTATATGTGTGTTTATGTGTGTGTATGTGTGTATATGTGTGTGTATGTGTGTGTGTATATGTGTATGTGTTCCTGTGCGTGTGTGTGTATGTGTGTGTATATGTGTGTGTATGTGTGTGTGTGTGTGTGTGTGTGTGTGTGTGTGTGTGTAGGTCTGTACCTATGGTAGCCAGAGGTTGACATCACATGTCTTCCTCAATCATTATCCACCTTAGTAAAGATTTTCAATTTTTATTTTGTGTGAATATTTTTGGATTTTGTTTTGTTTTGTTGTTGTTTCCTTGCCTGAATGTTGTAAGTGTACCATGTGCTTGCAGTGCCCATAAAGGCCCAAAGAGCACATTGGATCCTCTGGGACTGGAGTTTCAGATGTTTGTGAGCCACCATGCGGGTGCTGAAACCGAACCCAGTGTTCTGCGGCCGGTGCCCTTGACTCCTGAACCATCTCCTCACCCGCGACAAACACCATGGTCGGAAGCAACAGGGGACGAAAGGGTTTATTTTATCTTACAGCTTCTAGTCTAATACGCAGCGGAGTCGCCAGCAGGCAGACTCAGACAGAGGCCACGGACACAGCCTGCTTTCTGAAGTAATCCAGGACCACCTGCTTCAGGGAAGGCTCCGCCTACAATGGGCTGGGCCTTCCCACACCAATCACTAGTTAAGAAAATGCCCCACCCATAGGCTTTGCCCACAAGTCAGTCTTATGGAGGTGTTTCCTTAATAGCAATTTCAACTTCTCTGATACATAGCTTGTATCAATTTGACACAAAGCCATCCTGCACACCCTCCGACCATTTTTTTTTGAGACAGTATTTCACTGATGCTAGATTGGCTATAGATCAGCTTACTGGATTCTCCTGCCTCCGGCTCTCCCAGCCTTAGGACTGCAGGCGTAAGACACCACAGTTGCTTTTTAAAAACAAAACAAAACAAAACAAAACAAAACAAAACAAAACATGGATATTGTTACCTGAACTCAGAGAGTCATGCTGTGTGGCAAACATTTCACCAACAGTCATCTCCTCAGCCCTTGGGCGTGCTCTTTGATTGTTGTGGTATTGGCTAGACTTAGCTTTGCTTCCTGTGTTAACCACAGCCACTTAACTAAACCAGAGTCTGTTCCCCTCTGACACACTAACCATCGAGGTCAGCAGCTTCCAGAAGCCACCAGAGACTACATCTTTCTCACATAACTGTGGTGGCCATGCCTTCCTTTAGTCCCTCACAGTGAGAAGGGCAGTGTCACCTCTGGGTCCTGAAGCTGCATGGGGCTGGGATGGGGAGGCCAAGTCCAAAACCTTCTGTACTTCACCTAGGGACTTCTCATGGATAAAACTGTTGTCTACTCAGAGGTGGAGTCCCCCATACTCCCGGAGCACATTGCTGCTCCATATCGAAGCAGAGTTCTTGTGGAAAGATAGGAGGGGAGCAGGGTATGGTGGTGGGACCTGGGTGTGGGGCACATGGCCATGGTCCAGCAGTTGGGAGCAGACGTAGGATGCTCTCAAGTTCCAGGTCAATCTACACTATGGAGCTCAGCTTTGTCCCAAACACAACAAAAAGAAAATTTAAAAATCATCAATGAGCTGGCAGCCGTAATAAGTAGCAGGAAATAATGTAATATCGCCACTTGCAAAATGTCTTTGATTTTCATAACTGCCCCGGGGAAGAAAAGATTAAAACCATTAGTGTACGCTTCCATTGATGTACCTATGACCTTCTGAAGGTCACTGTCACAAAATATAATGTGATGAGGGGGTACCTGCAGACTCACACCAACAGGCGCCCATGAAACAGAACTGGTAGAACGGGATTTATTTGGGGGAAAAGAAGGTAGTGAGGATCTGGGGAAAGGGTAGAGGCAGACAAACGGACATGAAGACAGGCGGACAGACAGACAGGGACACAACCCTGAGGGCAGAGAAAGGGGGGCACAAGGGAGAAGGACAGAAATGGGGAGAGGGAGACTGGCTGGGAATGTGGTGGGAACAGAGAGTTGGAGTGGCAGACAACCTTTTATACACAGCCCACCTAGTGCGCCTGGCGGTGGCACGCGATGACATAAGCTAGGCCCCTGGGAGGAGCCTAGTGGAATTGTCTGAAGCCAACAATTACCCCCGTGTACCCGTCCCATGTCTTCCCTTAACCTCTTCCCATCCCAGATTGCAACAGTCTCTTTTCGTCTACCCAAGCCTGGCCCTGTGGGGTCCCCTCACCCGGGAAGCTTATCAGACACCATTGAAAGCACTAGCTGGCAGTGAAACCACCATAGGGGTCAGGGAGAGAGCGAAGGCACACATGAGACTAGCCACCCAGATAGAGAAACCCGAGAAATGCCATCACACGCACTCTGTCCTCTCACTCGATGACATTAGCACAGGAGAGCCCTTCCTGGCTGATGCTGTCCATGGTGAGTGAGTCAAGTCAGAAAGGAGAAATCCCAAAGGGCTTGGGCACTGTCTTCTCGATGTCGGGTGTCCTCCATATTAGACCTGCGCTGTGTAATAAGTACCAAAAGGATCCATCTAGTCGGTGGTCAGCAGGAGATGAACTGGAGTTTTAGGGTCCATAAGCTGGCTCAGATATAGCGCCTCAGGGCTAGGAGGAGTGTACGCTCATGACAGCTCATCTGCAGGCTAAATCCCTCCAACAAGTGTCCTCATCTCCTCTGCATACCTCTCCTGACAGGAGGCTCACTTCCTTGAAGGACAGCTTGTCTTCCAGGTCAGCAGCTACAGGGTGGGCCAAGCTTCTTGGCATGCTAAAGGGCTGTGGCCTTTAAACTCTATCACTCATCCTGATTTGGTGCTCATGGAACCACACAAAACAAGCTCACAGATCACACCCTTCCCCAAGTAAGGCTTAACAAAGCGTCCTTGTTAGTCCGTGATATCTTTGTTTTAAGAGTTACTTTGTTCAAAAAAGACCAACTAGACACTCCCTTGTATTTGGTACTTGGGGCCCAGCACCGCATGGGTCGCATTCCGCCCCAGAATCGAACAACCAATGTAAGGTAGATGCTTATGGCCGAGATGAACGTCGTGGGCCAGTCAACTCGCCCTGTGAGAGCCGTAGCTAGTGTATTCCTTTACTCAAGCTTTTCTCTAGATGCCAAACTTTTTGTGCCCCCAGAACACTCTGCACCTATAAATGAGCCACTGCCCCCTTCTCTTCACTTGCTGAAGTACGCTCTGACAGTAGTAACCGACATTTCAGAAAACGGAATCGTTCAGCGGAATTAACACGGTTCGAATATAAAACCTCTTCAAAGGCGCCCATGTCATGAGCTTGGTCTCCCAGCTGGTGGCACTATTGAGACGCTGTTGTCCTGTGATGGGACACACTTCCTCAGGGGTTCCTGGCGGGACAGACCATTAGGAGGTGGGGCCTAGTTGTAGGAAGCGAGGTATTGGCTGTACCTTTGAAGGGAGTAACTCCTCCTCACCCTCCCGGCTCCCACAACCTTTCTGGGTAAGCAGCCTCCCCACACACACCTCCCTTACCACGCTATTATATTCTGCCTCAACTCAGGCCCAAGGCAGTGAAGTCAAGCAAACGCCACTAAACCCTCTAAAGCATGAACCAAAACCTGTTTTTTATGTAGGTGCCAGGAATCTGAATCAGGTCTCCACACTTCTCCATCAGGTGTTTTATCAGCAACCATCACCCAGCCTCTGCGATTTGAGCCTATTCATAAAGCAGAGATCCCAGGGCCCGTCTCTTAATCTACTGAACTGCCGGTTAGGGTTCAACAAGAACTCTGGAGGGATGTGGCAGTAAGCTGAATTCTCTAGGGTATTCCGTTGAGCAAGGCAAAGCCAACACGGTGTATTTATACACTTTATGTGTTACACTTTATGATACAGTTTGGGGTTCAACTGGCTCCCAGGCTGGCCTATGCTGGGCAGGTCACAAGCATGCAACTGGGCACCAGGCTTTTCTCCAAAGAGTGACTAAGCCCTGCCCAGAGACTATCACAGCGCTTTACAGAAACGTGTCTAACCTCTGGTGAGACAGCTCAGCTTGTATAGGCACTTGCTGCTTCAGCCTGACGACCTAAGTTTATTTCCCAGAAGCCACATGGTGGAAGGAGAGACCCTACGGCATGAAGTTGCACTCCGACCTTTCCAAGGACATCTACCTATTGGCCGTGTGCACCCTTAACCTGACATTGTGCCCGTCTGCAATCGCGGTGGCCCATGGCTACCATTTCAGAAGGTTGTGCGTTCCTCCTCACCTTTGTCTTTCAAGGTGTCCCCTTGCCTTGTAAGAATGAACCAAACCGAAGCCATTTTGAGTAAAACTTCCATTTTTGAGTAAAGGTCAAATAAAGTTTAGGTTCCTGAGACTCCCCTGGGTAACTGATAATGTTGTTGGCAGAGAGAGACACGTGGGTGGGTAACTGACATCCTGGTTGGCGAGTTGAGACACGACTGCTAGCCAAGTCTCCGACATCCTGGTTGGCAAGTTGGGACATGAGTGCTAGCCAAGTCTCCTGGCCATAGCTGAATAGACCAACCAGGGAGGATGGGGCAAATGTGCCACATAGGGAAATAGCCCCAGGAGAGTCCCCTATCCCTGAATCCACATTGGAGGGAAAACCTTACAAACTTTTATGGTTTTCATGTTTAAATGCTCTGTAACATTCCGGCTCTGGGGTTGGTGCTAGGGTGTGGGATGATGTCACAGGTGAGGCAGGCCCAAGATAGAATGAGGCCTGTCATTGGATGAGAAGGAAGGATGGGCAGGAGAAAAGTTTGAAGGGAGGGGAGGAGACAGAAACGGAAGAGAGGAGGAGACAGAGAGTAGCTGCATGGAGGCTGACGTTAAGACTCCACGCTGCACCTTTACAGGTTGTTATAAATGTTTTTAAGGGACAGATGTGTACAGAGCTTTGTATGTTTAGGTGGGCAATTACAGCTTATCAATTGGGTCAAAGGTTATTGTGTTCTTTCATGTGTAGATTTAAGTGTGATGGAATGTGGGGCAGCTGGTCTGGGCCGCCATGAAGTTGGGACGTGTGTTTCTGGCATGGGAATCTGCCTTGGGAACTAGATGGGTAGAGAGAGTGCTGCCAGGCTCAGAGAGAGGCCTTCGGCAGCGTGATATGGGATGGAGCAGAGCGGGTGAGCAGGTGAGCGGGTGAGAGGCTTTGCTGACTGAGATGAAGATATCCAGCAGATATCTTGGGGCGCTGCAGTGCTGGATCTAGTAGGGGATAAAAAGACTGTTTTATTTTTTTATAATTTTACGACAACAGTGCGGGTTCACAGTTCAGCTTCCAGGTCCACTCTGTGTCTCTGACCGATCAGTAGTGGCCTAAGTATAATACATTCTTGCTTTCTGCACTGACTTGGTATTTGAGTTGTGTTGGATCTCAGAGGACCCTATAACAGCTTCACCCCATGAGTCCACACTTCCCATACTGTGGCTGTGCCTTCCCAGGGCAACACCATCCTCAAGTAAATTTTAATCTCTGTCTGGATTCCTTTCTGCTGTATTTTTTCTGCTCGTGGTTGAACGAGCTAAAAAGGCCTTGCTATTTTCGGTTGTATTAGCTGTGTGGTTTGGGGAACTTACCCAACTTCCCCGAATCTTCCTTTTCTCATATGAGTGTAAAATAGGCTTGTCCTTGGGTGCCTGTGGCATGGATTAAGAGGTGATGTCTTGGTCCACCCCAGCTGCTCTAGCAAACACTTAACACTTGGCAGCTTGTGTGTGGCAGAGATGGGCTGCTCACTCTCCTGAAGGCTGGCAATCCAAGGTCAGGATTCTGGCAGACTGTCATAGAGTCAGCTGTCATAGTATTTGCGAGAGGGGTTTCTATGCCCTTTTTGCTCCCAAATAACTACAGGGTGTTCTATGTATTCTCTAGTCCAGTTTAGCCCCCAAACAATCAACACAGATACCCTAATAGATTTATTAACAAGCTGGCAGCACTGCTGGACAGGCTCTGGGCTATTCTAACCCTCTAAGGGCTACCTATTTCCCAGCTGCATGGCCCTTGACCTGCATCTGAGAGTCGTCCTGGCTCCCCCTGGTCTACGTGTGTCCTCATGGCTGCTCTCTCATTGCAACCTCATGGCGTTTCCTCCTAGTCCCTCCATGTGGTCTCTCCACACCTTCTTTTCCTCTTCCACTTGCTTTTCTCTTCGGTCTCTTTGGGACTCCTCACTGGGCTTGGCTGTCCCCCTTCCTCCTCTGTCCTTTCCTGATCAGCTTATGGCGGATCTTTATTAACTGATCAGAAATGATGGATTGATGATGGGGATAGCATTTAGAGCAGAGATGCTTGACCATGACAATGTCTAGGCTGCAAACAGATTTTCACATGCTAATTTCTAGGCGTAGAAATTAGCATGTGAACACACACAGTGCATAAAACCATCCCCCAACAGTCCATTAAGGTCTCTGCTTCATGAGTGGGGCATCTTCCATGGGGAAGGGAAAAACAGGCTCTTCAATATCTTAAGTTTCTTTATTTGTTTATATCTATCTATCCATCTATCTATCTATCTATCTATCTATCTATCTATCTATCTATCTATCTAGTGTGTGTGTGCGCGCGCACTTGAGACTGCACTCACATGTACCATGGTGCATATATGGAAGTCAGAGGACAACTTTTGGGAGTCAGTTATCTCCCTTTACTACATGGGTCCTGCAGATCAAGCTCAGGTTGTCAGGCTTGGCTGTTTGGTTACGATGTGTTGTGTATGTGTGCTCCGGTGTGCATGTTTGTGTGTAGGTACATGTATATGTGTGTGCATATGTGAGGGGGGAGGCCAGAAGTCTACTCTGTGTATCTTTTTATTGATTTCTACCTTATTTTTAAAAATATTTATTTATTTATTTATTTATTTATTTATTTATTTATTTATTATAAGTAAAGAAGAAGGCATCAGATCCCATTACAGATGGTTGTGAGTCACCATGTGGTTTCTGGGATTTGAACTCTGGACCCCTGAAGAGCAGTCAGTGCTCTTAACTGCTGGGCCATCTCTCCAGCCCTTTGCTTTCTTATTTTTTGAGGTAGGATCCCTCACAGAAGCTGGCTCATTTAGCTTCCAGATAGCTAGTAAGCCAGCCCCAGAGAGCCTCCTGTGTCAGCCTCGCCAGGACTGGGATTACAGGTGTGGCGCCATGTCAGACTTCTGATATATATGCCAGGAATCAAACTCAGGTCTCCTGCTTCCACATTAAATGTTTTATCATCAACCGTCTTCCCAGCCTTGGTCCTTTGAGTCTATTTAGAAAGCAAATCTCCCGGGACTGTCAGCCCCATCTCTTAATTTACTGAACTGCTGATTAGACTCCACCAGGAACGCTGGAGGGAGGGAGCATTTGGATCATGATGGATAGCAACACAAAGCCTCTTGAGGCATGCAGAAGAAGAGGCAGCTTTGGAAATCAGTCTGTCCATCCCCAGCGATGCAGTGGCGGTGGAGTCTCCAAGCCCATGCTTCTGGGGACCCCCAGCCAGCCCTACCATCCATCCATGTCTACCTCTGCTCTTCCTCCTGACCACTCTTGCTCCTGTGTCCCCACGGCCTCCTGTCCTGAGACACTGTGTGCCCAGAGGGTTAGGTCACTCCCCACTGTCTGTGTGTGGTGAGACACTACAGAAGCCGCTTGGCTTGGCAGTCTCTCCCGGCTGAGTCCCCTCCTTCCAGCTCCCAACTCAGTCTTGATGGAAGCAGGTGGAGGGGACCAGGAGGCTCCCATGAGCTTAGGAAAGGAAAATTGGGTCTTATTCCTCTGTGGAGGAAATACAGAGAGGGTACAAAGGGTGATAAGAGAGGCATCCTAGCCAGGTCGCCGGAGAACCTCAGAATCCAGTGACAGGGTTACTGAGGAAGGTGCTAAGGAGGGAGGGTCCCTCTCCAGTCCCCGTTCCTTGGTGAGTTACTAGGTTTCTGTAGATGAGGCCCCATGAGAAGAAGAGACAGAAAGAGACTTAAAGCCAGTCCCCTATCTCCTCCGTCTATCTGCTTGGGATGTCGGAGATGCACGCCACGCAAGCCCTCAGCCTCCTCTGCGTTGACTGATCAGAGCTCAGTGAGCTCCTATGGTGCCTCTGTACCCCAGTGGATGGCTCCCAGTCCTGGTCTCGAGCGGGGAACCCACAAGAATTCACTGCCTGCAAGGACAGCATAGTCTTGAGAGAAGGGAATGGGACACAACTTCCTATGTCCTATCTTGCAGGAGAGGGCTGGGTTCTGATTCCTGTTGGAGCAAGTTCAGGTGACTGTGTTTGAGCCACAACAGGTGGTTGGGGAGGGTTCAAGAAGGATGCCACCTAGACTAACGGAAGAGCCAGGTGGAGTCCCTGAGTAGGCCAGTACAGACAGGGCTGGGTGACCCTGACCCAGAAGCTGTGTCCAGAGCTTTGATTTCTTTCAATGGACTGAGCAATCCCTCAATTCCTAGCTGAACATTGTGACCTGACCTGCATTGTCTAAAACACCCTCTACTCCAAGTGTGTAGCTGTAGCAGAGAGAAAAGGGCAGGAGACAAGCTAGGCCACCACGGTGGTTCAGGGACTGGCAGAGTCCCACCAGTGTCTCTCAGGGCTGAGGAAGGGCCAGCCCGCCTCCACATGGCAAAGGTACCAGCATATAAATATGTCAACCCAAAGTGGCCAGAGGGACAACTCTAGAAGACAATGTCTCTGTTGGAGGTTCCTTGTGTTCCTTGTGGTTCCACACAGGGTGTCCCCCATACCGGCCCCCCCCCAGGCCCCTGTCCCTGTCTCCCCCCCCCCCCCCCGCTGTCCTCCTCCCTACTTTTACCTCATGGTCTAAGTGGGAAACTCTGAGGACCTCATGGAGAGCTGGGTCAGCTCAGCCCTGGCCCTGACCACTGCCCCAGCTCTCTCCACATGTGCCTGTGTAGTCACACACAGTGGTGCACACCCTGATACTCAGCATTCCCGTGCACTTTGCCTCTGGCCTTTGAGACAAGCCTAGGCACATCCGCACAGGGTTGCTCTGGGTCTCCTCCAAGCCTTGCCCTGCTTACCCTACCTAGGTGATACTCTAGAGCTTGCCTGTTCATACAGAGCGCAGGGGAGGAAGCTCTAGTCCCTCCTCCCATAGGCAACATTAGAGGGAACTTCTCTCAGGGCCATCTCTGATTGCTTAGGGCTGCCATGTTGCTGTGTCTGCAGGCTTACCGTCTACCTTGGCTTCAGATTTCCAAAGAGGTTCTTTCCTCCTTTCCCTCAGGATTAAGCTGAGTGACTGACCCTCATTTCTGAGGATGTATGACCCATCAGGGGCCCGCTCAGGGCCCTTCTGGCCATCGGGACACATTTGTAGAGGGGCACAGGAATCTCGGGGTCCCGGTTCTACTGCTTCTGTCAGTGTGACCCTAGAGAAACAATGTCCTCCAGTCTGAGGCTCTGTGGATTCCCAGGGGTGTTGTGACAGTGCATTCCTTGCAGGGCTGCTGCAAATGGCATCCTGCAAAGGTTTCTGCAAACACATGCTCCTGACACCTTAGCAAGGCCAAGAGTGCAGCTGAGTTTGGACGGGAGTGGGGGGTGTGGGATGGGGTGGTTGGGTCGGTGGTGGGGAAGGAGGAGCACACATCTGCTGGTCTTGCCGTATGATGCTTTGAACTTCCTGGTAGTCCTGCTTACACTGGGAGGAAAGCCTGAGCCTAGTTTGGCAGGAAGAGAGGCAGTGCTCGGTGGCAAGCAAGGAAGGGCTCACTCTTGTGGGTATTTATGACGACGGTTCATCTTGCCAACTTGAAGGGAGCCTAGAATCGTCCAGGAAATAAACCTACAGGCACACCCATGAGCACACCCATGAGGGAGTTTGTAGCTTAGCCTGAGGTAGGAAGACCAACTTCAAATGTGGGCAGCATCACCCAATGGTCTGGAGTCCCAGGCTGAAGAAAAAGAAGAAGCCAGCTGAGCACGGGTCTTGGCCTCTTCCCTTTTTGACCCGTGGATCCAGTGTGATTCAGTGTGGCCTGCTACTGCACAGCCTGCCTTGGGGGCTTCCCTACCATGATAGACCACACCCTTTGAGAGAGCCAAAAGAAACCGCTCTTTCCTTAAGTTTCTCTTATCAGGAATTTTATCACAGCAAAGTCAAAAGCAATTGATAGAGTGTCATTTGAGTCCTTCGACCTAGTTATTCCTCAGGGACATAAAGTAATCACCTGTGGACTCAGCCCCTTCCGTTCTGCTCTTTAAAAGGCAGTTTCTGCATCTTTAAAATCCCCTGCGCCATCCCATCCCCTTGTAGGAAAGGCACAAAGACTGAACAAGGTGGCCCACGTGACCACTCGGTACCAAGCAGGCAGGAAATATCAGGGCGTGGTCCTTCGCTCTCTCTCACTTTTTCTACTATACCCCCACTGCTGTCCGGAAAAACTTGCCAAACCAACACCCTACCAGGCCTGGGTCCTCCCTACAGGTGGTGTCCGATGGGTACAGCCTTTATTGTTTCTCCAGCATTTTCCAGAAGAGTGGTGTCATTCGAGGGCCATAAAGGATGGGGGAGTAAAAAATAACATAAACAAACTGAACAGAAACCCAGGAGGGCCGCGAGAAGGGCTGAGATGGGGCATGGGGGGTGGAGAGGTGGGAGACCCAAGCAGTCAGCGCCACTTAGCTTTCGGCCACCAGAGTGGAGAATTCTGCAAAAGAAAAGAGGACACACTATTATTATCGCCGGCAATCACCCGCACATCTGCCGTGCAGCAGTCATCTTAAACCCTTCGCTTACAATACCCCCTTGGGCTTCAGCTGCCACCATATTGTTTATCACCAAGCCTAGTCTCTGGAACCCCCTGAGGTTCTGGCCCGCCAATTCCTGTCACCTCTGGAAATGCACCGTTGTGAGATCAGTGAGCGGTTTAGGCAGTCTACCCAGTCTGTGTATAGGACATCGGTGTACGTCACTCCTCATATGTCACCCTCTACCGAGGTTACATAAATGTTAACCCCAGGGAGGCTGGGAGAAGGGCAAAGGGACTCTTCCTGCTCCTGTCACATTGTGCAAATATAAATAATGCTTTAAAAATTCAAATTGACCACAGCAAGATCAGCCGTACCATGCAGCTGTCCCGGTCCTGGCTCTGTGATGGGGACAAAGCCTGGAACCTGGGAAACAGACACCACACCCTCCTGTCCTCAAAGCAGTGTCCCTGGATGTGGTAATCCATGCATGTGAAGACACTCCTGGAATCTCAAAAGGATCCTGGACTTAATGGGGAGAAGCACTAATGGGGACTCAAACATTCAAAGAATATCCCCTGGGCAGGGGTCAATGGACCAGTCTTCTCAGCCAAGAGTCCCCAGAGCATGCAGGACTGGAGGGGGGCTGGGTTCTCTTGACCTGTCTTTATCCTGTTGTTAGAATTCTCATTCACACTGTCTGTGTTGTTCCCATTGACAATCTGCAAGGCATTCACCAAACGTCTGTGTGGGAGGGATCCAGGGAATGTTACCTCATGGAATTCTTAGAATTACCACAGACAGACAACACTCTGACTGCATTTTACTGATGGGGAAACTGAGGCCCTAGAGTTTAACTTTAACATGGTGACACTCATTCTCAGAGCCCTTCTTTCCTGGGGAGATTTGTGACCTCCCTTAACCCAGGTATAAAGTGACAGACATCCTGGCTCAAATATCACCACTGCTGACTCTGTCTCATTAGCCCATTTTTGTGACTTCACAGTCTCAGCACAGCATGCTACAACATGATCTCATTCATCTAATTCCTTATTTTTGCTGACCCCCTCCCCCATCTCCCTGGTTTATCCCTTTCCCAATGGCGTAACACTCTTCAGGTGACAATAATTGGATGCTGAATGAATGGATGGGGGGGGGGAGTGAAGGGTGGTACACAGGTGATTCCCATTTTACAGATGGAAAACAGAGGCTGAAGCAGTCAGGGTCAGATAAAAAGTAAAGGACAGGGCTGTAATTTGTCCTCTGGCCTCATAAAGTTCCTGAGTGAGCCCCGCTGACCAGGTCAGCGGCCCGGATCCTGTGAAGAAACAAAATTCCCCAGTGTTGCTCACAGGATGTCAGAGGGGAGCGAGGCTTTACAGTCACACCAGGGATTATGGGCTCCTGACTCCTCCTCAGCGAGACTCCTCTCATCTCCTGCCCATGAGCTGGGATCAGAAGAGAGCTACCTAGGATTGGGTGAAGCCTAGACAAGATGGGGCAAAGCCGGTGTTGGAAGACCAGGGGGATTGCTGAGGGCTCAGCAGAGTGGGAAAGTGGGCTTTTGGGAGCCCGATAGTATGTTTTGGATCTGTGAGCTTTCCAAAAACCCAGTACATCAGATCCCGGGATCTTCTGTGAGATAGCTAGGATGTCCTTAAGGCCACTGAGCCTGGCTTTTAGCAGGGAACGCAGGATTCTAATTTTATCGTCCCTCCGCCCTAGAACCCTGATCAGAGTGCTGTAGACAAACTGAAAGCAGGGCCAGTGTACTTCAGGACTCCATGTCTGCCTCCGGGCAACACTCCTAGGGCCTGCCAGTCAACTAACAGCTTTCTGGGCAAAGGTCTCCGCTAAAACATACCCTCTCACCCCAAAGAAAAGCAAATGGCAAACACAGAGACCTTGGAAGTCTAAGTCAACAGATTTGTCATCTGGGTCCCAGAAGTAAATTGGGTGTAGGACGTTGGAGGTGCGATCTGTGCTCTGCCACTCTCTTGGTCCTTGGAGCAGATGTCTCATTCCTCCCGTCCTAGCTAGAAGGTGTCCTCCCGGTCTAACTTGGTATTCGGAGCAAGCGGGGGTTGGGGGTGGTGAGCAGGGAGGACAGGCACCAACAGCTCCTCTCCTCGTGAGTTTGGCTAGACTCTCCTGTCTCCATTTCCTCTTCTTTAATGTGGAGCCCAAGAGACCAGCTGCCTCTTGGGGCTGCTCATTCCAGCTAGCACCATAGCTCCCCTCACAGCCCTGGTGCAGAGAAAGCTCTCAGCTCCTGGAACCTGCTGTCCTGAAGCCACTTCTATACCTCAAGCTGCTTGACCAACCCACAGATGCTCGACTGCTCCCCAGCGCAGCAAAAAGGGTCTGCCATCTTCATCTGTCATTGTCACTCCCATTGGTAGTGTGGATCATCATCTGTCCCCACTGAGGCTTCTACCCAGGACCTCACAGCCACCCCAGCCTGTGGCTTGTCCCATTATTACTGGCTAGGTAGCTATGGGCTACCAAGGCTCTCTGAACTTCAGGGTTCTGCTTTGTGAAGTGGGAATAAGGCCAGCTCACACAGCTTTCCTGAGGAGCAGCCAAGGAAGTACACAACGGTACTTGGCACGTTGGTAACATTTGGTAGTACCACCTCTGTTGGACCTCCCCAGCACAACTGGCACAGGAGCTGAAGTGTAGTTACCTCCTATGGCAGTCCCCAAATCAAGGTCAATCGGGATGGAGTCAGACCATCTGGGAAACCCAACACCCAACAGCCAACCTGGCGTAAGCTCCTGACACAATCCGAGTTAGAACCCCACCTCAGTCTCCTCACCTGTAAAATGGGGACAGCTACAAGGTCATGAGAAAGACGTCATGGCACACAGAATGAGTACAACTAAGTCAGTCACTGATGAGGTACAAAGGACCTGGCTCCTTTAGGAAAATCTAGAACATTCTTTCTCCCAAAAGATGTATAGGAACAGCACCCCCTCCCAGGCAACCCCCTGAGGACACTTTCTGCTCTTTCCCTTAGGAAACTGAAATTAGCCTAATTAGGGCTGTCCCAGTCGTGGGTGCTGTGGGGAGGGGACAAATTTAGAAGCTCTTGACAGGTGAGGCCAGAGAAGGCTGATAGCCCCGAGTGAAATTGAGACCCACGGAGTCAGCGTCTGGAAGGTCTGCCTTCCCTCCGTTCTGATGACCATAGCAAGGGCCGGCTCCCGGTTTATCACCTCACCTCGCCTCAAAATAGCTCCAGGGCTCGGTTTCTTATAGATGGGTGCCGCAAACAGGATCACTTTCTCCTGCTGCAGAATGAGGAGGCAGGGTCACTTGGGGTCAAGCCAGGCAGCTACAGGGAGGTGGCATCAACAGTCCTGGGGACTCGTTCTCTGCCAGACCAGACCAGCTAACCCATTCTGTCCTCACTGGCTCTGACCCTCCTGATATACATGGGGAAACCGAGGCTGGGTCTCAGCTGTGAGGAGGCTAACGGAGGCTCTGATCAAAGACGGATGGGAATGGCCCCGCATCTGACTCCAGCTGCAGCCTTAGCAGCAGAAGGAGAAGGGATAAGTAGAGAGAGGACGTCTTGTTCTGCCCTGACCGCTGCTCCACTTTTCAAGAGGCCGGTTACATAAGTAGCGCTGCGTCCCCTCCCTGCTCCATCTAATCTAGCGCAGCATAAGGCTAGAGCTAGCGGAAGTCCGCCCGGGAATAGAGGAGCAGATTGCTAAGTACGGAAACATTTATAACTCCAAACGCTCAGCTCGGCTTTGGGGAGGTAGCATGTGGAAAGGAGACCCAGGTCGCTTCCCACCAAGGGCATGCCCTGGCCCTTAACATTCACTGGGCCTCAGTTTACACACCTCTCCTAGCGAGGACTGCAGCCCTTGTCTCCTGGCCACCGGGTGCTGCTGTGAGGTGCAGTGAGACAGGGCCAGACACTACCCACCTAAGGGCCGTGGGCTGGCCCTCCTGGGTATCCTCATGTCAAGTCCCACAGAGCAGACAGGTGGGGAGCAGAGTGAGGCAGGGGTCCTTCCTGCCCTTCCTGCCCCCTCTCCTCCTATCTCATTCTTAGTTCCATTTCTGTCCAGATTAGGATTTAAGTCCCATTAGAGGGAAGAGTAGGACGGCTTATAAAGCCAAAGCAAGAAGGCTGAAGGTGTGTATTTACACCAACTTCGTGGATGAGGGAACGGATGCCCAGAAGGTGGAAAGGTCAGGCTGTTTTCGGGGTGGGTGTCTCTGCACGGGAAAGTTCTGATTCTTGCCTCCTGTGCCCACCCCAGAGGAGGCTGCTAAGGACGCTGCCAGAAGGAGCAGAAAGGCTCCGCCCCTACACGGACAATATCTACGTTTTCAGCCAAAGCAGCAAAACCCAGAGCACAAAGCACAGGGAAGCGGAGCCATCACCGGCCCTGGGTCACAGGCGGAAGGATGCCAACTGTGAGGCATGTGGTGGGCAGATCCATCTAAGACTCAGTGGGCAAAGAACAAGCGTCCATGCTTCCCAAGCCTCGGTTTCCCTGTCCGCACAGAGAACGAAGCCATCCTGCAAAGCTCTGTGAGGTCTGAGCTGGACTGGGAGACATGGCTGTAGCGCCCTGGTGCACAGGAAACGGGCTAGATGGTGTCCCCATCCCCATCCGCTGCGCGTTCCTTGCAGATCGAGTGTGGAAAGCCAGGCCAGGGGCACATTCTGTAGAGAAGTAGATAGCACAGGGTCCTGGTGGGACCGCCAAGCTCAGCCTTCCTGAGGGATTCCCTGGTACAAACCTAACCTTCTAGGTTTCATGGCTTCACTTGTAAAGGGACTAGCAACAGCCCTGGTTTTCTAGAATTACTGAGAAGCCCCAGTTTTGTGTAGTTCCTTGGTCCATCAGCACTACCCTGTAACTTGTTAAAATTGCAGGTACTTGGACCCCACTCAGCAAGCAAACATTTCATGAAGGCCAGACACAGACACACCAGTGGCACGGTCTTCTCCACTTCTCAGCCATGGATCTCAGGCTGGGTTGGTCCCTCTGGTTCCCACCCAGAAACGTTTGCTAGCTAGGCTGTTGTCCTCCCCCTCCCCACCCCCCCACTCCTGTGGCCTCTCTCTCCTTTTCTGCGTCCCCTCCCCCTCCCTGCTGGGTCCCAGCGGTTTAGGGTGGCCATTAGCGATCGATCACTTCTATAAATGTCTTTAAACTTCCTGGAAGTAGCCGCCCTAGATACAGAGTCTGAAGGCGCGTTGCTATAACTGTGTCTTCCTTCTCCCTTCCTGCAAGTGGGCTCTCAAAGAACCACATAAGCATCGTTCTCCTTGGAGAGAAGGGCTGGGGAGAGTGCCATTGCTGGCTCTGTATTCCCAGAGTACCCGTGGCTACAAGCCCCTAGCCCCCTGTGCATGCAGAGCCCCCTTTTATATGCTGAGTTAGGCCTGCTTCTCCCTGCAGCCTTGCAGGATATGTATTCATCATCTGTCTCATCTTTCCTTCACTAATTGATTAATCCGATGACTGATTGACTCATTCATTCACTAGTTTATCCCCTCATTCATTCCTTTCTCCCTTCTCTCATTTGTTCCCTAAACAACTTTCTCTTTTCTGCCACGGTGCACCAGGCCCTCTTCTTGGTGCTGGGTTGAGAACAGAAGAAGGGGTAAAGAAGATGTTTAGGACCATCCAAGCATGGTGGAGAGAAGCAAGTCACAAGGCAAGTATCTAATGCCATCTTATGCTATGCGCTTGCTAAACTCCAACAGCATCCCAGGCATGGAACAGGCAGCAGGACGCATTGCTGCAAGCAAAGAGATCAACACTCATCTTGACTGTCTCCCTCTTCCCTGCCTCTGAACTCCACTATTCCTGCCTCTAAAGTGGGAGCCCTAATGGCGTCCACTTCACAGGCAGCTAAGAAGATGGCGAGGATAGTGTCTGGTGCATAAGAAAAGCTATGTGTGACTGCTACGTGTTACAGCTGAGCCCAAGTCCTGATTCAAGGTCTTTCCTGCAGTAGAAGAACCCCAAGGACAGTATGGCGATCTAGCCTTGGTTCTAAAGATCAGGGCGGGCCCTGTGACTTGCCTGGGTCCAGCAGAAGTTGAAGCATCCTCAGGCTGGAGGTGGGGCTCAAGGTTCTCTGGTCACAGAATATCCTGGGCCCCAGAGAAGGATTCTACCTCCTCCCATGCCACTTTTGTTTGCCATCATTAACCCTTCTCAAGCTGGGTTACAGAAGTGGGGAGGCATCTTCACTAGGGAAGCACAGGCTAGGGCCTCATGCCACAATGCCACCCTCATCTCGTCTCTCCTCCCTGCTGTCCTGCTCCTCAGGACCCTGCAGGGCTACACAGGCTGCACAGCTTGGTCCAGGCCTCTGCTGTGCTGTCAGATGGATGGTGGTTGAAGTCTGGATCTTGAACACAGTGTGATCTTGGCCCTCCTGAGCTGCCTTTTCTGGGTAGATGTCCTCTCTCACCCCAGGAGAAAAGGAGATAACACCATACAGCCCAGCCCAAGACACAACACACGTCCTAGTGAGTAGCTCTTGACCACTCCCGGCAAACCAGTCTCGTAACCATCCCTAACCATTCCCGTCTCAGTGGGTACACTGGTGCCAGGATCATGCCTGGACCTGCCCCTGCCTGCTGAATCCCGACCTGTAGCATTCTAGCCTCTGACTTCTATGTCTCAGCTGCCTGAACCTCCAGTCTGCCTGGCATGGACCAACATCCCTAATACCAAATCTGGAAATCTGAAACCCTTTCGGGGCCATGGCTACACTACGGGAGTTCTCTAAACTCCAAACATGTCTGGAGTCCAACACACCTTTGGTCCTGAGCTTTTTCATTATGGCAAATCCAGACTGAATGACCGAGTGTGTGTGTGTGTGTGTGTGTGTGTGTGTGTGTGTGTGTGTGTGTGTGTACACAAGGCCATACTTGGATTGCAGCTAACATGAAGGGCACATAGCCGCCAGTCATTGGGCACTAAACTGAATCAGCCCTGGCTCTGCCCTCAATGCTCCCATGTTCTCGTAGTGTTTGATCCCTGAAGCCTCAGCGCAGGGTTATAGGCCTGCCGTTCAAGGATCCCTTATCAGGACACAGTGCTATACCTTTGTCCTAATTATTAAAATCTTATATTTACAGATATTTAGCCTGTAGGTACAAATATGTTCACCACATGAGTGCCTGGTGTGACGGACCCCTCAGAAGTGGAGTCACAGACAGGTGTGAGTTGCCATGTGGGTGCTGGGAGTTGAACCTGGGTCCTCCAGAGGAGCAGCCAGTGCTCTTAGCCACTGAGCCATCTCTCCAGCCCCACTTATCTTGATTTCACCTGATGGTAGGCACCGCGTTGCCTATGAGTGTTTTGAAAGAGTTTAGTTGGCTCTTTAAGACCCAATATGGCAGAGAGCAGGGGAGGCAGGAGAGAACCAGGTCAAGGACTGTCCTGGTTTTCTTCTTCACTTAGGTTGGCCAGCTTGAAGACCCTGCCTCCAGCTCTGAGCTGCAGCTCAGAAATGAGGGTGGGGGCAAACCAAGTTGCAGGGGAAGCCAGGGCTTGTCGTGGAACTGAGAAGAAAGGGTATGGATGTGGCTGCTGGCAAAGTCACTAAGGGCTGTCAAGCTACTAAGAGTCTTTCCTGCACTTTCTGCTCAGGTCCCTCAGAAGGCCCCTCCTTCCTGCTGCCCAAAGGAACAACAGCCAGATCCTGTGGCCGAGGAATCCCCTGCACTTGAATTTCATTCTTGCTTTCATTAAAAATCTCTTCATAAGTGTCTGAGTACCTTCAGAATGTCATACTTTTTCCGCAATCTGTGTCCACACCACTTACAGGTCCCAACAGGAGCTCATGCCACAACCCAAGTGCCAGCCAGGCAAGAGAACCCAGGTATGGACAGGGGATGTGGCCGAGGTCACATATCGTGAGGAGCAGATGGCTAGTGGAGTGTGGGAGTCAGGACTCTCCCCTCAGGCAACAAGTGTTTCTAAGTACTTGGTTCAGTGTTCGGATAGACCCCCGGGGATTCAAATGCAAATGCTATCTAGGCCCCCATTCTCACCCCCTTTTTAGTTAACAGGCACACAGAAGTCACTTGCTATATGCTCTGCTTGGTCCTGGTCCTAAGCACTTTACATGTTATGCACACACTACATCCTCACAGATTCCCCATGAGAGAAGGGCCATCATTCCCCCAGAGATGAAAGCGCTGACACCTGTAAATGTCCTGTGACTAGAAAGACTCTAGAAAGGCTGGGGTCTGAGTCCCAGGGGCACCTACACAGTTTCCTTTTATGTTGGCAGAAGGGGCTACCCCATGAGCATGTGGCAGAACACGCTGCTCAGACACCCTCAGACTAGACTCGAAAGCCCCGTCACACCCCATGTCCTAGCTCTCTGAACCAGGCTAAGAGCAAAACCATCTTTTTGGCCCTCTGCAAAGTGTCACGAAGCTAAGGAAGCTGACAGTTCTGGGATGCGCCCCACAGAGGACAGGCGGGTTGACCAAATAAGGATGTTGGGGAGTGGGCCAGCAGGCTGGTGCCTGGGCTCCAGCAAGGCTGCAGAAGCCTTTAGTGCATATTCTAATTCCCAGCTGGAATCGGGTGCTGGCTGGCTGTTTTTTCCTGGCTCTCCTACAATGGTGGAATGAATTTGAATGAAGCCAAAAACCTATCTGAGGTTACAGGACACCAGGGTGAGACGCCACTGGGGAGGGCAGTAGATAAGGAATTTCCATCCTTGGAATCTGATACTACAAGGGCCTGAGGGTCCTGGGGGATCAGAGGGCCTATCTCCTCTAGTTACAGACATGAGTCTCAGGTTCAGAGAAGGACAGACACTGCCCAAGGTCACACAGCCAAGGTAGGCAGATCCTGCATTAGAATCGAAGCAAAAAAGAAGCAGGAAAATCTCCAATTCTCCCTCCCACATCCCTTCCCCAACAGGAAAGAGGTGGGGTATTCCTCATGGGTTGTTCAAATTTTGGAAAACATATATAGCTGCATTTTTCTGCCTGGCAGACTTGGACTTGGCAGAATTCTCTGACCCACGGGCTGTCTTTTTTCTTTCCCCTCCTCATCTCCCATTTCTGTCAACAGACCAAAGTTTCAACAGCCACATACCCCAGAGTCCCAGTGTTCCCAGAGTTACAGTCACGGCTACCTACCTTCAACCCCAATCTTGCCGTCCCCGTCCTTGTCTCCAGCAGCCATCAGCGTCTTTGTTTCCTTAGCAGACAAGTCTCTGGCATCTGAGGAGAAGCCCTTCAGAATGGACCTGGGGGAGAAAAGGGAGGAAGGAAGTCAGGTCAAGGTCATTGGCAGAACCTCGATGGATGATGGGCTGGCATCCTTGCAGGGCAGGGGGCACTGGGGCAGGCAGCAGGAGGGGGTAAACCTGTGTGCAGCTGGGTTGGCCTGGTGGCATGGTCTGGTTTGCCTTGGTGGGTGCAAGATGGGTGATGGCTCTCTACACAGGGTTGACCCCAGTTTAGGGGACACTTGCCTTTATTTATCCAATAAATATATAAAAACTGGAGTCACTGTGGTGATTGGAATAAGCTTTCTGTGTAAATGAGGAAGAGGCAAGTTCTCACAGACGACCTCATGCTCATGTATGATGGAGTGATGGACACCCAGACTGAGGAGGCAGGGGGAAACCATGCCTCCTACTTGGGTGATGGAGGAGTTGGGAGGCTCTCTAGAGATGTTGATACATGGAGGATGAGGAGCACTTAGCATGTACGTGTGTACATGCACATCCATGTACTTGTCGGGTGTACATAAGGAGGTGGAAGAAGGTTCTAGAAGAAGGTGCCCTTGGGGTAAAGTTTGGAGGAGAGACAGAATAGGTTGAGGGAGTTCCTACTTAAAATGCATCACTGATCACCTCCTGCCTCCTGTTTCTAACAAAATTCAAAGCAGTTTTGACTGGAAAGTAATGGAAGGCACAGCTGGGTCATCAGATAGAGGCCAGGTGGCTGAGGCGGGCTAGGGCAGAGGGCTCTCTGCCCATAGGGGTTTACCACCTCCTCTGAGCTTGGCTCCAAGGACCCTGAAGACCCAGAGCTGCCTCTGCCTCTCTGGTTTGCCCAGAAGTTGCTTAGCTGCAGTTCTGGTCCAGAGGTGTGGGGTCTGCAGACCAGACCGTGAAGGTGCCTTTCAGTCACTCGGAAATCAATGACACTCTGAGGAGAATACATCCTGCCTTGCTTGCGGTGGGAGGCAGCCAGAATAAGTGCTCCTTCACTGGTATTAAATTATTAAGTAACTCCATTTCCATTAGCGATATTAAGTGGCTATAATTTAACCTAGTTAGCTGCACTCTGGGCTGAGGGTTTGACCCTCCAGGAAGCAGGAAGTACCTTTCCCTGGTGCCTGGGACATTGTCCTGCAGAGACAAATCAAAGCCTCCTTGCTAAGAAGGGTGGAAGGGAACGTGGGTAGTTATCACTGGGTTCTTGCCCCTCCGACCCCTGCCTCCTCCCCCTCCCCCCAACCTCAGTTTACCCCAGCTCATCCTCCTCAATGAAGCCACTTTTGTCTTTGTCCAGAATGTGGAACACCTTCTTCACATCATCCGCACTCTTTTTCTTCAGGCCCACCATCTGGAAGAACTTTTTGTGGTCGAAGGAGTCTGCAGCTGTTGGGGGGAAGGAGGAGGTTAAAGAAGGACAGGGAGGGGCATTGGGGAAAATCAGGGAAACGGATGTTGTAGCATTTATTAAAAGGCACCCGCATGGTTGTGGGGAACAGGAGGGCAGAGGGAGCTCAAATAGGGAAGGATGCTCTGCCCAAGGTCGTACCTTCCTGTTTCCCCCACACACATACCAAGGAACCACATGGAGACTGTTGGCTTCCCCGAGAACTGTATTTCTATGAAGTCTTTTGGGTGAGGGCTCGGGGGGCTGCGCATGGGCAGACGATGGATGCTAGGGTGGATGGAAAAGCAACTCTCTCTCATGCCACATACCATTGTCAGAAAATCAACTCTGAGAGGACACGTTTCTATCAAGGTCACATCATGGGAGGGGGAGGGGAGGACCCAGAAGTCCTTCACAGACACCGAGACCCATCCCAGAGGCTGGAGGTGGGATGAAGGACTTTCAAAAACTCAGCTGAGTTTCATCCTCAAGGTGACAAGGTGGTTTAAGGCACTGTAAGCGGGTTATCACAGTGCTCCCGGAGGGAAGGGGGCTTTCTGAAGCTTTCTGTGTGTGCTTGGAGGAAAATGAGACTAAATAAAAAGCAGATGGTGTCCCCCTTGGTCCAGAAACTCTCAAGAACTATGGTCTCCCCTCAGCCCAGAGTTGGAGGGAAAAAAAGTTGCTTTGTCCTCTTACACACCAAGGTAGGGGGCACCCAGAGCTGAGGCCACCTCAGTTCTTCTCCTGTGCTGGACTGGGTGATCTTATACAGATTTCAGCCTATCCCAGCCTCAGTTTCCCTACCTGGGTGACAGAGGAAGAGCATCTAAGCTAGAGTCCCTTCAGGCAGAAGAAAGAGAGCACACAGCGGAGTGGGTACCCCTCTCTTGGACTACCTAGAAGGATTGGATGCTGGGGTACTTGATGGGGAGCAGCACCGGGCTGGGCTGGGCAGGACTGGGTGCCTGATGCAGAAAGGTCACTGTGCCCTCAGGTCTGTCCTGGGAGGGGATCTCCACCAATGGGCTACCTTCCAGGAAAGTCTTGTTGGGGAAGGGAGCTGAGGAAAGGGGTCTCTTGAAGAGAAAACTCAGACTTGAGGGACCCTTCTACACTTCTCAGAAGGGAAGTCTGGGTCCTTGCTTCTTCCCACCCTGGTCTTCATGCTTGGTCCTGGACCCCCTGTGAGACCTCCTAGAGAGGCCACTTCTGCGCCCTCAACTTTGTGTGGCTCGGCCGGGGAGCATAGTCCGTGCAGCTCTTGGAAAGCAAAGGACCAAAGAACCAACCCCGAGGATAAGGGAATGATGCATGGGGGAAGAAACTGGGGAGTCTTAGCAGAGGGATGCGGGATGCCCCAGGTACGGGAAGAGGGCAAGGGGGACAGGGCCGGGCAGGGAAGTGCACTGCTCACCAGTAAAGGCTCCTATCGCCTTCTTGATGTCCTCAGCGCTGAGCAAGTCTGTCATCGACATCCTGCAACTGTTTAAGCGGGCAGAGCAAGTGCGAAAAGATTAAAAAGTGTTCTTCTCATCCTTTCTGCTCATATGACCAGCGCTGCAGTGTCGCGCGCCAGGCGCACGCCCGCCCGGCCTGGCTCCGCGCCAGGGGGCGCGGAGCTCCGCACACAGCTCAGCAGCTCAGTCCCGGCGACACCTTCAAGCTGAACGGGTCACACGCCCATGGGTTCCTAGGCATTCAGGGGACTTGATCAGGATCCCGCCGTCAGGGACCATCTTCTGATCTAAGGTGCCACCAGCAGACACTGGAGAGTTCTGCTGCTGTCAAGGGCATAGGGGGAGGCAGCGAGGCTCCCATCTGGCTACTGGATAATGTCCTCTCGCTGGGGAAAAATAATGCTGACCAGCCTCTACCCCAGTGGGGCCCCTTGGCTTTATACTCATTGTCTCTCGTGCCTCCAGTAGCTCCTGTCCTCTGTCCTGGATGCAAATTTATGCCGGGAAAACTGAATGCTTAGAGCTTGAAACCTGAGCCACAGGACCCAGGGAGGAGGTAGCCCTACTATCAGACCTCCGTGCTGAGAGAGGCTCACTGTCTGGGTTCCATCCCTCACCTGACCGCATTCTGAAACTTGATTTGGTTTCAGCGAGGAAGACACCAGTTTATCTGTCAGAAGAACCTTTTCTCACACTTCCTGCTCTCCATGGAATAGCTACCCACTTTTCAAGTTGGCCGTAATTGGGTGATAAGGGTTGATTGCATCAGATCATACTTTCTAGACTACCAGGTTTTGTGATCAGAGTGTCTCCTCTGGGAACCAGGTCACTTCCCATGTCATATGACCAGAGTACAACGCTACCATCTTCCTCCCAGATCTCCCAAAGATTCAGATCGTGGCTAGCAGCCTTCCAAGTGAATGAGCACGAGACACACACATTGAGTTCTAAACGTGAGTCACACTGAGTCCCTACATGACCTTGAGCTAAATAACCTTTCTCTCTGGGCTTTGGCCTGCTCGTGTTGTGTTAGAGATGGGTGGATCTCTGTGTGGGACCTGAGGCAGGTGGGCAGCATCTGGGATGGTGATGGTATTGGGAACCAAGGGACAACTTCCCAGCTGCCCAGTAGCTCAAGTTGCCTGACAACTTGCTGTCAACACTGTCTCCCATGACTGAGCCCTGGAAGGCTGCCCTTCCTGGAAACCTTAGGAGAGCCTGGCTCCAGCTGCCCCCTCCTGGTGAGTCAGCTTCTTCGGGCCAGAGCCTGCCAGCTGGCCTCCAAGGCTCTAAGACCTGACTTCATAGCTCTGGGCATGAGGCCCACTCCAGACCCCCCAGCTGTCCTGGACCCTTCAGCTGCCCTAGCTGTCCTATGGCTCCTATCTCAGTTGACTCAGTGTCCTCAGCCTCTGTCCCTTGTTCCCAGCTGGACTTCGAGTACCAATGAGCCAGGCTTCTGTGTATAGCTCAATGTCCAGGCTCTCTCTACCCTGTAGCCTCATTACAGCATCTGTTTCTCCACCTGGAGACCCTCGTGCCATAGTGAGCCTGGAGTCTCTAAATGCCTAAAGACCCATAATATGGAGACAATGGCAGGGCAGGGTCAGCTTATTGGTGTGACTTGGTGAGCTGTGAACCTCCTACCTACCCTTCCTCATGCCCAGCCTCAGTCCTACCGTGCATCTGAGCCCCATCCTGGCTCTTACGGTAAAGGTTCTCACTGTTTCCCCCTGGCTCCTCCTCTTCTCTCTGTTGCTGAGTCCCCAGCAACTGAACCTCCCTGGCTGGGCCTGAGACATCCTGAGGATGCATGCATGTTGTCCTCATAGCCAATCAACTCCTCACCCAAGTGCTTGCCTCCCACCCTCTGCTCCCCTGATAGAGCCTGTAGACCTCTGTAGACGAATGGCTCTGCCTCTTAGGTCCATCAGATAGAGAACTGAGGTCCAGCCTTGGGATGAGGACTTACTCAGGCTACGCAAGAGGCAGGGAGAGAACCCAGGAGTCCCATACTCCACAGCCTCCATATTGATTCTAGAGAAATAGCGGCATGGCTATCCCTCCCAATTGGCCTGATTCTGCCTTCTCCATCCTCTAACCTCAGAGTCTACCACTTACCTTGGATGACCAGAGGTCAGAGCCTATATAGAAAAGCTGGGCTGGTGGGAGATCCTGTTGGGAAATGAGACTTGTGGTGGGACAGTCACTTAAATAGTCTACAGCCTTGGCTATTTTGGGAGGTGGCGCTCCCCCAGCCCCTGGCCCCCTCCCCTTCCGGTGTCAGGTACTCCCCAGCCACGGTGCTGGGTGTCTGTATCACATTCACCCCCATCCAGGCCTATTGAGCCAGGCCTATTAATAACCCTTGGCCTCTACCTCCCTACAGCACCCAGCAATAAGGTCCAAGCAGGGCACACCTCTTGCATGAAGCCTTCCATGATCACCTTGGGTGGCAGCCACACTTTGTTCTAAACTTGCAAGGAAAGGAAGAGGGAAGGAAAGGAACAGAGGTTGCTTGGGGTAAAGGGACTAGGTCAGGTCCCCTACACATACTGTGTCTTTACTGTACCCTGAGACACTGTGGGGTGGGGGTACCTCCCATGGCAGTGATGTGAGTGCTGATGTGAGTGATGTCTGCAGCATATAACTCTGGCACTGCACTCAGGACCCAGGCTGGCACTCCCAGGCAGTAAGTCAGTGTCTGGCGGAAGGAGAGCCATTGCCCACCTTTGGACAAGCCTCATCTTTGGTGCCTCAGTTTCCCATCTGTGTAGCCCTGCTATAAAAGTAAACTTGATCTTGAGAGGAGCTAGGTATGCTTGACAATGTATGCCAAATGTCACTGGTTAAGGGCGCTTTGGAGGGAGAAAGGTGCATCACTTTTCTGGTTCCCAAGGGTCACTGATATCTTGGGTTGCAGACACCACTCAAGGTCTGAGTTTGGAGACATGTGAACGAATGGACGAAACTGCCCTGAATCAAACTTCCAAGCATTGATGTGGTCAGCTATGGGGTCCCATTCTTGGTAGTAGCTTCCGAGTTCCAGAGTCCCATGGAAGACAGGAGGTAAGGAAGCTCCACTCCTCCCTCCCCACCGCTGGCTGAAAAGAGTGGACAGTGATCTACAGTGGGGAAACCTGTCTGGGGTCTGGATGGGCTGTGAAAAGAAAGATATCCAGTAACCAGGTGGACACACTCTTGTGTGTTCGCATTTGTCTGTGACAGATACCCGAGAAGACCGTCTATAAGAGGAGGACTTATTTTGGCTCCCAGTTTCAGAGGCGTCAGCCCCATCTAGCTGTTCCAGTGTTCCCAGCCTGGAGCAGGTAGAGCTTTGTAGCATGGCTTACACCATGGAGGCCAAGAAGCACGGAGAAGTAGAAGGAAGAAGCCATGTTAGATGCCCTGCAAAGGCTCACCTCTAGGCTGCTGCTTTCTTCCATAGGTCTGCCACCTCCCAACGGTCCATTCACGCTCTGGATCCTTGGATGAAAGCAGGGACTAGACCAGGACCTCTCAGGTCAAGCTCCCCCCAGAAGTGTGCTTTTTCTTTTCTTTTTTTTTTTAAATCCTAGTGGATTCTAGGTCAGGTTGATGATCAAGACCAACATCTCACAAAATGAGTATGAAGGTTCTGAGTTCAGGGGTAGCAGCTTCAGGCTTCATGGAGAAGATACCAGGAGTTGATTATAACTTACATCGTGAGGGTCCACAGCCCACTATGGCTAAGGTCAGGGTGGCGGACCCAAATCCAACCAGGAGGATGTGGCAGACAGGACTTTGTGTTGAATTAGGGACACCTTGGAAGGCACTCAGGACACCAAGAGGGAGGTCAGGACCTGGGCTTAGGGCTTTGATCTAATCACAGCAGACTGAAAGCTGGAGTCACGGGCGAGGCTGAGCCTAGGGAGGCTGGACTCCAGCCCAGGTTTGCGGAGCAATCTTTGAGGAAGATCTTGAGGAAAGCTGATAAATGATTGCCTAGCCTGCAGGACACTGTGCTGGGGGTTGGGGGGGCGGTCTTCATCCTCACGTCTTCTCAAGAAGTAGAAGATGCCTTATCCACTTAACTGACAAAGGAATAAGGCTCCGAGTGGCTGGCCAATTTGCTTAAAGTCACAAAAGCAGAAGTATGATTCAAACCCAGGTTCCTTTGGTTTCAATGTGTCTTTCTTTTTTTGAATTTCTTTTTTTGAGTAAAAGCAATAGACAGGTCGGGGGTGGGCTCTACCATGAGAGAAGCCCTGACAACTAGCATGTCCTTCTGTTTTGTAAGTAAGCAATGTTAGGTGGCCACCATTGTCAGGGTACATTTATTGAGCACCTACTGCTCTTGTGATCTAGGCGTATCACTCCACTGTGCCCTTACAAAGACCTCAGAAATTTGAAGAGATAGAATCTCAGAGATGTTTAGAACTTTGTCCAAGGTCACATAGTTAGAAAGTAAGTAGTGAGTCCTAAAATATTTTCCAGTCCTTCCACTTCAAGTCCGTGTTAATCCTGGCAGTCTTGAATGATTAACCTAGTCAGTCTTTACAAGAGTAAATCAGAAGTTTTAATTTATCAGTGAAGACTTTTTGACTCTAAATGACAGGACAGTACAGTTCAGTCTGCCTTAAGATGAGGAGAGATTTACCAGAGCTATAAAGATTAAGGTACGGCTTGATCAGGACCCACAAGGATGTTCCTCTTCTGTATTCCCCGAACCACAACTGGTGTCACACTGGCTGCCTTCTCAGGCTGTTTGGAGGGTTACAAAAGGGCAGTCCCCTGCTGCACTAGAAACTCTCCTGTCCAAGTTCTGTTGGAAAGAGGGAGTTGGTGCTGCGCTGGATAGGGTTGTTCTGGTGGGGAAGGCTGGGGTTGGGTTTCACTGGCTGTGAGGAGCTGGGCTCGGTTCTCCATCACTGTACAGAGCAGGGGAGACCTGGGCCTGGGCCTCGAGGGACACTGCAAGCTTAGAGGGTGAGGTGTGTCAACACTGTGAGACTCGCATGGAGAGAAACTGGCTCTGGGTAGGGGTGTGAAATCCAGGCATCTGGAGCCCAGGAAGCAGTCACTGAGGAAGGCCCTGAAGTGGATGGCTGTGCAGGATAAGGGAGCTCCCCTGAGTGGCCAGTGTGCTCGAGGACATTATGCCTCTTGAGAATATTCCCTCTGAGACTCAAAGTGGCTTTTCTGGACTTGAGGCTCCCCCACCCCAGTCCCTGGCCCCCAGTAGGCATCCTAAAGGCAGAAACCACATATAGTGGAACTGCCTTCTAGCTGCAGTGTGTGTGTGTGTGTGTGTGTGTGTGTGTGTGTGTGTGTGTGTGTGTGTGCGCACATGTGTGTTGTGTGCATAGGTTGATGTCAGGTATCTTAACTCTCCATATCTTTTAGGACCCTGAACCTGAAAGTCACTGCCTCACTGACTCAGACAGAACAGCTCTCCTGCCACCTGCCTACCTCAGCTTCTCTCCTGAGGCCACCAGATTTTTATGTGGGTGCTGGGGATCTGAACTCAGTTTCTCAGGCTTGTGTGTCAAACTCTTTATTGCCACAGTCACCTCCCCAGACCCTGAGTTCTTTGTTTGTTTGTTTGTGTGACAGAGACCAGGCACCGGGCATGAAGGCTGATGATGTATTCCCACACTACCCCACCTTGTCCCTCCTATCCTTCAGGTTTTAATAACTGCTCTCAGCCTCCAGCAAGACACCTCGATGTGTGTTACACTCATACATACATTCCCCAAATGAATCTTCTCCACAGATGAGCACAACTGAGGTTCAGAGAAGCCAAGTCACTTGTCCAGGTTCACCCAGCCTGGTCAACCATATGCACTTATGTCCAAAGCCCACTCTGCCTTCCAGACCCTGGAGAGGGCAGGGACCCATGTGTGTGGTGTGCGTGTGGGTCAGCATTCTCTTAGCCACTGTCTGCCAGGAGACAAGCGTTCAGCTGTTATCTTTGCTGGTGAGATTTCCTTGGTTCACGCTATTTCCACCTGCTGCGGCAGGGAACAGGATACACACAGAGCTGCTGCGGTCCAGGGCGCTGGCCGCAGGTGGACCTGCAGATCCAGTGATATTTATGAGGTTAGTCGTGTGGGGTGACGTACATTAACTCAAGGAATCTCTGCCCCATTCCCAGCAGGCAGATCCTGAGCTGATTCTCCCCGTACCCTGCTTCCCTTCCTCACAGAGGTCCAAAGCCCAGGATCATAAGAAGAGAGCCCAGATCTGACACTGTCCCTGAGTGACCTTGGGCTAATCAGTTGGCCTCTCTTGGCCTCAGTGTTTTCATGTATAAAATGGAGTTGTTTAGGGCAGCTGTGAGAGGCAGTGAATCAGAGGAGAAAGGTATTCAGAGGTCATAAACTCCTAACATAGGACCCAGGAGGCTGAGACAGGAGGATCAAAAGTTCAAAACCATCCAGGGATGCAGAGGACCCTCAAGGCAAGCTTGGCTTACCTAGCAAGAAGGTGTCTCAAAATCAAAAGCTTTTTTTTCCTTTCCTTTTCTTTTTTTTGGAGCTGAGGACCGAACCCAGGGCCTTGTGCTTGCTAGGCAAGCGCTCTACCACTGAGCTAAATCCCCAACCCCAAAATCAAAAGCTTTAAAAAAAGGCACGGGGAATTTCTCAGTGGTATTTACCTAGTGTATGTGAGCTCCAAGGTCCCAATACGACAAGCAGATCGACAAGCAGATCAACAAACAGGCCCCATGCCTGCTGGGAAGTGAGGACCCACACAAGAAGGGGAGACCAGAGAATGGACATAGTAGACAGGGCTGGGTGGGTCTCAGAGTTACCAGGGTTTGGAAGGGCCAGAGGCTTGGGCCTGTGTCTGTGTGGGTGTGTGGGGCAGGAAAGCAAGTTTCCATTCATCCTTGGGGACTCATGGCTCTTCTTTCCCACAAGCTGCCTGCCTCCTCCCCCACCTCACTCAGGGCATGTGTGTTCTCTTTAGGGACAGCACCTTTGTGAATCAGCATCAGAACACCCAGGTGTCCTCCACCTCCCGCTGCAGAGGGGACAATCAAAGATTCACCTCTCACCATCATTGTGCCCAGAGGTATAAGCTGGGTTGAGTCCTGTCCCCAAGTGTTGAAGTCCCAACACCTAAGGCTTCCAACAGTGACTGTGTCAGGTGACAGGGTCTTTATGGAAGCTTTCAGATTTACTAGAGATCATCTTAGAGGGTTCTGGTCCAGAGTGACTTGAATTGTAGTGAGAGAGGAGTGGGACTCACAGAGGTCATGGGAAGTCACCAGGCTAACCAACTGTCTGTCGTGGTCATCTCGCAAGAAACAACCTGCCACACACTAATGACAGACTTCTGCCTCCAGAGTGTGAAAAAGGCCCACCCACTCTCCAAGCATCCACTGCTTCTCCACAGAGACCCCATCCCCAGTAAATCATACCCTTTCAGTAATGCCGAGAGGCGGTCTAGGCTCACGAGGGAAGGGTTCTCACGAGTACTTCCTCATGGAAACTCCTAATCTCTGGAGACAGTTTCTTTGTAAAGATGGCAGGCATATTCTATTTAAATAAACAATGAGAAATGGAGGGGTCGGGGACAGATGTTATCACCAAGTCACCCTAAGGCTAGCCCTGCATTGCTGGGAGTGCTGTAGGGTCCGAACGTCTGGAAAGAAACATGGGCAGTTGGGAGCACTTGCTCAACTGTGGAGGAGGATCCAGGTGGCTGGGGAAGAAAGCAGAGCTTTCACTGTTTAACTTTTGAGCCCGATGAATTAGAAGCTGTGGAAGATGTTGCTATCCCACACACAGACTGTACAAGAGTCCCCAACATTTGATTGGGGACATTTGCAAATAGAAAGTTGAAAGTCTTTCACGGTGAGAATCATTGACCCTCTTCTGAGAATCCATCAGTGCCAGTTTTTCGTTACTGGCTTAATCCTATGTGCACTAATTTTTTTTTTTAAAAAACGTACCAAAAAAAAAAAACCCCAAAGCTAAATTTAATTCTGAGGCCCATGAAGTTACTTGCTACTCCTAACGTTCTTGTGTTGGGCGAGGTGCGTGGAGTATATAGCTCTGTTGTTAACTCTGGCCAAAGTGCAGATCTGAACCTTTGCTTTCTAAGAAGTCTTGCTCTCCAGCCCATCTCACAGAACTCCACATCTCGCTGAGGTCCCGGGACAACTGTACTCATTCTACTTGCTATCAAATTATCGGTCCACATAAGCTTTGCATGAATCTCATCTACAGTGTATTCAAACCAGAAGACATAGGGTAAAGACAACTGTATACACAGCTCTGTGCTTTGCAAATATTCCTATTTGTTGTTTAGGCATCCAGTCAGTCACACACCCATCCACCCATCTATCCATCCATCCATTCATCCATCCTCCATCCATCCATCCATCCATCCATCCATCCATTGACTCATCCTTTCCTTTATTCATGTATTTATCCATCCATCTTTCCACCCATTCACTCATCTACCTGTCTATCCTTTCTCCCCTCTATCAATATATTCATTCATCAATCCATCCATTCATCAATCTGTCTGTTCATCCATCCATCCATCATCCATTTATCATCCACCCATCCATCGTCCATCCATTCTTCCATCATCCATCCATTCATTATCTATCCATCTATCCATCCAACCAAACTTCCATCCATTCACCCATCCATATATTTGCTTTAACCATCTGTCCATTACCCCATTCACCCATTTGTCCACTTCTTATTCTACCCATCCATCTGTCCATTTATTCATTGATTGGAATCAACCCTAGCTGCAAAACTAAGATATGCACTCTATAACAGGTCCCAGGACATCAATGCACATGACATGCTTGTTACCTTTAATGAGATCATACTGTAAGTTGTGAAACAAATAATAATAATAATAATAATAATAATAATAATAATAAAACTCATTACCATTTCTACATATTGTTTCTTAATAGCATTATCTGTGAACCAAGTGCTATCCTAAGCAATTTACACTCATCATCATTTTGCTTAGTTCTAACAACAGCCCCAAGAAATCATGTATTGGTCAGTACTTTGATCTATGCTGAGTAACAAAGAACCTTAAAACTCATTGGTTTAAAACAACAACTGTGTGGTCACCTTTCGAGATTCTGGAATCTGAGCTGGCTTCACTGTGGGGTTTGCCCCATGGAAGCTCTCAGAACTTCAGGTTAGGTCCAACATTGTTGAAACACCAGCCAACCCCCACCCCCATCCCACTGTTTAAAGCAAGCTGCCCACAGCCACAAAAGGCATGGATACTAAAACACACTCCTCAGGAGCCATTGCCATAGGACACAAGCACAGTCAAGATTCCTTTCTTTCTGTTGTCACGAAACAAGCTTGACTAGTGTATTTTCCTTTTTATAAAAAAGTAAGGTGATGTAAGAGGATTTGTTGGCTGTGTAACTGGAAACTCAGGTGTACATCCTACTTTTGTCAGGAATGGCTGGATCAAGGGGATCATTGGTGTCATTAAGGGCTTCTGATTCTGTCTGTGTCTCAGGTATATTCTTTCTATGTAGCTGGTAAGATAGCTGCTTACACCTTAGAACCATATCCCAAAGCCAAGAGAATCTGTGATGAGGTGGTCTTGGAGGAAGTCCTAGGCAGATCTAGAATAGCTCATTTGGGGCCTCATGCCTGCCTTTAAACCAGTCCCTGTGAGGAGCAGACTGAGTGCTCTTATCAGTCAGGTCTAGAACCCTGCTCACCACTGCAGCTCTGGCAAACTGGGGGAAATGAACTACCTTTTTAAAATAGTAAGAGAAGGAGGAAAACATAAAAAAGAAAGGGCAGGGGTTGGGGATTTTGCTCAGTGGTAGAGCGCTTGCCTAGCAAGCGCAAGGCCCTGGGTTTGGTCCCCAACTCCAAAAAAAAAAAAAAAAAAAAAAAGAAAGGGCAGGTGGATAGAAACAGAGAGTGAGGAAAGACAGGAGGAGGGAGGGAGGAAGAAAGGAAGGAGGGGTGAAAGGAAGGGAAGGAGGGAGAGAGATGGAGGGAAGGCAAGGTGGGTTCAGCTGCTCACAAAGGTTAAGACAGCTAGCAGAAAGGTGGCAGTGCCATGCTCACTTCAGATGAGAAGAACCAGTCCCTCGGTGACAGGGAGAGGCTGGTCCACATGAGATACGGGGTGATAAGGGCTCAGGTCTCACAGGTGCCAACCAGGCTTCTCTCCCAAATGTCTGGATTACACAATAGTATTGCAAAGGAACAGTGACTCTCAGAGTGGTCCAACGATGACGGAAACCCAGCTATGCTTCTGAGGTGATGGGCAGGGCCAAGTACTGGGCAGTGGTGAGCGATGATTCAGGGGACTTGCCCAGTTGGCTGGCCAGGCCTGAGAGACGGTCATTCTAGGACAAGGGAGCAACATGTTCAAACGTGCCTGGGAGCCGGTGATTCTGAAAGACTGACAGAAGAAAGTGGCTTCCAAGCTGGGTGCAGATGGTCTCTGGTCCAGGTTGTGTTACAGGGGTCCCCAGAATTGACCTCTGACTCCAGCTTGAGCCATAGGCTAAGAAACCCAGTGCAGCCCCCAGCAGTTCCTCAGCTCTTCTGAGAAATGTGACCACATCCACGGTGGATTTTTGTTTACAAATATTTTCTTTGTTTTTTAAAATAATAATTTGTTTATTTTTATTTTATGTATATTGCATTGGTGATTTGATCACATGCATGTCTGTGTGAAGGTGCTGAATCCCCTGGAACAAGAATTAAAGACAACTGTGGGCTGCCATATGGGTGCTGGGAATTTAACCCAGGTCCTCTGAAAGAGTAGCCAGTGCTCTTAACCACTGAGCCATCTCTCCAATCCCACAAATGTCTTTCTTTAATCACGAATAATTAAAGACTAGTTACTATACTTAGAGGGTTATCTTTTTAAGTTTGAAATGGACAAATATTAGTTATATGCTGTGAGTTTCATTTTGACATTCTCATACATGCATGCAATGTGTTTTGATTTTATTCATGCCCTGTCTCATTTCTATCTGCTATGATAAAACACCGTGACCAAAAACAACTTGGTCAAGAAATCTCACTCCACAGTTTACAGTCCGCCAAGGGGAACCAGGGCAGGAACTGGAGGCAGGAACTGATGCAGAGGCCATGGAAGGATGCTGCTACCTGACTCGCTTCCCATAGTTTGCTCAATCTTATACAACCCAGGACCAACTGCCAAGGTGGCCACATCCACAGTGGTTTGGACCCGTATACATCAACTGTTAATTAAGAAATAGCCACACAGACTTACCTATAGGCCAATCTAATGGGGCCTCTTCTCCGTTGCTGCTCCTTCCTCTCAGATGACTATGACTTGTGTCAAGTTGACAAAAAAAAAAAAAAAACCAACCAAACAAACAAAAAACAAACAAACAAACAAAAAAAACTAATGAAAACCTTTTACCTCTTGACTCCTTCCCCACCCCCTTCCGAGCTAGTCTCACTTCCGTTTCCACAGTGTTTTGTTGTGAGGATTCTTTCCAGGGGTGCAGAAGCATCATTCTCTCCCTCTTCCCAATGACAAGCTGAGATTCGAACATTAAAATCCAACCAGTAGGACATAGCTGATCTGATCAAAATGGTGGCTGTTTCACATGGAGAGCCACACTCAACAGCAGTGGCTGAGTAAAATTCTGGCAAGGAGCAGAAAGGGACGTATAAGGTCCCACCCTTCTCTGAGGATCCAGAGGTTGTTAATGGTTGCTGGGGGAATGGGAGCCATTTTCTTTGCTGTGTTTCTATAAATAGCCCCTTACCTGTGCTCCCGTGGAGAACCCTAATTAAACTCTGTTGGGTTGTTTAGCTATTATGAAGGAGGCTTCACAGCACAAAGCGCTGAGAGACATTCGTCCCAAATGCAATGCGAAGGGGTCATTTAGAAACCAAGGTGAGCGAGGGCACAGAGTGCAAAAACAAGTCTTGCTTTCTTATGTCTACCTTAAGGTTACCAGGTAAATATCAGTATGTTCTTTTACAGTCTATGGGATCTCACTCCTAAAACTCAAAGGCTATGATGATAAAAAACAGCTGTACTATAAGACTTGATGGCTCTTAAACTTCTCACAAAAGGCGCTAGAGAGACAGCTCAGTTAGCATATATTGCTTTTGCAGAGGGCTGGACTTCAGTTCCCAGGACCTACAACCTTAACTCCAGGGGATTCAATGCCTTCTTCTGACCTACAAGGAAAACTGACTTCATGTGCATGCACATACCCACCCACAGACACACATGCATACACAGAAGGCAAAATAAATCCTTTAAAAAACCATTCTCACAAAGGGAAGCTACTCCATTATTAGAGCAATGTTATGTGTCTAACAGACAACTAAAACAGTATGTCCTCGTCTCCTAAGATTTACCCGCATGAATTAAATCTCCACTAGATTCTGCCTCCTTTAACGATTTACCAACATCACGGTTATTGGACACCTCATGGTAAAGAAGTCCTGCTGTTTGGGTGCCTGTCTTTGTCACAACAATCTAATACATGTTTTATTGCATGTACATGGTTTGAGGTCTCCAGTAATGGCAGTGTCTCTCCAGATTCTTCTTTGAGAAACCCACATCTATGCTGTCAGAAATGTCTGTCTTTCCCTCTGATTGCTTCTCTTTCCATAACCCTGATATTTAAATCAAAATGTCTTTATTCGTCCCCAACTCTGCTTTGTAAGCTAGCTAGTCCTAAAATTATTCTCTTTCTGAAAGTCACAAATCTTACATTGCCCAAAGTCAAGGTTTCTAAAAGTCTGGAGGAATTCCCCAGACTGCTGTGGATGGCAGTGGAGACCTATGCTTTCTGTTTGGCCCACAAAACATGACATCTTGGGGGGCTCATCTGAGATCCCTTTGAAGTATGGCTGCTTGATTTTTTTTTGTTGTTGTTGTTGTTTAGCACTAGTGCTCAACTTTTTCATGATATTCTTGGTTCCTCTGCACATATTTTTTTCTGGCCAGAGGCACACATCAATCTAATGCTTGCCACTAGCATTAAAACAAGAAATGTTTTAGCCTCATCCATGCCCTGTTTCTGGATTAGGAGAAACGCTACCAGCTCAGCCAGGCAGACATACATGAGGGTTAATCAGTCAGTGACTCGAACCCCTCACCAAGTTCCGAAGAGCATGCAGGGCAAGCTGTGACTCTTGCCTTTGCCTCACAAATTTTAACATTCAATCCTGGGTGTGAATCTCCCCACCCCTGTCATTTTCCTGGGGCATGTCTTGCCAGCTTTGTACCTTAGGCTTCTCCTGTGTACACGAGGTGGTTGACAGAATTGGCTGTACCGAACTCCAAGTTCTAAATGGTCAAGACAGTACATTCAATGACATGAGGCATGAGTTCAGAACTCAACACTTAGGTAAACTTTTAAAAGTTGGGCATGGCTGTGGGGCCCCTGGAGCCCTGGTGCTGTAAAGGGTGAAGACAGAAGAATTGCTGAGTCATGAGGGCTTCTAGGCCAGCCTCAGGTTAAATAAGAGACCCTGTCTCAAAGGAACAATTCCGAGTATAGTATGAACAGAACACCCAATATCCTCCTATGGACTTCGTATGCATCCCCCACACAAGTCAATATACACCACACGTGCATATTGTTCAGTTTGCTTCTCTGATTCTGAGATCAAATACTGTGACCAAGTGCAACTTGGGGAGAAAATAGGTTATTTAGCTTGTAGGTTACAGTCCATTGTTGAGGGAAGCCAAGATAGGAAGTTGGGGTGGGAACCTGAAGGCAGGAGCCAAAGCAGAGACCACAGATGGGTGCTGCTTACTGGCTTGCTTCCCTTGACTTTCAACTAACTTTCATAGACAGCCAGGCTACATGCCCAGAGAAGGCACCATCCTCTGTGTGTCCTCTACATCAATTAGCAATAAAAGAAATGCCCCCATAGTTATGTTCATGGACCAATATGATGGAGACAATTCCTCAATGGAGGTTTTTTCTTTCTGGAATGTTAAGGTGACAGCTGAAACTGTCACACAGGCAGACAAACAGATACACACACACACACACACACACACACACACACACACACACACACACACACAATGAGAGAGAGAGAGAGAGAGAGAGAGAGAGAGAGAGAGAGAGAGAGATCAGTCCCGATCTAGTTTTATAACTGCCCCAATTTCTGCAGTCAAAATCCCTTTCAGTAGGATCTGTCTTGGAATCAGGATAAAAAGGAACAAATATTTGATCAGAAACAGATATCGGTGTGTTGACCTAATAGTGCCTTCTGGGGCTTTCCCACTGGGAACCAACCTGAAGCTCAGCTCTACTGACCAAAGAGACTCAAAGACTTGAATACATGCTCCAAATGAGCCTGGTTTCAGATCTCCAGTTCCCAGTACCCTGCACCATGTATTTTGGGAATTGAAACTCTTATCTTCCTGGTTGCAAGGCAACGTCTTTATTGACTGAGCTATCTCCCAGCCTCCGTAACAGGTCACACAACAGTGTGTGCTAATCTCTTGTGTGACAGCCCATTCAGCTGTGTTCATGACTCACACTGTGCTACACTGGTAACAACTCAGCAGGTGACAGACTCAATACTGTATATTCTAGCCTTGAATGTGTGCATGGTCTCCCGCCCAGTCTCCTGAATGCTAGGATTGCAGGCACACACCATCGTGTCGTGCTCACTTATGACCCTGAGGGTTTACCATCATTTATGAAATCTGTCATTAAGCAAATTGTTATTACAAGGTTCCTGGCACCTTTTTTCCCTAAGCACAGTGTTGCTTTGTTGCCTTGGGTCACTTAGTATATTAGACATCAGTCTACTGGGCCAAGTGTATCTAGATCAACCTTTCTCACAGGTCTGCTTAGAGCATCAAAACTTTTCATGATGAATTAATCTATAAAGATTAATCTCCACACTGTACATGTGTGCCAAGCTGGAGACCCCTCCTCAGGTCCTTTGATGGGCACAAATGACCTGTGGCTCACTTTGACTGAGAAGATGGTAAGAGAGGACTGTGCCTATCTGGAACCCAGAGCTCAGACTTGATGCAGTTTCTACCTATGCTCTCCCAGCCATCAAGAAGTGTAGATAGACTACTAGTGATGAAAGCTCATGGGCCCACCCTGGCACCCACTGTCCCACAGCTGAGCACAGCCCTATTAGTGATTCCCCTAATCACACCAAGTGGAGACCTAATTATACCATGTAAAGAACTGCCCACCTTACCTCAGTGCATCCACAGAACCATTAGCCCGGTGCATCCACAGAACCATTAGCCCAGTGCATCCACAGAACCATTAGCCCAGTGTGTCCACAGAACCATTAGCCCAGTGCATCCACAGAACCATTAGCCCAGTGTCCACAGAACCATTAGCCCAGTGCATCCACAGAACCATTAGCCCAGTGTGTCCACAGAACCATTAGCCCAGTGCATCCACAGAACCATTAGCCCAGTGCATCCACAGAACCATTAGCCCAGTGCATCCACAGAACCATTAGCCCAGTGCATCCACAGAACCATTAGCCCAGTGCGTCCACAGAACCATTAGCCCAGTGTGTCCACAGAACCATTAGCCCAGTGCATCCACAGAATCATTAGCCCAGTGCATCCACAGAACCGTTAGCCCAGTGTATCCACAGAACCATTAGTCCAGTGTGTCCACAGAACCATTAACCCAGAGCATCCACAGAACCATGAGTCAAGCTTGATATTTAAGCCACAAATAAGCACAGTAGAAAACGGAGAGAGAGACTGGTTCTAAATTTGGAAACTGTGCCATTGGCTCCCACGGGCAGGTGGAATTGGGTGGGCTTAGGTGCAGAGCATCAGCTGAGGCTGCGGAGTCAGGAACCAGAGGCTGCAGAAAGGACTGCCCTTTGTGAGACTACACCATAGAGGCCCAACTTTGACAGTATTTTTCTGAGGGTGTCTCAGAGAGCCCAAGCTGTTCTAGAACTTACTATAGCAATAGAGTGACCCTGAACCTCTGATGCTCCCCACCCCTGGAGTGCTGGAATTATGGGCATATGCCAGCACACCCAGGTTGTGTTGTTGTTTTGGTTTGGGGGTGTTCTGTTCTGTTCTGTTCTGTTTTGTTTTGTTTTGAGACAGGGTTTCTCTGTGTAGCCTTGGCTATTCTGTAATTCACTCTGTGGACCAGGCTAGTCTTGAACTCAGAGATCTGCCTACCTCTCACCACCACCCAGCTCACACCCAGTTTTATTCAGTGATATAGATAGAACCCCGGGGCTTCATTAAGCAGAGAAAAGGATGTGGTAGCTGTTCAGCTTCCAAGCAGAGTCCAAGCAATAGAGGAGTCCCCACAGTTCTTTCAGAGCTAGGATTCAGCGTAAGTAAGAAATCGCTTCCAGAGCAAGATAAAACCCTGGGATTGATCCCTAACATTGCACTCCCAAAACAAACAAGCAAACAAATGGAATAGATCTGTTATGATAAAGCCAGTAGACACATCAAATAAGCTTTACCCAGCCGTTCCTGTATCTCTGCAGGTGGAGGCCGCGATCCGGGCAGAGTCACAACCTTTGCAGGGTTCAGGGTAAAGACGCACACCAGAAGTGCTTATAAATCCTCTCAGCTAGACTAAAGAGGGCGTTTTCCAGTTAGCCCACTGTGATGGTTCATCTTCACAGCTAACTTGACTGAAACTAGAGTCACCTAGGAGATGTGTCTGGAGGGTGTTTCCTACGATGATCAACTGAGCAGGAGGACCCCTCTGCAGACAGGCAGTGTCCTCCCATGGGCTGGGTGGAGACCTACCCTGGATAAAGGCTGTACCCTCACATTAGCTGGGCAACTGGAAGAAATAAAGTGGGAACAGGAAGGAAGGTGGGAAGGGTTCAGGGGCTCCTCTTCCTCTGCTTCCTGGTCATCTATGGAGCAGACAGTTTTTCTTCATTCACACTCCTGCGCCACGGTGGTCTACCTAAGTGCATGAGGCCGAGAGACCCCGCACTGAAGCCTCTGCAGCTGAGCCAAGCTTGATCTTTTCAAGTTGTTTTTATTGTCTGGTGCTTCCTCTCAGAGACATGAAATAGCTACGCTATCTAACTTGCTCAAACAGTGTGTCCTTGGAAGCATTATGTGTGTAGATGTTGGGGTATACTGGAATCTTATGTGTGTCTTTGGGGGTACACAGGAATCCCAACAGGGGTCATGGAAAACCCACAATGATTTTTGATGCAAATGACTGGTGAAAGCCTTGTTCACAAGGAGGTGGACACTATTCCTGTTAACAAAGCTTTGAGGGCTGGAGATGGACAGCTGGTGAAGGGGCTTCCTTCCAAACCTGGGACCTGAGTTCAATTCCTGGGACCTGCAGGGTGGAAGAAGAGAATCGACTTCTACAAGTTGTACATACATGCACACGCACACACACACACACACACACACACACACACACACACACACACTGGGGACAGACTGGTAGGTAGGTAGGTAGGTAGGTAGGTAGGTAGGTAGGTAGATAGATAGATAGATAGATAGATAGATAGATAGATAGATACGAATAACTATGTAATATTTTTTTGAAGAGAGGTCATTGAGACCCTGGGTTTCACAGGAAGAAAGTAAAGGAAGCTACTGGGCTGCCAATGTAGACATTTTAAAGGACAGGTGACTCAAAAGTTAGAGCCAGGAGACCAGAAGGCAGAGTCAAGAGGTAAAAATGGCGCTGTAGAGAATCGCTTCAAGGTGAAGTAGTGTCTCTTGCCCTGTGCCCTCAGCTAGATCTCTGCACTTGCATGGGATCGATGTCAACTCTGGGCTTCCTTTTTTCTTAGTTTTGAATGAGAGTGTCTCCGTGTTTACCTTGCCAGTGTATGCAAGGTTATTTACTGTTAAAATAACCTCTTTTTAATTCACAAAGTTTTGAAGGAGGAGCAGCCATGCTTGTGGCGCCTCAGATACTGATCTCCAAGGCTCCTTCTTGATGTCTCCATGATCTGACTTGCCTCTTGGAAGTTGTCCTCTGGTGTCCACAATGGTCAGGGATCACATGCGTGCACACATTTGTTTGCATGTGTGTTCACGGACATGAACACAAAGGAGGAGTGGGAGGGACAGGAGGAGGAAGGGGAGCGTCATTCATCTTGGAACGAATTCGTCTCCCTGTGGAGAGCTGAGATATACACAGCCGTTTCTCTTTGGAGTTGGGAGTCATTAAAACAAAACAAAACACCTTTCTAGGGAACTACCTTCAGCTTCCAAGTTCTGTTTCTCCTGTTTATCTTTTTCACACCTTACAGTGGGGGAGAAGGCAAGAATCGCTTGGCAAACCTGCATTTGACACTCTGGTTTGCTCGTTCAGCTAAGTGCTCTAGAGCAGAGTACAGAGAACTCAGGCCTGGCCTTCCAGCCAGTCTCCCCTTCCCAGCTCTTTGAACAATTCCTGAACAATGGCCGAGAAACCTGATGTGTGCAAGATGACTCTTGCAGAAACTCTTGCATCTAGATTCTCTTAGGACACGGAAGCACTGGTCAGCTCCCGCCTGGCACCTTTGGCTCACGGTCCAGGGGAAGCAGCTCCCTGTCATCGGGTAGATGCTGATGGATCTACCAAAGGCCAAGTAAGCATGCAATGCATCATGGGAAAATAAACGATAAGGCAGCTTCCCTGACTTTGGGCTTCTCTCCAAGGGGACAGGAGAGCTGGAAAGCTCTACTTTCCTGCTCTCCTAGATCTCTTCCTGCAAGGCGTCTTTTGTGACTCACTTTGGCACCTGCTCCAGGTGCAACAAGTGGGCCTGGAGGAGGGCACCACAGAGCAGTGGGGCAAAGTGGGCAGAGCTGTTCAGTGCCTGTCTATCAGGCTGAGCTAGCCATGTGGTCCCCAACCTGCCTGGCCCTGCTTCCCAGTGAAGGGATTACCTGTGCTCACCGACCCAACTGGCTTGTTTTCCCCTTCATGTGCGTAGTGCATGTATGTGAGTTTGCGTGTGTGTATGTGAGTGTGTACATCCACTCGGAGTTTTTCCCCAATCACTCGCTACCTCGTTCAATTAGTCAAGGCCTGCCAGCTGAACCCCAAACAGCTAGTCTGACTAGCCAGCTTATTCTAGAGATCCCTGCCTCTTCCTTCCCAGTGCTGTGGTTACAGGCATGCACCATCTAAATACATTGTTTATTTTATATTTAATCCTACAGAATGTGCACCCTTTCTGGGGCATGGGGTGATGCTTTGGTATGTGTTGATCCTCTGTTGCTGCCAGTAAGGGCACAAAATATTTCCATCTGTGGTGGCTTGAATTAAAACCACCCCTAACACACAGGCTCATATGTTTAAATACTGACTCGGTCTCCCATTGGTGGAACTGTTTGGGAAGTATGAGGAGGTGTGGCCTTGTCAGAGGAATGGGCTTTGAGGTTTCGAAAGCCACTCGCCATTTTCTGCCTCATGCCTGTGGCTCAAGGGGTGAGCACCCAGCGGTTCCTTCCACAACGCCTTCACCCCACCATCATGAATTCTAATCCTCTAGAACCATTGAGCCCAACTAAATGTTTTCTTTTAAAAGTTGCCTTGGTTACGGCATTTCATCACGGCAATAGAAAAGCAATGGATGCATCCTCCTGTGCTCATCTCCTTTTTGGCACAAAAACTCCAAACCCTCTCTTCCAACTAATTTGAGAGCTGCATCACACTGGTTAGTGTGAGGTGTACAGCCATCCCGCTGTGAGATACACACCTGAGGATTTCCTTCCTCTGTCACTATCTACGCACCTAGCGGCCATTCCCCCTCCCCACACCTGCCCTCTACCCCAGCTCCCAGTGACCACTCTCCTCACTGCTCTCCGCAGGCTGACCCCACTGTGTCTGGACCATACGGCCCTCATCCATCCACAGATGCAGGTTGGCGCTGCTCCTTGCACTCCTGGTTAATACAGCCAGGGCCTAAGAATGCAAATATCTCAACACACAGCTTCCTCCCCTCACTATGTGGGCGCTCTCCTCATACAGTGTTCCCAGTTTAAGTTCTTTGAGAGGCCACGTACTGTTTTCCATGATGGCCCTACTTCCCAAGAGAGCTGGAGAGCCCCCATCTTCCCTCCATCTTTACTTTTCTGCTCTCTCTTCCCTGGGTTTCTCTGGATGTCTGCCCATCTGGTCAACAAGCCTGCTTCAGGCTACAGTGGGAGCCTCCCAAAGTGCTCGGGCGGGGGAACTTGGAGTAGGTGGGGGAAATAAGCTTTTGAGGGTCAACAGGAAAGGGCACAGCTGAATCCTGGGATGCTCACTCTCTCCTCTTTGTTATCAAAGCTGCTGCCTGACACTGGGCTCCTCTCCTGTGACAGTTCTATAGTTTCCAAGTGTTTCTCTGAGCAGGCTTTTGTGTGTGTATGTGTGGTGTGTGATCAGAGGACATCTGTGTGCTTAGCCTGATGTCTCTTCCCTGGCAGCTAGACTCTTCTGCCTGGGGATGTTCGACACCCCTCCCGAGGGAGGCCTCGTCTGTGCTCCCCCCTTTGATGTGTTTAAAAACCCTCAGCTCAGCGCCTGCACTCTGTCTGCTGCAGGCGCTGCTCTCTTATCCTCTCGTCCAGGGATTGAACATACTGAACTTGCTGAGCAAGCAGTCAGGGATGCTCTGCTCTCTCTGGAAGTGCATTTGGGCTTAAAGAATGGTTTCTGCCCATTTGTGAGCAGAAGCCAGGGCAGCCTTCACTTTTCCACTGGACTACAGGATTTACTGGCACATGCCACAATCACAAATGTCGCCCGCCCCCGTCCCCAAGCTTAGTGATTTACATTCCTGAGTCAGACTTCCTGATTTATATCTTTCATGCCTATAATTTCTCAGAGCAGAGAAGGAGCGGGTTTTGGGGGGTAACACCTATTACTCTTTGTGTTGCCCAGTTGGCTTGGGCCGGGACGGAGGCCATAGCTTGGTTCAGTTCTGGGAGAGTGGGCAGCTCCACTCTGGAGACATGCTGTGGAGAGCCAGATGTGTGGCATCTGCATGGGCTGGTCCTTAAAAGCCACACCATCCCACTATGGCCTAGCACTGGGATACAGGGTCTCAGGAGGATGCTGCAAGGAGCTTACTGTGTCTAGATGTGACAAGGGGGCATCTTCCCTTCAGATGAGGAGGACAAAGGTTGAAACTTCCTGCAAACTAACACTGTGTCCACAGCTGGCAGGGCCCTGAGCATCCCTCTAAACCAGTGGTTCTCAACCTTGCTAGTGTTACAACCCTTTAATACAGTTCCTCATGTTTGATGACGTCCAACCATAACATTATTTTCTTCACCGTGATGTTGCTACCGTATGAATTGTAATCAAATCATCTCTGTTTTCTGATGGTCTTAGGAGACCCCTCTGAAAGGATCATTAGACCTCCTGCAGAGCAGAAGTCCCCCCCCCACACACACACAGGTTGAGAACTCTTGCTCTAAAGGGTGTCCAGCAGCAGTAACAGGCATGTGGCTCTGTTAACTCAGACAATTGCCAAGAGCTGGGTCCAGAACCTGGATCCACCCCGTTGACCCTCTCTTCCCTCAAGTCCATGGCTGACTTTCGTATCCGAGGTCAATACCTGGAGAAGTCTCTTACCATGGACAGGAGATGACTGATCTCTCAGGTCTCAACCCTCCTCTCATCTACCACTGCCTGTGGAGGAATATTCTAGCTCGTACTGGCACGAGCTAGCCCATGCCACAGGGCAGGTGGGGGAGTCCTGCTGGTGTGTGACACGTGTATAGTCATTCTCTGTCCCTCACTCGGACCCAATAACCCTACAACTTTCTCTGCCTAGAACCTTCTTCCGACACCCACATGGCTCCTGCTGTACACCAGTCATTTTATCAACGAGGCATCTCCTGCTACGTCAAATGGATGACGTGGCCTTGGCTTCCACCATCTCTCTCTCTCTCTCTCTCTCTCTCTCTCTCTCTCTCTCTCTCTCTTTCTCTCCCTTTCTCTGCTTAAGGCTCTCCTTCTGTTGAGTGTGGGATTCTCGCCCCCGAGTGCATGGATGAAACAAGAGCTGGAAAGATGACTCGGCAGTTAAGACCACTTGCTGTTCTGAAGACCCAGGTTCGGTTCCTAGCACCCTCAGCAGGTGCTACCTGTAACTGCAGTCCCAGAGGATCCAACACCTTCTTCTGGACTTCTTGGGCATGTAACTGGTACGCAGAGAGACATGTAGACACACATGCACACACACACACACACACACACACACACACACGAACTAAAAAAAGGTAAATCTTTTAGAAAACGATAATTACAAAATGCTTTGGATAAATGAATGAGCCTTGTCGGTAGAGTTTCTCTGTAGAAATTGTGCCCTCCATGATTCAAAGAGGGTTGGAAAGATTGTAAGGGGCTGGAGGGCAGGGAGGCCAGGCTGAAGGAGTGTCTTCAAGAAATGATAGGACCATTGCACCCATGAGCTCATAGCAGCCATGGCTGACTGCAAAAGATGAAGCCGGTCAACGCTCCAACGAGAGGGCAGGGAGGGATCTCAAGCCCCCACTCCTAGCTTAGGGATTAATGGTAGTTGAAGGCTTCTTGTGAGGGGGAGGAGTCGGTTTTCTTGTAGGTTAGCTATACTCCAGTGGATGGCCACGCACCCATGACAGCATGGGCAGCACAAATATGACTTGTGGTTAAGAGAGAGAGAGAGAGAGAGAGAGAGAGAGAGAGAGAGAGAGAGAGAGAGAATGAGAATGTGGACTTGAAAGGGAGTAGCAGGTAGGGGCAGGGACCTGGGAACAGCTAATGATGGGGGAGTCGTGAACAGGACCAAAACTCATTGCATGAAAAATTTAGTAAAAATATTATATTTAAAAAAGAAAAAAGGAATGGCATCTTGGTAGCTAGTGGGACAGCAGTACCATGGAGGGAAGAGAGAGGCCCCCTTAGACGCCTTGACCTCCAGGCCTCAGGACAGGTCGGGTGTGGCTGCCCCCGCCACAGCTCACAGAGCCGCATCTGATACACCGTGTCCACCACTGTGGAGTTTAATTTAGCCAATGTCTTGGCTGCAAGGGACAGCTGGTAAATTTAGTCGGGGGATTAAGAAACGTATAAGATGCATAACTCCTTAAAAGGAACTGGGTGTCCAGGGAGAAGCAAAGCCGGAGCTCCCCGGGTTTGGCCGTGAAAGGCGAGGTAGCGTCCCTCCCGGTCGGGTGGAGCCAAGGACCGGGTTTGCTGAGTCTTCCGAGGGGCAGCATGGGGGTGGCTCAGCACTGGGGGCAAAGCCAGTGGCTGAGAGAGTACCCGGCTCTAACCTGCTGACAAGGAGCGTCTTCAGCCACCAGGCCGTCTAGAAACCAGAAATAAATAGGTGGACTGGCTACTGTGAGAAAATGAGAAAGCTCTGCAGGGGGGAAAATAGAGAATTGATCTGCACAGAGCTTCACACAGAGCGTGTAGAGGGAGAGATGGACGAGCCGGCAGGAAAGGGTCCCAGGTCACCAACAGGACAGTGGCAAGGAAGAAGACCAGGCGAGGGATGCTTGTCTTCTAACAAAAACACACAAAACTAAGCCAGGCCCTGAACCAATCGGATTCTAAAAAATTTAAATGCTGATCAGAAGTGACAGTGAGGGTGGAGAGGCCAATAGAGTTCGCTTAAGGAGCACATGCCCTTTGACCCAACAACTACGCCTCTGCGCTTACTGTAAGAATAGTCTTCGGTTTTTCCAGATAGGGCCTCATCATGTGGTTCAGGCTGGCCTTGAACTCACTGTGCAGCTGAGGACGACCTTGAACTCGTGATCCACCCGAGTTGGAGGGATGGCAAGTATGTGCCTCCCCGGCATTGAGAACACTTCAGTAACAGCACCAATAAACCAAACACCTCCAGTCTGCACCAGTGAGAGACCAGGTCGCCCCAACAACGCCTCATGCATTCTTCTGAAACAGGAAAAATCCAGGCTTGGTGGAACCTTCCTGAAATCGGGGAGACACACAGTGTGACAGTCTGTGACATGTGACAAGGCCATATTATGAGGTACCTTGAGGCTTCTCTATTTCATTGAAACCCATTATTTTGTTCAATTGCCCTGAAGTTCAGAATCCACCCCTATACATTTTCATTTTTATGTTTTATGGTTTCCTCTCCCTCCTCCTCTCCTTCCTCCTCCTCTCCCTTCTCCTCCTCTCCCTTCTCCTCCTCTCCCTTCTCCTCCTCTCCCTCCTCCTTTCCCTACTCCTCTTCTCCTTCCTCCTCTCCCTCCTCCTCTTCTCCTTCCTCCTCTCCCTCCTCCTCTTCTCCTTCCTCTTCTCCCTCCTCCTCTTCTCCTTCCTCCTCTCCCTCCTCCTCTTCTCCTTCCTCCTCTCCCTCCTCCTCTTCTCCTTCCTCCTCTCCCTCCTCCTCTTCTCCTTCCTCCTCTCCCTCCTCCTCCTCTCCTTCCTCCTCCTCTCCTTCCTCCTCCTCTCCCTTCTCCTCCTCTCCTTCCTCCTCCTCTCCTTCCTCCTCCTCTCCCTTCTCCTCCTCTCCTTTCTCCTCCTCTCCCTCCTCCTTTCCCTACTCCTCTTCTCCTTCCTCCTCTCCCTCCTCCTCTTCTCCTTCCTCCTCTCCCTCCTCCTCTTCTCCTTCCTCCTCTCCCTCCTCCTCCTCTCCTTCCTCCTCCTCTCCCTTCTCCTCTCCCTTCTCCTCCTCTCCCTCCTCCTTTCCCTACTCCTCCTCTCCTTCCTCCTCCTCTCCCTCCTCCTCTTCTCCTTCCTCCTCTCCCTCCTCCTCCTCTCCCTCCTTCTGCTCCTCCTTCAATTCATGTGATTTTAGTTTTATGTTGGTTTGTTCTGTGCTTTGAGATAGCGTCTCTTCACCAAGACTAGCTGGCCAATGAGCCCCCAGAGGATCTACCCATTTGCTCCCTGCCCAGTACTGCTACACCTGGCGCTTACACAGCCACTGGGATCCTGAACCCAGTTCCTGAGGGCTATGCAGCTGCTGAGCAGTTCAACACCAACAGGGAGCCATCTCCGTCTCTCATTTTCACAATGTAGAAACAAGAACATGGGACCTTGGAGATACACACAGGCCACAATCCCTCCTTCTCTAGGCCTCCCAGGTTGAGCTCCCAGCGTGCCTCCCCAGTGTGACATCAAAGGCCTTCCTGAGCGGATCCCAGGGACCTTGCCTCCTCTCCTGTCTCATATCTCCTATCCTGTTTTACCTTCAACCCACACACCATCTCCTAGGCCTGAACTTTGAGCTGTACCTACTGCTCGTTTGACGCTCTCCATGCCCTAGGGCCTCCCTCAGTGCCTGACACGCACGCCAGGTTTTGTAGAGCTTGTGCATCCGTGAGGTCATGAACAGAAGCAAAAGCTCTGAGCCACAGCGGAGTCCATGCCTGCTGGTGTCATGACTTCCGTGAGTCACACTCAAAATGCTTAAGCACAACTGTGTGGTCAGCAAGCAGTGTCCAGTGCCAGACACTAACCCTTGCAGTGCTAGAAAGGGTCCTGGGGTCTGGGAGGAGCCTGTGTTAGTTGGTCACCCTGAGGAGACACTGACTTTAACCACTCATCTTCCTCTCCAGAAAGTCCCTCTCATCCTGGGCCTCAGCCTCTTCTCTCCCTGCTTCCCTGTGCCCCACCCTGCCCCTCTGCAGGTCACCTCCATCTTTAGAATATTACTTTTTGGAGGCTTTTATTTTGAAACTTGTACAGGGTTCAGAAAATGGGTGACCTGTTTCCCGCCCCACCCCCACCCCCGAGTTTGTCCACAGGGCTTGGAAGGCCTCCCTCTCGGCATGCCACATGGCACCGTGAACACCCATCTGGCCCCACACTTTTGCCTAAAGATCTTTCGCTCCCAGGATCCCTAGGCCTCAGAATGGGGACAGTGAGTTTGGAACCTGAGCAAGGGTCAAGGCCAGAGGCGAATTTTAGAAGAGTCATTGCACCTGATGTTTATGCTGGAGTGATGGCCACTTAGCCTTGAAGTGATCCCTTGTAAATAATCAGTGGCGGTTCTCCGAAATTTATGGAGCTGCTCTTGGGAATTTCAGAACCTTAGCATGACCTCAGTCATAAGACACCCCAGAATTCTTATAATGACTGTGTTTGCTTAGGTAACGGCCCCCTAAGATCTGATAGGAGATTTTGGTATGCTGGAACTGGCTTGCTAAACGGCCTCTTGTATAGCGATCAGTAAAGCTTCTGTGAAGTGTTCAGTCCTAGAGAGGCTGGTCCTCCTGCCACCCAGAAGCCTAAATTCACCCTTCAGTGAGTGTCGCTCCATCACTCATCCCATGTAATCCAAAGCCCAGACACGAGGCGAGGCCTCAGGGTACAAGTCTAATTACAGCCTCATGGTAGACAGAGGCAGGGTGATTGTAACCAAAGGCAGAGAGACCTCTAAACAAAATAACTGAAACATAAGAAAGAAGGCAGATGCTGCAACTCAGTGGCAGGAAGCGTGCCTGGAATTGAAAGGCCCGCCCAGGTGGATCTCCGGTGTGGTAATCAAGACATGGATGGGCAAAACCCCAGACCTCCGAACAATAGCAAGGAGCAGCAGGAGACAGGCAAACGGACACTTCCTCAGACTCATCCACAGCTACTTGCAGACTGGACCTCCTTCGATACAGCTGTCCAGTGACCCAGAAATACTTCAGGGTGTATAGGTGTTTGGGAGACTGACGCAGGAGGACTCTTCGGATCCAGCAGTTTGAGGCTAGCCTGAGTAACATAGGGAGACCCTTCTAGATAAAATAATGGAGATGCTGACTCCTAGGCAGTTGAACCAGAAGTTCTGGGCCATGTGTAATGTTGAACGATGAATGCTGTCTGTCTGGGATGCCAAGGCTCACCTGCCAGGCCAGTAGCCATCTTTAAAAGGAGAGGCTCTCTCCACGTTTCTGTTTCTCCAGAGACTTCATGGTGTCCGTCTCTGAATGTGTGGCACAGTCTGAAATGTGGCAGGTGGGGTGAAGAGGAGTGGCTGGGTGGGGTGGGGGTGGAGGTAATGCCACATCACTCTGGCAGTCCCGTGCCTCCCTCCATTTGTAAACAGTCTACTTCATCTGTTCTGCTCACAGAAGTGCTGAGAGAATGAAGGCAAAGCCGCTGGTGACTTGGTGCTTGCACCTGGCTCCTCCACCTGGCTTCTCCACCTGGCTCTTCCCCCTGGCTCTTCCCCCTGGCTCCTTCCCCTGGCTCCTCCCCCTGGCTCCTCCCCCTGGCTCCTCCCATGGCTCCTCCCCCTGGCTCCTCCACCTGGCTCCTCCACCTGGCTCCTCCACCTGGCTCTTCCACCTGGCTCCTCCCCCTGACTCCTCCCCCTGGCTCCTCCCCTGGCTCCTCCCCTGGCTCCTCCCCCTGGCTCCTCCCTCAGATGAGACTCTGCTGAGGGGTCACGAGGGCCCAGGAAGCAGCAGATGCTCTGAAATGAGAGGGGTGGAACTTGAGTCCCTTAGGGCCCTTGTCACCCCTATGACTGTCTTAGTTTCTGTTCTATTGCTGTGAAGAGAAGCCATGATGAAGGAAACTTACAAAAGAAGGCATTTAGTTTGGGTCTCACTGCTCCAGGGGGTAGGTAGTAGAGTGTGTCCATTGTGGTGGTTTGAATGAGATGGCCCTGTTTGAATCCCTGGTCCCACACTGGTAGAACTATTTTGGGAAGGATTAGGGGTGTGACCTTGTTAGAGAGAGTGTGTCACTGTGGGGTAGATAGACTGTGAAGTTTGCAAACTCAGTCTTGCTCTCCGCCTCCAACTTATGGATAAGATGTAAGCTCTCAGCTACTGCTTGGGCTCCACGCCGTGCCTGCCTGCCTGCCTGCTGCCATGCTCCCACCATGATTGTCAGCGACTCACTCTGAAACTGTAAGCAAGCCGATGAAATGCTTTCTTTTATAAGTTGCCTTGGTCAGGGTGTCTCTTCACAGCAATAGAACTGTAACTAAGACACCATCATGCCTGGGAGCACGGCAGGAGGATGGCAGGCATGGTGCTGGAGCAATAGCCGAGAGCTTCCGTGTTGAAACAATAACCATGAGGCAGAGAGAGGAAAGAGCTGTCAAATTAAAAAGTCAGAGCATCCATTGATGCGTGGGGAAAAAATCACAGTACATACATAGACCCTTAGGTAAGTTTTGTGATCGTGAAAATAAAAGCAGACTGTTGCTTTAACCAAAAGTCATGCTATAAACATCTTGGATGGAAGGAGGTGCTAGGCTTGAGAGAGAATTGGGTTCTGCTTTACAGAAATAGGAGACTAATGTATAATTTCAAATACATACATACATACATATATACATACATACCACCATTGAGGTCTGTTCAGAAACAAAAAACCATGCAGAGGAACTAACAGGGAAATGAACTGAGAAGTGTAGGAAACACCTTCCAGCAACAGTTAGGGTCTCCCTCAGACTTTGTTTTCAATTTTTCTTGCTTCATTAACCTTCGTACCAAGGAAGCCAGGAACACAGTACATACACCACTCTCCCCCCACCCTCCCCATCACCCTACAAACACTAGTCCCAGGACACCAGAAAGTTTGCACCTGAGAGGACAACCGGAGAAATATGGAGTGAAATTGATCATAATGAAAGCCAGATATGAGAATCAAAGGCAACTTCTTCTTCTCCTTCTTCTTCTTCTTCTTCTTCTTCTTCTTCTTCTTCTTCTTCTTCTTCTTCTTCTTCTTCTTCTTCTTCTTCTTCCTCTTCCTCTTCCTCTTCTTCTTCCTTCTCCTCCTCCTTATTATTATTATTATTATTATTATTATTATTATTATTACTATTATCTTTCTAATTCACAAGGTCAGGATGCTTCCTGACCTTCACAGAAGCAAGATTAATAAACAGCTCCAGGATTTACCCTATGGGACCTTCACCCCTTCCCATGTAGAAGTCCCCCAGGAGGCTCACATCAGGTGACAAGATGGGGGCTTACAGGTCTGGAGCCCCCATCTTCCTCATTGCCCTGTTACTCACAGAGCGCTTTCTCCTCTGTCTGCTCTGGAATCCTTTACCTTGTGGGGCTGTAGCCAGGTTTTACAGTGGGAGTGTTGGGTTTCTTCGGGGGTGGGGAGGGAGGGGGGTCTTTGCTGATGTAAATGAAGCACCTGCATTTCTGATGCAAATATTGATAAATCAATGAGGAAAAAAAACCCCATAGGAGCAGCAGCAGAGCCTGTGGCCAGGGACGAGGCTGGGAGGGACCTAAGGGCCCAGAGCACAAGCACAGTAGTGGTGGAAAGAGGGGACAAGAGGAAGAGTCAGAGTTACCTTGGTCCATCTTTTAAAGACAGCTACTACATGGGTTTATTTGTGTGTGTGTGTGTGTGTGTGTGTGTGTGTGTGTGTGTGCGTGTGTGCGTGTGTGTGCGCACTTGCACATGCCACAGCTTGCGTGTGGAAGTCAGGTGACAACTTGAGGGAGTGGGTTCTCTCTTTCCACCGAGTGGGTCCTGAAAATCCAACTCAGGTGCCAGCAGGCAGATGTCATTGCCCACTAGGCTGACTCCTCAGCCCCATCTGGAGCCACATTTTGGAGTCATTGCCTATCTGCCTCTGCATGTGACTTACCTATGCTGTGGTGGTGATTGTGGCTATAGTCGTTGTTATTTTGAGGCAGGGTCTCTGGTAGCCCAGCCCTGGCCTAGAACTCACTATGTAGCTGAGGCTGACCCTGAACTCCTGATCCTCCTGCCTCTGCTTCCTGAGTCCTGAGGTCATGCTGTAGATGAGTTCTGTACGGCTCATGTAACTACAACAATGTAGATAAACTTGACCTGCTTCGAGCATTCGCCAACACTAGAGCTGAGGCCAGGGTCTGTAGACACCCGCCCCTCCCCGCCCCTCCCCTCCTCGTCCCGCCCTGCTACCTGATGTCCTGACCTCTGTGTTTTACAAGCATATTGATTCATGCCTTTCTTTCCTGTGTCAATCAAGGTCCTTGTGACCTTTTCCACTCAGGATATGTCATTCGGGGTCACTCAGAGCCATGTTCCCCTGCCACAGCCATTCAGCTTCTGCTCAGAATACATTATTGCCTCATTTCCTTAGGGCAGAGTTGGTGTTTTTCCATGGGCAGCAGGGGGTACTCTGGGGATTGCCCTGGGAGAAGGGAAAGTGCTGGCTCAGGAGAACAGTTGACTCTTCCCACCCACAGAGAGGCTGGAGCAATAGGCACATAAGGGGAGGGGTTGGGGGCCATATGGATGGAAGGCCTGGGACAGGAATACCTTGAGGGACAGCCCTTGACATAATCCACGAATGGAGGGCAGCGTGATCTGGGGCAGGGCTGCAGGGCCCTAAAGGAGGCCAGGTGCAACCTGACAGACTGTGTAGGAAGGGGAGGGAGGAGCCCAGGCGATGCCTGTCGAGCAGGAATTCGTGAGGAGGAGATTCTATTTAGTCAGGGAATGCTGGACAACTAGGACAAGAGAGGGACCAGGGACAGTGGCACATGGATCTGGCTCAGGGAGGGACTGCAGACCCATGGGAGATGAAACACACATTCACCCAGGGAGAGCAAGTGGCAAGAAGGCAGCCAAGGAAGGGTCGTGGAGGACTCTGGGAAAGAGCTCCACACACAGGGCAGAGAGCCGGCCCAGGCAGGACTGAAGCTGTGGTCCCACCGGAGGGAGAGCTGGGGTCAGACAGGTGGTCTAGGTGAAAATAGCTTACTACAGGGCAGGGGGCTGGGGGCCAAAGACAAGTCTGGTCCTAATGATGAGAGGAGCCACTGTAGGCTGGGAACACAGCTTCAGAAGGCTGGGGGCAGAGGGAGGCCATCAGGGAGAGAGGAGGTGGTCTAACAGTCACAGCCAAGGTGTGGGCTTGACAAGGGACAGTTTTTCCCAGAAGACCCAGGGTAGCAACCTAGAAGATGTGGAAATGGCCCCAGTCCCCCAGGAGGCGCTGTTGGAGCTGGGATCTCAGCCCCTTGTTCCTCTGACCATTTGCTTGCCTCCCCCCCCCCCCCTTCTCTCTCCTACACACTTGTGGACCCTATCTGGACACTAACGATTTCTATATCAGCGTGACTCCGTGACTTGCTCTGAACGTGCCGACCTGCATCCCAGTCAGTAGCAGGAAGGGCGGCTCTAGAAGACCAGCAATGGTGGCGGGGAAACTGCCTTGCTCTCACAGCCAGGCAAGAGGTGTCCCCACTGAGCACAAACTTACCCAGAAGCCATGGCTCCTCCCTCTTGATTCTGGAGTGAGTTCAGAAAACACAGAGCAAAGGCTGCAACTGGGAAGCTGGAGGACTGTCAGGGATTTACTGTTTACAGCTGTTTTCCTGCCATGACAACAGAATTCAGCAAACGTGACAGAACAGCAGACCGCAAGGCCCGAAGTGTTTACTATGTAGCCTTTTCTGAAAATGGCTGCCAGCCCTATGTTGTCACTGAGTAGAGCACTGTGGCAATTCTCTCTTCCTCACAGACAGTCCGAATGGAGCAGGGTGACAGCTGGAGTTCAGAGTCACCAGGCCATTTTCCAGTAGATGGGAGGAGAAAAGAAAGATGGAGGGTGTCCTATGTTTCCTTAGCAAATGCAAGCATAACCTTTCTTTCCTTCCCAGGACACTGGCCAGCATGTGGTACTCTGTTCCCATGCAGTTTTGAGGCAGGTTGGTGACATCACCCAAGTTTGTCACCCAAGGACTCCTGTGTTGGAACATAAGAGGTGGTGGCTGAACATTTTTGAGGTGATCCAGTGTGGAGCCTCTGAAATCACCACTAGCAGCCTCTTACACATAACAGGTTTATATAGGACCTGGGTATATAGATGCATAAGCAGGTACACAAATCAAATACTTACTGACAATAAATTTTTATTTGAAAACAAATCTTCAATATATATAATTTTAAATTTATTAAAGACTAAACCATTATTAAATATCAAATTAGTGTATCAGTGAGAAGGACATCCTTGCTATTTTTAGTAAGTAATTTAATCTTGGGTAAATATATGATCCTGCAGGACATCGAATGCCTTCAATGTCTTTCCAGAATTTATAATCATCAACCATGGGGCCACCATAGACAGCACCGAGGGACAGTGTGCTCAGAAGCACTTCAAACGCTGTTGGAGACTCTGTGCTAACTCCTGGCTAAAATTCATCAAACGATACTTCAGAACAATGAAACTCGAGCCATCAAACTCAAACAGCAACTTTTAACAATCAAACATTCTAACACAACCCAGTCCAGAGACACCCCAATCTGATGCTTATGAACTGAGAAATGATGGGAAGAAATGTTAGTTCTTCCGGTTGTGCTTCTATGAGAGAAGGAAACGGCTTATGCATTTCATGACATGCGCATGTCTAATCACTTGGAGTCGGAGCCCACAGGCAACGCTCACTCGCCAGCGTGGTGAGATGTGACGTCACACCCTGGGCAAAGTGCACGTACACGTTCAGAACTGCCGCTGCAGTGACGTCACATGATGAAATTGCCCAAAACACCAGGATCACTATGCTTTTGATTTCGAGTTAATTTTTGGTTGAGTGTGGGTCAGAAACTTTTTAATGTGGATATTTTGTGTGTGTGATTTCCACAGTTAGTTATGTGACCCCATGCAGTGGGTGGGGGATTCACATATGGTTGCGACTCACAATTTACGAAGTTGGGCTCAAGTGGTTGAGCCCACTTATTTTTCTGAGGGCATCACCCTTGGAAGGAATTAAAGTGGTTCTAATGGGACCCCAAGATGGCTTTCAGGTGTTCTTAACTGGACCCTGACTCCTGAGTGCAGCTCTTGCTTCCTGTCTCTCCACGTGAGCATCTTGTCACATGACCCTGTGACATCATCCATTGGTGTGATGCAGCCAGGGAGGGCCTCAATAAAGCCAACATTATGCTATTTGGACTTTTGACTTCCCAAACCAAAAGCAAAATGGCTTCTTTTCTTTATCGACTCACCAGTCTCTGTTATTTCATTACAGTAGGGGGGACAACAGACTAACTCGACTGGGACATAGTACTGTTGCAGAACCCAAATAAACTACTCAAATCATTTCTCTCTACCCTCCCCAGTGTTCCGGGTTCTTGAATGAAGAAGACAGACAGACAGACAGACACACACACACACACATACACACACACACACAAGTGTGCAGCCTTATATTTTAATATGCCTTAAACAGCTCAATGGCTGGGCCACTTCCTAACCTCCATGTGGCTGATTACTTTCCAATAATCCTAACGCATCACTTAACTAAAACCTATAATTCCAGTTTGGCTGTCCTGGACCCAGACCTGCAGCCCTCCTGGGCCTCATCCCCGACTCTATGCTCTCCCTCTGCACCTCTCAGGTCTGGTGTCTCCTTCCTCTCCAACATAGGGGCCATCCTTTCCTTCTCCCTCAGTCCCTTGTCTGGGAATCCTAAAACCCCCACCCCTGTCGCCCTCCCCAGCCACTGGCCACAGGCAACTTTATTTACCAGTCAAAACCAACTTGGGGTAGGGACCCTCGGCATCTCACGTGGGGACAGTGGATCCTCGTACAATTTTGGACCCAATTAACATAATGCAGTTATTAGACCAAACCACAGCACATTACTTTTAGCTGAGTGGCCATGAGTCGACTTGCTACCCTCAGGCTTTTTGTGTAAAGGGGACAGAGAGAGTGGAGTGTACCGGGGCAGCAGTCTCTGTCACATTAGTCAAGAACTATGGCAAAGTGTGCAACATGCTCGAATTGTGCCGATGTCAGCAACAGATAAAAGACCTCTCCTTCCTCCACTTCTCTCCTCAAATATTTATGAAGCCCTCAGTTAGCCAACTGCCCTTTATAGACAAGAAAATCAGAGAATCAGAGCCAGGTTTGAGCTGAGAGGAAATAGTTTTACCACCAACTGGGCCTCTGACCCTTGAGACAATTGTTCCGGGACTTTGCAGAGCAGGGGCCCAGTCTCGGAGCCAGTGAGACGTGGTGCCCAGGAGCAGCCATTTCTTGTCCATTTGAGGTCAACCTGGAGTCCTGCCTAAATAGGGTATCGGTGGACTCCTGGAAGGTCAGGTGAGTGCCAGAAGGTGACAGCATCAAGAGCCAGATCCTAGCCTAGGCTATTGGGGGTTTTGTTTTGTTTTTTGACTCCTTTTCTTTCCCTGACTCCCTCTGGAATATCGAGGCTGCCTGCTATGCCCCTGGGCATGGCATTGCACTGAAAATGAGGTCAGAGAAATTAAACGCTAAACATGGGGTTCCCGGTCTCTCCCTCATTGTGCATGCATCAAAGACTATGTGTGACACGCATGTGTAAGCCGAGAGCTCCAGCGCATGGGTATGTATGGCTGTGTATGAGGGCATGTTTGTATGCATAACTAATCATAGGTAAATGTGCACACATCTATCTGTGTGTGTTGCACACCGGTTTCACTAGTGTACCTTGACAGCATTCAGAGAGGCTTGGGAGCAATGCACTGGATTTGTCTACTTACTGTCATCTGCTTCATTTGCTAGGGTAGCAAATGAATGAATGAATGAATGAATGAATGAATGAATGAATGGCATATGGCACAGTTAACAATGGCATGAGTTTTAGAGTCAGCCACAGTGGAGCGCCACACCTCACTCTGCCACTCACTGAGTTACTTTAGCTTCCTAATCTCACAGCGCCTCAGTTTTCTCATCTCCAGAACAAGCATGGGACCATTATCCATTCTAGGCAGTGTGAGAGTGAAGAAAGAGAAATCAAAGTCACCCCATTCCAAGCTGCCCCACATCTCTGTCCTAAGGACTGCTGCACAGCTCCTCCCCATCGTTCACGGACCGTGTAGTGGCACAAATTCTTCTCAGTGCACACCATGCAATTTCATACTTATGGTCAGTGGACATCCAAGAAGAGCTCAGACCTTAACTTACGATCCACTGAGCTGACGCTTAAGTTTTCCTCTAGGTGGCGCTGCAGAAAGGAAGCCTGACTGCTGAGTTATAGCGCCCCCTGGTGTTCGTTGACATAAAAATGTAATAAATGGGGAAGCTGTTCTAGGTGAGACTAAATATGGAGGGGAGGGGATTTCAATTTGATAAACTGTATCACAGTCAGGAGGAAGGCAAGTGGGAGACAGATGTGCTGGGGAGAGATGGAAAGGAGGAGTCAAGTCATACTAAGGAAAATATCATGGATAATGTTAACATCTATAATTCCCTCCCCACTTGATGTTGGACTAAACTTTCATTCCCTTGGTCAACAACATGGTCACAAAGTATGTTTGCTCCCATGCATGCAGAAGGTGCTCAGTACCTTGTTGACAAGATGACAGCTTTTTACATTTTTTTATTGTATTTGTGTGAGTGTGTGTGTGTGTGTGTGTGTGTGTGTGTGTAGATTTGCACGTGCCAACAGAATGTGGGTGGAGTTCAGAGGATAACATTTAGGAATCAGTTCTCTCCTTCCACCATGTGGATCCCAGGGGTCAAACTCATGTGCGCAGGCTTGACCACAAACCCCTTTACCTATCGAGCCATCTCCTGGACCCAAGATGGCTAACACACTTCTGTGAGACAAAAATTATCTCAGTTTGGGAAGCTAATGCACAAACTCATGGCCAAGAAGGTGGCAGAGCTGGGGCACATGGCACTTATGAGCTCACACCAGCTGTGCTTCCAGGAGGGTGGGACCTTACCTTCAGGGGATTTGCCTTTTCGGTCTCCCCACGGCCTCTGAGCACACAGCTCTGCCTGGGATCGTCCAGTGACGGCTATTTATGGCTCAGGGAGGCGTCCAGTGAAACTCCCCTCATAAATTATGAAGGGAGACACATGTGGGTCAGGACAGGGGAACTCAGTGCATGAGGGAACCCCAGGACTCTCGCTCTCTCTAATCAGGGATTTTCCTTCTGTTCCCAAGAGAGCAGCTGATGCAGGCGGCAGAACTGCCAGGCTCACAAGGGGTCCCAGGGTCCCCTCAGGTCCTGCTGTTTGGCCTCCCAGCCTTGACTGCTGATGGCTTTACTGCCTCATCCCCTAAATGGGGCTGTCTGCTGCTTCCTGTGTCCTGTGCCCACACAAGGAGGGCTTGAACAGTGCTGGGCATTGTGTGGCCTGCTGCACATTCTCTCTCCCCGCCCCGCCCCGCCCCCTCTCCATACTCTGGGGACCTCAGGTATTTTTTGATCATGCTCAGTCTTGCTCTGTGGATCACGTGGAGACATTCCTTTCCACACAGCCCTTGACACCTGCGTTTGAGTTTGTGGTACTTTATTTTTTTTTAACGCTTCAGTTTCTCGTTATTGTTAGTCTTTCATTTAAATCCTGTCTACCTTTAACTTCCTCTTGTAATTCATTCCTCCTTCTGACTTGCTAATCTCAGATCTCCAATCCAGTTGCTAAATTGTTAGTTTTGGGGAGTTGTGGAAGAAACCAGACAGAGGGAAGGGATTGCGAACTTCTGTGAATGAAACATGCCAGTCTCCACGTGGCCTTTGAGCTTAGATGGAGATCTGTTTGTTTGAGACAAGAGCTGGCCGACTGACCGACCAACCGTGGAGGCCATTGGGAGTCAGGCTGGAGTCTGGAAGATTGCACCAGGGGCCTCTTGGTATGTGTGCAGAGCAATGGAGGCTTTCTTACTTAAGGGACAGAGGAGGAGCCTGGGTGATTCCTCTCTTCCTGGGACAGGTGGTGTGAAACGAAGTGCCAGGGACAGGGAGGAGAGCAGGAAGCATGGCAACTCAGGACTAGAGCCCACTGCTGACAGGGTGTCTGGCTTCCAATTACACTGCCTCAGAGCTCTGCATAAAATTAGCAGCAGCCTTCTCTGTAAAAGGAGCCAGAGAAATAGCCACATTCAGCAGAACCCTAAGCAGGGGTAGAAGACAGAGGGAGAAAGGGCAGGGCTGGCCCAGTATGGACTCCAGGCCCCTCCTAGGACAGCCTTGGCTCCTGCTGCCCAGGTGGCTCCCAGGCTGAGTCAGGAACACAGGATAATCCTTCAGGGGAGGGAGGGAGGCGGGGAGGGAGGGCTGAGTGGGAAGGTGAGAACTGAGGGAATCTGGTCAGGTTGCCTAGAGAACTCAATGTGCAAACACACACACACACACACACACACACACACACACACACACAAAAGAAAGTAAATGAAAAATGGTTTAGAGTATGTTCGTCTATGTGAGGACATACTGCCATTGTGTGTGTGTGTGTGTGTGTGTGTGTGTGTGTGTGTGATAGGTTTGTGTATATGTGCATGTTTGCATGTGTGTGTGAATGTGTATCTGTGTGCATTATGTGTGTGGGTGTGCATGGGTATATATGTCTCTCTGTGTGTATCTGTATGTGCCTGTGTGTATCTGTGTGTCTGTGTGTATGTGTATATATTTTTGTGTGTCTGTGTCTCTGTGTGCATGTGTGTATGTGTGCGTGAGTGTGTGTCTGTGCATGTGTGTGTTTGTGTCTGTGTCTGTGTGTGTCTCTCTGTGGGTATATGTGTCTGTGTGTGCATGTGTGTACCTGTGTGTGTTTGTGTGTATGTGTCTGTGAATATATGTGTGTATCTCTCTGTGAGTATATGTGTCTGTGTGTGCATGTGTCTACCTGTGTGTGTTTGTGTGTATGTGTCTGTGAGTATATGTGTGTGTCTGTGTGTGTTTATGTGTATGTGTCTGTGAGTGTCTGTGTGTGTCTGTGAGTGTCTGTGTGTGTGTCTGTGTGTGTCTCTGTGTCTATATGTGTGCATATGTGTGTCTATGTCTGCTTGTGCATGCATGTGTATGTGTGCATTTTTGTGCCTGTGTGTCTATATGTATGTGTCGGTGTGTGTCTCTGTGTCTCTGTGTGTGTGCATATGAGAGAGAGAGAGAGAGAGAGAGAGAGAGAGTGTATATGGGCCACCACAAGACTCCGTCAGAGCAAAGCATTCCCTCTGCTTGTGATGTCACCAGTCAGAGGCTCTTTAGAGACCCTGCAGAAATGGGCATACCTCCCTACACACAGTTGTCGTCTCTCTACAAACTGGCCTTGAACTTGATATGTAGCTAAGGAGGCCATGAACTTCTGGCCCTCCTGCTTCCACCTCCTGAGTGCTGGGGTTACAGGTGTATTCATGCTTGTTTTATTTGGTGCTGGAACTGAGCCCAGGGCTTCACTCACACTGCACACGTGCTCTGCACCGCAGCCCCAAACAAGCACACTTTAAAGCCAGGACAGGCATGCTGTGACACAGTCTTTCACTAGAGCTATGTAACATTCTCTTGTGGAAGCGATGTCATCATTTCCTGTTTCCTGACCGACTGTTGGCCAACATTCTCCTCTCTGGGCTAAGCTTGTACTTCTGCGTTCACAGACACCCTCTTTCACCGCACCTCTCCCTGCTCCCTGATTGTTTCCTCCAAGAGCTGGGACGCCTTAGCCCCGAGGCCCAGCCAGAGCCTCTGCATCATGTCTAGCTCCTCAGGTGTGAATTCTTCTGAAGCCCAAGGTGCCTGGCTTGCAGTTTTGCGTAGTGCTGACTCCAAACTGCTTCTGCAGCACAATTCAGAGCCAGCTTTTCTCTGGGTTTCACAGTAGTGGGGGCTTTGGGCTTGAGGCTCTGACCCTGGTGTTAACTTGCTCTGTCTACCCGTGGCTGGAAGGCTTCCTCCACTCCTCAGGCACCCAGGTCGATGGCTGAGAAACCTGGTCGACGATTGCTATGATGTCTAGCTTCGCATGAGAACTCAGGGCGGACTTCCTGCCAGCAGTGGTCCATGTGACCCGCACCGGGTCTCTAGCCAGTCACTGGAACCTCATCTTTAATAACACATGTGTTTGCTGTTCCCTAGGCCTGGTTACCAGTCTCCAGTCTCCGTCATGGGTACAATTCTTGCCCATCTCAGGCCCTGCAGATCACCTTTCCCTGTCTTGAACAGGGATCTGTGTGCTCAAAAGACCTAACTCCATGAGCTGTGGCAATTTTACCCTCTGGGAGTAGGACTGACCTTCTATCTTATCTTCCTCTGCCACCCTGATCTGTCTGTGGGGCGCAAATACCTTGATGAACGTACAGTCACTGGTGGAGTGTCCCTCTCCCACTTTCCTGTCCCCTCCTGTGACTTTCTTCAACCTCGTTTCTGTCTCCTCAGGAGCCCATGCCCTGTCTGGTCATAGGGAGGGCAATTCTCACTGGGTCTCTGGATCCAGTTCTATCCTGGGACTCTGGATCCAGTTCTATCCTGGGACTCTGGATCTGTCCACTCTGGCTTGAGTCAGGGCCAGAAGATCCCTTGGGGTGGCAGGATGGAGGTAGGGTATTTTAAAGTAAGGGTCTTGAGGTAAAATTCTATATTCTTGAAGCCAGATCCTGGGGACAATGAGACTGGTTCCAACCCAGTCCTATTTAAGGTGAGAAACGTTGGTGGCTCTGGTTCCTCAGGGAAGGTCCTGTCCTCACAGTCACATTCCCAAGTTGGGGAGATAGGACCCTGATTCGGGCAGGCTGGGCAGGCTGCCATCTCTCCTTCTACCTCAGCACACCATCCAGTGAGGCCGGAGGTGGGGGCAGCAAGTAAGGAGGCATGGGGACATCCTGTGGGCTGCTGGGTCCATTCTCCTGGTAGGCTTTGGAGAGCTCCCTGCAAAATCAAGCATTAGAAGGAACTGACAAAGAACTTCCTTTTTCTGCTCACATACTCTGGGTGTCTGCAGGGTGGTGCTGGTCTGGAAGAAGCCTAACACGAAAGCACACAGAACACACAGAGATAGGGAACCCCGACTGGTGGGAGCTTGCTGCAGGAAAAGCCCAGAGAGTGGCAGGGAGGTCTGGTTAGAACAGGTCTCTTTCTCAAAGGGCAGCTTCCCAGCTGAGGCCTACAGGAGATAGGAAAGCAGTGTTGGAAGTGAGGAGGCAGTGAGGGAAGACAGAGCTAGGAGAGCAGGCAGCCTACAGGACCTTGAGGATTAGAATAAGGCCAGCCGCAGGTGCATGGAGCTCTTCTGAGAGCCGAGTAGGGAGGAGGAGGAGGCAGATTTTAAGGAGAGCCCCTGTTTGGCTGGAAGCTCTGGGGGGGCTGAACATGGAATCTCAGAGCCCAGAGCACCAGGGTGAGGACAAGATAGGGCACAAGCCAATGACATCCTAGCATAATAGAGGGAGGGAAACCAGGACAGTTTCCTGCAAGAAACAATATCCCCACCAGTCCTTAAGGATGCAGGTTTTGGAAGCATGGGGAAGGGGTTCAGGAAGAAGCATGGATGGACTATCCAGGGCTACAACTGCTCAGTGATGGGTGGAGCTTAGCACTAGAGACAGGCACTGAGGAAGTCCCCAAAGCCAGTGGCCTCACGTAAGCCCAGCACCCAAGCGTGACACTTCCTCAACTGCTGTGCAGCTGGGAAGTGGGTGAGAAGAAGTGTGGAGCCAGGCAGCTCAGAGTCTCAAGGAGGTACTTCAAGGAGGGTCCAGAGAAGCTGGGGAGGGAGGGACCTCCTCAAAGGGTGCTCCCGAGGACACCCCGAGCTTTCAGGAAGCTCCCAGATGCACATAGGAGGAAGTGAGAGGTGAACTCAGCCTCAGCCTGGCTGGGCAAGGCCTTCATCTATCTGCTTTCCTGACTACTGACAGCCATGGCCCTGGCCCAGCAGCTGCGATCAGAGAGGTGAGAGTGCCAGGCTTTTATTCCTATCCCAATAGGTCTGTGGGGGGTGGGGATGAAGGGGGTGGGCATGGGGTTCAGTAAGAGGCTGTCCCTCCTATCACCTGGTATCAGTGGACCAACACAGAGTAGTTGAATTTGGAGGTCTTGCTGAATGATACTGCAGGACCTGCAGGCTCCTGAAGCTGTTTCCAGAGCCTGGACTTTAAAGGTCAGTGCCAGAGAGAAGAATCCTAAGACTCAGAATGGGGATGGCGTGGACGTGGCCAAGGGCCACAGGATGAGTGGGTGGTAGAGCCAGGGAGCAGAGGTGTCCTGGGTGCTATGCTTGGGTTTCAGGTTCCTAGTTCCACACCGTGATCAGGAGAGGCTTTTCCAACTGCTGTTCGACTGAACCAGGCCTCTGCGTGTCCCGACTTTAGGTTCAGATAGCCCAGGCTCTGCTGTCTGACCACTCAACTCCACTTCCTTATCCTACACAGGGCTTAGATGCTTGGCGCGATGTTGGGGGCGGAGTCTCTGTTCTGTCTGCTCTGAGGGTGTTTTAGACTTTTGGATCACGGTTGTGTCTCCGGAAGGCAGAACAGCGCTGGTACACACTAAGTGCTCAATAAATCCAACAGAGATGAAGAATGACCCAGATCTGCCTTGGACAAAGCTGACATTGTACAGAGAGGGACAATGGGACCTGATGGCCCCGAGCCTAGCCACCTCATTCAGTCAGATCTCGCTCAGTGTCTCTATGGATCAAGCAGAAAGCAATGTTAGGAAGCAAGGGGCATGGAGAGTCATCCAGAGGTCTGGATGATGAGGCCCAGGTGGGAGCAAAGGACACATGGGATCTGGATAAAGGGATGGGGTCCCTGTAGGTCAAAGATCAGAGGAAGTTTGCCTGTGTAGTAACAAGAGTTAGTGTTGGGGTGGGGGTCAGAACAGCCTTCTTTCCATAGCTACAGAGAGTGACACTGGGGTGTTGAATAAGGTTGCATGACATGACTCCAGCCATTCTGACCTTCAAGTTCTCCTAGGAGACTGGCAGACATGAATCCTCCAGAAACTGTAGCCACTTGAGGCGTGGGTCCCTTCTTGTTTCTTGGGGCACAAGGTTTCAGACGATGCCTGTGGTAACCATCAGGGATGAGTGTTTCCTCCACCCACTCTGACCTTTCCACAGTTGTCTGCCGCCCTCTGAGGGGCAGCTCCCCTCCTCTGCCCTAGATGGGACTGTAGGCCCAGGTCCTAGAGCCATCAGATCCAGCATCTCGAGTGTCCTCTGTGAGAACCAGCCCGGGGAGATACAGACAAGGAGATGGAGTATGCAGCAACAGCACTTTCTAGAACCTTGAGAACAAACGCCCAATGCTACACTGAGCCCCTGTCCAGCTCCCACTGGACTGGAAGTACCCCCTGGCCTGCAGTTTTCAGGACTCTTCCAGATTAGGTCCCCAAGCGCACCCCCACGAGTAGCTCCCGTGAGCACGGAGCCTGGTATGAACCCAGCAAAGTCTGAGTGGGGTCTGAAGGGCATAGCTATCTTCCCAGCCCCTCCCCTTGACCTACACCACAGCCTCCGTCTTCGCACGCTGCCAGGTGACTCACACTGCACCTGCCAGCTTGCCCGCTAGTCACAAGGGGAAGTGGCTGCTGAGAACCTACTAAGCGCCTGGCACCACTCTGGGTGCCTAGGGATGCAGTGTGAGAACAGCCCTGCCCTTACAGGGTTGCGGGGATCCCTGTCACAGAGGGGATCTCCTGACCATATGACATAAGGACTTGACGATGGTCTGTGTTTTCAGAGAGGGTTGGGAGGAACCCGAGGGTGGGGAGAGGCCCCACAAGGTCTCTTCTGACAGGGGCTGAGTAGAATTCTGGCCCTAAGCCAGGCTAGTCTCTGGCCCTGTCTGGCCTGTCATGTCCTCTGACACCAGTGCTACCTAGAACACTTGTATGAGGTTTTTCCACGAGGCAGGAAGATGCCTTGTGTGGGACCTGCCTGCTTTTGGCCTGTTTTTCCTTGTTCTGTCTCCAGTCCTGTGCTCTGGCCATGCCTGCCTCCCTGGGGTTCCTTGAAATTGTCCTACTTACATGCCCCTCAGGAGGCCTTTGTGCTTTCTACTCCCTCTCCTGCCTGAAAGGTTCTCCCTGCTGCCATACACAGCTCTGAGCTCTCCTTACCCTTGTCTGTAGGGAACCCCACTTCCCTCTCGCAGTCCTGACCCCCACAAGCTGTCCTCTGCCACACTGTTGGCTCCTTGAAGGATGTGGTGAAAGTCACCTGTGGAAAGTGCTTGCCCCATGAGGAAACAGAAGGATTACGTATTGGGTATTCAATTTCCCCACTCCTCAGAGCTATGGGGTACTAGAAGCAGAGAGCAGGTCCTTGTGTGCTAAGTCTGTTCTATGGTACAGGCCGCAGAATGTAGGAACAGGCCCAGGACTGGCTCTAGTCCAAGGTCTCTCAGCTTCTTTGTCTCGAATTCCAGTTACCTCATCTGGGCAAGCTCCGTAACCTCTTCAACCTCTCGGTGCTTCACCATCCACACCTTTCCCAGGGTAGCTTTGTCTCCAAGGAGGAGATACTTAGTTCCTGGTGTGCTGTGAGCACTCCCAGCCATTAGTGTTACCCAAACGTCCAGAGTGGCCCATGGTCATTTCTCCCTTTCTACTTCCCTCCTGTCCCACCTGAGCCTCTGAGGGAAGTGGGCGAGGCCACTCTTCCCAAGGGTGTCTTCATAGGACATGGTGAAAAGTCAGTGGGAAGGCACCAGGGGCCACGGAGGTGCCCCAGCCTGGGAGACAGTCCCTGCTGGTCTGCTGACTTCCCCAGTCACTGCCTGGTGACTTCTGAACCCAGATACACCAGCCTGGGACAGACCAGGTCCCAGGGCACCAAGGAAACAGCATGTAACTCTGTGCAGGGTATGCAGACTGCCTGGGACCCCATACTCTGTGAGGTGTGAGACACATTGTCCTATCTGTCTCTCAGGCACTGCCCAAAAGAACCCAAATGCTTCTTCAGCTCCTCCTCCTCCCTCCCTCCTCCTCCTCTTCTTCCTCTTCTTCCTCCTCCTCCTCCATTTCCATGTTTGCTTCTCCCTCCTCAAACTTGCCCTCCCTCCCCTTCCTCATCCTTCTCTCCTCCCTCCCCTCTTTCTCTCCCATCTTATCATCCTTGGCATCCTACTCTTCTTCTCCTCCTCTTCCTCCTCCTCCACCTCTGCCTCCTCTTTTGAAACAGCTTCTCACTCTGCAGCCCGGGCTGACCTAGAACTCGTCCTTCCATCCTGACTCCCTTTCCTCAGCCTCCCGATTTCTGAGATCACAGATATATGCCACCGATGCCTGACTACAACCACTTCTTGCTTCCTGGTCTGTATACAAGTGATAAACAGATGACCTTGGCTGTGCCTGGTGGCCCACTTCCTCTTTCTCTGCTTGCCCTCGTCATCCCTCTCCAACTCACTGAAGGGTCTTAAGCTCCAGCCACAGTCATAAGCCACATGCAGGTGGCTGTCACTTTAGCCACACCACATCAGCCCCAACCATGGCATCTCTACACCTGCACACCGGCCTTCTGCTGGATGCCTGCCCAGAGGCGTCTCGCCTTAGCACAGCCAGAGCCGAGTCTGACTGCTCTGGCTCTCCCTGTGCTGGTCAGAGACTGGCATCATTCTTGTCACGGACGCTTCCTTCAGCCCAGTCAGGCTGCCATACCTTGGTCATGCACCCCTTGGAAATGCATTAGGCTTCAGGGAAAAGTGGGACTGGTCTTGGCTTAAATGGTGACCAGTTGATCTTTTTTACAGTGGAAGTCCAGAGGAAGGCTTGCAACTTGTTCCATAGCTCAGGGACCTCAGTGCCAGCCCTGTAGTTTCTTTCATTCTGCATCATGATTTTTGCCTCATGGGTGCAACTGTGGTTGCCGCAGATCCAGATGCCACCCCCACTCCATCTCATTGACCAGAGCTAGTCACATGGTTGTGTTGCGCCTCAAGGGCAGGCAGGTGGGAACAGGCATGGGAGTGCTGCTTGGCTCAGGCTAATCTTGACAGACTGCCTCTCCAAGCCGGGCACACTTACCTCTGAGCACGGCTGCCACTTGATTGGCCAGGAAAAATAAACAAAACAAAATAGGAACATACTAAATGCTAGTCTAGCCTGTCATTTGCATGTCCTGGCTGATGTCACCCCTCACTCTTGGGGCCTCGAGTGGAGTTGTCTCGTTACCTCTCTACCCACATGGCTGGTTATCTGTGAGGACCTCCTCAAACCAAGATTTTCCAAAGCCCACCTAGTTCCTTGATCTCAAGACCCTCAGGCGAATGTATCTACCTTAAGACCCACCAGGCTCTTCCCTCAGCAAATCTAAACTCTTCATTGGGGCTCAGAACCTTAGCATAAGTTGTTCCCACTGCCTGAAAGGACCTTCCTAGTTTCCAGTGAATTCCAGTTGGCCCACTTAGAGCTGGCTTGAACGTCATCTTTCTGAGGCTTTTGTTTACTTGGGCAGAGTCAACTGATCTCTTGACTGGGGGGATGTGGACTGCTGTCTGTCAGCCAGACTCACGTTACTATAACAAGATACGGGAGTCAATTAATATATGAAGTAGAAAGGCTTATTTTGGCCCACGGTTCTATAGATCCCACCCAAAAGCAGGGCAACCCCTTTGCCTTGAGCCTTCAGAGACGGCAGCAAATTGAAACAGGACCAGATGCAAGCAGAGGAACTGGAGAAGGAACATGGTCCCTTAGTCCCCCCTCAAGGCAATCCCTGAGGACCCAAGGACCTCCCATGAAGTTCCCTTCCTAGAGGTCCACACACTCCTCAGTGGTGATACCCTGGGGACTTAGCCTTTAACTGGATTGTGGAGGACACTCGTACAAATCACTGCAGGCTTCCCAGCCCACTCTTCACCCTGTGACAGATACCAACACCAGCTCTGCACCCCTCATTCTCAGGGCCTGACCTGTGTCCTCACAGCCTGGGGTTCCCAGCATCAGTGAGGTGCCAGGCATGGACAGTGTTCAGAATGAGGTGTGCAGGTCTCCAGTTGTGTCCAGAACGGGCAAGGCGGTAACTGATTCCTTTCCTCTGGCCTCTTACAGCGATTTTGAGCAGCTTCCAGATGATGTGGCCATCTCAGCCAACATCGCTGACATCGAGGAGAAGAGGGGCTTCACCAGCCACTTTGTAAGAGACAGCAATCCCTGTTCCTTTGACCTCTAACCTCGACCCTCCACCTTTCATCTCCTGTCTCAGTGGGTCCCAGTAGAGCCATTTTTCTGTTTGGAACACCTGGAGACGCCTTGACTGTGGTTTCTCTGGACAGGGTGGTTGCTGACACATGCTGGATAGAATGTAGGGCGCTCCTGAACACATCCAAAAGCATGGGACACCCCGGTGAAGGCTTACCCTACTCAGCGTGCACCGTAGGGCTTGAGAACGCCTGGTCCCTCTCTGTGACCTCTGAACTCATCCTGTGCTCATCTCTGGGCTCCTTTATCCTCCCTTGTCTCCCAGTCTCTCTACCTTTCAGTTCCCCCACCTCCCCAACCTTTCCCCCTCCCAGTCCCTCCCCAACCCCCCAACCATCTCCACTTTCCAGACCCCTCCATCTACCAGCTCTCCTACCTTCCAAAGACATTCAACCTCCCAGCCCCCCACAGCTTTCCAACCCTCTACAGCCTCCTAGCATCCTCCCTAACCCCATTCTAGCTCCCCCACTTAACCTCTCTCCTCCTCAGGTGTTTGTCATCGAGGTAAAGACAAAAGGAGGATCCAAGTATCTCATCTACCGCCGATATCGCCAGTTCTACGCCCTGCAGAGCAAGCTGGAGGAGCGGTTTGGACCAGAGAGCAAGAACAGCCCATTCACCTGCAGCCTGCCCACACTGCCAGGTATGCTGCACTGCCTGATGCCCGGAGCTGGCCCTAGCTCTTGTCTCACCTTCCAGCTCTGCAGGATGCTATTTCAATCCCCTTGCAAAGGATTCATTCAGCTGGTGCCCCTCCTGCAGCTATAGGCTGGCAGTGTTCCCTAGAAGTCCCCTGCCTGACACTCCTCTGTGTACAGGGTACCTTCACTGCTACAGTGTCTGCCTCATAACCCTTGACCTCTGGGGACCCAGTACAGCCACTTGCCACAGCCACCGCCACCAAGGGAGCCTGGGCTGGGAGCATTCGGCATCTGGGTTCTAGTCTTTCCTGTCTCTTTCAGACACCCATTCGGCCAGCTCTCCAGCCGCACAGCCTCAGCCTCAACAGATCCCTGAGGCTCTCCCCTGTCCCTTGGGGAAGCAGGGAGCCACATGGTTCTGAGTACACATAGCCTCCAACCCCACCCCATGGTCACCCACTACTGCCCATATGACTTTCTTTCCAAATCTTCTGTGCCACCCTCCCCTGAGCTTGCCCAGGAAAGGCCTTGGGGATGCCCCTGACTCTATCATGTCACATTGTCCCATCTTCCCTTCTTCCAGCCCACCTCCTGTGGGTGCGCTGGCCCTCAGACAGAGTCTCTTTTTCCATCTCCAAAAAGGACCTGACCGAGAGGCAAGGAACCGTCTACCCCACCATGCCCCCACCGCCCCCCATGCTTCTGAGTGGTGAGGAGGTGGTTCTGTCATTCCGAGCTGACGCCTCTCTCCAGCCTCCCCCTTACTCCCCTCCCCACTCCCTTTCCTTGAGCTCTGGCCATTTTCTTTGATACTGGGCTCCCCTCTGGAGCATGTGCATCGTCTCTTCACCACACCCCATCTGTTGAGCTATAATCAAGTGTCCCCGGGGGGGGGGCTCTCTTCTGAGCCTCCTGTCCCAGAGTCCCCAAAGATCCCGTTTTCATTCCTTTGCAGCCACTCTTCTGCAGTCTCTGGGTTTTACCTTCTATCCCAACGCTTCCCCCAGGACAGAAACCTGTAGTTCCGCTCTGATGTCCAGAAGCTGAGGGCTCCCCCTTGTGCTCAATCTCTTCTTTCATTAGGCCCCCTCTACCTCCTCCCCCCCTCCAGCCCTCCTGAGTCTGGCTTGCCTTTCTTGCTGCAGACTCTGTTCCCTTGTTCACCGTAGGAGCAGGGCACCCCCACCCCCACCCACCCCCAGCCTTGCCTGTCTCATTTTCTCATTATGAACAACCGGTGCCTGTGACTTTGTCTCCTTTCGATTTGTGGCTCTGGTGTAGCCCTAACCTTTATATACCATCCCCTGGCTTCACAGGTGCTCACCCTGTCTACCCTGTGGCCCAGGGCCCTCTGAGTGGCCGCACCCCCAAGTGTCTGCTGAAAGGCTCCTGGTAGCCCTTTGTCACTTGGTTGGACATTGCCTCTTTCCTTTCTCCAAGAACACTCCTTGAGTTAGAGGCAGGACTCATTCACCCACACAGCAGATTCTTAGTTCTCTACAGTGTTGGTGTGTGTGAATGGGGCTTGGGGCCCATCGTTTCTAACAATGGTAGCCTGCTGAAAGGGGCCTTAGGGAGTCTCCCCACCTCCAGGATGCCAATGAAGTTTTTCTGGGGAGCCCTATCTAGTGGCGTGCTTCAAAGAGCCTTTGGTTCCCTGAATGATGTCCAAGCCTGAGGATGGGGGAATCACTGTGATCTAGGCAGGCAAGAGGTCCTGTGTTCTGACCTAAGGCTTGCCAGTGTGCGTGCATGCATACATGTGCATGTCTTATGCATGCATACATATGTTTGTGTGTGAAAGCAATCTGTGAGCATCTGGGTATATATATGCATGAGTGTGTATACTTGCACACATAGGCCTTGCATGTATATTTGCATATATGTGTATGTGGGTATACTATATGTGTGTGCATGTATATGCATGCTCCTGAAGGCAGGTGTACCTGTGCATATGTGTGCACACATATGTGAGTATGTATATTTAAGTTCATGTGGATGCATTTGTGTGTATGTGTGATTATACATGCATCTGGGTGTGTACATGCATGTGAGTATGTGTGCATTTGTCTTTGTGAGTGAGGGTGTGTGTGCATGGGCTTATATATGTGTGAGTTTTGAATGGGTGTAGAGTGTGTGTGTTTTGCTGTGTGTGTGTGTGTGTGTGTGTGTGTGTGTGCACATGCACGAATTACTGTGTGTGTGGGTACCTGTACACGCCTTACTGTGTAGGAGCAGGCATGACATGGAGAACTCCTATCTTCTAGTGATGGTATGATGGGAAGATGCAGTTACAAAGTATCTTGGTGACGCTTGGTACCATGCATGAAGGCAGGACGAGTTTTGAGCTGGGGGAGGAGCATGGAGCAGTTGTCTCTGATGGGTCAGTGGAAGATCAGGCACCATGTGGTCCAGGCTCTGGGCATCTTTTCTCTTTTCAGCCAAAGTCTACATGGGTGTCAAACAAGAGATTGCTGAGACTCGGATCCCGGCCCTCAATGCCTACATGAAGGTACCTGCTGCCGTGTCCCCTGGGTGCTTGAGTGGGCAGGGCCTTACTGTGGGGCATGAATTTGAGAACTGAAATTTCGTTGAGGCCCCCATAGTCTTGTCTTCAATCCTGAAAGGCCTATCTGGAGAGAGAAGCAGGGCATCTATTCAGGACCAAGCTTCTGGGTCACAAATGTCACTCTTGACAAATCCTTGAGTACAACAAGTTCATGGAATATTTGTGCCGGGCTCTAGGACACAGTGCCTGCCCCAGAGCACCTGCAGCCCAATGGCAGGTGAGCCACAAGCCACACAGGTGTCTCATGCCGCGCAGTGGGGACATAACAGCAGACCACAGGCCGAAGAAGAGCCCCTTTGAGCAGATACCTCTGCTTTTACCCATGCCCAGTTGGATCTGGGTTACACTCACTGTCCTTGGGGTGTCCCGTGTCTTCATTCGCATACCGTCAGCTTTCTATGACACAGGGACATAGAAGAAATGGTGTTAGAGGCAGAGGCCAGGGTGGCCAGGCAAGAATGCTCTCTTACCACAACCATGCAGGAAAAGGCTGGTGACCCTTACAAGGTAGTGAGCACCCTGTCAACAGAAGCACGCAAGTCAGGGCTTGATGAAAAGCCTTCCTCGGTGTCCAGAGGTCCTTTACAGCTGGGGAGCTCTGGCTTTGTAGGCTTTTGTTTGGATGGGTGCCTTGGAGTGGGTAAACAATCTTCTCTCACAAAGGGACAGCTCTCAGCTCTCAATGAATGACGCTGGGGTCTTTTAAGAAAATGTGTGTGTGTGGGGGGGGTGTTTTTAGAACTGTGAACCTGCTTCTAGATTGTGATTCTGAGAGATTTTCCCACAGAAATTGGATGCCTCTGGAACTGTAGCTCTCATACAGTGGCCTCAGCTCTACAGGGTACCTAAACCCTAGGGTAGCCATGCCAGTCTCCCCTGATCCATGTCCTCATAGCTTAGTCACAGTGTGTGCGCATGGGCAGAAAGAGGAGTGTGCATGTGATAGAGGACTTTGACCTGCAAGGCCCCCCTTGACCCAACTACTTCCCAGATCTGCCCTCATCCCCACCCCATCCAAGCACCGTCTCTCCTTATCATTCATTTGGTAGAGTGCTTGTCTAGCCTTTGGCAAGTCCTGGATTTGTTCCCCTGTATCAAATAAAATAGACATGGTGGCCCACACCTACTGTCCCAACACTTAGGAGACAGAGGCAAAATGACCAGAAGTTCCAAGTCGTTCTTGGTTACATAGCAAGTCTGAGGCCAGCCTGGGCTACGTGAGCCCTGATATGAGCACCTCAGTGCCTCTGGGTGCCCCAGCTGTGTTACTAAGCTGTGTGGCCCTGGGTAGATCCTTTCCCTCTCTGATCCTAGCTTTCAGGTTTCTGGTGTTATCAGCCCCCTTAACTGATCTCTGGAGACCTTTAAGTGATTTCAAATGACCTCTCAAGCCAGCATCCTTCTCCTACCCCGACCCTGCCCACCCTAGGCCAGGAGCAAAGCCTGGGAATTGTCTCCTTCAGTCCCTGAGGGTTAGTAACTCATTTTTATTATCAACTGAGTGCATTAGCAGAGATGGTAACCAGGGTTGGTGTGTTGACCGTCTAGATCTTTATGTCGATTGCCCACCTGTCCCTCCCTCTTCACACAGAACCTCCTGAGCCTGCCGGTCTGCGTGCTGATGGACCCCGACGTCAGAATATTCTTCTATCAGTCTGCTTACGACGCAGAGCAGGTGCCTCAGGCACTTCGTAGGCTCCGACCGCGCACGCGCAAAATGTAGGTGGCCATCGCTGCACCTCTGAGCTCGCGACTGAGTCCAATCTCTGGCCTCCAGGGGTCGCTGCTGTTTGTTGTTCCAAAGAGGCCAGTGCTCCCTTCTCACCCTGTCCCTCTCAGAAAAATGAACCAGGCAGGCCTTGAGGCACCACAGTAGTGAAACGGCGCTCATTTCCGTGCGAGCCACTTCTTTAACAAGCCAAGGAAAAGCAGGCAGGGATCTTGAGTCCTGACCTCCCCCAATGCACCTAAGGGGGCAGGGTGTGAATTCCAGCTTCGCAGGAGAGTTTGGCTCTGAGAGTCAAGTTGAGGACTGGTAGATAGCTATTGGTGTTGAGCCATGATCTCCTCTCCATTCCTTCTCGAAGCTTTCCCTTTGGGTCTTCTGTGAGAGAACAACCTCACCCAGGGCAGTGGTGAGAATACAAGACGAAGGGCGGGCTGCAGGAGCAACCAATCGTAGCTGGTGCTGGGCATGATCTTCCTCTCTGTGCCTCTCCTGTACTGACTAGAGCTCTGAGCACAGAAGCAGGAGCTGAACCCTGGGGGTCTACAAGGCTGACACCCCCTTTTCTTTCCATAGCAAGGGCGTGACTCCACAAGGGCCCAGCATGGACCGCATGGAAGCTCCAAGAGCAGAGGTACCCACACCCACACTAGACCTCATCCACCCAACTGTGGAGCCCGCCTGCTGGGCGCCACTGTGCGCTTTGGATGGCGCTGGGTGCCCAGCAGGAAAGAGACGCTCCAACCTCAGCTTGATGCTGAGTACCCTCGCCCAGCTGAGGGCAGGGAAGGACCCGGCATGCAGAAGCAGGAGAATAGCAGGCCCTTCATTCATCACATCATCCAGAGAGCTTGCTGGGTTTCCTGGGCTAGCCTTGCCTTGTGGCCATAGTCTCAGACCAGTCCCCTCCCCACTCCTGAAGCACACAGCCCCAGAAACACACAAATGGCATTTTAAAAACTGGTGTGAGGGTTGGGGATTTAGCTCAGTGGTAGAGCGCTTGCCTAGGAAGCGCAAGGCCCTGGGTTCGGCCCCCAGCTCCGGGGAAAAAAAAACCAGTGTGGGTGATGTCCTGGCAGAGAGCAGTGGGTTACAGGATGGCTGTAGCCCACAGGGAGGTCATCAAGGTGGGGGAGCAGCACAAGCCAGGCTAGGGTTTGGATCCCCCTCCCAAATGTGAACCCTACCAGCTCGGAAGGGACCACCCACTCTGCAGTTGGGGAGAGTGGGGTTCTATTGAAGTCCTCCGCAGAGAGGCTGTATCACCCTCCCCCTTCCAAACGGTCAGTTTCCTTACCTGCAGAGAGGGACACCAAAGTAGCCAAGCCCTTGAAGACTCAAGTGTTTTCTCCACATGCTTTGCTTCTCCCTAGGCCTTGTTTGACTTCACTGGGAACAGCAAACTGGAGCTAAGTTTCAAAGCTGGAGATGTGATCTTCCTTCTCAGTAAGATCAACAAAGACTGGTTGGAGGTGAGGCAGAGAGGCAGGGCAGAGTCAGGAAGACTGGCTAGAGGCAAGATCAAGGGGAATGTCAGAGAGAGAACATGGACAAGGGGGAGGGTGTGAGGTTGGAGGTGTGGGTGGAGGTGAGGGTGGAGGTGAGGATGGGGTGAGGATGGGGTGAGGATGGGGTGAGGATGGGGTGAGGGTGGAGGTGAGGATGGGGTGAGGATGGGGTGAGGATGGGGTGAGGGTGGAGGTGAGGATGGGGTGAGAGTGGAGGTGAGGATGGGGTGAGGATGGGGTGAGGGTGGAGGTGAGGATGGGGTGAGGATGGGGTGAGGATGGGGGTGAGGGTGCGGGTGAGGCGAAGGAAGAGGTGAGGGTAGAAGAAAGGTAGTTTGCATGTTTCACAGGCAGACACCATGAAAGGTCTGGCGAAGCCCGAGGATAGAAGTCCTCTGATAGAATCCTGAAGGTCCTGATAGATTTGGGTGACCTGTGAAGTGACCTGTTTGGGAGCCCAGGTGTGCTGGTGAAGCAGAACATTCATGCCACAGCACATGTGACAGTGAGGGGACAATGTGTAGGAGTTGGTCCCCTCCTCCTGACAGGCTGGTTGTGGAAGCGGAACTAGGGTAGTCAGGCTTGGCAGCGAGCCTCTTTATCTCCTGAGTCATTTCACAGCCCGCTCCCTCCCCCCTACTCTATTTAGCTTCTTGACCACTAACAAGGCTTCTGGGATCTGACCCTCTGGGCTTTGGGGGACTGATAATTGCTGGAGGGCAAACTGTTCTGTAGTGAGGGTGTTTAGCAGTACCCTGGTCTTCCCACTAGGTGCCAGCACTGAACCAGGTCACCGCAATCACATAGGTTGTCCCATGTTTGCTTTGGAGGGTCAGACTTTCCCCTATTAAGAGATGGGAGGGCTCATATGTAATAACGTTATTTCCCTGACCATCGGCAAGGATGACTAATTAAGAGGGGGTGTCCATGCCGGAGGCAGCCCAATGGAGGAGTGCTTGCCTGGTGTGCAAGGCCCTGGGTCCCACCCAGCATAACTGTGTCAGGATCTCAGTTCTTAGCTGCCCTCGTATACTTCAGGAGGTTGCTCAACCCCATGGTTTCCTTTCCTGTAAGTGGTGAAAACAGTTTCTTCATCAGTTCCTGGCAGGGACAAGAGATAGGCGGATGCCCTCTAGGCCTTGTCCCCAGAGAGTCTAGGTCCCTCGTTCCCACTGCATGAGAGGGGACTGGGAAGTCTCGAATGAGACTCTGAAGCCGGGCCCCCTGGGTGTTACTTTACTCACGCTGACAGGGAGTGACTGTGTGCCAGGCCCCTGACATGGACCTGGCTGTCTCTGTCACAATATTGTCACTGTTGGACATTCTCTGGCCCTCACTGTGTCTGAAGGAGGCAGGGTTCCTGGTATCCTGAGGCTGGACAGGAGTGGGCGACCATGGCAGGTGTAGGGATGTAACTGAGCTTCCGCCTCCTTGTGCACTGGGTCTTAGAAGCCAGGTCCACCCGAGCGACTGTTGTGACTACCACTGTCATAAGAGGAAGTGTTGACCACTGTCCTGTTTTCTGGAAAGTTTTACTGTCTAGCATGTCGTCACTGTCAGACCTCAGGCTGCAGGAAGGGCCTCAGTGGCTCAGGAAGAGGAAGGAGCCTCGGTCTGTAAGACGTCCCGAAGAGGATGTGATTCCTGGGGCTGCAGACGGGACCTGAGCTCAGTCCCAGGACCCACACTGAAAAGCCAGCCATGAGGGCTTATGTTTACCGTCCAACTCTGGGGGGAGGCAGAGACAGGCCGTAACCAGCCACAAAGTGGCCAGCCAGGTTCTAGTCTGCTTTCTGTTGCTGTAATAAACACCATGGCCAGAGGCAACTTGGGGAGGAGAGGGTTTGCTTGGTTATACATTTCAGCTCACAGTCCATCCCTGAGGGAAGTCAGGACAGGAAGCAACCTGCAGGCAGAAACTGAAGCTGAGGCCATGGGGGAGTGCGGCTTACTGACTTACTTTCCACGGCTCTCTCAGCCTGCTTTCTTATTCAACAGGGACCCCCTACCCAGGGGTGCCCCTCCCCACAGTGGGTCGGGCCCTCCCACATCTATCATTGATGATGATGATGATGGTCTCACCCACAGGCCGATCTGATGATTGGGCAAAATGGCGCTCGAAAATCTTTGCTGAAGGAAGGAATGAATAAGGAAGAGAGGAAAGGAAGAAGGGAGATGGGAGAGAAGGGAGAGGAGAGAGACAGAGAGGCAGGAAGCTTCCCGGATAGATTCAGGGCTCTTATAAAACTGAAGCGCAGGACTCTGGGTTAGGCAGCTTGGCGAATCGCCTCACTTTGTCTCTCTGTGTTAGGTGGCTTCGGTCACTATAATAAAACACCCAAGGCAGCTAGCTTATGAAGAGGAAAGGTTCGCTATGGCTCACTGGGCTGGAAGCTTCAGTTCCTGCGCTGAGGTCACTCATCCTGACAGGGACACGTGAGGGTAAAATTCTTGCATTATGGTCAGAAAGAAAAATAGACAAGTAAAACAGTTAAATAAATAAATAAATAAATCATAAATAAGAAAGAACGAAAGGAAGGAAGGAAGGAAGGAAGGAAGGAAGGAAGGAAGGAAGGAAGGAAGGAAGAGGTCCACATTACCTGATTAATGGAGCCCTCTCCCCAGCAAGAGAAGACATTTCTATTAGTATCTGCTTCTCCAGGCTCCCACGACCACCCTGGGGACCAAGCCTTTGACACAGGGACTTTGGGAGATAATCTATAACAATCGTGGGGCTCTGAGACATGGCCCTGGGTCTCACTTCCCCATGAACCAGGCTCTTCTTCTCCCCACCCCACCCCCCACAGGGCACAACCCAGGGAGCCACAGGCATCTTCCCAGGGTCTTTCGTGAAGATCCTCAAGGACTTCCCCGAAGACGAGGACACTACCAACTGGCTGCGATGCTACTTCTACGAAGACACAGGCAAAACCATCAAGTTGGTGTCCTCTTACTCCTCCTTGTCACCCCTACCATGCGGCTATCTCCCAGTCAATGCTCCTGTGTTGTCTCCCCTCCCCTGCAGCTGCTGCAGCTCCCAGATAAACCACAGTGCTTTAGCAAGAACTGTTTCTGGCCCCAGACATGTCCCCCTTCCACCCTGATGCTTGTCTCTTCTACTGTCCCCCTTAGGGACATTGCAGTGGAGGAGGACCTCAGCAGCACCCCCCTGTTCAAAGACCTGCTAGCGCTCATGAGGTGAGAGGGTGTGAAGGGAGCCTGTAGAGGAGAATGGGCAGAGGTAGAGGCTACCACCCGCGACAGCTCCAGTCTCTGCAGCCCACAGTGCCTTAGAGAGGAGCCAAGCAGGCTGCAGAGGGGCAAGGGCTCAGCTGAGGTCCCAGTGTATGGTTGTGGATCTGCCATTAGAAGGGCTTCTCTATGAAAAGCCTTGGACTTGGACACACACACAAACCCCACCCCCAACTGGGGAAATCACCACCTCCTGAGATCCAGGCCATTGCCGAAAGTTTCCTCATAGAACAATCTAGCACTGTCCCATCTGTCACGATTCAAAACAGGGCAGCCTGTACTAGAATGCGACATCTGTAACTGTATCCCATCCCTCTTGTTATCTGATGTGTGCCCAGATTCTGTCACTACATGCACGCACATGTGTAAGCACACTCACACACAAACACACACACAAAAACAAACACATGAAACAACACACACCCACAGCATGTGACAAATGAGCACAAACACAGAGTACACACAAACATACACAAACACACAGAAATACAATACACAAACATATAATATATATGACACATAACACAAACACAACCCAGACACAAAACAAACACAGAGACACAAATATGTAAATACCTGTAACACAAACATACACATAAAACAAGCACACACACACATGCACACAGACTTAAGCACATAAACACACACACACACACACACACACACACACACACACACGCTCACCACCATTACCACTGTCAACAATATTGTAATCCTTCACTCACATATACTGTCTCATTGTTTTCTGGGGATAGTTTTCAAGAAGTGGGATTATGGGATGGAAGTGTGTGCAAGGCGATTAGACTGTGGCTGTTGGGTCAGACGGTGCATGGGAACTTTGTTCAGATCTTGTTCCCTCCAGCCATGGGGAAGCATGGCCCTCTTTCCAAAGTTGTCAGCTGGTTCCCACAGGCCTCCCTGGGCTGCCGCCTCTTAGGGAACTCCTGAACCTTTCACCCCTGACGTGCAAGAAACTTCAGGCTGTACCATCATTGGTTTACCAAGTCCCCTCTTCCTTCGAGGTCACGGTTTCCCCATTTGCAAGCAGGAGTGAGGCAGCTTGGATCATGAGGGTCTGTACCACTCAGATCCACAGATTCAAAGGCCCTGGGTTCTCCCAGGACCCACAGACTAATCCCTGTATGTTCTCCTAGGCGTGAATTCCAGAGAGAGGACATTGCCCTTAATTACCAAGATGCTGAGGGGGACCTGGTTCGGCTGCTGTCAGATGAGGATGTGGGACTCATGGTGAAGCAGTCCCAAGGCCTCCCCTCCCAGAAGCGCCTCTTCCCCTGGAAGCTGCACGTCACCCAGAAGGACAATTACGGTGTCTACAACACCGTACCCTGAGTCACAGGGACCCAGTGGCAAGGATGGGTACTCAGCAAAGGACCTTACCTTCCAAGAACATGAAGACCCTCCAGGAGGCTGGCACAAGATGCAAACCTCCTGGGCCAGAGTGCCCACTGGACAGGATTCTACTTAATTTTTGACACTTTACCTTTGGATTAAATAAACCATTCTGTGTCAAAGGGCCAGTGTTGGGAAATGAGATTTTGTGGAGGAACGGGGAGTAAAATGTAATTGATTAAGACCTCTTACCTTTCCAAATGATGTTATGGGGAACATGGTGAACCCACATTTAAAAGAACATTAGAATCATCCACTCCAAGTCTCTAAAAGCACACAGTAGCAAGAAAAGGATCACTATCCATCAGCAGAGTTTGAGAACTATTGGATCTGTAGTATTACATCCACAGCTGCCCTGCCCTGGACCCATGGGGTGCAAATCCCACTCCAACCACACTGCTTTGGGGTGGGTGCAGCTAAGAAGATAGAGCTCCCTCCCCCTGTGGCTCCTGGTCTCCCACACAGCGGACAGCCTGTCAGAATCCCCTGCCCTTTCCAACCCCGGGCTTGCCTGTGGAGATGAAATGCCAGGCCGTTGTGGTTAACAGCCTGAAGCCCAGAGCTGCTATGACAGAGTACCACAAAACAGAAACGTAAAGGACAGAAAGGAGCTGCCTTGTAGTTCTGGGTGGCAGAGTCCAAAACTAAGGAATCCACAGAACCCTCTCCCCACAAAACTTGAGGGGAACTGTCCTCTCAGCTCTCCAGCACCTGGTGATCTGCAACATTTCCTCAGCCAGGAGAAGCTTCACTGTTTTCACAGGAGCTATCTCTTGTGTGTCCTCTCTGTGTGCACCTGCCCCTGTGTCCGATCGCCCTTTTAAAATCAGGATACCTGTCAGATTGAATTAGAGCACATCTCCCAGAACTGTCATGTTCTACATTGCAAGTGAGGACTTCAAACATGACATTGTTAACCTGAACATAGCCATTCAACCTGTGATAATCTCTTCATTCATGCCGTTCTGTTGCCCACTGAAAGGTCGAGCGCTCTGCTGCAGGTGCTATAGGCCAGAGGTGTGGGAGTGCAGCTTTAGTGAAGAGAAATTTTTCCATGACAATAGGAAGAACCACAGCCCCCCAAGAGACAGTCCTGCTCTGGGATTCACCCATAGAAAAGACTCCAGGAGAGGTAGGCTGACTTCACTGACATCACCCACCTCTGATGCATACATAGGCTCTGGCCACAGAGAAAAACAGGGTTGAAGGATGGTGAATCTCATTGGTTTTTTTTTTTCTTGAACAGAAAGCTGGAAAAGTTACCAAAAATAATGGACTCTGGAATAGAGAAAGAGACCAGTGAACCAAGCACTTGTCACACACAGAGATCCAGATGCCCAGAACCCACAGAGAGCCAGATGCTGCAGTCCTGGGTTCTGCAATCTCAGCACTCATGAGGCAACATGAAAAGTGGAGGCAAGAGATAGTCAGAAACTCGTGGGCTAGCTTGGCATGTATTGAGGTGACAACTGGAGGCCTGTGTCAAATGATGTAGAAGGTGAGGATGCCTACTGTTGTCCCATGGCCTCTGTACATGCACCTTCGCGCGCGCGCGCGCGCACACACACACACACACACACACACACACACACACACACAAAAGAATTCAAATAGAAATCGTAATGAGCAGTAATGAAGAAGAGGTTGTCAGCTCTACGACACGTAAGGTCAGAAGCATAATGGTGTGCCTGGGGAGGTACAGCCAAGATTGGCTTTCTAGAACTGGGGACATCTTTGAGGGCAGCATCTGCTCAGGTGAGATTAGAACGAAAAGTGCTTCTGACTTGAAATAATTCTCTAAACCACTGTCTTAAGGTTTTACTGCTGTGAATAGACACCATGATCTAGACAACTCTTATAAAGGACAACATTTAATTGGGGCTGGCTTATAGATTCAGAGGTTCAGTCCGTTATCATCAAGGGAGGAACATGGCAGGATCCAGGCAGACATGGTGTAGGGGAAGCTGAGAGCTCTACATCTTCATATGAAGGCTGGTGTGTGGAAGAGTCACTTCCAGGCAGCTTAAAACCCACAACCCCATGACACACCTACTCCAATAAGGCCATACCAATTCCAACAAGGCCACACCTTCTAATAGTGCCACTCCCTGGGTCGAGGATATACAAACCATCACATTCCACTCCCTGGCCCCCATAGGCTTGTTCAGACATATGAGCCAAAGGGAGCCATACCTAAACATAGCAGAATAAAAATATATTTAGTCAAACTTTCAACGCTCCCGTAGTCTATAGTAGTCTTAACAATGTTAGAAGTTCAAAGTTCAAAGTTCAAAGTCTCTTCTGAGATCCATCCAATCGCTTGACTATAAAGCAAGACAGGAAACCAGCTGGACAAAGTCCAAACTCTGCATCGCCAAGGCAGATGTCAAAGCGGTCTTCAGATCTTCAACTCCCCTTTCATCTCTGTTGAGTGCAACAAACTTCTTTTTCCCGGGCTGTTTGCACTCCCTGTTAGCAGCTTTTCTGAGAGGATAGCCTGTGGCTCTGGCATTTTGAACATTTCATTGTCTCCAAGGCAACTTCAATGTTATGGCTTCTTGTTTCATCGTCTGGGATCCACACATGATCCTCTGGGCTCATCCATGGGGCTGGTGTCACTTCTCCAGCTCTGCTCTCTGAAGCACCCTAAGCTCAGGACGATCCAGTCCACTGCTGCTGCTGTTCTTGGTGATCTTCCCATGGTACTGGCATCTCCAATACACTGGGGTCTTCTATTGCAACTAGGCTTCATCAAAAGCCTCTCATAGGCTCTCTTCATGGTGCCAAGCCTCAAACCCTTTGCATGACCCCTTCAGTTCTGGGTTATCAGCTGCGACTGAGGCCGCTCCTTTACCAATGGTCTTCCATGGCCCCTCACAGTGCCAAGCCTCAGCTGTTCTTCGTGACCCCTTCACACCTTCAAAACCAGTACCGCTCAGGTGACTCTTGTACATTACCAAGTCCTGCTGCAGTACAAGGTGCAACATTGGCTATCTCTGGAACACAGCTTCTTTGTGCTCTCAGAAAACATTTTCAAGAAGTTTTCATCTCAGAGATGTTGGTATCTTCTTAATCACCACTAATTTCTTAGCTCCAGCTAACCAGAATCAATTGTCCTAGTCCCTTCTATTTTTCACTCTAAAGCCAGAACCACATGACTGAAGCTGCTGTGTTCTGCTGATTTCTGGGGCTGGAACATGGTCCCCCCTTCTTCTATTACCAGCTGGGTTTAAAGATATGGTCCACTAAGCCTGGATTTAAGTTCTTATTTACTTAGAGCCTGCTCTGTCCCAGGTTGGCTTTAACTCAGCTCTGCTTTGCTTTATCTCCTTGGATTAAAAGTGCATACTACCATGCCTGGATCTGGGACTTGTTTTGTCCCAGGCTGACCTTGAACTCAGAGATCTCCTTGCCTTAGTCTCCTGGGATTCATAAGTACTATGCCTCAAGATCTCCATGCCAAGATTCAAGTCAGAAACTTGTATCTCCCGTACTGAAGATCAGGATCACAGGTGAGCCTTCCAGTTATGGATTGTAGTTCATTCCAGATAGAGTCAAGTCAACAACGAGGAATAGCTGTCACAGCCACCCACAGCTCCCTCAGCAGAACTTGTAGGGAATCTAGCCAACCCCAGGCATGGCAACCATGGCTCTGGCAGGCCTTGCCTTTCTCCTCCATTCTCTCTGCCTTGCTAAAATCCATTGGATTCCATCCCTAAAGCTACCCACCAAGGTCTACTCCCTTATTTGGCCACTTCCTCCAGATGAGACTGACTACCAAGGACCAACTATCAAAGCATTGAAGTCCATGGAACAAAAGCCACCTTTGGCTCACCTAATTACCATGCCCAATTAAAATTAAATAACTCATCCTGACACAGGGTTTCCCCTTGTACCGCCATCTTCCTATGTACCTCATCTGTCTCATCTCTATTCAGAGGAGTCCTTTGTCCCCCTCCAGGACAGATCCCCTGCCAACCTTCCCTTGTTCCCTTCCCTCCCCCTCATCCTCTATCTCTGGTCTTTGTCTCTTATTCCCTGCCCCCTGTCCCTCTGGGGCAAATAAATCTCTTTTGTCCTGAGAACTTGGTCTTGGGGGGTCTTGAGTGTTTTTTTTTTAAAGAACTCATTGGCTGACTGTCCAGTGGGGCTCCTGTATGATGCTGACTGAACAACAAGCTACTCCAACTTGAAGGAGATTGGTAGGAAGGCAGGCTTAGCGGTGAAATAGCATTGGTTTCCTGGGCTGGAAGCCTGCTGCACAGTGCACACTCAAGGCTGCCTGCTCTCAGGGCAGGCTAGAGGAATGAACTTGGAACCAAACACAGGCAAACTTACAAACATTCTGAATGGACAGAGCAGTCTCCCACCCACATGCCTGGCCCAAGCAGAAGGGTAAAGGTCTAACTGGCAGAGAGGACTAAACGCAATTGTTCACCAATAAGCAACTTTTGCAAACTAAGTCAACTCTTAGGAAAGGGGCCAAAAAGATCAAGGAGGAAAAAAATTTCAGCAGGGACGATAGGAACTACACTTAGTAGGGAAAACAGACTTGAAAGAATTAGTTCATCCAAAACACTAAAAATGAACTAATGACCAAATGAACAATAACAATATTAAACTTTGAGGGGAAGAAGAAAGCCAGTATCTACAGTTCCTATAATTTATAATTTAAAATGTTCAGTACTCAGCAAAGATCAAGAGAAATTCAAAGAAAAACTCAAAATCCATTCCTAGAGGGGTGAAAGTGGGTCATAGAACTGGCTTTGAGGGTGGGCTAGATGTTGGACTTACCAAGCAAGGACTTCAAAATGGATGGTGTAAGTGTGTAATGAATTAAAAGAAGGTATAGAAACAATGAGTGTTTCAATAGTGACTTCCACTGCTGAATGAGGGTGAGAACAAGAATTATGTTGTGCTTTTTAAATTAAAATGTAAAATAGGTGAAGGGAGAAGCCCACCATCTTGGCACTAGATTTGAACAGGCTAAGAATAAGCATTCAGAGATATAGAGCCAAAAAAGATGGGATCTTTATTCACACAGAAGCTGTGGTCATATTGGCACAAGATCAAGCCAGCCAAGATTCCAGCAGAGATGGGGTAGATGACTTCTAGGACCCACTCCTTACTGAGGAGCTATGAGCAGTGGATAGGGGTGGAGAGAGGGAAAGTCTTGTGTGGTAGTGGTTACTGGTACTTTTCTTTTGTTCTAGTGGATGGCCACCCTGCCCAGGCACAATTGGGCAGCGTTAACTGAACTTAAGCTGTCAAACTTCTTTTTACAAAGCAAATCTTACTTGGTGCAGTGCTCAACTCTAAACAGTTGCATTTAGCAGGTGCAGTGGCTTCTGCTATTCGCCCCTGTGTTGATGGGTTCCCTTGCAGCTTTATGTCCATCTAAGATAAGATGTCCAGATTGGAAGTAAGAGAGTGTTGGCTGATCGTAGAGATACTGATAAGCATACCAAAAGACTAACTAAGCTGGCTAGTGACAACAGTGCCTCTACCCCTGATGTTCAATCATGTGACATCCAGGAGCAACCAAGAAAAGGTAACATCTGCTATCTTTAAATAGAATATTCAATTTATAACCTGTTATTATTCAATTGAGTCTCTTCCCCTTCTCCTACTCCCTCCCCCTCTCTCCCTCTCCCTCATTCCCTCTTTCTCTTCTCTCTCTGTTTCACTGTATCTCTGTCTCTGTCTATCTGTCTGTCTGTCTGTGTGTGTGTGTTCATATGCACATGTAGAAGTTGGGGCAACATTAAGTGTCATTCTTCAGGCATCTTACCCTTTCCATTTGAGATGGTTCTCTCTTTGGCCTAGAACTTTATCAGGTAGGGTCAGGCTAGCTGCCAGCAAGCTCGCTGGGCTCAATCAGTCTTCCCCACACCCACCTCCTCATGACTGAGACTGCAAGCATGACCCACCGTGCTAGGCTTGTGTGGGCATTTGGGACATTAAACTCAGGTAATTGGGCTTCAGCGGTAAGTCTTTACTGACTGAGCCATCTCTCCAGCTTCAGCGTCATGTTCTAACTCAGTCAGGATCTCCTCAAACCAGGGGCACACACTCAGTGGTGGCATTCTGGACAGGGAAGAACAATTGCAGGGTGATATCATGCCCACTGCACCAGCCCCTTCCCAGACTTATGTGAAAAGTAGGGTCAGTTTTTATTTCTCCCTACAGGGAGAAATAGCCTCTCTACAGGGAAATTTGGAGGAAGGGTTGAACGACATTTTTTTCAGAGTGTAAACATGTTACAATCACAAAGGCCAAGATTCCACAATTCCCCAGAGTCCTTCACACAATGGCAGGGTTTGGGGAGTGTGGGGTTGCTAATAAACTAGAATTGACTGCTTGACCCAGATTAAACTTGTAAAGATGTTTGTGGACAAATGTGCCCACTGGGGTATGAATAATGTCTTGTGACTAACAAGACAATGACATCAAACTTCATCCTTACAGAAAGCAGTGATAAGCCCAAGAGTGTGGGCGAGCCTGACAGTAGAGCTGATGCGGAAAGCCAGGTTGCTTGTGACTCATCTGGGAAGTGGCTGGTGGGGACAGATAAAAGAGTGGAGGGTGAATTGATAGCAACACAGATGTGATAATGCCATGTGTTTGTTTTTGTTAGCTACTGGCCTTGAACCAAGGGATGACCAGAGGATCATGGGAAATGCTCCTATTTTAAAATGGGCCTCTTCTAATTTGTTATCCTGTGATGTCTAGTAAGGGGCATTGTCCTGTTATTAGGTAATGCCATTTAAACTCTATAAATGCACACACACACACACACACACACACACACACACACACACAGTAGAAAGTTTCAATAGTAGGTTTCCATTTTTGTCAAAATATTTTTACAATTATTTGTCCCTCTCCACATTCCTCCTCCACCTTGTCCTACCATCCTCCTTCCATGAAGTTTACTTCCTGAACCACTCTTCCCATTTAGCCTTTTATACCACTTCATTCTCCCTCTTGAAATCCCACCCTTCTCTAATTTCCTGACCTCCATGCCTACTCCCAATGGAACACATATTTCCGCAGATTCCAGGCTAACATTCTCAAGTGAGAGAAAATATACGTCAGTCGTCCTTCTGTGTTCTCTCACTCAGGATGATGGTTTCCAGCTCCTTACCTTTACCTTGAATTTTGTATTTATTAACAGCCCAGTGTGTAAATGTGTAACAGTTTTATTATCTGTTCTTCAGTTGACAAACATATAGTCAACAATGGCTATACTACTTTGGCGTCATTGCAAATGAGGTCTCATAGATCATCCTCCCAACACTAGAGGCTCTTGTCAGTGCTCTTAGTGGTCTGGAACTTGACTGATGGATCCAATTGCAGAAGACACCACGTCCTTGAGTCATAGAACATGGGGAAATTAGCTTGTACTCACCCTGCCTAGATAGCATTCATAGTGCTGGAGAATGCTATATACTCTACTGGGAGAAAAGAAATCACCACTCTTCATTGGCGAACCCTGTGTGTTAAAGCAGTGGCTGCCTGGAAGGACAGCCCACAAACCCACTGGTGCAATAGTGGTCTGAATGTAATGGGACTGGCTGATCACTTTCTGAGTGGCTTTGAGGTCATCCTGTAAGTTAGAATCCATAGCTGGATCTCCTTACTGGGACCAAGATCCTTCAGCCACATGTGCCTTAGGGGAGACCCCACTACTATTACTCTTCTCAATGGACCCCTATACTCTTCCTTACACCCATAAATTATTGATTAATCCTCACAAGAGAAGGTTCTTCTTGCATTGGATAGTGACTAACATGGAGAGCTACAACCTATAGAGATGTAGACAGAGGTAACAGAATGATCAGCCCTAAATAAAACACACACACACACACACACACACACACACACACACACACACACACACACCACACGCCACACATGCACACTCACACACACACTCACCCTTTCACCCAGGGATTATCATAGAAGACAGGATGGTGGTGGATGTTTATAAAAGTGTTTTCTAACAACCACGGGGAAGTTGCACCTACGGATTCATAGCATTTGAGATGGGACACACAACACCTCTGCAGGCTCAGGCCACACAAATCCCAGCATGAAGAGCGGGGGTAGCCATGAAGTCCTACCCCTAGCTAAGGAGCTATTGGCAATTGGGGGCTTCTAGGAGAAGAAAAGTCAGTTTTCTTTATGGATGTGACCTCTGAGTGAGGGGTAGACTACACTTCAATGATGGCTGCACATCCAAGAGCATAGGGGTGCCACAAATTGTATTTGTTTTGTTTTGTTTTGTTTTTATTTGAAGAGGATACAAAGTTGGCTTGATAGAAAAGGTGGACAGATTGGGAGCAGAGAGAAAGAGAGTGAAGGCTCAAATGCACTGTGAGATTTTTTTTAAAGAACTAAAAAAAAAATGAAAAACAAATAAAAACACCCAACAGATTTCTTAGGCAGGAACTTAATTGTTTGTTCCTCCTTCTCCTCCTTCCCTTTTTTGTGTTTAAGTGTCTGTATGTGTGTGTATACATACATATAAGTGAGTGTATACATATATATGCATATATGTGTGTATATATATGTGTGTATATATGCATGTTTGTGCATAAATATTTATATGTGTGTGATATGTGCACATGCATGTACAGGTACATGCGTCTCTCTATATATGCTTTTGGATACCAAGGAGGACATCAAGTGTCCTGTTTTATTACTTTTACTTAATGTCTTTTGACTTTCTCTCCCTCTCCCTCTCCCTCTCCCTCTCCCTCTCCCTCTCCCTCTCCCTCTCCCTCTCCCTCTCCCTCTCCCTCTCTCCCTCTCCCTCTCCTTCTCCCTCTCCTTCTCCCTCTCTCTGGATCTAGAGCTGTTCCAGTGGTCAAGCACAGGAAAGCCCTAGTAATCCTACTCTTTCCACAAGGCTCTTTGGTTACAGATGTTGTGTGCTGTGGACTTGAACTCAGGTCCTTATGCAACAAGCACTCTCATCCTCCGAGCCATCGTCTCAGTCCCTTAGGTAGAGCCTTAAGACAATGTCATGTGACCTCACTTAAAGAGTCATAAGAAAGTCATTATTTTTATTTGCGTGTACTTTCATGAGTTTATGTGCACCATGTATGTACACATGTCTGTAGAGGAAAGAAGAGGGTGTCACGTCCCTCGGTACTGGAATTGCATGTTGGTTATGATCTGCATGATATGGGATCCTGAGAACAAAGTCTAGGTCCTTTGAAAGAACAATAAGTGCTTTTAACTGTTGAGTCAGCTCTGCGGCCCAGCAATCACCATTCCTAGTGATAAAATGTTAGAATAACAACAGTTCCTTTGCAAGGAAGGAAGAGGCAAAAACACTCAGGCAGGCAACACTAGAGCCCCCAGCTAGTCTGGCAGGGCTTTAAAAAGAAATGAGCTCATGAGGTTTGACTGACGGAAGTGTGCCTGTTGTTACTCACACTTAACACCACTGTGCATGCCAAGACCCAGTAGGATGCAGAGGCCAAGTATTTCATAAGGCCAAGTATTTCATGATTCCATGGAAATTTGTGGGTTGGATGATTAGATAGATATTGAACAATGATTGCACTTCCTACATGACAGCAAAATAATCTGAAAAGTAATTTTAAGAGGTATGTCATTGCAGTACAATGGCAATAATATGCTTAAGAGACTTAGGAGTAATGTAACCAATGATGTTCAAGAGTCACATACACACACACACGCGCACACACACACCAGAAGAAGATAAACACACTACACACACTCACTAAGAGATAAGCACATAAACACCACACATATACCACACATACACATACAAGCAACAGAAGAAAACAAGCATGCCACATACCACACACACACACACACACACACACTTACCAGAAGATAAACACACAAACACCACATACACATATACACATGAGCAACAGAAGAAAACAAGCATGCCATATAACACACACACACCAGAAGATAAACATACAAACACCACATACACATACACACATGAGCAACAGAAGAAAACAAGCATGCCATATACCACACACACGTGCGTGCGCGCGCCAGAGATAAACACATCACACATATACATTCACCAGAAGATAAGCACAAACACCACACACACACACCAGAGATAAACACACAATACTTATACACTCACCAGAAGATAAGCACAAACACCACACACACACACACACACACACATACACACTAACACACACAAGCAACAGAAGAATACAAGCATCACATACACACACACACACACACACACACACACACACACACACACACACACACACAACAGAAGACATGTAAGATGGTCCCTGCTTAGAACCCCAGCATTTGACAAGTAAGAGGCAGGGGTTACTAACTCAATGTCATCCTCAGTCACACAATTTGAGGCATTTTTGGTCTTTTATAACACTCCGTCTCAAAAAAGAAAACAAGCAAGAATCAGAGAATTAAGAGAAGCTGAAATTAGAGAAAAGTAAGCCCACAAACAGGAAGCCAGTATTTATGATGTCAGTTCCCCCAACTGATTCATAGCTTGTGATGAAGCTTTGAGAACTTCCTGTGCCGATTAGTTTTTGATAACTTGTGGGAAACTAGAGTCACCTGGAAAAAGATAATTCTGCCATTGAGGAGCTAACTTCATAATGCTCACAGATAGGCAAGTCTGTAAGGAATTTTCTCCATTGATGATTGATCTGAGAGGATCCAGTTCACTGTGGGTGGCCCTGGGCAGGTGTTCTGGGTATAAGGAAGCAAACTGAGAAAACTATGGGTAGAAAGGCAGGAAACAATATTCTTCCATGACCTCTGCTTTAGTTCCTGCCTCCAGTTTCCTGTTGTAAAGATCTTCCCTAACTTACATCAGGGATGGACTGTGACCCGAAGGTTGTAAAATGAAATAAACTCCATAATCTACTAGACACGTTTGGTCAGTGTTTTTTATCATGTCACCAGAGAAGCAAAGTAAGGCAAAAATTGGTATCAGGAGTGGGGTTGTGTTGTGATGGACCTAACCATGTGGTTTTTATGCCTTGGAACGTCTTGTGGGAGGAAAGTTGAAATTTTGGAGTTTTGGGGGAAAGTCACTGCGTACACAGAGCTTAGTGAGCTGTTATGGGTACAAGAAAACTAATACCAAGGGCAATGATAGTAGATGTCAGATTTGTGCAATTTAAGAGGAAGGCAAAGGCTTCATCAGGACCACCTATGTAATAGTTTGGACTGAAAATATGTGGAATTTAAACTTTTGCTTTACTCTGAGGCTGAAGAAGTGAGAGACCAGCATCATGAGGTAGACTCTCCAGGAAAGTATTTCCCCAGGGTCAGCATACAAGAACCCACAGTTAAGAGAGTTTGCAGTTTCTTAAAGAGATTAGAACTTTTGAAGTATTTGATTTTTAAGACGATGGGACCTTTAAAGTTTTACTGTGTTTTATCATGGTATTACCACAAGATCCCAGGAATAAACAATAAAAGGAAGATTATGGTTTAACAGTGGTGTAGGTTTTGTGTCAACTTGCCAAGGTAGCAAGTGTGCTGGCTATTGTTTGACAACTTGACAGAAACTGAGAAGAGGGAACCTTAATTGTGGAAAGGCCTCCATCAGATTGGCCAGTGGACAAGTCTTGGGGGGAAATTTTCTTGATCATTAGTTGATGGTGGAGGACCTGATCTACTGAAGGTGGTACTATTCTTGGACAGGTGGTCCCAAGTTGTATAAGAAAGCAAACCGAGCAAGCCATGGGGAACGAGGCTGTAACCCTGCTCCCTTGTGATCTCTGCTTCACTTGTATTTGTACTTCTGTGTGCTGATTTTTGCACTTGGTGTGATGCCCTCCAGTTCCCTTCTGTGGCACTTTGCAGTCTGGGACCTTGAATAGCATTAATGAGCCCTCTCTGCTGCAAGTGGGGTAAGTGAAGGCATTAACCCCTCTCCAGTGTTTGGAGGTTTGTTCTTAATGATCCCAAGAAAGAGTGGCTTCGGCTCTCTCTCTCTCTCTCTCTCTCTCTCTCTCTCTCTCTCTCTCTCTCTCTCCTCTCTCAATCTCTCTCTGCCTCCCTCCCCATCTTTACCTCCCTCCCTTCCCCCTCCCAGTTTGTTCTCACATCTGCTCTATCTGTTCTCCACCCTGTTTCTCTGCCCTCCTGGCTCTGCTCCTGTCTGTCCGTCTGTCTCTGTCTGTCTGTCTAAATGCCCACTTGTCTACCTCTTCTCCTTCCCAGGACCTCACTCCTCTCCCTTCCTGCAATAAACCTCTTTTTTTGCCAAAAAAAAAAGAAAGAGTGGCTTCTTGCTCTGTAGTGGCCATGGCTGCAGCAGACAATTTGTGAACATGACCTCTGTGTGTTTTCTCTACTTGCCAGTTGCAAGGGATTTTCCAGAAAGGCAGAATTGGGTGGTGCTGTGGCTGAGCAAGCCTTGCCTTGGAGGAGACTGGTCCATGCACCAGTCCAAGCCTGGCTCTGTTGTCATGAGCGACTTGAATATCATTTCCAAGGCTGAAAACTTAGGGACTTTCCACATACACAATTCAGGTTAATATCCCATTTCCCCGCAAACAAGTGCAGAGGAACCTCACAGGGCCTAGGGTTTTGAGGACTGTCTTAAAGTGTAATTGGAATGAGACAGTAAGTTGGTGAGCTGGGCATGGAGAGAGAGAGAGTCAAAAGAGTGGGATAATAAAGAGAGTGACCTACTCGGAGGTTGTATGGAGAGAAGAGAAGCAAGGGCGACTAAGAGTGGATCCAGGTGAACCTCCACTTCTGCCTAGCTGGACCACTTGCAAGACAGACTCAGCTTTCCCATCTGTAAAATGGGCACATTTCCCAGTACACGAACCCACTTGGAAATCCCACATTTGACAGTGGCAAGTCAAGAGATATCACCTGAGCTGTTACAAGAAATTTGAGCAATTTGAGATGAAGACGTGATCCAGAAGGGACAAGGACACAGTGGACACTGTTCTCATCCTCCTCATGTCCTATGGGTCTTGTGACAATTCAGCCAAGCAGAGAAAGTGTCTCGACGACATTAAGCCATCCAGGAAGGCAGTGACATGGTCTGGCTTCTAGGTAGACTATGACAAACTGTTCACAAAAACCTCACCCTCAGGAGACCTGTAGGGCAAGCTAATGGACTCAGGGCCTTGTAACTACAGGGGACATTTGATGGGATTGTGTGGACCAACATAGGCTCTTTCCTAAGTTTTGCATGTTGAGGGGTTGGGGTGGGGAACTAGGTGGGGACTGGCGGTGAGCCTCTGAGGTCAGTATCAGTGTAAGCACATGTATACATGTGTATGCACAATCAAGTGTGTGCACATGTGTGGGCAGAGGGGGTTGGAGTTGCAAATACCAACAGAGCAAAAGCAATGGGCAAAGGAGGGCCGCCCTCCAAGCATGATGTGCCCCTGACACCTGAGAATCAGGGCCGTGGTGACCTGAGAGAGACCCTCAGAACACTGGGCCCCCTTGTGAGTGTCCTTGAGACTGTGCATGAGGAAGACTTAGCAACCATTAACAGCTTCAGTATGAAGTAGAGCATGTTCGGTGGCATAACTGCCCCAACCC